>NC_059103.1:125384775-127784775 GCF_020740685.1 Jaculus jaculus | reverse complement strand
TAGAGAAATGGCTTAGCGGTTAAGCGCTTGCTTGTGAAACCTAATGACCCCAGTTCAAGGCTCAATTCCCCAGCACCCACGTTATCCAGATACACAAGGGGGCGCATGCGTCTGGAGTTCATTTGCAGTATCTGGGGGCCCTGGAGTGCCCATTCTCTCCTCTCTCTACCTGCCTCTTTCTCATTCTCTCTGTCGCTCTCAAATAAATAAAAAATAAACAAAAAAAGTGACCAAATCACAGTGATAGCCTATTACCTTTGCCACACTTGACAGGCCTGGCCTTCCCACCCCAAGAAAGTACCCCTAGAAATTTTCACCACACTCTAGAATGTCTGCACCTGCAATACACGTATCTCTCCCCACTGTTGCTTTACTTGCCTCCATAGTCTCAGCTTCATCTCAGGAAGACATGTGCCTCAAGAGGACATAACACTGTCTCTTCTTTTACCTGCTGCATGAGCAGCCTGCAGGGTGGCCCTGGCCGAGAGCTGGTTGTCAATGAAGAAAGTAAATAGGAGCATATCCACTAAGCTGCGTTCTGCCAAAGCACGGGGACCTCATCTACTGCTAGGCACAGGTTTCTATGCCTTCTTCTTACCATGGCTGAACTGAATCAGAACTTTGCTTAGTCACAAAAGGATGAAATTAGATGTTATTCCTCCCATGGTAACAAAGCAACATACTTCTGTTTCCATTTCAAGTTCCATTGCGAACATGGAAAATTTTAGGCAACTATGTGGTGAGAACTCCACACTGAGTATTTGTAAAACCAGCATTTTATCCTTATGTAAAAACAGATGTACTCATTTCCAGGTTCCCAGGCTCACAGATCATCTTTGCTGGATTTTTTTTAATTAAAAAAATTCTTAAACAGTAGAAAGAATAGGAAGTAAAAGCCAAACTTGCTTTGAATACTAACTTGAAGAAAACCACAAGTATGTGATGAGGTCTATGAGTCAAGCAGAGAAGCATGGGTTTCAGGAGCAGCCTATTACTATTGTATACACACTGCAGATCCACTGCCCATTTCATTTAAAGCAATGTTGCAGCACTCAGGAGGTAGAGGCAGGAGGTTCATGTGAGTTCGAGGACACTCTGAGACTACATAGTGAATTCCAAGTCAGCCTGGGCTAGAGCGAGACCCTAACTCAATAAAACAAAATAAAAACAATGTTGCTCTCTGCAAGAGGTAGAGAAGAATGCTAGTCCATATGCTATAAACATAAAATACAACTTATAAAACACACATTCAACATCCATTTTAACCCTTGTGCCTCTGGTTAAAAATTTCTTTGAGTTGATTTCAAAATGTGCAAGTATGTAAAACAATACACACAAACTCAAATGGAGGTTCCATTAAAAACTGACAATGTACCTTGATCTTACATCCTGCAAAGAATTTAAAGACCACACAGATAATAAGAAGCCTTACAAAGCAGCCAAATGTTATCTTATCTGACATACACCTCCTCATTCTCTTATTTATTACTAATGTTGCTACTGATATGATTGGTGAGCATAATAAATTTCTAAATATCTTTGCCACTGATGAAAGCACATTTTAGTTCTAAATTTGTTTCCTGCTTCTGACCTCTTTCTGCTTACCATTTACAGTTTCTATTTTAATCTGCCAAAACTTATGTATAACCCCTCACTCCCAATACTGGAGATTGATCCAGGCCCTATGTTCTTGTTATGCAAGTGCTCTACTTCTGAGTCATATCCAATGCCTTTTTATATTTTTTGTTCTTTTTCTAATTGAGAGACAGTGTTTTGTTGAATTGCCCAGGGCAATCTCCAAATTGCAATCCTCTTGCCCCAGCCTGTGAAGTCACTGGGTTACAGGGCAATACTGTGCCATTTAATCATTGCTGTAGTGCCACCTGCTTCTGCATACATACTTATTGCATGTTTGGTATATATCTTTAAGAAGCCCACTGTAAAACAGTGTGCCATGATACTATGGAGTGCCTTACCTGCTTTATGGTCACTGTGTCACCTGACCAAATCCAAAGACCATGTGGACTGCTGGTCTTAGGTTATCTTCTGGGTCTGTGTTACGTGTACTACAGGGTGCTCCTTCCAAGACTGCACTAAAGATACATATCTTAGAACAAGCCAAGTGTGACTGTTTGAGCACAGAAGTAAGCCGGGCATTTTTTGTAGCATATTACATGAAGTTTGGGGGAGGCAGAATTCTAAAGTGACCCTTGGACTTCCCATAACCCTATGTATGTGTCCTGTAATAATCCCCACGGTGCTAACTCTTGGGAGTCATAAGGCAGGGGGGTTACAGACGGGGAGACTAGCTTAACAGCTAGCCTAATCCCTTGGCCCTTCGAAACCTTTTTCTCGGGGGAGGGAAGCCACGGAACCTGGGTTCTGAGGAAGAACTAAGGAGGCATCCACCGCTGACCTCCATGCTCCTGAGAAGGCCTGCATGACCTGCAACTGCATGCAGCTCCCAGAAACTGAAAGGAGTCCTCAGTCCACAGCCAGGAAACTTCCCACAGCTGTCACCAACCCGAATGAGCATAGGAGCAGATTCTTCCCTGGAACCTCAACTAAGGAACAACCAATGAATTGAAAAAGCAAGCATTAGGGACGGTCAAAGAATATCTACCCTCCCTGCAAAAGCATATAATGTACAGGAAGCAGAACATGCAAACATGTAATGAGAGTGGCTACTTTTATTTATGTATTTTGATGATGACAGTTTTTAATATCATAATGGACAACCCATTTTTCTCCAAATGCATAAATGGAAACCAGCCCTTCTATGGTATTTTATTAACGTTATTATCAATGACAGAAGCATCAATAATATACTTTATTTAGGTTTAAGAAGTGTGGATTCAGAAAAGTTCATCTTTCAAGCAGCAAAATAGTATCTACCATTGATACATCTTTTGACAATGCTTATAGAATAATTATTGACAATGCTAGTAAAATATGCTATTCTCAAGTTACAATAAAAAGAGTATGAGTGGATATTTTTTCCACTGTTTTTTAAGAAACATGGGTTTTATAAGTGAACATGACGTTATTTTAAAATTATAAACATCTTTCTGTATTTACTCCATAGAAGAAATAAAAAACATATCACTATAATACTAAAATGTTTGGCCCTGGCTTGTAACTCTTGGTACCAGAAATTGGTTACAATCCACATTGAGCTGTTGAACAGAGAGACCTATGAGGTCCTCAAAACAAGACAAGCTTCTGTCAAATTACTTGATTACCTGCCTGAGGTAAAAGGTAAGACTGGGGCTGGAGAGATGGCTGAGCGGTTAAGGAATTTGCCTGCAAAGCCAAAGGATCGTAGTTTGATTCTCTGGGACCTATGTAAGGCAAATACACAAGGGAGCACATGCATCTAGAGTTTGTTTGCAGTGGCTGGAGGCCCTGGCACGTGCTCTTTCTCTCTCTCCCTCTTTCTGTCTTTCAAATAAATAAATAAAATATTTTTTAAAAAGGTAAGATCTTATTGCTGAAGACACCACATGCTGCCAGCACAGAACATTGAGAGAGCCAGTTGGAATCTGTAAGGAAGCCAGTTGGAAAATAGCCAACAGCGTTGTGAGTAAGAAAGGGACACTGCTATATGAAAGCAACCAATACGACAAGACAGATATGCACAACTATGCAATAGTGGCATCCAGCCTAGGTGGGTAAGCAATGGCTCTCTGATTGGCTAAGAGGTCTGTTCTATGTAAAGGAACTCATAGCTAGAACTGGCAATCAAGTCAGAATCCTATGGAGATGAAGGTATCAACTCTAGAGAGAAACTCCCAGTAGTCTTTGTCCCAAAGAGAGGCTACACCCACCATCAGAATTTCTCTAAATTATCAATGCATATTTCCTTTATCCTATGCTGACCTCACTCTGCATTGGAGAATCTTTTTTTTCTTTCTTTCTTTCTTTTTCAGAAGACAGTGAGAACCAAAGATAACCAAAATCTATCAACAAGACAAAAAAAAAAAAAAAAAGATAGCTGATTCCAAGCAGAAGATGAACCACCCTTTGCATATTATGCATAGTAGCCAGGGCCCAGGTGAAACCACAGAGGAATTTGCCACATGCACAAGAGTTCTGCTTCCATGATGAGCCTGGTAACTTGTGCCAAGGTGATGGAGAGAGACACTGAGAATACTCAAAACATACCAAAGCAGAAATGCTGAAATTGTTGAGAGCTCAACTCCAAAGCAGACTTAAAACACACCCACCAAGACTCTGGGAATTTCGCAGAAGAGGGGACAGAGAGATTGTAAGAGCTACAGGATGGGAGGGAATATCCAGAGGCAGTGCAGTCCCCCAGCAATCACTGACTGCTGCTCTCACAACTCATAACCCAGAACCCCATGATGAATAACAGCAATCCTACTGAGGAAGGCTTTCAATGGAATAGGGGCAGGGAGGATTGTAATGATGGTACAAATATATGATATGTCTATATAAAGTTTTTGCTTAAAAATGAAATCATGAAAAATGAGAAAAATAAATTCAAGTAGAGTCCCCTATAATTGAAGCTTGCTAACATGCTATGGGAGCACAAAATAGAAATGCTTAGCACTGGTGGATAATAAAGAAAGTGTCTCAATAAAAAAGAACTCATAAATAAATCAGCGTCTGCTCTCTAGTCCTTCACAGACTATTAAAAGAGACTCAAGTCAAGAGCTGGGCGTGGTGGCACACGCCTTTAATCCCAGCACTTGGGAGGCAGTGGTAGGTGGATCGCCATGAGTTCAAGGCCACCCTAAGATTACATAGTGAATTTCAACTCAGCCTGGGCTAGTGAGACCCTACCTTGAAAACGAAAACAAAACGAAACAAACAAGAAAAGACTCAAGTCAACTACTTAAGAATTGAAGGAAGCAGTTCCAATCAGTGCAATATTGCTAGTATTTATAATTTTTTTCATATTCAACATTACCTTGGAATTATAAGATACTTTGGTGACTGAGGTGAGAGGTCAATTAATACAGTGTGTATCTTGAGCCATCCATTGCCATTCATCTGTTTGTCCCTATGTCTGTTATCTACCCATTTGTCCATCCACTCACAAGTCCATTTATACGTCCATTCACCCATATATACATCCAAGACTATAAATTCAACAGAAATGTCAGACCCAAGAGCAGTTTGGGCATTTGTGTATGTCCAAGAATTCAAGCGCTTTATTTTATTTTATTTTTTAGTTATTTGAAAGAGACAGAAAGATAGGCAGGTAGAGAGGGAAAGAGATAATGAGCACACCAGGAACTCAATCCACTGCAAGCCATCTCCAGATGCATGCACCGTATTATGCATCTGGCTTCTGTGGATGAAGGGGAGTCCGACCTGGGTCTTTTGGCTTTGCAGCAAGTGCCTTAATGGTTAAGCCATCTCTCCAGCCCCACGTACATTCTTAGTTTTAAAAAAAGTAAACTAACTTTCCAAGAAATCTCTCTACTCCTTGTAGGTTACACAGACAAGAAAGGCAGCTGACAGCTTTTAATTTTTTTTCCATTATGCTTCACATCTCCAAGGCAACATTCTGAATGCCATGAAATTTTATCCATCTATGCAAAGGGAACACTATGTTTTCATTAAGTTCTAAAATTCACCCAAAAGAAAGTTATATTCAAACCAAACCAACTCCCTACAAACAATATATTCTATCAGTATCCTGGAACTAAATCAAACCCAGTAAACTTTCTGTTACTGACCCAGAAAAGTAAAGTAACAATACACAATTCTTGAAAAAAGTAAGTAAAAAATGTTCAATGTTAGAATTTCTTTCTGGGGGGAAATAAAAATAATAATATACACATTATTTTTAAATGATCTTTTTCCAATGTGAGATTTCCTCATAACAGCCAAAGACTTATTTGGCATTAGTTTTTAAAGCCAGGACTTTTTACACAAACTTTTCAAGTTCTACTACTAAAAATTATTCCCAAAAGAAACTTCTTAAACTCACTCATCAGATGTTCAACATCTTCTCTATGCTAGACAAAGTCAAGGATGCAAAACAGCTCTTGGAAACAAAAGACACATAATGAACAAGGTGACTAAGGCAACAGTTATAAAAAATGACCAATGCCCCTTAGCTTACGTATCAGCCAGAGATGTGGCAAATAAGCACATGAGAAACTGAAATGTAGTAATATAAGCCAGGGGAAGTGGTACACACGGACAGTCCAAGTACTTAGGAGATGAGGCAGGACCAATACCATTCAAAAACAAAGCATCACCAAGGACTAAGTACTTAGAAATGACTGACATAATAATCTTAGGTGACGTTTTTGCCACATTTGAATTTCTACAAGATAGGAAAGGGTGAGGGGCTGCAGTCTGAGGTTAAAGCTACCCCCTCCCCATAAAGGGAGATCCTGCCTTGGGGATGAACGTGTCCAGATTTATAGGATTTTGAATTCCAAGCACTACAACGCTAGAGACAATGTTCAGATACTCTTTAAATAAAACATATTCAGCACCAGCAAAGGAGCCTCACAAAACCTTCACTGAAGGAACATTTGATGCTTCTATTTTTATCCTCACCATATGAAGAGAAGATTATACTAAAAAATGTTTGCAGATGCTTTTGGAAGGGCTAAATTAGAGGTGGGGGGAACCACTGCAAAGCACCGTGGGCCAGACAATTCCCTCCTAACTGGGTCTTCATAACACTGAGTTAGGTTTAGGCACTCCATTTTCAGGTGTGGCTTAAGAATGACTAGCATTGAACTTCTTTAACACACGAAGAGCTGAAGGAATATGAATCATTATGCTCCCATGCTAATAACTATCTGAGAAACTAAAGGAGAATTAAAACACAGAAGTCAGTGTATAAATTAAGACCTACTTTGGTATTAATTTTTTTAACCAAAAATTCTTAGGTCAGCAAGCATACTTTGTCCTACACAAAGATATTTTGAAAACTTAGTAAAATTTCAAAACTCACTACCCCTCGCACTTCAGCTGAATCCACAGAGGAATTGGGGAGATCAGCAAGAATGCTGCTTCTGCTGTACTTGATAAATCAGCACCAGGGTGAAGGAGACAGACCCTGAGGACACTCAACATCTACCAAAGCAGAGATCCAGAGGCTCCTAAGAGCTCATCGCTGAAGTAGACTCAAAACTTACCCACTACGGCTCAGGGAATTTTGCAGAAGTAGGGGTGGAAAGACTGTAAGAGCCACAGGTTGAGACATCATGCCCAGAGGCATCATCCTCCCCCAAATAACTGACTACTGCTCCCACAAGGCATAAACCACAACACCATGAGGAATACCTGCAACCCTACTGAAGAGCATCCCCAAGAGAATGGGGGCAGGGACGAGGGAAAAGGAGGTGCCAACACATGATGTACCCTTATGAAACATGTTGCTAATGATAATAAAAATAAACATTAAAAAATTAAAATTCATTGTATACATTAAGTATTGTATAAAAATCCTTGTGCTTTATAATTAACTAGTCACTTACCAAAGTAATCAGAAAATAAAGACAGGATTCCTATATTAATGTTTGATAATAAATACCATGAGTTGAGAGAGAAAGAGACACTGAGACACTGAGCACAAGAGCATGATGGGTACAAAGAACATCTAGTCAATGGTTGTGTTATCAGTAATGGACAAGTTCTGTGGCTTCAGAAGCCTCAGAGAAATGGGTGAACATAAGGACACCACCATAGACCCTGTAGCTTAATTTGCATAGGAAACAAAGTGGCAAGTCCCAGGCATAGCTCACACAAAGCTAGTTTACAAAAATAGCCCCAAATCTCATGCTCTCACTTCCACTCATCCTCCTCACAGCTAGAGTATGCAACCAAAGCTTCAAAAAGGTAGTATTTACTTCTCTACAGGCAGGCATGCTCCTTGGGTAGGGATGAGGGATAGAAAATAAGTGGAATGCCTGCAGGACAGTATGTCACTGCTCTGGAAAATTGAAGAATACCTCATTCCTCTACAGCCCATATGTCTGCATAGGAAAGAAACCTGTTCAATCTCCACGTTCAACTTACTTAGGGCATTACTTGGAAATGCCCCCTACCATCAACAACATTTTCTCTTCATAACTCTTTTTTTACTATCTTATTTATTTGCTGGAGAGAGAAAAACACACCATGCCTACCTTGTGATACAACCTTGATATTGTTTCATAAAATACTTGGTTTGAACTCCTTACTTTAGTGGTTTTCAATTTTAGTCAGATAAAATTTGAACTGATGCAATTAATACATGAACCTAGCCACCAAATGGAACTTGGGTGCTTGGCTTTAAGGCACAGCCAAAAGGGGTCTGAGTCATCAAAAGCACTGAGTATAGCAGAACTGTTCACAGAAACATATAAGAGCAAAGTCTATCAAGTATATAGAGAATACAGACTGATCAACAGGTCAACTCAGATACTATGTGAAGATTTACTGAATACCTACTAGGTGCATTGATCTAGGGATAATCCCTGCTCTCAAGGCACTTAGATTGTTGTTTCCTCCATTAACACACAGACTCTCTTTCTCTCTTCATTTATTTGAGACAAAGTCTCATGTATCCCAGGCTGTCCTCAAACTTGCTATGTAGCGGAGGTGAGCCTTGAACTTTGAATTCTGCTGATTCCACCCTGTAAGAGGTGGGATTATGGGCATGTGTCACCTTGTCAAACATCTCGGTTAACTTTCTGAGGAGAGATGCAGTAGCAGTGAAGAATGTGACTGTACTGCCAAGATACGTAGAACTCTTGTTATCCATTCTGATTCTCACTGTGTTGTAAACAGAAAAGAATTCAAAGCAGCACACATGGCAGGTCATGAGCTACTGCCACACAGTGTCTAAGCATGGCACTCAACATCCTAATTGGGCAGACTTGCACCACACCATCTTACTGTCAGCTTACAATTACTTTCACTTCACTCATTCTTAAAATAACTCTCTAACCATCTATTAATATTTGACTTTTAACTAATGAAGGCTTCTTAAAAAGAGTACTTTCGACAATTAATTCATTATTCCTAAAACTAAGTAGTATAAACTCTACGCAACCTATTTATACTGAACATGTATAATTGATGCAGCAATTTGAGGGCTGTTTTCTATCCATCCATAAAATCTTATGCCATTGTTTCTAGAGATTTTTTAATTGCTACTTTACTTAAAACCTCAACAAGACTTTATTAAATTGTATCTATGAATCCCTAAAATCTGATGTACTGCTGAGGTGTGATGGCAAATCTTAGCTGAAACATTGCTTTTCAATGCTGCAATTCTACTGTACAAGCCAATCATTCAAAAATTACAAAGCTGACTATTTTGTTAAGTATAATGTTCAGGCTAGCCAACTGTGACTCATCTAAATTAGAAATCAGTGCAGATACTTATTCTGATTTCTTGTAACTTGTGGGTGGTTTGAATTGGATACTCTCCATAGCCTCATGTGTTTTGAATGCTTGGTGCCCAGCTGGCGGCAATTTGAGTGATGGAGCCTTTCTGAAGAAAGTGTGTTGCCAAGGGTGGTCTTTGGATTGATAGCTCAGCTTCCCCCTTGCCAAAGTTCAGTTCACTCTTGCTGCTTTCTGACAGCTACTGTGCCAAGATCGGATGCCCCAACCATCCTTTCCTTGCCATGATAAAGCTTCCCCGGGAGACTTCTCTCATCAGCTGCTTTTGGTCAGGTGTTCTGTTCCAGCAATGGAAAGGATTCAAGGTAACTGCAACACAACCTTAACAAGTTCTCTATTCAAATGGTAATTGCTGCTTTTATTAGCTATTTTAATTATTATTTTTATCTGTGTGCATATGTGTTAGTGTGCATGTGAGTGTGAGTACACATATGTAGAGGTCAGAGGACAGTTTCTGAGTCAGTCCTCACCCCTGCACCTCATTTCAGGTGGGGGAGCTCTTGATCTCACTCTGCTACTACTGCTCTTCTTGTTGTGCTCCCTGAGAGACTATAGGAAATTCTCTTATCTCTACCACACATCTTGCAATCATTACTCTGGGATTACAGAAACTCACCAGGGCTTTGGGCTTTTTACATAGGCTTGAGAGCTGAACTCAAGTACAAGCTTAAGTCGCAAATACTTTATCCATTGAGCCATCTCATCAAGCCTTATATAGCTATTTTAATATAAAGAACTCTGCTATGTAAAATCATGTTTATTTTTCATTCATACATATTTGGTTTTCTATATATTTTAAATGAGTTTTTAAAAAAATTATTTATTTATTGGCAAGTAGAGACACACACAGAGAAAGAGAGAGAGAGAGAGAAAGAGAGAGAGGTGGAGGGAGTCAGGCCTGTCACCAGACTGAAACAAACATGAAATCAAAAACAAGGGTGGCACAGTAACGAACTTTTTTTTTTTAATCTGTCTCAATTCTGCAGAAATGTGAAAATAAGTTTGATGCAGATATAAATTCTAAGTAGTGGAAAATACAATACACACAGAAACATACTGGAAGAAGGAATTAAATATTGATGTGCCAACTCTTCAAGCTCCACTCACACCTACACTAAGTATACTACACAAGCATAAAATACTGTAGGATGGGCAGTTCTAACAGAATGACCCAAAGTCTCCCTTATGATCAATCACCCAGCTTGTTACCTTGTCTTAGGCAATATAATGGGAAGATCCCACCAGGCAAAATCAGGAGATAGTGTCTCATATTTGGATAAATGAGGAATATAGAAGGAGAGCAGAAAATACCATTGCAGTTTAGATTTAAAGGACAGTCTTATTATTTCTTTTTATTCTACATTTTTACATACATTACTCATGTGTTTATATCATTGTGGTATACCTGAGCAATTAAAATGTTCCAGAAGGACTGTCATGAATAAAAGAACAGCCTGTTCTACAGAGTGAGACCCTATCTCAAAATAAACAAGGGCTGAGAAGATGGTTCAGCAATTAAATCACTTGCTTACTGGCCTGGGTTCGATTCCCAAACACCAACATAAAGCCAGATACACAAAGTGGTACATGCATGTGGATGGAGTTCATTTGTAGCAGCAAGAGGTCCTGGTGTGTGCTCACTCTCATTCTCTCTCTCTCCTTGCAAATAAAATACTTAAAGAAATTTAAAACCTATTTCTTAATATCTATTTTAAAGAAAAGAAGCACAGTATTTAAAACTAAAATTTAATTAAGCAATAATCATATTTCAAAAGTGTCTTAAAGTGGACATTTTCAGCCACATTAAGAACTAAGTTTAAGAGCTGGAGATGGCTTAGTGGTTAAAGGCATTTACTTAGAAAGCCTGAAAGCCGGGGCTTGATTCCTCAGTACACATGTAAACCAGATACACAAAGTGGCATATTTGTCTGGAGTCCATTTGGAGTGGCAGGATGTCCTTGCATGTCCATACTCATCCTCTTTCAGCCTGCCTCTTTCTTTCTCTTTCTCTCTCTCTCTCTCTCCCTCTCTCTCTCAAATAAATAAATACTTTAAAAAAAGAATTAAGTTTTTTTTTAAAAATATGGTCCTATCTCATTATAATTTCTTTTCTATGAATTCAAGTATAAGTCTCTATATTTTCAAATTAAAAAATAATTTTAAAGTTTGTAATGTCAATGGTGGCAAAGATAAGAAGTATAAGCTCTTAAGTTATGTGGATCAGCATTATTCCCTAACATCTGGATGCAACTCAGTGAAAGAAGTATTCTAAATTGCTCTGATGGCTAATCCTACAGGAGTGTTAGTTTCCCCTTCTTCCAGATAACTCCTGGTCTCTTACTGTGCCTATTATGGAGACAAAGCAACAGCCCAGGTCCCAAAAACTGACCTCTAGGTCAGCTGCTGCTATGCACATGGGCCACTGGCACTGTTCTCCCCATAATCATATTTCATAGACCAGTGAATGAAATGCTTTGAGAAAACCAAACTGTGTTTCCCTTTACTTGTCATGAGTTCAGTAGTCACAGAGCCAGATGAATTTGCTCTTGGGACAGAACTATTAACACACACATCAAAAGCAAACAGGATTCTGCAAGAATTTTTTTTTTTAAAGAAAAAGACAAGAGAGAGAGAAAGGGTTAACCAAGTAGATCCATGTGGCTATAGTATGCAGTGAAAGATGTGGTCTTCAAAGGAGGAGGCCAGCAGCTTCTGGGGACTTGAACCACCATCAGAGATCAAACCAGAAACAAAGCACTGAAATTCTTGCAGCTCCTCCCACCATCAGAGGTTCTTGGTTTCTAGCACAGCCTCATTACTAAATAATATATGAAGTGACCATTTTTGGAATCTTTGAGAAGAGTACTACAGAATGTGGAAATCTGAATCCAGTATCCCTCATAAACTCCTGTGTTTTGGAAGCTTGATTCCAAGCTAATGGAAATTTGGGAAGTAGAGCCTTGCTGGAGGTGATGTGTTTTGTGGGGTGGGCTGAAGGGTGTTATAGCCCCTTTCCAGAGCTTAGCCCACTCTCTTGCTGCTCTTTGCATCTGCCATGGCAGAGGTAGTGTCCAGCCTCTGCTCATGCCACTGGAGTCTATAATACAAATAAACTCTTTCCTCTCAAAAGATGACTTGGGTCAGGTGCTTTGTGGCAGCAATGAAAAGGTAACTATAACCAAGTAGATCCATGTGGCTGTAGTATGCAGTGGAAGATGTGGTCTTCGAATTCTGGTGGAATCCACAGAGTAGGACATTTTCTACATGCATGCTGCCAAGTTCAAAAAGAAGGAAAAGAAAGATGAACTGGTGAATAGGTCTATAAGCTTCAGGATGGCCTCTTCACTGCCTCTATTAAACAAGCCATCAAAGTGAGACATGCATGACATGTTAATGTCACTTGGAGGGCCCTACTCTGTGGAGCCAAATTCTAGCTGATCTCAGGCATCTTCTTGCATTGTCTGCAGGACCCAAACACAGGACAATGATCCAGTAAGATGACCCAGGGTGAGGAAGGGCCAGAGAGGTGGAACAGAGTGCCAAATGGACACAGTCAGGTTGACCCTGTCCAAGTCAATGCAACACCAAGGATCAGAATGACCTCAGAAGGGACCTGTAGCAATGCTGCCTTGGACACTGGCATAGGTATGCTTTCTCCAGCTCACTCAGGGACTTGGTGTCAGAAACCAAACCCCCCATGGGCATGGTCGAATGCCAAGAATAACAGCATCAGCTGACAACACTGGAAGATTAACTATGAGCTTCTGAAAGATAAAAGCCATGTCTTGTCAGTTCAGTGCTGTGGATCACACACACACACACACACACACACACACACACACACACACACCTTATTAACAGATGAACAAGCTTGTGTCTCTTTAAGAAACTCCTGGAAGCTGAGCTCTTATGTGCTTTCCAGATGCAGCAAATCTCTCCCTTCCCAGTGTGGGTTTGTTGATTTTAATATGTGACTTGATGCACCTGATAGTTTAATGACTATTTTAATTATATAGAGAATAACTATGCTAACAAACCTAGCAAATGATAGCCTTGCTGAAGGCATACATTGCTAAAATGTTTTCAATTTTCTCTCTTGTCAAACCTAGGAATTGGTGTTAAATTTGCAACATATCGGCCTTAAATGCATCATGATTTCATGGTGGAAACTGACACAGTTCTGAGCAGAGAGCAGTCACCACCCAAGCTCCTGAGGCTAATGACCAGGAGTGATGGCAGCTTTGTTACCTGATCCAGAGAAGCACACGAGATTTAATATTGAAACATGAAGAGATTATGAGACATGGATGTGACATCAATAAGCTCTCTGAGAGAAAAGGCCTACAGATCTTCTCAATGGGTGCACTTACCCTCCTACATTACCTTTGGAAAGGTAAGACACAACAAATGGATGAGCTACTAAGCAGAACAATCTAGAATTCATCTGGCCCAATATACCCACAATTCAAGCCCAGGCAGCTCTTCCCTGGCCTGCACATCAGGGATGCCTATCTGTCTCAGCGGACAGACTCTAAAGAAGAACAGCCTGAGATGAAAGGCACTCTGTAGCAGGTAGGGAACAAATTGGCCTTGACCACAATGAGGAGAAACAACTGTTTTCCAGTTTTAATGTGTGGAGAAAACATTACCAAAATAGCACTCACTAAAAAAGAAACATCCCTTAAAAATGTGGACAGTTGTAAATAACATACACCTTAAAACAGCTTCATTATTAATGACTGACATGCACCATTTAAATTACAGACATTATTTTTTTTAATTTTTATGTATTTATTAGAGAGAGAGAGAATGGGCATGCCAGAGCCTCCAGCCACTGCAAATGAACTCCAATGCAAGTACCATCTTGTGTATCTGGCTTTACATGGGTCCTAGGAAACTGAACCTGGGTCCTTAGCTTTGCAGGCAGGGGCCTTAACCACTGAAACATCTCCCCAGCCCGTAATCAATAATGTAAGCAAATTTCTTCTTAAGGATGACACACAACGGTACACACCTGTGTACAATCATGTAAAAAACACAAAGGGACTGTTTGTCAACAACCCTACATCACAGAAAGAACCCACAAGCAATGGTTTCGCTTCCGCAGAAAACTATTCAGCCTTGATCACAGACTATATGGAAAAAAAATTAACATGCTTGTACTTCCATGACACTAACACATGAAAAACCTACTGATACAGCAATGTTCTTTAAAAATATCAGAAAACAAAACACACCATCAGATGATTCTCTCCAACCAAACAAAACACAAAGTAAGTAGCAATAGTATAGCTGCCCCCTTCCCCTATCTGTGGTTTTATTTTCGAATTTCATTGGCAAGTGGTCATCCATATTCCAAATTTATTAAGTGGAAAATTCCAGCAATTAGCCAGTCCCAAGATTTAAACTGTACACCATTCCATGTAGCGTGAGGAAATCTCATGTCATCATTCCACTGGGAAGTGACTTGCCCTTTGTGCCACTTGTCCAAGCTCTGCGTTTGACTCATATGCAGGTCATATGCTAGTCAGCCAGTAGTTACCAGCTGACTGTCGTGGTATCTCAGGGTCTGTGTTCAGGTCAACCATTATTTTATATATGGCTAGTTGTGTCACCTCAGCAACGTGACAGAAGGACATGGCAAAGAAAAGATGCTCACCTCAGGGAGACAGGAAGAGTTTGGAAATGAAATAGACCTTTCCAAGGTATGACCTCAGTGACGTTCTGATCCAGATTTATCTACAACAGTGGCAATGCCCCTTGCCGTCCACAGTCTAGCATGCTACGGCCTTCACTACCTGTGGGCTGCCCCTTCAGAGCCTTCCCTTACACATACCTGAAACTTACAAAAGAATACATTTTCAATCAACTATAAAGTCCTCACCCTTCATTTTCTCTCTGTATTCCTTCTTGTCTTACATGTGAGTCTGGATTCCCCACTACCACCACCACCACAGAGCCAGCCTAGCTGGGTATGGGGGAGAACACAGTCCTGCTCCTTGATCTGAGTGGTTTTTCTGCTACCCTCGCTTTATACTTTGGGGTAATTTCTCACTTTAATTACATGTATGATTTTCCTCTGGTCTCTGAATCTACCACGTGCATGTTTCCCATAGACTCTAGATGTACCATGTGGGTGGCTTTCTCTAACTCTAGACCTGCTACCTATGTAATTTCTCTAAACTGGGGTAACCATAGGTGTAACTTTCTTTACTATTCATTTCTGATCTGAATTGCTTGATCTCTGCTTTGATATTTTCCCTCTGCTATTCTTCCTTAACCCCCACCATTTACCATCTTGACTTTCTTCCACGGGAAAGGTCAGGGCAGATGCTATGGATGTTTCTTCTAAATTTCTCTACACAAGCTCCTAGGTTCTATCTTCCATGTGATTGTGGCTCCACTACAGTCTTTCCTTAAAAGCCTCAATTTCTCTTAAATGAGTCTTGTGAACTGTGCTGTGTTTTCTACATGAGTGTGTTTCCTACTTTCCACATGCTCTAACCTTCTTCCTCGATCCCAATTTTTCTTACATAAACTCCACAATTTGTGATTCTCCCTAAATAAGCAATATTTCATAATTTATCCATTTTGAGTCCATCTTTATCAATTCTTTGTTAAATAGAGAACAGGACTCAAAATTGGGGTTCATAAACTTGGGGGCCCCACCTGAACCCCAAACTCCTATATGAAAGGAACCCCAAATTTCTGTTTCTACATCATACTTGTCCTTTTGTGAACACACCTGCTGATAACACTACTGTTAGGACTGTCAAGAGGGCTCCCTCTTGTAAGGTGTGCACTGGGTCCTACACAGTACAGTTTATACACATGGCCTTATGTTCAATGCTTACAGCACCTGAGAAGCATTCATTATTAGCTGCATCTGCAGAAATGGCAGTAATAAACACCATGAGCTTGTCCGGGCTGAGTATCCCTTATCCAAAATGCCTGGGAACAGAAGTGGTTCAGACCTTGGATCTTTATGGATTCTAGAAAATTTGTCTATTAGAATGAGAATTGGGGGATGAGATTTTGGGGTAAGATTCAAATATACATATGAAATTCATTATCTTTTATACAAGCTTCATACACATAAACAAAAAGTAAATTTATAGAACGCTTTTAATATACCTACATATTTAGTGTACCCACATAGCAACATGAGGTCAGAACTAGAATTTTCTCCCTTGCTGATGTCCTATCAGTGCCCCCCAAAATCTCAGATTTTGGAGCATTTCAAATTTTCAGCTTAAAGATCCTCAACTTACACCACGCATTTCCATGTGCCCATCCATGAAGGCACTCATGAAATCCTCATGAGAATTCTTCTACAATTTGGGCATAGTTATGCTGGTAGTTGAGGAGACTGGGGCACAGAGAGCCACCAGCCTTCCCAGGCTGCATGAGCTGCATGTGGTGGGGCCCAGGTGCTGGCCCAAGTCCTCCTCAACACTGAAAGCCACACTGGTCCCCTCACTGGGAGAGCAGAATCTCTGTTGTGTTATGATTATAATATGCTTCTTGTTGTGAATGCATAGTCTCCAGCCGATGGTATTATTTTGAAGGTTATGGAGACTTCAGGAGATGGAACCTGGATGGCAGAAGTAGGTCATTAGGGGCATGTTTGAAGATTACACCCATCCATTGTTTCTACCTGAGGTCTCTGCTTCCAATCTCATCAACATATGAGCAGCTCAGCCACACACTACCACTGGCATGAATGGAATGGCTTCTGCTAGATGTTCGGAGCCCACTGCTTTCTAAGAGTCTACAGTAGGTAGGTCTATAGTTAATGAGTCTGGAGAAACAGTAGCCACCTAAGGAAGAGACAGCACAGGGGTCTAGAAGAACATGTGAGCCAATGGACAGAATAAGGATGGGTGAGTGACAGCCACATTGTGGGTAAAGTTAGGGAGTCAAGAGGCGAGGGAAGTCAGTTCTCAGAGTGTATGAGGTTTTAACAAAGCCTAAAAGGGAAGGGAGAGGAGGCTCCTCATACTTTGACCGTTTACAGACTGCAGTTGACCAGGAGGCAGAAGCTGTGGTAAGACACAACCACATCAGGGGCAAACAGCCAGGCTTCAGTCTCCTGCTAGAGCTGACGGTCAGCTCAAGGACAAAGAAGCTCTGTAAAGAATGAAGAGTCGAGGGAGAGTGGACACACAGTATCTTGAGAGACAGCAGCACTCCCTGCACAGTGCCCATGCTGTGGGTGGGTGCTCCCCATGCAAGACTGGACGACACTAGGGTCCAGGTTCTCTGTGGCGTGCTGGCGAGACTGAGGTGTGAGTAACACAGTCAGATGTAGGAATGCCTCTACCACTTGCATACCATTGTGCTTTCCTCTTATCTGAGAGAATACAATCCCAGATCTTAACAGAATGCCTGAACTGAAGATAATACTAGGTTCTGTAGACAAATGCTGCTTTCTCTTTTGTATACATACCTGTTGTATACATACCTGTGATAAAGTTTTACTTCTAAGTTAGACACAGTAAGAGATTAACAAGTTAAAAAATAGAAGTTTTAACAGGTCAGAAACAAAAATTATGTGAATGTGGTCTCTCTTCCTCTTCGAATATCTTATGGTAAAGCATTCACCTTTACTTTTATGGTGTGATACAAAGCCTGTGTGATGGGACAAAGTGAGCTGAGTGACACACGTGATGTGAGGCACTGTTAGACTACTGCTGAACTTTATCATTGACCATCAGCAGGCCTTTCTGAGCAGGGAATTGAAATTTGTGCCATATCACTACGTCCCACTCAGAAGATGAATCAACCCTATGTCCAGCATGGATACACTTTAGTCATTAAATGACCTCTCAGTTATCAGATTAACTAACACAGTATCATGGTACACAGCACACAATTTAAATTTTTTGTGTATATTATTGGTTTATTTATTTGAGAGTGAGAGAGAGAGAGATAGAGGGAGTGAGGCAAGCAGAGAGTGAGAGAAAGAATGGGCGCACCAGGGCAGTCACTGCAAACGAACTCCAGACACATGTGACCCCTTGTGCATCTGGCTAACATGGATCCTGGGGAATCAAGCCACAAACCGGGGTCCTTAGGCTTCACAGGCAAGCGCTTAACTGCTAAGTCATCTCTCCATCCATTTTTTTCTTTTAAATTTTATTTATTTATTTTTTATTTATTTATTTGAGAGTGACAGAGAGAGAGAGAGAGAGAAGGAGGGAGGCAGGTAGAGAGGGAGAGAGAGAATGGGGCACACAATTTAAAACTTATGAATTCTTCACTTCTATAAGTTTATGTTTAATATTTTTGGACCACAGCTGACCAGATAACTGAAGCTACAGAACGTGAAGCCATGGCTAAATAGGGACAACTGTATAAAACCCTAACAAAATTAGCCAAGCCAGTAGCGCTAAACTCACAGAAATTATTATTTAAATTAGCAAAAGTCATAAACAGGAATAAGACACAATATTTGGCAAAATTTATAAAACTCTCTTTACCCTAAATTCCTCCACTTAGAAGATAAAAGCAACTGTAGACTGAATGACTTTAACAATAACACATGAACATATGTAGAGGAGAATAATTAAGGTATGTATAACCAGTGTTACCTCTGGGAAACAGCCTTAAGTGGATTATTGCCTTCATGTAATTGTTCTGCACCATATATGCTATGAAAGTAATTGAAAAAAAAAATAGGTTTCAGGGCCAGTGGGAATGTTTGCCTATTCACTATTTGGTGAATGGTACAATTGCTGCTATAGTTACCCCATGAGCACCCTAACAGTCCAAATTGGAAAACTTAATATAAATAGAAAGAAGGTTCAGAATTCTCAAAATAAATGTAAACAAATGCACATATGCATAAACACAAGCACAGAAGGGCTGAAGGAGGCCATGCACTTCAGGGACAACAGGGGTGGTAACAGGAAGGGGCCAGTATGGAACAACCTCCTAGACAGAGCTCAGCCAGCAGCACCTGGTGCAGGATAGGGCCACCATTTTCAGAGGCAGTCTCCACCAGTCTTTTCCACGATACCCAGGGTGCTACAGGGAGAAAGTGTGTGTTCCCCAAATAGTGAATAGCCTGAAAGGGACTCCACACATGTGTGCTAAATGAACATATGGAAAGAAGGACATGAACAGAAGGGAAGGAGGTAGGAGGGAAAGGGGGTAAAATAAAGACAAAGTAAACAAAAATGAAAAAAGTAGAAAAATGATGTGATACATGAATTATGTTCAAAATATAAGGGTTATATTTACTCATAAATGGGCATCTACATAAATTAACTAACATGAATTAAAATCTGATTACCTTTTATTTCCCTTTTAGCCCTTACATCATCCTGTGTACTTATAACTGAAGACTCAGAAGATATAGCAATGGTAGTATCAATGTCCAATTTAGGGATTTCTAAAAGGAAAAGTACATAGATGAAAAACCATCCTGGACAATAGAAGTGATTTAAAAGGTATCATTAAAAAGAAAACAACAGAGTCAGGGAGATGGCCCAGCAGGTAAGACTGCTTTCTGTGCAAGCTTTAGACCTCAGCTCTATTCCCAGAACCCCTGTAAAAAGCCAGTAGAGGCTACAAACACCTATAATTATGGTGCTGAAGAAAATGAAAGCAGGGGCATCACTGAGGCTTGTGGGATAAGCAAGTGTAACAAATAAAAACAATGAGTACAAGGTTCAGTGGGAGACTTTGTCTCAGAAAATATGGTGTTAAGAGTGGTCTGGGAGGATGGGTAAGGTCCACCTTTGACCTCACATTGCGATGACCTGTGCATGTTCTTGCAGTGGCTTTTCTTTTGAGATACACTCTTTCTATTTATATCACTTTCTCCAATTTGGACTGTTAAGAGTTGCTCATGAATAACTAAAGCAGCAACTGCACTATTCCCCAAAGAGTGAATATGTAAACATTACCATTGGGCCTGAGACCTGGTATGTTTTTTTCCAATTATACACCTAGGGAAAACTTGGGTTTAAAGCCTCTGTAACTTTGCTACTCTAGCAGGCTTTAAGTTGGTTCATAAAGGAAACAAATATTATTTACGGGATAGATTTGTTCTTGACCCTCAAGCCTCCACAGAAGACCTGCACACTAAAGGACCTCAGTTCTTGCAAATTAGTATAGGCAAAGCAGTGTATCTTGGCCTACCCTCCAAATGCTATTCTGGCCTGAACTCACAGACGAGAACATTCCTGTTTGTTATGGATTGAGGACAAACTCTGGACTATACCATCTCAAATCTGGAGTATACAATATTTCATTTTCATAAAGGAGAAAAAAATGTCGAGTCATGTGGCTGGGTCCAAATCAACATGGTTCCATTTTGCAAAGAGGACAAGAAATTAAAGCACCCTGAGGAAATGACTAGGTATTTTAGACATGCTTTTACTGCATTTGGAGACACATGGATGGATCAGAAAAGTAATCATTACCTAGGTATCTGGCAGGTCAAGACTGAGTAGTGGAAGTTTTAACTATCTGCTTATCACATGTCGGCTTTTGCCAGGTGCCAGCTGGGCAAATGACTACATCTTTGTTCATTGAAAGTGGGAGCCAGTGGACAAGGGAAGAAAATTCTGGCTCCCATAGATATTTTCTTTAGTGAGAGTCACTGTGCATTTTGCATGGTTAGAGGAATAATCAATAATAAAATATTTTAAGAACATGCTAGCAATTGTAAGAGATGACTGCTAAGAACTGCCTCATTTCCATCTATGCCAGTCTCAACTATCATGGTCTCCAATCTAGGGTGATGCACATATGGTTCATTAAAGGCCACAAATTGACTAAATTTTGTATGGTTTCAACAAGATGAAGAAAAAGTTTGAAACTGGCTACTTAAATAACAATGAAGAGTGATATTCCTGCTTGCCCTCAGATGCAAAGCTTTCAAAAACCTACTTCTGGTTTCATCTTATAGCAGTCAGCTTCACAATGCTGGGATGAACTCCAAACCGGACACATTTTATAGGAGGAATAGAATCAGATGCAGGCATAAAGGTGAAAAAGAGAAAACATATCACCAAAAGCATGAGAAAAAACTGGCAGCCAAACAGCAGGGAACCCAGGCAGAACTCTGACTGCTCTCTGCAAACCTCAGGCTGGAATTCAGATCCACCCCCAGTAACACCTTAGGGCTGGACCCCCACAAACTGCCCACAGTGACACCTCCTCCAGCCAGGTAGCTAGAAATCTAGTAAATTACAAGCTTGAATAAACTTCTAAATCTATTGGAGGATACCCATTCAAACTACCACACATTCCCCCACCAATATTCAAAAGGAAAATACAAATTATTATTAGATTGAAAAAGGACTGAAGCCTCCAAGTTCTGGGGCTCTTTTTGGTTGCTGTAACATGTGCAATTTAATGAGACTGTTTTATGGTCTGGAGTGATGGTTTCAACCTGATGAACCCATAAACTCATGCATGCTGAATGCTTTGTCCTCAGCTAATGGCAATTTCAGAGGTGGAGCCTTGTGGAGAAGATGTGTTTCTGGGAGCAGACTTAGGAATGTTATAGCCTGCAGAACTCAGTCTTTGCTCATGCCATGCTTTTCTATGCCATCATGAAACTTTCCCTGAAGACTTTAAGCCAAAATTTAAAAAAAAAAAAAAGCCCATCAGCTTCTTTGTGCAACAATGAGAAAGGTAACTACAACAGAAAAATGGAACCAGGCAATAATTTCCTTCATTGCTTATAGAAATCTGACAGTTTACCTTTTCGCATTTTGGGAACTGATTTTCAGGAGTGTGGAAGGATTCAAAACCTTGGTCTATGAGATTCCTTGCAGTGCTGTAGGCAGAGTGTGATGGGCCGTATTTGTCAGAGTTTAAAACCTATGTGCATAAAGAACAAATTGTGGGCGGTAAGGTTTGGGAAAAGAGCATTGTCTATATTGGGCTAGAAACAGTTCATGTAAGAGGCTTGCTGCATTCTGCTTGTGCCCCAAGAACTTGAGCAGGTTGAATTTAGAAGAAATGGACTGGTGTGAGATGAATATGGCACAGAAATAAATGAAACTTGGGCAGGAGACAGCAGTCATTCATTTGCAATTGTTTGAGAGATTACCACCATTGAGATTGGGCCAGCTGCTCTGCATTCAGACACAGAAAGAAGGCTGACTCTTCTTAAAGTAGGAGGCATGAATGTTACAGGAGCATTCTGCTCTTCAAAATCAGTTTTATCACCCCTTCCATGGATTATCAGTCCGATATCCTATCTGATACTATGGGAATATAACAAATTCAGGAATAAAAAGGTCATTGGATGTGATATGTGGTTTTGTTGGATATGGTCATTGGGAAATGTGAGGCAGGGTTGATGAAACTCCTACATAGAGTCCCCATTAAATTATGGGGATGAACCATGGTTTGCAATGGAGACCCCAGGATTACTGGACATGTCAGGACTATGGGATGGCTGTCAAGGAGAGCTTGTGATGGATTTTCTCCTATAGTGGGCAAACCAGTCGGATAGGAGGAACTGGAATACCAGAGGCATCATTGGTTACCAATGTCATATTGGAGCTACAGGATTTGGTATTCTCTGAATTTGTTTTAGATCTTGCACTGGTTCAATCCGTCTTTGACATGCCCAATTCCATCATTTATAGTGTAAAAGTTTACTCTGTGCCATTGTGGTTTTTGGTTTCATGGGCTCACAGTTAAGAGATCACTGACTATGGGGATGCTTGAACAATGCTAAGATTAAAAAGCTATGGGGACTTTGAAAATTTGACAAATGCATTTTAAAACATGGATGGCTATAAGTTCATGGGGGCCAGGGGTGAAATGTGGTAGTTGGAATCAGATGGACCCCACAAACTAATGTATTCTGAAGGCCTGGCCCCCAACTGATGGTAATTTGGAAGGTAGAGTCTTGTTGGAGGAGATGTTATGTTGGGGCAGGCATAAGGATAGTATGGCCAGCTCCCCCTTCACTCTCATGCTGCTGTCCACCTGATGTTGGCAAGGAGTTGATGTCTAGCTTCTGCCAGACCAGATTTTCCCTGCCACATGAAGCTTTCCCTTAAGAATGTAAGCCAATGTAAAAAAAAAAAACAATAATTAGTTCCCACACAAAAAAAGATAACCACAACAGCTGGGGTTCCAGGAATTCTAATTAATAAAATCACATACATATTTTAGAGTAATTTTAATCAGCTTAATTTAAATATATTTAAGCCCAATTTAGTTGGTCACAACTCATAGGAGCAAAACAAATAGTTTTGTAGTACACTATGGTATAACCAGTGATTTTTTTTTTAATTTTAATTTTGGCACGTTTCCATTTTACATTTTATTTTCATAATTTTAAAGAGAGAAAAAATAATATAAATCCTAGTGTGAATGCGATAGTAAAGTTACACAATTATGACTGAGATAGGGACTACTACTACTAACAAGATTCAGTATTGGATTTATCTTTTCAAAGTTGCCCTATGAAACCAGATTTCCTAATAAGAATTATTCATATCATATATGCTTAAGACTAATGTATTACAGATATGTACACAGTTAAGAAAATGATAGTCCAGAGTTCTTAAGTGCCTATTCCATAGTCATCCAGCAAACTAGATCTCAGATTTCCTGGATGTCAAAATAATATTCTATTACATAAATGTTCTTTAATTCTTATAAGTGAACACTTTACTGTTTATAGTTTTATCTATTTTATTATAAAACATTACTCAGCAATTATGAGTACTAACTAATAAGTCAACCAATGATCAAAGTTATCTAGAGCATAATATACTTCTTGTTGTGCTGATGACATGACTAAGGCTCAAGCAAAATCTGATTTTTTTTTTATTTGGGGGTGGTAGAGAGAAAACGGCCATGCCATACCTCTAACTACTGCAATCGAGCTCTAGATGCACATGCCACCCTGTGCATCTGCTTATGTGGGTCCTGGGCAATTGAATCTGGGTCCTTTGGCTTTGTAGGCAAGCGCCTTAAGTGCTAAGCCATCTCTCCAGCCCCCTGGTGAAATCTAAATAAAAGTTTGGGACACTTTTACCTGTCTAATCTAGGTACAAGTATTTGAATCTCCATTCAGGCAATCTAGCAAACCTGCTACACAGTGCCCACAGCCGTTTCCAAAACATAAGACTGTGTTGCAAATCAAATGACCCTCTCTTTCCTGCATTTTTTGTACTCCATAATACTAGGTCGGGTGTCAAATTGTTAATCCAGGGGGGAATAAAGCAGACTTCGAAGAGTAGGACACTCCTTCAGCGTTCAGACCCCTTCAAAAGAACTTTATTCTTTATGCTGTCCCAATGCAGGTCAGCTGGCCCAATCTCAATAGTTGTAATCTTTCATATAATTATAGATGAACATACAGCAGTTTCACCCAAAGATTTCATTTTTTCTGGGCCATATCCCTCTGCTCACACCAGTACATTTCTATGCAATGCAACCCTGCACATATTCTCAGGACACAGGAATATCAGCAAGCCTCTCACAGAAACTGCTTCTAGCCCAGTCCAGGCAAAGACTTTTCTTACCCTCACAAGCCAAACATAATAGTCAACTCTCAGTACCAACTTTACTGCTGCAGTCAGATTCACACTGCTGGCAGAAATCACCCAACCAAGAGAAGCTTATGGGGGGAAAAAATAAGGGTTTACTTTGGCTTATAAGCTTGAGGGAAACTACATGATGGCAGAGAAAAACAATGGCATGAGCAGAGGATAGACACCCCCTCCTGACCAACATTAGGTGGACAATAGCATCAGGAGAGTGTGCCAAACACTGGCTGGGGGGAACTGGCTATAACACCCATAAGTCTGCCCTCAACAATACACCGCCTCTAGGAGGTGTTAATTCCCAAATCTCCATCAGCTGCGAACCTAGCATTCAGAACACCTAAGTTTATGGGGACACCTGAAGCAAACCACCACATTAAGTATGTGGAAACCTCCCAAAAACTAAAAACAAAACAAACAAAACCAAAACTCTACCTCCTTACAGAGAAACTACACTACTCAGTTGCTCTGCAATTTCTAGTGGTTTGTGAGTGTCAACAAATCTCCAAAATTAGCCTAGTAATATTTAGTTTGTGACCATCCTCATCAAGGTAAGAGGATTATATACTTCTCCAAACTTCTGATACTTCATGAAGGATAAAATATGGAAGACAGAAGACATGCCAAAAAAAAAAAAAAACACCAAACATGGCTGAGACAGGACAGAGCACCATTCTATCTGGGAATCCCTGACTCATTTGCAAATATCTGGAGTGGCATATCTTGGGCTGAGTCCTAGTGATTGAAACAACCAAGCAGGGCTTATGGTTTGGTGTGGAGGTACAGTTTCAACTGATCTTCTGATCTAGAATGAGCATCCTTGGATACTGGTATCAGTTCATGGAGAACACTGGGTCAAGCCTGGAATGGCTGAGGCAACACATTAGGACAGGAGTGTCTGAGCCAGGGGCAAAAGTACATAGACGTATCAGGACAGAAGTGTATTCTGATTTCAAATGGCTTATGTACAACATAAAAGAAAAAAGCATGAGAGAGTACGCAATGGTTCTGTACAAGTGAGAGCCAGCCTTATCAAGGAGAGTAGTTGGTGAGGCATTAACATATCAGATGTACTATATGCCATCAAAGGGGTATAAGGGTAGCCCTGAGAGAGTTTGAGGAGTGTGGGCTGGGCTGGGCTGGTGTCTGCAGCATGCAGTTGGGGGACACCACAACAGGGCTCCAGGAAGATCCGTTTTGCTGCCATGTTGAAGTTGAAAGCCCGGGTGCTGGGAAACAGATCTGAGATGAAGGTAATAATCTCAGAAGCACAGTGATTCATTATCAGAATTAGTGTCACCAAAGTCATAGCTGCATCCAGTTCTCCATGCTAAGAGGCAGTCTATTCATCTGCAACATCATTCAATTGCCATAGAGTAAGCCAAGCAAATAATGAAATCTTAAGCCTACTAGAGATGGAAAAGTAGGCACCTCGTAGAAGGGTCCAGGTTTCCCTTAGTTATAGACACAGTAGAACAGCCAAAAGGAGGACCTAAATGACATTCTGAAGTCACCTAGATTTATATCCTGCCTCCAAGGCACAAAGTGATGTTGAGTAATTTATCTTAACTTTTAAAGAGCCATTTACTGATCTGTAACAGGAAGATAATTACAGTCCTCACCTCAAGGGGTTGCTGGGAGGGCTAGATGCCAAAGTGTAAAGAGGGGGCAGCACAGGCGCCATGTCATAGAAAGTGGGCAAAGCAGTAGCAGCACTGACCATAGCAGCATGGGTCAAGTTCTGATCACCTCTGTTGTCCCCGCAACTGATGAGCCCTGGTAAGTCTCCTTGGGCTTTTTCATCAACAGATGGAAGAAGTCCTACTTTGGAGAAATGTCTTTTAACAAAAATAAATAGATGTGCCAGTCACAGAAGAAGGTTTCTATCCCACCCCTTTGGTAGCACTGCTGATTTCTGATCTGGAACATTTCTTTCTTGTTCCAAAAGATAGGACTGTACAATTAAAGGCATCTGCTGGGATTCAAATGAAAAAGACCATCATACACTCACAGCAATGTTTCCACATGTTTCAGACACCTTAAAAAGCAGCCTCTTATGTACCTCAATGATGATTTGGGACTGAGTTGAGACTGGTTCCTATAAATACAGGGTTTATAGAAAAGACATATCAAAAACTTTCATTTGATTCATTCAAATTAAATGCATGCAGTCCATCACATTTATTCACAGAGCTCTCTAAACTCTTAGCCAATCTACATATGGCCAAGAATTACCACGTCCATGTCAGAAACATGTGAAGAACAGCTTGGTGGTAAAATCTGTAAAATGCTTACCACGATGCCAGTGCCACACGGTTTGAAGACAGATGCACCTGGCTGCAACAAACACACTTTTAAGAAGGAGGACTGTTTCTCTTAAAATATTCACTTTTTTTAAATTTATTTATTTATTTATTTGAGAGCAACAGACACAGAGAGAAAGACAGAGAGAGGGAGAGAGATAGAATGGGCGCACCAGGGCTTCCAGCCTCTGCAAACAAACTCCAGACGCGTGTGCCCCCTTGTGCATCTGGCTAACGTGGGACCTGGGGAACCGAGCCTTGAACCGGGGTCCTTAGGCTTCACAGGCAAGTGCTTAACCGCTAAGCCATCTCTCCAGCCCTCAAAATATTCACTTTTATCACTCCTAAAGATGGCATGCAGCCATAAAGCTTATTGTATAAACACTTCACTTTAAAGTTATCACATTATTAGCTGCATATGACTCAATTAATAACTTTGTCATTTCCCTGGGATTCAGTGATTATAAATCAGGAACTAGAAATAACTCATTTAGAAAAGATTACAGAAGTTAGGAACTGAACCTTGACTTCGTGTATAAAGTTTAATGCCGAACTGCAGGAGCAGCTGGTGACTGCTCTTTAGATCCTCACATGTGAAAATGAACCCGGGCAACTGTGGCACGCTCTGCAGGACACAATCCTAGTCTGAGGAGAAGAGAGGCCTCCTTGCTTACAACTTTGTAAATTTACATAACCCCAAGATTTCATGACTCTGAAAGTCATTAAGAGCTATGCTACGGTCATCCCAATTCCAAAAGCTCAGTGAACTTCTTTGTCTAGCAGAAACTCACATACAAAAATAGGCATGGTAGTTATTAACTTTTAGTATCCAGAATCCTTTAATTTTATATTCTTATTTAGTTTAGAAAGAGAAAGGGAGAAAAACAGAGAGAAAGAGTGGATGAGTGTATGGGCAGGGCCTCTTTTTGTTGCAAACAAACTCCAGACTTTGTGCATCAGGCTTTACGTGGGTACTGGGGCACTGACTGGGCCAGCGGACTATACAAGCAAACACCTTTCAATTTTGAGACATACCCTTAACCCTCTAAAATCCTTTATTAATTTATATTACGAGAAATAGTTCTTTTAAAAACACAGGAATAAAGGCCTCTTAATTATCTAAGGCAAAAAGACTTGATCTTAACATGAGGCTGATCTTAAAAATACTGTTTTTTTAATGACTAGCTGTTAGTCACCGTGCTGCCTGAAAAAATAAAAATTACAGAACACTACTTAAGTCACCCTAGAATATGATGCCAAGAAACTGTGTCAATAAGTTTCTGTTTTATGTGATTTTAAACTGGTAATTTTCCATCCTAGCAAGCATCTCCAAACACCGAAGAGAGAGCTTAAGTGAATTTTACCTTTCTTTCCCTAAAAAATTAGGGGTGGGGATGCACCTCAGTGGCAGAGCACTTGGCTAGCATGTACAAAGTCCTGGATTCACCCTCAGAACTTGGGGAAAATGTTTTACAATATATTCCTCATAGGCCCCGGGAGTATCAATGCTGGTAGAATTAAAACAGGCTCCACCACTACAAGGCTATGACCTTCCCAAAGAGTTCTTCATCTCCTTCAGTGAGTAACCACTAACACTGAACTTGGCTCTATTGTCCATGCTACATGGTAACCAGAGCCCTCACCTGCTTTCCTAAGCCCGAGGCACCAGTTTCAAGCCAGAGAATCTCTCTACTGTTGGCTTTCTCTGTATCAACACCAGTACTTCTGCCTTCCTACAAAATCATAGTGTTAGTAAAATGTAATGCAGTCTACTAGATACTTCTCTTTAAGGCTTGAACATAGGTTTCATTGAAACATCATGACTTATACTATCACATTTTGAAAACTGTCATAAAATGGGCTGGGGAGATGGCTTAGCAGTTAAAGGTACTTGTTTGCAAAGTCTGTGAGCCCGATTCCCCAGTACCAACGCAAAGCCACATATACAACAAAGTGGTGCATGCACCTAGAGTTCATAGGCAAAAGAGACCCTGATGCACCCATTCTTTCTCTCCCTTACTCTCCTCACAAATAAATAATAAAAATTTATTTGAAAAGGGGACTAGAAAGATGGCAGGTGCTAGTACATATGGAATCATGTAGCATTTGTCTCTTTGTAACTGGCTTCTTCCACTTACCATAATGTCCCAAGTTCACCCCAGCTGAAGTATGTTCTGTGGGATACTTTTACTTCTATGTCAGGGGACATTAAACTTTCAGAAGAGAAACACTGGACCAGGTGCTTCTCAGCAGTAAAGCCCTTGTGGATGAATAGACTAAGAACAGACCACTGTGCAAATGTAAACAAGAGCCTACTGGCTCTGGCAGGATCTAAAGCCACAAGTCAGCGTGAGTGCTGCTCCCAGCATGCTCACAGCCCCTAGTAGAGGGCAGCAAGAGGAGTGTGGGAGCTTGGCCACAGGGCACCTCTGTACATTAAGTCAGGGTCAAGTTTCAGTCAGAGTCAACTTCCTGTGTTTAATTGTCTGCTCTACTTGGGGTTTTAAGCAAATCAATGTCAATAAAAACAGCCAGCAAAAATATCAAACTAATAATGCCTTCACAATGTGAACTTCAAACTAATGCCTCCATTACATTAGAGGCATTTTACTATCTTAATGGCAACATAAGGAAGTTAAGAATCAGATGTCCAAAATGACTGGGGCTAGAAGTGTTTCAGATTATTTTCATAAGGATTTTCTTTTTTTTTAAATATTTTTTTTGTTCATTTTTTATTTATTTATTTGAGAGTGACAGACACAGGGAGAAAGACAGATAGAGGGAGAGAGATAGAATGGGCGCGCCAGGGCTTCCAGCCTCTGCAAGCGAACTCCAGATGCATGCGCCCCCCCCCCCCCCCCCCCCCGTGCATCTGGCTAACGTGGGACCTGGGGAACCGAGCCTTGAACCAGGGTCCTTAGGCTTCACAGGCAAGCGCTTAACCGCTAAGCCATCTCTCCAGCCCTCATAAGGATTTTCTTAGGGATGGTATCCAAATCTGAACATGAAATTCATTGTATGTCACACATCTTATACATATAGCCAGCTTTGTGAGCTGGGAGATATGATCTCAGTGTCCGGTATTCTCATAAAATGCTGAGCATAATGGTGCACACCTGTAACCCTAGTGCTATCGTGGAGAGAGAGGGCTCACTGGCCAGCTAGCCTAAGTCTAAGTTCCAAGCCAATGAGAGTCCCTGTGTCAAAAAGAAAGTACACAATGTCCCTTTGTGCCTTTACGATTTATTAGTTATTTCTCTTTTTGATGCACAAATGGAATGAAGGGTTTATTTTGGCTTCAGGTTTAAGAACAGTTCAGTCCATCATGGCTGGGAAGCACTGCTGTAACAGTGTGAGGCAGCTGGTCACAAGCAGAGAGACACGAATGCAGGTGCTCAACTTGCTCTCTCCTTTCTGCTCTGCCTGGAACTGAAGCATGGTGGTTGCTCACATCCACAGTGGGTCTTCCTTGAGTAACGCCTTTGCAGAAGCACCTCACAGACACCCAGAGAAGTGATTCCATGATGACTCTCAAGCCAGTAAAGTTGACAAGGAAGATGAGCTACCACAATGACCATAAAAGCAAAGCAGCAGCAGCCCGGGCCATAGCACCTTCCATATCTGAAGCCTGCACCTACCATGCACCAGGAAGGAGACAGCCCTGGACCAGGAACACAGTCCAGCCGCAGACGATGGTTCAAGGTGGTGCCCAGTGGTGGAACAGATGAGAATCTAGAACTACCAATGTGAAATCAAACTGATTTTCCTCACAGTCTTCTGATATACCCCACTCTCCACAAATCAGACAAGGAAGCAACAAATTTAGAAAGCCAAGAAAAATTATACAGTCCCTCCATTCTCATCCCACTTCAATGAATGTATGTGAAATTCTAGTTCAACCCTGTTGCAGGTGAAATACTAACTTTCTTATAGTAAGACTTTTTATTTATTTTTTAAAATTTTTTGTTTATTTTTATTTATTTATTTGAGAGCGACAGAAAGAAAAAGAGGCAGAAAGAGAGAGAGAATGGGCACGCCAGGGCCTCCAGCCACTGCAAATGAACTCCAGATGTGTGCGTCCCCTTGTGCATCTGGCTAACGTGGGTCCTGGGGAATCGAGCCTCAAACTGGGGTCCTTAGGCTTCACAGGCACACACTTAACTGCTAAGTCATCTCTCCAGCCTGAAATACTAACTTTCTAAAGACTGACTAGATGAACTACATATAGCTAACAGTAAAACATGAACCTCAGATAAATCTTGACAATCTGAATATGCAGCTCCTTACTTGAGTCCCTATAAAGAAAAAGCTTCTACATTATTACATTATTACATGGAACATATGTATCCTTCTTCACAAGTCAAGAATCCATTAAGAATTATAAAATATACAAAGAAACAGGAAAACCTAATCCACAATTAAGAGTGAACACAGTGGATAGGAACTGAACTGCAGATGACAATTAGATCAGTAGTTAAGGTCTTCAAGACAACCAGAGGCTGGGGAAATAGCACAGTCAGCAAAATGCTTGCGTTGCAAGCATGAGACCTGAGTTACATACTAAGAACACATATTTTTAAATAATAAATCAGATGTGGTAGCATGCACTTGTAATCTCAGTACTGGGGAGTGAGGAGCAGGCAGATCCCTGGTACCTACTGACTATCCTACTTCACTTGGCAAGTTCCAAGCTAGCGAGGGGTTCTGTCTCAAAAAAGTTGGGGAATGTTCCTAAAGGATGACACTCGAAATTGTTCAATGACCTCCTTAGATACAAACATGTCCCTGTACATACATTGATATGTGCATGGCACACTGTACACACAGATGGTAGTAAACAGATATGCTAGAGAACTTATAGGAAAATAAGGATATAGGATTTGGAAGATTGCTCGGTGGTTAAAGGTGATTGCTCACAAAGACTGCTGGCCTGGGTTCAATTCCTCAGCACCTAGGTAAATTCAGGTACGCAATGTGGCACATACATCTGGAGTTTGTTTGCAATAGCAAGAGGCCCTGGCACATTCATACGCTATCTCTCTCCCTCTCTTTTTCCATTCCTCCTCCTCCTTATCCTTCTCCTTTTCCTCTTTTCTCTCTCTCTCACCCCAATAAATAAATAAAAATATTGCAAAAGAAAAAAGAAAAGAAGGAACTAATGGGAGATCAGATGAGATATTTTAGGATGGAAAGAGACTAAAATAGAATTAAATAAGATCCAAATTAAACAAATCATTTTCTAAATAAAATCTAAAAGACCAAACTAACAAAACTTGAGAACAAAAGCATATTGAATGTGTTTGCAAACTGGGCATCTTAGGACAAAAAGCATAAAACACTTTTCAAAATTAAAGAGAGAAAAAGACCTGTGAAAAAATAATTATGTATCAGGGACTTGTAAAACACTAGCAAACAATCTGACACTTGAATAATTGCAACTGAACTATATTATTAAAGTTATTTGAATTTATATTTGGGTTAAAAATGTTTGAAGAAATGTGTGAAAGTATTGGATTAGCGGGGAAGGAAGCAGTTTACCAACTGAAAAACACAATGAATCGTGGGAAATTGGGGTGTATGTGGGGGGGAGACACCTCACCTGGTCACATCATGAACACACAAACACAGACAATAAATAAATTCTATATGTAACCAAAGACGGCCTTGAATTCCCAATTATCCTATCTCTATAATCCAAGTATTTGGATTATAGCTATGCCTGGTTTTGTGCAATAGTGGGGATCTAAGCCTATGACCCAAAAGCAATTTTTATAATTTATTTGAGGGGGGGCAGATGAGAAAGAGGAAAAGAGAGAGAGAATGGGCACACCAGGGCCTCTGGTCTCTGAATACAAATTCAAGACTCATGTGACCCCTTGTGCATCTGGCTTACATGGGTCCTGGGGAGTAGCACCTGGATCTTTTGGCTTTGCAGGCAGGACCTTAACTGCTAGCCATCTATCTCTCCAGCCCCCCAAAACTGTTTTTTTTTTTTTTTGGTTTTTTTTTTTTTTTGAGGCAAGCACAGCAGACTGGCCTTTTTTATCAGAGAGAGTAAGAGAGAAAGATGAGAAGGAAGAACAGAGAGGGAGAATTGGCATGCCAGGACCTCCAGCCACTGTAATTGAACTCCAGATGTGTGTACCACCTTGTGCGCATGTGCCACCTAGAGTGCTTGTGTTGGTGTGTCTGGCTGACATCAGAACTAGACCTAGAGTGCTTGTGTCACCTTGTGTCTGGCTGACATCAGAACTGAAGAGTCAAGCATGAGTCTTTAGACTTGCTAGGCAGGTGACTTAAATGCTAAGCCGTCTCTCCAGACCCCCCAAAACCCTTTTTTTTTGTTTTGGTTTTTCAAGGAAGGGTCTCACTCTGGCTCAGGCTGACCTAGAACTCATTATGTAGTCTCAGGGTGGCCTCAAACTCAGGGCGATCTTCCTACCTCTGCCTCCCAAGTGCTGGGATTAAAGGCATGCGCCGCCATGCCCAGCTCCCCCCAAAACTTTTTTTTTAAATTTTTTTTGTTTATTTTATTTATTTGAGAGTGACAGACAGAGAGAGAAAGAGGCAGACAGACAGAGAGAATGGGTGTACCAGGGCCTCCAGCCGCTGAAAATGAACTCCAGACGCATGCACCCCCTTGTGCATCTGGCTGACGTGGGTCCTGGGGAATAAAGCCTCGCACTGGGGTCCCTAGGCTTCACAGGCAAGCGCTTAACCGCTAAGCTATTTCTCCAGGCCCCCCAAAACATTTTTAAGTCAACTTTTCACTAGGAATATGAAAGATCAGAAAGATACAACATATTTAAAGTGCTGAAGAAAAAAGAGAGAGATCGATGATCTTAAATAGTGTAGCTAGAGAAATGAATCTTGAAAAATGAAGGCAAATTACAGAAAATTTTGGCAGTTTGAGACTCTTTCTCAGATCTCAGAACTCCTTCCTCAAAAAAAGTTTCTGGCTAAACTAAAGCTTCCTCACCAACTGGTCTAAATTAAACAATATAAGAAGTTCTTCAGGGATGAAGATATGGCTTAGCGGTTAAGCGATTGCCTGTGAAGCCGAAGGACCCCGGTTCGAGGCTCAATTCTCCAGGACCCACGTTAGCCAGATGCACAAGGGGTCGCACGCGTCTGGAGTTCGTTTGCAGTGGCTGGAAGCCCTGGCGCGCCCATTCTCTGTCTCTCTCTCTCTCTTTACCTACCTGCCTCTTTCTCTCTGTGTCACTCTCAAATAAATAAATAAAAATGAACAAAAAAAAAAATTAAGAAGAAGTTCTTCAGGATACACAGAAATAATGTCAAAAGAAAAACTCTAGTCTCCAAAATGGAAAGAATAAAGAAGTTGAAAAATGTATAATCACAAATAAGGGTATGCTTTTCATTTTTCTGGGTTTTTGTTTTGTTTTGCTTTGCTTTTAACTAAACAGAATATAACAGGGTCAGGGGAGATGGCTCAGGGATTAAGAGCACGTGTCACCCAAGCATGAGGATCTGAGTTTGATTCTCATATAAGAAGTCAGACATGGCTGGCTATGCATGCCTGTGACTCCAGCATTGATGGGGGTAGACACAGGATTGCTATGGCATCCTGGTTAAACAACAGAGACCTCCTGGTTCAGTAAGAGACTCCATTTCAGGGAGATAAGGCAGAAGAGCAATAGAGGATGTAACCTCTTCTTCCGGCCTACATATGCATATACATGGGACAGACACAGCTGCGCCCACATGCACCCCCCAACACCCAAACACTCTTTGTATCTTTTTTCTTTTAGCCCTGAGAAACAACAAGAAATATAATAGTTAATGGTAGTAGGAAATGGTTTTGTACTGTTGGAATGAGACAAGTTTATTTTTTAAATTTTATTTATTTATTTGCAAGCAGTGGGGGGGAGGGCATTTATATGTATGAAGATGAAACATCAGACAGGCTCGCAACTTTCTCTTTTGGGCCCCATTTCCTCTAACAGCAGTTAGAGTTTCTTCTTATTTGGGGGTGGAAAGGAATTAAGGAGAAATAGGAGTAAGGTAGGATTATTTATTTTATATATATTTTACAGGCAGTTAGCTAGGGACAGAAACTCAAAGAAGGCACAATGAGATACCATTGGCATTTTGTCCATCCTAGCCAAACTGAAACTTGGGTCTGATCCTGTCTCATTCAAGATGGCTGCCAGTGACACTCCCAAAGGGAACTTCTGAATCTTCCTCAGCGTCTGCCTCCTGAGTCCATGAACCAACCAAGTCTCTACTTACACCCCAAGTCTGATGACTAGGCTCACTGAAAGATCTATGGACCCCTGAACTCAGGGGAAAAATTCTTTTGGACCATAAAACTTAAAAGCAGACTCATAATTCAAAGAAAGCCAGGTGAGACTTCAAGAGCCATCAGACTGGCCCACCTAGGAGTGGCCTTACTCCTTCCAGTGGTGCTCTCGTCAGGGGACCTGTAAACAAAAGAAAAGGCCGTATCTTTCCCATTCTTCACGCCCAAAGGAAAGCAAACAGCAGACAGAAACCAAAAGGTTTGTTGTTATTGTCACTGTTGTTTAAACTCTACTCCCATCCCTTTAAATCTCCAATCCCCTACACTCCAGAGCTGCCAACATTCTCATTTGCCCAGGAGAGCAGTTGACCCTCAGTATTCTGAATCGAGAGTAGTCTGTGCTGTCAAAATGGGTTCTTCTTTCTCCCTTATTCCTCATGTTGTTCTAGTCAATCTCAAATTCCAACAACTGTCACTGAAATCCAGTTCCCTACCGGCAATCTTTCCCCCTATGCCTCAGCCTGCAGGACTGTGTGGGATTGGGTGGTTCCCTCATGGACACTGAGGACTTTCTGGACAGAACTACTCTCAGGAGAATGTCCAAAATCCCTGGAGGGCTTAACAGAGCAGCTGATAACCTTCATCAGGGCAGCCCACCTGACTGAACTCTCCTCTTACTCTCTCCTCTGCCTCATATCCCCTTCTCATTCTGGATCCCTCTGAGAGCTCCAATGTCCTCCATGCTTACTACAAGGACTAAACAGTTCCCAGTATTCAACCTGAAGCCTCCAGCTTTTGCAACCTTTGTTCCCATAAGGGGTGCAAAACCCCCATATTATTGGGCCTTCTTATTGATGCTTAGAGTAAACTCAGTTTCCAGTCTTTTGCTCCTCCATGTCACCCTGAATTCAAGTACAAATCTCTCTTGCCATTTGATCCTTTTATTCATCCAACACCCCGCACCAAATGCCATTAAAGTAAGGCTCAAACTCAGTCTAGAGGCACCCTAGACTATCGGGCTTCTGGACTCCAAGGATCCTCTAATTCTCTTGCCTCCAGATATTTCCTCCCAGAGGGTGAAGACTGGGAACAACCTTCTCCACTCCTGGAATCTCCATTCCGGCTCTAACGCCCCCATGTCTGACTTTATTTTGGTTTCAAGTGATGACTTGCTACCTAAATCCAGCCTTGCTTTACCAACCTGTAAAATGGGCTCTAAACTCTCCAAGGGGTCTCCCAAGGATGCTCCCTTGGGACATCTAAAATCAAATCTAATATCATTAGGCTTGACCGACCTCAAAGCCAAACTTTTAATTAGGCTTCCTACTAGATTTGGCCACAATATGGGATAATAATGACACCTGGCCTCAATTTGGAACTTCAAGTTTACAAATCCTTACTGATGTGCACAGTGTCATAAGACAAAATGGCAAGGGATCTTCAGGCTCCTTATGTTCAAGCCTTCTGTCCATTTGCAATCAGACGCCCCCCACCTTGTCTAGACTGCTCTGCAAACTAGATTTTCCTGTTATGTCCTCCTTCTCCTTCCTTTTCACCAACCACTGCCCCCAGTGCTCCTCTATTGTGTGTATTTTCTGGCTTTGACCCTGCAGACAAGCCCCCTCCTTACCCTCCTCCCCAAACCTCAGCCCCTTCAGAACCCATATCTCCCTCTCCAATGGCGTACCTTCCAGACACACCACCAAGTCCCACTCTCCACCCTCCTTCTCCAGGACCCCAGCCTCTTCTAAACCCATATCACCCTCACCAACAGCTTCCTCACTGACTCCTACTCTCTATCTCCTCTCCCAACACCTCTCAAGGGCCCCCTCACCCTCACAACCAATCCTCTATCTGCTTCCCCCAATGCCCTCCAACTCTTCCTCACCTACTCCAAAACCTTCCTCACCTGTTCCCTTCCTTCGTCCCTTTATATTGGTTCCCAATCCCAACACCAACCTCCCAGTCCAATATTCCTCCTATGAGAGGTGGCAGGACTGGAGGGCCCTGAGCAGGTCAATGTCCCATTCTTCCTCTCTGACTCCTTGCACATACAGAGTCCCTGCATGAACAGAATCCTACGACCAGTCCAGCAGCCTAGCCACCCTGGACTTAACCAGCCTGGGAATATGGTCACTAAAAGACTAGATCAGATGATTACTTGTCTCTTAGAGGGCATTAAAAAAAAAAAAAGCCCACACTTTTGCAAATTATGACAAGACCAGGGAGATCACTCAGGGCTTGCCTCACTGAGGCAATTACTAAATATACAAATCTGGACATTTCCACCTCAGCCGGCTCCCTTTTTCTAAATGCCCAATTTTTAGTCAGCCCCAGACACCAGTCAAGCTTTGACAACTGGAGAAGGGACCCAAGAACCCCCAAAAGTACTTCCTAGATGTTGCCTTCAAGGTTTTTAACAACAAGGACGATGAGGCCAAGTGAGAGAAAGAAACAGAGAGGTGAACTAAATACCAGCTCTTGTCCTCTGTCCTCAATAGCCACCTACCTCCCAGGCCATCATCCTCTAATAAGACTTATAATCAAGAGAAGACGCCTGGGACCTGCTTCAGATGCAACCAGCCAGGACACTGGGCCAAAGCCTGCCCTAACCCCAGACCACCCATGAAAACCTGCTCTATCTGTGGACAATGTGGTCACTAGAAATGGGACTGCCCTCAGGCATGCCCTGGAACCTATACAGGGCACCCAACGCCTACCCCCACTCCCACCCTACAGCTGGTACAATGAAGCCCCGGTTGGGAATCCAAACTCATCCATCAAACCCAGAGTGATTAGGACAGTGGCTGAGCACAAAATCGCCTTTGCCCTGGACACCGGGGCTTCCGTATTGCTTCTCACTTCCTGGAAAGGGCCAAGAGTAAGGTCTAAGTTCATGGTCATGGTCATGGGGGTGTTGTCCTAGGTGCCCCTTACAGTCCCAGAGCTACACCTCCTTCTTTCCGCCAGTTTGGGGTCTTAAGCATTCTTGGCCATACCTGAATGCCCTATGCCTCTCCTGGTCAGAGACATCATGTCAGAACTCGAAGTCTCAGTCCACATTTCCACAATCTATACAGTAACCATGTTTTGTCTCCAGCTGAAACTGGATGGGAGCTCCTCTGGAACCCAATCTTTCTCCCAATCCCCCTGCCATCACCATTAACCCCTCAGTTTGGGACACGGAACACCCTCAATTGCTCAATACCAAGAGCCTGTCTGTTTGCTTTAAGAAATCCTCACTTCTATGTCTCATCCTGGCTGGGAAGAGGAGAGTATTAGTTTTGACCTGGATATTTTTCTGCATGCCTTTTCTCTATGTCATGTTTTGGAGTACCTTTTCAGTTTGATTACATATATGATTTTTTCTTTGATCTCTGAGTCCTTCCACTATTTCTTACTCTGCTCTGATCGTTTATTTGAAGGGATTTTTAGTTTCTGTCTCCCACGTGCATGCTTAACTGCTCCAGCCTTTTCCTAGATACCAACTTTCCCTAAATAAACCTCAGAATTCATAATTATTTCCTAAATTCATTTAAAAAGCAATGTAAATTAAGTTACATGTTAACGAACTGAACCCTCAATTAAAAGGGATTTTGTCAATTATAAGTAAAATAAAAAATCAACAGACACATAACTATATGCTAGTTGAGACACTTCAAGTTTAATGGCAAGATAACTTAAAAATAAAAGAAGAAAAAATTTATGCCATGCAATAATGAGAATGGTGTAATTATGCAGTGATTTGAATCAGCTTTCCCCTATAAATTCATATGTTCGGAATGCTTCATCCCCAGCTGATGACATCTTGGTAGGTGGAGCTTACGGGAGGAGGGGTGTTGCTGGGGGCAAGCTTAGGGGTATCACAGCCAGCTCCCCTTCACTAGAGCACAGCTCACTCTCTTGTAGCTGGTCTCCGCCAGCTGTGGCAGGAGTGAAGTTCAGCCTCTGCTCATGCCATGCTTTCTCCTGCCATCTTGAAACTTTCCCTTGGGACTATAAGCCAAAATAAATCCTTTCCTCCCATCGGGTGTTTTGCCCCAAGAACGTGAAGGTAACTACAACAAACTACATTAGTAACACACAAAGTAAATGTCCAGGTGCCTTGTTAGTTCAATGGGTAGTACATCACTCTAAATGTCAAGACAAGGAGTGTTCACAAAGATTAAAAAAAAAAAAAAAGGCATTGCCTAAGGATAAGAGTCAATACAACTCAAAAACCTGAGTGTTCCAAATGTATATGGACCTAATGGTAGGACCATAAACTAAATGAGTATCTGAAAAACTAAAGGGACAAAAAGGTGATTACATAATTATAGTCAGAGATTTAATTTAGCTTAATAATTGGTAGAACAGGTAGAAAAATTGATAAAAATATTTTAAAAATTGAATAGATTTGTTTGAGCACCTAAAATTGACATATATAGTATATTTTTTCCTCACATTCTATATCCTTTAACATGGAAATAGAAGCCTAATGTTTTTATGATTGAGGATAAAAGGATTTATATAAAGAGCTAGGAACAGTGAGCTATGGAATTAAAAGCAAACCTGAAGAACAAAGTATACGTTTTGAATAATTCTCAGTAATTCCCTTTCTAGTTTTGCCCAGTCTTAAGGAAAGGAAACTCCAACATTATTATTGGGTCTGGGTGGGCTCTGGTCTGCAAATATATTTTGGCCTTTGTTTCAGTATCAGTATTAAGTACTTCATTACCACCCTTCACCTATTCACTCATATAAATATCAAAAATCAAATTAAATACCAACAGTAAATCAAAGATCATATTGTTGATTTTCAAGATACTAAGCCTTATGGTTCTTTCTTCACAAATTGATTTTTTAGAGATTCCAGGAATGTCCTTAAAGAAAATATGTGACTAGAGGTGTATATCAGTGGTAGAATGATTTTCTAGCATGCATAAGTACCTGAGTTTGACCTTCAGAGTATGAGACAGACATACAGAGTGAGAGTCAGACAGACAGATGGACAAAAAAATATGTTTTCCAACGGTGGGTCCTGTTCCTCTGCCCAAACAGGAAACCAAGCGCATCATGTACTCTGTTCCGACTACTGCATCCTCACTGGCTGAAGCCTAGTTCAAAGCAAATACAAAGGTAAGGATCACCAACAGTCAACAGCATCTGAGGCCCTTGCTCTACAGATAAGAAAATGCAAGATTTGGGTTGGAGGAATGGCTTAGCAGTTCAAGCATTTGCCTGCAAAGCAGAAAGACCCAGGTTCACTTCCCCAGGTCCCAGGCTAGCCAGATGCACAGGGGGGCGCATGCATCTGGAATTCAGCTTCAGTGGCTGGAGGCCCTGGCATGCCCATTCTCTTGCTGTCTCTCAACCTCTTTCTCTGGCAAATAAATAAAAACAGGTGAATGCTCACTGTGGGTATTCACTGGCTCTATGATCTTGGGTAAGTCCATTAATCACCTTCAACTAGTCTATCAGCTATGAATTGCAAACATACCTTAAAGAATCCAATGAAGCAGTCCAGTGACTTACACCTAGGAGATTCTCACATCTTTGTTGAACGAAAGGAATGAATGAAAAAAAAAAAAATACAATGGAAACAGAACCTGTGGTTGAGAACCTGTGGTTACAGGATGAAGTTCAAACTCCCATACTTGAACGCTGTTTCTGTTTCTTATACCTTCCAAACTGAACTGTCCATGTTTCCCATGTGTGCCACATTGCTTCAGGTATCAATCAGTTCCCACACTTGATCTTTCGGTTCACCTCGCTGACACTCAACTTGCCTTAAAAGGTAAGTGAATCTGATTGGGCAGAAATCTCTAAGAAAGTGCTCCTGAACACATTTTTCTCAACTCAGACTGAGCCCATTGCATTCGGTCTTCTCCTAGGCCCTGAGCTGAAATTCCTTCTAGATTTTGTGCTCCAGGGCACAGCACATGACAGTAGTTTTCCCTGGAGCACTTCCTGGCCCAAGACAGAGAGACTTGCTGAATCAACAGCCTCAGACATTATGAAAGATACACCTCCAGGTTCTTCTCTGGGCCGCAAATTTAACTGCAATGAACACACTTCAGTGCCAGAAAGGCCTGAGGAGTGGAGAGGATGTGAGGAGGGACTGACAAAACCCCTTCCCCCATCACCAGCCATCAACTCTCCATCCCTGGTCCTCTTCACATGCAGGCCACCAGGGACAGCAGCCCAGCAATACTTTGCTTGAAGCTGCTAAGAAACGTCAAGTCAGAACTGAGCTCCCACAGCTCGCACCCTGAGTCCCTGTCTCACAGGGGAAGGGAAATCACAATCAGTTAGTGTGTTCTGAGGTCAGTTTTGCAACAATAAATGCAGATTTAATATCAACTCCTAGCTTTCTTTCTGTCCAGTATTATCACTTATCTAAAAGTATCAATTTTCACAGCTTTAAAAACAATCATCAAAGTGTCTTGTTCTACTTCTCAATAGCAACAAGCACCAAACAGACGTCAGCCCTCTCAAATGAAAAAAAAAAAAAAATGACTAAAAGATACCCTGCTTGATTTTGTTTCTTAAGACAGATTCAATTGATCAATTAGGTAATTAAACCATAAAAATAAATGGGTATAATAACATAATAATAAATAGTTCAATATTGTAGAGGTTAAGTTGGTTTCCAAATAAGACTAACTTTAACTACAGGAAACACATTTCACTATATTTCAACTTGAAATTCTCATACTTCTGCAAACACAGTGATTTAGTTCAAGGAGGTAATTCTAACTTAAAGACCTAAGACAATATTCTGAAACTGTCTTCACTATATTCCTAAAGACTTAATCAACTTAACAGTCTATATCAATTTTACTGGAGTAAGGAAAAATATTTTAAGAATGTAATTTACCTACCCTAAAGGAAGAATCACTTACACTATCTGAAAATAAAGAATGTGAACACATCAACTAAAAGAACTAAAATCTTTTTTAAAAGGAATTATTTTGTACATGTTTAATGAAAGGAAATAAGTACTGGATTCTCACAGTATAGTAATGATGTTAGTAAAATTTCCTTATAATTGTTACATTTTAAAATACTTTTTTAAAGCAGAATATGCTGCAAATATATATGTATATATAATTTTTTTCTTTGAAAATGAAAAATGAAGACCATAGGTTTGCTTCTAAGTTTGCGGAGGCCCCAGAAGCCACAGAAAGTCCTATGTTCCGACTGCAGCAAACAGTGAGGAGAACAAAGCAGGTCACCTTGAATTGCCTTTCCACAGAGGGCTGGTATCTGTCACACCAAGTTAACCTTGATAGTGCTAGCACTGCCTGGGCCCTTTCCAAGCCAGAGAACAGAAGGTAAAACCATAGTTCATCCCCACAGGTGCCAGGACCTAATGTTCACATGGAGGCCCATCTTCCAGTCACAATCACAGCAAGGGAGGAGACATCCCAGAGCTAAAGGCAACAACTTCACTCCTTTTTCTCTTTGCTTACTAACAGTTTGTGGTGGTGTTAAATGGAGAAGTGACCTTATTTTGCAACTCTATGCCCTGAAAGTGTCCTGAATAGACTGTTTTGGCCTACCATGGAGCCGGCTCAGAGCCTCTAAGGCATGAACAAAACAATGCACAAGTAGAAAAGGTGTTACTAGAAACAGAGTGGCCACTTAGGCTATGGGTGAGCTTGATGGGTAAAAGGGTGAAACTCTCAAAGCCTAGGCATGCAGAGAGAAAGATGAGCCCACAGCCCCAGTGGATTCTCACCGATCCAACCCCTCCGCATGGCAGCCCTGGCTGATCTGGAGCAGCTCCTGCTTCACATTAGGCTGAAACCCGCCTTCTCACCACTTTCCTCAGGGGTTTGGATTCAGGACATACTTTACTAATCCCTCCACTTCAGAAAGGCCTTGCAGATATGTTAATGACTGATGACTCAGTCCCACAATGCGCCAGGCTAGGGCTGCAACCAAGAACAGACAGCTCAGTACTCATCCTGTGCCATGCATAAGCCCCTGATATGAGCCTAAGTACAGCCAGGGCACATCCTGAATCCTCCCCCTTCAAACTCTTATCCTGGTCAGGTTCCTCATGCTACAGTATTCTAACTTATCCACAGAAGGTACACCGCAGGAATTTGCCATTAGCTTAATAGTGAGAGAAATTTCTGCTCTAAGTACACCTCAGCGAGCTTCAGCTCCAGAAGGAACACACTAATTCTAAATGCAGCCCAAAGGACGGCAGGTCCTATAAGAAAAGTGAGGGCCATCAACATCCCTTTAAACCCTGAGGGGGGATGGAAGGAGGGAGAGATGGAGTTAGCAGACGACGGGACAGCCTAGGCAGAATGAAAGGGCCTATGGTATCCACCCCACCATGTCAGTTTTGGAGCATGAAACCAATATTCTCTTTTGAACAAATGCCCATGTTACTATGTGGGCCCACAGTGCAGGTAGAATATCCTGGTCTGAAGTGCTTGGGATTAAAAGGGTTTCAGTTGAAGTCTTTTTTTCAGATGTTGGAATATGTGACCAGATGTGACTGTGCATCTATACACTGGAAATTCAGATCTAAAATGCTCCAGCATCTCAAATTTTTGAAAGGGTAGCTTTCTAGAGATTACAGATTTCAGAGCATTTCTGACTTGGATTATGGGATTGCGGATGCTCAGTATGTGATAATAACCCTACAAGACTGTTTTGAGAAAGAAATAGGATAACCACAAATATCCTCTGAAAGACCTACACAGGCACAGACAAGAGTTCGGCTGCCACACACACTGTAAATACCTTCAACTAGCCCAGAGAAGGCTATGACCTTGGCCCGGAACCAGCACTATGTTGTCCCTTCTGGGGACACCATTTAGTGACCAGAACTTATTTTTAAAATTTATTTATTAATTATTTGTTTATTTGCAAGCAGAGAGAGATAGGAGAGAAGAGAGAATGGGCACATTAGGCCTTCCTCTAGTCATTGCAAACAAACTACTAATGCATGCGCCACTTTATGCACCTGGCTTTATATAGGTACTGGGGAATGGAAACCTGATCATTAAGCTTTGTAGGCAAGCACCTTTATGGCTGAGACATCCCTCCAGGCAAAGAACTTATTTTTTTTTTCTCTCTAGGAAGCATCCTCATCCTGCCCCCTTCCAAAAACACACACATAGACATACACACACTTTCAATTTTGAGTAACAGGAGGGAAAACCCCTCTAAATACCTTTTCTCACTATCCTTCTTGAAGTACACCTAAAAAAATTAAAAGTTGGCCAGTCTTGATTAAACATTAGACATGAAAGCACCAACAACATCAAAGATATAATGTCTTCCTACCTATCACACAGTATTGTATTGAATCCAATGTAGACAACAAAAATGCAATTAGTACAGGCTATGATTTTTTACTGTTAACCTCATCTTCTGCCACAAATATATGTACAGAACCTTAATGAAAAGTAAGGTCTAATCAAGAAAACAGAAAATAAAAACTTCACAACCCAGAGAACACTTGAGCATACAGAAAGCAATATATAAAAGAAGCTGGCCATATGATCTCCTACTAAGTTCCTACAGCAGGCCTTCATTGTCCCTAAAGCTGCTATTTATGTTTTCACTCCAATTACTCGCCCTCTACATTTCTGACATACATTTAAATGTGTAAAATGTGGCTGACACTGAGCAATGATGCTAGGGAAATCCTCCCAATATCTATACCAAACAAAGGGGTGTCTGGGATCTCCTTCAGTCAAGGAGGTGCCCCAGACAGACAGGTGGGGGTACTCAGTCAGCAAGTTGATTGTGGGAGTTGAAAACAGCTCCTTGCCAACACATTGCTTTCAGCCACATCTAGGTATTTGAAATACCAGAATGGAAGAAAGCCAAGGCAGTGGGTGGTCTATGTAAACCCGTGAAGGAGCCTTCCAAAACAAGCTCTTAGATCAAGAGATCGCTGGAGTCCTAACTTTTAGCTAAAGCTGAAAACACTTGACCTGGGTGTAGAATTCAGTAAGAATGTGGCCAAGAGGCACCCTGCAGGCAAAGCCATTTCTTGAAGACTATTCCAGCACATGGTTCCAATGAACTCCAAACGGAGATGGTCAAGACACATTTTGCCTTGAAGTTTGTTTCAAAGTAGGCATCACCAAGCATCACAGCTGTAGAAGAATCTTACAAATTGCTATATACTGAGATGTCGAGTATGAATCACTAAAGAGAATGATCTTAGTTTTCAGCCAGTTACGATATAAGAAGAGTCAAAAATGAGGAACATGTGACATTGGGGTGAGACTCCTCCATGGCCAGCAATCCCGTCCCTACACACACACCTTGCACACCTTCATCAGTGTGCTACTCACCACACAGACCGCACTCTTATGCTTATGGACAAATTGTGTAGGTTAGAAAAAAATAACTAATTTTTTTCCCAGCACCTTAGATAGTGCCTGGCCACCTAGATGCCCAATAAAGGTAATCAATGAATGAACTCTAGGGCACTCAGCCGAACAGAACTCATGAAATGTAATCTTTTCTACTCCTAAACACTTAAACAATTTGATTTCTCACAAATGCTGTTAGTTTCTACCACTGAAAGTAAGCAAGCTTTGCAGGAAATCCAGCACAAACCCAGGCTGTCCCCAGCACAACAATCAATACTTGAGAAGTCAGTTTTTCCAGCTCTTCATACAATCATACTACCAATACCACTCCATCCTCTCAATGGATCTCAAGCACATCAGAGAAACATTCCACTGTTTTACAGAAATTCAAATTCAAGTGGCACAACCTTTAACCCAGCAATGGGGAGGCAAAGGTGGGAGGATCACCAAGAGTTCAAAGACAGCCTGAGACTACATAGTGAATTGCAGGTCAGCCTGGACTACAGTGAGACCCTACCTCGAAAAGCAAAAACAAGAGGGGGGGGGGAGACAGAGAGAGACAGAGAGAGAAAAAGAAATCAAAATGCAAATCTATATAAATGTTCAGCCCTTCTCTCCTAGTAACTCTATGAAAAGAGTGGAAAAATTTAAGTCAGCTTGTTCCTAGTGATACCATTCTTACTTTTAGTTATTACTACTTTCTTTCCTACCAGGACGCAGCCATCTGCTGAACAGTATGTTTCAGCATGCCACCAAGGAAGTGGAGTAAAGTCACAGAATTGTCATCTAGAATGGCACCATCATGTGGAAATACAACACAAGCTACAAATGTGAACCACGCGTGTTACCTTGAGCTTTCCTACAGCCGTATTAGAAAGTGAAAAGAAATAAATGAAAATAATGTTGACAGAACTTTTACTTTAACCTAACAAATCCAGGGACATTATAATTTCAACATGTAATTAATATAAAAAATAATGGAATCACTCTGCATTCATTTTCAAATTTCATTTCCAACTTGAGTGTTTGCAGGACATCTCAGCTCTGAGCAGCCACATTTTCAGTGTTCACTAGCCATATGGAACCAGTGGCTAGTATAGTGGCAGGCACAAGTGCAGGTAGTCTTGGCATTTCCTGAAAAATGTGGGCATTCACCTACTTTGTGGCAGCTCTTATATTCTCCACAACCTCTCATCTTCTCAGAAAATTATCCACTGTGTTCCCTCAATCCCAGCTATCAACTCCTTCAGCAAGTGAGCAGATCCACACTGACCTGTACATGCACCCCACAGTAGAGCAGCACGCTGAAGCTGACTGCATTCTGGCCTGAGGGCCATGAAGTTGTGATTGCTTCCTTTGTGCTTCTTACACAGATCACTGGTCAAAGAACATAGGAAAAAGGTGTCATGACAGAGGTTCTGAAGATGGCAGAGGAGCACAAGGCAGGGAAGAGCAAAGAGCACTTCTGGTTAAGCAGGCAGGAAGGTCTGATGACCTCAGCCAGAGAAAGGGTCGGGGCTGCCCAGCCCAAGCCATGCAGGACCCCAGAAGAAGCACAGTGTCCAGGGCTTTGAGCTGATTATAGAAGTGAGTGTATTAGAAGCAGACAGATGAGAAAGGAATAGATGTCCAAGGCCTGAGACAATGTGGATGGGACCCCAGGAATGTAGACAGGAGCCAGGTGAGCCAACAATTCCAGGGTGAGAAGAGAAAACCAGGATAAGGGATGTCAAAGAGGTTTCAGGTTCCAGTAAGCTGCTAACCATGGCCTGGTAGAAACATGATCTAAGCAGACTTGTCCTGTCCTCGGCCTTCGTGATGGAAGCCGTGGCTCATGAACTGTCGCTCAGATATGATAAAGAATTCATCCCTTTCCAAGGACAGATCCACAGCTCCTGTACTGCTCATGAGGGCATGGAGCTTTAGCTTACCTATTAAAAACCCCTGAGCACAGAAAGTGGTCTCGCTAGTTAGAAGAGTTCCTATTTTAGGTTTGAGGAACATATCCTCTTGTTTGCAAAGTGTGTGTGTGTGTGTGTGTGTGTGTGTGTGTTTTATTTTTGTTTTGCTTTGTTTTTATTTTTATTTTATTTGATAGTGACAGAGAAAGAGGCAGATAGGGAGAGAAGAGAGAGAATGGGCACACCAGGGCCTCCAGCCACTGCAAACGAACTCTAGACATGTGCGCCCCTTGTGCATCTGGCTAACATGGGTGCTGGGGAATCGAGCCTCGAACCAGGATGCTTAGGCTTGACAGGCAAGTGCTTAACCACTAAGCCATCTCTCCAGCCCCCTGTTTTTATTTTTGAATAAGGGATATATTTATAAATCAAACTACAGAGAAAATATACATTTGACATAATCTGTTTGATTCACTTTTGTTCAAAGTGGTGACCATTTAGACCGCCTGGTCTGTTGCTATAAAATACCAGACACAGAATGGCTTATAAACATGTATTTCTCACATATCTGGAAACGAGAAGTCAACATAGAGACATCTGCAGATCTGTGGTCTGATGAGGGCCTACTTCCTGGTTGTTATATTGTGACTTTCCACTCTGTCCTCACAAGGAGGTCTCTCTCACCTGGGTTCCTTTACAAGAGCTCTTCACCAAGCTCATCCTCTTTCCTGAGTTTATCACCTCCCTAAGGCTCCATCTCCCAGTAGGAGCACCTTGGCGATTTTAAGCAGAAGTGCTTCAAGTATGTCAACTACAAACTGACATGCAAGTGCAAAGGGTATCTCTCATCAAGAGTATCTCTCATCAAAGTGCTAAAACCAGTGTCAGGAACATGTAAACACATATAAGGGTCTGTTTCATTAACAATATATCTGTAAATTATTATGACTTATATGTACTTAGGAAATAATTTAGTTATAAATAATCAATGGCTTTTTTGTCAAGTGTTTTGAAAAATCTCCCAGTTTCTTCCTGATACTCAGCACATTAGGTTAAGAAGGATACCTACCATCAAACCAAGTAGCTATTTGATGATGAAGTAAAATAAAGTACATTTTCAATCTTCAGAACATTTCCCTACCTGTTTGAAATCAGAAGAATGAATGAGAATGGAAGCAGCTTCTATGACCTTAAACTTAGATGTCAGTTATGCCAGAGATAAACCATGAAGTAAGCACCATACTGCTATGGGAGGACAGCAGTATGAAGAGCATCCCTCTCTTTCCAAGACTATGCTGGCCCCTAAGAGATTCTTATATAACCAAATTAGTGCCTTCAGATGCAGCCATCAACTGAGACAATGAAGGTGTTGGTCAAATGAGTGTGTGTGTGCGCATGCATGTGTGTGTGTGTGTGTGTGTGTGTGTATACACGTGCATGCATATGCCTGCTTGGCTATTACTATTATATTATATTATTATTATTATGCTATGTCTGCATAATCTTTCACTGGAACTTACACCACTGGCTCTTCCTGGGGACTCCAGCTTACAAACAAACAGCATTATCATGGAATATCTCAACCTCCTTAATCACTTAAGCCAATTGCTTATAAAAATCTTACTATGTAGTTTTCTGTTGGTTCTGTTTTTCTATGGAACCCAGATGCGAGGAGTAAGTATTAATACTGTCAGTTAAAATGCAAAATTCAAAGTAAGATGAAGACACTTTATGTCAGACACAAAGTGCATAATGATTTGATGCTGTGTCAGTATGCTTAATTAAAAGGCCCTGTGATGTGGTTTCTTTCTCACTGACTCTTAGTGCGTCAACAGCAGAATGCCTCATGTGGAGAAATTACTCTGAAAAAATATTGTGGAAACAGCAACAGGAGATTAACAAACAAAACAGTTCAGTCATGTGCTAGTGAATTGGCAAAGGAGAAAAACATATACAAGAAATCAAATGAGCAAGAAAAAAAGAGTCACATGAGTTGAAACACTTCACACAGAGGTACTTCTACCTGGAAAAATATAGCTGCTGTGATAATCATATCGAAGATACTGAACAAGGGGCCTCATGTACATGTACACACACAAGCACACACTCTCCCCCTGGCCCATATGTGTCTCCCATTACTTTTAAGCAAGCATTCATTTAAAAATTCAAGCAAGGAAATAGGAAGGTGGCTCAGTGGATGAAATGCTTGCCTCATGAATTTCTGGACCACAGTTTGGATTGTCAGCACCCACACACACAGTGGCTGCCTATGATCCCCGCACTCAGAAGGTAGGGACAGAGGATGCCCAGGGCAAACTGGCTAGCCAGACTGCCTCAATTAACAAGCTCGGGGTTCAACTGAGAGATCCTGCTTCAATGAATAAGCTAGAGAGACATCCAGGTATATACCCAATGCCAACTTCTGTCCTCCACAGACATGCACCCATGCATGTGTCCCTACACATGCAAACATGTATACACATACATGCTCATGCAAAAAAAAACTCAAGCAAAACAGATCCCAAACTTTCTCTGTTACTACCTAAAAGAGTAAATTACTTACAAAAATATATACTTATATAAGATAATACACTCCCCCATAGAAGCACATGTAGCACCAGACATGTAAGAGTGGCTTTTAACTTGGGGAAAAGGACCTCCACACAGAAAGACCCAAAGTGGGCTGGAGAGATGGCCCAGCAGTTGAGGTACTTGCCTACAAAGCATAATGAGCTGGGTTCAATTCCCCAGTACCCAGGTAAAGCAGGATGCAAAAAGTGGTACATGTATCTGGAGTTCATTTGCAGCAGTTTCAGGCATGCCCATTCTTTCTCATCTCTCTCAGCTTTCAAATAAATAAATAAATAACTACATAAATAAAAATAATTCTAGGGCTGGAGAGATGGCTTAGCAGTTAAGCGCTTGCCTATGAAGCTTAAGGAGCTCGGTTCGAGGCTCGGTTCCCCAGGTCCCACGTTAGCCAGATGCACAAGGGGGCGCACACGTTTGGAGTTCATTTGCAGAGGCTGGAAGCCCTGGCGCGCCCATTCTCTCTCTCTCCCTCTATCTGTCTTTCTCTCTGTGTCTGTCGCTCTCAAATAAAAAAAAAAAAATTAAAAAAAAATAATAATTCTAAAAATAAAGGAACAAACTGCAGTTCTGGTGATGGATGAGGGCTGTACCAAGCAAGCATTGTGGCTGGGCTGGGCGCTACTCTAGCGTCAGCAATTAGACAACCCTGAAGCAGTGACTTCCGTCCTATAACCCACATGAGATTATATGTCAGGGATGAAATAAGGTGACAGAAAGCCATAACAGCAACTTGCCTGCACTTTGCAAACAACATCTTCCCTACCCTTCAAAGGGTCCTAGAAGGCAGTTAGAGCAGCCATCCCCAGCCTACAGACAGGGAAACTTAAACCTCAGTGCCCAGCTGAACTTCATGAGGAGCCAATCTGTACATCTACCCAGACATGACTGGAAGACCTGTTGCCCTGTCTCTCAAGAACCTACTTAGCCATTTGCTGGCCTACAAATACATTTTGGTCCTGGGATCCCGGAGGCTGTGAGCATGCCCTCAGCCTGCCCATTTCTCAGTAATGCAAAGGAGGAATACAGCTGGACCTCCCAGAACTGTTCAAGGTCAGGCACGGCCCAGTCGTTACATTTGCATGCAGGATCTGAAACTCCCGGGAACACAGATCTGACCTTCTCAGCTTCATTGTGTTCATGTCACCAACTGTGTACAGTGCAGTGCATGCCTCCTCCATACATTGTTAATGTCAGAAAGAAGACTCCTCAGACCTGACCTGGTTGTCTGCAGCAGGCTTCAAGCAGGGCTCAACTCTCACCAGTCAACAAACCATGGACAGGTAAAAATAAAACACAAATCAGCAAAACGTCTGTGGTGCTCAGAATGTGCCATACGGCACAGATTACAAAACACACCTATCCTCCCGTTTCACGACCTGAAACCAGGATCCATGTCACATCTGGTATCTTGTCACAGCTGAGTGGCAGTCTGGTGTTTTTCCAGTGGACAGAGAACAGAGCAAAAACACATCTCCCAGCAAGTAGCATATGGGTGACAAGAAATTCATAATACACATACTCAGGCCTCTTCCATCCCTCCTCTGTTTCCTTCTAGTTCAACCAGCACTAGCTCTGATGGCTTCACAATGGCATCCTGTTTTTCCCCAGTGATCAATTCTACACTCCACACACACAGGGCCTTCGCAGGTCTACAAATCAGAGCCATATCCTCCAGGAATCAAACCTTCCAGCAGCTCCCATCATACACAGAATAAATAGAAAATCTCCCCCAAGGTTAGTTTCTTTGCTGCAATCTCTCACTACAAAGGCAGGTTCCACCTGTCACAGGGCCTTTACAAGGAACATTCCTAGGGCCAGAGATCTTCCAAACATTGTCTTTTCCATGAGGTAGGTCCTCCAAAACCACCAGATAGGAAAGTCTTCCCATCTGCATTAAATTAGGTTTCTATATATTCACTTAACTTACACTTGCTTTCCCACTCTACACCAAAGATCATATCTTTCCTGGCTAATGTTTATTAAAAAAATACCTGGCACATAGTAAGTTCTCTGTAAATTCTTTTAATATTGTAATATTATTAAACTCTATTATTTTGCATAGCTACTTCTTTTTATTATTAAGTTTCAGTTGTGGAACCAAAAGATCCTTGGTGAGAATGGTCACTGAAGAAAATTCATGATTCTTCCTCAATGAGACAATCTCACTTTAAGAAGCACCCTGAAGAGAAACACTTTGCATTACAACTGGATAATATCAAATCCACTGATCTTGGTCTGGTCCATAAACCACACTACAGAATTCTTAGTCATTTCAGAAACATGAGGTGTGCATCTTTACCTTGTCTCTAAAAGGCTTTTAACTTTAGAATCCCAACTCTGGTGTCAGTTTAAAACTATTTAGTCATATACAATCTCATAAATTCTTTCATGAACAATGCTAGGAATCAATCTATTTCTTACTAAGATTAAAAAAAACAATACTAGCCTTAAGTTCTTAGGTAGTTTCTTGATAAAACAAATACTACAGTGTTAAAAAGGTTAACACCATCACTTGGCTCCTTCTCCTCATAAGCAGGCATATGCATGGTTTAAGTTCACAAAATGGTCATTCAGAAACCAAACCAGGTTGTCTACAAAAGGACAAGAGAGGACTGTGGCAGAGTGAAGACTGAATATTAATTATCCACGGTCACATGATATCACACATGATAGAATTTGTCAACAAATTTACTGCAAACATCTTCAAAATCTCCCCCATACACCAGCCCACTGTACATCCCCGCTAAGACCACCGTGCGCATGGTGCTGACTGTTCTGCTTGTTTACGTCACTGTTCCTTCTTATATATCTAAAAAGATGTCGATTTTTAAAACAATCATTTTTAATTAAGTCAGGTTCTGACTCAACTGTAAAACAAAAATTAAAGACAATAAGAACAAAAATCAGTGACAACCTAGAAGAGGAATTTGCTCCAGGATGCATCATTCTCATACTTCAGCAGTCATGGTAAAGCCCTGATCACCTAAACAAGAAGCCCAAAGCATGCCCAACACTTCTTACTGTTGCAACATCCAAGTTTTTATCTAGTTCAAAGAAGTCCAAACCACCATCCCTCTCAACTCCTCTAAAGCAGGCCATCTTTAAAAAAGTATTGTGGGGCTGCAGAAATGGCTTAGTAGTTAAGGCATTTGCCTTTGAAGCCAATTCCCCAGTACCCATGTAAGCTAGCTGCACAAGGGGGCACATGCATCTGGAGTTCGTTTGCAGTGGCAGGAGGCCCTGGCGTGCCCATCCCCTCCCTCCCTCCCTCCCTCTCCCCCCCTTTCTCTCTGCTTGCAAATATTTTTTAAAAAGTGTTGTGAGATTTCCTTGGAAAATGACATAAAGCTTAGTTTCTCCTCTTATGGACTCTTTGATAACCAAATGTTACCTACAAAATACAAATTCCACCACAGATTAATGGAGACTTGATGACTTCAAACCCTATCAGAAGGTAGCATGCAGCTCCAACAGCTGGAAGAACATGGCAATGCTGAAGAAAACATCCCTGGGCTGTGAGGTACACATCCTCATTACTTACTAATTATATGATTTAAGACAAGTCGCTCACTTCACCCACACAAAGTACTAACAACAACAACTGATTCTTGAAGGAGTAAAGAGAAAACAGTTAACTGCATAGAGATATTCAATTTGCATAGCTGGTCCTTGAAGTAGCTGATTATGAATGACACATCCACATCACAGCCTGGGTCTTGCACAGCAGAAAATGAATATATATATATTTCCCTTGGGTAAGTCTTGACTGCAAATCTTTAGAGCCCTCATCCTAAATATGAATTCTCAAATGCATCGCACCAAGAGCCAGGAAAACAGCAAAAATCAGAAACGGCGGGGGGGGGGGGACAGGATTTGATTGTTTTCTTAAATAAAATGGAGACTCTATGGGTTTCTTAGACTTTGTTTCTCTTTGCTGAAAGTTCATAAGGGGGAAGGGTGGAAAGAGCCCAGGTGAGTTGGAGATGTTCTTGACTCTGGCTGTGACTCTAGCATGGGAAAATAAGGAATGATGCAGCTGACTAATGTTTTCATAAGCAATTATTTATCCTGAATATTACAATGCTTTTTCAGAGAGAGAGAAAACTAACCAAGTAAACATCCAAAATAAATTGACAATACAAAGAGAAAACTAAAAAAAGAACCTCACTCCTTAAAGAAGGGCAGGCTGTTGTCAGGGTTGCAGCAATGGAAGTGATCCGTTAATTCCTCTGACATTAAGGGACCAGACCAGTGCCTGACACCTACCAGCGTTCTCCACAGCGCCACCTGCTGCCACACAGTAGTGCCTATAGCAGCTCTGGTTCTGCAGGACCCCAAGACTTCTCCCAAAGCCTTCCTTAGCTAACTACTTAAGCATGAAAAAGATGTCACTTCAAAGTCAATGGTGGGCTGAGAGACTGACAATCATATAAACCGTTCAAATCACAAGCAGAATCTTCTAGTTACAGAACATGGGGAATAAGTAGTTGTAAGTTTTCTTAGCTAGTCCATAGATCCTGTTCTATGGATTTTAAAGCTCCAGTAAGAATGATACGCTCTAAAGGCTGTACTTACGCAGATATATTTACCTTTTATTGCCTTCTAGCATGGTGGGACATACCTAGCTGCTGTGCCAAGAATGAGATTTTCAGCCAGGCATTGGAATATTTTTTCCAAGCCTAGAGAAGGAGAGGTAGCATGGGATGAAGTTCACAGGCCAGGTATACCCTAATGTCTAATCCCTCCTAGGACAATCAAGCCCTTTGGAGTACTCATTTCCTATTATGAAATGCACAAAGCTATGACCAGATTCAGGTCTGTGCACTTGCCCTCACAGACGGGCTACACACCATTTATCAAATCACCTCTACCAGGCACAGGGGATACACAAAGCTGCTTGTCAGTGAGCAAAACAGCAACCCAACCTCAATTCTGATCTAAAATTAAACCAGACTTAAGTAGACCATAATTTATTTAAAAGATCTGTGATGTAAACAAACAAAAGAGCCATTTGTCAAACATATGTACAAATATAAGTTGAAAATGAGAATTAAAATAATTTGCCTAGCCCTATATGCCAGACACCATGCTAATCCCTTCATGATTCTGAGGTTCAAAAAGGTGCCACATCTCTGTTCACTTCACGATTTATGGAGTAGAGACTACAGGCAATAAGGAAGTTAACAGCATGTTACTATTGAAGAATTCCAACTTGCCATGAATTCAGCACTAAGTTAAAGTAACTATACTTAACACATGACATATGTGTTACGTATATGTGGATGAGTAGGTTTCAATGTCACAAAGTGAGTACAAAAACAAACAAACATTAAAAAAAAAAACAGGTACCTTCACATTAAGGACTCCACACATAAATCGGAGGGTGTGAATACTTCGTAAATACCTTCCATGCCAACAAAGGAAATGAAAATATAAATCATTCTATTCATACTGCAAAAATGCTGATTCTACTATCATATTCCTCTGCAAAAATAGACTCGTTAGCAGTTCTCACAAACCATCTATGCAGTGTCGTAACAGATGTGTGCCAGATTTTTTGCACAGGATATAACTTGGCTGTGAGAAAAGGCACTGAGTTGCCTGTAGCTCAAGCAGAAAGAAAGCAAGCCTGTTCTTTCCTTTCTTCTTCTTTTTATTTGGTGGGGGGGGGGGGGAGAGGAGGGTGTCAACAAATCCTAGTAACAGCGTGAAAGGGCTACCAAGTCGGGAATCGGGTATTCGATGTCCACTTTGCGAAGTAATAAAGCCCACAGCAAAGTTTAGCTCCGCTTCCCTCGGGACCCGCCAGCTTGGGGGACCTGTCACTGCCATCTGCGGGGCCGGCTCCGGCTCTAACAAAAGGACGGAGGCTGGCAGAGCAGGGCAGGGCAGAGCAGAGCGGGCACCGCTTGCAGCCAGCACGCGCCTGGCGGCCAAGTTCTGGGCCCGCGGGGTGCTGGGCGCTGGGTGCACGCGTGCGCCCGGGAGAACCGGGTTCTCTCTCCGAGCCTCACGCTTTCACCGGGACCTCGGAGGCCGGGGGAGGGAGGGGGGTCGGCAGGGGATGCCCCAAACCCAGGAAACTTCGAGATTGCGCGTTCGTTCCCGGGGCTGCGGCGGGGCTGGGGACGCGATGCTCCCGAGTCGCCGCCGAGGGAGCGGGGGACGGCGCCCGCCGGGGCTCCGGGAGGAGAGCGCGCACCTCGCCGCGTCTCCCGGAGCCCGGCCCGGGGCCTGGCCTCGCCGACGCGCCTCCCCGGCGGCCCACAGCGGGCCCGTGCGCGCCCGCGACAGCCCAGGCCGGGCCACGCGCGGCTTCGGCCCCCGGGCGGACGGGCTGCGCCCCCCACCCACGGGCCACGGCTCGGCTTACCTCGGCTCGGCCGCGCTGGCGCCGGGATCCCGGGGACCGCGAGGCGGGAAGCCGGGGGCTGCGGGAGCCGCCGGCAGCGAGCGGACGGCTGGGCGGGCGGCGGCCGCGCTCGCGGGTCTGCACCGAGGGGGAGGGCTTCACCCAGCGCGAGGGAGGGAACTTGGAGCGACTCGCCGGGGCCCAGAGCGCGTGTCCCCAGCGAGTGGGCACGCCCCCAGGGCGCCCGCCACGCCCACCCGGAGCCCCCGCCCGGCAGCACCTGCCCTCCCGCCCCCTCCCCTGCGCCCTCCCCAAGACCTCCCAGCCCAGCCCCCACCCCAGCCCAGGCTGGGGTGCCCGCCAGAACCTGAGTGGCGAAGGTGATGAACGCACCAGGGAGCCCCTTCGGAGGATCTCCGTTGTCTAACTTGTACAGACTCGGATATGTTGACTATGACATTTCTGGAGAAAATAGCAGCGAATTTTGAAAAAAATAACAAGGTGCCGCGTCAGAGTAGGCCAACTGAGGTTTCAAAGGTTTCGGGGTGCAGTGCTATTCATATCTCAATGTATTCTTTGCGTTTGAAATTTTCTAATGGCGTGTGGGGAGAAAGGTCGTTTCAGGAACACTAAACCTGTTCCTGTGAATTTTTGTACTGAGGAACTCTAAAAGACGATGCCCATGTTTATCAAAATGACTGACTGAACTGAGGATTCACCAAATAGTATTTCCTCTCAAAAATATTCAGCAGAAACACTTCTTTTTTTACCCTTTAGTGCATTTGCGGTGTGATGGCTTTCATATCATGTTCTCAGAATGGCCATCCTGTACATATTTAAATTGTGCAAGTGGTGTTTCATTCTAGTTAAGAAATTATCAAACAAACAAAATTCCCAATTCTATGGTATATTTTTGGCCAGTTACAAGAGTGCTAGGTTCCTAAGTGTCATGATGCTGGGTTTTGAGCTGCAATTTGGCACACAGATACCTTCCTTGTCATCGCAAATTATGTTGTGGCCTCCATTTACTGCAAACATCCATTACCAATGGGATGACGGTCTTTCTTCATGTGAAGGAAAGGCAGCCAGCCTCACTCCACAGTGTATTTTTTTTTTTTAACTTGTTTGCCCCAGTTCCTTCCTATTGAGAATTGCCTCTTCCTATTGGGAGTGACTGGGACACAAACCTTCATCTGTGCTCTCCAAGACACCCTAAGTGAATGTATCTTGTCCCCTGAGCATAAAAATGGCACCTGGGAAACCATGACCTACTCCGGAAAAATGAGGGTGCTTTCTTCTAACCATGGTGGCAGTACCTAAAAGCATGCCATGTAAGCCTGCAAGCGTAACCTACCAGAGAAAGCCCAGGCCAGAAAGACACCACTGTGAAGGAGAGAGACAGTCCCTAGTCAGCCCTGACATGGGGCGGCACAGTGTCTGAGGAACACACAGTGAATTGACCTTCTGGCTCCTCCTGTTTCAAGATAGGAATCCTTTCAAAACTTTCACTTATCAAAAACTATTGCCCTATGCTTTGAAAATCAGGAATGTAATCAGTGAGTTCTAGTTTTTCTGTTGCCTAAGTTTGTTGTTGATAATGAAGTATATGTCAAAGACTTACCAGGTGTGGTGGCTCAAGCCTTTAGTCCAAGCACTCGGGAGGCAGAAGTAGGAGTATCACCATGAGTTGGAGGCCACCCTGAGACTACATAGTGAATTTCAGGTCAGCCTGGAATGGAATGAGACCCTACCTGGAAATAATAAATATTCACTGAGGGGCTGGTAAGATGGCTCAGCAGTTAAGAAGCTTGCTTGCAAAGCCTAAGGATCTAAGTAAAGTCAGATACACAAGGTCACACATGCTTTTGGAGTTTGTTTGCAGTGCCTAGAAGCCTTGGCATATCCATTCTCTCTATATATCTGCCTGTTTCTCTCATTCTCTCTTAAATAAATAAATAAATAGATTTTTTAAGAAAAGACTCACTGAAACAGAAATTACCACTTTTAATTGGATTACAGTTCTCATTTAGGATACTACTGCTTCCCAGAGCAGACTTAACATTCCTGCATCCCCTCCCAAAGACCAAAAGCCAGTAAAAGGTGCAAATAGAGAACCAGAGACAAAGCAATAAAATATCTAAGTCAGATATCCTAGTAAAATGTGTCTTATCAGTTACTCTCATAAAATATGCTTTTAAAATCCCCCAGTGCTGGCTGGCATAGGACATTTCCTCTTTCCCAAAGTCTCAAGGCCTGCAACAGACTTTTAGGGCTGTTGAGATTAATTTTTTTTCTTTAGCTGGAATTTTCTTGTGCTGTGTATTGTTCAGAAGTGACCCATTGCCGTATGGTTGGAATTCTTTTGTTTTACAGATTTTTTTTTGTTTTTTTTTAAAGTATATAGCAATGTCTGATTAATGTCTATACCCTAATCTGAATGTTACTTAGCATTTACAGGTCCTATAAAACTGTAGATATACCCCTCCAGTATTAGCCACAGGCTCTGATTACTGCAGTCATTACTGGGAAACAATTCGACTTAGAAAAGGTAGGAAATCCAAGTTTCCATTGGTCTTTCTTCAGGTGGATAAGAATCTTTTAGCCACTCCCAACATTTCAGAGTATAAAAGCCTATTAGCTGATGTGCAAGGCACATCAGGGCAACTTAAGAGGAAAAAAAGAAAAAGAAATGAGCTCTGGCATCCAAGCTCAGCTCTGTATGACATTTAGTCAAATGGTTGGCTGCAAATCTCTGGGGAGAATGTCAGACAATTGTCTAGACCTCCCAACATTTGTTATATTGGGTTCGTGTGAAGTCTGGGCTGTTTCCTTGCTCAAGCATGCTATAGCAACCTTTTAGTTAAGTCAGGGCCAGACAACTCCATTTGTCCAGAACTTCCCCTGAGATCCTTCCTGGCATAACCCTGTGGTTTCAGGTGTGACAGAGAACCATCTGGTAAGTTCCTAACATCTATAGGTCTCCAGGTTAGGGGTAGGGGGCCAGGGATGTTTGTATTTTTTTAAATTTCTTTCAAGAGATTGAGATAATTGTTGAGGGCTAAGGTGTGTGAGGTCTGGGAGCCTGTACATCCCAAAGCAAGACTAGAGATACCCTCAGTCCAGGTTCCATTCACTTGAAATTGTATATAAAGTTAAAGCTTTTGGTTAAACAAGCTTTGCCTCTCTTTTCCCCTTAACAGTTACAGAAAAAGCAGAGGAGAGGAATGCATTTTAGGAGTGGGAGGATTTGCTAGCAGCAATCCCACTGAAAGAAAAAGGACAGCTTCCAGCAAGGCCAAGATAAGACAATCACTAAGTAAGAAGGTCTGGTCAGTTGTTGTACTAAGAGGCCAGTGCAGCCTTGGCAACAGCCCCAGGGGTTATCTTGTGCTGTTTGTTTCACAGTTTACTACGCTCATACTGATGATACACAGAAGAAGAGCAAGAGCTGTGTTCATGCACACTGACTTACACCACTTGGTGCTAATAGCTGCCATTGACTAAACACTTATCTGCCAGGCAATTTACACACTCAGCTTTAGTTGACATGGACCCTAAACATTCCATGAAAAAGAAGTTCAGGCCCAGGGAAAGATGAGTGGCATCTCCAAGGTTGCAGAGTTAGTAATTACAAGATATAAAAACTGGTCCATGTGACCTCTGGCTCATACATCTTTTACTCTTAACTAAACTTGCCTATGAATCCCACAAACCATCTGTGCAGGAAGATAGTCACTATCCACAGGAGGCTGTTTGAATTTTAAATGAATCAGAGTTTTAGGAAATTGAAATTCATTGAGTTCAACTTAGATTTATTGAATTAAACTTTTTAGATTTTAAATGCAAGTGATATAAAATTTTCTTTGTCACACTGGCTACCCACTCTTCAAGTGTTCCATAGCAACATATGGCTAATGGTCCAGTGTTGTGTAGCAGATTCCTCTAAATGAGAATGAGAATTGAGGCTCTGGGGATTCACCAAGTCTGGGAGACCCGAATTTTAAAGGTCACACATCTACTCCCCAAGGTTATGTTAGCTAGAAACTGAAACATCCCTTCCTGCGGGGAGGGGGATCAGGAAGGAAGTCTGGGAAAGGGTTGAAAGACGCTGCCCTAAGGCTATATAAAAAGAAGACTGCTTGGGGAGGAGAGACTCTCTGATGGTACTGCCTGCTAATGGACAGTGTGCTGGAGAATCTCCAGCTCCTGCCAGTGACCAGGTGTGCTCCAGAGATGCAGCTTCCGTGAGTCACTCCGTGCACTGAGGTGGGCTTTCTGGTGATGCAGCTGCCTTTGAGTGGAGCAGCTAAGAGGAGAGCATCATCCAGGATGAGACTTCTCATGGTGTGGCTGCAGTTGAGTCATCTATTGCTCCTGTAAGTAACCCCTCACCCTGATCTATAAGTAATCCCAATAAACTCATTGGTTCATCAAACTGCTTTTGGTGTAATCGTCCTTTGGTTTGTCGTTTGTGCCCTATCTGGGGGAAAAGACGTGTGTTTGTGTCACTTCAGGGAAAAGCTTTCCCATAACACCTAGATTGAAAAATATTCCCATCATTGCAGAAAGATCTGCTGGATGAGTAGTATTGATATGGAACTAAAATGAAGCCATTAGAAAGGTGAAAGAGGGAGGGACAGAAATAAGAAACAAAAAAGAGTACAAGGGATAGGACAAAGGGATGGTGAGGGAATTACACAACACTAATGACAACATGAATCAGTATCACAGAAACCCTCTTCCTGAATAGCATTCTACAAGATATAACCCTAAATAAGGGGGTGGGGGTGGAGTGGCCCTGACAGAAATGGCCCTATAGAAGGTGAAGGAAGCTTAATCCTAAAACTATGGGCTCTGGCTGGTCAAGTCCAGGACCAGAACTAAGTTACCCCCTGGTGAACTCTTATTCAGGGAGACTCATGAGTTTCCCAAAGCAATACTAGCCATTTCAAGGCATTCTGTTACCTGCCAGAGCTAAAAGTTAAGCCTCTGTTGCTAAAGACACCACAGGCTGAGGTCATAGATCATCCAAAAGACCATCCTGGAACTGAAATGAAAACCAGTTCCCTCCTGACTAGCCATCACAGAGAGGGAAAGTGCTATGGGAGCTACTGTGGGATCATGGCCACGAACAGTGTGAATAATCAGGAGTCCCTGTAAATCACAAAAATCACCTAGCTAGGCAAGAAGTATACGTCTGTGTGGTAGTGGCACACAGCCTATGCAGGTAACCATTTGCTCTAGGATTGGACATAAGGCCCGCTCAGTGGGAGAGAATTCATACCTGCTACTGGTAACCGAGTCAGAATCCCATGAATAGGAAACTCAGACTCAATTGTGAAGCCCCCACTACTCTTGTGATAAAAAGAGTGGAGACACACATCAAAAATTCTCTCAAATTACTATACTTATCTCCTTTAATTCAAGCTGCTCTCACCTTGATTGGAAAATTTGTTTTAATTTTAGAGATACTGGGGAGATCCAAGATCCATCAATATGATAAGAAAAGATGGCCAACCACAAAATGTGTCACCTCTATTGCATCTTGTGGGGCCCAGCATATATTACAGAGGAAGCAGTGACAAAAAGTACTGCTCTCAGGCTGGAGAGATGGCTTAGCAGTTAAAGTACTTCCCTGCACGGCCTGAGGACCCTGGTTTGACTCCTCAGATCCCACATAAGCCTGATGCACAAGGTGACACATGCACAAGGTCACATAGGCGCACAAAGTGGCACAAGCATCCGGAGTTCCATTACAGTGGCTGGATACTCTGGAGTGCCCATTCTCTCTATCTTGCTCTTACTCTTGATCTCTCTTGCTCACTGTTGCTCTCTCTCTAAAGAAAGGCCAGTCTGGGGAGGGAGGGAATTACCATGGGATATATTTTATAATCATGGAAAATGTTAATAAAAATTAAAAAAAAAAAGAAAGGCCAGTCTGTTGGATTTGCCTCAAAAAACAATAACAACAACAAAAAACTGCCACTTTCACTGCTAGCCTGACAACCAGCAGTGGGGAGATAGCAACAGATCTTGTGGTCACTCAAAACACATCAAAGCAGAAATCCAGAGGGTATACAGAACTCAACACTAAATCAAGCTGCTAACATGCCCACCAAGGCTCAGGGAATATTCTGAAAGAAGGTGCAGCAAGTTTATAAGAGCCATATGGTGGGTAGGAATATCCTGAGGCATAGTCCCTCCCCACAGAGACTGGAATAAGCCTTCATGACCCCACAGTAAATATTAATAAACCCCCTTAGAAGGGCCTTCAGTGGAATGGGGGCAGGAGGGAAGGGATATCAGAGCATACTCTTTGAGAAAAAAAATAAAACTCCCTTCACATGTTCATCTTTGTCATCAACTAAGACAGAGCTGTCTATTGTCTAATTGAATTTTCTGAATAAATTATCCCAACCCATATATGCTAACTATTGTGAAAGAATTGTTTCCACATTTAATCTGCTCTGACACTGACTTGATCATCAGGGCGTAATAAACTGAGGGATACTGGGGAGACTACAGGGCAAGAAGTCCATCTCCCGGACCCACTGGGCATGCTGTTGAGCCTATGTTTCCATTGCTTTCCTCCAGCATCCTTGTTCTGCATCTTCCTATCTTGCATCTTACATAATGTCTGCTTGCCACTGTCCGTTACCTCCTGCCCTTAGTCTGTTTCCATCTGTGTTTGTGCTCTCCTCATGGGTACTCCTTTCCTTATTCCATTTCTGCAAATATAGTCCTCATTTGGTGTCCCTCAGGGATTGTATCCAGGACCCCACAGATAACAAAATTTGTTTGATGCTTAAGCTCTTTTCATAAGGTTGCATATAACCTATGCATAACCTCCCATGAATTTTAATTCATCTCTATGTTACTTGTAATTACTAGGGCTCTGTAAAAAGTAATTCTACTTACTGTGTTATCTAAAGGATGTTGAAAAGGGGGGAAAAAAAGTTAGTGTATGCTCATACAGGTGCAATGTTCTCTGGGTATTTTTGACCCATAGTTGGGTCAATTCCAGGACGTAAAACCCATAGTTACAAAGAACTTAGTGTACCACTGATTCATGACACCAGAAGTTTTATCTCCAACTTCTACCTCTAACTGATCTTCAGGACATTTTCCCTAGGTCTTTATAAAGAGCCTAAAAGAGTTGTCTGTGGTCCAGAAGTGACCTGTGTGAAATGTGACTGATTTAACACACCATGAGAGCAAAAGTGAAAGCCTGTGTTTAGAAGCTTTTATAGTACCTGGGCATCGCCTGGACATTGAATTGCATTATATATGTATAAATGACTGGCTGCAGTGAGTTAGAAATTAAAAATAGCTGGACCTGGTGGTGCAGGCCTGCCTGTCATCCCAGCTACATGGGATGACATGGCAGGAGAATCACCAGTTCAATGCCTATCTGGGCCATGGAATAAGTTCAAGACCAGCCTGGGCAATTTAATGAGACCTTGCTCAAAATAAAGAAGGAAAGAAGGTTGGAGATCTTATTCAGTGACAGAGTGCCTGAATAGCATGGGGAAAGGTCTGAGATCAATCATCAGTATCACAAAAAGAAAGAAGAAAAAAAAAAACATTAACACAAAACAAAACCCCCACAACCTCTCCCATGAAAATATTGTACTAATTCCACCGGAGTATCTCCCAGATTAGGCCTTAGTGCCCTCTCTATCACTTGTCAATAACTGACATCATCATTGGTCTCAAATACAGCAGGCAGGGTGTAGTTGAAAACAAGAAATTTAATACGGGGAACTGCGTACAGAAACTCTAGAGAAGCTAAAAGAACAATGAAATGAGTCAGCCTAGATTTTAACAGGATCAGGATACTGTTGCCCTAAAGCAAGTATGAAGTAGGGTATGGCACTGCCTCCAGGAACTGGAGCTGATAAATAAAGCATCAGAAAGCCTAGCCCTACCCAGAAGCAAGACCTCAAGAATGTGCAAATACTGTCTGCCTAACTGAACTGGATTAATTTTCCTGTTTTGTCATTGATACCAAACAAAAGAGAACTTTCCTGAGAAATTTTGTTGGCCAAATATTACATGCAACTGTCCCTTAGCCCCTGATTTGGATCCAGAGTCTCCTCCCCCTACCTAGATACCAAAATCCATTAATGCTCAAGCCCTTGTTAAAAAGTGGCATAGTGAAGCTGGGTGTGGCAGTGCATGGCTTCAATTCCAGCACTCTGGAGGCAGAGATAGGAGGATCGCCATGAGTTTGAGGCCACACTGAGACTACATAGTGAATTCCAGGTCAGCCTGGGACAGAGTGAGACCCTACCTAAAAAAAAAAAAAAAAAAAAAAAAAAGTGGCATAGTGTTTTCATATAACCTCTGCTCATGGTGAACTTATTTTAAGTCATTTTTAAAATTAAGAATGTAATACCCAATACAATGTAAGACCTAAGCAAATAAATCACTGTTGTACTGCATTGTTTAGAGAACTATGACAAGCGGAAAAAAAAAAAAAACATCTGCACATATTCAATGGAGCTGCAATTTTTTTTAAATTTTGATCTGCATTGGTTGAACCCACAGATAGGGGAAGCCAACTATGCAAGTTAGAAAGTGATCTATGCTTAAGGATCAAGCACCTTCCTAATCAAATACTAAATGAGTTTTTCCTTAGTAGTCAGAAAAATGAATTCATTTGAACTTTTCTCCTCCTACTTACTCCTGCATAGGAGAGATGCCAATAAGTGAAATAGACAAGCAGGATAAAGCAAGGTGAAAAGGACAGGGAGGGAATAAGAGGTCTCAGAGCCACCGATGGTACCAATTTCCTCTGTTTAGAATACACTTAAAGTAGGTGCACAGACTTGTAGGGCTCAATATATCTTTTTTTCTGAAATCTTTTTTTTAGGTGTATGTTATAATTTCAAACTGTTTGGTGAGGATAGGTTCAAAATTTCATATAGGCATTGTATTTTTCAATTACCTGGTTTTAATCTAGAAGTTATTCTATGGTGTTTCTCACATTTGTGGAAATCACCTGTAGACTATAGGAAAATTTTAACAAAATGTTGAGGTGATTTTGGTACAGATGTGAATTTTAGCTTATTCACCCACTCCTTCCTCTCTCACTGATTCACCAAATATCTCATTTTCATTGTTTCCATTCTTGCATATTATCATATGCATCTTACCTGACCTGAGTGAAGTAGGTCTCCCCACTAAACAAGGAATCACATAATCAAATATATTCTGTATTATCTCTTTGATTATTCTTCCATCTTCAAAACTGGTTTAAAAAAATCATTGTTTTGAGCAGTAATTCAATTACACTGACTTATTTCTTTCACTCACACATTGCATAGGTCCTTAATTTCCCCTCAGCTTGAGAACAAAGTTTAGTTTATTAACATTTGAAATTTCCCATTCAAGCTTAAGAAAAGAAAATGGGGTGAATAGAGGAGAACAGAAAACAGACAACATGGTGTGGGAAAGGAATATGTGTATTCCATAGCTCATTCTTCTACCCAATCCAAAAGCTTTCATCTAAATTCTGTTAAAGAATATGCTAGGCTTCAATTCCAGCACTCCGGAGGCAGAGATAGGAGGATCACCATGAGTTTGAGGCCACACTGAGACTACATAGTGAATTCCAGGTCAGCCTGGGCCAGAGTGAGACCCTACCTCAAAAAAAAAAAAAAAAAAAAAAAAAAAGGTGGCCTAGTGTGAATACAGCAGGCAGGGCTCAGGATATAGGTTGGTGGTAGAATGCTTGCTTAGCATGTGTGGAAGCCTTAGGTTTAATCTCTAGGAGTGAAGAAAAATAAAGCATGTGTGAGATGAGTTATCATAGTATCTTGACACCCTTGGGTTGGCTGGGGGTGGAATTAACATATGTTGGTAGCCTGGTGTTTCTGAAGAAGTTTGGATAAACAATGAGCATACACTATGAAAATATGTATAACTGACAGTTATTAATATGCCTACCTTCCTCTGATAGCCCTACTTCCTATGTGGTTGGGAGTTTTATGCTAAGCAATAAGGAGGCATTTTAGATAGGTGTGCAATTTTCTTATAAGCATAAAGTATGACAATCTCACAAATTTTGGGTTGCCTGGACTTGCAAAACTCTAAGCAATATCATTCCGCTGTTTCTGGGAGATCTTCCTAGGGAGCATTAGCTATAAAGTCTTACTTATCACAGTTCAAAGTGCACTACACACTAGAAGTGACCCTGTTAAATTAAATGCCCAAGGGCTTCTAGCTACTGGGAAAGAACTTCAGACGCATGTGCCACCTTGTGCATCTGGCTTACATGGGTCCTGGGGAATCAAACCCGGGTCCTTTGGCTTTGCAGGCAAGCACCTTAACCACTAAGCAATCCCTCCAGCCCAGTATGATGTATTTTTATCACAAAATATTTTCAAAAAAAGAATAACCATTTAGTTACATGATACTATAATCATACCCTACCCAATGAAGAACTTACTATATTTTTCCACATGTTGAGGTAAACCACACTAACGTACATGTAGTGGAATAACTCCAGCCACAAATATGTCTGAGTATTTCCAGCTTCTGTTTCTCTTAATTTTCTTGGATTTCTTTCTTTGCAGTGATGAGAAGCTTTAAAGATTCTTAAAAGGGAATTTAAAAAGATATAAAAGAGAAATCTCAGTATTTATAAAATGACTTGGATGGCAGCAATCGTAGGAAATACCTTTGATGTTTCATTGAACCACAAGCAAAGCTTGCCAGTCACATACATCAATGTGACTAGTCAAGAACTAAAGATTTTAAAACATTTATGTGCTGAAAGTACTGTTTGTATGATTGTGTATAAATAAACTTGGAATTTCACAAAGAGAATAAGATACTAGCAGTCATATACTTGGTAATCTATAAGAATATGTTACATGTAATTTTCTTCTTATATCAGCAAATTGGGAATAGCAAGATGGCTCATTTGGTAAAATGCTTTCCATGTGAGTGTGACAGGTAGACTTCAGATCCCCTGCACTTAAAAAGGGATGGTGGTGTGTGCCTATAATCCCAGAGGTGGGGAGACAGGTAAAAGAATCTCCAGGGCTTCCTGGCTAGCTAGTGGGCTTTGGACTTAATGAAAGATCTTGTCTCAAAATAATAAAGTAAATAAATAGGATGGAGAGCAATTAAGGAAGATACTTTATGTTGCTCTCTGGCCTCCACAAACATGAACATATATGTGCATGCACACTCAGCCCTATAAATGTGCCTATACAAACACACATACTCCCATGTATATCACACACATACACACACACACATACACACACACACACACACACATCCTACAAAACAATAGCAAGTAAGAATTAGAGGAAGACAGAAGAAAACACAGAATGAATGGACTCATTACAATGAAAGTTTATGCATCCACCACCCACTGATTAATTCATTTGTCCATCAAACTGAGATTGATTTTAGAGCTTCTCTCTAGGCATTGCTTAAAGCTCGAGGGATATATTCAAAACTCAGGCAATTAGGTTTATGTGCTCACAAAATTACTTGTTCTCATAAGCCATAGTTATTAAGGAATATGCATAATAAGTGTTAATGGGATTATTTTAAATATGATGATGCTGTAGAAAACAAGTGATTATGACATATAAAATTTAGCTAAATCAGATGATCAGGAAGATCTTGTGGGGGAAATGCATTCTGTGCTGAGACATGAGAAATTAGAAGGAACCAGCCAATAAACATGGAAAAAAGTCCATCCCAGGTAGAAAAGAACAGCTATGAAGTTGGGTATAGTGGAGTACACCTCTAATTCCAGTGCTTAGGAGGCAGAAATAGGAGGGTCACTATGATTTTGAGACTAGTCTGGGACTACAGAGTAAAGTCCAGGTCTCCCTGAGCTAAAGTGAGATCCTACTTTGAAAAAACAATCAAACAAAAACAACAACAAAAGGATAGCTATGATAAGGACCTTTGGCAGGACTGAACTGGATGTGGCTTTAGATTAAAGCCAATCAAACTTGAAGACAGAGAGTATTTTAGAGGTGCAGTCTAGAAACCAAAGGAAAATAATAAGCCTGAGTGATAAATATTCTGACCATAAAAAAAAATGTAGGCTGAGGAAGTGCTGGCCAGAAAAATCCTAGTGGTTGAGCAATATTTGCTTTAGATCATAGAGGATATCTATGGAGTCTTTTTTAATCTTATGTGTATGTGCATATATGATGTGTGTGGATATTCTAGGGTGAATGAAACCTTGTATTTACTGTGTGTGGAGATCAGAGGACAAAGTTTGGTGTCAGTCCTGTTCTTTTAACTTGTTTTGAGGCAAGGTCTCTTGGTGTCTTATACCTAATGTGCGTACATCATTCCAAGTAAATGGTCAGACAGCTGCTGCATAAACTATCATGATGAGAACACCTTTGGAAATTTCATTAATGACGATCATCTCCATTCAGCTGATCATAATCTGATTATCAAATAGTTTCAAAAATATTTTATTTATTCATTTATTTGAGAGAGAGGAAGAGAGAGAGAGAGAGAGAGAGAGAGAGAGAGAGAGAGAAAGAGAGAGAGGAAGAGTTAATTGGAGAGAGAATGGATATGCCAGATGCCAGGGCCTCCAGCTGCTGCAAATGAACTCCAAAAACATGCTCTACCCTATGCATTTGGCTTACATAGGGTTCTGGGGAATCAAACCTGGATCCTTAGGCTTCTCAGGCAAGTGCTTTAACCTCTAAGCCATATCTCCAGCCCTCAAATAGTTTTGATAACTTTCATTTTTATTTACTTATATTTTTTTAGGAATCCACTCAGACTGCATCCTCTCTCTCCAGCTCCCCCAAGGGAGAGCAGGAACTATCGATGATCAGTGGCAGTTGCAGCAAAGCAGCACCAAGAGCCAGCTTCACGCTCAGGAGACAATGCCACACCCGCCCGCCTTCTCCTCGCAGTTTTCTGTACTCTATACAGTCAGAGAAACTACGCTTTCTTTTGGAAATCTTTATTTTTTTCTATCGTTGATATTTTCATATATGTATATGATGTACCCTTTCTTATACCCCTACTCATGCCCACTGTTGCAGTCAGGTTAGCATTGCTGGTGGAAATCACCCAATCAAGAGTGGCTTATGGAGTAAGAGATTTATTTTGGCTTACAGGCTCGCAGGGAAGCTCTATGATGGCAGGGGAAAACAATGGCACAAACAGAGGGTGGGCATCATCCCCTGGGCAACATAAGGTGGACGATAGCAACAGGAGAGTGTGCCAAACACTGTCAAGGGGAAACTCGCTATAAAACCTACAAGCCCGCCCCAATAATACACTCCCTCTAGGAGGCATTAATTCCCAAATCTCCATCAACTGGGAATCTAGCACTCACAACATTCAAGTTTATGGGGGACACCTGAATCAAGCTACCACATTCCACCCCTGGCCCCTATAAACTACTAAACATCCATGATGTAAAATGCAATGCATTTAGTCCAACTTTCAAAGTCCCTATAGGTTTTATCAATTCCAATGATGCTTATACATCCCCATAGTCCAAGATCTTTAACTGAGCTATAATACCAAAAAAAAAAAAAAAAAAAAAATCCCCCCCAAACCCATAATAGCACAGAATAAACATTCACACTCCAAAAGATGGCACTGGGCATAGCAAAGAAACATTCAGCCAATACAAGATTTAAAACAATCAGGGCAAACATAAAACTCTGTAGCTCCAAATCCAACAACTCTAGCCAGTGACAAATCTCCAAGTCTGATAATTCTAACCAGCAACAAGTCTCTGGAATTCCAATTATTCCCCTCCAATTAGGCTACTCACAGTCCCGGAAAACTTCATCTAGGGCCAGTAGCTTTCTTTAGCAGCCATCTCATGGTCCTGGCATTTCCACTGGGTCTCCACTGCAATCCACGATTCTTCCTCATGGCCCCATGGGCTCTCCATGCAGGCATCCAGCAAACCTGCTTCACACTGCCCATGGTCATTTCCAAAACACAAGACCCTGTTGCAAACTCAATGACCCTCTCTTTTCCTGCATTTCTTATACTCCACAATACCAGGTTAGGTGCCAATTTGTTGTTCCAGGGAGGAATAAAACAGACTTGGAAGAACAGGACACTTCTTGAGCACTCAGCCCTCTTCAAAGGAGTTGACATTTTTCCTGTTGTCCCAATGCAGGTCAGCTAGCCCAGTCTCAAAAGTTGTAATCTCTCAATTACATCTGAACAGGCAACAATTAACCCAAAGATTTTTTCGTTCTGTGCCATATCCCTCTGCTCACGTCAATTCATTTCTACACAAAGAAACCCTGCACAACTTCTCAGGACATGGGCATAAGAGCAAGCTTCTCACATAAACTGCTTCTAGCCCAGTCCAGGCAAAGCTCTTTCTCATTTTCATAAGCCAGACCTCATAGTCCATAGTTCTTACTGCATTCAGGTCTTTCAACTCTGACCAGAATAGTCCAACAAGCTGTACTTATAGAACTGCAAGGTGTCTCTTAGGCCAAGGTTTCAAATCCTTCCATATTCCTCTTGAAAATCAGATACAAAAGACCAAAGCCACACAGGTGACTAGCAGCAAATCCACTCTTTGGTACCACTTTACTGTTGTAGTCTGGTTCACATTGCTGATAGAAATCACCCAACCAAGAGCAGTTTATGGGAAAAACAGGTTTATTTTAGCTTATAGGCTTGAGGGGACACTCCATGATGGCAGAGGAAAATGATGGCATGAACAGAGGGTGGACATCACACCCTGGCCAACATAGAGTGGACCATAGCAACAGGAGAGTGTGCCAAACAGTGGCAAGGGGAAACTGGCTATAACACCTATAAGTTTGCCCCAACAATACACTCCCTCTAGCAGGCATTAATTATTAATAATTATTTTTACTTATTATTAATTATTAATAATAAAATTAATAATTATTAATTATTATTAATTATTAGTAATCTCCATCAACTGGGAACCTAGCATTCAGAACACCCAAGTTTATGGGGACACCTGAATCAAACTACCACACCTACTAAAAGCTTTCTTCTTCCCTATTAGTCTCAGTATTTTTTCATGCCTTTTTAAAAAAAAGTATTTATTTTTATTTATTTATTTGGGAGAGAGAGTAAGATACAAAAATAGGCAGGGAGAGCAAGAGAGAGAATGGGCATGCCAGGGCTTCCAGACACTGCAAACTAACCTTGTGCATCTGGCTTACATGGGTCCTGGAGAGTTGAACCTGGATGCTTTGGCTTTGCAAGCAAGTGCCTTAACTGATCTCTCCAGCCCATGCCTTTTATAAAAAAAAATTATTTGCAATAAGAGAGAGAAGAGAGACAGACAGAGATAACGGGTGTGCCAGGGCCTACAGCCACTGCCAACACCAGATGCATGCTCCTCTTTGTGCATCTGGATTTATGTGGATACTGGGGAATCAAACCCTGGTTGTTAGGTTTTGCAGGCAAGTGCCTTAAGTGTTGAGCAATCTCGGCAGCGTTTTATGTCTTTTTTTAATCCACTGAGTTAAATTTGGGTTTCTTGAATGATCATGGGTGGAAGGCTATTTAATGTGGAATGGTAAAGTTACCAATGGTTACACCACTTATGAACCTGGTTGCCTGTCTCCCTACCATTAGTGCCATTCGCTACTCCAGGAGTGTGGGGTCTCATTGTACCCTTCTCCTATTGGTGATGAAATATTTGCAGAATCAATCTTGTATGGGGAAATCACAGTGGCTAAGAATTCATGAATGCAAAGGCCATGACATATTCAGAAAATAGCATTTGGTAGACTCATCCTCCAGTTCTGTCCATTCTTCTGTGAGATTCCCCGAGCCTTTAAGGAGTAACTCAGAGGTTCTGTTTGAGAATGAGCACATAGTGGTCATTCTCATCAGTTATTAGTAGTTATTCTTATCAGTTTTATTAGCTATGCATCTCTGCATTCTTCTCTGCCTATTGTAGAAAGAAACTTCTGTGATTCAAGCACTACTAATCTATAGGAACAAATGTATATCTAGAAGGAAGTTTAGCATGTTGTCTCCTTACCATAACCACAGTAGCATATTTTTTCTTAGGGCCTATGTCCCTAGCCAAAGTCTTTTCACCATGTTTACAGTAACAAGCATGAATGCCTTTCCTGGAGTGGCCTCACAACCAGTAAGAAATTACTCCCTCAACATGCCATGATTGAACCTGTGGCACATCCCACCTAGAAGGTCTATTGTGGAGTACCCAGGGCCCGTAGCTGAGTAGAATTCTTGATGACTTTTCTTACCTGGCAACTTGCATAGGACCTTCTGGAATGGAAAAATCTAGCTGGCAGGGAGGAAGTTTCTAGCTTTATCCCACTTTGGCTTCTCTGCATTCTGCAACCAAAGTGTGTGTTGACTACAGAAGTGAGATGTGCCATCTAGGTTTGGTGGATAAGACCAATAGAAATAGCCTGCATTGTTTTAAGGGCCTTTATAGCCAAACCCCCACCACCACTGTTCCCCAGCCACTGGGTGGTATCTCACCCCTGGCTTTGAAATTTTTGATGATTTTGAGCTATCTGTGCTCCTTTAAGTAGCCCCTCATCCTGTTGTATAAGTAACCCCCAAGAACTCACTGATTTCCCCAAAACTGGTTTTGGTGCAGTCATATCTTTGTTAGCTGAGCCCTACCTTTGGTCCTTTGGTGAATATACATTAGTTTGTTTCTCCCCAGAGAAAAAGGCTTCTAGAAATAGTCTTCTGGTTTCTTTCATTCTTTTCTTTTTCTTCCTTCCTTCCTTCCTTCCCTTCTTCTTCTTTTTTGATCCTATGAGTTTAATTAGGGATTTTGCATGAGCATGGATGAGGGGATATTTACTTGAGCATGACCAACTCACAGTGGTCACAGCACTGATGAAAATAACTCCTCACTCCCAGCAAGCATTAAATGCCAGTAGCTCCTTAGGAAGGGATAGGGCCTCATAAGCCCATCTCCCGATCATGATGGAATGTTGATTTAAGTTATACCTTAAACACATAAGTAGACACATTTGTAGTTAAGTTACATTATAATTAAGTATATGTGAATACAAACAATACCCATATGTTATCCTTCAATTATAATTCAATCTAAAACACAGGAGATAACTGAATAATTTTAAAATTCTGATCATGGAGAGAACCCGGTTAAATTTTAGCAAACATAAAGTCACATAAAATTAAGGCCCCAAAATTACAGAAATCAATTCTACAGGGACATTAAGTATATTTGAAACAATAAATCAAACCCATAGGGTGAAATTTAATAGGTGGAAGTGTAAAACTCTCAGGAGCAATGGTTAATTTACCCTAGATGATTAACAGTACAGCCAAGAAATTCTACAGTTGTGAATGGGGTGGGCTTAGTAATTAAAGGGTTATCTAGAGAGACAACCTAAATAACTTCATTAACCTTTCTCTGAGTCAGGTATAAATATCCTGAAAATAGAATTAAAAGATCAAAGCTGTCAGTCAAGTTATTTTAAAAGTGAGATAAATTTTACAATTTTTCATGAAGTATTTAAAACTCTCAGAAGTGTTGAGTTTGAATTGTGGTTGTTAGCCTGAAGCTATTTGATCAGATGTATGGAGCAAAACTATAGACAAAAAAATAAAATTTAGAAATCAACAATTTCTCCTCCTTAGACGATGCTGTAAACCGAAACAGAAAGGAAGGGTCTGTACATTTGGAGAACAGACAATGCCCCACTGTTCTCACTTTTACTGGGTTAGAGAGAAAGTTTGGAGAAGCAAGTCCCTGAAAAGAAGGAAAGACTTGGACTTGAGTATGATATTGGCAGCGCGCATACACTGTGCGTCCCGGCAGACAGGATAAGAACAGGTGGTCCTGGTGAACACTACCAGAGGCTTGTTGGAGAAATAGACCATAGTGAACACAGAACTCTGCCATATTCCAGCAGAAGTTCATCAAATGAACTGCTGGACTTTGATGAATGCAAGGACAGCAACATAAGACTCTCAGTAGGAGGATTGGTGCCATGCAAGATGGAGTGTTCAAAGTCCAGGAGACACAATGGAACCTCTCAAGTAAGTAAAGCATTCCTGGAGGGAGGAAAACTAGAGCAACTGCTGCCATGTGCGTTTATCCCTTTCCTTTGTCTCCAGTACTACAAAGTGTGATCTGATTTGACACCACTTCAATTTCTTCTTAAATTCTAATTTGCCATCAAATGTATGTCTACTACCTACCTTGGACCAAAACCTGAGAAAATTGGGTATTGGAACCCTTCCCATGGCTCCTTGTGATCCATGAGAAAAATGTTGGGCTTCTCGTTCTTGCCACCCAGAAACTATTTGTCATGAGTCTTAATTTAAAAGGGAGTAAGTTTCCATTGAGGCCACAACAATGATTCCACTGAACTACACACAGAGACTGTCACCTGGGCACTTTGTGAATATTAAGCCAGTGAATCAATGAGCAAAGCAAGCCATTTATTTGATGGGCTTAGGGAAAATTAGGTTGCTAGTGCACAGTGGGAGTAGAGAGCAATATGTCTGGAATGCAGGAGATGCCTGGAGGCATTCTGAAAGTCCTGAGATAAAAGTCCATGGAAACCACAAAAACCCAATTCAGATAAGAAGTCTAAATTAATGTCCATACTCTTTAAGGTCAAAAGTTTGGACCATCCAAGAAGTCAGAAAGCACCACCAGCTAAAGGCAAAGAAAATGTAAAGTGAGTAGTGAAAGAACATCATTAGAATTAAAGATGTGACCATGTGATGAGTTAGAGAACTATATATTCTGAGTAAATTTTCCTCGTTTTACAGGAATGTTTGTACTTAAGTATTAACCTATATTTTCTCCTCCCCAAGTCCTTTCTATGTAATATATGTTTATAATTGTCTCTGTCTCTATGTCTCTGTATATTAGTTACAGAATGTCAAATGAGGAGAGTCAGCCAGTGGAATGAAGAATGGATATTAGCAAGACCAAGAAGGGTTTTTGTGTTCACTTTTGGTAAAAAAGTGTTTGTTTCTTGGTTTATAGAGGTGGGGTCTCACTCTAGCCCAGGCTGTCCTGGATTTCACCATGCATTCTCAGTGTGGCCTCGAACTCACGGTGATATTCTTATTTCTGCCTCCTGAGTGCTGCAATTAAAGGTGTGCATCACCATGCTTGGCTTTTTTTTTTTTTGTATGGCTTACATTTAGTGGAAATATGATTTTATTATTTTGCACATGGTTTAAAGGGATGTACATTGATCTCAAGTTGACAAGTTATGAGCTAATGAGATTTTTAATGCATAAATTTATTTTGGATGAGCTGTAGAACTTCCTTCTTTGTGTATTTCCATATCCACATTTACATAGGTGGACCATTTTAGAAGTAAAGAAGAAACATGTTTGTCTGTATGGCGAGAGGCCCGGGCAGAGTCTCCCTGTAGCTTACTCGTGTTGCTCATCTGCTGACTTGCCTCATGGACATGCACAGCAATCTAACTGCTCCACCTTTCCTTTAATTCTCCCTTCAGCTTTTACTCTGAGCCAGTTGTGAATTGATCTCTAGGATGCATGGTTTCATCCCTCCTGCACATGCACTTAATAATGAAGACTGATGGGGATCCAGCCTGTCCTCATGGGTTCCAGAACCATCACACTAATAACTTACAGTTACATGGCTTAGAATTTGACTTTGCTCTTCTCTGATTTTTTTCCTATCTTATCTATATGATTGACTGCTCTGATTTTCAGGCTCTAGCATTAAACACAATCATGATAGTTGTAAAAGTTCCCATGGTATCAGTAGACGAAATACCTGTTAAAATTCTACATACGTGTGTACATATGGATGTGTATGTATAGGTGATACTTCTCTGAGTTCTGACTCATACCTAGGAATGAATCTACCAAAAGTTCAAAATGTTCACACTGCAATCTACAATGCATTGCAGATGGTAATTAACAAACCTTCACAACCACACCCAGCTACCTACTCTCTCTCTCTCTCACACACACACACATACACATTCCATAAATTAAAAGACTAAATTCATAGAGATTCACATTTACCTAAGGTGATATATAGCTCTATATATTTGAAACAGTCCAAATTAAAATCCATTTGTGGTCTGGAAATATCATTTAGCACCTGTCTAGAGTATAGCACTTGTCAAACATGCCCAAGGCCCTGGGATTGATCCCAGCATAAGAAACAATTCACATGGAGATTGAACAGTAAGCTTTTCATTTATTTTTTCCATATTTGACATTTTCATAAATGCATTTATTTTGATCCTATTTCCCCCAATTATCCCCTGTCTTAAACCTTCCCCCTCCCACTGACACCATTCTTCCCCATTTATCCTCACCTTTCTTTCAAACAACAAGGCCATTATACTCAAAAATTCACAGCAGCTGTATTTCCCTGATTAAACTTGAGCCTGTCACTATTTCACTGTCAATGAGGGAAGAGTGAGAGGTTAAAAAAAATTCTAAAATCAAATTAAAATGAAAATACAATTTGGCAGAACCTTTAGGATCTAGCAAAGGCAATTCTAAGAGGAAAGTATATACACATCCATATGTGCATGCTTCCATTAAAAAACAAAAGATATTAAATAAATAGCCTACCAATGCACCTTAAAATCTTGTGGGTGAAGTGGGAGGGTGGTGGGGAAAGGCAAGCCATATCCAGAATCAACACAGGGAAAGAAATAAAGACCAAGACAAACAATGAAGTAAATACTAAAAATGAATACTAAAGTTCAATAAAATAAAGAGTCAGTTCTTTGAAAGGACAAGCAAGATTGACAAACTCATAGACAAACTAACAAAAAGAAAGAAAGATGAGACTCCAATTATTAACTAACAGATGAAAGAGGAGATTTTTAGATACCACAGAGATCCACAAAATTATTAGACAATGTTTTGAAAATTTATATCACAATAAAGAATAAAATGTAGCATAAATAGAAAGATTTCTAGGCATACATGATCTACTTAAATGGAGCAAGCAATATATAAATAAATATAAGCACATCTAAAACTAACAGAGAGGTGAGGTAATAGTCTCCCACCAAAGAAGTTGCACAAGATTGGATAGTCACACTGCTAAATCCTACTAGATCTTTAAGAAAATGGTATAAAAATCCATAACTTTTTTTTAAACTATTTTTATTTATTTATTTATTTGAGAGCGACAGACACAGAGAGAAAGACAGATAGAGGGAGAGAGAGAAAGTGGGCGCGCCAGGGCTTCCAGCCTCTGCAAACGAACTCCAGATGCATCCATAACTTTTTAAAATTTATTTGAAAGTCAGAGGGAGGGACACACACACACACACACACATACACACATACACACAAAGAGAGAGAGAGAGAGAGAGAGAGAGAGAGAGAGGGAATGGGTATGCTAGTGCCTCCTGCCACTTCAAACAAACTTTAAGTACATGCATGACCATGTGCATCTGGCTTATGTGGGTGCTGGGGAATTGAACCTGGGTCCTAAGGCTTCACAGGCAAGTGCATTAACCTCTAAACTATCTCTGAAGCCCCCAAACTAATTCTTTTTTTTAAAAAATGTATTTTTACTTATTTATTTGAGAGAAAAACAGAAAAAGGCAGACAGAGAAAGAATGATTGTGCGTTTACCAGGGCCTCCTGCCACTGCAAACAAAATCCAGATACATGTGCCACTTTGTGCATCTGGCATTGTGTGGGAACTTGGGAATTGAACCAAGCTTTGCAAGAAAGTACTTTTAATAGCTGAGCCATCTCTTTAGCACCCAAACTAGTTCTATGATGCCAGTACTACCTTAATAACAAAAGCAGATAAGGACAATAACAGCAAAACTGTAAACCAACTTCTCTAATAAACATGAATGCAATAGGTTTTAGTAGAATTATTTCAAACTGAACTAAGTCAACTAAGTTAAAAAAATAAACATTAAAAAGATCATATACCAGGCTGGGAATATGGTTCAATAGTTAAAGGCACTTGCTTGCACAGCCTACTATATGCCTAGAATTGATCACCCAGTACTCATACAGAAAGACAGATGTACAAAGTGGTACATGAATCTGGAGTTGTTTTGCAGAGGCAAGAGGCCCTGGCACCCCCATTCTCTCTCACTAATAAATAAAATTATTTTTAAAATTCATAGACCATGATTTTTGGTCTCTTTCCAGGGATCAAAGGATCACTCATTATGTGCAAATGAATAAAGTATATAGCACGTAAATAGAATTAAGCAAAAATCAAATTATCATCTCAATACAGAAAAACTTTTAACAATATATATATATATGTCTTCTGCTGGGTGTGGTGGCGCATGCCTTTAATCCCAGCACTTGGGAGGCAGAGGTAGGAGGATCACTGTGAGTTCAAGGCCACCCTGAGACTACACAGTGAATTCCAGGTCAGCTTGGGCTAGAGTGAGACCTTACCTCAAAAAAACAACAAAAAAAGAAAAAAAATATATATAAATACACACACACACACACATATATACGCACACATATGTATATATATATATGTCTTCTGAGGTAATGTCTCTCTTTAGCTCTCTAGCTCAGGCTGGCCTGAAATTCACTATGTAGTCTCAGGGTGGCTTCAAACTCATGGTGATCCTCCTACCTCTGCCTCCCAAGTGCTGGGATGAAAAGCATGTGCTACCACACCTGGCTCAAACTTCAATATATTTTTAATGTTAAAAGCCATGCTAAGACTAGTAACAGAAGTAATGTATATCAACAATATAAAAGTTATACAAGACAAACCTCTAGTCAAAATTAAACTAAATGCAAAAAAACAGAAAGTATTTTCTGTAAAATAAGAGAGACAAGGATGTCCACTCTTTACAAAGCAGTGCTTGTAGTCTTAGCAAGAGCAATAAAGAAAGAAAAAGAAATAAAAGGAATATAAATATAGAAACAAAAGAAGCCAATTTATTCCTATTTTTAGAAAATATGATCCTGTACTTAAAAGACCCTAAAGTCTCCATCTGAAAAAAAAAAAATCTTAGATTTGGTAAGCACTTTGTTGAAGTAGCAGGATATAAATTAATATAAAAGTGTTTTCTATATACCAACAAAGAGCATGCTGAGAAAATCAGAAAAACAAAACCATTTGCAAAAGCTATAAAAAAATACAACAAGTAAACTCATCCCAGATGGTGACAGACTTCTACAGTGAAAACTATGAAATGGTGAATAAAGGAAGTAAAGAAGACACTAGAAGATGGAAAGACCTCCCATTTCCTGCATTGGCAGAGTACTGTACAATTGTCTGTAGTACTCAAAGTGGTTTGCAAATTCAACACAAATTCAAATCTTAACTCCAATCATAGGGCTGAGGAGCTCGCTCAGTTGGTTGGTCAAGTTCTTACCTTGAAAGCATGAGAAGATGTGTTGGAACCTTAGTGCTCACACAATAATGCCAGGTGTGGAGATACTAGTATATAATTCCAATGCTTGGAGATGGAGACAGGAGGATCCCTGGGGCTCGCAACCTAACTGGTAAGTTCTAGATCAGTGAGACACTCTATCTCAGAAAGAGGAATATGGCATGACTGAGGAAACAGTACCTAATCTGCATGCCTGCATACACATAAGTAAACATGCATACACACCACATACATACCTACAAAAAAAAACCCTCCAATTATATTTTTCACAGAATTATTTTCAAAAAAATTCTTAAAAACTCATATGGAAACATGCAAGACTCTAAACAGCCAAAGCCATTGTATGCAGAAAGAGTGTTTGTTGCTGGAGGTAAAATAATACCAGATTTCAAATTATACTGCACTCATTGTGACAAAAACAGAATCACATTGATACACAGCAGATAGATGGACCAATAACAACAAAGGAGACAACGTAGAAGTAAACCCTATACCCACCTTATTCTCATCAGAACTGCCAAAGATACACTCTGGAAAGCAGATAATGTATTCAACAAATGGTGCTGAGAAAGCTGTATCTCTACATGTAGAAGTTATAAAAACTCAATTACATGAATTTCAGAAGTTTCAATACAGCAAAGGAAGCAAAGAATAATGGAGAGACAAAGTATAAACTAAGGTAGTCAGCTCCATGTTACTGGGACAAACATCCAACCAGACAGAGCTCATGGGAGAAAAGGATTTATTTCAGGCAGACAGATCCAGGGGAAGTTTCATTAATGGTGGAGGAAGTTAGTTCCCTTTCATAGATCCAAGCAGAGAGAAACTAACCTCCCCAACACACCTTAGGGCTTGTGGTAGTTTAACTCTGGTGCCCTCCATAAAATTTGGTGTTCCAAATGCTAGGTTCCCAGCTGATGGAGATTTGGGAATTAATGCCTCCTGAAGACAGTGTATTGTTGGGGGTGGGCTTATGGGTATTATAGCTAGCTTCCCCTTGCCAGTGTTTGGCACACTCTCCTGTTGCTGTTGTCCATCTGATGTTGACCAGGAGGTGTTGCCTAACCTCTGCTCGTGCTATCGTTTTCCCCTGCCATCATGGAACTTCCCCTTGAATCTGTAAACAAAAACAAGCCTTTTTTCCCACAAGCTGCTCTTGGTTGAGTGTTGTTTTCTGGCAGCAATGTGAACCTGACTGCAACAGGGCTGGACCCCAGGATCCTCCCCCAGCAATACTTCCTCCAGCAGGTTGCAAGAAACAAGTGAGAATCTTAACCTCAACCCAAAATACCTGAGGCTAGGGGGATATGCATTCACATTCAAACACTACATGGGCAAATGCCAATAAAACTGTCTAAAAAAATCCATTTTGGATCTTATTGTAGGAAATTTAAAATATGACTATAAAAAAGATATAAAATGTGGCTACTAGATCAAGCAACTTGAAATGCATGATAAATACTGGAATAAATCAATTAATCCAAGCAATATATAAGCAAATGAATCAATGATTCTCAATACACCTATAAATATAAATATATTAAAAAGCCATCAGGGAAATGCAAATCAAAAATACAATTCATTTTGATTTTTTAAAAAATTTTTTATTTATTTATTTGGCAGTGACAGACACAGAGAGAAAGACAGATAGAGGGAGAGAGAGAGAGAGAATGAGTGCGCCAGGGCTTCCAGCCTCTGCAAACGAACTCCAGACGCGTGCGCCCCCTTGTGCATCTGGCTAACGTGGGACCTGGGGAACCGAGCCTCGAACCGGGGTCCTTAGGCTTCACAGGCAAGCGCTTAACCACTAAGCCATCTCTCCAGCCATCATTTTGATTTTTTGATGTTTACTGTTCTTACTGGGATAAGGTAGAATCTCATAGTTGTTTTAATTTGCATTTCCCTGATGATTAGTGATGATGAACTTTTTAAGTGTATGTTTGCCATTTGTATTTCTTCCAGCTCTTTGTCCCACTTTGTGAGTCAGTTGTTTGACTTTTTATTGTTTAGGTTTTTGAGTTCTTTGTAGATTCTAGAGATTAGGCCTCTGTCAGTTGGATAGTCAGCAAATATTTTCTCTCATTCTGTGGGTAAGCTATTGGATTTGCTTATTGTATGCTTGTCTGTAAAGAAACTCTTCAGCTTCATGTGATTGCATTGGTTGAATGACTGTTTAAGATTGTGAGCTACTGGGGTTTTGTTCAGGAAATCTTTTTCCATTCCTATATCATAGAAAGTTCCTTCTATATTTTCTTCCAGTAGTAGCCAAGTTTCTGGTCTTATATAAAGATCTTTGATCCATTTGGACTTGAGTGTTGTGCATGGCAAGATGTGTGGATCAAGTTTCAGTTTCTTGCATATGGTTATCCAGTTTGTCCAGAACCACTTGTTGAAGATGCTGTCTTTTGTCCAGCCTATATTGTGAGGTCCTTTGTCAAATATACAGTAGCTGTAGTTGCTTGACCCAAAGTCCGAGTCTTCAATTCTATTTCATTGGTGTATACTCCTGTTTTTCTGCCAGTACTTGCTCACACAAGTGCAATAGTGGCACACAGCCATGGTGGGAAACCAACTGCTCTTGATTTGACTAACTGATCTGCTCAGTGGAATGGGACCCATAGCTGGAACTGGGAAACAAGTCACAACCATATCCAAATATGAGCCCATTCTCCATTATCAAGCTATCAACAATCATTTGCTACAAATTCTCTATATAAAAAAATAAGGGTTATCCCATTTATCTGGTGCTAACTTTACTCTCCATTGGAGAATATGCTTCTCTTTTTCAGATAGATGCAGATCCTAAGGAGAGAACCACTCCATCATACCTCAAAAGGGTCCCAGCTAAAACTAAGAATAATTGGAGAAAGAAGCAATGGTGCTATTTAATTTATTAATTTATTTTATTTATTATTTTTTGGTGAACCTGGTACCAGCACAAGGGTAAAGGAGATCGACACAGAGAACAATCAACTCCTACCAAATCAGATATCCAGAGACATGGAGGCTCCTAACACCTCATCACTGAAGCAGACCCAAAATGAACTCAACATGGCTCAGGGAAATTTTGTGGAAGAGGAGGAGGAAAGAATATCAGAGCCTCATGTTGGGTCATGATACATAGAGACATTTCCTCCTACCCATAACTGTGGCCTAACTCCACAATGCATGATCCATATTCCTCAAGGAGCGGCCAGGGGGAGGAGGCTAACAATGGTACCAAGTTGACTGTATTCACTGAGTAAAAAACTAATTAATAAAAAAAAAATTTAAAAATACAATTCAATTCCATCTCCCCAAGTCAGAAGGACTTTCATCAAGGAAGTACAGCAAATTTTGCTGAGGTTATGAGCTAAACTTTTTTATTTTATTTTATTTTATTTTATTTTATTTTATTTTATTTTATTTTATTTTATTTTATTTTATTTTATTTATTTATTTGAGAGCGACAGACACAGAGAGAAAGACAGAGGGAGAGAGAGAGAATGGGCACGCCAGGGCTTCCAGCCTCTGCAAACGAACTCCAGACGCATGCGCCCCCTTGTGCATCTGGCTAATGTGGTTCCTGGAGAACCGAGCCTCAAACCGGGGTCCAAAGGCTTCACAGGCAAGCGCTTAACCGCTAAGCCATCTCTCCAGCCCAACTTTTTAATATTTCAATTATGCCATCAATATAGTTGGAAAATATAATAAAGTTTAAAGCAAAGTTAAAATTATATTTGTGCTATATTTTAGAATAATTATGTCTTCCAAAGATCTACATGTTACATATAGTCTTAGTGCTCAGTTTTGCACTGTTTGGCAGGGGGTAGGGTGCTGGGGGGGGGGGCATACTGGAAGGCCTTTTGATCATTGAGAATGCATTTGAAGGGCATAGTGAGACCTCATTTTTCCTTCTCTGTCTTTTACTCCTGCACATTAAGTGAATTTTTATTTGTTCTATCTTTCTGACTGGATGTGTTGTCTTGCCACAGGCCCAAAAGTAATAGGACCAATTGATCATGAACTGGGATCTATAAAAATGTAAGCCAAAATAAAGTTTTTTTTTTTCTTCTCTCTCTCTCTCTGTCTCTTGCAACTGTGTGTGTGTGTGTGTGTGTGTGTGTGTGTGTGTGTGTGTATTAGGGTGACCATATGGAGTTCAGAGGACAATGTCAGGGTGTTGATCGTCTCCTTTGATCATTTGAGACAAGATCTTCTTGAGCAAAGCAGCTTTAACATGCTGAACCATCTCCCCATCATTGAAATAGCCTTTACTTGTTAACTTGATTATCTCAGGCTTTATTATAGTGATGAAAAGCTAATACAAGCTGAAAATATCAGCACAAATTCTGACCTAGCACAATTCTGATGCTTTGCAGCAAACACTATTAATTTGTGCCCTTTCTCTAAACAGAATTCCTCTTTTTCTCCCACTCCAGGCCTGGAGACAGGGCTATGTGACCATGATAGTGGAGTTACATTTTCCTGCACCAGAAATGTGCAGGTAAGCCAAATGAAGGTTCTGGGTTCTGCTTCATGATTGAAATGAAGCTGAGGGAGAGATGGTTCGTCTGCAGGTATAGCCTTATGGTATGAGTCCAGCACTACTGGGAGGTTCATTTCAACACTGTGTGGAAGATACCTGCTGGCACATATAATAAAAATGGCATATAGAAAGTTAGAGATTAAGAAAAGAACTAAGGTAAGGCAGTAGGGAGACTGAGACACAAGCACAAAAGGGGATAGAAAATGTTGGCCAAGGTAGAAAGGAAGGGAGGGGAAAAACAAGAAGGAAAGATGAGTTCTGTGGTCATATTTGCTGCCCAGGGAGATAGGAGCAGCTTCTCCTTTGGTCTTTTGCAGAATACATGAACTGAGCCACTTTACATTTGTATTTGGCTTATGATAATTAAGGTTCCTGTCACTTCCAGCAGAAAGACTTGGCTAATGAAATATTTATTCAGTCCCATTTCATTGATGGAAGTGCAAGGTGAGGTTTGTGTAATTCTTTCCCCTGGCACATTCTCTGGGCTGAGAGAGCAGATCTTTCTGGCCTGGACTCAGTGCATGAAAGATAAGATTACTTAGCATGCATTTCTCTGAGAATGTTTCCCTCTTCCCGTGCCTAAAAGGTTCCCTTAGCCCCCTTAAAGTTTGTTTGTCTCATAGGATGTCAGATGTATTATTTTCTTCCTGGCAGCTTCTGTCTCTCATGGGCAATAGAAATGGAAGTTTTATAACAAAGGAGATAGCTAGGGAAAGATTTGAATTCTTCCTTCCCAGCCAGTCTATATGATTCTACTTCTCAGTTGACTGCTACTAATGTTGAAAGTAGAAAGATTTTGCCCTAGATCCCGGCATATCATTTTTCTACTTAGTTTCAATTCAGATAAAAACATTTGTGATATTTTGTATACTGTCTGGGGATGTTAGTGGAAATGAGGGAATAAATGAACCCAGTTGTGCTCCAAGTCTTCCTTGCTATAAGGGAAACTTAGCTACTTTGTTTTTTAAGGCAAGAGTTAGTCCCTGTTTCCATGAGACCTGTTTATCTGGAAACATTTATAGCCTACCATTAGTGTTTTGCAGCTATGGAAACTCAAAGATGTGAATTTCTGGACAATCAGCCCAATACCCATCAAATAAAATAAGACTTGGTCTACTACTTGCTTACAAAAGGGTAGAGGAAGGATTACTTCTTGAGGAGGCTGTCTTGACAGAAGGCCTTTGGACTTCATCCCCCAAATAAACATGGATGGTCTGACCATATGGATTTCCTTGTTAGTGCCCTGAAGCAATACTAAGTTAAGAGGCATGTGATCCTCACAGGCTGAGAGGGTATAAGAAAAGTCACAGGAAAAAAAAAAAAAAAAAAGAAAGAAAGAAAAGAAAAGTCACAGGAAGGACAACTTCTTCCAGGATATTTTGGAGTGGGAGTTTTAAAATGTTTTTCTTCTTTCCAGAAAATTCCCAGCTATGTAATTTTGTCCTGAGCACAACATAGTATTATCTGAATTCAGAATTATTGGAGGGCATTACCTAATATTTTCTTTGCATTTCTGTGACTGTCTTGTGTTACATTTCTCTAAAAGAGGAAAATAGACTTAATTGGAGGTAATGAAGCCTATAGATGGTGCTTCCCCAGCTCAGCTGGGGAACAGAGAGACAGCGTTCAAAAGCACTTACTTGCTCACACCCACCACAGGGCTTTATGACTGTACCGCAAATCTCCCCAATGTTCTTAAAACTCGTGGAAAAAAAGGTACCATCTAAAATCTCTACCCAGAATAATTGTTATAAATACTGAAAGGTTTCTTTCATTATATTTTGTCATATAATATGTTTTTAATTGCTCTGCTAATTACTTTGTTACTGGGTTCTATCTTGGGTTTTATAACATGATGAAACTACTGTATTTATGTTCAGAGAACCTATCCTTGAAGTGTCTAAACAAAAACATTTATCCTGGTCAATTAAAGTCATGAAAGGATATGCAGAAAACATTTAGTCTTGTTAATTTTCTTATTTTCACATGCCTTGAATTAGACGAGAAACATGACATAATTGTATGTAAAACATTTTTAAAACTTTGTACAGCTGAGAATAATAACATAAAGTAGTTATTAAATTCATATCAGCAAGGTAGAAACCTTCTTACAAATCCTAAAATCATTATAAGTAAGTTTACTAGTGAATTTTGAGTATAAATTTTAAATTGCTTTAGCAACCTTTATAGTCACTGCTTATTATGTGACTTAAAAATTATGCTATAACTTGCTGATGCTTTATAAAAGTATTGTGAATGTGATTTATTTATAAAAAAATTGAGAAAACATATTGCTAATCCTCATGACTCAGTCATAAATCTTTAGCATTTTACAATAACACATGTCCAGTAATGCTGAATACACTTTCCACTGCACTTAATTCTCTTGGGTTTTAGCCACTACACTCCACGTTCCTGAGATTATGATATATACTTCCAAATGAACCAGATGTTTTTAGAGTCTATAATGGAAGGTTCTGATATCTCAAGGGATTTAATTTTTTCAAAGATTATAAATACTAAGGGCTTTAAATTACTTATTTCCTTATTTATTCAATCAAAACAGAGCTTTATAGAGAGATAGTGATATGCATTAGCAGTAAGGAAGCCCCCATTTTGTAGGCAGCCACTCAAGGTTACAGATCCCAAAAGAAGAAACTGGTATCAGTGTGAATTGACAAAGTCAGTGAGCACAGAGATTTTCTAAATCCAGAAAGTAGAGCCTGGGAACTAAAATCCAGAAACAACCTTGACTTATGCCAATTCCACAGGATGTCACCTGGCCTATTCAAAGTATCTGAGCCTCTGTGTACATCAGCCTATCAGGAGCCTCTCACATACACTCAAAGTAGCCAATCCAATCCACCCTGACTTGATGCCCAATTTGCATATCCAAGCATACCAAATCAGCTTATCAGAGACCCCACATACATTCCAAGTAACTAATCCAATCTACCTCAACTTGATACTTAACTTAGATCAACAAGGGTATAAAACCCCCATCCAAATCACTATTCAGTGACCCACTAGGGACCCCTCCTAATTTGGGAGCTGGCTTGCTTCACTTTCACTTTCTGCCTTCCTTTCACTTTTGCCTTTACCTTCATTTTCTCCTTTACTTTCTAATAAGCCCTTCTTCTTTTTTTTTTTTTAAATTTAATTTATTAGTTTTCTTTTCAGTAAATACAAGCAGTTTGGTACCATTATTTAGGCTCATCTGTGATCTAATAAGCCCTTCTTTAACTTGCTCTTCTATTATGTGTGCGCTTGTCATTTTTCTCTGGTCATAAGACAACAAACTGGGCTGGCAGCCTTTACAAGCAAGCACCTTTAGCCATTGAGACATCTCCCCACTCCTCAGACCTTTGTTGCTTTTTTTGGTACCTTTTCAAACATTTGACTTCATCAATCTTGCATGCTCTTGAATGTATTTGGCAAAACTCAAGATGTTCTCTGTAGTCACAGTTAACAATTAAGCAATATGAGAAGATTAATACATGGGAAAAAACAAAACATTCAAAGAAAGCATATATACATATGCAAAACTATTTATATAATTTTATCAAATGATTTTTAGCTACAGGTTATTTTTATATTATTTATTTGTGTTTATGTGTATATGCATGTATGATGTTTGTATGTGTATGCATGTATGTTGTGTGTATGCATATATGTTTATATGCATGTATGATGTGTGTATGTATATGTGTATACAAGCTATGGAGCATGTGCTGGTCAAAGGACAACCTCAGGGTGTTTCTCCAGTCCTTCCACCTTCTTTATTGCTACTGCTAATGTGCTGCTGGATTCTCCTGGCTCTGTCTCCTATTGCCCTAGGTATATTGGGATTATATCATGTGTCCACTTTGCCTCTGACATTATGTGAGCATGGAGGAATATAAAGTTTGGGTTGACATGCTTGCAAGAACGTGTCTCTAACCTCTGAGCCATCTCCTCAGCTCCCACAAGTTACTTTTATTTAAAATGCGTAGGCCAAATTTCAGCATTATTTACTTTGTTAACTTTCCATAGATATTTCATGTATATGTAGATGTGTATAGGAATTAAACATAGATTGGATTAAAACAAATTTGCAAAATTTGATTTCCATTCTAGAAGGCATATCAATTACATATTGTAGAGTGCAAGGCCCCTCCAACAAAGAGAGCATGGCGAAGAAGCATGGAACCAGAAAGGGTGGGGAAAGCCCTTCACTCTCATTTAGAGTGAGACAGAAAGCCCTGGGAAGGTTTCCAGCAAAGAAGTAGCTTGATTCTTGCTATGACTGACCTACATTTTAACTGTATCTCTGAATTGGACTTTTCCTTCCTGTCTTACTTATTTTGGGCTACCATAACAAAAATGTTGTAGACTGGGTGTCATGAATACAAGATATTTATTTTTTACAGTTCTTCAGGCTGGGAAGTACAAGGTCAGAGAAGTGAGTCCAATAAGTTTCTGGTAAGGACTTTCTCCTGGTTGGTATATGGCCATGTTCTTGGAAAAAGAAGAAGAGAGATAGATAGATAGATAGATAGATAGAGAGAGAGAGAGAGAGAGAGAGAGAGAGAGAGAGAGAGAGAGAAACAGTTCATCTCATGGTCTTATCTCAACTCAGTTCCTTTCCAAAAACCCACCTCCAAATACCATGGCATCAGAGGTTAGAATTTTAACAAGTGCATTTCAGAAGGACACAAATATGCAGCCCATAATGCTTCCTTCCTTGTTGTAAAAAGCCGAGTATAGTACTACCTCATCATCATTCTGTTGATAATTTAATTCTTTTATGGGAAAAAATATTGTCATTACTTTTAGAATGTATAAATATACTAAATTACTTTGAAATAATGCTCCCCAGTCTTTATAAATTGACAAATGAATGAAATCTTTTTATTGGTATAAAATATTCAAGATTATGATTTTATCTAAATTTGTTCAATTTTTTTTTTTTTTTTTTTTTTTTTTTTTTTGGTTTTTCGAGGTAGGGTCTCACTCTGGTCCAGGCTGACCTGGAATTAACTCTGTCATCTCAGGGTGGCCTTGAACTCATGGCGATCCTCCTACCTCTGCCTCCCGAGTGCTGGGATTAAAGGCGTGCGCCACCACGCCCAGCTAAATTTGTTCAATTTTTATCAGCAAATATTTTAATATTTATATGTGATCTTTGTATATCAAATTAAAGTTTCAATTTAGGAATTCCTTGATAATGGTTGTTCAAAATCATTACAAAATAAGCAAATAAAATATTAAACTATGTTACACTGCATTAAACTGTAACATTCTGTATCTATTCAATGAAGTAAAAAATGCAGTTTTTATTCCCTCACAAGCTCCTTTTATGAGAAATGGAGCACTTGTGAGTTCTCAATGAATCTGTCAACATAATTTGGATGTCATGGAAAGTGAGCTACAGGCCATTCCTGGTGGAAATTTCAGCATAAGAAACTTGAAATTAGACAAAGAGAGTGAGGAAGGACAGACGAGGAGCAGCTGTTTTCAAAGTAAACAGGGCAGAAAGTTACAGAAGTGTGGATTCACCTCTTTGACTCTTGCTGTCCTTGTTGTATGTTCCTGATTCTTGAGACAGCTGTTTGGAAACTTTTCATTTACTTTATTATTTAAAAACATTTTAAAAGTATTTTTATTTATTTTTATATTTATTTGAGAGTGATAGACAGAGAAAGAGGCAGAGAGAGCATGGGTACATCAGGGCCTCCAGCTACTGTAAATGAACTTCAGACTCATGCTTTACCTTGTGCATCTGGCTTATGTGGGTTTTGGGGAATTGAGCCTCGAACCGAGATCCTTAGGCTTCATAGGCAAGTGCTTAACCACTAAGCCATCTGTCTAGCCCCAACTTTCTTATTTTTAATGTTTTATTTGGCACATAATTTTACATACTTGTGGGGTACCTGTTTTGTCTTGATAAAGCAATAATGATCACATCAGAGTTTTAGTGTATCTGTTACTTCAAATATTTACCATGTTTTTATGCTGGAAATAGTCAAAATGTTCTCTTCTGGCTATTTTTAAATATAAAATAAATTATTGCTAGTTGTAACTGTCCTTCTGAGCTATAGAACTTTAGACATTAATCCTTCTAAACATCTCTGTTTTCTGTTCCTGCTACTCAGATCCTCTGCATTTCATTTCCATCTTCTCTGCCCATCCGTTAGTAACCACTCTATTACTCTTCACTTCTATGAAATCTATTTCATTACAGCATGCATTATTGCTTTTGAGAAATGATTTCTAAGGTTTGAGATTCTAAGCACACCTCACTCCCTGTCCATTTTAAGTTATGTGTATGTTTCTCTTTTGTTTTCATTTATTGCTGTGGGATTGTTTCAGTTCCTCATCTATTCAGGATATTATTCCTTCCTCAGGCAAGCAGTTTTCACTTTCATTCCACATGTTGTCTAGTCTTTTGTTTGGTATGCAGCAGCTTTTTATTTTGACACAATCCCATTTTTCTATTTCTGTTTTTCTTGTTGCTTAATTATCATTAAAAACATGTTTGCCTACACAAATCTTTTTTTTTTTTTTTTGAGGTAGGGTCTCACTCTAGCCCAGACTGACCTGGAATTCACTATGTAGTCTCAGGGTGACCTTGAACTCACAGTGATCCTCCTACCTCTGCCTCCCGAGTGCTGGGATTAAAGGCATGCGCCACCACGCCCAGCCTACACAAATCTTTAAAAAAAAATCCCATACATTTTCTTCTCCTAATCTCATAGTTTCATGTCTTACATATTAGTCTTCAATCCATTATGAGTTGATTTTTACATATATTAAGTGATAGGATACCAGCTTAAGTTACTATTTATATGCTATAAACACCTCCATTTAAAATGTATAATCAAGTTGCTTTAATATAATTCCCCCATCTCTGTCCTCAGCCCACATCATTTCCATTCTTCAAGCCGCCCAGCCTGGGAAGAACAGACCTCAGGTTTCAGTCCATCTGAAGGTTCTTGTAAAACCTTTCTCAAAACTCTCTTCCAAAACCTTACTCCATTCCAAGCTATGTTTCAGACTGGTAAGATTAGAATCAAAGTGTTCCCCACAGCCTCATGTTTTCAATACTTGTTCCCCAGACAGTGGCTATATTTTAGGAGGATATGGAGGCTTTAAGAGATGAGAGCTAGCTGGTGGAAGCTGACAAGCAGAGGTGAGCCTTTGAAGGTTATCTCAACCCCTTGGTTCTAGCCTGTGCTGTCTGCTTCTTTGTCTGCCAGCATGAGAGCTGTCCTCCAGCACATGGTCCAGTCACCATGGGCTGAGCCAGGCCCCCATGCCTCCTCCACTGATATGATGGACTGAACTCTCTGAAGTCATGAGCTAAAAATAAATCCTTCCCCACTTAAATTGCTTCTGTAAGGTATTTTCTTATAACAAGAAAAGCAGCTAATACACAGGTATCATGAGTTCCTTCTTCGACTATAACCTGTTCTCCCAAATAATACTCATCAGGTGACCCAGTCTCCATTTCCATTGCTATCTTGGCCAACCAAGCCTGAATCTGGTCATCTGTTCTTCTTGAACCATTAGCACCTTTCAGTGACTACAAGATACACACTTTAGTTGTACTTTTTATCTCATTCCCTGCCCCTTCCCTTGTAGTAACTCCTAATACTTCCTGCTTCTATGCTCCAAATTATTAAGGCACATAGTTTTCCTTGTATCAGGATTGCTGCTTTTGTCTCCTTGCTACTTAGGGAACTCTTCCACACCCTCCTAATCTGCATGGATGCTCTTGTGTAGCAATGTGCTCCATCCTACTTTAATTGCTGGCATGAAGTTAAGACCAGGTTCTCTCTAACTCCTTGCCTTATCACTCTCAGATTATAGTGAGACTCAAGTAGTGCTGAGAAAATGACAACCACTCTCTTTTCCAAGTACATCCTTACTAGGGTAGGCAATGGTACATCTATCAGTCACAAGGCAAGCCACTACTTTTGGAATGGTTTGGCTTGAGATTTCCAAATTTATGGTTATTTCACTTTCTTTTTTCAACATTATTTAAAAATAGTCCTGTCACTAGGAGAAAGTGAAGCATTTAGTCTTTTTAGACAGCTAGATTGGGGATAAAGAATGAATTATTCTTTAGGCCAAAGTTTCCTGTACAGCCAAGCTGTCCTTTCAGCCAGTGAGTCTTGGAATGGAAACGAGGAAACTAGAAGAAACAAGTGAGAAAAATTTTAGCAAATTTCTTGGAAATATAAAAAGTAGCGATAAGAGAGAGAACATTGATGTACTATGAATATGACATTAGATTTTTGAGCATAGTTATGTTAGAAAATCCTCCTTAAGTAAATGCTAATAATATACCAAACAGATGGTATTTTGCTTTTTATGATTTTTTTAACATTTACATATATGCTTGCTCTGTGAGGAGTTATTTAAGTTTTAATCATCCAGTTTTCTAACAGAATATTGTGGCTGATACAGATCAGGCATTTGTAATTTGCATGCTTGTGTGGGGGCTGTCCCTTTCCTTCACATAGCCCCTTGTACTGAATAGAAATTGACAAAGACTCCAAGGTCAGCTCATCTCTAACATGTGACTGTGAGTCTTGTTTGAAAAAAAGTTGGAGCAATTGGATTTTGTATTTTTTTAACTTGGACATCAGTATTTATTGCAGCACTATTCACAATAGCTAAATTATACAACCAACAACACAACAATGAATAAATAAAATATGGTATCTATACACAAAGGAATTTTTTTAGCCATGAAGTCATATTGCAGGAAAATGGGTGCAACTAGAGATAACCAAGATTTAAATCAATCTCCGGGAGATAGATATCGTGTTTTCTTTCATTTGTGATTCCTATATTTTATGTAGTTACATAAAATCTTGTGTGTATAAGTGCATATAAAAATATTTATGGGGCTAGGGAAATGGATCACAGGTTAAAGATGTTTGCTTGCAAAGCTTGCTGACCTAGGTTCAATTCCCCAACACCCACATAAAGTCAGGTGCATAGAAGTGGCCCATGTGTTTGTATTTTTTTTTCCAGTGGCAAGAGGCCCTAGCACAGCATACCCATTGATTCTTTCTCTTTGTCTCCTCACAAATAAATAAACAAAAATATATGCATACAGCATGAAAGTAGAAATAAAGCAGCCTAGTGGACAAAAGGGACTAATGGGAGGTGAGCAGATGGGGAAATGCACTTGATATAAAGTGTATACATGTACAAAAAAATTATAAAAGGTGGAGCGGGGGACTCTGGGGAGATGGCTTAGCAGTTAAAGGCACTTATGTGCAAAGCCTGCCACCATGGGCTTAATTCCTCAGCTACCCATGTGAGCCAGATACAAAAAAGGGCATGTGTCTGGTTGTGTGGTCACAATGGCAAGAGACCCTGACACACCCATACACATGCACACACATGTGCACTACACATATACAAATACATAAATAAAAAAAATTTTAAAGCAAAAAAAGTCAATCATTACATTGTTCCAATTTAAAGAACAGAGTAAAAAATACAGAGAAAAACTAATTCACAAAGAAGTCAGGCCTTACCAGGAAGAAGGAACTACGCCTTCCTACTGAGAAATAACGTTTTGTGCCGGGATGTGATATGCAGTGTAAACAAAGCCCATCTTCCTCCCTTTTACCCAATCTTCTATCACAAAGATGTCTCAGCATCAATGGATGAGCAGAGCTTGGTGGTTCAAGCCTGTAATCTCAGCAATGCAAAGGCTGAGGTTTCAGACCAACCTAGGTTACAGAATGCCAGAACAGTAAGACCCTGCCTTAAAAAATGAAATGAGCCAGGCGTGGTGGTGCACGCCTTTAATCCCAGCACTTGGGAGGCAGAGGTAGGAGGATTGCCGTGAGTTCGAGGCCACCCTGAGATAGTGAATTCCAGGTCAGCCTGGGCCAGAGTGAGACCCTATCTTGCAAACCCAAAAAGAAAAAAAAGGAAATGAAATGAAACAAATCAGTAGATGTCCAAACCAATAGGAGATTTAAAACTCACTCTAAAGACAATATTTGTGTTTATATTAGTAACTGGCTTTTTGTGCCTCTAGTGAAACAGCATACTAACAAACAGATGAAAACATGGGTGTACTTAGCAAATAAAATAAAATAAAATAAAATAAAATAAAACCATTTTAAGCATCGCTGACTTTGTGTTGGGGGTGGGAAGTGCATGGTGAGCAGACAATGACACCTTGTCTCCTGTGTGCTTGCTATCCTCCAGAGCCAACAAAAATTGTACTGGATTAGTGAGCATTGGCAAGCTTTTGACCTCTTTTGGTGTCCATAATTGGAGATTGTGACTAGAAAAGAGAATTCTGGCTAGAGTTGGGCAAGCACTTCTGAAAGTCGCTGAGGCCCTCTGGGTTACTTTCTTGAGAATTTCTGCTGAGCTCATCAAATGTGCTGCTAGCGCCCAGACTACACAGTTCTGAGACTCCCCAATACTGCCTAGCTATGGGGCAGGAGTCCCTGCAGAAGCCAGTTGCTTCCTCTGCCAGGGTCAGGGAGGTCAGGCCCTGTCACTGTGGGCGAAGGCTCCCTGCCCAGGGCAGAACTAGGTAGAAGCCTAGTAATGGCTGTGTAACTAAAATGCCTGTCACAAATGAAGGGCCCAGCCAGCGGTTGCCAAGGCTCTGGAGCTCTTTTTTGTTTAGCAAGAGGCAGTACTGAGCATGGTATCTCTATTTATGCCATGTTTCTAGTATTTGTCATGTTTCTATTTTGCGACTGCAGTCCAAGGTTTCTCCTCACCTGGCACCTTTTGTGGCTGCTGGCCTAGGCCAGTCCCACTCAGAAGCTGACTGGAAAGCCAGATGAGTTGACTTGGAAGCCCTGGGAACTGACAAAACTTTGGTCAGATCTCCCACCCAAATCCTTCCATGGACCCGCACTATCTTTAGACCCAGAGGATTTTGATTACCTGGGATTCTCTGCTTCCCTCAAGATGATCACTCTGCCACAGTGGGCTGACAGTGGGGACCTGCCACTTGAGCCAGATCAGTTCCCTGTTCCTCATCAGGATCTGCGTGACAAGGTGACTCACCTTGGGAGGCTTCCTGAAATCATTTTGAGGATAAATGATATGAAAAATCAGGCCTCCGGTTTGCCTCTTCAGTTCAAAAATAAGCATCTTCAGGGGCCCAAAAGTAAGAGCCAGACTTCTGGTCATGATCAGGCAACAGATCACCAGGCATTTGGAATGCATGTTCCACTTCTAAAGAGGCCTAGTTCAGAAGCGACACAGTTTATTATCCCCCTGTGCTTGAAGAAAAATCTAGCTCAGCATGGGGGCTTACTAAGGCTGTGGCTGGAACACCAAATCAATTTGTAAAAGCTCAGCTGAAGAAGCATGCGTGGCAGGATGATGATGACCAGAGTGTGGATTTGGAGAGCCTATCTTGGCGATCCCAGAACTCAGGTGAGCCCTCAGAGCCCCCTGAGCAAGTTCAACCTTCTCCGTTCTAGCCGGAGACCTAGACTTTAACTCCATCACCTTAGGAGTTAGTTCAGTCATGGTCACCTCAGCAAGAAGCCCCAAGCAGCTCCCACAGCTCCGTGATGAGGCGGAAACTCCAATGCAGCAAGAGGCCTCAGCTCAGTATGCCCTTACTTCTGAGGAGCTTGTGCAGTCCATGCTTCCTGAGGTAAATGGTCCATCTCCGAGTAGGAGTGAGGCTCAGCACTCTAGCTCCCCACCTGCCAGAGGGAAACCTGCAGAATTTGAGATGACCATAACCTCGGTGGGGGGGGGGGGGGCAGGTAACAAGGCTCAGCCTCCTCCCAGCCAGCAGCAGGCTGTTCAGTCCCCAGAGAGTCGTGAGGAGATGGAACCACCATCAACCCAACAAAAGCCCTCATCTCAGCCTTCACAGTTCCCTGAAGCCCTTGAAAGTTATGAAAGCTATTTGGAAGCTGCAGGTTTGCCTGAGGAGCTCTCTCAGGAAGGAAAGCCTCTATTAGAAGAAGATTCAGCTCTAGGTTTGGAAAGTGTAGTTGAAATCACCAACAACAGTTCAAACTTTCAGGCGGGATTAATATATTTTCCCAACATTACAGCTAAGCCTGCCAACATGGAAATTACCATAACCTCACAGCCTATGTGGGAGACTGACTCTTCCCCAATCCAGCAGGGGCCCCCTGCTCAGCCTCCAGGTCTTTCCTGGAAGGTGAACTTTCTCTCAGCCAGGACCAAGAGTTGGCTCGCCTTTATTAGTCAACTGAGGAGTTGGAATGTTCTGGAAGCCACCTAGAGTCCCCAGATCAGTCTCCACAGGATGCTGAAGAGGTAGACTCAGATTCTGAAAGTCAGTGGGAAGCTGGAGCTCTGCCTGAAAGCAAGTCCTCAGTTGAACAGGAGGCTCCAGTTCAAACTCCAGAGTCCCCTGTGGAGAGTCAACATGACTCCCACCAATATTATGTGCACTAGTGTGCATATGCATGTGGAGGCAAAAAGTCAAGATGGGTGTCTTCTTTGGTTTGTATCCATCTTGTGCTTTAAGACAAGGCTCTCCTGTTGAATTTAGAGCTCACTAGTTCAGCTAGACTAGCTAGCCAGTGAATCCCAGTGATTTCATCTCTGCTTCCCAGTGCTGGGATTATAAGTGTACACCACCATGTCCACACTTCGAATCTCTTAAAGTGAACCACTCTGAAGGAAATTGTCAATGGCTCTAGAAGGGTCCACCCAATGCTCTTGTCTTTGGTGAGTACACCCTGAACATCAGAGCATCCTTATAGGGATTGTTTTGACTATGACAAGTGTAAACAATGAGCAACTTCTCCAGCTTCCATCACTTGAAAGTCTTTTTCCAGTATGAGTAATACTGAGCCACACAGGGTTACCAAAGCACAGATTTCCATTGGGTGTCAAGTTCTTTACTGGTCAGTGAACAAGTAGGCCTCACAAAAGCCTCAGAATGCTCATGTGCTCTTAAGTTGAATTGAGCATCATTGTGTCTTCCAGGAACAATTGTACACATGTGGTATCATGTTGTGATGACAGCAGCCACAGTCATGGCCTACAGAAGGAATGTGTATGACCTTGCTGCCTGCTTGTGGGTTGAGGTATGATTCAACCATGTCCCCCAGAGCTTCCAGCACTGAAAGCTTGTTCCTTGATATGATGATGTTGAAAGGTGATGGACCCTTTAAGTGGGGGGTACTTAGTGGGAGGTGATTTGGTCTTTAAGAGGCATAGAGGCCTGTTCTTAAGGTTCTGAGAGAGCAGGTTAGTTAGACAGCCTCACAGTTCTATTAAATCTGCATTGCATTCTATCCCAGCACTTGATTTTATCTACATACATGCCCATGACTGGGATACCGTCTACCATAAGCCCTTCACCAGGACCAAGCATACACTACTACCATGCTTTGGAACTTCCAAAACTGTGAACTAAATAAGCCCCTTTTTACATTTTTTTTTGTTATTTTGATTTATTTATTTGAGAGTGACAGATAGAGAGAGAAAGAGGCAGAGAGAGAGAGGGAGAGAGAGAGAGGGAGAGAAAGAGAGAGAGAGAATGGGTGTGCCAGCGCCTCCAGCCACTGCAGATGAACTCCAGACGTGTGTACCCCCTTGTGCATCTGGCTAACATGTGTCCTGGGGAATCAAGCCTCAAACCAAGGTTCACAGGCAAGTGCTTAACCACTAAACCATCTCTCCAGCCCCTAAATAAGCCTCTTTAACCATTACTCAGCATCAGGTATTTTGTTATAGTAGCAGAAAATGGATAGAGACACTTCCTAGATAATGCCTGGTGGAGTTGATGGTTTGGACTGTTCCTTGTTACCTTGTATAATAGCTGAATAAAAGCCTACTAAAAGATACCAATTCATAATCCTCAGGTCCTGCAAATAATACTTGTAAGGGAAAAAAATCTTTTCCAAAGATGACTGAGGAATTGTCCTAGATTACTCTGGTAGACCCTAATTCCAATCACATGTTTTTCTAAGAGAATGATAGAGTGAAATGAAACACACAGGAGGAATAGGCAATATGCTTACAGCAACATATTGGCATGATGTGGCTATAGCCAATAAAGTTGGGGGGGACATTGATATGTAAACAGATCAAGGATACATTTGTTGACCTTATGGACATCACAGCCTTTATGCACGTGGAGAGTCACTCTGACCCTATGCATTGGTCTTTAAGGCACTTTGACAGTTCTCACTGGAGCGTCTTGGTATGTCTCGATGCTGTTGTTTCTGTGAGCGCACTGGGTCAGTTGAGAACTGCAGAAATCCTTTTTGATAGAACCTCAATATACCTAGGTTCAATCTAGGAGGCCACAGTATGTAAACACCTGCAGAACACGGGGGTGTGTGAGTTTCCAGGTCTGTATAGTGTATTGGTGGCTGGACGGCAAGAGGCTTTCTATCAGGGTAGTGATGTGTGCAAGGCTCTGATACACTCATGCATGCAAGTCTGGAGCTCAGTCTCTAGAACAGCATATTGGAAATGATGGTATAAGACATTAGGTCTTCTTCCTGATTATTGTTGTTTCTTTGTGAAGCATGGAAGTTGTTTAGAGTCATGTATATCATAACTATATGCTTCTAATTTTTTCTAATTTTTATGCTTCTAATTTTCTAAGCTTAATAATCTTTTTGTTACAAATTGAACTTGAATTTTATCATATTTTTCTGAATCTTTGAAATTATTATTAGTTTATATTCTTTTAATTTATTGATTTTTTTTCCAAGGCAGGTTATTCTACCATAACTCCTTCTTACCATTACCCTAATGATACCCATCCAGAAGGAACCTTAGATTCAAAAAGATGTGGAGACAGTACACTTGTGGTAGTCCTGGGCAATTGAACCTGTGTTTGCATGATGAGGCATGCCTGCGGGACATTTTTGGCTTGCTATCACATCATTCAGTTCTCTGGGAACAGCTCTGCTGTTACCTGTTACCATACCTCTGCTTCCTGTTTCCCTTTGCTTCTGCTTTCCTTCAGCTTCCAGGAGATTAGTAGCTAAGAATTCCTGCTCCTTGCTTTCTCTCCCCTCAGTACAGGATACTAAAGGGTTTCAACTAAGATGCTACCTCATTTTGTTTGTTTGCAGGGGACATGGATTTTTGTGCTTGGAATGGCTAAGAACCTGCCTTTATTTATAGTTCCCAAGACTGAACTCCACACATTTTGGTGATTTGGGGCATCAGTTATGGTTATCATTTACATCAGAGTTTGAAATTCTCCTGAGTGCTTTGTGGGATTTATTTCCTTTTGTTATATAACTTGTTTTCTTATATGTTCTTTCAAGTTGCCTAGTTTCCTATACAGTCCACATCTCCCATGCTGTCCCCCCCCCCCCAAAAAAAAAAATCCACAGGAGATAAATCTATTGTGGAAAAAGAAAAAAGAATCTGAAAAGAACATTGTGGTGGTTTGAATGCAAATGCATGCGCCCCAAAGACTCAGCCTTTTTGGGTTAACCTTCCTAGTAGTCTTTAGCACGCAGATCCCTGCTGGGGGAGGGGTGTCTCTGGAGGAGATTGAGTCCAGCCTTCTAACTATGGAGGGAGCCAGTTTGAACTCTGGCTGTTCATGCTTACTGATACTGGTTCTGCTTCATTGCTGTGGATGTAAGATGGAGTGATCCAGCTGCTTCCACCGTGATGGAGCTTACCCTGCAAACTGTAAGTCTGAAATAAACCCTGTCCTCCCATAAGCTGCTGCTGGTCAAGTGTTTGTCCAGCAACTAGAAGTTAACTGCAACCCAGGGAATCCAGGGCTGTATGGTTTCTTAGACCCTATGAAATTCAAAGACATCTTGGGCAGTTTGCAACATTTCATGAGTTGGTAAAAAATTTACTTTCTCCTCCTCTATCCCTTAATAAACTATAAAAAATAGCAATATGTGTACACACACACACACGAGATGTTTGCAAAATGAAAGTATGTAAATGGACTATGGCAGTATTATTACTTGCACACTTTGATATGTTTGATTGTATTATTTTGTGTTTGGATTTTTAGCTACATACTTTTGAATCTATGTACATATATCAGCTAGCTTATAATTTGCTTTTTATTTACTGTTCTTATATAAATATACCACTAAAGAAATTTCAGCATGAAAAGAAAAATTACCTGCACTTCTCTTTGTAGATGATAGTGACTACTGGGGAGACTCAAAACTCATCCAAGTGCTATGAAGTGACAGTGGCATGGTCAGCACTAAAGAGACATCTCTATTATACCATCCAAGGCTCAGGCACCATGGCAGAAGAGATGGCAAAAGAAATGTAAAAGCCAAAGAAAGGTGAAGAGTGGTTTGTAATTGTGTCTTTCAGACACAAAGTGGTCATGATATATTCATAACCTCACAGTGGCTGATGTTAACTACACAAGACCTGCATAATAGTAGGGGAAAAACAAACAACAACAATAACAAAAACCAAACAAACATGACATTGAAACAGAAGAGAGACCAGTTGAAAAGAAAACAGGATTCTGTGAAGGAGACAAAAGACAGTTGTAGGAGAGGATTGAGATTGTTTTATTGCCTATATGTACAGATGTTGTCAATGAAAAGTTAAAAAAAAATCCAGCTTCCACTTACTTCCTGTTTTTCTGTTCTTCTGGAAAAACAAAATTACTATAATCCATAAATGAACTAAATTTGTGAAGCACTAATTTCAAATGTTAAAGTTTTATACACTATTTAGGCTTTACATTCCCCCTTTAGTAAATCTTGCTTTGTGATCTTTCCAGAATATATTTTATCAAAGTTTTAAATTTAATAGATTTATAATCATCCATATTCTATTCTTGTTTTTCAATCTTCAGTGTTTTATGCTATATCCTGTGTTTTGTTGTTAAAGTCTGTGTGTTTGTGTGTTTGTGTGTGTGTACACATGTGAATCCACCATATCTTTGGTCAGTTTTAGTTGAGTTTTGTCTAATTTTAGGCTTTTCTTATAACCACTTGTATCTGTGTATGATCCCCCATCATGTATCAATGTATGCATCTTGCATTTATGCTCTTATTTGTGTTATTTAATGATTTTCATTGACTTAGAATCAATTACTTTTATTTTTCTCTTACATCTTGATTTAGACAATGAGCAGATTAAATTTAAGTCGTTCTTCTAGGAACTCCAGGCATGATGGTGAACACCTTTAATCCCAGCACTCAAAAGGCAGAGGTAGGAGGATTTTGACTTTGAGGACAGCCAGAGGCTACAGAGTGAGTTCCAGGTCAGCTTGGGTTATACTGATACTCAACCTGAAAACAAAACAAGGTAAAAAAAAAAAAAATAGAACTCAAGGGTATATATTTCCCCTTAAATACTGGCCAAGTTATAGCTCATAAGTGTTAATATGCAGTGTTTTCTTCCAGTTCTAAATATTTCCTATTTTTACTTATTATAATTTCTTTAATAAGCTTATTATTTAAAAGTATAATTTGAGGGCTGGAAATATGTCTCAGTGGTTAAGGCATTTGCCTAAAAAGCCTAACAGCCTTGGTTCAGTTCTCTAGTACTCCTGTAAAGCCAGATGCACAAAGTGACACATGCATCTAGAGTCATTTGCAGTGGCTCAGGGTCCTGGCATGCCCATTCTCTCTCCATCCACCCCCTTCTCTCTCTGTCTCTCTATGTTCTTTCCCCGCTTGCAAATATATTAAAAATACCTTTTAAAAATATAATTTCAAGCCGGGCATGGTGGCACACGCCTTTAATCACAGCACTCGGGAGGCAGAGGTAGGAGGATCACCATGAGTTCAAGGCCACCCTGAGAATACAGAGTGAATTCCAGGTCAGTCTGAGCTAGAGTGAGATCCTACCTCAAAAAAACAAATACAGGGGCTGGAGAGATGGTTTAGTGGTTAAGCGCTTGCCTGTGGAGCCTAAGGACTCCAGTTTGAGGCTCGATGCCCCAGGACCCACATTAGCCAGATGCACAAGGGGGCACACACGTCTGGAGTTCTTTTGCAGTGGCTGGAAGCCCTGGTGTGCTCATTCTCTCTCTCTCCCTCTCTCTCTCTCTCTCTGCCTCTTTCTCTCTCTGTCATTCTCAAATAGATAAAAATAAACAAACAAAAAATTTCCTTAAAAAATATATATTCACATTATATGATATAATATATGACATATATATATATATTTTTTTTTTATATATATATATAAAATTTGAAATTCTCAAGTGTACTACTACATTTTTGAATGTTTCTATTGCTGTATTACACATATGCACTGTAGCTTATATGATATTGATTGTGGTTAACATTTGTAAAGGTCCTGTACAATTCTATTAAACTTGAGTAAACTTTTGAAGAGTGTTTGTTAAACAAAACATTTTCCTAGCTTGTAACCTATTTGAGAATGTTCACTCCTTTGACTGATAAGAGGCCATGTCCTCTATAAATTCTCTTCAATTCTTAGAGTTGAACTCCTGTGTTTGCTTGAGAACAACCACTCCAGAATCTCTAAAGTGCTCACTAAATATTCTTAGAAGTTTTTATTCAAGAGGTCTAGGATTAAGAATATATATTATTGCCGGGCGTGGTGGTGCATGCCTTTAATCCCAGCACTTGGGAGGCAGAGGCAGGAGGATTGCCATGAGTTCAAGGCCACCCTGAGACTACAGAGTTTATTCCAGGTCAGCCGGTACCAGAATGAGACCCTACCTCGAAAAACCAAAAAGAAAAAAAGAAAAAAGAAAGAATATGTATTGCAAGGCTGACTTTTATAGTTTGAAAAACAACGGAATAGGACAAGTCCACAGAAGACTGTTCTATAATCCTGTTAACCACTAATTTGTTTTCTTCCTTAATCATAAAACATCCAATTTGTCAAATAGGTAATATTTTCTTCCTTAGATGGCACTTTACTAGATATATTAAAGATTTTCTCAATGGAGTATAATTATCAAATGAACTATAAGCATGGACTATCCTATGGGACACCACAGGGTTAGAGTCTTAATAACTAAGTCTGGCTCAGGTGTTATTTTCCATAGACCAATGGATACTTTTCTTTCTTATGGAGAACCTCTTATTTTACAGTATAACCAAGGAATGAAAATTTTAAGCATTTATTCATTTATTTGGACTCATGGACTTATGTTGAGTCATGGCATTTGCTATTATTCTGTAATTATTTTGACTGTATTTGTCTTTTCATTTTATAAAAATGTGTATCTTCTAAGGTTAGAACAGCTAGACTTTGAAAGTCCTCTTTAATATACCAAGTGTTTCTGAACATTTACTCACTTAGGTCTAAAAACAATGTTGTCACTGACGTTATTTATAATTGATGATAGCTTGAAAAGCTTTGTTTAGAGTAAGCAGGTACTATTAAGATGGCTTTGTGCTCCAAAATTTTTGTCTACATGGTGAATGCTATCACTCCAAATTCAAACAGATGAATATACTTCACAGAATAAATATTCTCAAAGATATTAATGCAAAAAACTAAGCTTACTATACTTGCTGGGCAAGAAAGGCTTACAAATGGAAACACCATGTGTGGTGGTTTGAATAGAATAGATGGCCCCCAATATATTCAGTTGTTTGTTTGTAGTTTGCATCTGCATCCACCTGGTTGGAGACAATGTCACTGGGTGGATCTTTAGGTGTGGTGGTGGGTTTCAGATTTCAATCTAATGAAATTCAAAGTGTGCCTAGCTGAAGTTCCTGAAGTGTGCTATTCTGTGTGGCTTTTGGCTTTAGGCTTGTACTTCTCTGTCTGTGCTTGGTCCTGTGAAGCAGGCCAGTTTCTTCTGCCATTATGGAACTTCCTCTGTGTTGCATTCCAGTTCACATTGCTGGTAGAAATCACCCAACCAAGAGCAGCTTCTAGGAAAAAGAGGTTTATTTTGGCTTACAGGCTCAAGGGGAAGCTCCACGATGGCAGGGGAAAACAATGGCATGAGCAGAAGTTGGACATCACCCCCTGGCCAACATAAGATGTACCACAGCAACAGGGGGGTGTGCCAAACACTGGCATGAGGAAACTGGCTATAAAGCCCATAAGCCTGCTCCCAACAATAAACTCCCTCCAGGAGGCATTAATTCCCAAATATCCATCAGCTGGGGAGCTAGCATTCACAATACCTAAGTTTATGGAGGACACCTGAATCAAACCACCACACCCTGGATCTGTAAGCTTCAATAAATATCCCTTCCTCCATAACTGTGCTTGGTCTGGAAGTTTATCTCAGTGAACCTGAAGCTGTCTGCTACAGGTACTGGTCCATTTCTATTATAATAATTCCTGAATCAGACTATTTTTATTTGTAAAAAGAGTTTATATGGACTCTTTGCTCTGGAGATTCAAGTTCTAATATTCTCATTTTTGATAGCCTTTTCACTATAGATGTGCCAAGGGACAAGAGAGCATGCTTGACTATATGTCTTTCTCTTTCTGATTATAAAAACACTAAGGGTCAATCATAGAAGCTCTACCCAAATGATTTTATCTAATGCTAGTCAATTCCAAAAGGCCCTAGTTTTAAAGCCTCATAATTGGGTTAAATTTTATCTTCTTAATACAATTATCCCACTCCTGTGAGGATTAAATATAAGGATAAACTAGATTGAAACTCCAGCATGGCTGCTTCAAATAGCAAGTGAGAAAATCATACATATATCACGTTGATTTTTGATTAGTTCTAATAGAAATGGAGAGATTATTACTACCAGTTCCATCAGAGAAGAATTCCGTTGCTCCCAGGCTGGAGTGGGGCTCAGAATTCTGATCTATTCCGGCATATATCTCATTTATTATGCTATTGTATTCTTCTAGTCCCTGAACTGTTCTTAAGCACAAAGAGCTCCTTTTTTTTTTTCTTTTCTTTTCTTTTTTTTTTTTTTTTAAGAGGAAAGCCTCTCAATACCATTTCCTTGTTGCTGAAATGATTGAACAGAGGTATATTGGGTTCTAGCCTTGAAACTTATTAACTAAAGCCAACATGTATAGATTTGTATAGCATATGTATTTGCTCACATCATCTTAGCATTAACTTTAGTAACTTTATCAATATATTAGGCAACCACTGAGTATCTAATAAAAAATAGATCTCAAACAACAATGACCATTTTTCTGGACTAGACAGCAGCTCATATCTACTTACCACACTTGGAGGGCATCCACCACATTCCTCACTCATAGAGACACTGAAAGGGAGCAGTTCTAAGAGACCCTTCCCATGTTGAATTTGAGCTGTGGCACAGAAACTCAGAGAAGTTTCAGAATTATAGGTAGCCCCAGAAAGTTGTCTGGCATCAGTGTTCACTCTCTGGTGCTAGTCAGAGGTTGAGAGGGGCCACATTTGGTGATGGCCTTGTTGGGGGCAGAATATGCTAGATGATGCAGTACGTCACATGGCAAGAAATAGGAAGATGGGTCCATGTGTAATTATAGGTATATGCATGTGTGGTGGTTTGATTCTGGTGTCTCCCATAAAATTGTGTGTTCTGAATGCTATGTTTCCAGCTGGTGGCAATTTGGGAATTGGATCCTCCTGGAGGCAGTGTATTGTTTGGGGCAGGCTTATGGGTGTTATAGCCAGCTTTCCCTTGCCAGTGTTTGTCACACTGTCCTGCTGCTATTGTCTACCTGATGTTGGCCAGGAGGTGATGTCCACCTTCTGTTCATGCCATCATTTCCCCCTGCCATCATGGAGCTTCCCTTCAAGTCTGTAAGCCAAAATAAACCCTTTCCTCCCACAGTTTGCTGTTGATTGGGTGTTTTGTGCCAGAAATGCAAAGCTGACTGCATCAACATGCCATCTGCTCTCTCTTCTTAAGATAAAGCAACCAAGATTAATCCAATTTACTCCTACAACTTCTGAAAACCTTGCCTCTAAACATTATAGTTGGATATATTTCAGCTTCTTAGTACTTCCCAACAGAGATTAACTTCAATATATGAAGTCCTGGGAAGTATTCAAGCCATTTCCAAACCTCTGAACCTACCTGGCAGGGCTCAGTTTGCAAGTTCACATTGATATCTGCATCCTTACATGCCAAACCCAAAGTTTCACAGGAATCTATACATGTCTCTGTAGATTGAAAATGGAATTTGGCTAGCTATCAGTCATACTTGGCATCCATTTTGGAAATTACATCATCTTTAAATGCATCAGCATCAGAATCTGTGAAAGGCAACTTTGCAGAGTAATTTAAAATTTTTACCTCACACAACATGCATAGTTTATAAGTGGCAGTTTCATGACTAACTTTGCCATTATCTACTCTAAATGGATTTGCAAATGGCATGCAGATATGAAAATAAAGATTTAATCTTAAGAATGTATTGTAAGCCAGGCAACTTCTTTCTTCTGTATATAGTAATACTAATTTGAAGAGAGTGCAATAACAATCCTACTAATGAAGTTATGCATTACCACTTGATGCTTCAATTTTATTGAAGAATATTTTTCTAAACTTAATGATATTTTATAGTCCTTTCTTTTATAAGTGGATCCTTCTCAGCTAAGAACTGCTACATCAACATTTCTAGAAAAATATTCCCTTGAAAATATTGTTTTCTAATACTTGAGTATAATTCAAGATGTCTCAAATGATCTTTCTTTTTTTCTAAAATTGTTGAAGTGAAAACAGAAGAGGTACATTTTTTAACCTGGTGACATTTTTAGTAATGACACTTACTCATATGACTAAGCAAAGTATCATAAATGTCATAAATAAACAAATCAGTTACCTGTTATATCCAATTAAGAAATTCAAATTATTTTTAAATGGCACAATTTGGGACAAAAGTATCATTTCTATAATTGAGAATTCATGAATTTGATTCAAATAAGATATTGGAGACTTCAGCTTAGAGTATGAGACTTCTGATTAGAGAATTTCCAATTCAACTCTGCCTGACATTTTTACCTGGAGTGAGGAAATTATGACTACATAGATTCTGGAGGATGTGGGAGAAGCGATATATCCTCATACCCTCCAGTGTCCTAAAGAGAGACCAAATGAGGTTTAGCGCTTGGTCAGGGGTGTCTTTTCACATGTGTGCATATATATGGATGCATCCATTTGTGTACATGCAGGTGTGCATGTAGACATTTATGAATGCAGAGAACATTTCACAGGCATTACCAGCTATGCTGGGAGACAGAATTGAGTTTGGATATCCAGTATAAAGGTTAAAGTAAGATCTTTGGACTTCTGGTTAAGATGGCATCGTAGGAGCCACACCAAAGCAGCCTAGGGGAGAAAAATCCCCAAAAACCTCAGCAAAATACACACTTTTATTAAAAAGTGAGATGTATAAGAAAATAAAATGGCAGCAGAGAAGTAGGAGAGATACAGAGCACCCAGAGCCCACACAGGCAGGCAGAAGCAGCTCCAGAAGAGGTGACACCAGGTCCACGGGGCCACAGCAGTCAGGCTCAGCTTGAGCTGCAGCAAAAACCAGGTGAGGGGCTTATCCACTCATAGTGGAGCTCTTCACAAACTCAAGAGATGTAAATGGAGAAAGGCGGTGAGCAACGGAGGAGCAGATTACGAGGTAGAGGATCACTTGGGCCAGTGAGAGAACTAGAGCCACCATTGCCAGCCTCCCCTTCCCCACCACCAGGCCCAGCTCTGGCAAACAGAGCAGTGACCCTGCAACCCAGCCAGCCTACTTGAACCCACAGCACACCAAAGAGGAACCCAAGCTGGAGTGCAGCATAACTGAGACCAAAATCATCCCAAAAGATAACTGGGATTACACCAGGTCAGTACCCACCTAATAAACCTGGTATATAGCCCTGAACTGGAAGTGATAATTGCCCCTTCCATATCAGGATAAATTATATATTAAATCTGATGGATGGGCAGATTTGCCATTCTTACATAAGATATATTTTGGGCTTATTATTTATTGCTTCTTGATTTATAGTGGCTTTATTTCCTCTTCTGTTATATATTAGGGAAGGGTCTCAGTTGGTCATAAGCTGACTTGGAACCCTCAACAGATCAAAAATCTTAACCTCCTTGTTGTCAGGATTAAGGGTGACAACCCCAGTTGCTCAGGCAATTAAACCACAGATTAACCACTGGGACCTCATGAAATTACAAAGATTTTGCTTGGCAAAGGACACTGTGAATAAAGCAAAGAGGCAACCTATAGAATGGGAAAAAATCTTTGCCAGCTATATATCTGATAGAGGATTAATATCTAGGATAGACAAAGAACTCAAAAAATTAAATAATAAGAAATCAAACAAGCCAGTTAAAAAATGTGCTATGGAACTAAGTAGAGAGTTCTCAAAAGAAGAAATATGGATGGCATATAAGCATCTAAAAAAATATTCTACATCTCTAGTTATCAGGGAAATGCAGATTAAAACTATGTTGAGATTCCATCTCACTTCTATCAGATTGGCTACCATCATGAAAACAAATGACCATAAATGCTGACAAGGATGTGGAAAAAGAGGAACCCTTCTACACTGTTGGTGGAAATGAAATCTGGTCCAGCCATTGTGGAAATCAGTGTGGAGGTTCCTAAGTCAGCTAAAAATAGATCTACCATATGACCCATCTATAGCACCCCAAGGCATATATCCTAAAGACTCATCTCATTACCTTAGACATACTTGCTCAACCATGTTTATTGCTACTCAATTCACAATAGCTGGAAAATGAACCCAGCCTAGATTTCCTTCAACTGATGAGTGGATAATGAAGACATGACCCATTTATACAATGGAGTTCTACTCAGCAGTAAAGAAAAATGAAGTTATGAAATTTTCAGGAAAATGTATTGATCTGGAAAGGATTATGCTAAGTGAGGTAACCCAGGCCCAGAAAGCCAAGCGCCGCATGTTCTCATATGTAGATCTTAGTTGCAGATGATTGGGCTTCTGTGTGAGAAAGAAAAAACTCAGTAGCAGAGACCAGTAAGCTAGAAAAGAAATGTAAAGGGAAGAGAAAGGAAGGGAGGGGGCTTATGAATAGGTTGGTATTGCATATATGTAAGTAGAAGAATAGATTAATGGGGGAGAAAAGGCCCAAAGTGAGGTCAGGGGAAGAGATTGAGTAAAGGAAAGGTGGAGGGAGGGCTAATCAAAATCTAAGAGGATATAAATAAATCATATGGAATCCTACTTTTTTGGACTATGAAACACTCAGGAGCCACAGATTGTTGCTAGAAAATTTTCAGTGTCAGGGATGGGATACCTTCCAGTGAGTTGTTGGCCAGGGAGGACCCTGATGCCCCCAAAACATTACAGGCCATTGCCAAGGCCCTTGGTTTCCCACCAGGAATAGATGGTAAGACCCTATTGCTGAACACTCCACATACTGGGCTTCAAGGCCACTGAGTAATCCTGCTGATAACTTCCTCCATGTAGACCAGCTGACAGAAAGCTGGAAGAAACCATTCTGCATGCAGTTCAATGGGAGAAAGAGAAATTACCAGTGAAGATACTCAGCAGTGGACACTGCAATCCTTATATTTGGCCAGCCAGGACAAATGAGCCAAAACAGGTACAATAGTGGTACATTTATCATGGTGGAAACCACTTCCCTCTAATTTGACTGGAGGCCCTCTCCATGGGAGGGAATACATCCCTGATACTAAAAACTTAAAACAGGGTAGTTATGAGCCCTAGGGGTATAACGTCTGCTGTTGTCTGGCAAAATGTCTATGCTATGCTCACAAAGTGCCTAGTAAGCACTTCTCTTAATGTTCATACCCTTATATTAATGCTACTCCTACTTTTGGTAGAGAATCTTCTCTTTTCAGATGGCAGTGACCTTGGGATGACTCAGAAGGTATCATGGTATGGAAAGAAGTGACTGGAATGCTCAATACTGCAATATCTCTATCACATATTCCAAGGCTCAGGTGGCAGAAAGAATGTAAGAGCTAAAGGAAGGTTAGGACTCCTTACAATGTGCTCCCTCCAGACACAAAATGGCCTGGATATCCATGACCTCACAGTGCCTGACACTACCTACACAAGACCAGCATAAGAGGAGCAAAAGATCATGACATCAAAATAAAAGAAAGACTGATTGATATGGGGAGGGCATCTGATGGAGAATTGAGTTTCAAAGGGGAAAGTGGGGTCGGGGGAGGAAGGGTATTGCCATGGGATATTTTTTATAATCATTGAAGTTGTTAATAAAAATTTTGAAAAAAAAAAAAAACTTGTACCTTCAAACAGATGCCTGAGCAGTTGCCATGCTTCTTGGAGGATAGGCCTGAACAATTCTTTTCCAGTTCTTGTAGTAAGCAAGAAAGAGAAAGTAGCACATTGAGCCCTGTAGGTCAATTACTGTAGTTCTCTCCTGGCCAAAGCTGGAATAAGTGTAGCAAACCCCTCTACAGTATTTGTGAGAAAGAAACATCTACAAATTGAAGTAAAATGTGCTTGTGGAGGATATTATACATTCAAACCATGATAAGTCCGGGAGGGCAGGATATACTAAACATCTCAGTGCTTCTCTTTTCCTAAAAGCATTATCTTTGGCATATTCCTATCCAGGAAAGTATCCAGGTGAAATTCCTTATGAAATCAAGAATATTTTAAGAAGTGTGTTTTGCCAAGGACAATGATCTATCCTGTTAACTGAGCCAAAGTCTGTGATAAGCAGAGTTGTCTCCCTTATGCAGCTCAGGTCTTTGCAAAATATTACTTAAGCTGTGAAACCTCTCCCAAGAACAACATACAACTAATTGTAAATGCTTCTTATAACACTTGATTTCTCACCATTGCACAAGTAAGACACAGGTGTTAGGGCTCTGCAGTGGCAGTTTAGTCTGTTTTAGGGGAGGAGATAGAGCTCCCAGTGACCGACTCAGAAGTCCATGAAAGACGATGCTAGGGTACAGTCATTACTTTTGAACCTTATGTGGATGGCAGGGGTTGAGGAGTAATGTGATAAAATGTTGTCTGCAGTTTCCTCATGTAAGCATGATGACCTGAGTCCAGATCCCCAGAGCCCATGTAAAAGCTCAGTCGTGCAGCATGCAGTTGTATTCCTAGTTTCAGGGAAGCGAAGAGAGCATGGTTACCTATCTAGTTGAATGGGTGAGGTGAGTGCACACACACACACACACACACACACATACACACCAGTGATTTGAACTAGGTGTCTCCCATAAACTTATGTGTTCTGAATGCTAGGTTCCCAGCTCACAGCAAATTGGGAATTGGAACCTTCTGGAGGCAGTGTTGTTGGAAGCAGGCTCATGGGTGTAATAGCCAGCTCCTCCCACCTTGCCAGTGTTTGGCACACACTCCTACTACTGTTGTCCATCTGATATTGGCCAAGAGGTGATGACCACCTTCTTCTCATACCATGTTTTCCTCTGCCATCATGAACATTCCCCTTGAATTTGTAAGTCAAAATAAACTCTTTTCTCCATTCAGGGGCTTTTGGTTGGGAACTTTCTGCCAACAACAAGAAGAAGATTATAACACACACCACTGTTTTATTGGTCCAGATTATGTAGCTTCCCTTCATTACTTCACGGAGCCCCAATCATGGAGCTACCAAAGTTTCTGAAACCAAATTGCATCACATGCTGAATCGCCAATTTCCCTTGCCTGCTCTTGGAAGATTTTGCCAATCCATTTGTATTTTCCTGATCAGAGAGACCAAGTATGTGCTCATTATCCTATCCACCTAGTGCCTCAGGAAGACCCCCAGAGGCTGGATTTATCACATAGCATGGAACTTGCTTTGTTGTTTTTTCTTTTTGGTGTGGGGGAGGGATTGGTTACATGACAAAAATAGAACATAACATCCCTATAAGTCTTGATGCATGTCACTTAGGACTATATATAGCCTTTCCAAAGAGGATGTAGGTGATGAATACACCCTACAGTATTCTTCCAAATGAGCATCAGATTATATTGCTTAGTCATTATGTCTCTAGGGGTAGGGAACAAGCCATTTGTTGATTTTGGAAGGAGAATATGAGCATGTTAACCTCTTCCATTTGTGATGAGATGCCTGTTGGGGACACCTGGGACCTTGTCTGCAGGCATAAGATTTGTGAGGGGAAGAAGGACAGGACAAGGCCTCCCCTTGTCTCAACTTGTGCTCGCTCTGAAGCTCACCTGCATGAGTTCTTAGGCTCAGTATTAAGTAGGTGTTGTGGTTTGAATCTGAAATATTTCCAGAAAGCTTATCTTTCAAATATATTCTCCCCAGATTGTGGCACTACTTTAAGGTTGTGGAGCCTTTAGGAGGTGGGACCAGGCTGGTGGAAGGAGGTCACTGGAGGAGGAATTTGAAGGCTATTCTTCCTCCTGGTTCCAGTTGTAGTCTTTCCTTCCTGGTTGGCAAAGTTTTGAGGAGTTCCACCACAAGCAGCTGCCACCAGAGTTGTGCCTTCTTGATGTCCTCGCCAAGATACACTGAGATCTCTCTGGAACTGGAGTGAAATGAAGCTTTCCCTTTCATAAGTTGCTTCTGATGTGTGTTATCACAGCAGCAAGAAAACTAATATAGTAGTTCATATGCTGGAGGACATTAGCTACATTTTAAAATAATGTCTGGTTCTTTTAAAATTGAAAAAAAAATATTTTTAACTAACATAAAATGAGAAAAGTTCATATAGATGGGGTAAATGATGTTTTGATACATGTATACATTGCATATTGCTGTTATTATATTAAACATTTTTCATCCTCAAACCTATATGTTTATAGCAACAACTCAAAATCCTAGCTTCTACCTGATTTTGACATTCATAGTCCATTATTGTCACCTGTAGTCACCCTCTGTGCAACACTATGCCAGAATTTCTTGCTCCTAATTATAACTTAATACCATCGGTCAACTTTTCCCCATAGCTACTTGTGGTGGTTTGATTCAGGTGACCCTCATAAATGTAGGTGTTCTGGATGCTAAGTTCCCAGCTGATGGAGATAAGCTAGTAATTAATGCCTCCTGGAGGTGGTATATTGTTGGGGGTGGGGTTATGGGTATTATAGCCAGTTTTCCCATACCAGTGTTTGACACACTCTCCTATTGCTGTTGTCCACCTGATGTTGGCCAGGGGTTGATGTCTACTCTTTGCTCATGCCATTGTTTTCCCCTGCCATCATGGAGCTTCCCCTGGAGTCTGTAAGCCAAAATAAATAAATAAATAAATAAAATAAATAAATAAATAACCCCTTTTCCCCCTACAAGCTTCTCTTGGTTGGGTGATTTCTACAAGCAATGTGAACCTAACTGAAACAGTAAAGTGGTACAAAAAAGGAGTGGGATTGCTGTTAGACACCTGAGTGAGTGGCTTTGGCTATTTGGACCTGATTATCAAGAGGAATGTGGAAGGATTTGAAACTTAGGCCTAAGAGATGCCTTGTAGTGCTATAAGTAATTCTTGGTGAACTATTCTGATCAGAGTTTAAAAACCTGAATGCAGTAAGAACTATGGGCTTTGAAGTTTGGCTTATGAGGGTGAGAAAGAGCTTTGCCTGGATTGGGCTAAGATCAGTTTGTGTGAGAGGCTTGATGTTATGCCCATGTTCTGAGAAGTTGTGCAGGGTTGCATTATGTAGAAATGGACTGGTATGAGAAAAGGGATATTGCACAGAAAAAAAAAATGAAATCTTTGGACCAAAACTACTACCAGTTGAGCTGCAATTTTATGAGATTACAACCTTTGAGATTGGGCCAGCCTACCTGCATTGGAACAACAGTAACAATGCAGTCTTTTGAAGGGATGGATGTTTAAGGAGTGTCCTATTCTTCAAAGTCTGCTTTATTCCCCCCTAGATTAACAAATTGGCACCATACCTGGTATTATTGAGTATAAGAAATACAGAAAAGAGTGTGTCATTGAGTTTGCAATACAGTCATGCATTTTGGAAACTGCCATGGGCAGTGTGAAGCAGGTTTGCTGGATGCCTATATGGAGACCCGATGGAGATGTGAGGATGAGCCATGGATTGCAGTGGAGACCCAGTGGAGATGCCAGGACAACGAGATGGCTGCCCAAGAGAGCTGCTGGCCCTGATGAAATTTGTCAGGATTGTGAGTAGCCTAGCTGGAGGGGCGGATTTGGAACTCCAGAGACTTATTTCTGGTTAGAAGTATCAGACTTGGAGATTTGTCACTGACTAGAGTTGTTGGACTTGGAGCTACAGAGTTTGATGTTTGCCCTGTTTGAATCTTATATTGGTTGAGTGTTTCTTTGCTATGCCCAATTCCATCTTTTGCAGTATGAATGTGTATCCTGTGCCATTAAGGGATTTTTTGGTGGATTATTTTGGTGTTATGGCTCAGTTAAAATACCTTGGGATCTTTTTACATCATTTGTAGTGATGGAAACTGTGGGGACTTTTAAAGTTGGATGAATGCATTGCATTTTATATCGTGTGATCATCAGTATGGGGGGTAGGGGCAGAATGTGGTGATTTGATTCCGATGTCCCCCATAAACTTAGGTGTTCTGAATGCTAGGTTCCCAGCTGATGGAGATTTGGGGATTAATGCCTCCTTAAGGCAGTGCATCGTAGGAGGATTATGGGTGTTATAACTGGTTTCCCCATGACAGTGTTTGGCACACTCTCCTATTGCTGTTATCCACCTGATGTTGGTGAAGGGGTGATATCCACCCTCTGCTTATGCCATCATTTTCCCCTGCCATCATAGAGCTTACCTTGGGTCTCTAAGCTAAAGTAAAACCTTTTTTTTTCACAAGCTGCTGTTGGTCAGGTGATTTCTGCTAGCATTGCGAAGGTGACTGCAACACTACTGCACCTCTTTCTTCCCAGCCTCTGGTAAGCAGTAGTATATTCTCCACTTTTTTTTTTTTTTAACATCAAAACTTTGTATTAGACACATCATATGTCAGCACCATCATTTCTCTCCTTTCTGCCCTCATTCTACTGAGAACATTTCTCAATAGGATTGTTGGTATTAACAACCATGGGGTTGCGGGTTATGAGTTGTAGTAGCAGCAGTCAGTCACGATGGGGGAGGGGCCAATGCCTCTGGCTATTCTCTCCCACCCTGTGGCACTTACGATCTCTTTGCCCCCTCTTCTGCAAAACTCCTTGAGATGTGGTGGGTGTGTTTTAAGTCTACTTTAGTGCTGAGATCTCAGCAGGTTCAAGATTTCTGCTTTGCTAGAGTGAGACCCTACCTTGAAAAATCAAAAAAAAAAAAAAAAGATACATGTTTTTGCTATTATACCATTTTAGACAAAAACCATTGCCGCCCGAACAGGGACTTGAACCCTGGACCCTCAGATTAAAAGTCTGATGCTCTACCAACTGAGCTATCCAGGCAAAAAAAAAGATTTCTGCTTTGATATGTTTGGAGTATCCTCAGTGTCTATCTCCATCACCCTAGCACAGGTTGTCAGCTCTCTGTGGAAGCAGCACTCTTGCTCATCTCAACCTTTAGTGGAGACATTAAATTATATGCTCTAAAGGTTGCACATGGGCCCTAGCTGATGTGTGAGGGGTGGTTCATCTCCTGTCTGGGAGTCAGCTATCTATCGCTGTCTTGTTGATAGATTGCAGTTGTCCTCCTTTCTCACTGCCTTCTGAAAAAGAAAAGCCGATTCTCTAATGAGGAGTGAGGTCAGTGTAGGTTCAAGGGGATAAGCATTGTTAATTTAGCAATATTTTGGTGGATGTAGCCTCTTTTTTGGCCAAAAAATAGTAGGTGCTTCTGGTTGGAGTCCATCATCTTGATCTCCATAGGATTCTGACTTGGTTCTCAGTTCCAGCTATGTCCCCCCCCCCCCACACACACACTGAACTGATCTTTTAGCCAACTAGTAAGCTACTAGTTACCTACCTAGGCTGGGTGCCACCATTACATAAGTGTATATGCCTTGTCAGGCTGGTTACTTTTGTATAACAGAGTCTCCTACTCTTACAATATTGGCCATTTTCCCCCAGTAGCTCATGTAGGACTTTCCAGCACTATATGGGCTAATCAACTGGGAACTGGCTTCTTTCCAGATTCCAGCCTGATCTCTTCATGTTCTGTGTCAGCAGCACATGGTGTCTTCAATATGAGAATCTTACCTTTTACCTTAGGAGGGTAATCACTTGCTTTGATAGATGCCTGCCTTGATTTGGAGACCTCATAGGTCTCTCTGATCAATAGCTCAATGTGAGTTGCAACTGATTTTTGGTACTGGGAGACACAAACCATAGCCAAATGTTTTAAGGTTAGCCTTCATCCTATCCTCCCCAGACCTTTTTTAGCAGATCATACCTCCATGCTTCTATTGAGGGTTATATCTTTTAGTCTTCTATTCAGGAGGATGGTTTCTATGGGACTAGTTAATTTTGGATTTAGTTTTGTGTACGTCTCCCCCCACCCCTCTACTTTCCACTTTTATGGGATCAACATTTTTATGTACTTCATGCAAATGAAGTCACCTGGTACTTGTCTTTCTGTGCCTGACTTCTTTCACTCAACACTATCTCCATTTCCATCCATCTTGTTGAAACAACAGTATTTCATTCTTTCATGACTGAATAGTATTCCATTTTTTGTATATATATATATATGCATATATATATTAGTAAATAATAATATTATACATCTATAACATGCAAATATATATATAATATTATATTTTCATTTATTAGTTGATGGGCTCTTAAGTTGAATTTGTTTCCTGGCTATAACCACTAGTGCTTTAGTGAGCATGGGATTCCTATGCTTATTTCCTTTTCTATGAATATAAATACCTAGTAGTGTGATTTCTGGACCATATGGTCATTCTATTTTAACTGTTGTGGAATATCTATATTGTTTTCCACAATGGCTATATAATTTTGCTTTACTCTTCCTCTTGTTTATTCCATTGCCTTATTTATCAATTATTCAGAATTTTGGTAGAGGTCAGAGTGGCTGACTTGTGGTTTCTTAAATTTCTCAACAGTTGGCAGTGTATGAACTACAGAGGGCAAAAAAAAAAAAAAATTATTGTTCTTTTCCACAAATAAGTGGTGTTTAATTGACTTATCCAGAACCCTGGACCTGAATAGGTATTCTTAGGTAACATTTTCTTGGGTAGTAAACTGTTATTTAGGGCTTAGGCAATGGATGATGCTTTCTTCTGGGTATAGGTCACAGGTTGACATTAACATAGTCCCAATATTCTTTAGCCATGTGCCTTTTTTTTTTCTTCTCTATAATAAATGGCAATCCCAGAATAGCTACTTACTAAAGACCCAGAAGGAATACTCACAAACCTGATGAAAATAAAAATGACACATTTAAATTGTCAATATATCAAACTTATTTCTCTTATTAATTTAACGAACAGATTCAAATGATTTTTGGTAATTTCAGAATTATATGAAATACACACACACATTTTTCAAAGTAGGGTCTTGCTGTATCCCAGGTTAGCCTGGAAGTCACTCTGTAGTATCAGGCTGGCCCCCTACTCACAATGATACTCCTACCTTGGCCTCTGAGTGCTGGGATTGAACATGTGCACCACCCCACCCAGAAGAAAGAGAGAGAGAGAGAATGGGTCATGCATGAGATTGTAGTTAATACAACCACACCCCCTCCTCCCACTGGTTAAACATGTGCTTGGGAAGCTTAGGACAACTGGGCTGGAATTTCTGTGGTCCCTGAAAAGGTCCCAGCTCTCAATTCTGAGTGCTCCTTCCCATTCATCAATTCCTCAAACATTGAAATACACTTATTTCAGCCCAGAAGCAGAAGTATGGTAGAGCAGGGGTGCAAGATCTAAGATATATTCTCTAAATGTGGCACCCTTCTGGCAATTCTTTTTTGTGGTTTCTTGAAAGTCTATAATAGAAAAATAAGCTTAAAAGAGGCGTTGTGAAGCAATACGGTAAGACGGGCAAGAACCTTTGCCAGCTGCCTTGTATTTGGATTGCTTCCCAGTGCGTTTGAAGTTTGCTTCCTTCTGGAACATACCTGTTGTCACTGACACAATTCCTCCAGTCCTAAAGCAGCACCGTGTACTATACCAGATACTTTAATTTGCCTTGGAGGCCTATGGCATAACAGCCAAGGAAGAGGGATAGAGGATTGAAGAATGAGAAGGGGAAGGAGAAGAAGAGAGGAGGAAGATGAGGTTGAATGATACAATGCACAAGGGTCATTTTTGTATCATCTAGCTTTATCGACAATTGTAGGGATAACTCCCATGGCCAAAAACCAAAGACAAGAGTTAGTCAAAGGAGAAAGAAGAGACTTAATGGGAAAAGGGAATAAAAGAAGCCTGGTGTGGTGGCTTGTGCCTTTAATTCCAGCACTCAGGAGGCAGAGATCAGTGGATTGCTATGAGTTCGAGGCCACCCTGAGACTACATAGTGAATTCTAGGTCAGCCTGGGCTAGAGTGAGACCCTACCTTGAAATACCAAGATAAATAAATAGATAAATAAATAAATAGGTATATAGGGGCTTCCCTAGGACTTTGGGTTCTTTTGGGAAGCTTGGAACAAAACTTGAAGAAAGATGGGCTCCCTCACTAGGTCCTGGGAGAAGACCTCACATTCTGTCACCATGGCCAAGAACTCCCTGCTGGAGGGTAGCCAGTTTGGATTTAACATTGGCAGAGAGCAACACAGGAGTCTAAAGCAGGATGAAAAAAATTCCCTGACAAGCCTTTCCTTAAACAAACATTAACATTGCTCAGGCTCTCCTTAGTGGTTTGAGTTTATTTCTCTTTGTAGCTTAAAAATGTGCCTACGCATGCATGTATGCATGTGTGCGATCACACACAGACACACACATACAATTTTACTTTTTATTATTATTTTTATTTAAACTCATGAAATTGTACATACTTATGGGGTTTTGGGTACGTCTTCAATACATGTGTACATAGTTAAATGTTTAAATCACTCACATTTGTATAATCATTTTGGAGATTCATAGTATATGGTAAAACAAAAGAAATAAAATTTCATTCATCATTCTACCATCTAGCCATAGTAGCCCTATATATTTTCTTATGCTTTTTTTTTCCATTTCTACGTATGCATTTGCAAGAAATCAGCTTTATTGAAGTGTAATTCACATACAGTAAAATACAACAACTTAGAACTGTGTTTGGATGAGTTCTAACAGATGTTAGAACCATGTAACCACCATCATTAAGACACAGAGCATTTTACTACCCCCAAAAGGTCTGTCTTTCCAACAACCATCGATGCCCCCCCGACCCAAAATCTCAGGCATATACTGATCTCCTTTCGTCACTGTACATTGGTTTGTTTCTTCTGGAATCTCATGCAGTGTGAAACACTAGCTTCATCCCTATGGCTGTATATATCAGGAGTTCATTTGATTTCATTGCTGAATAACCATTCATTCAGCTGTCATTGAAAAGTTTCTAGCTATTAAGAACAGCCTGCTGAGCATCTGGGCTTAAACTTTTTGAGAACATACACACTCCATTTGTTTGGATAGAGTCACAGGGATTGAATTGCTACATCCTATGGAGAGTGTATGTTAAATTTGGCAGGTACTATCCAAGTATATCCCAGGAAGTTTATACAATTTTACATTTCCAGCAGTGATGTTTAACAATTCTAGTGGATCCACATCATCAGTACTTGGCAGTGTCAATCTTAAACTTCTGGTAGGATAGCTCATTATAGCTTTTATTTACATTACCCCGATGACTAGTGATGTTAGACTATTTTTTTCATGTGCTTATTGGAAAATTGGTATATATTTTTTCTGTGACAGATCTATTAAAAAATCTATTGCCTTCATTATTTACTTTTTTTTCCTTTATTTACTTTTTGAGGTAGGGACTCTGACTCTAGCTCAGGCTGACTCCAGTCTGTAGTTCCAAGGCTAACTTTGAATTCAGGGTGATTCTCCTACCTCTGCTTCCTAAGTGCTGGGATTAAAGGCATGCACTGCCATGCTGGGTTCTGTTGTGTTCTTTAGCCATTTAAGTTACCAAATTATAAGATTTATTTACATATTTTGAATGTAAGGGTGAGATTTATGAGTTTGGGCTACAATCTTCTAAAAATATGGTCTGTTCACTACTAGTATTATTTTTCAGTAAGCAGAAACTTTTATTCTGATGAAGTTCAACTATCAATGTTTTATTTTGTAATTATTTTTGGATTTTAGCTAAAATCTTTTCATAACCAAAATTCATGAATATATTTTTCTCATATTTTTAATCTAGAAGTTTAATAGATGATCTTTAAATGTTAGTGTATGACCCTCTTTAAGTTAATTTTTATACTTGGTATGATAAAAGACTGAAGGTAATTTTTTATTTTAATTTTTATATATGAATATGTAATTGTGCCAGCAGCAATTACTGGAAAGGCTGTCCTTCTTCATTGAATCACACTGGTACTTACAGAATCTATTGTACATAGAAATATAGACCTAAAGCTGGAGTACTTTTTTCTCTCCCTCGAGTGTGTGTGTCTGTGTGCTTGTGTGTGTGACATTCTCTTGTTCACTACTATAGCTTTATAGTAACCATAGATCATACTACTTGGTTCTTCTTTTGCCAATTTATTTTGTCCATTTTTGACCTTTTTGAGCTTGTGTATACATTTTGGAATTAGATTGTCAATTTCATAAAAAAATTCATAGGGGTTTGGCCTTGGACATCTTTGATTCTAGAGATTAATACTTGCCACTATCATTAAGTGAGATATGGTTTTTACAGTAACCTTTTTTAAAAATCAGTTTTTTTTTCTTTTTGGTTAAGAACTGTTTTGTTCATAATTTGCTTAAATACTTAATCATGAAGAGTTTTGGATTTTTGTCAAAAGCGTTTTCTAAATCTGTTGTGGTAGTCATATGTTTTATTCTTTTTTAGTCTGTTAACAACATTGTTACATTAATTTTCTAATGCCAAATTTTGTATTCTTGGAGTAAATATAATTTTGTCATTATGTTATATATTTTTCTGAGTTTAAATTATAAATATTTTGTTCTGAAATTTTGTTTATACAGAATACTACAGGTTTCTTTATAATGTATTATTTTTATAAATTAAAACAATTGTATTTAATCTGTACTTCATAATGTTCCACAAGACATTCTTATTGTGGAATAACTAAATTCAGCTAATGAACATACACATTATCTCACGTTATCATTTAAATTTTTTTGTTTATTCTTATTTATTTGACAGTGACAAACAGAGAGAGGAAGAAGCAGAGAAAGAGAGAGAATTGGTGCACTAGGGCCTCCAGCCACTGTAAATGAACTCCAGATGTATGTGCCATCTTGTGCATCTGGCTTACATGGGTCCTGGGGATCGAGCCTCCAACTGGGGTCCTTAGGCTTCACAGGCAAGCGCTTAACCACTAAGCCATCTCTCAAACCCCACGTTATCATTTTTTTCCCATGAGAACACTTTACATCTACTTCCTTAGCATTTCTAAAGAATATAATTTATTATTAGAATACTTATCTCACTGTGGAATAGACCTTTGAAATTTATTAATTGCTCTAAGTGAAATTTAATATCCTTTCCTTTTCTTGGTGATCTTTGGGTTTTTAAAAAATTATTATGCATTTTAGCTTGAGCTATATACCCTCAGCTTTTATGCCTTTGTATTTTAAATTGTATTTATTTTTGACTTATACAAAACATATTTGTACATATTCATGGGGTGTCATGTGATTTTATATATGTATACACTGAAAAATATTTCAATTGGATTAAATGTATCTACCTCCTCAACATTTTAAAAGATGTTTTCATTTATTTATTTAATTTTTATCAGAGAGAGACAGAGAGGGAGAGAGAGAGAAACAAGAAAGAGAATGAGAATGGGCATGCTAGGATCTCTTGCTATTACAAATGAACTCCAGATATATTCAGTACTTTGTGCACCTGCTTTACATGGGTACGAGGGAATTGAACCAGCAGGCTTGCAAGCAAGCCCCTTTAACCTCTAAACCATCTTTCCTGCCCCTTACTGTTTCAACATGAATCACTCATGTATGGTAGACTTTGAAAACCTGCCTTTGGTTTCAGGATTGGAGTGACAACAGATTCATGATATGAGATGGGGGTGCTTCTAGCTCTATTTTTCTTTTAAAAACATGATTGATTGCTTTTACTTCATTCCTAAATATTTTTTGAGATACAATTTTTTTCAGATGATAGAATTCATCAGAAAACATTGCTGATGAAGGTTTTATACTTGTGTCTATATAATTATAAATTCAGTATCTTTAGCCAGTATTATCCAAATTATCTATTTCTTCTTTTTCTCTGTTTTGGCGATTTGTAGGTACACTGATTTTCCTTCTTTCTTTCTTTCTTTCTTTTTTTTTTTTTTTTGAGGTAGGGTTTTACTCTAGTCCATGCTGACCTGGAATTCACTATGTAGTCTCAGGGTGGCCTTGAACTCATGGCAATCCTCCTACCTCTGCCTCCTGAGTGCTAGGATTAAAGGTGTGTGCCACCATGCCCAGCTAGAAACTTTTCAATGACAGCTGTTGTGAAGTTATTCTCTTCTTCCTAACTTCCTAACTTCCTATAGTGGGATCTCGGGTCACTAATTCCAACATTTATTTATTTATTTATGGGTGACAGACAGAGAGAGAAAGAAGCAGAGAGAGAGAGAAGAATGGGTGCGCCAGGGCCTCCAGCCACTGCAAACGAACTGCAGATGTGTGTGCCCCTTGTGCATCTGGCTAATGTGGGTCCTGGTGAAGAGAGCCTCGAACTGGGGTCCTTAGGCTTCACAGGCAAGCGCTTAACTGCTAAGCCATCTCTCCATCCCACTAATTCCAATTTTTATTTTGATGTTTTATTTTCATTTCCATTCACTTTAATCCAGATAATAAAAAAGCACAGAGCTCCTTTTAATATTTTATTTATTTATTTTTATTTATTTTGTTTATTTATTTTTATTTATTTATTTGACAGTGACAGAGAAAGAGGCAGAGAGAGAGAAAGAGGAGAGTGGGCGCGCCAGGGCTTCTAGCCACTGCAAACGAACTCCAGACGTGTGCGCCCCCTTGTGCATCTGGCTAACGTGGGTCCTAGAGAATCAAGCCTCGAACTGGGGTCCTCAGGCTTCACAGGCAAGTGCTTAACCACTAAGCCATCTCTCCATGCCAATAATTCCAATTTTTATACAATATAAATATTTAAAATTTTAGTGTCTTTTTCTTACTGCTTTAGCTTTATCTTACCAATTTTGATGTTTTATTTTCATTTCCATTCACTTTAATCCAGATAATAAAAAAGCACAGAGCTCCTTTTAATATTTTATTTATTTATTTGAGAGACAGAAAGAAAAAGGCACAGAGAAAGAGAGAGAGAGAGAGAGAGAGAGAGCGCGCAAGAGAGACAACAAGAGAGAGATTAATATGGGTGTGCCAAGGTCTCCTGCCACTGCACCTCAACTTCAGATGCATGCACCACTTTTTGCATGTGACTTTACATGGGTACTGGGGACTCAAACCCTGTCTGTTAGGCTCTTTAAACCAGTGCCTTAAACCACTGAGCCATCTATCTAGGCCCCCCCCCCATTGTCGTCTGTCAATATCTGACTTGGCTTATGGACACATTTGCTATCAGACAGAGAATTGGTAACCACTGCTCTGAATTTTACTTTCACAAATAAGGAAAGACTTGTTTATGTTCAAAAAAGAAAGAAATCTTTATTAAAATAACTTGCAAGGATTATGATAAAACTGTGTCAAAGTCTCTGAGAAGCAATCAATAGGAATGAATGGAAAAGCAGCCAGGACCAGATATGGATAGTGTTTCTGGATCCCAGGACATGATGGAATTAGGTGCATCTGAGATAGCATTTCAGATCACAGACACCACCTCTGTGGCAGTCAGCAAGTCAGGGAACCTTAATGGATGTGCTTTGTCATGTAGGAAATGAAAATAATGGTAGCACTTTACTAACATAATAAGTTAGTGAGAATTAAATAGGGAGACAGATGTGTGGCACAAAGTCTCCTGGCATGGACGATGCAAAGCAACAAACAAGTCTTTTGCCTTGGCCTGCTTTCTAAACGGAGGAAAGTGCTTGAATTAAGAAACTACAAACTTTGTGGTATTATGTGCCACTTGGAAGAATCCCCACTAATACACAACTGGTAAGAGATGTTAAAGCACTTGGGTTTACTAAGAAAACTACACAGTACACAAACCTCCTATCTCTTGTGTGTTGACACTTTTGTGCAGCTTTCCTAGGCTGGCAGAGTTGGAGAAAATGAATAACAAGGAGTGCTTGGACAGGCAATGTGGCCTATAAGGACAAGCATGGAATGCGTGGGTAGAAGATCTAGGTTTAAAATCTGGATCTGTTCTGAGACCTTCAGTAGGCTAGTTAATCATTCTGAGCTTTGGTTTATATATCTACAAAACAGGAATGAAAATACAGCATGATTTTTGAATAAGATAACATAATCTGAAATAAACCATTTATGTTCATGAAAGTGAAGAAAATCCTCATTTACTAATTCCATTCTCATTTCATGCTTTGTGTGAAAAGGAATAGTTTATAGGGCTGGCTCTTACTGAATAAATATTCAGTATGGAGCTAACAAAAGCATCAAGTTTAAAATATTTTATTTTTTGCATTTATATGTATGTGTGCTGTGTATACATGTACATATGTGTGTTTGTACTTGGTTGTATGTATGTGTGTGTATGTGCATAGGTATGTATATGTGTGTGTACATGTGTGTGCATGGATGTGTAAGTGAATATGTGGGCATGTGTGTATGTATGGGTATATGTGTGTGAGTGTGTGTAGGCCAGAGGTTGACATTGGATGTCTTCCTGTTTCATTCTCCATCTTTCTTTCTTTTTTCTCTCCTTTCTTTCCTTCTTTCTTTCTTCCTTCCTTCCTTTTTTTCTTCCTTCCTTCCTTCCTTCCTTTTCTTTCTCAAAAAAAGAGCCCAGGGTATCTCACTGAACCCAAAGATCACATATTCAAGTAGTCTAGCTATACAGTTTGCCCCAAGGAATCCACCTGCTCCAACTCCTGATTTCTAAGAATACAGGCATGCACCACATGCATTTATGTGAATGTTGAGGAATCAAAACTCAGACTCTCATGCTTGTGCATCAGGGTTTTACAGAAAAAAACTATCTTCCAAGGCCCCAATCTTGTAACAATTTATCATGACTACATACCAAAGTGATGACATAGTACTAAAGTTATTTACTTTTGTTAATAATGGCAATAGGGCTGAAGAGATGGATGAGCAGTTAAGGCATTTGCCTGTGAAGTCCAAGGACCCATGTTTGACTCTCCAGATACCATGTAAACCAGATGGCCAAAGGTGAGACAAGTGCAAGGTTGCACATGCCTACTAGGTGGTGCAAGTGTCTGGTGTTAGGTTGGATAGCAGTGGCTGAGGCCAGTTCTCTCTCTCTCTTTTTTTCTCTCTCTTGCTCACTCAGAAAAAGAAAGAAAGAAAGAAAATATATATATATATATATATATATATATATATATATATATATATATATATATATCGTAGTGATTATGGCCCAGGAGTACAATTTCAAGTTATCCTGAATGACATGCTCACTATGGAAATGGCTACATGTCAACCCAAAGGAAGTCATAAAGCAATGACTTTGGCAGGGGCCACGGTGGGGCTTCAGGTGGATGCCATGGTGGAGCAGGAAACTCTCTTCTATGGGTTTCAGATGTTTTCTTATTTTCTGATTCAGGGCTGATAGAAGCTCGTGGTCTTCTAAGTTTAGCAATTTAATTCCCACAGTGTTGCTTAATATTCACAAAAATGTTAGGTGTATGTGGAAGTTGGTTGGAAGTGCTATTCAGGGAACTAAAGATAGCTCATGATAATTTTGGATCTTGATTGGCAATATCATATCTCTCCACAACCACAGAGCTCTGGCTAGCTAAGTTGTCAGAATATTAACTGAGGGAGTACCTTCTTCAAAGAACTTTAGTTCACATCAGTAACAGACTAAATGCAATGGTGACCACTGTCTGAATCTGGACAAACAATTCTATGGTAAGCTAGACAAGGGCTGGTCTTGCTATCTGCTCTGTGGTTGCCAAGTGCAAGGTAATCCAGCTGCTTCCAGCAGGTGTTGGTGATAGTGGCTGTTCAGCTAAAGGGCTGTTTTTATTTCCTCTTTATTCCTTTTCATTGGACTCAGAATGGAAAAAGAGAGACAATAAATGACAAGCACCATTCGGCTGTCTTTGTTAACTGTTCACTTCTCTTGGTATAACTCCCAGGTAAAACTCTGCATTAGTACACATCCAGTCATAAAGCTGTTGGAGTTTCTGAAAACCATGGGACACATCATTAATCATTTGGTTAATACCAATGATGCCAGTAAAGCACTTGACAATGTTTCCCATGACAGAAATGCACTTAGGCTGGAATTACAGATGTCAGAATTGGAAGGAATTTTGAATGGGCAATTTCTAAAAGCTAACCTATGCATAAACAATTAAACAATGTTATTGAGATTTTGCTTTCATAGGAGTTCTCAGAATCTTTCATGTGATAAGATATTGGAACTTTTCAGTAGAGTGCATGTCTGAAACAACGGTGAATAAACTTACTATATATATGTATATAACTATATAGTGCTGAACTTTGTCCCTTCCATGGGACTACTAGTACTCCTAATAGGACACTGCAGGAATTCTTAGAATACCTTAGGATTCTCATGCAGGCTTCAGTAACCTTGTTCATACATGTCGTCTGTAGTGATCCTTTTAAACAATATTTCATTTATTTATTTGAAAACAGAGAGATAGAGATATGGGGGAGGGGAGAAAGTGAGTATGGGTACACCATGGCCTATAGCCACTGCAAATGAACCCGGGATGCATGTGTCACTTTATGTACAGTTGACTTTATGTGAGTTCTGGGGAATCAACCCAAGTCACTAGGCTTTGTAGGCAAACACCTTAATTACTAAATCATCTCTATAGCCCTAGAGTGATTCTTTTGTGTTTGAAGGTTATCATTTCTTCAACACCAAACCATGAGAGATTTCTTACCTGCAAATGTCAGCATTGCTTTTTTATGTTTTTAGCTTATGTATGTGATACACATGACCTAAATCTCATGGGCTTAAATGGACTTATTGTTAAACTGCTGTGGTTTACAGATAAATCAGCATTGGTCGTCATAGAGGTCTATGGGCTTAGATCTCAGCTTGTGATATTTAGTATGTTTTTATCAGTGAGTTCAAGCAGAAGTTGGCAAACTACTACTGAGAAGGGCCGCAGAGTACATAACTTAGGCTGTGCAGGTCACATGTTCTCTATTGTAGCTACTCAGTTTTCATTTTACTTCAGGTGCAAAGATAGTCATAGACATTATGCAGACAGGTGAGCATGGTTTTACTCCAGCAACACTACAAAACAGGCAGCAGACCAGACTAGGTCTAGAGGTTGTGGATTTTCAATTTGTGACTTTTCAATAAAGACAAAGAACATGATTGTCAGATTTGCAGGTAACACACAGCTACAAAATCAGAGCACACTCATGACCTCCACACAGACGCATGTAACCACATAGTCTAAAGTGCTTCCTTTTAGTACTGTCATTCATTTTTATTTTTATTTTTATTTTTAGTACTGTCATTCTTAAGTCATGACCAAGTTTCCCAGTGGCTGTGAAAGGAGTGGAAAAACAAACATAAAACTAAATCCAAAATAAACTGATATCATAAAAAGCTTTATCTCTGGAGATAGACTAAAAGATATGATCCTCAAGATGAGTAAAGGGGTAACACCTGAAAAGAGGGGCCTTAAACATGGTGGGACAGAGCCTAAGCTTAAAAAGTTCCAGACTCAGGACTGTAACTCCTAGTACCAGAAATTCGTTGCTACTGGGGAGACTTATGAGGTCCCCAAAACAAGACAGGTTTCTGTCAAAGTACCCCCTGGGGCAAAAGTTAATACCCTGTGACTGAGGACACCATATGCTGCTGACACAGCATGGCGAGACCTGGCTGGAATCTAGAAGACAGCCAGTTCCAAGACGGTTAGCCCATCTAGTGCTGGAAAGCACCACATGAGCTACTGGGGCAAAGTAGCCAGTGACAGTCTGGGTAATCAGAGGTCTAAGCTACTCTGATGCAAACACCCCATAGGACATATATGCCAGTGTAAAAGAACCCATATCTAGAATTGGAATCCGGATCAGAATCCTATGGAGACAAAGATTATGCTCTCCAGTGTCAAGCTCTCACTAGTCTTTGGCTGAAAGAGGGGTTACATACATCAAATTCTCCCTAAATTGATAATGCTTATCCCATTTAAACTATGTTGACTTCACTCTCCATTGGAGAATCTGTTCCTCTTGTTCAGTGTTGGGCCTTGAGAGACCCAGGAGGCCTTGTGGAACTTCCTGAGTCTAGCTAAAGTTTGGCGACCTGTCTGGCCAGCTATGACTCAGCAAGGTGCCAAATTGCCTCTGGTCTGCTACTTCTGCAAAAAAGTTAGAGTTCCCGCAGGTGCTTAGAACCAATAGTTTCAAAAGTCGCGATATGCTATTGGCCCTTACACCTCCTTTCCTGAGATCCCCGCCTTCATTCTCAATGCTATATAAACATCTGCCTGTTACAATAAAGTGAGATCCTGCTCCGACAAGTCTCTCGACTCTGTGCTTCTCTCCGATGACTGGGGGGGGGGGGGGGACTGGGTTGCCGACACTCACCATCCCACTCAGCCCCAAGGAGAGACCGGCGGGACCAGCTCTCCTACAGCCCTACCTGCCAGAGGACCTGGCAGTTCAGTAGGTAATAAGACCTGAGGAGATAAATTACCTCTCACACTTCAGCCAAGCCACAACTGAAACCATAGAGGAATTGGGGAGATGAGTAAGATTGCAGCTTCCATACTGAACCTGACAATCAGCACCAGAGTGAAGGAGATAGACCCTGAGGATATGAGCACCTACCAAAGCGACATCCAGAGGCTTCCAAGAGTTCATCACTGAAGTAGACTTAAAACTCACCCACCATGGCTCAGGGAATTTTGCTGAAGAGGCAGCAGAAAGATTGTAAGAGCTGCATCTTGAGACATCATGCCCAGAGACATTCTATTCTATCCCCCCCCCCCCAAATATAACTGCCTACTGCTCCCACAATGTATAACCCACAACTCTAGAGAGAATACCTGCAACCCCACTGAGAAGGGTACCCAGAAGAATAGGGGGATGAGGGATGAAGGAAACAAGGCTACCAACACATGATGTATACATACAAAATATATTTAACAATAATAAAACTGCCAAAATCTCCCCAAATCAATTAATAAACTAATAATATTAATAAATTAATAAACAGGAAAAATAAGACATTGAAAACCAAGTAAAGAAAGAAAGAAAATCAATTACTGATTTCAAGGAAAACAAAAAAAAGTTTTCAGGAGAAGGAAACTAGCTGACTGGGCTGTAATGATTGTATGCATCATCATAGTAATATAAATATTGGACGACTGTTAACTATAGGAGAAGTTTGTGAGGACAGTTATATGTTTGTAGAGCAGTGAGAGATGAGTTAGTAAATTTTCACTTTCTGTCAAAAAATCCCAAAAGATAAAGGTAAATCATCAAAAAGAAGCAGTTTAAGCATGTTTAAAATAAATAAGGACACATATTCTAACAGAATCAGCTGATAAAGTTAAAATACCACTTTTTTGATTTTACTGTATTTCTTCACCACTAGTATGGAAATAGAACATTGCTAATATTCTAATACATCCTTGAACCTGGATCTAACTCATTCCCTAACCAATCAATCAAGAAGTAAATACCATCATGTACTTACAAAAACCAACGGACTTTTCCTTTAAAAAATATTATTACTATTTTACAAAGGCTATAGTCTTACATCCCACATCCCCCAGCCCCATTTTCCCTGAAGGCTATCCTCAAGGGGGGTGTTGATGTTCACTGTTGGGTAATTTAAGGTCTCAGTTAGTCTCTGGGGTTAGGGTGGGGGTTGAGTTTTGCCTCAGGATATGTCTACCCACCCAGTTGCTCTTATAATCTTCCTGCTCCCTCTTCTACAATGGTCCCTGAGCCTTGGCAGGTCTATTAGAAGTCTGTTTTAGTGCTGAGTTCTCTGTAACCTCTGTAGCCTCTGGCTTTCTCTTTCAATGTGCTTTGATTGACCACTGTGTCTGTCACTGTTCCTCTGGAGCTGGTTGTCAGGCTCAGGCTATCAGTGGGAGCAATACTCACTGTCACTGTTTCCTCTGCAATTTCTTGTGGGCCTTGGAGGATGTGGTAGAGAGGGCACGTCTCATGGTTGGCAATTGGCTATGTTTTCTTGTTGAATTGATGGATCTTAGTTCTCACCAGTATTCTCTACATCTATAACATAAAACAGGGTCTCCAACTAAGATTGGGAGGAGTTTGGATTAAAGGGGATATGCAGAATTGTTTGAGAGAATTGTTGGTATGTAAACCCACTCTTCTTATTCACAGAGCAGTAGAGGCTTCTCTCTAGGGTCTGAACTTCCTAGTCATGGGATTCTGACTTCGTTTCAAGTACCAGAGTTCTTCCTTGCTGAATAAGCCTCATGTCCAGTCAGAGAACAGTTGGTTACCTGCAAAAGCAGCATGCCGCTGTTTGCAGAAGTGTGCACAGCTTTCCCAGTTAGTTGATTTCATAGCTTGTAAGGCCCCATGCTTATTCACACTGTTGGTGACCATTGTCCCTCAGCAATTCTCATAGCATTTTCCAACGTTCTGAGGGCTAACTGGGGAGGAACTGGATTACCTCTCAGGTCCAGCGTGGTCCTTTGTTGTCATATGACCATAGCCTATGGTGTCTTTAGCAATAGGTTCTTAACATTTAGCTCTGGCAAGTAATAAAGTGTTATGGCAAAGGCCTGCATTGTTTTGGGGACCTCATGGGTCTCCCTGGCCAACAGCTCACTGTGGAGGCTAACTCAATTCTGGGCCTGGGATTAAAAAGTCAGAGATGATTTTAGGATTAAGTTTTTACACCTTCTACAGGGTGTCTCTGTTTGAACCATCCCCCCCTTTCCTGCCTTTTCTCTCTCTGTCTTTTTTTTTTTTTTTTTTTGATTTTTCAAGGTAGGGTCTCACTTTAGTCCAGGCTGACCTGGAATTCACTATGTAGTCTCAGGGTGGCCTAGAACTCATGGTGATGCTCTGACCTCTGCCTCCTGAGTGCTGGGATTAAAGGCGTGCGCCACCACGCCTGGCTCCTGCCTGTTCGAATTTATATGCACAGAAATATGCTGTATTCTTCTGAGTCCTACTTGTTTTCCTAAATCTTCTGTTCATGAAAGTCATCCTGTTTATGAAAGTCATCCATGTGTTACCCATTACTGTAGATCATTTTTAAAAGGGGTAGTTACAAAATAGAAAGCATGCAGAAATTAATATAAAAGGATTGAGCAGGGCTTGACAAATGGCTCAGTGGTTAAGTTACTTGCCTACAAAGCCTAATGACCAGGTTTCAGTACATCAGTACCCAGGTAAAGCCAGACGCACAAAGTGTCACATGTGTCTGGAGTTCATTTGCAAAGGCTAGAAGCCCTGGTTTGTTCATTTCCTGTCTGTCTTCTTTCTCTCTCTGCTTGAAAATAAATAAATAAAATATTTTATTTATTTATTTTTTATTTACTTTTAATTTTTTTTGTTTTATTTATTTATTTGAGAGCGACAGAGACAGAGAGAAAGACAGATAGAGGGAGAGAGAGAGAGAATGGGCGCGCCAGGGCTTCCAGCCTCTGCAAACGAGCTCCAGACGTGTGCGCCCCCTTGTGCATCTGGCTAACGTGGGACCTGGGGAACCGAGCCTCAAACCGGGGTCCTTAGGCTTCACAGGCAAGCGCTTAACCGCTAAGCCATCTCTCCAGCCCCAAATAAAATATTTTAAAGAAAGGACAGGGCCGGAGAAATGACTCAGACGTTAAAGGCACTTACTTGCAAATCCTAATAGCCTAGGTTCAATTCCCCAGTGTCCACATAAAGCTAGATGCGCAGTGGTGCATGCATTTGGAGTTTATTTGCAGGGGAAGGAAGCACTGGAGGGCCGATTCTCCCTCACTCCCCCACCTCACTGTCTGCTTCTTTCCATATCTTAAATAAATAATTTTTTAAAAAAGGGATAGTAAGATGAATATAAGTCATTTCATGTGAAGCAATGGTCATATTAAAGTACAATAAATAAATCATTTAGGGGAATATGAGAGCTCTCTATGTATGTGAACGGTTGTGATTTTGTAATTGTAGATAACAAAATATGCTCATGTGGAAACATTAGCTAATTTCTGGTTAAATAAAAAAATGTTTCTAACAAGTCAAATCAAATATGCTATAGATGATCATGTGCCCCATGCTCAGGAAGTATCCATGAGGATGCCAATAATAAATAGCCTAAGGATGCAAGCTGCTGGAGGGCCTCTTGCTTCCTTGGAAGTTGGATCCCATAATTGCTAAGGCTTCTTTTTACTTCAAAATTCTTCTCTCTGACCTCTTCAGGTATTGCAAATGACCTTTACGGCCTGCTGGTATGATGTGCACAGAGAAACTATTATCCAAAGGACTTGTGAGCAGCTGTTTTCAATTTCCATTGTTGACAGACCAAGAGGAAATGGCCTTGGGTTAGAGCAGTGGAAATGTCAGCAGCAAGAGAACATGAACAATGAAAGTCTGACAGAAAATGATTCCTGGAGATTTAAAAATTGTGTTCTAAGTAGACCCATGTGCCAGTCAACTTGTAGAAGCTATATATGATCAATTTGCAATAAAAAATGGAACTTAATTCCTATGGCCACTCTTATCTGTTGCAGTGCACTCTGCACTGGATTCCAAACGCTGTAAAGAACCTTTACTCTAGCACAGTGAAGAGGGTTCCTTAAGTGAAATTTCCCTTTATTAGCAAGGTGCATTTCTCTTACACATTTGGAAAATGGAAATTTATCTTGCTCTGCATGCTACATGAAATTGTGGTGCTTGGTCTGAGGCTACATTGTTAATGACCTGGCATAAATGCCAGACCCTTTTCCTCATCCCACTGCCTTCGTCTTCCCACTGACAGTAACTGCACAATTTCCTGAGAATTTTAAGCATTTCGAACTATAATTGTTAATGAAAGTTAAACACATCTCTCATTCTTCTTATTCTTATAAGTAGTGTTGTTTCAATGGCTTTAAAGATATTCCTGGAGACATATCCTGGTTACATTGTTGAATTGTATAAGCATTTTTAATATCTTGGATGTAACGGTGATTACTCAGAGTGAAAATTATTGATCTTAGCATCTAATGATAACTTTCTTTCTTGAATGAGAAAACAAAGGTTAATTCTCAGATCATTTCATCAATGATTCAATGATTTCATAGAGAAAATCAGTGGACTTCTACCACCCCCAAATCTTACTCATTTGTTCATCAGTGGCATTAACTGAACACTACATTGTTTTCTGTTTGCCAAAAACAAGTGAGGTTTGGGGGAGGGAGACACAACGTTTCTTCATTTGGAATGTAATAAAGCCTCATGTCCTGTAGTAGTAATCAGCATCATACAACATTGACTGACTGTATATTTAATTATTTTACTGTACCTCTAAAATATATTTTATCCTGCTTGTCAAAGTATATAAATTTGAGTCATAACATTGAAATTATTTTATAGGCAAATTTATTGATGATCAAAGGTAAAAAAAAAAAAAAGCCAGCAAAGCAATGAATAGCAGTTTTCACAGTCCTTCATATTTTCCATTTAAAAATATATCCTCAAGGAGAATGATATTGTCCATAATTGTTAGATGCCCATGATTTTCTGAGGGTAATTTCACAAAAACATACATAGTTTGAAATTATATTCAATTCAAATGAAATTACAATTCAACAAATTATAATGGCATAGCACATAGAAATACACATGTTAATTAAAGTATCTTTTTATCTAAATTTTAACTATCTAAATAGCCAGTTTCAATGTATTTTTTGTTAATAGATAACATATGGGAAATAAAGAATGTGGAATAACAAATGCACAAAACTCTAACTTCTGTCTAAGAAAACATCCTCTTGTTTATCTTTGGAGAGTCAACACATGTGGTTGGTGGAAGTCCTAAGCTGCCTTCTAGGATTCCTATCCTCTAATTATTCAATCAAAAGCTTATCTAGATTCTTCTATTGAGGGACTTTTAGATGGAATTAAGTTTCCTACTTCACTAACTTTAATATACAGAGATTACTCTGCACACTGTCCAGATAGATCTGAGCGATCCTCTGAGAGCCTACGTGAAAAGTAGAAAGCCTCACAGCGCTAGACACAGAGCAGGGCTCAAAGCTTCCGAGAGAGCAATAGGCTCAACCCACTCTCTTGTTGTTGACTTGAGGAAGGAGCAAAGGAGATGTGGGCAGAGAGTGTAGAAGCGTCTAGAAGCCGAGAGGATTTCAGCAGGCAGATAGCAGAGAAAGATACCTTAGAGTTACAAATGCCAGGAGTTGATCCAGCCAACACCTCACTGAGTCTGGAATGTCAGTCATCCCAAGATGGTCCCCAAAGGAACACAAGTGACACCCGAGTGTCAGCCAAATGACAAGTGGAGCAGGGAACCAGGCAGCGCCTGGGGCTGTATTTCTGACCTGCCAACTCCAGGACCATGCGTTTGACCAGCATTGTTCAACTTGGTCATGACCTCTTCTTGCTGTTATAGAAAACTAATACAAAATGTAAAAACATAACTATTTTACTAACATGTAAGCAAAAAGAACCAATATACTCATATCGAAGCTACAAAGGAAAAAGTTTGTGTTTTTTGCTTCCGGTCCCTGGCGCTTCAGAAGCCGGGGCTTGCGGTGCAGACACTGCCAAGTCCAAGGACCACACACGCACAGCCCGCCCCAGAAACGGCACAGAAGTGGCATCAAGAAACCCCGATCCCAAAGATATGAATGTGTTAAGGGGGATGGCCCCCAAGTTCCTGAGGAACACGCGTTTTGCCAAGAAGCACAAGAAGGGCCTGAAGAAGATGCAGGCCAGCAACGCGAAGGCGATGAGTGCTCGCGCCGAGGCCATCAGGGGCCTCGTGGAGCCCGAGCAGCCCCGGCCCAAGCTCCCCAAGCGTCCCGGCCGCAAGCTCAGCCGACTCGCCTTCATCGCCCACCCCAAGCTTGGGAAGTGTGTTCGTACCTACCTCGCCAAGAGTCGCAGACTCTGGCAAACAAAACCCAAGGCCCGGGCTGCAGCTCCAGCTAAGGCCCAGACCCAGGCTGCACCTTCCGCTCCAGCTCAGGCTCCCAAAGATGCCTCACAGTAAAGCTCTCCGTCCACCAATTTAAAGACAGACAGATGGACTGGCATGTCCCCTTGCCTGTTTGCAGATGGCAGGTGTCCTTTGCCATTTCTACGAATAAACTTATGGCAGGATCTGTTAAAAAAAAAAAAAAAAAAGTTTTTATTTTTAGAGAGAGAGAGGGAGAGAGAGAAAGAGAGAGAGAAAGAGAGAGAACGGGTGCACCAAGGCCTTCAGCTGCTGTGAATGAACTCGAGATGCATGTGCCCCCTTGTGTGCATGTGCAACACTATGAGCTTGAGTCATTGTGCGTTTGGCTATGTAGGACCTAGAGATTTGAACATGAGTTCTTGGGTTTTGCAGGCAAGCATCTTAACAGCTAAGTCATCTCTCTACCCCAAAGTTATATTTTTTAATGATTTTATGCAGAGAGAGGAGTAGCTTTTCATTTAGGTGGGAAGCAGTGTTCCTCATTTGGGAATTAAAAATTAAGAAAAGTGAGTTGTTGTTCTTTAGGTACAAGGCTGCTGAAGTGAGTACCAAAGTAGCCTAGGAAGAGCAAGAGCATGCTGCAGTTTAGCCAGCCAGAATTCCAGGCTCAGATTTAAACTTTTAGCAAAGGGGAACTCCTCACCAGAGAAGGACTCAGGTTGTTTGTGGAGAAACAGATTAAGCAAGAGATAAGGAGAAGCCAGATCCTTCTCTGGGCACTAGTAAAGTGGAGACTGCAAAGGCAGGCCCAACACATTCCTTTTTACTTTCCGGGCCAAGTCACCATTACTGCCTCATGACTGCTTAACATTATGATAAACCAGTGACCGTATCAGAACTACAAGAGACTGCTAAACACCTTTCATACTTTTCACACGTGACTAAATGTGTTATCCGGGAACTGCTTACCCCTACAGCACAGTTACTTTTGACTTTACAAGATTCACAGAATATTTTATGAAACAGTCAAAAATTTGCTATGAACTTTCTCCCCTCTAGCACTTGTCTTGGGAATGTGTATGGGAATATTGGTATGAATCCCTGATGTGTTTGCCCCCTCTTCCTGTTCAGGGTAATGGACCTCAGTGCACTCGCTGTGCTCTTCTTTACTGCTCTAACCTGTGCCTTAGCTGTCATTCTAAAATTTCAAATTTGTTAGGGATTTGGCTCAAGCTTTTTTTCCCTAAGGCTCAATGTCTTTGATGTCTTACACACTTATTTTATTTTGTTTTGCAGCCCATGTGTTCTTTAGACCCCTAAGTTCTTATTTAACTATGTTTGGCTGAAACTCTTGACACAAAAGTCTCAAAGTAAATTGCAATTCAATCCTTTAATCATCTTCTTCTAACATTAATTAGTGGTAAAGATAAATGAAATTATAATTGGGAACTATGAAAAGCTGGTGACAATGACGTGTTTACACATAAACACATATGAGAAAGTTATGTGTATGTATGAATCCAAGTATCAATGCTAGAACTTCCTTGGAGATATTTGACTATTCTTGCTTCTTTGTAATGCTAAAAGATTAAAAAATGGACCAGTTTTTGTTGCCAAGTAGAACTAACACTGTCAAATTATTATATTGATGTCCCAAATTTAAAATTTCAAAGTGGTTTTGCAATCAAATATTAACACCCAATTACTAACCCACTTTGTTAAAAGTACTTAGTGCAGTCCAGGGACAGTTGCATTAAAATGTGCTTTGGTGAACTGACAGCATGGGGCGAGATTTTACCATTAAAGTTTTGTGCAGGAAATTTAAATTTATTGGTGCATTTTCAGAAGAGATGCCCATTTATGACTTGTTTGATTGATTTCAGCTTTTCTCTCTTTAGTCTGTAAGGCTGATAAAATTTAATTTACATTGGTAAGAACCTAGGTTCTTAATTCCAAACATATTTTTATGTTAGAATTCACCCTCCTACTATTTCTCTCCTACCAGAGCTACTGTGAAATAATAGTATCTTAACTTGTATAGTTTTCACTGTGAACTTTTAAAGATGTAGCTATAGTGTTGGGTTGAATAGATTTAGCAATTAAATCTGAAAAAGTACCAAAACTCTTTCCTATCTCCTCCCCTTCTTTCTTGTTTTCTTTCCCCCTCTCTCCTTTACTTCTCTCTGTCTTCCCCCACCACCCCGCCTACGCCCCCTTTTTTTTACATTATTTTACTACATTTCATGGTTCTCTGTGTATTGACAGTGAACCTAATGAGAAGATGACCTAATATTTACTGTTCCCTTTGAAATGATTTGTTTACACTTTCAAATATTTTTACCATAAATTACTCTTCTCTTCAAAGCTTTCCTTTGTTCTTGCTATGAGTACTTGAGTGCTTGAATCAAGAATGAGTCACTTTCATTGGGAAAATGCAAACAGACTTCTAACTACCAGACCAAGCATTCAAGGAGATAACACACTTATCTCTCATACTTAGGGGGAAAAAAGTGCTCTACTGTTATATTCACAGAGCCTGACTTCAGCCTAGCCACTCACTGCCAGATATTCATAATCAGACTTGAGCATATGGGGCCTCACATCCCTCCCTAAAGGGAGGCTCATTCTACTGGATCCTCACACCCAGCCATCTGCTGCTGTGAAGGGTTCCCCAGGTTCTCCTAAAATGGGGCCCTCAGATTCAGCATTGTTTACAGACTGCACTGTGCTGTGGCACTCAGGAGTAACCAGCCAGTCAATTCACTCCTGGAGGTTGATGGGGCTGTTTCACTGCAAGCAGAGGCCAAGCATCTGAAACTACTGCCAAACTGGAAACCAGACCACCATGGCTTCCATGAAGCTAACAGTTAAATGCTTCCAAGTTTAAGCTTTGACTTTGCCAAGGGGAAAAACGTTGCAGGTGAGACAGTCTCTCATTTACTTCTTTATGGAGACTTAACCCCTGGCATAGAGAAATTCCCCCATGGAGTGTGAGGAAGATGACAAATAAAAAGATGGTTATTATAGGATTTACATGGGAAAGTGTCTCTTTTCTTTCCCCAAGAACAAAACTACAATATTTTATCAGCATTTTCATACATTTTTCACAGAAGTTTTCGTGTTTCTTCCAAGGGTAACCATGCATATAACTTAGCTACCAGTCAAAAGTAGAAGCAAACAGGTAGAACTTGAAACTCTGTTAGAAGCCAAACCACTTGCGTATTTACAAGGCTGCTGAAGTGAATACCAAAGTAGCCTAGAAGCCAGTATTTTTGCAACAGATGTGTGAGTGCTCATACTCTAATATTACCTAGTTTATTCTTGCTCTGATGGTGAATCACATACAGTAGTAAAAAATAACTGACTTGTGACAAGAAAAGAAGGAAGACAGGAAAGAAGGAAGGAAGGTAAGGGAGGGAGGGAAGAAAGAAACATTGATCTGGAGTACTAGGAGAATCTGTCTAATGACTTCCTTAGGTAGAGTATTCTGGTTGGCAGCTGGGCTGATGTAAAGATAATTTATCAACAAATTTCCCTAGTATTACTCCATACAGGGACTGACATAGGCTCATAGATTTTTAATTTTTTTTTTTTTCTTATTTTAGCCAGGGCAGAACCAAGAGCTTGGAAGTTAATTTTAAGCTTGGAAGACATGGTCTAGTGAGGAATTGCACACACCTATGATGCACAGAATATATTTGAAACACTCAATAATGTTTATTGTAATTGTCAATGTTTCTGCTGATGGAAGAACTGGCTGAAGATTGCCGCCTCCAGACAACTTTACTCAGCAGTGCTTGTCCTGTCTGCCCCTGCTCCTTCCCAAATGCCAGTCTTTGCATCTCTTTTCTTCCATTGTCTGGGCTTGTGGCTTCAATGTGTGTGCTGAGGGCTGATCTTCCTCCACAAGAGAACTTTGGGAAAAAGTCAACCTCAGTTTCCTTTGGTCTACTCTGAAGCCCAAAACATTGGGAGCTAATTGAGTGCCACTTTCAACAGTTAAATTTTACAAAGAGCTTTATTTTACTGTTTATATAATTGCTAATCATTTTAGTGTAAATAGGCTATGGTTCCCTTTAGTTCCAGATAAGAGATAATAGGAAGTATTCTAAATAATTGGGGTATTGTATTTTCTTGGACCCAAGTATGAAGCTTTGAATAGAACCAATTCTCATTTCCAACTTAATGTCAACAGCATCAAAAGATTTACAGTATATTCAATTTAAGTGCAGAGTGATTAAATTTTGACTCAGACAATTGAGCATGCAAACTTTTAAGTATTTCATAGATTAAAGCCTTGCAATCTGTAGATTTTAACAAAACTTGCTGACAGAAATTAAAATGAGCTAGTCAAAGAGTTGTCAGAAAAACAAATAGACCTTGTAGGGTTTTGATTTTTATGTTTTAGAGACTTTCTGAAGCAACTTAGGTAGAACTCTGTGAAGTGGAATAGCAACAAAACCCAAATAACTTTACAAATGTTAGAATTTTCACAGAGTTAACATCATTGGACACAGATTTCAACATAGATTGAAACCAGGCCACGGGGCTTGTTCATATTCTGTCACTGCAAAGCTCATCTGCTTTGACCCCAGACTCTCATGGAGAGTTTTAAGGTGATAAATGGATATTCATGGTCTTCCTTCTCTCTCTCTCTCTCCTCTTCCTCCTTACCTCCTTCCTTCCTTTCTTCCCTTCCCCTCCCCTCCCTTCCCATCCCTTCCCCTCCCCCTTTCTTTCTTCCCTTCCTTCCTTCCTTCCTTCCTTCCTTCCTTCCTTCTTTCTTTTCTCTTCTCTTCTCTTCTCTTCTCTTCTCTTCTCTTCTCTTCTCTTCTCTTCTCTTCTCTTCTCTTCTCTTCTCTTCTCTTCTCTTCTTTTCTCTTCTCTTCTTTTCTTTTCTTTTCTTTCTCTTTTTCTTGAGGCAATGGCTCACCATACCCCAGGCTGACCTGGAAATCACTCTGTAGCCCAAGCTAGCAAAGCTCCTACCTCATTCGCCTGAATGCTGGCATTATAGGCATGATGCACCACTGCCTTCATATTATTCTGTCACAAAGAACTTGGACCTGAAATCTTTAGGAAGCAGCCCTAAATTCAACCCACAAACTCTGGGGGAATAGGTGGAGACAGTCTGGACTCGCCACTGATATTTTTGCCAGAGTTGACTACTTAGAACTAATCATCGAAAGTCAACTATGCTTCCCAAGTCAATTGCAGAAGGTGTTTAGCTTGAAATCATCCCTCTCCTGCTATAGCAGATGGACGGCCAGCACTGGGGCACATCTGGAAGCCTGTCCTTTTTCTGCCACAAAGTATTCTCATTCCTTTTCCTGTCTTCAAGTGCCTGCCCAATAGAACTTTGATTATGGACAACTGTCTTGCTAGAGAATAAAGTGTGAATAGACACTTTATGTTCAATTTGTGGAGACTTTTCTAAGTGCAAAATGTGTAAAACTACAAGCTCTTGAATGTAAACAAAAATGGTGATCTATTATTTGTTAAAATACTCTAGGATGATTAGGCTAATTGTGTGACATTTGCCTGTGGTCAATCAGCCAACAAGGACTTGATGAGGCCAAGACTGTTCTGTGTCCAATGGTGTGGAAGTCATTGAAATTGCATGGGAGCTAGATGCCATCAAAGAGCTGTGAGCAATGAAGTGTGTGCTGAATACCTGTTAATCAGGACTCAGAGAAAACATCCCCTAAATAAGCTTTTTTGTTTACTAGCTCTTAGAATATGGATCTTGAAAAAGAAGAATAACAAATCTCTACCAGATAGGGTTGGTGCACAGGTATTAAACTAATTTGGGCAAAAATGCCTAGCACTTCCATAGCAAAAATTACATAGTATAAGACTGATTATTATTACATGCCTATCAATACTTTAAAATGACAGAGATGCATTAACCACAAGTACTATATATGGAGAAATTTCACAATTGAGAAGAAAATAGTCATGTAAAAGAAGTACCCATGATTAGCCAAAGAACTTTGAGAGAATGAGTAAATGTTGAGTGATCTAGAGTTAAATTCTCTAAGGTGTGGTGAAGGGGAAATAAATGACTGCTAGGTTGGTTTAGAAAAAAAAATAGATTGAAGGAAGTTGGTATAGATATTAACAGCTGGAAAGATAGGTAGAGTAGAAAAGACAGGGGTTCCCAGCTTAGAACATTACTCCTGAATTCCTAGTAGCACTTGAGAGTACGTGAAGGGCTTGGCTCACTGAGAATGGAAAACGTGTTGGCAAACTGGGCATTAAGGAAGGCTAGGTTAGACAGGAGGACAGTCTAAGAATCAGCCACATAAGTACATTTAAATTCAGGTGCCTGGAGAGGATGAGGCTGTGAGTGCTGCTCTACAGTGTCAGCTCATGGAGCTCCACAGAGCTGTGGGGGTGCTCAGCAGGAAGTCAGGGAACAGGAAGGAGGTGGTAGGAAAGTACTGACTCATCCACTGTGGAGTTGAACTGGGCTGGGCTGGTGCTGTGTCAGAAATGGAGAGGGGAAACATGAAAGGAAGAATATCTAGAGTTTGGCAGATGATTGGCTAAAGAGAATTAAATAACAGAGATAATTACTACTTATTCGCACTTGCTATGTGGGAGGTATTACATAAAAGAAATATTCTTTACATAAGTAACTGGCAAAATTTTGCTCCTAATCCAAAGTGACTTAAAATTCGCAGTGACTTTACCTTTGGGGTGGTGATCAGTATGTGCATCACAATTTAAGAATGCTGGTTTTGAATTGTTAGATACATTCATGCACACTGTTTATGGATATCAAACATGATGGCCATCAACAGCTCATACAGTAGACCTAAGGAAATAGCAGTTAGTCAAATGTGAAATTAAAACTACGGTGGGAATGGGCGTTATAATTCCTTGAGAGCCAAGAAAAAGACTGCACATTGGAGCCTCTAGTGCTGCACCACACCACCCTTCACTAGCTTTGAAAACTCTATCCTGGGTCATGTTATCTTGTCCCTTCTTAGCCTGGCTGGCCAGCATAAACTAGTGGATATACATTAAAATGCCTATTTATCATTTATGTAGTGTCTTTTATTTATTTATTTATTTTGGTTTTTCGAGGTAGGGTCTCACTCTGGTCCATGCTGACCTGGAATTAACTGTGTAGTCTGAGGGTGGCCCTGAACTCACAGCAATCCTCCTACCTCTGCCTCCTGAGTGCTGGGATTAAAGGCGTGCGCCACCACACTCAGCTGTAGTGTCTTTTATATGAAGTTTCTTATGCTGCTTTCTGGCAGCTGATTGGTATAATTGTAGACTAACATATGAATGCCATGGTTTGTGGAAAAACAAGGCACAGTTTTCCAGAGCTCCTTTTCTCTATTTTTCACAATAGAACCTGCTATGAGCCAGACCCTTGAGGGAGTAATTAGATGAGTTTAATCTCATGAAGAGATTGTTCCCTAGAAAAAGACACACCTGAGAACTCTTTCATTTTCTCTTTCCTCTATTCTTCTTCTGTTACTTCTCTAACCCCTTCTAGTGCCGTGTCAGAATGAAGCAGGAAGGAGGTTGGCTGTGTAAGAGCCAGGAAGAGAGCCTTCACCAGAGAACTTGACCATGCTAACACCCTGTTCTGAGATAGCCACACTCTAAAAGAGGAAGAAAATATATTTCTGTTGTTTTAGCCATCCACACAATAAAAATGGTATTTTGTTATAGCAGTCTAAGTTGTCTGACATGGAACTTAAATTACTTTGAATTCTTATCATGTATCTGGTCATAAGCTTATGTTCTTTATGTTTCACCCATATAGTCTTCAAAATAAGGCCCCAAGACCATCCTTTATCTGTAGTACAGATGAGTAAGCTGAGGTTTTAATTGGTTAAAATAACTTGACCAATGGCAGAAAACCAATAAAGAATGGGTTCAGGATTTGAATTTGGGCCTAGCACTCTTCCCATTTTGAGACAAGATCTTACTGGGTAACCTAGGCTGGTCTTGAACTTGTGATCTTCTGCTTCTAGTTCCCGAGTGCTGGAACTGCGAACATCTACATGACAGCTATGACAGCTGCTATAGCTCCTCCTGGAGGTAAATATAAAATTGGAGGTGACTTCAAGTTTATGGTGGGTGTTTTGAAGCTATTGACAGGGCAAGATAAGATAAGTAGAAATTGCTTGAGGCAAAGTAGGAAGGGGGAGAGAACTCATAAATTTAATTTAGAGTATGATGTATTTGGGATGATAAATAAATATTCAAGGACTACAGACTATTACTTCTGTTCACCAGTTTTGAGTGTGGAAGGACTCAAAACAAGGGAAATATTAATTGGCTATAACTCAAGAGACATTGCATATCCTTATGTTGACACTAATAAGAAGCACATCCCAGGGAGTCCTCTTCTTATCACACAGACTTTATTCACAAGTACACCACAGGAAAAGTCTATCCACTGACACCTTCCTCTTTTCCCTTTGTGGCTGGCACCCCTTTCTACCTTTGCTTCTTTCACCTACATTTCAGGTACTTTACACTATGCAAAGTACATAGACTTGGAAGGTTGTAGTCAAATCCAAGAATGATGTAGAGCTGATTAGGTGAGTATTCTCATGTGCAAAGAATCAATGTAGGCAAAAAAGGGAAGATTCAGTTCAATCTTAGCATGAAAAACTGGCTAGAGGAGTTATCAGATTAAATCTAATTCAATATCACTTTTAAAAAAATCCACTGGGGACATAATTCATTAGAAAGGCTCAGACGAGAATGCCTTGCTGTGCCAAATGAATTCAAGGCACACTACCACTTTGGAAAGAAGGAATTGATGCCAAGGCTCAGTATAATAGCACTGTGCAGGGCGACTTTTATCCAGATTTGGAAAGCCTTATCCTCAGCCTTTAGATAGGATTTATGAAAATTCCTTTTGTAAGAGGAGACTTTTGTGGAAGGAAGAGGCTTAAATACTCATTGTGAAAAAGTACAGAATGTGAAACCAGTGGAGCTAGTAACCCAGGAAAACCCTGCTATACTCCCCAGATCACAGCCATGCACAGGCCCTTCTAGTGTTCATAATGGTTACAGTAGACTTACTATGATTAAGTAGTGAAAATAACCTGAGTGTTAACTTTTTCTTCTCTTTCCCCTTAGAAAGCCTGTGCTCTATGAATAAGAGTGCTGTCATCTTGTTTATTTGTAGGGTCTTGCTCTCCAGCTCAAGTGACCTGGAGTTCAGTATGTAGTCTCAGGATTGCCTCAAACTCACAGCAATCCATCTACTTCTGCCTCCCAAGTGTTGGGATTAAAGGTGTGTACCATCTTGTCTGGCTCATACTCTCATCTTTATATGGGGAATAAAGCTATGACGCCCACCCTCATGGTACCCTCCCCAGGATTTTTTCTTTTGTCTCATAACACAATGTTTGGTATTCTTTTAAGTTTCTTTTGCAATATAGGCTTGCTTGACATGAAATGTCTTAGCTTGTACTTGTCTTGAAATGTTCTTATTTATCCAACAATTTTCATGTATAGCTTTGCCGGAGATAGCTATCTTTGTTGCCAGTAATTTACTGTCAGGGCCTGAACCATAACATTCCATGCTTTGAGGGTTGCTGGTGAGAGATTTGTTATTATCTGATGTTTCTGTCTTTGTGTATGAGTTGATGATTTTCCATCATAACTTTTGGTAATGTTTTATTGATTTGTAGTTTTGACATCTTGATTATATTCTGTCATAAAGAAGTTCCTGTCTGGTCATTTTCATTTGGAGTTGTAAATGCCTCTTGTGTTTGGATGCTTATAGATTTAGGAAATTTTCTGTTGTAGTATCACTGAGTATGTTCTTTATGCACTTAATTTAAATTTCTACTCTTTTTATACTGTCAGTTCTGATATTTGACTTCTTAATAATATTCCACAGTATTTGGACATTGTGGTCTCTGATTTCATTTCTTTTCTTATTTCCTGATATTTTGATGTAGCATTTTCACGGGCTTCTCCTCCATACATGATAATCTGTTTAGTTAAGTCTAATTGTTATGAACCCTCCATGTTTTTCACTTGATTCATTGAATTTTTCATGGACAATATTTCTTCTATTTTTAAAAATATCAATTTCCTGCCTGAAATTTTCTTCCTCCATGTACTGACATTTTCATGCTTTGTGTTGGTGTCTTATCATTTTGTTGATATTTTTCCCTATGTTTCTGATTTTCTCTTCAGGCCCTTTATTTGGTTCCTTGGCCTGTTTATATCCTCTTTGTGGTCATAGATAATTTTCAATAGTTAACTTGAAATTTTCAGGAGTTATGATAATTTTAATGAATCACTTACTGGAGTTTTCATGTTTTCTGCATTTCTTTATTAAAGTTTGTGCATTTGTTCATTTTGACATCTCTTCTCATTGATTTTGGGGAGCTTCTTGTTGAGACGCTTAATTTTAAGGGCTCAATCCCCAGTCCCACATGGAGAGAAGTTAGACAATTGTTGTAATAGCAATAATATCAAAGTTATAAGATTCATAATTCCATTTTACATTGGTTAGGTTGATAGAGTAACATATCACCAATAACTAGAAAGCAGAAAATAGAAAAACAAATAAAGAAATGTTCTATGGAATTAAAAACTGTTTTGGGTAAATGTATAACTAGTAAATGAATAAGAAAAGGAAGGAAGCAGAGAATGGGGAACCTGGAGGAGAAGGAGGGTTAAATGAAAAACAAGAAAGGGAGTGGAGAGAATGTTAAGGGTGTGAAGACAGAAGACCAAGAGGTCAGTAAAAAAAAAAAAAAAATGTAAAAAGAAAATCAAAAAGGAAAATATTCCTATAATGAGAAAGTTCAAACAAAAAATAGATAAAAATAAGAAGAGGAATTATCTGGGCATGGTGGCACATGCCTTTAATCCCAGCACTTGCGAGGGTAAGATAAGAGGAGCACTGTGAGTTCGAGGCCAACTTGAGGCTACATGGTGAATTCCAGGTCAGTCTGAGCTAGAGCAAGACCCTACCTTGAAAAACTATTAAAAAAAAAAAAAAAAAAAAAGGAAAAGGGATAAAAGTAAACATGCAAGAGGTATTTTTCTTTTGTTTTATCTTTGAATTAAGTCTATTTTTTTTCTTATTTTGAATGCTGTCTTTCACCAGATCACATGGACACAGCTTCTAGTTTGCCATCTTATCCAGAAGTCCTCCTTTGAAATATTTTAAAACTAGCTTTGTGATCTAGATTATGGCCAATGTTCAAAATTATTTTATTTGTGCTTTAAAAGAATATAAGTTCTTTAGTCGGGTATGATGGCACACACCTTTAATCACAGCACTTGGGAGGCAGAGGTAGGAGGATCACTGTGAGTGTGAGGCCACCCTGAGACTGCATAGTGAATTCCAGGAAAAAAAAATAGTACAAGTTATTTAATGTTGAAGAAATAATGTGGTATTCTCTGTATACTTGACTAGGTGAAAAATTTTAACTTAAAAGAATTTTGTTTATGTGTGTATAATAGGTGTGTGTGTGTGTGCGTGTGTGCTTGTGCACACGCATGTGTGTGTGTGTGTGTGTGTGTGTGTACAAGTTTGTATGTGAGCGTGGTGTGTACTTACTCTGTTGTGTGTGTGTATGTCAGAGAGCATCTTTTGGGTGTTGGTCCTTGCCTTACACCTTCTTTAAGATAAGGTCTCTCTCTTTGTTGTCCATTGTTCTGTTTTCTAGACTAACTGGTCCATGAACGTCTGGGATATTCTCCTGTCTCTGCCGCCCATCTTGCCATCAGTGTGCTAGGATTACAGAAGCCCACTGTGGCTTCTGGCCTTTGTGTCATCTGGTAATCCAAACTTGGTATTCAAGTTTGAGTAAAAATGGCTTTTATCCACTAAGCCATCTCCCCAGATGATTTCTAAATCTTTCATTGCTAATTTTATTGTCTACTTTATTTATTAGTGATTTTTAAAAATTGCTTATAGTTATATGAGTATATCTAAGGGTAGAAATAAAGAACACACAAATTTAACTTATGTGATTCAGTATAATAACCCTCTTTCATTATGGCCCCTTCCATCTCTTTTTACTATTTTGTTTGATAGCATAGGTCCCTGGCTTTCTTTTAGTCATTATTTGCTTGATGTATTACATAATAGTAGAAAAGACTTAAGCATGGCTTAAGTAGGAGACAAGTATATTTCTATGAATCTGTGATGACCTGAAAGGGGCTGTACGGGGTTTACAGCTTATCTCTATTTCCATATGTGGTCTTGAGCCCAGGCAACTGCTATCTCAGCATTTTGCCAGATTTAAAATAATGATCTCACTCAGGATCAAAGATAGATCATGTTAGCCCTGAGACCCTCTTTACTCTTTTAAAAAGAAGGGGGTGTGGAATGGGAAGTATACACACTTGTTTTATACTCTTGAACTAGAAGTTGTATTCTTCATTTTAGTTTCCTTTCTATTGGTCATATCTAAATACAAGGAAGATAAACAAATGTGAAGCTTAACAAAATATACATGTATTCAGTAAGAGTGGTATACTTACAGAAAATCATGATCTCTTCTAAAGTAAATGTATTCATCCTCAATCCGCACTCTGAATCTCTTTATTTCATATGTCAAAATAAGGATCTGTAAACCTTTTTATGTTGAAAGATAGCTAATAAATTGTTTGATCGTTTGCAGGTTTCATGTAGGTTGTGTCACATAATTTTTGTTTTCTTATCATTTGAAACAGTAAAGACTGGTGGCTAAGTGAAAGTTCATGTTGTTGAGCCCAGCTATGGCCACTTTGTTCATAGGTCCATTGGAAATGACCAAGATGGCTGGTGAAAGAGGTTGCAGGCCATCATAGAATGAATTATCTTATCTACTCACCCTCTACTGAGATCACTTTTGGCCAACATTTACATGGGACACAAGTATCTTTACATCCTTTGCCCAGAGGAATCTTCTCCTCTGCAAATATCTTTCTTACAAATTTTCCATCACTGTTTCTTTCAAGTCCTATGCCATCCACCCAAATACTGGCTACAGTTCATGAATTGATATTAAAAAAAAAAACAAAAAACACCTCTGGAACTGGGCATGGTGGCACATGCCTTTAATCCCAGCACTCAGGAGGCAGAGATAGGAGGATTCCTGCAAGTTCAAGGCCACCTTGAGACTACATAGTGAATTACAGGTCAGCCTGAGCTAGAGCGAAACCCTACCTTGAAAAACCACTACCACCAACAACAACAATAACAAAAACACCTCTGGACATTTCTTCTTCCAACCAAAATGCACAACTATGTCCACTGCCTGAAGTTCTATCCATTCCCATTCACCACTGTCCAAAAAGGCTTTGTTAGAAAAGGAATGTAAAATGTAAAGCAGTGGCTGTCCACTTCTGGGTGGTATCTCTATAGCAATCAGATATATCTACATACCAAGCCTTAGTCTTGTCCTTCCCACTCAATTGATCACAGGGCATACCCCATGATGCCATAAATACAAGCTTGGTGACAGAAGGCATTTTAACAATAGTAATACTCTTCAGCATTTGAACAAATTCTTCGTGTATCCCTTTATTTGTGCCTTCAGGACCTGCTCAAGTCTGGTCATGGCTATATCCATTAGATGATGGACTACTGTTATATGTATCCAACTTTATGCCCCATTCCAACCCTCTATGGTGTTACTATGTATTTTGACACTGTAACTATTTCTTTAAAAGACCATTGCATTATTCTGGCAAGACATCTGCTTCAAAATAGTGGAAAACATGGTATGATGAGTGAAGGCCCTGATCATAAGCGCTTTGCTACACTTCTTTGGCTGTGGATTGAGTTTCTTGGTCAGCAACAATGCTATGTTGACATTGACATTCTGTAAGTCCACAGGAATAGTTTTTGGAGAAATGTTATGCTGCAGGAAAGGCAATCCATATCTAGAGCAAGTGTCTATTCCAGTAAGGACAAAATACTGCCCCTTCCACAATGAAAGTGGCCCATTATAGTCAACCATTCACTAGGTTGGTGGCCAGGGAATGATGCCATTTTGGGGTTCAGTGTTGGTCTCTGTTGTTGGCAGATTAGGCATTCAGCAATAGCTATAGTCAGATCAGCTTTGGTAAGATCGTTTTTTTGATGAGTGTTTACATGGCACACAAATATCTTTACATCCTTTGCTCACATACCCCTACCCCAAACGCTTTCTCACTAATTTTCCAATAGTGTTCCTTCCAATTCCCTGACCATTCAGCCAACCATACAGCTTATGAATCAGTATATAATACTATGGTGGTTGGTTTGATTACCCCCCCCCCCAGGTTCATGTAATCCTCAGTTGGTGACACTTTTTGGGAAGGATATGGAGCCTTTGGGAAGTAGAGCCTGATTGGAGGAAGTGTGTTATTGGGGATGGGTCTTAGGGTTTATAGCCCAATTCAACTTGTCACACCATGTAGCTACGTCCTCTTAGGATGTAATATCTGGTTCTGTCCTCCTGACATGCTTTTCCCTTTTCCTTGAAACTTTAAGCACCAAACAAACCCTTTACTGCCATAAGCTGTTTCTTATGACAAGATAACTGATATAACTGCACATCAAAACATTTTTCCTTCTAAACAAAATGCATAGTCTCGTGCACTGCCCAAAATTCTTCACCCATTATGAAGACCTTCCTTCACCACTTCAAGGTTATTCCAGAAGGGGCAATGCTGTGGCTGTTCACTTCTGGGTGGTACTTTCATGGCATGTAGATCCGTCTTTTAAACAGAACCTAGTCTTCTCCTTATGGTGCCATCAGTGACTGCTTGGGGACAGAAGGCATTATATCAGGAGGAGGATCCAGAGATTTTTGAAAGCTTCCTCATGCAATTTACTTCAGGACCTGCTTTAGTCCAGTTACATATATACCACTTCCATTTGATGATGAGCTATGTGTGGATAGTAGTTAACCTCTGTCCCCAGCCATCAATGTCATTCCCAATGGGTTCTTGATCAAAGGTGCCATTGTGGTAGGGATGTAGGCTATGCATGGACTCACCATCATGTGCTTACAGTCACTGATGTTGGCTTCAAACTCTTGATCCTTGAACCTCTGACTCTGCACCAATGGCCCACCAGAATGCACTCCAACAACCAGCAGAGGCCAGACCTGGGAGATGGTGGCTATAGTTTGTCAATCTCACTTATTCTTACTTATCAGTTACTTGATGAAATTTTGTCTTTTGACTCAATAATCCAGTTACTTTTACTGTGATCTCTCATACATTTAGGTTTATTTCCTGTTACATGTATTATATTTTTCCTTTTTGTATCAGTTCACACTTTTGTCTTCTCTTGAGTTAGCTTTCTATTTAATTTAATTTTTTCTATTGGAAAGTATATGTTTTATATTAACTAATATATATATATATATATATATATATATATATATATATATATATATATGTATTTTTTCAGTTTTATTTATTTGTTGTATACTCTGTACATGCATGCATGCCACATATTCTGCCTTTTATGTGGCATCTGCAGATTCAATCTCAGGTACTCAGAGTTGTGTGGCAGAAACTTTACCCACTGAGAAATCTTCCCATGCCTTCATGGACTTTTTTTACTTTAATAGACAGGTTCTCATTCTAGTCTAGGCTGACCTAGAATTCATACTATATCCCAGGCTAGCTTTATACTCATGATAATCTTTTTACCTAAACCTCCTGAGTGCTGTGATTCTAGCGACGAACCACCAAACCTGACTTCTTATGGACTTTTCAATTTTTATTTATTTATTGTTTGGAAAGAGGAATGATGTATACCAGACTGGCTTTGAACTCACAAAAATCCCCCCTGATTCAATCTCTCCAGTGCTGGAATTACAAGCATGATCTCACATGCCTGACTAGAGTCACTAAAAGCTAGTTTTCTTTTTTAAAAGTTCTTATTTTTATTTATTTCACATGTGTTTATGTGTGTGGGGGAAGTGCTTGTGCAGTAGGGTCTCTTGCTGCTATAAATGAATACCAGATGCTTGTACCACTATTTGCAATGGCCTTATTGGATTTTAGGGAATTGATCCCTGGCCAGTATGCCTTTGCAAGTGGGTGCCTTTAACCACTGGACCATCTCCTGGGCTCTATCTTGCTTTTATATTAATTAATTTTAATATGATTATTTAACAAATTCTGAGCTAAAACAATAATGTCCATTCCCTCCCAAATAATTCTAAAACTGGTTATCCCCCATACAATTCTATATTCTTTTATCTCATATAGTAAATTCCTTCCCCTCACCCCCGGCTCCTTTGGACAGTATCTCCTTGTATATCCCAGCCTGGCTTGAATTCATAATCCTGAGTACCTGAATTCTATCTTATTTTAACTCTACACTTCCTATTCAATGGCCAGAAAGTGTTTGAATTCACTACATATTTACCGAAATACTTGCTTGTTATTCCTTGCAGTACACCAGGCTTCTCATCTAGATGTGTCTTCTTTTGTTTGAAATAACTCCTCTAGAAATTTTTTTGTTTTAGCTTTGTTTTCTGAATTTATTTTTTTACATTTTATTTTTCCCTCTTCCTTGTAAAAAGTTCTTCTTGGTACAACATTGTGGTTTGGAAGTTATTTCCTCTCAAATAAATTTGAAGTTTATCCATTTCTCTCCAATTTTCATTGGTACTAATTGTGAAACCAATTTAAATTTTTTTTTTGTGGCAAGAACACTTAACCTGTGATCTACATTCTTAGTATATTTTAATGGTACAATCTTGTTAGCACAAGGTTTTACAGCACATTGCTAACATTTATTTCAATTACATAACTAGACCCTTGCTTCCATTGCATAGCAATTTTCCCCTGCCCATTAGTTCTCTACCTATTTGAGTCTATTTTAGACACTTTATGTACTTCAAACATGGAGTATTTGTCTTGAAGCTGACATTAATTTTTTTTTCTTAGTTTGGTCATCTATTTTCTCTGTTTGCATTTTGTTATCATTTTTTAATATGCATTAATTTTGGAATAAGGTTCTAGATGTAGTTTTATATTTTTAGGAGCTGAAAATAGGTATTTTTCAATAATTTTGAAATGCTCTCACCCATTGTTTTCTTTAAATATTTTTTCTTCTTTTTTTGCAGTAGTTCCTTCTGCACTTTAATTTGAATATAATAGACCTTTTCACTTTGTCCTCCACATCCTTTAATTTCTTTGGTACGTTTGATGTTTTTATTTTTGTACTGTATGTATAGTGATCTTCTCTTCTTGTATTTCATAAAATGTCTCTTCCTCTGTTTCTGGTCTCTGTCTAATCAATCCACTCAGTGTTTTAATTTCTCAAAGCCTTGTTTTGATGAACTGATGTGTGAAGGTCAGAGAGGTCATATATTCTCATCACATCCTCTCCCATCCAGTCTTGATGGACTTTATCTTTGCCTGCAGCCCTTAGATGGGAGCAACATGTTACAGAAATTTGTTCTTGACCACTTCCCTTCATTTTCAAGTGTAAGCCATTCTAAATGAAGTGCATGAGGCAATTTATTACCTCAGAAGGTTTATGCTAACGTGTGAGCAATATAGGACCCTCTTCCTTCTCAAGCAAACCTTCTAACTCATAGAAGGCTTGGCATGTCTATCTCTATGTCCTCCATCTGACCTCCTGAAGACCAATATGTTTTGCTAGCCACTTCCTAGGAGTGAGTCAAATTTCCAGGTAATTTCAATTTCCTTTTTGCACCTGCTGGCAGGGCTTGAATGAGTGATTTTTATTGGTAGGATCTGCTTTGGAACCAGAGGAAGATATGAGAATATTCATGAGTAGGCTATAGAGCTTTTGGAAAGCTATTATTTGTTATACATACACGTGTGTGTGTGTGTGTGTGTGTGTGTGTGTGTGTGTGTGTGTCTGTGTGTAATCATGTGGTTCCTTGTATGTCTGGGTGGTCATTTTTAAATTTTGTAAGAAATAGCAGGGTGTTGAGGTGTTGCCTATGTTGGTAAAGTTGTTTGCTGCACAAATGTGAAGACATGAATTTGCATCTCCATGCCCACATAGATGCCAAATGGTGGTGATATGCTCCCATAATCTCAGAATTCTGGCTGGAGCCAGGCACATCCCTGAGGCATTTCTAGATAGACTAGCTGAATTGGTGAGCTCTGGGTTTAAATGAGAGATTGTCTTAGTAAAGAGGCTTATGGAAGGAGACCCCCAACATTGATCTGTGTCTTTAACATAGACCTGGATACAGCTATGTGCTCACATATATGAACATATATACATATACTCTCTCATCACATACACACATGCCAAAAAATTTAAAGAAAGTGTGTTTTTCAAACTTTTCTTCAAGAGACAATTCAGGTTTGGTTTCTTCCAGTTCTGCAAAGGTACCTTCTTCCAAAGGCCTCCACATTAAATTCTCCATGTGGTTTTCATGGACTACCCAGATGGCTTAACTTTGGACTGCCATGTTTCATGACAGCTCTTCTATAGACAAATTCTCAGCAGATTGTTCTTCTTTCTCTCCAGTAAGAAAGTTGACAAGAAAATATCTTGATTGCCCATTTTGAGCAGAAAATTAATTCCTGCTCACCCCAACAGCAAGGATATAACCCACTGAGGTTTCAGTTTTATAAGGAGAATTCTCTTAGACTCACAAATAAGCCCCTATTCTTTCTTTTTAAATATATATTTTTTTTATTTTTTCATCTATTTATTTGAGACAGAGAGAGGGAGAGAAAAAGAGGCAAATAAAGAATGGGCACGTCAGGGCCCCCAGCCACTGCAAATGAACTCCAGACACATGAACCCCTTGTGCGTTTGGCTTACATGGGTCCTAGGGAGTTGAACCTGGGTCCTTTGGCTTTATAGTCAAATGCCCTAACTGCTAAGCCCTCTCTCCAGCCCCAAAGCCCTTATCATTATATTCCTGTAGGTCACTATCCTAGTACAACTGTAAAGATTCTAGGACTGTAGGTTTCTTCAGAGCATAACTGACTTTGGTGGTTATTTGACTCCCTGATGTCTGTCTCTTTTGTTTGTGTGCCTTGCATGTCACCTACTACTGTCAGTTCACAATGCGCCTAAAAATGTGGTCTGTGTTTTATTAAACACATTGGTGTTTTAATCAGAAGGGCTATTCTATTATGCTAGCAATTCTCAAAGTTAGTATAATTAAAATCTTTTTAATGGTTAAAAATTACTGAAGGCCAGAGCTGTTTCTTGGTTGTATAGATGCTGTCTTTAAACATGCATTGTGTGTAATGATGGAGATGTCTTCATAGAAATGCCTCATTTGGAAGCTTTATTGTGTACACATCATTGAGTGTGCTTATATCAACCTAAGATGTCACAATCTTCTGTATACTGGGTCTACACACCATATGCCATCATATATGCAGTCTGTAGACATTAGTGTATCATCATACAGTGCTTAGTGGTATTAATATTTGCCATTACATGAAGTGGACATAAGAAATTTAAAAAATATTTTATTTATCTATTTTTATGAGAGGAGAGAGAGAGAGAGAGAGAGAGAGAGAGAGAGAGAGAGAGAGAAGGAATGGGTGAGCCAGAGCCTCAAGCCACTGCAAATGCATGTGGCACTTTGCACATCTGGCTTTACATGTGTACTGAGGAATCCAACCTTAGTCCTTTGTCTTTGTCGTCAAGCACCTTAACTACTAAACCATCTTTTCAGGCCCAAAGTGCAGAATTTAAAAATATAGATTTACTTGTTTTTTTAAAACAATCTAGCATGTTTTATAAATAGAAATTATGTACAATAAGTATTTGAATGACAGAATCATCAGTGACAAAAGAGGAATTGTTTTGCAATTTTGCAAATTTCTTTAATGCCTGATGAATGGATCTTTTCTTCTTTTGTACTTTAATCTGTTATGGCACACATGTAGCCTCCTGCCAACTCCACAGCATGTGTAAGGAGAAAAAAGTAAGAGAAGGCAAATACTACCTTAGTATTATCATGATAATAGTCTCAAGCACCTAAATACTAAGGAACTTGGGTGCATCCATGTACATTTTGTGGAGTATTCTTGTAGGCATTCACGGCCGAGATGTGCTGTGGGTGCCTATCCCTGGGAGAATGCTGGCAGGCCCTATTTTTTGCAGATCTTGGGCATGTACCAAGCTGTTGGAAGCTCATAAGCATAATGGCCATGTCATGTCCAAGTGACAGAGCTTCACAGCACTCATTTCCACACACACACACACACACACACACACACACACACACACACACACATCTATGAAAATGTCAAAGAACAAATAAAAATGATAAAACTAAAAACAAATTAGTATTTGGAAGGGGAAGACAGAGAACCCAAAGCTCACCTTTACCCTTTCCAATTTTTCTCCTTACATTTTCATGGACTTCTCTCTTCAGCATATTTCACCCCTGCCTCCCTCCCTTCTCCCTCCCTCTTTTGTAGTACACAGGATGGAATCCAAGTCCTTGTACATGGTAGGCAAATGTTCTACCACTGGCTACACTCCCAGCCCCTCACCTCTATCTGCCAGACCCTCAAAACTACTTTGCTAGTTTTCAGCCGGAGATACCACTTTGCCTTAACAAGTAACAGCAAGTCAAAATTTTGATAATGTAAGAGAACTAGTACCAGACAGTCCCATTCTGGTACCATTCTGGTACTGGTATTGTAGCTTGAAAATTATGATTTGTTTATATCAAAATGTCAATGATTTTCAAGTAGAGATGGTGTTCCATGAAAAGAAAAACAGATTCAGTTTCTGGGGATAAGGGGATGGCTCAGTGGCTAAAGCATTGGTCACACAAGTGTGAGGACTGGAGTTCTGACACTGAACATTTACATCATGTCTAGGTGGGTGTGGTGGAAGGTCTATGACCCCAGGAGCTCTCCAGAGGCAGAGACTGGAATCTCTGAGAATTGCTGTCTGGCTAGACTTATTGAACTGGCAAACTTTGAGTTCAAGTGAAAGATTTTATTTTGGTGTTTTAAAGAAGGGGCTCACTCTAGCTTAAAATGGCCTTGAACTCACAGCAATCCTCTTGCCTCTGTCTCCCAAGTGCTGGGATTAAAGGCATGAGCCTCCATGTCCAGCTAAAGACTTTTATTCATTTATTCGCAAGCAGAGAGAGATAGAGAGAAGGGAGACAGACAGAAAGAATAGGTGTGCCAGGGCCTGCAGTCAATGCAAAGGAATTCCAGATGCATGTTCCACTTTGTGCATCTGGCTGTATGTGGGTACTGGGTAATTAAACCCTGGTTGTTAGGCTTTGCAGGCAAGTGTCTTAACTGCTGAGCCATTTCTCCCACCTAAGTGAAAGTTCTTTAAATTAAAAATTTTTTTAAAAAAAGATTTTGCCTCAGTAAATAAAGGGGAGAAATAAAGGGGAGGAAAATACACAACATCAACTTCTGGCTTCCAGAAGCATGCTCACCCCCCACATGTATGTCCACATATGTGAAAATGCATATTCACATACATGCATATCACACATGCATACACATACATAAAAATTCAGCTTCATACTACACAAAAATGATAAATGAATTTTAATGTCTGTCAGCAAATGTCCATTTCTTTTATTCAAAACATAATTCTATAGTTATTAAATCCAAACTTCAGTCTTGAAAGTGCTCTAAAGTCTTTTATCTTTTAAAAATATGAGCAAGTAGGGGCTGAAAACATCACTAGATTGCATATTTATGTAGAAAGAAAGTTCTTGGATGAGATGCTTATATTTGGTAGTGATTTAAAATTGAAATGTATGTGTGTGTGTGTGCATGTGTTTGTGTGTATCTTAGCTAAGTGCATGGTTTTCTCACAATAAGTCTTACTCTTCAAAATTACAGTGTGTGATTATCTCTTAAAAAAAAACGATAAAGCCTTGATTTTTATGGCTGATTAACTAGGTTATTGCAAATCACATCAGCTTTGAGTTTGGCATGTCTCCCAGAAAGCAAACTTCCCAGGCTAAGAGCAGAGTTTCTTTTTCCATAACAAAGATTTGAATCCACAAAATCCCTTGAGATTTCATGCATCCAAACCAGACATTTCCCAGGGTTTCATATGGTTTTCTGGAAAGCTCTTGACCTAGCAAGTAGTTCCATATGGAGGCATCTGAGCTAATGAAGCTTCATTTCCTGTGAGTTCATCTTACTTTCTTTTTACTATTCACGTTTTTTTTTTTTTTTTTCAGTAATCACTGTCACTCCTTTTTTTTTCCCCTAGCCTTTGTCATGTTGGGGGAAGTCACAGTCATCACCAGTAACATGAAAAAGTATGTCACCTAGTATTATTTTATTTTTTGAGCAATCAAGTTATAGTGGAATGCTAGTATATCTTCTGGAATTTACTAGGTGGGTGACTGTAGCTTTATACAAGGTCTGCACACTTGAGTGTCACATTGGGTGTCAGGGACATAGCAAAGTTATCAGAGTAACAGGAATGTTTTGAAAAAGAGAAGTGTCTAGACAACGGGGGCCTCAGCCTCAACCCAATAATAGTGGTATTCTAAGTTTCAAGACATAGTTAGTTTTAAATTTGTCTGGGAAAATCACTGTATCATTTACTTTCTTATTGCTATGAACCTGATCTGAAGCAGCTTCTGGAAGGGAAGAGTTTATTTCTGCTGACAGCTCCAGAGGGTAGAGTCCATCGTGGCAGGGAAACCATTGTGGGAGCAAAGAGGCCGTGTCTCATTGTCACATTGGCATGGAGAAAAGAGAGTGGGGTGGGGAGAGAGAATGAAAATAAACAAACGATAAGTGGGGCTCACCTCCAGTAACACACTTCCTCCAGCAATGTTCTACCCCCTAAAGTTTCCACAGCCTTCCCAAATGCTGCCATTTGTTGAAGATTAAGTGTTCAAACACATGAGCCTAAGGGGGCCATATTAAATCCATCACAATAACTTAGGTTTTGCAGCAGACACTGTTGATGTTCCACTTAGGTTCTTTGGGATTCCTTACCATTTCTTTGCACCCATCACTTAAATCTCTGCATGTTGTTTCTAGGGGAAGAACTCTGGGGAACTGTTCTCAGGACCATGATCCAAATTTGCCCCATAGTAGAGAACCCAAAATGCTTGAGAATATATTCTCTATTCTCTCACTTGCCAATGTCATCTGACTGCCAGCTACCAATGATGGGAAACATAAGGTAGAAAGCCACATCTTTCAGGGATCTCCTGCTCAGGTAGGTTAAGGCTGGGACTTTGTGTAAAATCACATCATTTTTCAAGTGAGGACCTAAGTCTTACTGCAAAAATGAGGTGACCCAATATTTATGAAAGTATTGCTAAGTAGTAAAATGCCCTAACACAAAGTGACTGCTTTCTTCACAAAGCAGAGACGTCATATAGAGTCACCTGAGCCATGAAGCTAACCATTTAATCTTTTAAAATTTTTGTTTATTTTTATTTATTTATTTGACAGTGACAGAGAGAAAGAGGGAGAGAGAGAGAGATAGAATGAGATTGACAGAGAGATAGAGGGGGAGGGTGGGAGAGAGAGAGAGAGAGAGAGAGAATGAGATTGACAGAGAGATAGAGGGAGAGGGTGGGAGGGGGGGAGAGAGAGAGAGAGAGAGAGAATAGGTGTACTAGAACCTCCAGCCACTGCAAAGGAACTCCAGATGCGTGCGCCCCTTTGTCCATCTGGCTTATGTGGGTCCTGGGGAATTGAACCTTGAACTGGGGTCCTTAGGCTTCACAGGCAAGTGCTTAACCACTAAGCCATCTCTCCAGCCCAAAAATTTAATCTTTATTCTGAGCTTGGTAGGTGTGATAAAATCTATGTTCCATTAGTATAATTATAACTTATTAATGATTCTCTAAACCTATAAGAAATTTAAAGATAAGTGCTTGTTTACAGAAGTGGAGATATTGGGGTACCTAAAGAAGAAATTGAAAACCAAGCTGAACAAATTTCACCTTAGGGTAATGGTATTAACTTTTGGCTCTTTATACACTGTTTCATGCTCATTGGTGCATTGCACTTCAGAAAAAAATATGTGCATCCTTACATCTGCATTGTATTTTTTGAGAGCTTCCTAAAAGATGATCCTTTGATAAAGAAAGCTTGTAGGAGTTTGCTTCCTTCTTTTTGTATTGTCCTCTTCTCAAATAACAAAATTCATTACACTGGAAGCCACCATTGTGGAAATATAGTTATGTTCCCAGATTATGTAAACAATTTGTTCAAGTTCAACATGCAAACTAAACAGCATCTGTAGATACCAAGACTGAAACCCCTGCAGTACAAAAACAGTGACTGATAGCCTAAGGCCTTGGTCTTCCTAGCATAGCTGCCACGCTCTTGACTAGGCCTGAGTCTGACTGGTGATGGCACTCTTTGCCCCTTCTTATCTTGACCCATGGCCTCTGCTCTGAACTGCCACCTTGGTGATGATGGCACTGTGGGCAAGATTTGGGAAACCTAGAATGGCCCATGCCAGAGTAGGTAAGTATACTTGGGATCTGTCCAATAAAAGCTCACATGGTAAAAAGTGGGTGTATGTCCTTAGTTTGGGACAAACAAAAATATTTAAGGTTAACTAACCTCAAAATGTTTAAATTTTCTTTAAAACATGAAAGAATTTGATGGAGATCCTTTTAAAAATGCGTTCTGATGACTTATAATGATTAATATTTGGAAGATTGGGCATTGCAAGGAGAAATATGCCACAGACGGGTCCCCAGAGATTTGTTGAAGTAATCTTTTATATGATAATGCATATTGTATTAGGCATGTATTAGGTAGGCTTCTGTATAGGAACAGAACCAATGGAAAATAAATGCATATGTACTATGTGTGGATATGGATTTGTTTGATTGATTTACTTGATAGGGACTTGTGCTGGCGGCTTGGGCCTCCCTGGAGAACCCCTGATGTATACTCCATGCTGAAAGTCCAGAGATGGTGGTGTGTGCTGTCAGCAGAGAATGGAAGCAACAACTATAGACCTCAGCTTCAGGAGTAAAGGCAGGAAGCAGGAAAAATTAATTTTTCTTTGGACTGCCAGTTGGACAGTCACCCACTTGAGCATGTGTCTTTCCTCTTCAGTTAATCTCCTCTGGAAACTTTCTCACAGTCAGCACCAGCTGTGTGTTTCCTAGGTTGATTTTAAATCCTGTCAGGTTGACAAAGACCATCACACACATTAAGAATTTTCTTTTATACATGAATAGAGTGCTATCAAGTTTCAGGAGCACCTACCTTCTTGGGCAGTAGATCAACTTCTCTTTTTATTATTTATTTAATTATTAGTTGTTTATTTAAACAGCAAGAGAAAGAGAGAGAGAGAGAGAAAGAGAGAGAGACGGGGAGGGGGTTGGTGAATGGGTGGACCAGGGTCTCCTGCCACTGCACAAGAACTTGAGAAGCCTATACCACCTAGTGTGTCTGGCTTTAGTGGGTACTAGTGAATTAAATCAGGCTTTACAAGTAAATGCCTTTAGCCACAGGTCCATCTCTCCAGCCCTAACAACTTCTTTTGCTAAGTTAATTATTAAGTGCTACAAATCTTCTATTGCTTGGTAGTCTTCACTCTACATTCAGAAAGTTTTTATTTTAATACAAATATTCAATGTCAGTGGTCTTGTTAACATCTTTTTATACAAAGTTTTATTTGAGCACCTTTATATAGTACATACTATGTGCTATTCTTCTGCTGATGTGGTGATCATGCTGTATCTAGGGCCATACATCTATGGGCCAAACCAACTATTTCAGTAAGTATTTATGCCATACCACTAAAGCCCAGGATTAGAGATGAACTAATTTAACTATAGGATATGGGAAAGCATCATAGAGAAAGTGGTACTGAATTGGATATGAGTACATGGATAAGGAGTAGCAGGTGAAGTATGGTGGTAGAAACATCCCAGAAATAATGTATATGAAGGCCCAGAAAAAAAAAGAAAACAAATTATTTGTGTCCATGAAGGTAGGTATTAAAAATAAACCTAAAAAGCCATGCAAAGCTAGGTTATTTCTTGATTTTTGTTTCATTTTCCAGATTTCAAAAAGTTAGTTGAGTTTCTAATATTGACCACCATTGTAGAACAGAAACATGATTACAGACAAATTTTTGGGCTGGTTCCCAGTAGAACATGATGAGGCTAGAAAGGGAAGTAGTAATGCAGAGGTAAAGGTGAGTCTGGAATTGAGAGACTTCTGAGAGAATTATCAGGTTTTTACTTTCTGTTCTTTTCTAAAATTTGCCTCTCAGTTTGAGAAGTTGCTATGGAGCTACCTAGTTCCTTACTGGGCCATGTCTACTCTGTTAATGGGTATAGGTAGGACATTTTTTTCTTCTCATACTGATGCTTTTGATTTCTAACAGTAGTTTTGATTTTTTTTTTTTAGCATTTAATTTCTCTGCTTATATTACCCATCTTTCCATGTGTGTCATGTGCTTTTTCTATAAGCACTTTTACCATATTAACCACTGTTACTTCAAATTATCCATCAAAAATACCAATATGTCACATCTGTGTTTATTTCTGATGATATGTGTCTTCAGATTATATGTCTCTCTGTATTTTTTACTTACTGGTACTACCGCCTTGTAATTTCTTGCTGAAATTCAAGCATGTTGTGTTGAGTAGATAAGAATCTAGATAAGTCAGTCTTAAGTGTCAGGAATAATCTCATTAGATGTTGGAATGGTTTAATTTTTTTTTTTCAAGGTAGGGTCTCACTCTAGACCAGGCTGACCTGGAATTCACTATGTAGTCTCAAGGTGGCCTTAAACTCAGGGTAATCCTCCTACTTCTGCCTCCTGAGTACTGGGAATAAAGGTGGTTTTTTTTTTTTTTTTTTTTTTTTTTTGGTCTCCTCAGAGTCTGTCTTGTCTTTTAGTTCACTCAGCTGAAACCCACTGTTACTATAATGGAGCTTTCTTGGTGTGTAGGGGCAAGAGAACATTTTCTAATTAATCTGGATTAAATCACAAGTCTTTTAGAAGGCTTGCATCTCTGCCTCTAACCTTAAGAATTTCTTCAATTATTTAGGCTTTATTTCCACGTGTGTGTGTGTGTGTTTATAAGTGCATTTGTGGGTTTCACTTTAAATGTGAGAGGCTGAAAGGAAATAGAGTTGACAAGAATCCTTTTCCTCCCCTGGAGCTAAGCTTTTAGAAGTGGTGTCTTGCGAAGTCCCTTCATTTGAACCATAGGTCTTTGTTGTGGAGAAAGCTCTGGGGATTCTTGACAGTGGTCAATATTTCTCTCCATTTGTCAGTGTCACAGTCAAATCTTCTCTCTAGGTATGTTCTTTGAAAGAAGGATATTTACTGTAGGCAGTCACCAGTGTCCTTTACTAGGTTCAGCAAGTTCCTTTATTTCTTCTCTTTTACCATATGATATATGCTCTCACACCCCACCCCAACGAACAGATCCTGTTTGCTTTTTAAACATTTTTTTTGTTAAGTATATACTTTGTATGGACATATTATGTGTTGGTATCACCATTTCCCTCCTCCCTGTCCCCCTTTCTACCGAAGGCCGTCCTGGTATTTACCATGAGGTTGTGAGTTATGAGTTGCAAAAGCAGAAGTCCGTCATTGTGGGGGTGGGCAAGGCCTGCGGGTAGTCCCTCCGATCCTGTGGCTCTTACAATTGTTCTGCCCCCTAGTCTGCCAAACTCCTGGAGCAATAGTGGGTATGTTTTAAGTCTAGTGTTGAGCTCTCAGGAGTTTATTGATATTGTTGAGTATCCTCAGTGTCTATCCCTCGCCCTGACACAGGTTGTCAGACTCACCATGGAAGCAGTACTCTGGCTTGTCTTGCCAATTCCTCTGTAGTTTCACCTGGGCACTAGCTGATGTATGAAGGTTGGTTCATCTCCTGTTTGGGAGTCAGCTGTCTTTTTTGTCTTGTTGATAGATTTTGGTTGTGCTTGGTTATCACTGCCTCTGAAAAAGAACAGGTTCTGTAGCAGAGAGTGAGATCAGCACAGGTTAAAGGGAATAGGCATTGTTCATTTAGAGAGATTTTGATGGGTATATCCCTTATTTGGGCCAAATACTTATAGGATCTGGTCACTGCAGACCATAATGTTGGTCTCCATAGAATTCTAACTTGGTTTCCAGTTCAAGCTATGGATTCCTTCCCACTGAGCCGGTCTCTTAGCCAATCAGAAAGCCATTGATTGCTCATAGCATAGCAGTGTCCCATGCTTGCTCACAGGATGTTGGTCATTTCCCCCAGCAGTTCAAGTAGCACTTTCCAGCCCTACATGGGCTAACCATCTGGGAACTGGCAGCCTTTCAGATTCCAACCAGCTCTTTTGATGTTCTGTGTCAGTAGCATGTGGTTCTTCAGCAACACACTCTCACCTTTTACCTCAGGTGGGTAATCAAGTGCTTTGACAGAAGCCTCTCTTGTTTTGGGGGACCTCATAAGTCTCTCTGATCAACAGCTCAATGTGGATTATATCTGGTACCTGGTACTGGGAGATACAAGTCAGAGCCAAGTGTTTTAGAGTCAGGCTTCATCCCATGCTTTCTGGGCCCCTTATTACCCAATGGTCCTCCCCACTCCTGTTAGTGTACTGCTGAAAGGTTTCTATGGGCTAATTCTTTTGGGGTTTAGTTTTGTGAGTAGCTCTCCAACCCTCCCATTCCCTTCCCCTTAGGTCCTTCCACCCCTGTTGTCTGTCCCTTGGGTTGTGTGTCATGTATGCCAGCGACTCAAGCTGCTCAGGATTAGGAACCGTAGATGAGGGAGAACATGTGGCATTTGTCTTTCTGTGTGTATGTGAGTTCACTGAGTATGATCTGTTTCAAGTTTGTCCATTTTCCTACAAATTTCATTGTATCAATTTTCTTTACTTCTGAGTAGAATTCCATTGTTTAAATGTATGACATCTTTATTATCCATTCAAACAATCTGTGGCAGTTGGTACCTCTGTTTTCATCTTTTTTTTTTTTGGTTTCTCAAGGTAGGGTCTCACTCTAGCCCAGGCTGACCTGGAATTCACTGTGGAGTCTCAGGGTGGCCTCGAACTCACGGCGATCCTCCTATGTCTGCCTCTTGAGTGCTGGGATTAAAGGTGTGCGCCACCACGCCCGGCTGTTTTCATCTTTTTTAAGGGGTCTCTACATTAATTTTCATAGTGATCATACAAGTTTGCACTTCCACCAACACTGAATGAGGGTTTCTCTTTCTCCACATCCTCACCAACATTTATTATCTTTTGATGTTTTTGTTTCTTGTTTTTTGTTTTGTTTTTCGAGGTAGGGTCTCACTCTAGCCCAGGCTGACCTGGAATTCACTATGTAGTCTCAGGGTGGCCTCGAACTCACGGTGATCCTCCTACCTCTGCCTACCGAGTGCTGGGATTAAAGGCATGCGCCACCACGCCTGGCTTATCTTTTGATGTTTTAATGATTGCCATCCTGACTGGAGTAAAGTGGAATCTCATGGTTGTTTTACTTTGCATTTCCTTGATGGTTAAAGATGTCAAATATTTTCTTAGGTGAGTATTAGCCAGGTGTATTTCTTCCTTTGAGAACTCCCTATCCAGTTTCCTGTCCCATTATGTTTTGTGTGGTTGTTTAGTTTTTTTGAGTTCTTTGTAGATTCTAGATGTTAGGCCTCTGTCAATGGTGTAGCTGTTGAAGATTTTCTCCCATTCTATTGGCTCTCTTTGCAATATGTTTGTGCAAAAGCTTTTTATCTTCATGAGAGCCCACTGGTTGAGTGATTGTTTAATATTCTCGGCTACTGGGGTATTATTAAGGAAGCTTTCCCCACTCCTATGTTGTGGAGTTTCAGGTCTTAAACTCAGTCTTTAATCCATTTGGAGTTGATTTTTGTGCATGATGAGAGGAGTGGGTCTAGTTTCATTTTTCTACATGTGGTTATGCAATTTGTCCAGCACCATTTGTTGGAGATGCTATCTTTTCTCTAGTGTATGTTATTGGCTTCTTGGTCAAAGACCAAGCAGTTGCAGTTACTTTAATTAAAGGACGGGCCTTCAGTTCTGTTCCATTGGTCTATATGTATGTTTTTATGCCAGTATAATTTTTTTAAATTGCTATGGATTTGTAGTATGGCTTTAGATTGGGCATGGTGATGTCTCCAGAATTGTTTCTTTTGCTGGGGATATTTTTGAATATCTGAGGCCTTTTGCCATTCCATATGAATTTTGAGATTATGTTTTGTATCTCTATGAAGAATGATGCTAGGATTTTTATTGGTATTGTATTGATTCTGTATTTTTCTTTTGGTAGAATTGCCATTTCACTATATTAATTCTACTTATCCAGGAACATGGTAGGTCTTTCCAACTCCTCATGTCCTCCTTAATTCTTTCTTGAGTGTGTTTATGTTTCCATTACATAGGTCTTTTACATCTTTGGCTAGTGTTATGCCAAGGTATTTGATTTTTTTTTTTTTTGGTGTGGCCATTGAAATTGGTACAGCCTTACTGATTTCTTTCTGTTTATTTTGTTGCATTTTTTTTCTGTATTTTATATGTAATTCTTTACATGAAACTTTAAAATATTAAATCAGTAATTTTATACAGGTAACATTTGTTTATATTTGCTTTTATTTAAAAGACTCTTCCAGTACTTCTCTTTACACATTAAGTAGTCCAGTAGGGATCATTGCCTTTTGGATTTAAGCAATAATATACAGTGGTAAATTTTCTAAGTTTTTGTTTGTTTGATAATTCTTATTTCATCCTCATTTTTGAAAGAAAGTTTGACCAAGTTAAGAATTTGGGTGTATAGGTCTTACTCTACTGACTTTTTTATTAGCTTTAGATTTTTGTTATGAGAACTTGGTTGGTTCTGTAGGGAAACCCAGGACAAAACGTGCATTTATCCCTGTTATTATAGACATAGTCTATGTTCAGCATCTAATCCTTTGTGAATATTAATAATTAACTCTTCCTACCAGCTGATGGTTCTAGTGGCTTTTGTCTGAGTGAGCATATCTTAGTTTTTGAACCTCTGTAATTGCACCCTGCTCTCTGGATTTTGGGGTAACAGTTTAACCAGACATTCAGATATTTGACAGGTCAAAGGACAGTCATCGATTTTGAGTCTCCCCAGGTCCTTCTTATTGTAAGGGCAGGAGTGACAAATTCTAGGCTTGCTATATGCCAATGCTGAGATTAGAAATTGATTATTGGGAAATCTCAGATTGTTTCATGAAGCACTATTACTTTTTTAAGGCTCAGCTGTGCCAATTCTGGGTTTTCCTATAAGCTCTCACCCTTCATTTCTATACACTGGAAGCTTTTGCTCTAAGACTCAAAATTTTCTATTTTTTCTCCCTCCTTCTCTTTCCTCCTAAATGTTTTCATATTTTTGTTCCCAGGTAAATAATTTCACAAAACTTTCCAAGCCACTCTCAATTATAACTGTTGCTTTTCCTCTTTTGATGACATGGAAATATGTATGCTCTCGATTCTGAGTGCTGCTTGAAGTCCAATATGCAGTCTCCCATTTGTATGGAAAAATAAAAAAGCAAATGCGAAGTCAAATTGCTACTTAACCTCTGGCAGTCAATAGGCACAGGTCACATTTGTTTCAGGTATTCTGGTTGTTGCAAGGTAAATGCAGACACATTGAAATCTGTCGTGAGTTTATTTGAGGTTTAATTTGAACAGCTCATAAATTGGGTACCACTTCACTGAAAGTGGCTGGGTCATCTACTGAGGGGCATCCCCAGGAAAATTATCATACTATGTTTCAGGAAGCAAAAGAAAACACTTGGTTAATTAAAGTTATTATTTGACTCATTTCAGAGGAAAGTCCCCCAAGGGGTCATTTGGTAGTTTCTGAGTAGTAAAATGTGCAAATTAGGCGGTAGTTGGTGTTTTCTTATTGGCTAAGTATAAGCTATGTGTTACTGTCTACATTAGCTTGGGCTTTGGCTTACTACCACAGAAAACCAAGACACTGGAGCCATCAATCAGGGGAAGGCCTCCCTTTCCTCATGGAAGCACATCAGATGTCTAGGATGGGTCCAAAATGATCATTGTTTGTTAGTGAAGTTTTCTGGTGTTTGTTTCCTTTTCTCCTTTCATTTTTCATTTTCTCCTGCAGACACTGGAAGTTCTGGAAGTGTAGGAATCACATTTTCTTTATTTTTATTTTGCTATATCTCAAGCACATAGTCCATACCAAGAAACAATATGAACTTTAAAATAAGTACAAAATCATGTGGCAGATCCTTTAAATTCATAATTATGCCAAATTATTTAGCTTTTTTGGAGAATATATCATTGCTTGTCTTACTCTTTGCTAGAAATTAAGGGTTCAGACTCCATAAAGATTCATGTTAACTTACTGATATTTGTCTAGTCAAGATTCATATAATTTCTGCACAGTAGAAAGAATTTCAAAGGTTCAGTTTAAGATGGGCATGGTTGCATATGCCTTTAATCCCAATACTTGGGGGGGGGGCAGAGGTTGTAGGATTTCTGTGAGTTGGAAGCCAGCCTTTAAATAAATAAACTGAACCTTTTGTTATTTTTTTTTTCAAGGTAGGCTCACTCTAGCCCAGGCTAACTTGGAACTCACTTTTAAAAAAACAATAACAAAAGGTTCAGTTTATTTTCCCACAGAATAGTTTGTATATGCTTCAGCAATCTTTATAACATTGCTAACATTCTCCCTTTAAAAGATCATGTAAATCTCCTTACTTCCAAGTTTCTTTTGAGTCAATTTTACCATATTACTGCTGGACTTAATAATTAATGAGTTGAATGAAATCTGTGATATGCTTAGTCTATATTTGTTTGAGAGTCATGTTTTTCATTCCTGAAAACCATGTTTTGACCATAATTACCCTGAAAAAGGTAGATGCCAAGTAAATAATTGTGGCATGAATAAATGTATGATACAGAGAATGTCTATTACCTTCATTTCAGAAATCATTTCCAAGTATGTACTCAGACTAAATTCCTACCTATGGAACTACCTACTCAGACAGTATGATCACTTACACTTTGGGTAGATACTGCCGGATTACTCAATTGAGCAGTTTGATGACCATTCATGGTCTTGCTAGCAGTGTGGGAGAGTATTCACACCTCTATAACCTCACTGTAGTGGGTGCTTCATTTTCAAACTTAAATTTTGTGTCAATCTCAGAGGTACAGATATTTTTATTTGCATCTTTAACTTCCCACAGGCATCTCTCACTGTTTAATTCCTTTTCTTGAATGCTTGCTTCTACTCTTTAACCTCGGTGCTGCCTGCTTAGCGACACTGTACTTCTCCAGGTTTTCTTAAGAAGTGCAGAGCTGATGTCTTCATTTAGTGTTCACTGTACCTGGCAACCTCCTTTATTTGCATTTCTCTTTTATTTAGGTCACCAATGATGGCACTCACGATTTCTTTTTTGAAACTGCTCGTTACTATCTGGTATTTTAACTTTTCTATATTCTCATGAGAGCGAGAGAACAAGGGGGGCAAGAATTTGCACACCAGAACCGTGAGCCACTGCAATTGCACTCTAGATGCATGTACCACATTGTATACATGTGTGACCTTGTGCACATGCATTATCTTGTGTGTCTGGCTTTCAGGAGTGCTGGGGGGAATCAAACATGGGTCCTTAGGCTTCACAGGCTGTCGGGCACTGCCAGGCACAGTCTGGAGCCTTCAGGAGAGGGCCTGAGGCATGGCTATGGACCCCCAGGCTATAGGAGGCCACTCCCTCTCTAAGTAAAGCACACCTGAATTTGGGCTCTGTCCATGGACCTGTGACCTTTGGCCAGTTGCCTGGGAAACTCCTTATCAGCCCTCACACAGCCCATCCTCCTGAGACCCTAGATCACCTGACGCCCTCCCCCCCCACCTCCCCACCATTGCCTATGTGCTGGAATGAATGCCCCCATATGCTAATTAGGCATCAGAAATGAACTTGGTATGTCCAATCCCCTTAGGACCCTTCCCCCCACCCTCAGATGCTTGTTAACCCATTTCACTGACAATAAATTGAGATAGCTGTTCAACTTTCTCCCAGGAGTCTTTTTCTCTCATCATGTGAGCGCGCTCACCCACACCTGATTGCCTGGATGCCTTCGGGGGAACAGCTGCTGGCCCCAGGAGCAAGAATCCAGGAATCCACAACAGGCAAGTGCCTTAACTGCTAAGCCATATCTCCTGCCCCCTATATATGTGTGTGTGTGTGTGTGTGTGTGTGTGTGTGTATGTATATGTATATATATATATGTGTGTGTGTGTGTGTTCTTTTTAATGAGAGACAGGGGGTGGGGAGGGCAGAATTGTAGATCTTTTCGTGTTTTAAGAGAAAGGGGCCCTTTAAAATCTTGCCCTTTTATTTTTACTTTTAAAGTTGATATAGCATTTCTGTTGGTTTATAGGTTTCCAGACCTTGAGATGTTCTGAGGCTGGAGTGTTAGCCTAGAGAAGGATGCAGCCTTGTAGAAATGTTCCTTCAGAATCTGAATTATTCATATCCTCACAGCTCAGTGCCTTTGTCTTGACAACTACCTGCAGAGCCTACTTACATTACCTTCCTCATGAGCAATAGATCACAAACTTGTGTAACATACAAACTGCAAGAGTACCAAATATGAAAGTGGCAGGTGAGTTTCTGTGCAGTTCTGTCCTTCCATGAAGAATAATGACCATGGATTTACTAATTAAGTTATTTAGAATATGATTAATCCAGCCACCTCTCTTAGGAAGTTATTTTCCACTGTCTTCTTTCTTCTTTTTTTTTAACTTATTTTTTATTTATTTATTGTGCAGGCAGAAAGAAGGGAGGGGAGAGAGAGAGAGAGAAAGAGAATGGGTGCTCCAGGGGCCACTGAAAACATACTCCAGACATATGTGCCCCTTGTGCATCTGGTTAACGTGGGTCCTGGGGAGTCTAACCTGGGTCCTTTGGCTTTGCAGGCAAGCCCCTTAGCCGCTAAGCCATCCCTTCAGCCCCCAATGTCTTATTTCTTAAAGGTTCTATAACCTCCTAATAATCCTACGGAGTGGGGACCAAACCATGATAGTCATTCTTAATTGTCTAGGAAAGATGTCTAGGTGTAATACTGCTTCCATGAGGAAATAAGCTCAAGACTGTTATTACTGTCTTAGCACAACTGGTGGTAAATTGTACAACTTGTTCCTAAGTTTGATTCTGCCCCCTAGTAAGGGCATTACTGTGCTCATAGAAAATGTTACTTTAGCCACAGCTTGGAAATTTAGGTCCAGAAAATCTCTTGAGCAAAAACACCCACCACGTGTAAGGAGCATAGGGAGATAGCTGAGTCTGGTAAGCAGGGCTAACACATGAGATGCTGTAGCTCCCTGGTTTGTGGTTGTCCATATAGAAGATTTAAAAAATGTTTCCTGTATGCGTGAGATGAGGCATAAGCAACATAATTCAAACATTTTCTATTTCTACATTGTAAGTGGAAACTAAGAGTCAGGTAAAATTCGGAGGATGAAAGGCCTTAAATGCAGCACTTAACTTCTTTCTCCTCTTTATTTCCACCTGAAAATTGGATTTAAAATATAACATTTTTTCTAATTAGCTTGAAGGCATGGGGGACAAGCATGTGGAGATATATCAGTTAGAACACTTTAAGAAAATGGAAAGTGCAGTTTTCTCTCATGCTTGCATAGATTCCCTCCACCCCATAGGTTCCACTTATCTTATCTTATTACTCAAGGTTTAACTTCTGAAACTACTGTAATTTGAGCCCATTTAAATCTGTACATTTTTCTACTGATGGACATTCTCTAGTGTAGTGGTTTTCTGGGGCTCTCAAGTATGCACATTTTGACTTTGCAAACACTCTGATGTATTATCAAAAGATAGAAGTGGATTATTAATGATTTATTTCCAACTAAAAAAGTTGTGAACAGTATGAAAATGTTCTTATGAATATTTAACTTTGTTAACATAGAACAATAATCAACTGCATATCAAGACTTCATTAAATATAAATAATTCCTATTTCAAGTACAAATAAACATAGGACATACAGAGTTCTTAGTGCACATAATTATTTTCTTATTGAAAGGCACAATGCTCTACTATACCAGCTTGAAAAAAGGAAATGTTCAACATCCTACCCTGAGAAGCTTGAATCAGTAAGATGTGGCCCATGGTGTCTCTGTGAAACCTAGCAATATACTTTGAGTCAGCTGCTCAGTGATTCCAGCCTCAAGAATGAGGTGGAGTATTAGTTATTTAAGTTGCTGCTGTGAACACCAGACTATGTCCACCACAGTTTAATGTTCAAGCTCAGTAATCAGCTTCTGAGAGGGACAGCGGAGAGCCTGAGAGCCCAAAGGGCTTGGGAAAGTACCTCAATTTTAACTTGGGGAAGAAAGACAAGGCTACTCAAATTGATCAAGTCAGAATGATCTTTTAAGTATGTGGTTTATATGTTTATGATTTTAAAAGTATTTAAGTATGTCTTTGTGTGTGTGTGTGTGTGTGTGTGTGTGTGTGTGAGAGAGAGAGAGAGAGAGAGAGAGAGAGAGAGAGAGAGAGAGAGAGAGAAAGAGAGAGAGAGAGAGAGAGAGAAACAGACAGATAGATGAAGGGCTTTTTCTATACAAACATAAGTAGAAATGACTCATCAGGTCATATGAACAGTTGTATCTGAATCACGATTTAGTATTGATGTCCAGTTAGAGGACAGGTAACACTCTTAGTGTCTGTTGGGCCAAGGAAAAAGCATCTAGTATCAGTGAGCTGGCTTGAGTATTTGGTAGGGTGGGATTGTACATAGAATCCAGAGGGTAAGTGCTAATAAAATTCTGAAGATAGTACTTACAAGAAAAGCTGGAAATTGGATTTAAGAAGAGAATTCAATAACAATTTTAATCTCTCAAGAGATTATTCATATGAAAATATGTCAACAGGATGAAAAACACTAGACTACATTGGCTCAGAATAGAAGCCAAAGGATGGATGTAGATCAATGTCTTGATGTGTGCTGGTTTGAGGACATTAATAGAATCTAATACGTATAGCAGGTACAATGCTTAACATCCAGGACCACTAATGGGCCCACAGAGATGTTTAATTTCTTCTTTTCTGGGAAGAAGAATGAGTGTAACCCAGTCTTGAGTACTAGACTTTACTATTCTGCAATCATAACACTTTCATGGCCCTAGCCATTTTGACCCTAACCCAAAGAATATTTTATAAAATGTCTAAGAATTTCTCTGTAATTGACAAGTCAGGTAAATGCACCCAAGTAGGCAAGAGGGTGGGAGAGAAACAAGAGGGAGAAATGAAATATCAAAGGTGAATGTGCCATTCATTTAAATGTCATGTATCCTCATTGTAGCTGGTGGAAAACCCAGCCTAAGAGTGCTTTTCAGAATTTTGTGTTCCACATAAGATATATAATACACAGCATCTATGGAAATAAAAGCCATGACTACCTTACCTCTTACTCTATGTGAATGTAATGGAATCAGTTACTTTGAACTATAATAATCAAATTTAGTCTGACCTTTTGAATAAATGTTACTTAATTAGTACTTTGGACCAATATAATAAAAGTTTATGTAAGTAAGTATGTTTCACCTTAAACAGGAAGCCAGACTGAGACAGGTTAAGGCTGGTGTGTGTATAGAGGCAGGAGAAACCCTTCCCAATGAAACAATATAATGTGCTTGTTTTGAGATGACCAGTCCTGGTCTGGCTAACTAGTAGCAGAGTTCTACTAAAAATAAAATGCTGAACATTGTATTCAACTGTTCCTGTCAGGCTAGGACCATGTGGTTTCCTGGGATCCATGACTTGCATTGCTCAAACTAGGACAATCTCAGGCAAACCAGGATGGTTGGTGGTGTGTTACATAACTTTGTAGGATACTCATCTACCCTGACATTAGACTACTCCAAACATCTTCCTAGGAGGTCTCCATTAATTCTTCTAAACCAGTGATTATCAAGCCTGAGTACAGTGGAAGAGCTTGTAGAAACAGAACACTGGGCTCTCCTCCAGAATTCCTGATTCAGTTGTCCAGTTGCAAAGTCTAACAATTTGCATCTCTAACAAGGTCCCAAGTAATGCTGCTGTTCCTAGGGCCACTCTTTGAGAACCTCTGGCATAACTCCCTGAGATAGCCACTTCCCAACACACACACACACACACACACACACACACACACACACACACACACACACAGAGAGAGAGAGAGAGAGAGAGAGAAAGAGAGAGAGAGAGAGAGAGACTATAGGCAGAAAGACTGCATTTCAGAGCCCACGATGATACTTAACAACTATTAAAGAACCAAAGCTTGCAAGGCCAAGTAGAATCCAAAAATGTCTCTTGATCCAGAGTGTCACTTAGGAAAAAATAACATTGCTTTGGCTTTTGCTGGCCCTTTGTTAATTAGATTCGCATTCTCACAATTTGAATTGTTTTTGTTTTCCTTGAGAATGACTACTTAGGTTTTTGTTTTAAAAGTTGAACCAGACTTCAGTAGGAAATCCTAGGTCTGCTTTATAGTTAATTTTCATCCCAGTAAGACTATGGGGAAGGATGCTCTGATTCCAGAACATAGAGAAATAAAAGCTGGAACTGGGTGGAAGGTTCTTCCTTGTTGGCTAGCCCTCGTAGTGCTGGAAGATGTGAGCTACGGTAGGAGGAATTGTCATATGCACCTGTGGGCTCTGCATGATACAATATTGAGCTCACAGGCAAGATGTGCCCACTGGTACACTAGTGGAAACTCTGTTATGGAGGTGCTGTAGTCAGCTCCTTGTTGCTGGTACAAATACCCAACCAACCAGAAGTGGCTTATGGAAGGCAAGGATTTATTTCAGGCTTACAAATTCTAGGGGAACACCATCAGTGGAGGAAAAAGCAGATTCACTGCCAGAGATACAAGCACAGAGATAGCAACAACAGCTAGCACCACACAGCTGCCAGAGTTCCATCGACTCTCAACATCTAGTAGGGCTGGCTCAAGGTCTGTTCCCAAGTACAACTTAGGGCTGGATTCCAAGATCCACCCCCAGGGACATCTCTTCCAATTAGGCTGCTGATAACCCAAGTTACAATCTCAATTCTTAATCAAAAACATCTAAATCTATGGGGCCACCCATTCAAACTATCACTGGAGGTAATCAAAGGCTTTCTGGTTGGATTTGAGGGCTGCTCCACCAGAGAGAATCCATGCCTTGTACTGTAAATCTGATCAAAAGCTCGGGGCTGGGAAGGTCCTAGGTCCCAGGCAGGAAGCTAAAGAAGCGGTTTTGCTAAATAGACACAACGTGTTATCTCAATGATAGTGTTTATGTCTTTAGATTGGTGCTGTTATCAGCTTGGGTCACATAAGCTCTATTTTATATTTTTATTTCTGCAGCGGTAGCTGTAGAGATTCGTGACTAGTCAAAGAGATGAGGATAAATAATACATGAATGCTCAGCTGTACATGAGATATCTGTATCACACTTTCAGAGGCTCAGAGAACATTGAAGATGAAGGGCCAGAAAGAATGTAAGTGCTGGAGGAAGAAGGGAGTGGTGTGGAAAGCTGACTTCTGGCCATTACACAGGAGCTGCTCTTGAGCTCACAGTAGCTGTGATTATATGCACAACATCTGAACAAGATTGGGTCTGTGAACATTGTTCCATGGAGAAAAGAGGAACTCACAAGGGCCTACCTCTTCCCAGGGATTGATATACTATTAATGGATGGAAGAGGGAGAGTCATTTTCTTCAGTGGTATAATGTGGTGGTTTGTATCAGATATCCCTCACACACTCATGCTCTGAATACTTTGTTCCTAGGTGGTGGCAATTTTGGAGGTGGAACCTTGCTGGTGGAGGTATGGGGTGGACTTAGAGATGCTATAGTCAGCTCCCCTTACCAGAACTCAGCTCACTCTGCTCTCCTGCTTCTGCTGTCCAACTGATATTGGCAAGGAGGTGATGTTCAGTCTCTGTTCATGCTACACATTTCACCTACTATCATAAAAAACCTTTTCTTCCATAAGCTGCTTCTGGTCAGATGTTTAATCCAGCATCAAGAATGTAACTACAACATGTAGTCATTCATAAGGTGCCTTTGCTCCTGTAATCCGTGCCCCCCCCCATGTTCTTGTAAGATATTCATTGGTTCATTTCTAAAAGCAAGACATAGAAAGGTAAAAGATGGACTAGTTGTGAGGAGTAAGTGGAACAGTGGTATTGGAACAAGAAAGAGCAGTGAGGGTATATGAATATGATCAAATATATTATATACATGTATAGAAATTTAATAACGAAATACAATATTTATAAATAATGCATGCTAATAAAAATCATAAACATACTCTGAAAGAAATCACAATATGCTCAAGTTACAATGCTGATATAACAAAATGATTTAGTTTTAAAACAAGGGAAGCAGATTTTGGTAAAATATTGTGATTTCATTTTGATTTCCTTATTTCTTGGGTGAATGCAGAAGAAATTCAGAGGAAGTGTGTTTGGAGAAAATGTAATTTCCATCATACGACCTCTTGAACCCCAAAGAGGATCTTCTCTGGACCTCTGGCTAAGGGAGAACATTTATAGTTGGGCATTGGCAATCAGGATTCTTGGGAGATAGATGTGGAGTTAGCTCTATTCCCAGATATTAAGTCCTCAGGCATGTGGGTGGAAATTCTGATTTGGAGCTTGAACTCAAAAGCCAACTACAGAAATGCTTTATTAATGAGTTGCTCCACTTACTAAGCACCTACTATTTGTCATGGAGTGTTTTAGGTGTGATGTTCTATCACTGAACAAAATAATGCACTCTAAAACCCTACTTTAGTGGTAAGGGGATAAAAATTGGTCAGCTCATTTTTATCTGTAGGTCTGTATTTGCAGAGATTTAACCAACCATAAATTGAAAAGGAAAGAAATACAACCACAACTGTGCAGAACACAAACATACTTTTCCTTATTATTAGTCCCCAAATAATACACTTTAACAACTTTTCACACTGCATCAGGTATCATAATTGATAGATTGCATAAAATAAAAGATTACATTTTATCTGATCAAAGTAATGCAATTTTACTATATGGACGCTAAAACATTTGATAATTCCAACACATACAATGTTATACACTAGACAAAGCAAATACAGTCCCTTAGCAACTCTTCATCTGGTCCCTGGCATCAGATATGGCTACTGTACCACAGAGCATGGTCCTCTCAGATCATGCTGGTGTTTAGTGTGAACAGCATGTAGCCACTACCTAGAGTTCAGCATATGAACTCTATGGATGAACAACTATAGGCAGGCACTAGATGGATCACTGATATTATGCCACTCTCTATAACATAACCTGTTATTTCAGCATCTTATATTTAGCATATTTACTTCATAATTATGACAAACATATTCAGCTATATAAATGACTAATTTATTCATATTTACTGAAAATAGCAGTAGGTCATTAGATAGCATACAGTTTAATTTTGGGAAAACATCATTTAAAGTAAATGCTAAAGCCTGAGGCAAGTGACCATTAGTTAAAGAAAGAGTTCACTCACTATTATTTTCAGTAATGAGAATATTCATTTCCGGTCAGTACACTGCTCAGATTTTTAGATTAGTTCAAGAGTTAAATGATTCCATAGTTTTGTAGCATATAGAATCTTTGAGCTCTCATTTAATAATATATTACTTATGAGTACATTGAGAATGTCTATTCGACTATGGAACTGTAGTGAATTTAAAAGATAACAGATAATAATCACATAGATGTTCTATTTCTTCTGGGAGTATTCAGGAGCCTTGAAAACTACCTAATGCAGGAATTTTGTCTGTCTGATGCCTTGCTTTTGTGTGTATAGGTGGCCTTTTACACAAAGGGACAGCTGGGAAGTTAAGCTTAAATAAAATTGAGGTTCTCAATTCTTCTTTTCTACATTCTTCTTTGAAGTAAAAGAAAATACATCCTTTCAGACCTGTCCCGTTCTTATTCTAGAGGTTATTTAGAACTGTGATCTCCATGGTGACTTCCTGATTCCTCTTTCATTTTTTTTTTTTTTGTCATCTGTAACTAAAATACCAAGGTGTCAAAGTTCATAGCTAATTATCTCCTGCTTCATTTTTATTTTAAAGTTAAAATGAATGGTGTGAATGAATGATATAGTTGGGGCCAAATTTCTCACTATTGGAATGGAAAGTTATACTATGGAGGCTCTGAGGCGTGAATGATCCAAGGAGTAAAAGGTATGCATTAGAGATGATGTGAACTTATATTTAGCTTAGTATAGACACATATGGTTACATAAAAAAATTTTAGTTGACACAGTTGTGTTCATGGATTAGGTTATACACAACTGGAAAGCAATGATACTCCTACCCCCACCCACGAGTAAAGAAATCACAAGGCTTTCAAGTGTAGGTTTCTCATACTATTCCAGAGGAAAAAAAAACTCTTTGGAGAAATGGCTGAGTTGGACAGAAAATGAGATGATCCCAGAGCATGTTCTCACATGAGACAGTAAACTAGCACTCTAATGAATCACCCCCAAGCCTGGAATGATGAGGCTATGTCAGAAAGACATACAGCCAGTAAAAAGGGATCCCATGATCAAAGCTACAATACTTTGTGTAGCACCACTAAATAATATTGGATTATAACTAAAAGTATAAACTAAATAACCATGACTCCACATTGATGTACAGAAAATACATAGATGAGAGAGAAAGCAAAGTTTTTTTGGACAGAAGAATTCAAAATCATTACCATAGATTCTTTGCCCTCAAAATAAAGGAGCATAACTCCCTATTATTAAGAGATTTCTGACAACTTCCTTTTGAAGAGAACTACATGTAGAAAGGAGAAGCTTGATCCACTAGCAGTGAGAAACCTGACAAACACTACCTCACCACGGGTTCGACCTCTGTATGCCCAGTAGCAAATTATGTTGTCTGGGTAACCTACAAAATTCCTAACCACTGCTCCTCAAAACAGTGAAGGTGAGGCTGGCCTGATGGCTCCATGTCTATAATGCCAGCACTCAAGAAGCTGAGGCAAAATAATTGCTATATTTTTGAGGCCAGCCTGGTTTACAGAGCAAGACTCTGTCTCAAAAATACTGAAGCAGAGACAAATGACTATTACATTCATTAAGAACAAGGAAACTCTGAGAAACTATAACAGCCATGAGCTGCTTAAGAAGATTAATAAAATAAAGTGTAATCCAGAAATAGTAACCAGATATTATGTAAAGTAAACAAACCCTAAGAAAGTATGAAGTAAGTGTGGGCTTTAGCTAGTAATAATGTATCAGTATTTGTCCATTAATTAAAGCAAATGTACCATACTAATATATTGATTGTAGTGGGAACTAGATTCAGGTTATATGTTAGCTTTGTAATATTTCCATTATTTTTCTATAAATATAAGAGAGCACTAAAATTTTAAAGTTTAATTAGAAAATTAATTCAATTAAAGCTTACAAAATGAACTCCAATGCCTTATTAAGCATAGAAAGGCACTCTTACTGTGTTTGTACTTTTTTAGCACAATTTAATTGGTAAAGTACAGGAAATTGAAATAGAACAGAACTCTTAACTTCCTACTGAAGGATGTATCTGAAAGCCTTTTCCTATCTTCTCCAAAGTAATAAGAAAATTTAAACTAACATAGCTCCTAAAGGAAGAGTATACGTGAAAAACAGAAATGACAAAAAACATTAGCAGAACTTCCATGCTACAACTGTTAAACATCATTGCTGAATATAAAAGATGTGCTTGATATAATACGAATATACATTCTTTATGTATTTGGTACGTAAGTGCCTATTTGGATCATTTTCCTATAACTATGGGATTTAAATTATTAAAGTACATGCTTATAAATCTTAGAAATACAATGTTTAACATACTTAATATGGTTTATGAAATAGTTGACACTACTGAGGTTTCTGAAAATAGATGGAGAGAGTAGAAACACACCATGCTACATATGTAAGCCCTATCAGAAGATTCATCACCTCTGCTAGATTGTGTCACATACCCTGTGCTTCTTAATGCAGTATCAGTAGATTTTTTTTAATCAAACACATAAACCATATTTTAATTATTCTTTCTTTTCTACACCTGTGATTTGGAGCATTCGGTTAGATCAGGCTTGCTGTGTCTAGAATCATAGAGGGTTGCATTTTAAGGTACACTACACAGTTTTCTAGATAGGTTTTGACAGTGGCACACCATAAAGATTTTACTGAGAATGAAAAATGAACATCATACCACTTCATTTATTCTCTCTCTAGCCCAATAGCCTATTGCTTTGCTCCAGGGAAAGTCCTCTTTCTGAAAGATATAGCCTTTTGAACCCTTTTAGGAAAATCTCAAAGCCATCTGTCCACCTTTTACTTCTGCTTTAATAGAAGCCTGCTAGTCAATCTAATACTTGTGATACTTGGGGCAAAGGTCAGTAAATAATGGTCCCTTTCAAGTACGTTCCATTTTATGTTAGCCGAATAGACAATGATGTTTGGTATCTGCATGGCCTGAGCAGAGAATTCATGTACAAAGAGCACCTACCTGTAGCACTTCCATCCAGACACCTTACCTCTCCTGTCATGTCTTGCAGCTTGGAAAAGCCCTGGCTAGAATGTTGCAGCTATGACATGAATGTCAGCTATGCTTCTAGGTGCTAATAGCTTCATCATTTGGAGAAATCATTCACTGGTTTGGAACTAAGTTTTGCTACATGAATATCAGAGGACTCTGCCATTCCGATTATGTTGGTTTTTCTCTTTCTCAGGTTCTAATGTTCTGAAAATACAAATCCAGGTGGATGAATCATTATCCTTATTATTTGAGAAGCAACTGGGAAGAAATTATGAGCACAACTGATACAATGTACAGTGGATCTACAAAGCTGACAGGCTGAACAGCACTACTGTTAAATGCTTATATAAAGTCGAGACAAGAAATGGCAAGCTTACTTTTTTTTCTGGCATGCCAGTAATCTACTATAAAATCTTAATTTTAAATTTTGGGAAATTAATGCACTCCTTGAAGGAAATTGCTACAAGCAAGGAATGAAGCTGAGCTCCACTTATGAGAAGTATATAAAGTTCTCCTGGAAGATTTTTAGGCGTCGTCTATGATTGCAGTAGCCGTAGACATAGCTTTGTATATAACAAAGTTGGTGACGACTTTACAGACTCTTAGATCCTCTGTCTCTAAAGAGCACATGTAGATAAGTCACACCAAGTTCAACATTTTTATGAGAGAGGGAGCCAGGGAAAGAGAGAGAGAGAATTGGTGCACCAAGGCCTCCAGCCACTGAAATCAAAGTAACAACACATGCGCCACCTTGTACACATGCACCACTTTGAGTGTGTGTCTCCTGTGCACATGGCTTATGTGGAATCTGGGGAGTCAAACATGGGTCCTCAGGCTTTGCAGGCAAGCACCCTAACCACTAAGAAATCTCCCCAGCCCCAGTTTCAACTCTTAGAGCCTGATTTTAATTGTCATCGATGTATTTATCTATATGTCAATTATTATTATTAATGAGTCATATAAATTCTTGTGTTGTAAACAGCTGTGTATCTACCATATACTCTCTTTGAAGTGTCTTCTTGTCCACCTGTTCAACATCTACTGTCTTTTGTCTCTGTTATTCGTTTCTGTTCTTTTATTCTTTTCCATGAAAACACGCTCTACTCTTTCACTTAGTTTTTCATGTTTTCATTTCAGGTAAGTGCAGTCTTAGCACCGATGTCCTTCCATGGCCAGCTCTACTGGATATTCATCCAGAATGGTTCACATTGCCCTGGAGCACTCTATGTCTTGAGGATATGGTAACCCATTCCTTGAATCTGTCCAACTAGGTCTCACCAGAGATCTTAGGCTCTGCTCATCATTTTTGCTATCACAATGCTGCCGTTGAATTCATTGCACAGATATTGCTGGTGCACTTGTGCGGTATTAACTTGTCAGTAAAACTACATGTAGCCTCACTTTTCCATCTTATGCTTTCCAAAGTGACTGGACCCTGTTGAATTCTGTCATCAGTGAGAATCTCCATTTACTCTTGGCAGTGCAGATCTGTTAGACTGTTTTTTTTGTTTTTTGTTTGTTTGTTTTTGTCAGTCTGGTTGGTATGGGATATATCCTACTGTGACTATGCTAATTTCCTATTGCTGTTGGAACATATAAGCAAAAAGTAAATAAATAACCTTAGAGGATTAAAGCCACACAAATGTATCATCTTAGAATTGTTAAAAATAAAACAAAACAATATAAAACATCTCCCAGATAGGTCTCACTGAGACTGGCAGGACAAGGCCTAGAATGGGTGAGGGAGCCTCGACTCCTTATCCTTTCTAGCTTCTAGTTGTCACCATCTGACTTCATATCTAAAATACGGACTAAATAAGGGAAAGGTAAGAAAAACATAACCTGCTCAAAATATTCCGGTATGAATATTGTATTTAGATGATTCTGCAATTGTTTTTACAACTAGAATTTATTTATTGTCATGTCTTACATTACATGCTGTAGAGATTTGGGGTTCTTACATCCACGTAAATGTGGGTAATATTTTTTAAGTTAAAACATTTTTGTATTTCTTTTTAATGTGAGAAAACAGATTCTCCTCTTGGAGCATGGCACTAGGCAGCTGAGAATTCTCCTGCCTAATGCAGATATATTCATTCCTAATTTGGCCTTTACTTTGTGTCTGAGCTCAAGTTTGAAATGCAAGCCATTTAAAAGCAGGTCAGCGTCAATTAGATATGAGAAGAACTTTGATTATAGTAATTTCTGTGAGAGATAAAGATGATTTATCATATGCTGATTACAGGCCTATCTTCTTCTTAGGGCAAGCTCTAAATTCATTTCTAACCTTAGCAGGCATGTTAACTGAAATCATGCTTACAATTATTTTTCCTGACAAGAATTGACTGAAGAAGAGGAAACATGTTCTCAGGGAAGAAAATGCATGCTGGAACTAGGGTGATGGCTCCATGTTTCTTAGTATGATGATCGAGGTGAAGTACAAATTCTGTCAGTGTCAACTTCTTCATCTGCAAAGCAGAGTTAGTGAAAACTACTGCATTGAATTCTGAAGATTAAAAATAAATCAATGTTTGTTGCTCTAGTGGGTTTATGATATATCCAATTGTGCCTGTGATAATTTCCTTTTGCTACTGGAATAAGCATAAATGTGACTTAAAGCTACACAAACATGTCATGCAATATTAGATTAATAGTATGAGGTCAGTAACCAAGCTTTATTTTTATTATGTTTACTTTTATCATTACAGTTTCTTATTACTGCTACTATTTTCCCATTAATTTCCAAAAAACTCAGAATATATTTTAATTTATATGTGTACATGAAGGGAAGTGGAGGCTTATGTTCTGGGTGGATGGAACCCATAGCTAGGCTTACCTGTCCTCAAAACGTAAAACTGGGCAGGAGAGATGGCTTAGCTGCTAAGGCACTTTCCTGCAAAGCCTAAAGACTCGGGTTCAATTTCCCAGTACCCACGTAAGCCAGATGCATAAGGCGGTACATGATTATTTACACAGGTACAGAAAATGTACTTGACAAAATTCAATAACCATTCATGTGAAAAGGATGAAATAAAGTAAAAATTGCTGGGCTCTTCCTTAACTTACGAGACACATGATGCACATGTGAGTGTGCTGAGCACATTTTACTGAATGGAGGAATGCCAAATGATTTCTTATATAGTGAAAAGAAATAACAGCCATACTTACTATCTCTTCCTTTATCTAACATTTTGTTGAAATACCCAGTGAGATTAGATTACAATTGAGCAGCTACAACATGGAATTTGGAAAGGAAAAGATAATGGTCTCTACTTGGAGACAATACATCTGAAAAAACTCAGAGTAAGAAAAATTGTTATTTTCAAGATAAGATAACTCCCTGTGCGGTGGCACGTGCCTTTAATACTAGTACTTGGGTGGCATAGGTAGGAGGATTCCAGTGAGGTCCCCCTCCACCCCACCAAGATTATATAGTGAATTCCAGATCAGCCTGGGCTAGAGTGAGATCCTAACTCAAAAAACAATACTCACACACAAAAACATAACTTTGTAAAGAAACTTTGTAGAACAGCATGTTACAAAAAGCTTCATACATTCGTATGTCAGAGTAAACTAGTTTGAAAATACAGCTGAATAGAAAACTGTTTAAGAAAATAGGAATGAAAAATAACATGACATTAATTTAGCAAGTAATTATAAATTGTCTAGGAGGAAAATTATAAAACAACCCTGTGCTAGCTATTTTTTTCATTGCCATGAACAAACATCTGAACAGAAGCAGCTTAAGGGAGAATTTATTTTGGTTACAGTTCAAGGCTCCAATGCAGCATGGCAGGGAATATTGTGGTAGGAACGTGTGGCAGCTGCTCACAATAAGTCTGCAGTCAGGAAAGTAGACAGCCATGAATACTGGTTCTCAGCTAGCTTTCTCCTACTGATACAAAAGGCTAGGACACCAGTCTGTGGCATGGTACCACCCATAGGTGACCCTTCCCATTAGAAAATCCCTTATAGGCTAGCTCAGAAGCTAACATAATCTAGATAATCTCTCATAGACATGTCCATGGGCTTATTCTGTAGGTCGGTTCGATAATCAATTTTGTTGTAGCTTCCTTCTCATTGCTTGAAAAAAAAAAAAAAAACACTCAACCAAAAGCAGCATATGGGAGGAAAGGGTTTATGTCAGGCATATGGTTTCCCGTGGAAGATTTCCCATAGCAGAGGAAGCTGGCTCACTTCAGTACACAATCACAGCACAGAGCAACAAATAGCCAGAGGTCAAGCTGGCTGTGAAAACGCGATGGACTAGACTTAAGAGCCCTCCCCCGCCACCTGGAGAGGCACACCTCCTCCACCTGCTGGAGACTAAATAGGAAGCTTAATAAAAAATACCTAAGACTATGGAAGAGCATTTACATTCAAATTACAACAAACATAAACCATATAAACAATCATAAACCCCACGTAAGTTTTATACATAGACAAATATACCAAGCTTATGAACAGAAAGGATCAACAGCTGGAAGATACTTGTCATTACAGGAAAATGACTTACATAGAATGAATAATAAGTAGACTTTTAATATATGTCATTTGAATTATTGTAAAGCTATCCCACAAAGAAGAATACATTCTTCATACTTATCACTATATAGCTTATAAATATATCAGGGATTTTCATATAAAAACATGATATCAAGCAAGTACTAGGCAAAATATAGGCAAAACCTCTAAACCTTAATAAGAAAAAATTTCCAAAGTGGTGTAGTTTCCTTCCTGTTGTTGAGACAGAACACCCAACACAAAGCAGCTGATGGAAGGGAAGGTTTTTATTTTGGTGTATAGTCTTGAAGGGAAGCTCCATGATGGCAGGGGAAAGCATGGCATGAGCACAGCCTGGACATCACCTCTGCTGAAGCAGGTTGAAAATAGAAGCAGGAGGGAAAGCCAAGCTCTGGCAAGAGGGAGCTGGCTGTAACACTCCCAGGCTTACCCCCAACAACATACCTCCTCCAGCTAGGTCCAACCTTCAAAGTTTCCACAGTCTGGGATCCAAGAATTCAAAACACATGAGTTTATCAGGAAGGAGCGTACCTGAATGAAATCATAACACAAAGCATGACCCAAAATTCAGAAATAATAAGGGAAATTCTTGAATTCGATTATGTTAAAGATTAGTATTTTGTGGCATTTACTGCCTTGTCAAAACAAAAATAGAAACATAAGTAAAAGAAAACAAAAAAGAAAAATAACACTCCTGGAAAAATATTTGTAATGTATTTATCAAACACCAACATTTCAATAAGCAAAGACTTGTAGGATAGACAAAATAACAAACACTGCAGTGATACTGATATTTAGAGTTATTGTCATAATAATGAACTACAAGTCCGATTTATTGAAAAACCACAACAAATATCTCTGGACAACATGAAAACAGTTCTATAATAAAAAATACAACTCAAAACAATGCAGTGGGGTGTATTTTCTTACATCAGATTTCAGAGCTCCTGAAGATTAAAATAATCTGCTGGTAGATTGTATGGAGTCAATCTTTCACTTTACAGATAGGTTTGCAAAATAGTATAAAGTTCTCAAATAAATAAATAAAAAATAAAAATAAAAAAATACACTGAAGTTATAAGCCATAAATGGAGAAATTAATTTCCCAACTTTAAGAAATGAAATGTTTAGACATTAGAGATAGAAGCCATGTTTCTTTTATATATTTTGTTTTAAAACAATGGAAATTTTTGTGCAATTATAACAGACACTTAAAATTAAAACTTCAACCTAATGGTAAAAAGTAAGATGAAACAAATGAACTTAACTGCTAATGCAGTTGATGGTGTGATACAGAGAATATCTGAAGTGTCTTTGACAACACATCAACTTAAGCATACATCCCAAGGGGGATATGTCACAGGAAAGAAAATAATTGCTGTCCTCAAAAATCACTTTTGTGTTTGTTTGTTTTGGCCATGCATGTTGGCACATACCTTTAATCTCAGCCCTTGGAGGTAGAGGTAAGAGGATCTCCATGAGTTAGAGACCACCCTGAAACTACATAATTAATTACAGGACAGCCTGGGCTAGAGGGATACCCTACTTTGAAAAAGAAATCACAGTTTTCCCCCTGTGGTGGCCAGAATGGAAGGTCAGGTGTTCTGCTCCATCATTCTGCCTGTTGTAGTTTGAGCCATAGTCTCTTGCTGATACTGCATCTTCCTGTGTTTAGATGAGCTCCAGGAATTCCCAGGTCTCTCTGCTCCCCTATGGGACTAGGAGTACAGGAGCATGTGCCATGCCTAGTTGTTTATGGGGGTCCTAGAGATTTGAACTAGGGAAGTCTCAAGCCCTCTTAAACTGTCATGTTTGTGGAAAAAGTAGACTTAGCCACCGAGCAATCTCTGTAGCCCCAAATCACAAAAAAAAAAAAAAAAAAAAAGATAGTAGTTTTGGTTTGCTATACTGAGACTGTGAGTGTGGAATAATACTAGATCAAATGAGTCAATTAGTTTTTTTGACATTAAAAGCTGGAATTGTCAGTGTAAGGAGGGTAAGATGAAGTTACAATTATCCCTTTGCATCAACAGACTGCAAACATTGAACAAAATTATGTCGATATTGGCCATACACAGATATTCTTGTCACTTTCCATTAAGCAATATGGTATACATCTATTTATATTGCATTAGGTTCTGAAAGTGATCTAGAGATGGCTACAATATACAAGAGGATGCTCACAGGATAAATACAATTTTTGTATATTATCTAAGGGACTTGGCTACCCATTGATTTTTCTACCCATGGCTGGAGGGGGATTCATAGAACCAATCACTTACAGGTACTGATGGACCCGTAACAATTTTGTAGAGCTAATTTTATGATTTAAATTTTAATATAAATTCATGATATATTTTAACACATCTTTATGTTTTTGCCTTTAAAAATAGGAAAATATGATCAACTTAACTGCAAAGAATATTCATAGGATGCAGATTTATGCTAAAGAAATAGGCCTAGTTTATTCTTACTATGACAAAACACCTTAGACTGGGTATTATCTAAACAGAAGTTTTCTATTGTTTTGGAATTAATGAAATCCAAGATAGATGCTAGCAAATTCAATATCTGGTGAGAGCTGGCTCACAGCTCCAAAGATGGGACCTTCTTCAGGTCCTCACAAGGCAGATGTGCCAAGGAGGCTCTACTCTGTTTTATGAGTATACTAATAATGACCATGAGGTGTGAAGCTTTTGTGATTTAATCACCTCCTAAAGCCTCCACCTCATTGTATTAAAATTTTTATTTATTTATTTGAGAGCAACAGACAGAGAGAGAAAGAGGTAGAGAGAGAGAGAGAGAGAGAGAGAGAGAGAGAGAGAGAGAGAGAAAATGGATGTGCCAGGGCCTCCAGCCACAGCAAACATACTTCAGATGCATGTGCCACCTTGTGCATCTGGTTTACGTGAGTCCAGGGGAATTAAGCCTCGAAACAGGGTTCTTAGGGTTCACAGGTAAGTGCTTAACCACTAAGGCATCTCTCCAGCCTGCCTCCACCTCTTTTAAAACTTCTTTATTGACAACTTCCTGCATGTGCAAAATGTGTTTTGATCACAATCCCCTTCCATTATTTTCTTTTGTCTTTCCTCCTCCAAACCCCTTCCACTGAACCCTTATTCTTTCCTAGTAGCTCCTCTACTCTGATGTCTTCATGTTACCTCTCCTACCACTCATAACAACGTGGTGATGGTCCTGATATTATACAAGTAATGACAGCTGCTGTGAGGTCATGAATGCATCAGCTACTTTGTAACTGGAAGACTGTATTCCACAACACTCCTCCTGCCTTTTGACTCTTATATTTTTTTCACCACCACTTCTATAACATTCCTTGAGCTTTGTGGGTGAGCTGGAGATGTCTCATTTAGTGCTGAGCACTCAGCTGTCACTTCTCAGCACTTTGATAAGTTTTGAGTCTCCTTAGTAGTCATCACCATCTCCCAAAGCAGCTTCTGTGACCAAAGAGGAGAGCAGCACCCATCTATGGACATAAATATAAATATTTAGAGGGGAATTTGATAGGCACAACATATCCATTTAGCCAAACTACAGTATTAGCTTCTTTCCTAGGACCTTCTAAGCCATAGGCTTTGACTAGGTTTTCAGTATCAGGCATGAAAAGCCTCCTGTGGAGCAGGCTTCAAATCCAATGAGAGAGCAGTGGATTTCCCCATATGACTCAGGCCAGCATTGCTGTAAGTGGCACATCTTGCTTGGCTGGCTGACTGTGTAGCTTACAGGGGTCACTGCTGGTTAAGACTGTTGATGACTTTTCTCTCCTAGCACTTTCCAGCACGCTGATAGCAAGCCATCAGGGAAGAGGCTGCTAGTTTATTTCCAGGTTGATTTCATAGTGTCCTGCAATAGAAGGAAGTGATGTCTTTAACAATAGGCTCTTTCCATCTAGTTCTAGTACAGGTCCCACTTCCTAGCACTATCATAGTATTTGGTTCTAGCATCAGACTTTAGGAGAGAGGAGCACAGAACCCTTAGTAGAAACTATAAGAATGTTGAAGCTCTAGTTAGGGTAGGAAATAAGCACTGACCTTCTGAGAAAAGGTTTTAAATATCACACCTCTACACAAAATCAAGTTGTACAATTCCTTAGCTAAGAGGAAAATGAGTTATGGCATCTAGGCCATTTTGACCAAGCACCACTCTAGGCTCCTTGGCACAAAGAAGATCATAAATAACTCCAATAAATTTTTTCTGGTGTGGTGGAGCATGGCTTTAATTATGGCACTTGGGAGGTTGAGGTAGGTGGATTGCCATGAGTTCAAGGCCAGCCTAAGACTAATTCCAGCCTGAGATTAATTCCTGGGCTAGCACAAGATCATACCTTGAAAACCAAACCAAATCAAACCAAACCAAAATAGCCTCTTTTTCTTTCTTATTACAGTTCTTAACTGGAGTGCATAGCATAACAAGTCCCCAACCAATCTCCATCCTATGCTATTCTTGTCAGCCTGTTGTCTTGGCTTGCAGTAGCCTCCTTTGTTTTATATTTTGATTGTTTTTGAAGATATGGTCTCATGTAGTCCAGGCTAGCCTTGAACTCACTACACAGTCAAGGAAGGCCTTAAACTTTTGATCCTCACTTCATCCACATCTTGAGTCACCATTTAGAGAGGCACTAATGCAGGTGGTTTGAATATATTTCCCTTGGGAAATCATCTTTTCTGGTTCTTTGTTCTCCTTCTCCTGTGCCTTAACTTACCTTTTATGTTGACATCTTTTACACTCCTTCATACTCAAAACAAGGAAGCAATAAAGACTTCCTGAGCCGGGCGTGGTGGCACATGCCTTTAATCCCAGCACTCGGGAGGCAGAGGTAGGAGGATCACCGTGAGTTCGAGGCCACCCTGGGACTACATAGTGAATTCCAGGTCAGCCTGAGCCAGAGTGAGACCCTACCTTGAAAAACCAAAAATAAATAAATAAATAAATAAAGACTTCCTGCATCATGATACAAACATTGAGGAGCCAATTTGCAAACTGGGGTTTCAGGTGTGCGTCCCCATAACTGGCTATTTTTAGGAGCTATTTTCTGCCTAACTTCTTTAATTCTTTCTTCCTTTAATACATAGTTATTTGAAAGCCACTTCACATAGAATAGTAAATTTAGTTATTAACAGGTTTAGGAACTCACAAAATGTTTTAAGCCTGATTTCTTTAGTTTTCTTACCTATGAACATATCTTTGCATCAGAAATTTTTTATTCCATTCTATAATGTTTTTTTCAATTCATCAAAAGCAAGTAAATATCATAAATTCTATAATTATTTCTTGTTTTCATTTTTCAAGGTAAGGTCTTGCTGTAGCCAAGGCTTACCTGGAATTCACAGTGATCCTCCTACCTCAGCCTCCCAAGTGCTTAGATTAAAAACATGTGCTGCCATTACAGATGTATAATTCTTTTTAGTTGCATGTGTGTTTGTGGTATCCATGCATGTGAATGTGCATGTTCATATGTGGGGTGCACATGTGTGTGTGGATGCTATGCATATGCACATGTGTACACCTGTCCTGTGGATCAGAATACAACTTCAGGTGTGTGTGTTTTTTTCCCTCAGGGACATCACCCACCTCTTTTGAGACAGGTTTTATTTGTGTGAATATTACAAATTTTTCTAGACAGGCTAGCCAGTGAGCCTCCTGTGTATTAGTCAACTTCTTGTTGATGGATAAAAATAATTAACCAGAAGGGTTTATTTTTGGCTTAGAGTTTCAAGAGAAAGTTATCATGGTGGAAAAAGAATGGCAAGAATTAACAGGGAGGAAATAAAGAGAAAAAGTAACAACAAATGCGGCTGGTCTATAAAACCTCAAAGTCTGTCCTCATGACACTGATCCTAGAAAGGCTCCATCTCCTAATGGCTCCACTACTTTCCAAAACAGTGTCATCAAATGGGGTTTATTAAGTATTCAAACACAATTCTTTGGGAAATATTTCACGTTCAAACCACTACATCTTGTCTCCACCTCCCCAAACATGAGATTATAGGCATATGCCACCACACCAGAATTTTATGTGGGTATTTAGAATTGTGCTGAGGTCCTTGTACTCTACAAGGTGAGCACTTTACCCAATTAGCTATCTCTCTAGTCCTAGAAATACTATAATTCTAAGTTTCTGATATATAACCATCATATTTGACTAGGTTATATTATCCTAAAAATTTAATGCCTTAAAAGTTTGTTGTTGCCTAGGCAACAATGTCCTTTGGGTTAGCTGGGGGAATCTTCACAGTGTGAACACCAAAGAGCCCAGCTTAGTAGTGGCTGACATTCTTTTCCAAGTGGTTAAAAGAGTGTGATTTTAGAAACAAACTCAATGAGAAATTTTTTCCAGATTGCTTTTATAAAAGTAATTCTTGGGCTGGAGAGATGGCTTAGCAGTTAAGCGCTTGCCTGTGAAGCCTGACGACCTTGGTTAGAGGCTCGATTCCCCAGGACCCATGTTAGCCAGATGCACAAGGGGCGCACACTTCTAGAGTTTGTTTTTAGTGGCTGGAGGCCCTGACGTGCCCATTCTCTCTCTCTGCCTCTTTCTCTCTCTGTCTGTCTCTCGCAAATAAATAAATAGATAAAAATAAACAACAACAACAAAAAAGTAATTCTTCAACAGTGCATAATGTGTTATTTTCTCTCAAAACTATATAAGGTATATGTTCTTTAAATTTATAGAGTACATGGGACAGTTTGGAGTCAAACAGCAGCCAGATTTGCAAAGAAAATATTTTTGCTTTATTTTGTACTGTTTCCTTGTAAGTTTCCACTAGTGGTCAGTAGAAAACATAACTAATATTTCAGTCCATAAAGGTGAATTATGTGATATAAATTTAAACTTTTTCTTCTATTAAAGTTCTGTGTCCTTGATTTATGAGTCATGAGTCATTAATCCATTTTTCCTGATTCCCTCCTCTCAAGATGGCATCTAAGGCTGTATTTATCTTTGGGCAAAGAGGAACCACTGGGGGCCACTAGGTCTAGTGTCCTTTGGCCTTTCCAGTATATCAATGTGGGGGCTGGTGCTCTATTGGCCTTAGATGCGGAGGGTCTTTGAATACATGAATACGTGACTTCCCCAGCTCTTCCCTACCTCAGCTGTCCCTGTACCATGGATTATTCCAAGGCCTGCTTGTTAATTCCTCTTTGGTCACTGACCAGGCACACTGCTTGCACTTACACAATAGCAGTCTCTCTGGCAAGTTCTGTCATCAGGACCTTCATGCCCATTTCCTGTTTGCCCAAAAAGACACAAAGAACAATTTGAGAAAGCAAGTCCTCAGACCCTTCCTTTGGAGGAAAAGTCTGCTCATCCATTGAAAACTGCCCTTGAAATGGGATGCGCTTGTGATTCCAGGGGGAAGGGGCGGGGAGGGAAGTGAAAGCTGGAAGTAACTTTTGTTTGTATTAACTCTTACTTCACCCCTCTTTGAGCCTCAGGGACTAGGACGGGTAGATCTGAATGGCTTATGCTTCTCCTTTATGTTGTTCTTCTAACCACATCTAGGGAGAAGAGTACAGCCTTTTCTTTCATTTTCCCCAAATCATTTCTTCCTTTTATATTAGAGCACCAAGTTCAGAGGCTTTCCCTCCTGGGCAGAAATGAAATCTTCTCTGCGCTATACATAGCACCAAGTGAACCATCTTCAGCACTTTAGGAGACAACAAAGAAATCAGAAAATCTGTTCCTGCTCCAAATGCCTAGCTCTCAGGCCTCCTGTCCTTTTGAGGACTCTTGTGAATAGCACATGTTAATTACTGCCTGATTCTTTCTTGTTAAACCCATCTGTGATCAAGTCTAATCTCCCAGATATATGGATGTTTGGGCTGAGCAATGGAAAAGGACACAAAGAGAGAAAAAGCGAGAGACAGAGAGAGAGAGAGAGAGAGAGAGAAAGAAAAACTCAGAAATTGGATCCAAAATATTCTAATTGCATTCATTTCCTTATTTTATACACATTTTTACAAATGCAGTATCAGAAGTGAATATATTTGTATCTATAGAAAGAATAAACTGGGGCTGGAGAGATGGCTTAATGGTTAAGCACTTGCCTCTGAAGCCTAAGGATCCGGGTTCGAGGCTCAATTCTCCAGGACCTACGTTAGCCAGATGGACAAGGGGCGCACGTGTCTGGAGTTCGTTTACAGTGGTTGGAGGCTCTGGCGTGCTCTCTCTCTCTCTCTCTCTCTCTCTCTCTCTCTCTCTGCCTCTTTCTCTGTCTGTCACTCTCAAATAAATAAATAAAAATAACAAAAAAATTTAAAAAGAAAGAATAAACTGTAAGGAGATAATGAAGTTTTAATATTACTCATAATCTCAATATGCATGTTCCTGTGCTTTGTGTACTTCTGCATGTGTGCGCATACATATGCACATTTATATTATGATCTAAATAACTCCTCCCTGGGATGGTAGTCAGTACTTATGACAAAATCAGCATACACAAATTTGCATCTTTTATCTATGATTCGAAAGTAAAAATCACTGGTTTTTCCAAGCACAAATCTAAGCAGAAATGAACAAATGAATAAACATGACTTGATTATACCAGTGTCCAATCATGGAGTAAGTATAGATTGTATAGAAGAGAGAATTTGAATAATATTTGAGTGAAATGTGAGACAGTGTACAAGAAATGAACTGAGCAAAGCCCTTATGCTATCAAGGCTCAGCCCAGTAGACAACATGCAAGCCACAAGTCCAACTCTAAAACCAAAAATGAAAACTTAATTATAACAATATTGTATCAGAGAGTCTTGGTTCTCCAAGACCCCTTTTAGAAACATGTGTGGATCATCTCATAACACATTGTTCTTTTTTTTAAAACAAAATCTTTGTAAAGTCCATAATCTAAGAATCAAGCCAGACCTGGACCTTAATGGATTGAAAAGGATTAACCATCATTTGGGAAATTACATAATAGTCTCTATCTAATTTGCTTTGAAGAAAGCTTAGTTTTAATATTTTTACAATATTGTTTTTGGAGGAACTTCTCTTTATTCCTTTGAAAAAAAAAAACATTATGACCCATTGAGATTGCACCAAACTTTTGACCCTACTGAGGTAAATTTTTATCTCAAGCATATAACAATTGCCTGTTAGTATTTTTCTTCAATTTATTTTGAGAGAGAGAAAGAATTGGTAGGAATATCCTGAGGCATGCCCCACCCCTTCTACCCCACAGTGACCAACTGAGGCCTTTGTGAGCTCACAGTGAAATAACCTCACTGAGGAGGACCTGCAGAGTAATAGGAGCAGGGATGAGGGGATAAAAACATATGACTCTCATGGTTTACTGTCTATAATAATGGAGGCTATCAATAAAAAGTTAAAAAGAGTATATAACCTGTTATTATATATAAAATAAACCTTATAAAGCCACAATAAAACTGAATTCTTTGTTTGCTGATAAAAAATAAGTACATTTTTATTTTTTAAAAAATCAAGATAACCCTTCTAGTCAAGTTGGCATGTGCCTAACTATGTCTCACCTCCTGGGGAAGGAAAGGGTCCTCCATGCACAACTGCCATCCCACCTGCTGCCCCAAAGAGCATGGATCAGTTTCTACTGCACCTCCAGCAGGCTACTGGGACCCAAGGCAGCAGGCTATTGTTCAATCCTCCCTCTCCCTTCCCACCACGTCACCTGGACCAAAGCCCATCCCCCCCTGTACATTACCTGACCCACAGCAGTCCCATATCCCCACGCACCTTGTCACAGGAGGCTGCAGCCCCATCCACCCCTGCAACATGGTGCCAATGGTTCCACTGTCCTATCCCCTCACCCCTCAGCATGGCAGAACCACCATACTATCCCATCCTTTCCCCCTCCACTGCCCAGCCACAACTCTGGTCTTCTTTTACCCATTTCCCCCTTAACCCCAGTCCCCTTGGACCACCTGACCATGCAGTCCCATATCCCCAATCATGGACCAACAAACCCGTTCTTCAGGTCTCAGGCCCCCCACCAGGGCTTTAGGGGCATCTTCCCTCTGGGGAGACAGGCCCCATTGCCATTAGAAGCCTAATGGAAGCAAAAGTAAAAGAGAATAATCACTAAAGACACCTCAAGGGTAAACTACAGCTTCCTCCTAAATTAAATAAGATTTCTATACCGTGATGGGCAGGCCACAGCACAAAAGGAATAAATGAAAAATCAAATGCAAGTAAATCTAACTAGGTGGTCCAGTCCCACATTGGAAGTCTCTAATGAAATCATAGAAGAGACAATAGGATCAGAACCCCAAATGAAGCTGTGCAATCCTGGCCAAGAAATAAGCAGAACTTGAAAAAATTGAACAAAGATCCAATAATTGTATGAATGCTGTCCTCACTAGATTAGACCTAATAGAAAAGAACCAAGAAGGGATCCAAAGACAGTTAAATGATCTGAAGGAGAGGGAAAAAAAGAGGACTCAATAATCAGCTGGCTAAGCTCAATGAAGACATAAATAAATGCAAGAATGAATTCCAGGAAGCATTAAGAAAATCAGAAAATGACATGAAAAGGGAACTTGACAGAGAGATAGGTCATTCATACAGAAAATTGTCAGGGAAGTAAGAGAGCTCAGCAACACCATAGGTCAATTAGTTCTAATGGACATCTATAGAACATTCTACCTAAAATCCACAGATTACACATTCTTCTCAGCAGCCCATGGAACCTTCTCTAAAATAGATCATATACAGTGTCACAAAGCCTGCCTCCATATATTTAGGAAGATCGACGTAATGTCCTACATGATATCAGATCACAATACTGTATTGCTAGGAATTAACAATAAAAAGATGTGCCAGGAATCTCACCAGCTCCTGGAAACTGAAAATCACACTTTTAAACAATAAATGAGTAGTGGATGAAATAAAAAATGAAATTGCAAAATTTCTACAATTGAATGACAATAAGAGCATATCATACCAAAACTTACGGCACACAATGAAGGCAGTCCTTAGGGGAAAATTCATAGCACTAAATGCCTTCATAACAAAGGCAGAGAAATTCCCAAATAAATAACCTAATCATCCACCTAAAGGCATTGGCAAAACAAGAAGAATCTAACCCAAAAAGCTCCAGATGGAAAGAAATAATTAAGATCAGAGGAAAAATTAATGAATTGGAAACTAAGAAAACAATTAAGAAAACTAATGAAACAAAGACCTGTTCTTTGAAGAAATAAATAAGATTGATAAACCCCTGGTCACTCTGATAAAGGGGAAAAAGGAGATGCTTCAAATTATGAAATTAGAAATGAAAAAATAGAGCTCAAAACAGACATAAGTGGAATTAGGAGATTCATCAAGAATTAGTTTAAAAACCTCTACTCCAAAAAAAAAAAAGGGATAATATGGAGGAAATGGATGAATTCCTAATCATATACCACCTACCAAAGCTAAATTCACAGTAGATTAATCTCCTAGACAAACTTAGATTAAAAAGGTAACCCAAAAAGAAGGGTCCAGGACAAGATGGATTCTCAGATGAATTCTATCAAAACTTCAAGGAAGAATCAGAGAACAGGGAAAGCTTCCCAACTCCTTTAATGAAGCTACTATCATCCTAATACCAAAACCAGGCAGAGATGCCAAAAGAAAAGAAAACTATAGGCCTATATCCCTGATGTACTTAGATGCACATATCCTGAGCAAAATCCTCACAAATCAAATTCAACAGCACATCAAAAGCATTATCCAATTGGATCAGGTAGGCTTAATCCCAGGAACACAGGGTTGGTAAAACATATGGAAATCTGTTAATGTAATACACCACAAAAATAACCTTAAACACAAAAACCACATGATCATTTCAATAGATGCAGAAAAGGCCTTTACAAATACAACATCACTTCATGATCAAAACACTGGAGCACCTGGGGTGGTGGCACACAACTTTTATTCCAGCACTTGGGAGGCAGAGGAAGGTGGATTGCTTTGAGTTTGAGGATACTTTGAGACTACATACTGAATTCCCAGTTAGCCTGGGCTAGAATGAGACCCTACCTTGGAAAATCAAAAACAAACAAACAAACAAAAAAAAAAAAACATTGGATGGGCTGGAGAGATGGCTTAGCGGTTAAGCGCTTGCCTGTGAAGCCTAAGGATCCCGGTTCGAGGCTCGGTTCCCCAGGTCCCACGTTAGCCAGATGCACAAGGGGTGCACGCGTCTGGAGTTCGTTTGCAGAGGCTGGAGGCCCTGGCATGCCCATTCTCTCTCTCCCTCTGTCTGTCTTTCTCTGTGTGTCTGTCGCTCTCAAATAAATAAATAAAAAATTAAAAATTAAAAAAAAAACATTGGAGAGAATTATGCATAGATGGTTTATATCTCAACATAATAAAGGTTATATATAAAGCTCCTAAAGCCCAAATAATACTTAATGGGAAGAAAGTGAAGGAATTCCCAATGAGATCAGGAACAAGACAGGGGTGTCCACTCTCATCTCTGCTCTTCAACATAGTACTAGAATTCCTAGCTCAAGCAATAACACAGGAGATAGAAATAAAAGGGATACAAATTGGTATGGAAGAAGTTAAGTTAGCCCTATTCACAGATGACATAATTCTACACATAAGAGACCTGAGAAACTCCATCTCAAAGGTGATTAACACATTCAGCAAAACAGCAGTATACAAAATCAACACACAAAATCAATTGCCTTCCTAAATACAAAAGACAAAGATACAGAGAAAGAAATTAGTGACATTGTCCCATTTTCAGTAGCAACAACAACAACAAAAACCTTGAAATAACATTAACCAAGCATGTGAAAGACTTATACAATGAAATAAAAATACTCAAGAAAGAAATTGAGGAGGACTTGAGAAAATGGAAAGACAACCCATGTTCCTGGATAGGCAGAATTAACATTGTGAAAATGGCAATCTTACTGAAAGCAATATACAGACTTCATACAATATCAATAAAAATCCCAGCATTTCTTTTCACAGGGATAGAGTGACCTCAAAATTCACATGGAATTGCAGAAGGCCATAGATATCCAAGCACATCCTCAGCAAAAGAAACACCTCTGGTAGCATCACCATACCTGACCTCAAGCTATATTACAAAGCCATAGAAACAAGCACAACATGGTACTGGCATTAAAGAAGGATTATAGACCAATGGAACAGAATTGAGGACCCAGACTTTGGGTCAAGTAACTATAGCTACTTGTTATTTGACAAAGGCCCTAATAATGTACACTGGAAAAAAAGACAGCATCTTCAAGAAATGATGCTGCACAAACTGGATAGCCATATGCAGGAAAATGAAACTGGATATACACAACTTGCCATACACAAAAATCAAGTCCAAATGGATCAAAGACATCAATATAAGACTGAAAACTCTACTATTACTGGAAAAAAATAGGAGGAACATTCCATGATATAGGAATGGGAAAAGACTTCCTGAAAAAATCCCTCGTATCTCAGGAAATCAAACAATCACTCAACCATTGGGATCTCATAAAGCTGAAAAGTTTTTTCACAGACAACCATACAATAAGCAGAGCCAATAGATTTTCCACAGAATGGGAGAAAATTTTTGCAGGCTATACAAGTGACAGAGGCCTAATTTTTGGAAACTGTTAACAATAAAAATTCAAACAACTCAGTAAACAAAATGGGGCAGAGAGTTGAACAGGAAGTTCTCAGAGGAAGAACTACAACTGGCAAGCATGCACTTAAGAAAATGTTCAACATCCCTAATCATCATTAAAATGCAAATTAAAACAACTATGAGATTCTATCTTATCTCAGTAAGAATAGCAAACATTAAAACATCCAGTGAAAAATGATGGTGAGGATGTGGAGAAATAGGAACCCTCATTGACTGTTGATGAGAATGTAAGATGGTACAACCACTTTGGAAAGCAACATAGAGACTCCTAAATAGCTTGACTATAGAATTACCAACATACCCAGTTATTCCTTACTGGTCATTTACTCTAAAAGCTCAATGCCTCAGTTCAGAGAGATTTACTCAACCATGTTTATAGCTGCTCAATTCATAACAGTTAAGAACTGGAATCAACCCAGATGTCCATCATTAGATGAGTGGATAACCAAAATGTAATATATCTACACGATGAAATTCTACACAGCAGAAGGAAAACAACACAATGAAATTTGAACAAAAATGATCAAATTGGGGCTGGAGAGATGGCTTAGCAGTTAAACGCTTGCCTGTGAAGCCTAAGGACCCCAGTTCGGGGCTTGGTTCCCCAGGTCCCACGTTAGCCAGATACACAAGGGGGCGCACGCATCTGGAGATCGTTTGCAGAGGCTGGAAGCCCTGGCGCGCCCATTCTCTCTCTCCCTCTATCTGTCCTTCTCTCTGTGTCTGATACTCTCAAATAAATAAAAAAAAAATTAAAATAATTGACAAATTGGAAACAGATCATTCTCCACAAACTCACCCAGTCACAGAAAGACAAATGTCACATAGTCTCACTCATCTGTGGCTCCTAACCTGAATCTGCCTGAGATGTGGACATACCTAATAGGCATCTTGAGGACGGGATAATACGGAGGGTGATGCAGGAGAGGAGAGTAAGGGAGGGGGGAGGGACACAAAGCTGGACCCATATGGAAATGGTATCATAAAATCCTGTATCCTGAAAGACAGACTAAAAGGTTGAATCTTCATCAGGTCCTTAGACGAATCACCTGAATCAAAAACCCTGGAGAAGGTATTATGATGACTAACCTTAATCTTGTCCTGTTTCTCTCTCTCTCTCTCTCTCTTTCCTCTTTCTTTCTCTTTTATATTACCTATTTTTTTCTTCCTTCTTTTCCCTTGGGACTGGCCTGTAACTCCCAGTACCAGGATGCAGTTAACATCTACAATGAGCTGTTGATCAGAGAGACCTACAAGGTTTCCAAAAGATGACAGATTTCTGTAAGAGCACTTGATTACCCATCAAAGGTTAATATTAAGACCCTACAGCCAAGGAAACCATATGGTGTTGGTATGTAGCATGGAGAGACCTGGCTGGAATCTGGAAGACAGTCAGCTGCCAGATAGTTAACTTGTTTAGTGCAAGAAGATGCTACATGAGTGACTGGGGGAAAATGACCAACATCTGTCCAAGTGACTCATGGTCTAAGCTACTCAGCAGCAGACAACCTGATGTGATGCTCACTCAGTTTAATAGTGCCACACAGCCATGGTGGGTAACCAACTGCTCTTGATTTGGCTAAAAGATCCACTTATTGGAACAGAACCTATAGCTGGTACTGGGAAACAAGTCAGAACCCTATCCAAAAAATGAGTCTGCTCTCCAATATCAAGGTCCCACCAATATTGGGCTACAAGAGGGCCTATACCTATTAAATTCTCTCTAAAATAATAATGGTTATCCCATTTATCTGGTGCTGACTTCACACTCCATTGGAGATCTGCTTCTCTTTTTCAGATGGATGCAGAAACTGAGGAGAGATTCAGCCCATGGCACCTCACTAGGGTCCCAGCTGAAACCATAGAGTAATTGGGGAAATGAGCAAGAGTGATATTTTCTTAGTAAACCTGATACCAGCACAAGGGTGAAGGAGAGAGACACAGAGAACACTCAACTCCTACCAAACCAGAGATCCAGAGACACAAAGACTTCCAAAACTTCATCAATAAAGTAGACCTAAAACAAATCCAACAGGTTCAGGGAAATTTGTGGAAGAGGGGTTAGAAAGATTGTTAGAGCCACAAGTTGGGACATTATGCACAAAGACATTGTCTCTTCCCCTTAAGTGATGATGGCTACCCCAACAATACACGACCCACTATACCCAATAAGGAGGGTCCTTTGGAAGGGGGAGAGCAGGGAGGAGGCTAACAATGGTACCAAATGGCTGTTTACTCATGGAGTATGTACTTAACTAATAAAGAAAAAATCAGGATAATATTGATTGCTTCTTGTGCTTAACATGATCATTTAACTATATAGGTCTAGCATAGTGATGTGGCAACATGGGCCCTGAGACTTGCTTCATGGATAAGTGGTTATTGAATGCAAATGTGTTTTGTGTACTAGGATAAAGGAAGCCCACACATTATATTGCTATATAGCTCAAGAAAATGGGAAAGTAAAGGCGAGGTTGCTATGAGCTTAGCCATTTTCCTTTTCACTAGAATTTTGTAGGATAGGCTGGAAGTGAGAGCAGAAATAGCAAACATTTGCTATGGAAGTTTGGTAATGTCATAGAAGTTAAAGATAATGAAGAAAAATAAAAAAATATAATCCAATAAAAATAACCAAGTGGGAAGCTGGGCATGGTGGCACACACCTTTAATCTTAGCACTTGGGAGACAGAGGTGGGAGATCACCTTGAGTTTGAGGTCACCTGAAACTACATAGTGAATTCCAGGTCAATCAACCTGGACTAGAGTAATACCCTACCTCAAAAACAAACAAACAAACAACACACACACACACACACACACACACACACACACACACACACACACAACCTAACCACATCAGGAAAAGACACAGCACAATTAATGGGAAATTGTCTGACTTTGAGAATCAATAAGGTGAAACGGACAAATCTTTTCACCATAGATGCCATCTAAGACAATTGCTAAGTTTTATCTATTTCCTTATATTTTATTACATTATTCTAGAAGATAAAATTTTACTCTAGATCTCTCAACTTTTGCAAAATATTTTCCAACTGAGGCCCAGAAAAAATTGCAGAGGAAGTTGTGGCATGATACTGCTCTTACTGCTAGACTGACAACCAGCTCCAGGGCAATGGCAATGCTTCCCTCGTCTAGTGTTTGCTTCCCCTTTTCACAATCCGTGCTCTGACAGATGCTGTATAATTATATTTTAGCCTTTGGTGCTTTCACTCCCATATGCTTTCTTTCTTCACTTCCAAAAATTACTCCCATTAATATCTTTTATCTACTTCTTTGCAAATTATCTCCAAATATAAAGTAACTCCCACAATGTGCTTTCAACTGAATTACCTATTGCCATTTTAAGAATTATAAACTCAAGTCTCATAGGCCATTAGAGATGTGTTGACTTCAGCCCCCTTTTCAGGGCAACTGGCAGCATACATGACCGATCACATCATGGCTCTGCGGCTGCCCTGGATGTGAACCAAGGTAGCAGTAGACACACTTACTTCAGGCTCCCTTTTCCATGGCTTGAAAATAGAAAAGGTGGGAAACCTCCAGGTGTTATGGGGGCTGCAGAAAGAACCTGCCACACAGAAGATGAGAGGCCAATGCTGCCTAATTGCTAAGTGTAGAACATCTTAGAAAGACTAACAACACTTGACTTTATTTCAGATTGGCATGTTGTGTGGCTAGAAATATTTCCCACAAGATGTCTCCTTTCTTTTGTTTCAGGAATAAAGAACATAAAATCACAGAATCAGGAGGGACAAGAATGAGGATATGAATCCTAAAATATGATGAGCCTGTAAATCTCCACACAGGATGAATTCTCCCATAGAATAAGTATGTGAATCCTACAAGTATCCTATATAGTGGTAACTTTTCCTTTTTATATTGACCTTTAAATGATAATACATTTTAATAAAAATCTTTTGATACATGCTTTATTTTAAAAAGTCTATAAATAACTATTGCTTAACATATAGTTCTCAATATTAAATCTTAAATCCTTGCTTATAAACTTTATAAATATCACATATAAGCATTTTTTCCTTACTAAAGGGGAAAGTATATCAGATCATTTTTGTCTGTAGATATATACATATGCCTTGGGGGACTTTTATAGGAATACAATTTTAATTTCTCACATATGCATATAGATATGCATAATGTCTAGGATATTAATTTATTTTCCTCATGGTTTGTTATAGAAAACCAAAGCTTACTCATTGTCATTGCTGCTAATGTTCCTGGTAGGTTTACTATTTTCAGAGAAAATGTTTATAGATCAATGACCTTTCATACTGTGATTCTTCATGCATTTGTTGCAAATTATGCATTACATGTGCATCATTTTCTCTGAATGTTAAATGTACAATTACTCCTACAGACACTGCCAATAAGACACTAATTTGTGTAGTAATAACTCTAAACCCCTATGAAGCATCCCAGTACATAGCTGAGCAATCAGAGGTTTTCATGGATAAGTCAAGATTATGAATGAATGGTTATGGTCAGTACATGTGGGTCCCTGGATCCTCTGAGCTGTGGTTCCCTGAAGGCATCCAGGCAATTATAGAGAGCAAGGTCTTGAGCGGCCATGAACACAAAGGAATGTACATACCTGGGAGAAATCTTCAGAGAGTAGTTTCTTTTATTCAATATGGAAATGGGTTTATAAGCAGTTGAGAGTGAGAAGAGGATCCTAAGGGGATTGGTGGATTCAAAGGTTGCTATCTTATATCTAGGGACTTTCATTCCAACAAGCAGGGAGAGAGTCAGGTGATCTACATAGTGGTGGAAAGAGGGTCGTAGGATGATGGGCTGTGTGAAGGCTGCTGGCTGATGCCATATAAGGAGTTTCCTAGGCAACTGGCCAAAGGTCACAGAGCTATAAGTAAAGCCTAAGTCCAGGTGTGCCAGGCTTGGAGACGGAGTGGCCTCCTGTAGACTGGGGGCTCCTTATCTGTGCTTGGAAGCTCAGGACATCTCTTCAAGATTCCAGCCTGTGCCTGGAAGAGCCTGATAAGCACAGAGATATTTTCTTATTGTCATGACCCTCAGTTTCCTAATTGTCATTGTTTCTAATCAGATACATTTTTCTTCCCTTTAAAACCATTTTCAGTATGAAATCTAAGAGAAACAACATGATAGTTGGAGCTATATAGATGTCAATGTTTCATAGTATAAGACTTTGGTATCTACCTTAAATTTTCCTTTCTTGAATCTTGTTACTCTCTTAAGTGGAGTTATACAATGTCCTGAGAAAGATGATTTAGGAAAAAAAGCCACTAATTCCTGCCATCCCACCCTCAGCAAAAGTGAATCATTTAAACTTTATAAGTCTTTGTTTCTAGCTATAAAATGGGGATAATAATCATATCTGCTTTATTTGGTTGCAAGGCTCCTATGTGTAACTTTATGTGACTCACTTGCATATAGGAATTCTTGCCCCTCTTCTGAACAAAAGATTTTGTGGAATTGTGGCAGAAATTCTCAGTCAAGTGATCTACTAACTGAGATGTTTGTCAGCACTTCCAAATTATTCCAGCATTTACTCACTACAGGGCACTGAATATCCCCTTTAGGTTAAGGCCAAGACCATGAGCATCAGGCGACTTCTATTGGTTTGTAAGCTTTACAACGTCTCCCTGAGTTAACGTTCTGTTGCTTTCACTAGCTGTGTGACCTTTATTGAACCAGAGAATCTTTCTGTGCTTGTTTTCACATCTAGAAATGAGATTTTAATAGGTTGTTGAAAGAATTAAATGAGATTAGACTTGTAACATTCTTATAAGTGTGTTTTGGAAATACATTCATTCTTCAAGATTGACGGGGCTTAATTCTAGGAGCATATCTAAAAAGTTCCCCTGCCCCACAGGAAAAGCAAGTGCCCAGCTCCAGAAATCAGAACAGCAGCCTGAAGACCCAGGCAGCAACTTGACTGAGACCAAAATCATCCAAGGTAACTGGGATTGCACCAGGGAAGGGTCTCACTTGGTCACAAGCTGACTTGGATCCCTCAACAGACCAGAAATCTTAACCTCTTTGTTGATAGAGGATCTGGTCGTTATAATAACTACTCTTGCATACATACTCGGGGCTGTTTTTGATTGAATGTGTACAGTGTTTAGTTAAATTTTAGAATCTACCTGTATTTTATTCCACTCAACCTGCTTGAATACTCCTATAGCAGGGAAACTCAACCCCTAAGAACATCTTTGTAGATACTCTGAGAGTCTTAAGAGCCATACCTAACACCTTAAGGTCCTACCCTGAAAATATATTACATCAAATCAATTGATACAGCTAAGAATACACAGCTAGCTAGAAAATCCAAGCATTAACTTAATCCAAGATGCAAAAATATATACATTATAACACAAGAAACACTAAAAAGCAAGATGATATAAATCCACCTAAAAGTATTAATGCATCAGAAATGTCCTCCAGTGAGAAAGAGTTAGAGGAAATGCCTGAGAAAGAGTTCAAAAGAATAATTATAAATATGTTCAAAGAGGTTAAAGAACACATGAAAACAATCAAAGAAGAAATCAAAGAGGAAATCAAAGAGGAAATCAAAGGAATCAAAGAAGATGCAGGACACCAATTTAATGAAATAAAGAAGGCAATACAAGACATAAATAAGGAAATAGAAATAATAAAGAAAAACCAGTCAGAATTACTAGCAATGAAGAACACAGTTAATGAAATAAAAAACTCTGTAGAAAATCTCACCAGTAGGATGGATGAGGGAGAGGACAGAATATCTAAGCTAGAAGACCAGGTAGCAGACCTAATGCAGTCCAACAAAGAGAAAGACAAACTTATAGAAAAGTATGAGTGGGAATTTCAAGATATTCGGGACACTATGAAAAGATCCAATATAAGAATTCAGGGCGTAGTAGAAGGAGAAGAACTCCACTCCAGAGGCATAGTAGGCGTCTTCAACAAAATCATAGAGGAAAATTTCCCCCAAATTGGGAAAGAGGTGCCAATGCACATACAGGAAGCATTTAGAACCCCAGCCAGACAAAACCCAGAAAGAACCTCTCCTCGCCATATTATAATCAAACTTCCAAACACACACACCAAGAAAAAATATTGAAAGCAGTTAGAGAGAAAAATCAAGTTACCTACAAAAGCAAGCCCATCAGGATTACAGCAGATTATTCAACACAAACTTTTAAAGCCAGAAGGGTTTGGAGTGATATATTCCAAGTTCTGAAAGATAACAACTGTCAGCCAAGGTTACTTTATCCTGCAAAGTTATCCATTCAAATAGATGGAGAAATAAAGACATTCCATGACAAAAGCAGGTTAAAGGAGTATTTGAAGACAAAACCAGCTCTACAGAAAATACTTGATAGAATCCTCCATGCTGAACAAAAGGAAAAGCACACATATAAGGAACCTAGAAAAAACAAGCTATACTCAAATACCAGTTAACAGAAGAGAGCACAGGTAGAACCAGAAACACACACACACACACAAATGGCAAACATAAATACACACCTTTCAATAATATCTCTTAATATCAACGGCCTCAATGCCCCAACGAAAAGACATAGATTTGCAGACTGGGTTAAAAAGCAGGATCCTACAATTTGTTGTCTCCAAGAAACTCACCTTTCTACAAAGGATAGACATTATCTTAGGGTGAAAGGTTGGAAGACGGTGTTTCAAGCAAATGGGCCTAGAAAACAAGCAGGGGTTGCTATCCTAATATCAGACAGGGTAGACTTTAGTCCGAGTCCGACGTTAGTCAAGAAAGATAAGGAAGGTCACTTTATATTGATTAAGGGCACACTCCAACAGGAGGACATTACAATCCTAAACATATATGCACTTAACATGGGGGCTCCCAAATTCGTCAAACAAACACTATTAGAACCAAGGTCACAGATAACACCAAACACAGTGGTGGTGGGTGACTTTAACACCCCACTCTCATCAATTGACAGGTCATCCTGGGAAAAAATAAACAGAGAGGCATCTGGACTAAATGAGGTCATAGAAGGAATGGACTTAACAGATATATACAGGACATTTCATCCAAAGGCTGCAGAATATACATTCTTTTCAGCAGCACATGGAACATTTTCTAAAATAGACCATATATTAGGACACAAAGCAAATCTTAACAAATTCAGGAAAATTGAAATAATTCCTTGCATTCTATCTGACCACAATGGAATTAAACTACAAATCAGTAGCAAGAAAGGCTATAGAGCATACACAAAATCATGGAAACTAAACAATACACTACTAAATGATGAATGGGTCAATGAAGAAATCAAAAAGGAAATCAAAAAATTTATAGAGTCAAATGATAATGAGAACACAACATACCAAAATCTCTGGGACACAATGAAGGCAGTTCTAAGAGGTAAATTTATAGCCTTAAGTGCCTATATTAAGAAATTAGAAAGGTCGCAAGTAAACGACCTAATGCTTCACCTTAAAGCCCTAGAAAAAGAAGAACAAGGGAAACCAAAAATCAGTAGATGGGAAGAAATAATAAAGATTAGGGCAGAAATTAATGAAATAGAAACAAAAAGAACAATCCAAAGAATTAATGAAACAAAGAGTTGGTTCTTTGAAAAGATAAACAAGATTGATAAACCCTTAGCAAATCTGACCAAAAGAAAGAGAGAAGAGACACAAATTAATAAAATCAGAGATGAACAAGGTAACATCACTACAGATTCCAGAGAAATTCAAAAAATCATAGGGACATACTATAAAAGCATATACTCCACAAAGTATGAAAATCTGAAAGAACTGGATGATTTCCTTGATCTATATGACCTACCTAAATTAAATCAAAATGAGGTTAATCACTTAAATAGACCTATAACAAACATGGAAATCCGAACAGTTATCAATAATCTCCCAACTAAAAGAAGCCCAGGCCCGGACGATTCACTGCTGAATTTTACCAGACTTTTAAGGAAGAGCTAACACCATTGCATCTTAAGCCTTTCCAGGACATAGAAAAACAAGGAATTCTACCAAACTCCTATGAGGCCAGCATCACCCTGATACCAAAACCAGGCAAAGATAGAACAAATAAAGAAAATTACAGACCAATCTCCCTCATGAACATAGATGCAAACATTCTCAACAAAATATTGGCAAACAGAATACAAGAGTATATCAAAAAGATCATTCACCCTGACCAAGTAGGCTTTATCGCAGAGATGCAGGGATGGATCAACATACGCAAATCTATAAATGTAATACATTACATAAACAGGTTGAAGGACAAAAATCACATGATCATCTCATTAGATGCGGAGAAAGCATTTGACAAAAATCCAACATCCCTTCATGATAAAAGTCCTACAGAGACTGGGAATAGAAGGAACATATCTCAATATAATAACGGCTATTTATGACAAGCATACTGCCAACATATTACTAAATGGGGAAAAACTGGAAGCTTTCCACTAAAATCAGGAACAAGACAAGGGTGTCCACTGTCCCCACTTCTCTTTAATATAGTTTTGGAAGTCTTAGCCATAGCAATAAGGCAAGAGACACACATAAAAGGGATACAAATTGGAAAGGAAGAAATCAAGTTATCATTATTTGCAGATGACATGATTCTATACATAAAGGACCCTAAAGACTCTACTAGCAAGCTGTTAGAGCTGATCAAAACCTACAGCAATGTAGCAGGATACAAAATAAATACACAGACATCAGTAGCCTTCATATATGCTAACAACAAACACACAGAGGATGAAATCAGAGAATCACTCCCATTCACAATTGCATCAAAAAAAAATAAAGTACCTTGGAATAAACCTAACCAAGGAAGTAAAGAATCTCTACAATGAAAACTTTAAAACGCTCAAGGGAGAAATTGCAGAAGACACTAGAAAGTGGAGAAACATCCCTTGTTCCTGGATTGGAAGAATCAATATTGTGAAAATGGCAATCTTACCAAAAGCAACCTACACATTTAATGCAATCCCTATCAAAATTGCTAAGGCATTCTTCATGGAAATAGAAAAAACAATCCAAAAATTCATGTGGAATCACAACAGCCTCGAATATCTAAAATAATACTGAGCAACAAAAAAGAGGCTGGTGGTATCACCATACCTGATTTTAACCTATACTACAGAGCCATAGTAACAAAAACAGCATGGTACTGGCACAAAAACAGACATGTAGATCAGTGGAACAGAATAGAGGACCCAGATGTAAGTCCAAGTAGCTATAGCCACCTGATATTCGATTAAAATGCCAAAAATGCTCATTGGAGAAGAGACAGCCTCTTCAGCAAATGGTGTTTTGAAAACTGGATAAATATCTGCAGAAGGATGAAAATAGATTCTTCTCTCTCGCCATGCACAACAATTAAGTCCAAATGGATTAAAGACCTTAACATCAGACCAGAAACTCTGAAACTGCTAGAGGAAAAAGTAGGGGAAACCCTTCAACATATTGGTCTTGGCAAAGACTTTCTGAATACAACCCCAATTGCTCAGGCAATAAAACCACAGATTAACCACTGGGACCTAATGAAATTACAAAGATTTTGCACCGCAAAGGACACAGTGAAAAAAGCAAAGAGGCAACCTACAGAATGGGAAAAAATCTTCGCCACCTATATATCTGATAGAGGATTAATATCTAGGATATACAAAGAACTCAAAAAGTTAAATAATAAGGAATCAAACAAGCCAGTCAAAAAATGGGCTATGGAGCTAAATAGAGAGTTCTCAAAGGAAGAAATACGAATGGCATATAAACATCTAAAAAAATGTTCTACGTCACTAGTCATCAGGGAAATGCAGATTAAAACTACATTGAGATTCCATCTCACTCCTGTCAGATTGGCCACCATCATGAAAACAAATGATCATAAATGTTGGTGGGGATGTGGAAAAAAAGGAACCCTTCTTCACTGCTGGTGGGAATGCAATCTGGTCCAGCCATTGTGGAAAACAGTGTGGAGGTTCCTAAAACAGCTAGAGATTGATCTACCATATGACCCAGCTATAGCACTCCTAGGCATATATCCAAAGGACTCATCTCATTTCCTTAGAAGTACATGCTCAACCATGTTTATTGCTGCTCAATTTATAATAGCTGGGAAATGGAACCAGCCTAGATGTCCCTCAACAGATGAGTGGATAATGAAGATGTGGCATATTTATACAATGGAGTTCTACTCAGCAGTAAAGAAAAATGAAGTTATGAAATTTGCAGAAAAATGGATGGACCTGGAAAGTATTATACTAAGTCAGGTAACCCAGGTCCAGAAAGCCAAGCGCCACATGTTCTCTCTCATATGTGGATCCTAGCTACAGATGACTGGGCTTCTGCGTGAGAATGAAAATACTTAGTAGCAGAGGCCAGTAAGTTGAAAAGGAGACATAAAGGGTAGAGAAAGGAAGGGACGAGGAAACTTAATAGGTTGATATTGTAGATATGTAATTACAATGATTGTAATGGGGAGGTAATATGATGGAGAATGGAATTTCAAATGGGAAAGTGTGGGGGTGGGGAGGGAGGGAATTACCATGGGATATATTTTATAATCATGGAAAATGTTAATAAAAATTTTAAAAAAAGTTCCTTTTATGAAAGGGCGCATCTTTTGCTTACAACATACTCATATCTTCCCATATTCTTTAACCATCTCTGGTTTGCTTGCAATGTTTAGTACAATGTAAATGATATGTGCATAAATATTCTACTATATTAGTTAGGATGTAAGAAGTATAGTTTTAGTATACATGCAATTTTTTAAATATTTTATTTTAATTATTAGATAGATAGATAGAGAGAGAGAGAGAGAGGGAGAGAGAGAGAGAGAGAATGGCATACTAGGACCACTAGCCACTACAAATGAACTCCAGATGCATATGCCACCTTTTCCATCTGGCTTACTTGAATACTGGGGAATTAAATCTGTGTCCTTAAGCTTTGCAGGCAAGTGCCTTAACTGCTAAGCCATCTCTCTAGCCCTAAATGCATTATTTTTCCAAATACTTTTGATCTGTGATTGTCTGACTCCATAGATAAAGATCCCATGGATATATGAGGACAACTTTACAGCCATCTCTTAGTTGCTATTGCTCTAATGAATTTAATTGTTAAAAATTTTCTAATGATTCTAGTAATAAAATGGGAAACTTTTACTGTGTATATATATATATATGTTTTAAATTTTGCAAACTAAACTTTGGAAAATTTAAGCCTTGCCATCCCTTCATTGACCAATATAAAACAAATGGTGGTACTATAAGTTCATACAAAGTTTTCCAACTCCAAATACTGGTGTTGTTCTTCGAATGCAAAAGGTTTCCCATAGACTCATGTACTTGAATACTTGGTCCCTAGCCAGTGTGGAATATGGTAACTTTAGGAGGTTGCACCCTGTTGGAGGAAGTGGGTGGCCGGGGGCAGGTCTTTGGCTTTGGCAGCACAGCCCACCTTCTGCTTCCTGGGACTCAGTGTGACCAGCTCTGTTCCTACTCCTGCCACCATGTCTCTGTGACTCAAAGCTTCCTCAGCAAGAAACTTCCCCTTGAAGCTGAAAGCTAAGCTAAACTTTTCTTCTGTAAGTTGCTTCTGGCCAGGTATTTCTTCACAGTGAAGAGAAAGTAAGTGATATAGCAGGTCAATTCATTTGTGTCCCAGATGTAACCAAAATGTTAGTTTGATTTGAGGATGGTGAATTGTGTACTAAAATCTCAAAACCTATTGATGAGGAAGAACATTTAAAAATAATCATGATTTTTTCTCACTGAAAATTTCTACATACTTAGGAACAAAAAAAAAAAAAAAAGGAAGAAGGAAGCATTAAGTGGTGACATCAGAGTTGTAGGTCCAGTGCAGCAGCTCTCACAGAAAGACTTTTAATTTAAGCTATGATGTATGTAAAGGACTCATGGTGTGGTTTCATTATTAGTCTGGGACATGTTTATACACCTTACAAAGTAAAGTAATCAAACTCAGCATTAAGTGCCATTGTTTATGGCCTTTGCATATTTTGGAGAAGCAGATGAGGTGAAAATTCAGCATGTTACCATAGGGAACACCAGCTTTCAAATAAGACTTAAAAACATTAGCCAGAAAGCCTGATTTTTGGATAGGTTATTGCCTGAGTTTTTTTGTTTTTCTGTTGTTATTACAAAAGATTTATGGTGATATATTTTTGTAAAGAAAGTAAGTTCATTTTGCTCACATTTTTAGAAATTCAGATCATAGCACCAGCATTGGTTCAGATTATTGTGAGGGCCTCATGACATGAGAAGTCACATGGTGAGATATAGAACCAAAGAAAGAGATGGGGGCCAGGCTTCCTCTTTTGTAACAACCCACTCTTGCAATACCCGATTCATTCTGGTATCAGCATCAAACCTTTATGACAGCAATGTTCCCAATGGTATAATTAATTTCCACTAGGCCCAGCCTCCTAATTGCTTCCTTAGACCTCACCACTTCTCCCATCACGATAACTGGGGGATTTGCTTCTAGAACATGAATCATTGAGAAGCTATCCACATCCAAACCATACCAACCATCAAAATCAGGCTAGATGCTTACATAAGGGGAGGATTTAAACAAAACACACAAAAATGTTTTTAATTATAAAGTTAGTGAATCGGTCAGTATTGTAATTAAAAGTTTCAGCTTATAAAAGTACATTGTTAATAGGGAACATATAGAACTGTAGAGATTGCTCAGTGGACAAAGCATTTGCCATGCTGCTTGGATCCATAGATCCCATGTAAAACAAGATGTTGTAGTTGGCATGGTAATATCAGTATGGCAAGAAGAGAGGTAGAAACAGGAAGATCTACTAAAAGATGACGACCAGCTAGCCTGGCAAAGGGAGCAGTAAACAGTAACAGGTTCTGTCTCAAGTGAGGCAGAACATGAACACCAACACCCAAAAGTTGTCCTTTCACTTCTACACATGTTCTCTATCATGTGCATAATTACCTACATAGGGATATACGCACAGACACTACATGCACAAACATACTCACTGAAAAGAAGAATGTGATAATATAGTATATGGAATCTGAGAAGTTATTTTTAAGTTTTGCAAAAAAAAAATGACACATTTTTATCCCTTACTTTTTATTATAAAAATCACTAAGAAAAAAGCAGAGACAGTAATAGGAAGACTGGCAGAAGACTAGAATTTTGTACTTAAGCAAACAGTACCTCTGAAATGTTAATAAACACTTAATTTTATTAGTCACTAGGAAAATGCGAACTATAATATACTACTAAACACTATGAAGGTGAATGTCATATCATAAGAGCCAGAAATTTTACTCCTATTAAATAACTACTCTCAGCGAAAGGTATGCATTTGTGACTCCAAAACCATGTCTAAGAATGACCATAGAAATATCATTGATAATAAGCAAAAAAAAAAGCATCCTAAATTTCCATGAATAGCAGAGTGGAAAGTGTGTTAATTCTTATAATGATATATTACATACCAGTGAGATTAAATGACATGTACACTGAAATTAATGATTCTCACATATAAAACTGTGTGCTTAAAGACTAGACATATAAAATCATATATGGTAAAATTCCATGAAGTCCAAGACCGATAAATGCTACCTATGAAGAGAAAGTGAGAATAATGGTTACTTTTACTGGGGAATAACTTCTGTGATATATTATACTTCAATAATTTAAAAATAGATTTGTTGCAGACCATCTTATAAGTCAAAGAATTTCTATTTATCCCTAAATAATCCATAGATTTCCTCTGTTCCTCCTTATGAGTTCTGAAAGAAACCAAATGCATACATGTATTTCACTTTAAAAAGAAAAGGAGACCAAGGCCCTTGGCAGTAAGGAATAACAGAAAGGGCATTAGCCAATTTGGACATGCCAGTAAAGCTGCTTGTTTTAAGGAAACATGCTGCATTTTCTCTCCTCAGAGCCAACTGAGAGGCTAGAGAAAGTTGTATCTGGCAGTGCCAACCTTTTCTCAGCTCATCATTCAACAGCTGCCACTTAAGCTTCTCCCAGGAATGTTCTGGCCAGATTCATTTCACTCTTTCCAACAGTGGGGCATCGTTCCTGTCTTCTCTCTCTTCATGTGTAGATGGCCTGAGAAGTGTCAATGTGCCAAGTCTTGCTGGCCATACAAGTTAAATACATTTTTGTAATACTATCATGGTTCTCAAGATACCCCCCTCCAAGCAGGAGACTTAGTGGCATCCTGTAGGGCAGGATTGTGATAACATGGGTTCTTGTCTTTCTTCTGTTCCATCCTAATATTAGAGTTAAAATAATTATAAGAACATTCTGCTAAAATGATTATTGTAATCATGTCAAAATTACTAGGGGTAACATTTGGGACCCCACATTACTTTTTGTTCATGTGACAAGGGCATCTCTGAACAGAATATATATGACAGTCACCCATTGGCATCCTGGTAAAGAAATACAAAAACACTATGCTGATGGCTATGGGTGCAGGTGGCATATCTTGTACATGACCACCATGTGGTCTGCTTTTAACACTACTCTATAGAACTTATAAGTATTTTGAGTAATAATATCAAAAGAACAAAATTAATAATAAAAAAGAAACACAGACAATAAAATTTTTATTTTTGGAGTGTAGAAATAATGGAAATGTAATCAATAATAATAAGCCAACTATAATTGAAAACATTCCAATCCAAAATAAGCAACAATTAAAAATAGTATACTTACAAAATTATAGTTTTGACTATTTTTAATAACTTAAAGCAAATAAATTTAAAATTTAACAATACTATCCAAATTAAGTAAAATATTTAGTGCACAAAGTAAAATTTGTATCCATTACATAACAGTGTTGCTCCTAACACACCACTTTAGTGTCCCAATTTTTTAAATAAAAAATAGTTTATTTCAGGCATATAACTTTTAGAGTGCTGCTATGACCCATCCATTTATATGATTCAAAGATGAGTCCAGAAATTGCTCTCTTGCTGAACCCAGAAATTCAGCTCCTATAAGACTGATTCCAAAGTCAAGTCACAGATTAAACAAGAAGGTCTTAAGACTTATTTCCAGATATATAAATTTTAAATGTAAAATGGCAGAATTAAAGTAAATAGAAGTTCTGTGTTCTTAATTTCATAAGCAGTATGCTACCATTGTTTATTTAGAATATGTTAATTAAATGAAAAAATATGCTGTTCCCCAAGAGTTAGAGAAATAAACTGCACAAGAACTAATCTAGAATCTTCCTAACTTTTGTAAACATATAAGAAAACTTGAGACACTGAGTCTGACGGTTTTGCAGACTGACTCTATAGCCAGGAGTTCTCTAAATTAACTTCTTTTATGTGCATGTGTATAAATTCATGTTTGTTGATGGTTATACATGTATGTGTAAGGCTGTAATACCAGAGAAAAAACTTGGGTTTTTCTTATATCCTTAGGTATAAAACTCACTTCATTTGAGACAAGGTCTTTCATTAGGTTACAACTCACCAATTAGACTAGGTTGGCTGGTCAATAAACTCCAGGGATTGACTAGTTTCTGCTTCCGCAGTGCTGGGATTATTGGTGCATGCAGCAACATACAGAATTTACATGAGTACTGGGGATCAAACTCAGGTCCTCATGCTTGCAAAGCAAGGACTTTAATGACTGAATTATATCCCTGACTGCCTAAGGTAACCTTTTCATAAAATTAAATAATATTATATTATGGGACAAAAATAAAAACAGGATAAATTTAAGCATACAAACACAATATTTAAATTCAATAGAAAAGAAAAACAGCAAACAATATGATCAAACAATTGGTAATGCCTTTTATGGTTATTTTTCCAATGAAGACACACATAAGGCCAATAAGCACATGCAAAAATACCCCACAGTGCTAATTATAAGTGAAACTCAAGTGAAAAACCACAATAAAATTTCATCTTACACCAATTAGAACAATTATTATCAAATAACCACACATGTCAGCAAGGAGTTGGAGAAATTGAAGAATGTATTGGTGGAAGTATAAAATGGTATGGCTAATATGAGAAACATTAGAAAATTGTGACATTACTTTCAAAGTAATTGCAAATTGCATTATGATCTGGCAATTCTACACATGCAATTCAAAGGAATTAAAAACATGGCTTTGGAAAGATAATTGTGTCCTATATTCATAGCCATATTATTCAGAGTGAAAAAAGCAAGGAAGCAACTTGAGTATCCATCAACAAATGAAGACAAATGAACAAAATACAAGGACACAATATTCAGTCTTAACAAAGAAGGAAATTCTGACATAAGCTATGACATGGAGAAACCTTAAGGATGTGATAGTGAAATAAGCCACTCTGAACAGCCTTTGGTCCTTTGGAATCTTCAGAGCAGAACAGGCAAAAGAACGGCAATATATCTTTGTCTTCTAGCTTCTGCTATATAATCTTCAAAGGAGTTCAAAAAGTGTCACTGCAAATATGTCACTTTAATGTATGGATTATTTTGAGATGAAAGAGGTCAAGGAGCAGCTAAGGCAGGAAAAACTCTTTGTTTCTCTATCTAAAGTAAAGGTTTCAATTCTTGTTGTTATAATGGAAATTCTCATTAATATAAAGATGTTTTCATGAGTAAAGACCTGGTCTCAGAAAGAGCTGTCAGCTTTTAGGACTGGAGGAACCCACCAACATAACAGAGTAACTATGTTCATGAGGTGCTTTCCACCTCTCCTTCCCATACTTTCTCTACAGTGCCCCCCAAAGTCACCAATCCCTATCCCATTCTCCTTCTTGCAGCTAAGACTAACATATGAATGTCAATCTTTTGTCTTCCTTTGGTTATGGGAGTCTTAGTGCAAAGCCTTGGCTTCAGAAGTTCTGCTAATGGATCAGGCTTGACTACTGACATAATATGCCAATTAGAGAAAGGCAATGGGGAAAAGCCAATAAAGGAAATTTAATTAATTTGTGCCGTCTTCAGGGCAAAAACATGAGCTTTAGTTTTAAATAGAGGAAGAATTAGGGCAGGGACTACAGGATTGCATAATTAGTAGTTTGGGTCAGGATGTGGTCTGCTTGATCATCATCCAGTTCTGGCTTTGCAACATGGTGTGAAGGTGTTCTTATTGCTAAAAGGGAGCAAGATGGTTCCCATAAAATGATTACTCCTGCTCCAGGGTATAGCCTTAATATTCTAGACAATTAGTCTCATTTGAGGAATACTCTGTTGGCTTACTGATGTCCAGGGAGAGTTTCAGGTCATGCCATAAAGTTGCTTTTGATCAGCCATATATATTATACCTAGAATCCAAAGTGAATGAAGATTTAGGAGCCTGTTGCAGTCAGCTCCACACTGTTAGGATGAACATCCAAACCACTTACAGCTTATAGGAGGAAAGGGATTTATTTCAAGTTGACAGATCCAGGGGAAGTTCCATAATGGTGGAAAAGACTGGCCCACTTTCAAAGATCCAAGTAGAGAGAAACAGCATCATTCAACACCACAAGCAAGCAGAATGGGCAGCAAACATCAAGGACCCAAGCAGAGCTCAGAACTCTTTGTATAGGTTTAGGCTGGGAATTAGATCCCCCTCAAACACACCTTAGGGCTGTACTGGATCCACCCACAGTGACACTTCTTCTAGACAGGCAGGTAGATATCCAAGTTACAAGCTTTTTGCTTGCTTGTTTGTTTTAAATATATTTATTCATTTGAAAGAGAGAAAGAGAGAGAGTGAGAGAGAGTATGGGTGTGCCAGGGCCTCCAACCACTGCAGTCAAACTCAAGATGCATGGGCCCCCTTGTGCATGTGGCTTATGTGGGTCCTGGATAGTCAACCAGGTTTCTTTAGCTTTGCAGGCAAACACCTTAACTGCTAAGCCATCTCTCCAGCCCCAAGTTGCAAGCTTTAGTCAAACATTTGAGTCTATTGAGGGGACACAATTATTTCCTACCCATGCTTATCCAGTTCCCCATGGTCCATTGCGTACCTTGTTTCTTTCATTACAAAGAACCCTTGATCTTTCATTATGTACTTGACTGAACTGTTTTTCAAGTACTAGGTTTTGATGACTACATTTCTATAGAAAGTGTATTTTGCCAGGCATGGTGATTCACGCCTTTAATCCCAGCACTTGGGAGGCAGAGGTAGGAGGATTGCCATGAGTTCAAGGCCACCCTAAGACTACATAGTGAATTCCAGGTCAGCCTGGGCCAGAGTGAGACCCTACCTCAATAAAACAAAAAAAGAAAGTGAATTTCCACTGATATGGGGGAGTGTAAGTGTGGGAACCATAGACAGAGGGGGGACAGAAGGGTGATAGGAAGTGACAACAACAAAGTGCATTTGGAAATGCCAGAATTAATAATACCTAAATCTGCATATGTCTATAAAATAAAATAAAATAAAATGGAGTTGGTGGTGAATACTGAAGAGACTCTAGGTTCATCAAAGTGCTGAGAATAAGTGATTACAGAATGCTCATTATTATATGAGGCATCTTTAAAAAAATAAATTTATTTACTGGGCTTGGTGGTGCATTCCTTTAATTCTAGCACTCGAGAAGTAGAGAGAGGAGGATCACTGTGAGCTTGAGGCCAGCTTGGAACCCTTGTGGGAGTTTCAGGTCAGCCTGGACTGGAGTGAGACCCTACCTCAAAAAAATAAAATAAAATAAATTTTTGTAGTATTTGAGAGGAAGAGACAGACAGACAAAAAAGAGACAGACAGAGAGAAAGAAAATGGGTACTCCAGGTCATCCTGCCACTGCAAACAAACCCCAGACACATATTCCACCTTGCATCTGGTTTTATGTCAGGCTTTGAAAACAAGTGCATTTTAACCTCTGAGCCATTTGACCACCCCTAAATTAGATATCTTTGTTACCTTTCCAAGGCTCAGAGAACATTGTGGAAATGGGGGCGTGTAAGAGCCAGAAGATGGGGAGAAGTGCTGTGGAATGCTATCCTCCGGACTTGACATGGTCAGTACATTCATGACATCAGTGACTATCATTACTTGCACAAGAGCTGCACAATATTGATTACATCAACATTTTGTTTTCCATGGATAGTGCAGAAGGGGGAAAAAGACATAAAAGTAGAAGGATAGCTGAAAAGAAGCATGGATTAAATAAAAGGGGACAGAAAGGGGGACAATAGAAGACAATGAGAAGAGATTATGACATAATACATTATATACATGTATGAAAATGTCAAAATACAAGTTAAAAGAAGAGAAACTATAACTCCCCCCCCAATAAATTCTGAAAAATGCTGGCTGTCCTACTCTTCCCCCCTGTTGGATGTCCTTCCTGTTCCAAATTGAATCCCCTGTCATTTGGCATGCTCAATTCTCTCTTCATGATCAGATTCCTCTGTGAGCCTCAGGGATCTATTCAAGTGTCACTTGCTACCTGGAGCATGAACTAAAAGCCAATGCCCTCTTGCACAACTTTGTGCCAATGTCAGTGTCAAGGTGTTGGTCTCCTGAAACAGGATTGTTACATGGTACCTCAGACAAACACTATACAAGCTGTTTGTTCACATTTGTCTATTGCTTTATCCTGTTCCAAATTATATATGTAAAGTTCTAATTTTAAGAGAAACACTGAAAATAAAGTGTCTTAAAGGAAAATAAACTTTAGGAGGCTTGCTTGTAACTCATCTTCAAGATCTGAAATATATTTACATTGACACATTAAAATTACTAAATTGATAAATCTTCTTCAATTTCTTTTAGTGTCCCCTAAAGTTACTTGGGTATAGTATTTCTGTTCAGGTAGTAATTATTAATTTCCTGAAAAATTGGCTTACTCACAACATCCTTTAATAAGTACTATGTTAAACTATTATTACATTAATTTTGTAGACAGATCAACATGTGGTATATGTGAAGACAACTTTTCTACTTCTGACTCCCCCTTTCCCCCCAGGACAAGTATGTAGGTTTAAGAGAGGTTAATGAAAAGTAAACAAAATATGTGCATATTTATTAGTCTTGATGTGGTGACCCAGATAATCCCACTGATTACAGCAATATTTATTTCCCAGTCACATTGTATATCAGCTCCTTCAGGTCAAATGTCAGAATTTTTTTTTTTTGCTGTTGTTATTCCAGATACATCTTTCCCCAAACCAAGGAAAAGAGTGTGAACTGGTGGAGAGATTCTGTGAGGATCTGCCTGGGACAGTATATCACACGGCCACATCCATTCATGTATTGATTTTGTCCATGACAATAAGCAGTAATTAAGCGACTCCTGGAATCTCTCTTGTACTTCATGGTGGCCCTCTCTTCTCTACATATTATTTATTTCCTGTGATAATCTGTGGAAGAAGCAGCCCTTCTCATGGCAGATATGACATTCTCATGGCACACTGACAAGAATCAGATAGTTGGGAGAAACTCCAAATATGCCTTGACCCTTGTATGTGCAGCATGTCTAGCTCAACAGCAGTAGAGATGAGATGGGATGTTTGCCCTCATAGTAGGCACCATGAGGTTCTTGACCACAAGTGAAGATACACAGTCCTCATATGGGACAAGGAAAAGCTGATGGTTGGGAACAGCATGTAGGAATAATTTCAGGTCAAAGTAGTGTAATGTCTAACTAACAATGGCTGATCTGATAATAGGAACTTGTTTTTCTCATGCAAAAGGAACTCTAGAGATAAATTATTAATTAAGATAAAATTATTAATTAATATGTATTTTCTTCAAAATGCTATCAAGGGCTTAAATTTATATTATTCTATTCTTAATATTTTTATTGTTCATATTTGCATACATTTTGTTTGGGCACACATGTGTGGCGTGGATATGTGCACATGGAAGCCAGAGGTCAATGTCCTGTGTCCTTTCAATCATTTTCTGCCTTAAGTTTTGAAACAGGGTCTGTCATTGAACCTGGAACTTGTTGATTGTCTATACTAGCTAGCCAACAAACCTCAAGTATCCTATTGCCTTTGCCTCCCAAGGGCTGACTTGCAGCCATGCAACACTGTGCCTAGGTTTTACATGGTGCTGGAGATCTCAGCACAGGTCCTCATGCTAATGCAGCAAGCACTTCACTGAGCAACTCATCTCCCCAGTCCACACATTGCATAGCTCCAGGCATCACAGGTAGAGTGGAATAAATAAGGATGAATGATCATCCCATCAATGTCTTTTATTAAGAATTCATATACCATCCTAGAAGCTCTTCTCCCTCCTCATAACAAAGATGTTTACCTTTATCTAATTGTGTAAACAGTGGCTTGAAGTGGATTATCAATCAATGCTTCCTTACACAAGAAATTACCAGAAAGGATGGATATTTGCCTTTGAGCTTTTTTTTGGTCATAGTTTACAAATAGAAACTAAAGGCAAATTTATAACCCCTTTTGGTCAACTTTTCCATTATTATGCACGTAACTTTCTTGATAACATTATTAAATTCCTCAAACAATCTAGCCCCATAGGATTTATGTAGGAATATTTTGTTATTAGGGAGATTATTGTTGTTTACTTCTCTACATAGGTAATTTACAACTTTCCTCAGGAGAGAAAAATGATGCCCAATAATGAAATCTCATTGTACAATAGTCTTTAGGAGAAAGAAAAGTCCATTTTATTTTCATTTACTTTACTTATATTTGTAAATGTTTTGTAGTTATTTCAAGAAAGCTCTCTGACATTGTTAAAACAAAAATAATTGTGTTGCCAAAGGTGTGTATATACGTCAGAGATGAGAGCTCATTTCCACTGGTAGAAACACATTCTTGTTTCTTGAGAGGGATGTGTTATAAATGTCTCACCCTTGTGAAAACTGTGAACTGCTAACAGACTGATTTAAATAAAAAACTTCATGCAGAGGAGATATTTGTAGTGCAGCAACTTGGTCTGTTTACTGTGATTCCAGAAAGGCAATCACTATGGAATTTGGAAGATAATGTCTCCTACTTATGATTGGTCTTTACAAAAGGGAGGGCCTTGATGTGTCCAGAGGAAGAGCCATTGGGAGCCAGTCTAGGAGAATGGAGTGTTGCTAGGCTAGCTCTATGGAGTTTGGGTAGCTTCACCAGTAGGAATTTACCTCCTTGCAGTGCTGGAAGCCAGGTAGCCAAAGTCAAGGTATTAGAAGGGTTGGTTCTTCCTGAGAAGTCTTTCCTTCATTTGTAGTTGACTATATTTTTATGTCTTCACGCAGACTTTCCTCTGTGCGCATTCATATTGTAATGAGATTTGGTAGCTGGGCAGTGGGGTGGGGGTGGGGCTGTTCATGAACAGTCCTTAAACTCCAAACACTGAATTCATGTCTGGTTTTCACCAAAGAATTGGAATAAAGTCAGAGAAGGATGATTTCCAAACCATTACATTTTTATTGAGGAATATTCGAGGGAGAGGTTGCATTCTGACTGAGGAAGGGAAAGTGGACACACTCATGCCTTCCAAGAGCCCCTGTGAGATTCAATCATGGGTCTGGGAAAAAGGTTGTGAAAAGGGATTCTTCTAAAAATATGTGTACTTTAAAGAACTAAAAGATAACAATCATAAAAACAAAATATCCAAGGACATGGTCAAAACAGTGTTGAGAACCCCGCCCCCCCCCACCCAGGATTTAGGCATAGAGATCTAAACATCCAAGGAGCCAGAAATCAATCCCATCCTTCCCCCTCCTGTGTAAACCCAGGTAAGACTGTTTATTTGGAGTCAGAGGATCTGAAAGAGGTTGGCACACCTAGGTGCAGCACAATAGCTGATTAGCTTGGTCAGGGAGAAGGGAGCCTCCTCCTTCCTCCCCCCCCCCCCACACCCCCCCCCCTGCCCACACACACTTGGGTGTATTTCATACTTGGGGGAGATCTGATTGGGTCAGATAAGCAGACACTGAATTCCAGTTCGACTTCTGGGACAGATAGGGTCTGTATGACTTAGGTGAAAGGACTGAGAAGGCACTTGTGTTCCAGGCTGTAGGCAGAGATAAGATTCCTCTTATGAGTCTTCCCTGGCTATCTATCTAATAGTCATGCTACCTACCTAGTTCCCTCTCAGTTTGAGTTCTAATATCCCCTTCTCATAAAGACACCCAACATACCGGATCAGGACCTACTGTCACAGCCTCATGTTACTTTAATTGCCTCTTTAAAGACCTTACCCAAAATATAATCATATTCTAAGTAATGGAGTTAAATTTGAATGTGAGAATTTTGGAAGGACACTATTCAGCTCATAGCAGACAAGTGCACATTAGAATAATTTAGGAGGTGTTCACCTCTCTACACACTTACGTATTTACTTATATACTTTTATTTCTGCCACTATTTTCACATGAATTTATTTTTTTATGTGTTGCATCCTCACCTTGGTGATAGACCTGCATCATGGAGAGTAGTGTCATCTATTATACCAACATCACACACACACAAATACACAGATACACAAGCTCACACATACCATTTGCTTGCCTCTGTTAAGATAATTGGTAGCAAAAACCCAGTAATGTCAAGAAAGCCTCTTATCACCATGGTCCACTTGATTTCATGTGTAGTTATACTAACCCAGTGTAACTTAAGTGATATTGATAATTTATCATGTGTTCTTCCAGCTTGTTGAGCACTGACTCAGGGAAAGGGGTAACCCTTGCCCTGTCTGTTTATAGCTCAGGTTGAAATCATTGAAGCTTTGAGAATAACGAGAAGGTAAACCTCTCCCCAGGCTGTTTTTCCCTTGCCCCAGATCTGAAAATTTGCACAGAGGCCACTATTGTTTATGCCACGGTATTAAAGTGCTTGTGGTTTGAACCACAAACTGGAAGCTTCGCTGGAGGAGAAGACCTCTGGTTGGCACTCTTGATCCACAGATGGTGACTGCTTTAAGGAGCTTCCCCAGTCATTTCTGCTTGCTGTTGGTAATGACATTTGTTCTACTACTTTTCACCAGAACTGCTCCAGTCATTTTTGCTGGGTGTTGTTTAGCACCTGGCTTGATATTCTGTTCTTTACTTGCTTCGTGACATTTCTTCTTTAACTTTTGCTTGTTATATGCCTAGTAAATTCACTCATTCAGGACCAACAGTATGGCTATCATAGATTATTTGGGGGGGATCATCATAGTACTCATCTGGCTAATGCTACTTGTCTGAATCAAGAGTTCTATATTTTTCATGTGAAACTTTCAACTTGGTATTTTATTTACTTATTTTTCTTGTTGTTATACTCAAATACAGCCAAGCCACGTCTAATTTCATTTGTTAGTATACTAACATTTTGGAAATTTTGATAGAAGATTCCTACTTTGCTATCTTATTTCATCATCAAAAAAAGAACAGCATGAAAGCAATTGTAGAGAACTTGGTATTTTAAATGGGATAAAGTTCTTACACATTTTAGGAAGAAATAACAAATCTACATTCTTGAAGAAGCTATTTGAAAAGTGTGGGCTCCCAGGTCCCCATCTTTTCTTGGCTTTGTTCTATGACATGAAAGTCTGTTGACCTTACTTCTTTACTGGATTGGAAATCATGCCAGATGCTCTCCAGCAGAACCTTAAAGTCTATCTTACTTGACAGAGTAACCCTTGAGATACTCCAAGCTTAGTTTATTTATATGGGGAAATAGAAGGCTCTAGAAAGTAGAAAAATCTATGTCTTAAGAACAAGGAATGGGTTTTATTTTACTCTCATGTACTGTTGCTTTCCCTGAGGAATAAGGCTATCCAGAGAGTCATGAAAAACCACTGTCTGTTCATTTTGAAGCATAAAGCCTGCTATGGACCCAGAAATCCCACCTCACTCTTCTGCTACAAATTGGCATTTTCTACTATTGACTTCAGTACTGCAGGGGAAGGTGGCTGTATCCCTGGAGCCTAGGTGAGTACCTGACCTCCATCATGCAGCTGCATATACATGGGTGAGCTCCAAGCATTGTGAACAAGTTTGAAAGCCTTGAGGACAGACATAGTGCTGTCATCATTTTTTTTTTTCTTCAGAAGATCTTCTCTTTATTCACTTTGTTCCACAGTGCTGTTGGAACCCAAATGGGTCATTACAGTAAATGCCACAAGCATGAAATACATAGGTCCCCAGAGTACAGATGAGACCATTAGAAAAATTCAAGGATCTTACCTTATAAGCACTGCGGCAACATGGTGAGAAGTAGACCTTTATTTTTTCTATTTCTGGAGTGCCCAGTGTTTGGAAGACAGTAGTAAGAGTAGGTAGGGTAAGGGTAGACATAACTTTATGTTGAGTGCTAAGTTGTGCAGACTGTTATTTAAAGAACCAGGTCTTGAGGCCAGGGAGGGATCTAGCATGCATTCATGTATGACCTGGCCCCATGTCAACCTGGAGAACTTGTCATGGAAGATAGGAACAGGTTACAAATGGATCCAGTCTTTACCTGAGATAGGTGGTAAAGAGCCTATTAACTCCATCCCAAAACTCCTGAAAGAAGTCACACCCCTGCACTCACTACATGGCTTCCTCCACCAAGCATGCATTCATTCTCCTCTATGTTTTGGCAGTTCCTTTCTCCTCGCTCTTCCTTTAGAGTCTGTAAACACAACATATTTCTTTTCCAATATTGTGCCTGCTGACCCCTCACCTGTCTTCCGTAACTAAACTGCATAAATGCAAGTGGATTAGCCTTGACTTTGCCGCCACATTCCCTGCTGTCACATCTGTACATAGGCTTCTTTATTGGGACAATTCTGGAAACCATCATGAGAGACTTTCTAAGGCCTGAGCCACACCCCATGTTGAATTCTCATCATACCCAGGCTTGTTGGAGCAGTTTGTAGACTACCTGCTTTTCTTGCTTCTGTTCTCTGTTGCTTTCTAAGAAACCAATGATTCCTACCTCCCAGTGCCCTTGCTCTGTCCTTGCTAATGGCTGCTTTCCTTGAGGTGTGATCTACATTCCCCATGGTCCTGCTCACTTCCTTCTCATCTCTCCTGTCTACCTGATGAATTTTATGTTGATGACTTTGTCTCTCTTGAGGTCATGTGCTTCATCCATCTGTCTAGTGGACTCTTGCAGCTGTTACCCAGAAAACATGCCGGTCCCCAGACCATGACTGAAGTATTATGTTCTGAGGCTGCAGCTCTGCAAGGCTCCTTGTCCTGGTTTGCAGTCAGCATGCGACTGGGTCTTGAGAAAGCCAAAAATAAAATCCCTTATCCATACTGACAGCACCTGAAAAGCAAGCAAGCAGAATAAGACAGCAGAGGTGCTGGGAGCTTTGAAGTGGAAATTAGGCACCCTAAGTGGCTCATTTTGTAAGTGGTCATGCCATACTCAGAGGCTTGCCTGGCTCGCATTACAGTTAACAGGCACAACTTAGAAACATGACCATTTCTTGGAGCTCTCTGCTTTGTGATCAGGTTTAGGTTCCTATCTCCAATAGCAATAGGAGAATTGGCAGTCTGGAAAAAGGGCTGCTTTTTTGTTGTTGTTTACTTATTCATTTTGTTTCGTTTTTCATACAGCCCACAGTCATATAATATTTATCAATATTCTGTATTGAGTTGAGTTGAAAGTGATCAGTTTTCAACTATAAGCATGACAAAAATCCTTATGTCAGTTTTGCATGATTTATAAATTACCATATTCCTTGTTCTAGAACAGACATAGTAGGAACAAGTATTATGATGTTTAAAAACAAACAAAGTTTTAGCCAGGCATGTTGGTGCATGCCGTCAATCTCAACACTTGGAAGAGAGAGGCAGGAAGATCACTGTGAGTTTGAGTAAAACCTAAGACGATACAGTGTATTCCACATTATCCTAGGCTAGAGCAAGACCGGACCTCAAAAAAACAAAAAAGAGAAAGAAAAGAAAGTCTTGAAATTACCTGCTTTCCTAATCATGCCACCATTTTAAGAAATGCATAGTTAAAAACAAGTAGCTGTTATCAAATAGCATTTAATCGCAGGATCAAACTTCACAAGAACATGGCTATAGTCAGTTTTGTTCTTGCTACATCTGAAACAACAAACAGCTCTTGGGACTTGAAACATTCAGTAGGTGGTTGCTTGGAGACAGGTTTCAGGTGGCTGTGCAGTGACTTGCCTAGCATGTATGAGGCCCTGGGTTTCATGCACAACACTGCAAAAGTACACAAGGTGGTGAAAGATAAGTGACTGTGAAATGAAGCTTCCATATACCTCATTTTTTAAAGATTATTTATTTATTTATTTATTTGAGAGCAACAAACAGAGAGATAAAGAGGCAGATAGAGAGAGAGGGAGAATGGGCGTACCAGGGCATCCAGCCACTGCAAATGAACTACAGATGCATTCACCCTTGTGAATCAGGCTAATGTGGGCCTTGGGGAATCAAGCCTCAAAATGGGATCCTTAGGTTTCACAGGCAAGTGTTTAGCTGTTAAGCCATCTCTCTAGCCCCCATATACCTCATTTTTAAATGCATGTAAAATGGTATTTGAGAACATTGTGGGAAGCAAAGAAGAAACTCAAGAGATAGAATTTAAAAGGTTATTTATAAATATGAAGATGAACCACAACTTTTTATTCCTATGCTCTAATTCTATCATGCCCATTCAAATGAGGTATAAATAAAATATCCAAGTATTGTATAAAGTTAATAGCCAACATTTACATGAACATAGAAAAACTTCATTTAATAAGATATAAAGCCTTTGCCATATATAATTTATTTCCTTGAAGACACATTTTTGCCTACAACTTTGCTGATGATTGTTCGATCTTACAGGACTAATGAATATAAAACATGATGATCACAAAGAGTGTTCACTGTGAGTCAAAAGAAGATAAATAACAGAATACCTTCTTACTCCAAATCATATGGAAATAAATTCCCATTTTTCTTCTGAGCATGAGACATGCATAAATAACAAGAGCTCTAAAAATGATCACAATGGGGATTAGAGTCATGTGGATAGATATTTTAAAAAGTACTCTGATGCACACATTTTGTTTGGCTGTGATAGAGGGTGTTAGGTTACTTTGACTTACATGTGCCATGGGAAGAACGTGTTTGTACTGGGCAGCTTTGAACTTGCTTGTGTCAGCATTTCCCAACTGCTGTCACTGCTGCTAATAACTCTTTTGTTAATAGGTTCACAGCATGCACTAGGGGTAATTAGAGGATCACCAGCTTCCTAGTAGAGATAGATATCTGACTTAACTTTAATTGTGTTTTTGCCTGCTTTCAAGACACCCAGATTTGGGTCCACTGAAAGTTTTTGAAATAGCAAGTTTGTCCGTGTTATGGACTAAATGTGTTATTTCCAGTTTATATACTGACATCCTAACACCTAGTGTGCGAGTACTAAGAGATGTGGCCCCTGGGAGGGAATTAAGTCATGGAAATGCAGCAGTCAGGCATAGGAATTGTGTCATGATGAAGGGGACCGCAAGCATCTTTGACTCTTTCTTCCACATGAGCACACAAGAAGTCAGGGGCTGCAGTGCAGAAAAGGGCCCTCAGTGAAACGTGAGCATTCTGACACTTGATGTCAGACTTCCAGCTTCCAGAGCTATGAGCAATAAGTTTCTCTCATTCATAAGCCACACAAGACTCTGACACTTTGCTAGAACAGCACGTATACACTAGCATTGCTTGTGCACAAGAAAGACAAGAATAGAAAGAGGTGGCAGGAAATAGCTTGTCTAATTCAAAGTTTTCTACAAAATATGTGTTCCTTAAAAGCTCATGTTGGTTTAGTTTCCCCTAGGCTCTGGGATTAAATGGTTAGTTGCCAGCTGGTGTCACTAATGTTGGTGATTCTGGAAATGGTAGGGTATGGGATCTTCCTGGAGGAAGTAGGTCACTGGGAGAGATACTGGAGAGTATCTTATCTCTGTACCATTTTGGTTTTGTACTCAACTCCATATATAATAATAGCTGTAAAATCTCCTCTGCCTCAGGTTGCCATTATGTTCTGCCCCAGGGCATGGAGCCAAGTGACCATGCACTGAACCCTTTCAAACCACAAGTGAAGTAAATATTTGCTTAAGTTGTTTCTATCAGGTGTTCTGGCTACAACAATGCAAAAGTAGCTTTGTTCAACTTGTATGTAAACTCGAATAAAAAATTTAGTTAATTTAAGGCAGGCATGGTGGTGCATGCCTTTAATTCCAGCTCTTGGGAGGCAGAGGTAGGAGGATCACTGTGAGTTCGAGGCCACTCTGAGACTACATAATGAATTTCAGGTCACCCTGAGCTACAGTAAGACCCTACCTAAAAAAAAAAAAAAATTCATGAAGTAAATTATTTTGTTTTATAATTTGTACATTAACCCATTAAAATGTCTTCTAAGTATAAATTTTCTTTCCACTAAGAGTTTAAGATGGAAACAATAACCATGAGGATGGATTTAATTACTTTTGCAGCTAATAGTCATTAGAATCTCGCTAAGTAATAAACACTTGGTATTACGATGGGATTACAAAGATTAGTTGGCCATTTTGTTTGTCTTTAAGAGGCATCAGGGACAGCATACCAATATACCAGAAGATGCAGTACTCAACTCTGTGTGAAGATCCCAGAAAGTTTCCGCTTTCTTTGCTTCTTTACTCTGCCCTGTGTTTCTTCTACATGTGCTTAGAGCACATCGTTGTCTTTCTGCCATTAGCCAAATACACTTACCATTCAGTGAATAGCCCTCAAATGTCTACATATCTTACTACACAGCAATGAAGTAAACATACCTTCCTGGCGTTGGTTCTAGTAAGGAACAGCACACCTGTAGATTCCTTATCAGATGGTGATGAATGAAGGAAAAGAAAACCCTGCTGGTTAATGATCTTGGTGGGAGGGAAGGGCTTAGATATTTTTGACAGGGTGTTAGGAAAGGTCATCTAAACAAGCTGATATTTGTAGAGAAATCTTGAAGTGAACCATGAGATGGGTTCACAAATGCACAAGATACTTAGAAGGGAATTGTATATCTTATTCACTGCTACATTTTTGGCATTAAGCAGGACTTCAAGCATGGAGATTACCTATACAATGTGTGTAAATGAATGTGGTGAATAAGTTCTTACAGAACTGGATATGGACAGCATCAAGGAGACAGGCTAGAATGGTAAAATCCAAGGTTGAGATCTGCAGTTCAAGGTGACCTGGAGCTCAGTTGTATAAACCATCAGCATATTTCCACTGAGTAAGCAGAGACTGGAACAAAATACAGCTGGAGGTTAAGACTTATTACTGATCAGGGCTGTCTCATGTGGCCGGACAAGTTGTGTACTAAAAAACAATTCTAGGAAAACCTCAAAGACAGAGTCAATAAATATATTTATTACTCAAAAATATGTATGTAACATGAATATTTTGATGTGTGGTTTTAGGTCCCCTTTTGGATGTGCAAATAGTATGAATATATGATAAGTACATGCTTGCAAAATTATTACCATGTTAGATATTTTATTTTTTAATATATTCTAATTTTTAACTTTTAATGAGCATGATATTAAGCATTTGTATTGCTATTAAATAGTCATTGAGAATGTGCTTTAAACATGCGTGCCTATTAGTTCATCATTTGTATACCATAATTAATTTATATAATTACTAAGTACTGGACATTAATTTCTTTTTTCTGTGTGAACCTTTGGTTATATTTCTGATATTTTCATCATGGAATTGTTATTAGTACTCAATCTTTAAGATAATCAACCTCTGGAAGCTGAGGCAGATTCTTTCTGGTTCTTTAGTGAGGGAATTTCATAGCTGTATTTTATAACATAATTTCACATTTACCTTGAACAAGGTTTACATTTCTATTTCTACATTTGTGTAATGTAGTTAGCAAGTCAAGAACAAATAAGAATGTGCTATAGTTTTAAAACTGATGCTCACTAACAAAGTGTCTCTCTGGGGACTGACTCAGAAGGTGGAGAGGGTCCCTAGAAGTCTGGGGAGCTGGCCCCAGTAATTGGGTTACTTATGTCATGTATCTCAGGATGTTGTGTCATGGTTATTACTGTTCTTCACAATAGAAGTATGAAATATTTTCTCCCCAGTCAACTGTAATGTCATCAACTCCTGGACAATGGACAAGTGCTTTTTATGGGTTAAAATGGGGTATTTAAGCAGAGATTCTGCTATGGCCTGGGCATGCTTTGAGGGTTCCTGAAGGCTACACTGTGATTGGAAGCTTGGTCTCTAAGGTGTGGCTAGTGGGCAGTGCTATGGCACCTTAAAAAGGAGGGGCTTAGTGACAGGTTTTTAGATCACTAGGGCATTGCTCTCTGAAGGGAGTTCTGCAGCCACTTGGTAATACTTGTGAAGGGATGGCTATGAACACCTGAGTCTGTCCCCAACTCAGCTCAGTCTTGTCCCTGTTGGACACTTAATCAATTTCCGTCACCATTGCTATCCACAGGAAGTGATGCAGCCAGTGATGCCTACATTATACCATGTTAATTTGAACCTCCCAAGTGTGAACTAAGTAAGCAGATTCATAAGTAGTCTATGCCAGGTATTTTGTTACAGTTATGTGAAGCATAAAACATTCAATAATTTAAAGGTTTTAAAAGTAGATCTGGAGAGATGGCTTAGCAGTTAAGGCACTTGCCTACAAAGCCAAAAGAACCAGGTTCAATTCCCTAGTACCCATGTAAGCCAGATGCACAAGGTGGTACAAGTGTCTGGAGCTCATTTGCGGTGGCTGGAGGCCTTGTTGTGCCCATTCCTCCTCTTCCTCCTCCTCCTCCTCCTTCTTCTTTGTCTCTCTCTCTCTCTCTCTCTCTCTCTGTCTCCCTCTGTATGTGTGTGTCTTCCTCTCTCAAATAAATAGATGAAATGAAATTTTAAAAAAGTCTTTAAAAGTAACTGAGAATGGAATGGTATGTGGCAAGAAGGGATTTAAAGAATCAATCACATTAAATTGAGGTTCATTGTAGATCACCCTAGTCCTTATAATTGGTGCCCTTATAAAAAGAATATTAAACCCAAAGATATATACACAGAAAAGATTATCTCAAAAATCATGGTGTGTGTATTGGGGAGAGGCAGCCCTGTGAAGATCAGCATATGTCCACAAGCAAACAAATGTCTTCAACTGTCAGAAACTGAACATGTTGAAAGAATTTGCAATACTATGCATGGTTCTGTGGGCACCTTGCTTCTAGACTTATAGCCTCTAAAATGATCAGACATTAAATTTCTATTGTTTTAAACTAGTTTGTTATGCAGCCATAGTATACTGATATCAAACATAGATGTTATGACAAATGACAAAATTAGGCTTTGAAAAAGGAGTGTTAGACTATGGTATTTATTGTCGTCCTACTGCCAGATGAATCTGATGTATTCATTCATTGGTTCATTTTGTCTCTTGTCAAATGCTTATTTAGTATCAAGTAATTCCCTAATATTTCAATTTCTAATAAACCAATACCACAGAAACATGTTTTGGTATAGTTTTCCCAGAAAGGATAATTTTATGGATTTATTCCACTATCTTCATCTATGACTCAATTACTGCAGAACACATTTCTATCAGGAAGTCATATGTGGCTATGCTAGTCCTTGTTCTCCTACAGATAATACATGTTTTTGATTGTTTGGTGATTTGGCCTATTCCTTTTTTCTCCATACATAGTAGAGAAACCTTTATTCCCCCTTTAACGTACTACTTTTGACAGGAAAAATGAGTCCACTGATTCACCAAGAGCAGTTAAGCAAACACAACACTGTCTCCAATGTATGTAGACATGGTTTATTTCTTCACAACATTAAGTAGATCTCTCCTGTATACTGACCTGGTAGAACTTGGAGGTGAGCACACAGGATTGGTTTAATGAATATTAATTATGCAGTATATGTGATCTCCCTATTCCTGCTTTGGATAGGATGCGTTCAGGTTCCTTGTCTATGTTCAGGTCTCCCCAGCTCTTCGTTTGAATCTAACACCATATCACTATACTCAAAGTGATTTTGTTTAGTGCTGTTACCACAGTCATCATACAGTATGGCAGTAGTGGAGAATTAGCACCACTTGGGGAGATAGTGAAGCTCTTCTTGCTAAGACAAGAATATGTCATCCTAGTCCCAGTTTTCATGGTTCTGAGCTATGTGAATTGGGAAAACTAGTGAATACTGCAATGCCAGAAGTGTTATTTGCCAAGCAACATTACAATACACATCTCATGATGATTAGCAAGTTGGGCCCACCCAGATCTGTATACCCAGGAGTAATCTGAGTAAAATACCACTCTTTGAAAATTCTTTTTTTTTTTTATTTTTGGTTTTTCAAGGTAGGGTCTCACTCACTCTAGCCCAGGCTGACGTGGAATTCACTATGTAATCTCAGGGTGGCCTCGAACTCACAATGATCCTCCTACCTCTGCCTCCTGAGTGCTGGGATTAAACACATGCGCCACCACTCCTGGCTCGCAAATTCTTGAAAGTAATCAACATCCATTGGGTTTTCCAGTCAGCATTCTGCTGTGCTATATGCAGGTCTGGAGCTATAGCCCAACATTATGGCTGCTAACTAATATGAAATCTCAGGTGTGTTTTGGATTATAAACCCTAGGATTTAAGTGAAGTTAACATGAGATTTTTATCCACTGGTCTGCCTGCCCTGCCTCAGCTTCTAGACAATGAGACAAAATCAGATGCTATGAGGAACTTGTTTCAATCTTCCTTGAGATTTTCTTTTCTGCTACTATTCACATTTTTATCTTAATTTTTATTTGCATTATATTTTTCTGTTATATGAAAGGCTTTGCATATGGATGTCATCTTCAATAGAATGAAACATTTTTAATAACTATGCTAAAATTTTAGTCTTGAGAGAAAGAAGCAAGACCAATGTTTTAAGATTAATTCATTTTGCAAAATTGCTTTCAGAAATTAGTAAGTTAACCCTGGGAATTCACAGGGACATTTCATGAATATAAGAAAAACAGCCTGAAGGCAGAAAAGCCATATGTAACCTCAATGAACAGAAAACTGGGGCAAAAGTTCCTGAACAGAAAAAATGCTGTATGGCTGAGTTGTTTGTTGTGTCAGATGGCATCAAATTTTCAATGTTTTTTATAGCAAAGGAGATTAAGGCACTGTTTTTCAGCTAAATTGTGAACATAAACTCTATCTCAATTTTGCTAACAGAAGACCTTAATGTTGATTTTGGCATGGTTTCTAAACTTTTAAACATTAATGCTTTTCATTAGTTATAATCAGCATTAAGACTTGAGCACTTTCCATAAAAGTAGACTTTATTTTCACATGCCAAAACATAAAGCAAAATCAGGTGAAGTTTCAATGTGCAATAAAATACCAAGTGGAGATATGGAGCCATATAAACATTCATCGTCACAGAGCTCCAGCTGTCTAGGTGTTAGGGATAGTCTATCCTATTCATGTGTATAGCATCTTTTATTAGTAGAATCTTACACCATTACTTATTAGCATGCTTTAGAACATTAGAACAGTTCTGTTGATATTATATAATCCTGAAAATGTTTTTAAACCTACTATTACATTTCTAAGACTTTTGACCTTTTCCTTGCCTGAACACATCTTTCAAAACTCTGAACACAAGTTTGGGAGATTGGAAATATAACGCCAGTCACTCAGGGCAAGCAGTGTCACCTTCTCTAGTGAAGCCTGAGCTAGTTTGGAATGAAAGTATACTGCAGATTCTTTATAGCCTTGCTCTAAACAGCAGGGAGGTGGGTGAAGGATTTGTGACATGAATAATCCATCCTTCAAAGGGTAGAAGAGGAAGTATTGAAACTCAAGTTCTACTAACTTATGTGGGGTTTTGTGTCAGAAGGAAAATTCCTATGAAGTCATTCACTACACATTGCATTATTGGATATCATCTATTTTACACATATGGCTGCCTCAAAGAAAACTTCTCATATTAACCTTTCTTGGTTTTAATCACACAGTTCCAATACTACCTTGCTCTGGGTAGTATAAATCAGGTTAACTTGTCTGGTGACACCTGGACTTTAGTGTCTCCCAAGAGCTTCACAGAATACTTGGGAAGAACTGATAAAAAAGAGAGAGAGAGAGAAACTGTAGAGATTCATGGAAGATGAAGATGGGCAGACGATATTCAACAGTGGTGTAGGTAGAGTTGAATGACTAACCCACTGAGTCAGATTGTGGTAGATACCCATGAACTAGAACAGTTTCACCTTCCTCTAAATAATCAGAAAGATTATCTCTTCCTCTTTGTCCACTCATGACTGCATGTATCTTGGAGACTCTTATTGAGGCACAGTGCTGCTTCTCCCCACGCACCTTCTTTCTAAATCACTCCAATGCAATGCCAGAGTACACCTTGCAGAAGAGGTGGGTTCCTACCTGAAAGAGCTATGAGAAGAGGGCTGATTCAAGACAAGCTTTGAAGGTAGAGGGCACATCCAGGGAGGTGAATCTTTTCATACGTATTTTAATTAGTGTAGAAGTGAAGCTACATAAAGAATGTTCTTGACATAGGAAATATCTCCATGGGCTTGACCATGGCTGGTGGTGTTATTTTTGGTAAACCACAGAGACTTTGAGAGGTAAGACCTAGCTGGAAGAAGTGGGCACTGAAGCATGCCTTCAAAGGTTTCACTTGGTCCCTGCCTCCTTCTACTTCTTCCTTCTTCTCTGCTTCCTGCCTGTCATAAGATGAAGTAACTTCACTGCCACTATAATGCTTTGCCCAAATACATGAGACCAAGCAATCAGGGACTGAGTCCTCTGAAACTATGAACAAAACCAACCATCCTTAGCCCCCTTAAGTGGTTTATTTCAGTTTTCATTATAGTGGTGAAAAGGTTAACTGACATAGTAATATATAAGCATGAACCTCAAAACTACTTTCTACCAAGATAATGAGAAAGAGGCGGGTGCTCAAAAAGAATTTTCATGAGCTTTACTTACATTGCTGTCTCTCTACTTGGAGTGTGTGATGAGTGGGGAGCAATGGGGGGAAGGGAGGAATGAAGGGAGTTTTGAAAACATGAGAGAGTTTTCTCTAAAGGTAATTAGAGTATTGTTGAGAGTATATCAGATTTCTCGGCCCACAAGACCAAGATAAAGAATACCCATGAAGATTTTTGTGTCTTTTCTCACAAAATAACCAGCACAAACATGAAAACTTCATATGTATTTGATACCTTGTACAACAGCTGAGCTACAGGCAGCTTGCTCTCCTTTTGTCCCGTGGGGGAGGCCTGTTCTGACATGAGGAAACTGTTTCCTAAAGGCTCCAGGGAAGGAGAGGCACCGGCTTCAGTGCTGTGCAACACATGCTGTAAGCAGAGGAAAGGAAGGTTCTTTGTCAGGAAGCTACTGAGTGTTCGAGGTCTTCGTTGCAGAAGTGCATTTCTTTGCTTCCAAGGAAGGACCCCTGGCTAGCCCTCTCCAGAAAGAATGAAAGAAAAGTTCTTTTTGACACCCAGGAACCAAAAAATGAAGCAGAAGGATTGGTGAAGCAGCAGATCTCCTAATAATTTTATCATAGAAACTATAAGAATAGTTAGGCCTTCTGCTAAATGAGTATTCATCAATAGGATGAACTAAAAAAATGATCTCTAGGAAAGATACTGTGAAATTAATGAGAAAATGACAGATTTTGTTAATTAGTACGTGTTCTGTTACCAAGTAATTCCTATATGTAAAATGTTTGGGACTATTCCATCCTTACTCTGCAGCACTGCAAGGCGAATCTTACATCTTGAAGAGGATAGCCAGCTTCCTCTCTCTGAGTTTTATTCTCATTTTGCCTTCTTCCTTTGGAAGGATGCTGACAAAAGCTACAGACAGACATTTCAGGGCTTTCTCCTTTCCTTCCTTTCTTCCTTCTTCCTCTCTCCCTCCCTCCTTTCTTTCCTCCCTCTTTCTTCTTTGCCTCCTCCTTTCCTTCCTTCCTTCCTTCCTTCCTTCCTTCCTTCCTTCCTTCCTTCCTTCCTTCCTTCCTTCCTTCCTTCCTTCCTTCTTTCTTTCTTTCTTTCTTTCTTTCTTTCTTTCTTTCTTCTCTTTCCCTTACCTTCCCTGCCCTTCCCTTCCCCTCCCTCCCTCCCTCCCTCCCTCCCTCCCTCCCTCCCTTCCTTCCTTCCTTCCTTCCTTCTTTAGCGTATGTGTAGCCATGTGCAATGATGCGTGTGTGGAGATCAAAGGACCTTTGGTGTCATTTGGCACTTTCCTCCTTGAAGGATGGGGTCTCTCACTATTCACTGCTCTGTTCCTCGGGCTAACTGGCCTATGAGTCTCTGGGGGATTCTCCTATTTATATGGGTTTGGGGAGTATCTAAACTCACACTCATGCTTACATGGCATGTACTTTATCTGCTGTCCCATCTTCCTGGCCTATGCTTCAGGGTTCTCTTGATGAAGCTACTGCAGCCTCCACACCTGGCACATGCTGCCAAGGTTTCACTGGTGGCTTAAGTCAAGTAGTTTCCCTGCATCTAGTCCTTGAGGATGAAAATACCGACCTAAATGACTTCAGCACAAGTCTGGTGTCTTCTCTGGAGACTTGCCAAATCAAAAAGACCCTACTGAATTTGCCAGGTAAACCAATAGCTTTGGCTCTAAAAGTCAAAAAGGGAACTGAAGCTACAAACAACATAAACAGACAATAAAGTCAGGTGTGGCATCACATGCCTTCAATCTCAGCACTCAGGAAGCAGAGGTAGAAGGATTGCTTTGCATTTGAGGCCAGCCTGAGACTATATCTCAAAAAAGACACACAGAAGGCAGGAGGAAAAAAAGGAGGAAACCGAAAATTATAAAAATCAGAGAAAGAAGACAAAAGGCAATTACAGGTACTCATGGGAAAAGGCAGACCATTAGATAGAAATTATAATTGTAGATAATTGAAAAATACCTCCTAGATATTAAGAACTATGCATATTTAAGTCAAAGTTTTTAGAATCATTGAGGAAATGTTACCCACCTAGATACAGTATTGCTAAAATTTTAGTTATCAGTACAAAGAAAAATTCTGAAATGATTCACCAGAAAAATAGGCCAACTATAGGCAAATACAATTCTGCCGGCAAATTCTGTCCTAACTACTGATCTCCAGAAAACAATGGAGTCTTTTCTTTTACCAAGATGTGAAGGGAATAATGGTGTGACCCAAAAATTGTATAGTCAACTGAACTATCATTTGCATATGGAGGCAATATATGTGACTGTAATGAGAAGATAAATCATCTGCATATACTTACACTAAAAAAAAAATACTCAAGACAGCTGTCAGCTATACCAAAATTAAAAGGAAATCACAGAGTGAATGCATGGTATGTACTATAGACTTGGTGTTTACTTCCTCCCTCATCTCCAAATCCATAGCCCCCAGATGGTGGTATTGGAAGTTATAGCCCTGAGTTTGGATGAAGTCCTTTGGGTAATAAGTATTGGTACCTCTGTAAGATAAGGTAAAAATGAAATCAAAACATTCTGTTTCTCTTTTATGCACTTGTGTTTGCACTGTAGCTCACTCTAGTTCTCTTCTTCCCTCCTTCTCTCCCTTCCTCACTTTTTCCCTTATTCCTCCTCCCCTAGCCCTAACCCTAGCCCTAACCCTAACACTAACCCTAACACTAACCCTTTTCTGTCTTCCTCCCATGTATGAACACAGTGAGAAGGTAGCAAGTTGTGAGCCAGGAAAAAGTCCTCTATCAAAATTGCAACCTGGGACTGGAGAGATGGCTTAGAAGTTAAGGTGCCTGCCTGCAAAGCCTAAGGCCCTATGTTTGACTCTCCAGGTCCCATGTAATCCAGATACACAAGGTGATACAAGCATGCAAGATTGCACATGCATACAACGTGGTACATGTTTCTGCAGTTCTATTGCACTGGCTAGAAGGTCTGGGATGTAAATTCTCTCTCTTTCAGTGTCCCTCACTTTCTCTCTCATTAAAAAAAAAAAAAAATCAACCAGGCTTGCACCTTGGTCTCCAGCTTCTGCTTTCCCAAACTGTGAGAAATAAGTATTTAATTATTTATGTTATAAGTCACCTAGTTGATGGTTTTCTGTTATAGTAGCCTAAATGAACTAAGGCAGTATATATAAGGATTGATGGTCAAAACTAGACACTTTGCAGTATAGAGTCAAGTGTAAATAGCGGTAATTATTGTAAATATTGTGAGTAATAATTATATAATTATGTAAGTAAAATTTTTAAATAATTCAATAGTCTTTTTATATTTCAGCTCAGGCTAATAAAAAGTATGTGTTAGATAAATAAGTAAACAATAAAAAATATACTTACCTTGTATTGGTGCACCCTAAAAAGTGTAATAGGTGGGTTTTTTGCCTTCCTAAACAGATAAAATAATATTAAATAATATTTTGGAAGTTTAAAATAAATAAATAGTAGTGCTACAATAAAATATATAATTTCCAAAAGAGAAAGAGAAGCCTAATGAATAATAATGAATAATAGTGCAAAGATCATATAAGAAGAAGCTAAAAGAATGAAATGAAGTTTGAGGTCAGCCTGAACTATAGAGTGCATTCAATATCAGCTTGGGTTTGAGGGAGGCACTGCCTTAAAAAAATAAAAAAGCATTAGAATAAAGAAGAATGAAGACAGTGTTGTTGATGTAAATATACTCAATGCATTAATTTCTAATGAAGTGAGAGATCCTCATACTGTATTACAAATAAAAGCCCAGTGAGTGGTAGTAACAGAAACAAAGGCTGATTTCAGCAAAATTGCAAAGTAGACACTTTTGAGCTCTCATTCTCCCACTGAAATATTAACAAAACAAACAGAAACTGTCAGAACCAATTTTGTCAGAACACTGGAAAACAGCCAAGGGTTTATATAGCCATTGGAAGGCTGAGTCAAGGAAAAACAACTTCAAAATGGTAGGAAGTGTTTGCAACAGTTTTACTTGCCTATATCTTACTTTGCCTGTGCATAGCCATAATCCTGAATACAGAAAACCACATTCTCAGAGTGAGGCACTGATCTCTAGTTCTAGATGGATCAGAGCTGACCCTACTTGCAAATTATTCTGTTTATCTCTTTTTTCATTCATGGGACTATTGAAGAGGTATTTCTGTCTGTGACATGTAGCTTGATACTTATTCCAAAAAAGCAAGAATTGCTTAGAACCACTGCATGCCACAGTAGTAGCTCAGATTCCTATGAGAAAGATTATAATTGAAACATACAGCAGGCTGCTAAAGGATGCTTAAGGAACAAAAACAGTTGAAGTTACTTCACTAAATTATGATATGCAAATATACCCACATATGTGGAAGAATTTAGAAGGTGATATACATGCTTAATATAAGACATACACTAAGATTTAAAGATTTCATCTTAGGTGTAATGAAAACCTGGTTAAATGTTAAGGATCATCCTGACACAAAGACAGTAGGAAAGGCCTGAGAAAAGTGTCATTTTATTATACTCCTTTTATATTTGACTCCTGCAACTCAAGAGATGCCACTAGTTGAATACAAGCTAAAGAACAGAAAATTAAGTGACTTCCCATAAAAAATAGACTTTGAAAGAATAATTTGAGAAAGTTAGTCAATAAATAGACTATCACAGTGTTCAAATAAACAACAAAAATGAACATATACATACAGATATATCACAAGCTCCAATAAAGATAAACATTCCAGTGTCAGTATTACTTACTTATTAGTACATCATTACACATGGCTCACTTGATGGAGCAAAATAAATGGATTCAAGCCATTCTTAAAGAAGCTCAAACATGAGACCTATGTAGAAGAGACCTTTATAAACTATCTTAAACATTCTTAAAGATCTAATGTGAGGGCTGGAGAGATGGCATAGCAGTTAAACACTTGCCTGTGAAGCCTAAGTACCCTGGTTTGAGGCTCCATACCCCAGGACCCATGTAAGCCAGATGCACAAGGTGGCACATACGTCTAGAATTTGTTTGCAGTGGCTGGAGGAGGCTCTGGTGTGCCCATTCTCTCTCTCTCTCTCTGCCTCTTTCTGTCTGTTGCTCTCAAATAAATAAATAGAAATAAAACTCAATTTAAAAAAAAGATCTAATGTGAATCATGGACAAAGAAAAATAACATATGAACTTATGTGAATATATAAAAATTAAAATAATCAAGTTTGAGAAGCATAAAAGGAAAAGGATAATGTAAACAGAGACCAAGAACCTGTGATACATCACATAGAATCAAGCATGTGCACTCTGGGGATTTGAGAAGGAACAAACAGTAGCAAAAAATACCTCCCCCTAAATTTGATGATATGCATGAATCTACAAATGTAAGTGTTCAATGAAATCCAAGTAAAATACTACCAAAGAGATCCATAGTGATTCACATTCAAATTTTAAACATAATATATGAAGACTTTAGAACATTCCAAGAAAGGTTTTACTCATAATGTAAAATGTTCTCAATAAGATAAGCAGCTGATTCCTTATGAGAAACTGTACAGCTAAGGTGGCAGCTAGTAATACTTAAAGGAAAGGAGGAAAGAAAAACATTTCAATTGAGAATTCTCATCTTGCAAAACTGGTTTCAAACACCAAAGAGATGGGAACTGGGAGTTGGCCCAGTAGATAAAGACTTACCAGGCAAACATGAGGACTGTAGTTCATAGCAACACAAAAGCTGGACATCTTGAATCCCTGCATACCTACAGTGAGATGAGAAATATATACAAGAGAATCTTAGAAATGCATGTCCCAGCTAACCTGGTTTATATAATAGCCAACAAATGACCATGCCTCAAACAAGGTAGGTGGTTTACAACCAACACCCAATGTTGTCTTTGATCTCCTCATGCATTCCATGGCATGAACATTGTGTGTGTGTGGGGGGGGGGTGTACAAAAGAGAGAGAATAAAACATGCCTAAAGAAAGTCTAGAGTTTCTATGTTAAGCATCTTTTTTTCCTGATGCTTCAAAACCTGGTGCCTTATTGACCTTGGGGACACTGCCCTTCCATTTGCCTAATAATGGCAAACCATTCACCTATAACTAGGCAGATATTTTCTATTGTATTTATTTGGGGGAGAGAGACCAAGGAGAGAGAGAGAGAGAAGGAGAGAGTGAGAGAGGCAGAAGAGATAGTGAGTATGGGCATGCCAGGGCTTCCTGCCCCTGCAAATGAACTCTAGACACATATGCTACCTGGGGCCTCTGGGCTGATCATTTTCTCTGGGGAGCTCTGTGTACCCTAGATACTTCAGCCTTGCCCTTCATGTCCATTGAGCTCCACACACCCAAGGGCCTTTGGTGTGCTCTTCCCCTCTGAGGGTCTCTACTAACTGAGAGATTTTGGCTCACCCTTAATCTTTGAATTGCTTATTGTACCTGAGAGCTTTCAACCCACACTTCATCTCTGGGGAGCTGAGTGCACTTGAGATCCTTTAGTCTGCCCTTATCTGTTGGGAAGGAGTTCTTCACACTCAAGAATGTTTGGTCAGCATGTCATCTCTGGTGAGCTGGGCATACACAAACATTTGGCCTCTTCATGAAGCTGGTGAAAAGTAAAAATGGAGAGTCCTAGGGTTCAAGGCTGTTATACCAGAGATAAATTTGACAAAAGGAGACAACACTGTAACTACACATTAACTTAGTCCTTCTTGAGTCACTCAAGCTTTCACTTTGGAAGAATGAGTAATTTAAATGAATATATAAACAAATAAATTAATAAAATTTAAAGAAATAAACTCAACCAATAACCCACTTCCAAATGCGTACGTCCCAAATGCAAGAACACAAGTAATGGCCTAGGGAAATGGCTCAGTTGTTAAGTGAATTTGTATCTAAAGCCTAGTAGTCAGGGTTCTATCCCCCAGTATCCACTAAAGTGAGTTAGTCAAAGTGGTATGTGTGACTGGAGGTTGTTTAGTGGCAAGAGCCCCTGGGATGTTCATTCTTTCTCACTTTCTCTGTTTCTCTTTCTGCATTCTTGGCAATAAATAAATAAAATATTTTTAAAAGAACATGAGTAGCATGAAAAACTGAGGCAACATAATTTCTTTCACAATTAATCCTTCAGTAATGGCTTTCACTGAAGTTGAAGTCAAAGAAATTTTGACAACAGAATTCAAAAGAATAATTATAAGTATATTCAAATAAAAGAATAAATTTTTGAATTAATCACTTTAGAACATAAAAGGATTATTTAAATAATGAAAGAGATAAAAACATGAAAAAAGAATTCAATAAAGTCATAAATACTAAGAATATAAACTGAAATACTAAAAATCAAAAAAATATAAGTCAAAGTCTCCATGAAATACCTGACAAATAGAAGGAATCAATGAGAGAACAGAACATCTGAACTGGAAGATAAGGTGGAATAATTGTCACATCCAAGCACATACAAAGATATATTAATAAAAAGGCATGAGTAGAATTATCAATACCTCCAGGATACAGTAAAATGACCAAATCAAAGAATCATGAACATAAAAGAAGATGAAGAGTTACATTCTAAAAACACAGAAAGTATTTCTAACAAAGTTATAGCAGAACATTTCCCTAAATTAGGGAATGAGATACTAATCTAGATAGAGGAATAATTTAGCATATCAAACATATAAAATCAGTAAAGAACTTACTCTCATCATATCATGACTAAACCACTAAATATAGATAACAAAGGAAGTATATGGGGGCTGTAGAAATTGTTTAGCAGTTAAGGCACTTGCCTATGAAGCCTAAGGACCCAGGTTCAGTTCCTTAGTATCCACATAAGCCAGATGCATAGGATGGTACATGTTTCTGGAGTTTCTTTGCAGTGGCTACAGGCCCTGGTCTGCCCATTTTCTCTCTGTTTGATTATTTCTGTCTGTCTCTCTGAAATAAATAGAAAAATACAATTTTTTTAAAAGAAAGTATATGGAAAATAGCAAGACAGAAACACCAAGTCACATATAAAGGAAGGTCTATCAGAATAACATTGCTCAACAGAAATTTTAAAAGCTACAAGGGTTTGGAATGTTGAGTTTAAGCTCTAAAAGACAACTTTCAATCCAAATTACTATACCAAGCAAAGCTGTTCATCATAATTAAAGGAGAACAGAAAGTATTTCATGAGGAAAATGGGCTCAAGGAATTTATGACCATTAGAGCAGTTCTACAGAAGATGCTCAAAGTAATTTTCTGGACTGAAGAAAAATGCCAAAAAAAAAAAAAGTATATGAGGCCACAGGAATAAACCATGATTGAATTATAGTTAAACAGAGAGAAATAGGAAAATCCCCAAACACTACAAATCAACACAATTACAGGAAATAATGCATATCTCTCAACAGTAACTCTGAGTACTAATGATCGTGATCCCCTATTCAAAGACAGACTTGCTGATTAGTTTAAAAGGCAGGATCCATCATCTACCTGTTGTCTCCCCCAAAGAAGCCACTTTGCTACAATAGAGAGATAGAGAGATGTTACCTTAGGGTGAAAGGATAGAAAAAACTGCTCCAAGCAAATGGAATTAGGAAATAGGCAGGTATCACTGTTCAAACACCTGAAAAAAAAAAAAAAAAGATTTTAAACAAAAATTTACAAGAGATATATGTCACTTCAAACTGTATGAGTCTGGAATTTTTTTGTTGTTATTGTTGGAAGTCTTGTAATTATAGCTGATTTGATGTTGTGTCTCTATTCAGATAGTTTATCTCCTGTGCGTTTAGTTTTGGTAGGTGGTATAAACTAAGGAATCCATCCATTTCTTCCAGGTTTTACACTTTGCTAGAGAATATGTCTTTGAAATATGTCCTGATGATTCTCCCAATTTCATTAGAGTCTGTTATAACATCTCCCTTTTCATTTCTGATCTTATTGATTTGAGCCTTCTCTTTTTTTTCTTTTTGTCAAATTGGCTAGGAGTTTATGAATCTTGTTTACTTTTTGAAGAACCAGGTCTTTAAGTCATCACTTTTTAAATTGTTATTTTATTTCCAATTCTTGATTTATGTTCTGATCTTGATTATTTTCTTGTGTCTGGTACTATTGAGTTTGGGCTGTTCTAGCTTTTTCAGTGCCTTTAGCTGGATATTTAAGTTGCTGACTTGAGATCTCTTCGTTTTCGTAATGAAAACATGTAGTGCTATAAACTTTCCTCTTAAGACTGCCTTCGTTGTGTCTCATAAGTTTTTTTTTTATTTTTTTGTTCATTTTTATTTATTTATTTGAGAGTGACACACAGAGAGAGAGAGAGTAAGAGGCAGAGAAAGAAAGAGAATGGGTGCGCCAGGGCTTCCAGCCACTGCAAACGAACTCCAGATGCATGTGCCCCCTTGTGCATATGGCTAACGTGGGTCCTGGGGAAGCCAGCCTTGAACCAGGGTTCTTAGGCTTCACAGGCAAGTGTTTAACTGCTAAGCTATCTCTCCAGCCCTGTCTCATAAGTTTTGTTTGTTGAGTTTTCTTTATCAGTTCAAGAAATTTTAAATTTTCCTTTTTGATTTCTTTTATTACTTATGCATTATTTAACAGTGAGTTGTTGAGTGTCCAAGTGCTGATGGATTTTCTCATGTTTCCCTTGTTAATTTCTAGTTTTGTTGCATTGCGATCTGATATATTGCATGGAATTATGTTGATTTTCCTAAATTTATTGACTTGCTTTATACCCCAATATACAGTCTGATATAGAGAAGATTCCATGAGCTACTGGGAAGAATATGTATCCTGTGGAATTAGGGTGGGATATTCCATAGATGTCTGTTAAGTCAATTGATGTATGGTATTGTTTAATACCCTTATTTTATGTTTAATTTCCTGTTGAGATGATCTGTCTAATGATGATAGTGCAGTATTAAAGTTTTCTACTGTGTTATATTGGGGGCTATTCTTTTTCATTTATTATGGACATACTTAGTATGGATATACCATATGTTGGAGCCATCCTTTCCCTCGTCCCTGGCCCCATTCTGCTAGTGGCCCTCCTCAGTGGGGTTGCAGGTATTCCCCATGGGGTTGTGGGAGCAGCAGTCAGTTGTTGGAGGGAGGCAATGTTTCTTGGAATGATGTTGTTGTGGGTGATTTCTGCTTTTTGTCCAATAGAATTTGTTTTGTACAACTTTTTGCTCCTGTGTTTGGTGCATATAGGTTTATGCCTATAATATCCTCTTGTTATAGTGTTACCTTGATAAATATGAAGTATTCTTCTTGTCTCTTTTGATTAATTTTGGTTTGAAGTCTATTTAGTTTTGTATCAGCATAGCCATCCTTGATTTTTTCTTATTTCCATTAGCTTGGAAGCTATAGACATAGCATAAGAGAAGAAAAGTGAAGATCCAAATGGTAAAGAAAGAAGTTACAGTATTTTAATTTGCAAGTAATACCATTTTAAACTGAAAAGACTCTATCAGAAAACTCAGAACTGATAAATAATTTCAGCAAAGTGGCAAGTTACAAAATTAACAAAGAAGTTTGTATCTTCCTATACCTGACACCAAACACCCTGAAGAAGAAATCAAGGAAGCAGTTTCATTCACAATTACCTCAATTTTTAAAGTTAGATTACTATTCTATAAGTATTTCCATTCCTGGGTATAATACACAATACAAATGAAAATACATAAACACAAAAATCCCTATATAATATACCAGTTCATGTTATAATGAGCAAGTACTGGAAAAAAATCTAAATTTTCTAGCAACAGAAAAATGGATGAACAAATTGTAAAATAGGCATACAACAAAAATATACTACTTAGCAATTCAAAGGAATAATCCACTAATGTGTTCAGCTATATGGATGAGTCCCTAATGTATACTAAGCCAGACAGGTTACATACAAAAATGAATAGGTATGGGAGTTCTAGTACAGGTACAAAAAACTGCTAAGGAACTAATCTGAGAAGCAAGTGTGTGGACTAGATGGTAGACTGACTGACCAGGGGCCAACTTATCCTTCTGGGCTGATTCAAATGTATATCAATGCTATGGTATGCAAGATTCTATGCATTTGTCAGAACTCGGGAACTGTGTTGCAGTGGATTGATACAGGTGTTCCCCCCACCCCCATGAACTTACATGTACTGAATTCTAGGTCCTCAGCCAATAGCAATTTGGGAATTAAAGCCTTCTGTAGGCTGTGTATTGTTGGGGGCAGGCTTATAAGTGTTACAGTCAGCTTCCTCATTCCAGTGTTTGTCATATTCTCTTGTTGCTGTTGTCCATCTGATGTTGGCCAGGAGGTGATTTCCACTCTGTGCTCATGCTGTTGTTTCCCCTGCCATCATGGAGCTTCTCCTCAGTCTATAAGCCAAAATAAACCTTGCTACCCCCACAAGATGTTCTTGTTTGGGTGTTTTCTGCAAGCAGTGTGACCTGATGGCAACAGAAAAGTTGGAACTGAAAAGTGGAATTTCTGATAGAAACCTGACTGTGTGGCTTGTGGCCTTTGGGAACTAATTTTCAAGAGGAATGTGGAAGAATTTGAAACTTTGGCCGAAGACACACCTTGCAGTGCTATAAGTACAGCATGATAGACTATTCTGAATGCAGTAAGGACTATGGAATGTGATGTTTGGCTTATGAAAGTGAGAAAGAGATTTGCCTGGACTGAGATAGAAGCAGTCTGTGTGATATACTTGCTATTATGCCTGTGCCCTGAGAACTTGTGCATAGTTGCTTTGTGTGGAAATGGACTGTTGTGAGCAGAGGCATTTGGCATAGAGAAAATGAAGTCCTTGGTCCAAAACTGATGTTCTTTCAGTTGCAATTGTTTGAGAGATTACAACCTTTGTAATTGGGTCAGCTGACCCTACATTGGAACAACAGGAAGAACGTAGACTCTTTGGAAAGAACCTGATTGCTAAAGGAGTGTCCTGTCCTTCAAAGTCTGCTTTGTTCCCCCCTGAATTAACAAATTGACAGCCCACCTGGTACTATGGAGAATATCAAATGCAGGATAGAGAGGGTAACTGAATTTGCAACATGGTTTTGTTTTTAGGAATTGTTGCTTGTTGAATTACTTACATGGAGACCCAGTGGAACCATGAGGATAAACCATGGGTTGCAGTACAGACCAAATGGAGATACCAGGATTTGGGGGTGGCTGCGAAGAAGGGCTGCCAGCACCATATGATGTTTTTTGGGACTGTGAATAGCCTAATGGGAGGGGTAGAATTGGAACTCTAGAGACTTGTCAGTTGTTAGAAATATCTAACTTGGAGACTTGTCACTAACTAGAGTTGTTGCACTTGGAATTACAGAGTCTGGTGTTTGTTCTGTCTAAATCTTGATTTGGTTAAATTTTTCTTTGCTATGCCCAATGCCATCATTTGCAGTGTGAATGTTTATTCTGTGCCATTATGGGTTTTGTGAGATTTTTTTGGTATTATGGCTCAGTTAAAAGACCTACGATTATGGGGATGTTTGAATATTATTTGGATTGATAAAAACTATGGGGATGTTTAAAGTTGGGATTAACACATTGCATTTTCCACAATTCAGTTCAGTTTATGGGGGCCAGAGGTGGAATAGGGTGGTTTGATTCAGGTGTCCCCCCATTAAGGTGCATGTTCTGAATTCTAGGGCTTCAGCTGATGACAATTTGGGAATTAAAGCCTCCTGGAGGCTGTGTATTGTTTGGGTGGGGTTATGAGTCTTAAGCCAGCTTTCCCATGCTAGTATTTGGCACACTGTCTTGTTGCTGTTGTCCATCTGATGTTATCCAGGAAGTGATTTCCACCCTCTTCTCATGTTATTGTTTTCCCCTGTCATTGTAGAGCTTCCCCTCGAGTCTTTAAACCAAAATTAACCTTTTTTTTCCCCACAAGCTGCTCTTGGCCAGGTGTTTTCTGCCAGCAATGCCAACCTGACTGTAACAGGTACACTTGTGAGTGTTCCCTTTTGTAAATTGTTACTTTAAAACAACTGCAAACAAAACATAAGTCACCAAACAACATTTTTAAAGTAAGAATTGCTTGTTGTAAAAAGTTAGTTTTTCTAAACTGGTTCTTATAAATTGAAACCATGATAGCACAAAACCATAATAACAAAATAACATGCAAGAGAATGCTAAGAAAATTTGTTAGATATAAAGTAAAATTATTCATAGAGGAAATAGAAGAGTTAACAATTAACAATTTTCTGTTGATAATTCTTGTGGCCCAGTGTCTTTCTTTATAATAGTTTCAGAAGTAGTCAACCGAGAATAGGAAATAGTGAAAATAATAACTCAGGAAAACTTCTCTGAGTTGAAGCAGCAAGAGTCTCCCTAAGTACCAGGGCATATGATTTGCAGATGTAGATGTGATTACTAAAGTAAATAATTTAAATTTTTTAATACTTTAGAACATAGATTAGTTTGACCAGAGCAAATTATATGAGACAGAGTTTGCTGCTTTTAGTATAAGCTTTTCAGTACTACTGTATATTAGTCTTAATTTTTGGCACTGTATTCAGTACTCACAGATGTAAAATTATAAGTTCTGAGAATATAATTCGAATCCCTTTCTTTTCCAAGTGCATTTTTGTTGGCTAATTTTTTGTTTATTAAGACCTATGATGATGTAAAGTGAAATACTGACATTGGCAACTCATCTATAACACATAAGAAAAAAATCTCAGTTCTTCCAGTGCCCATAATATGGGAGACTAATTAAAACATCATTGTGATTAATAGCAAACACATCTATTGGATGTACAACAAGGCACGAAGTGGTTTAATGTCAAAAGAATTTCCAGATCAAAATGTAATAAGAGAATTCAACTGCTGTAGGTATTGTCTAACTTCGTTAATAGATATTTGGAAACATGAAACTACCTTAGTTTACTAGGGCAGCTGTAACAAACTACTATAGAATGCTTTGCTTAAATAATTGAAAATTTAATTTTATCATAGTTCTGGATATAAGTCCAAGGCCAAGATGACAACAGGATGATTTTCTCCTAGGGTTCCTTTTCTTCTTTTTATAAAAAGTATTTTTATCTTTATTTTTGAGAGAGACAGAGAGAGGCAGAGAGAGAGAATAGGTGCTCCAGGGCCTTTAGTTATTTCAAATGAACCCATACACATGTGCCACTTTGTTCATCTGGCTAACATGGGTCCTGGGGAATCGAACCAAGGTCCTTTGGCTTTGCAGGCAAACTTAACGTTACTTAGCATTATTCCAGACCACCTTTCCTTGTTTTTTAAATGGCCACTTTCTTTTTGTGTCTTCACATTGTTCTCTTTCTGTATTCTTATGTTAATATACTCTTCCTGTAAGATTGCCAGCTTTACATGCTAGAAATCCTGGGTCTGCATTGCTTCCTGGACTGTCCTTGCCTTTTCCTATAGGATAGCAGCACTTCCTATAGAACTTCCCAGAAATTAGTACTTCTGTGCTGGAGAGATTGCTTAGTAGTTACTGCGCTTGCCTACAAAGCCAAAGGACCCAGGTTTCATTCCCCAGTACCCACATAAAGCCAGATACAAAAGTTGACACATGTGTCTGGAGTTTGCAGTGTCTAGAGGCCCTGGAGTGCACATTCACACACTCTCTCTTTCTAGATGCCTATTTTTGTGTCCCCTAAGGAAATAAATAAAATATTAAATAAATTAGTCTTCCTTCACTTTTTTTTCTTTACTTTTCCTTCAGCACAGGTTGTATCTTTGTCTACTAGAATGGCATCCATATTCCTGACTTTTGCTGAAATGCCTGATTGGATTTATAAATCACATGCATGTAATCCCTTCATTAAATGTTCAGTGATTAAACTATTTTTCTGTAGAACCTGCCTTTTGGTTTTGTGCAATATGGAAATACTGAGAATATTCTGTATCTTTGAGTTGTGTCCTTTTTAATTTAATTATACTTTCAATTTTTCCTTTTTGCTTATATGTAACAAGGGAAGACTAGGATGTGCTTTCAACATTTGTTAGAAACTAAGTTAAATATCTACTTTTTTTTATAAAACACTAAAGTTTAAGATATCCAGAGCTGGGGCTGAGTAGATTGCTTAGTTGTTAAAGACACTTGCTTGCAAATCTTGCCAGCCCAAGTCCAATTCCCCAGCTAGCCACATGAAGCTGGATAAACATTGGTTTGTAGCAGCAAGATACCCCAGCATGGTCATGCTCACATGTGCACAAATAAATGAAAAAAACAAAAAGAGAACATCTTTAAAGAGAGAGAAAGAAAATAGAATTGTAGTGATGAGGGTCAAACATCTGTTTACCCTGTGAAGGGCTTTGGCAACTTTATCCAGAACATCGTTCCTCCAGTTTCTAGTAATATTGTTTTCATTTCTATCCACAACTCACCAGAGGCACCCTGAGCATCCATATTTCTACCAAATGTTTCTTCTGGGAAATCTTGTGGGGGGGAGCTTATTTTATTTATTTTATTAATTTTATTGGGGGGAGAGAGAAAAAGGGAGAGGGGATGGGTGTACCAGGGCCTCTACCTATTGCAAAAGAACTCCAGATGCGTGCACCACCATGTGCATCTGGCTTACATGGGACCTGGAGAATTGAACCTGGGTCCTTAGGCTTCACAGGCAAGTACTTTAACCACTAAGCTATGTCTCTAGCCTTACTTTTAAGAGAGAGAGAGAGAGAGAGAGAGAGAGAGAGAGAGAGAGAGAGAGAGAGAGAGAGAGAACTGGCATGTCAGGACCTCCAGCCACTGCAGTGGAACTCCACCTTGTGTGTAGGGTTTACATGGGGACTGGAGAGTCAAACATGGGTCCTTAGGCTTCACAGGCAAGAGCCTTAACTGCTAAGCCAGCTCTCCAGCCCAGGTGTTTTTGTTTTTTTTTTTTTTTTTAAACATGAATATCAAAAGCCTTTCAGCATTTACTCTTGTCTTGATTTAAGCCCTTCTCACGTTAGATGTTTGTGATAGTGCAGTGTACTTCCTGGGGCAGGAATGTGCTAGAGGTGCCACAACAACGCATCACATGCCAGCCGGCTTACAGCCAGAAAATTCTACAGGATTTTAGCAGTCTTTACATGAAGTCATTTTTCTGTGCAAGGCCATATCCTAGTTGTATGTTCTTTGAAGGACTTCTTTCATTGTATTCAAACCCCGACATATAATAACATTTTATTTTTACCTCCCACTTAAAGGCTCTCAATAAAGTTGTATGCTAAGGTACTGAGGATTATGACCGAGCATATGAATTTGAAGAAGGACACAGCTTAGCCCAATCCCATGTCATGAGACCCCACATGCTGTAGAGTAAGCAGAGACAGCAGATGGTTGGTGGGTGTGTGGGAGTCCTGTGCGTTAGTGGTGTAGGTTGCCGGTCCTCCAGTAAGTAGCATCCACCCATAATGAGATAAACAACCCTAATTTAACTCAGTAGTTTTAAAAAACAATGAACAAGGCTACAGATATCACTTAGTGGATAAGGTGCTTGTCTGTGAAGCTTAAAAACTCAGGTTTGATTCCCCAGTACCCATATAAGCCAGATGCATATGGTGGTACATGCATCTGGAGTTTCTCTGCAATGACTTGAGGTTCTGGTACACCCATTCTCTCTCTCTCACTTTCTCTCTAATAAAAATAAATAAATAAGAAAGAAAAAACAACAAACAAACAAAAATAATACATAAATGTACAATAGAGGTCTAATGAGAAAAAAAGGGTTTTAGTAGGAGGGAAAGGGAAAAAGAAAAGGAGATTGTGGGGAGAGGAATCAAAACACATTGTACACATGAATGAAAATGTCAATATGTATAAACATGAAGCCTTAGTATATAAACAGTTCCATGCTTGGTGTAAAAACTAATCTCAAATGTTTTTTAAAGGTGTCTTATTTATCTTCAATGTTAATTATTTATCTTGTAGATTCTTTTATTGCAGTTCACAGTAAAATTAGGTAATTTTGTTGTGCTTGTAAGCTGCAACTAAGCCATAGAGAGAAATAAAAATGCAAAAATGAAGTTTTTTTCACATCAGAAAGACAACACTTAGGAAAACCTGAGTCTACGTGGGTCAGACATTGTTGGTGAGTTGGATGAGAGGGACACTTTTCACTGGCAATGGAAGCTTCCAAGGATTATGATCTTGTGTGAAGCTAATTGAATGAGACCCTTACTTTGTCACAGTCTATATAATTTTTCTCACATTGTATTCTGACTGACATACTCAGAACACAAATCAGCTTGGTGAGAATGTTGTATATCTGTCAATAAGCTCTTTAGTTATGTAGAAGTCATTTTGTCATCATTTCATTAAGTGCCATGTTTGGACGAGGAAATGCACAGGTGAAGGGAAAAATTCTCAATATACCCACTTGCATCAGCCCTGTTTTAGTTTGACTTTGCTCTGTATCCCCCTTTTGAGAATATGAAACCTATGAAAGTACTGTTATCAGTTATCTTTGAACCAGCTACCTGTCTCCCTGACAACCCTTATCAAGTGGTACCAGGCTTGGGCTGCTCGTGAATACTTCCAGTCACGGGTGATGAGCTCCAAATTGTTACCATCTGGTATATAGAACTCATAAAATGCAGAAGCTATGTGTCTTAGACTGCCTGTAGTCTTCACAGCATAAGAGGATATATTGCAATTCACCAGTAGTGAAACCTAAAGAAGAGGAGAAAAATTATTTAATAGTTGAAAGAAAAATGCTCTCCTTGATTGCCATTCACACTGATGGAAAATAATGTAATGAACACTGTCTGTCTCCAGCTTTGATTTGGAGCATGCTGCTAAGTTCTTACTGTCTCCCCATAAGCACATCTATTTTTGCATGGCTCCATATCTACCCACCACTCTTAGGGTGCCTGGTGGTTAAGGGTTTCAGATTAAAGGTGACACTATTGGCTGCTTGCAGATAACAAAACCACAGATGCTCAAGTCCCTTACATAGAATAGCACAGTGGTTCTATATATGCTATATATACCTTCTTGTATGGTTAAAAAAATCTAAAGATCACTTACAATTTGTAATACAGTATAAATGTTATGCATGTAGTTGTCATAATCTATTGTTTAGGAAACAATGACAAGAAAGGAGTTTCTTATGTTCAGTGCATACACATTTTTGTAATATTGAAGAATTCATGGTTATTTGAATCCAGTTAGAATCTAGAGAAACAGAAGTCTCACTGTATAAGTTTATTATTTCCTGAGTAAAACTATGCTTTTTTTTTGTCCTTATATTTCAGGGACTGAAGACCTTATCCTAGGTGAATCCCTAGTCCAATATATATGTTCCAGAAACTTCACATAGAGAGAAATATGGAGAGGAAACAGATTCTTAGAATACAGCAAAGAAACCCTTCTCCTGTGGCCTTTTGAGCCCCTAAGTATATGCACATACTACAAGGATCACCATACCTGAAGGACACAAACAATCATGAATGGTGATGGTAAAAGTATAATAAAGGCTAATGCTGGGCTGGAGGGATGGCTAAGCCATTAAGACACCTGATTGAGAAGCCTAAGGACCCAGGTTTGATTCCCCAGGACTCACGTAAGCCAGATGCACAAGGTGGCGCATACATCTGGAGTTAGTTTGCAGTGGCTAGAGGCCCTCCCTGACACTCCCATTTCTCTCTCTCTCTCTCTCTCTCTCTCTCCTTATTTTTCTCTCTCTCAAATAAATAAATACAATATTTAAAGAAGTTCTTTTAAAAATAAGGTGATGAAAATTTCCAGAATGTGAACCAACAAAGATTAAATGGAAAATATGATCAGAGGGTAGAAATAGATTTACAAAATCAAACTAGGAGTTACAGTGTCAGATAAATGGCAATTTTAGGAATAGGAGTATAAAAATATGAGGAAAGGAACTTATTAAGAAAATAATAGGAAATAATTTCTTTTTTTTGTTTGATTTTGGTTTTTTGTTTTTCGAGGTAGGGTCTCACTCTGGTCCATGCTGACCTGGAATTAACTCTGTCATCTCAGGGTGGCCTTGAACTCATGGCAATCCTCCTACCTCTGCCTCCCAAGTGCTGGGATTAAAGGCTTGCGCCACCACGCCTGGCTGAAATAATTTCTTAAATAGGACTTTAGCAAGATTGTGATTGTTCAGAGTGAAGGGAAAATAGTTACCTAGAAACTAAAAGTCTCCAAATCTCTAAATTAAAAATAAAGCACAAGTACTATATGAATATATCAGAGGAAAGAAAAACAGAAGACTTATTTATTCATAATATGCATATGTGCATATATATACATATATATGTATATAACCATATATATGTATATATATACATATATATGTATATAACCATATATATATACACATGTCTATATATGTATATATACACATATATATACACACATATATACATGCATATACATATATATATACACACACATACATGAAATGGATTTTGATTTTACTAACCCATAATTATTACATTAGCTACTTTCTAATTGTAGTGCTGTAAGTACATCTTGACGATCCATTCTGGTCAGAGTTGAAAGACCTGAATGCAGTGAAAACTATGGATTATGAGAAACAGCTTAAGAGGGTGAGAAAGAACTTTGTAGGAACTGGGCTCAAAAGAGTTTGAGTGAGATGCTTGCTGCATTCTGCCTGCTTGTGTCCTGAGAACTTGTGCAGGGTTGCATTACATAGAAATGGACTCATGTGAGCAGAGGGATATAGCACAGAAAAAACAAGATCTTTGTACTGAAACTGCTGCCTATTGAACTGCAATTGTTTGAGAGATTACAACCATTGTTCTGTTGATATTGGACCAACTGTTTTGCATTGGGACAACAGGAAGAATGCAGGCTACATTTTGAAAGGGTCTGAATACTGAATGGCATGTCCTGTTCTTCAAAGTCAGATTTATTTCCCACCTGGATTAACAAATTGGTACTCCACCTGGTATAACAGATGCAGGAAAAAGAGAGTAATTGAATTTCAACATGTTTATTATTACTTTTTAATGGCCATGGACAATGTGAAACAGGCTTGTTGGATTACTTGTGTGAAGGCTCAGTGGAGCCATAAGGGTAAACCCAGTGGAGACCCAAGGGAGATGCCAGGACTATGGGATGGCTGCCAAGGAGAGCTATTGGCACTGGATAAAGCTTTCTGGGACTGTAAGTAGCCTAGCTGCAGGGAAAGAACTGGAACTCTAGAGACTCATCACTGGGTGGAATGATCAAACTGGGAGACCTGTCACTGGTTAGAGTTGTCAGAGTTGGAGTTACAAAATTTGATGTTTTCCCTGTTTGTTTAAATATTTTATTAATTCAATGTTTCTTGTTATGCCCAATATCATCTTTTGCAGTATGGATGTTTATTCTGTGTCATGGTTCCTTTTTTTTCTTGGTATTACAGCTCAGTTAAAATACCTTTGACTATGGGGATGTTTGAACAACATTGAGATTGATTTAAAGAAAAAAAAACCCTATGGGAATTTTTTATAGTTGGACTGAATGCATTGCAGCTTACATCGTGGATAGTTATCAGTTTATGGGGGTCAGGGTCAGAATGTGGTGGTTTGATTTGGGTGTCCCCCATAAACTTATGTGTCCTAAGTGCCATGTCTCCAGCTGGTGGCAATTTGGTTCTCCTGGAGGTGATGTGTTTTGAGGGGCAGACTTATAGGTGCTATAACCAGCTTTCTCTTGCCAGTTTTTGGCATACTCTCCTGCTGCTGTTCTCCACCATATGTTGGCCAGGAGGTGGTGTCCACCCTCTGCTCATGCCATCACTTTTCCCTCTCATAGTGGAGCTTCCCCTTGAGTGTGTAAGCCCAAATAAACCCTTTCCTCCCACCAGTTGTTCATAGTCAGTTGTTTTCTGTCAGTACTGCAAAGCTGACTGCAACACCATGTAAATGGAAATTTATCAGTATGCATAGTGACCTCTGAGATCATAACTGAGAAAGAGGATATAGATTCTACTTAAATTTTGAACAGGAAGAACTAGTATAACTAAAAATAATATTCTCATAAAACACTCTTAAGAAAACTATAACACATAGAAAATCCTAATCTTTCATTGTGGACAGATTAGTTTACAGATCAATTAAAATAGATTTTCAGACCATTACATACACTATTTTTGTTCTCTAAGAGCTTCCATTGCAATTACAATTTAAAAATTACAATAGAGAGGAATAATTGGGAGAAAGACCATCAGTAGGAAGAAGTCACTAGACCCTGTTTACAAAGTTCTAGTTTCCCAGGATAGAATAAAAGTATAAGGTTAATACATTTCCCTCCAATTTCCAAAGCCAATTCTCTAAAGCCTACTTGCATTAAAGCAATGACCTTCATTCTAAAATTTCTGGACCACCCAAAATATGAGGTGGATAATTCAGGCACCTACAGTAGAATTCTCTCACTACCACCAGTATTTCAGTAACAAATCATCTTTAATTCGTTCACTTCTTCCTTATGTAATTATTGACACACAGAAGCAACATATAATGCATACACAAGCAATATCACATAATATGAAAACAAACACTGGTGAAAACATAAGTAAGAATTAAATAAGAACTCAATATGATCCAAACACTGTATAAGTTTCTTTCCTATACCCAATCTGCCCTTCTTACCCCTAGTTTATCTTATATTCATGGATCTTATATTTATAATGCTCATGCTTTTGACAAATAAAGCTTCATCATATGCATGCATCTTATGGATGATATATTGATTTGTTTATCTTGGTTATAGACCTCATAAAAGTAATATCTTTTTTTGCTTCTGGATTCTGCCTTTCACCATTCAAACTCATACTTGTAAAATTTTTCAGGAGAAATAGAGACAATAGATATTTCAGTCTTTGTCAACTCACCATTAGCTGGCTTAGCAGGAAACAAGGCATAAAAAATGCAGCAGCATAGGGACACAGCTGTGCTACTTACAGAAACCAGAAGTATGGGAGACGGAGGGTGGGGCATGACTTTTGGGCTTGCTTTGAATATTTGAATATTTTTCTTGTTGAATAGTGTTACCAGATATAATGCAATAAAACAATTCAATATACTTGAATAGGTGAATGAATATATATGTACAGTCTTCTTGATAATATGCTCCTATGAATATTTCTTTGAAATAAAAGATTAGTACACTTATTCAACAGCCAGGCCTGATGGCATAGTCCTGTAATCCTATCTGCCAACTAAGGCTGGTATATTCCAAGTTCCAAAGCTTCCTGAGCTACAGAGTGAGCATTGTGATGCTTTACCAATCAATGTGCTTCTTAGTGATATAGTAGGAACTTTTGACTCTGTGAAAATTTACACTATTCATATATCAAGAAGGCATATCTGAGATTTCTGAGCAAAAGACATACCATTATTTATTCATTTATTATTTATTTTTATTGAAAGAGTTGAGAGAGAAACAAAGAAGAGAGAGATAGAGAGAGAGCATGAGAGAGAGAGAAGACAGGGAATTGGCATGCCAGAGCCTCATCCACTAAATCTAATCCAACTCCTGGTGCTTCCACCACCTAGTGGGCATGTGCAGCCTTGTTCTTGCCTCACCTTTGTGCTTCTGGCTTACATGGTATCTGGAGAATGGAACATGGATCCTTATGCTTGCAGGCAAGCACCTTAACTGTTAAGCAATCTCTCTAGCCCAAAAGCTAACATTATTTGTGTACTGAGGTCAAAGAGAGTAAAAGATGAGGCATAGTGCAATATCTGATTTTATACAAGGTTTTTGGAAAGTGGTTAGGGATTAACAGCTTCCAGAGGTGAAAAGTTCATAAATCTGCAGAAGAAGCAGAGTTGCTTGTCTGAGGCTGTGTGTATTGTTTGAACTCTAACATGTATTCACTGGAAAATTTGAAAACCAGCCTCTAATTGCTGACATCAGAAACACTGGCCCTCACTGGCTCGTTTTCAAAATTCTGTTTGCTAAGGCAACTTTCTTTGTACTTGGAACAGATATAGGAAATAAATTCTTCTGGCTACTCACCACCATGGCTACAGAACAAAAGAAATAATTGTGTTTTTCACATCACAGGAGTTTAAGTTTTGTTTTTTTTTTTCTATTAAGTAGAGATTGGTGGTATGGACACATCATGTGTTGGTACCATCATTTCCTCCCTTCTCCGTACCCCCATTCCACTGAAGGCCCTCCTCAGTGGAATCTCTGGAGTCCACCACGGGGTTGTGGGTTAGGAGTTGGGAGAGCAGCAGTCAGTCATTGAGGGAGGGAGGAAATGCCTCTGCAAGTTACCTCCCACCTGTGGCTCTTACAATGTTAACACCTCCCCTTCCACAAAATTCTGTGAGCCATGGTGGGTATCTTTTAAGTCCACTTTAGTGTTGTGCTCTCAGTAGTTTCTGGATTTCTGCTTTGGTGTGTGTTTAGGTTGTCTGACTCAGCATGGAATCAGCACTCTTGCTCATCTTGCCAATTCCTCTGTGGTTTCACCTGGTCCATAGCTGATGTATGAGGGATGATTCATCTACTGACAGGAAGTCAGCTATCTATTGTCTTGTTGATAGATTTTGGTTGTCATCAGTTCTCACTGACTTCTGAGAAAGAACAGATTATCCACTGGAGAGTGAGAACAGCATCAATTAAAAGGATAAGCATTGCTAATTTAGAAAGACTTTGATAGGTATAGCCTCAATTTTGGCCAAAGACTAGTGGGAGCTTCTCACTGGAGTCCATAATCTTGGTCTTGATAAGATACTGATCTGGTGCCCAGGTCCAGCTATGGGTTCCTTTCCACTGAGTAGATCTTATAGCCAATCAGAGAGGTACTGGTTACCAACCTAGGCTGGGTGCCACCATTGCACAGGTGTGTACAGCTTGCCAGGCTGATTGCTTTCATATGGCAGGGTCTCCTTCTTGCTCACAGCATTGTTGGCCATTATCCTCTAGCCACTCATGTAGTGCTTTCCAGCTCTATACAGGCTAACATACCACTCCCAATTTAGAGCTAGACTACAAAGCCCGAGTTTAAGGTTTTATGTAAACAAGTTTATAATTGCACCACTGCTTAAATCATGCATTTGCTATCATAATTTTAATGAATTTTCTTTCTCCCCATTGTTGTTGAAAAACATCATTTTTTAGCTAATAAAGACAAAAGAAGTGCCAGACTACACAAAATCATCATTATGGCAGAGATTAACTCACATTTTATAATAATAACTCTGAATGTTAATAGACTCAACTCATTAACAAAAAGACACAAACCAACAGGCTGTATCAAAAAAATGGGATCCATCCTTCTGTTGGCCTCGATTAACTCATCTCACCATCAAAGACAAACAGTACCTTAGGATGAAAGTTTTAAAAAAAGATATTCCTGATCTGACTTCCGGTCAAGATGGCAACTGCCTAACCATGCTGCTCCTCCGGGAGGAGGAAAGGCAAGACAACAAAGGTTCGCTGGGTCTTCTAGGGGGCGCAGTCTCTAATAGACCCCCAGTGGGAGGTTGTGGAGGGGCAAAAACCATATTCAGCTAATTCACACTCTGGGTAGCCCACCAGTCCTCACACCCTCAAGCAGCAGTCCTAGCCATGGTCCCAGGTGCAGGTTCCGTCTTCACTAACTCAGGCCAGGGGACACAGGCCAGCATAGGTCCGCCTGCTCTGTAGTGAGCCGGAGACTGTCCCACTCCCACCCCCCACCCACCACGACCTCCTTCCCATCCCCCCACCACACAGGTGACCACTGCCCCACTTCCCGCACTCCCTGCAACCATGGCCTCACTGCCCCTGCCCCCTGTGACGACCAGCCCACTTCAACCATCCCATGCTACCACCATCCCAATCCCCTGCCCTGACAACTGCCCCAGTCCCCCGCCCTCCGTGACTGCCACCCCACTTCCCCCACCTGGTACAACTGCCATCCCATTGGCCCTGCCCCATGCGAGAGATCACCCAGTCCTACACTGGATGCCTCTAATCAAAACGTAGAAGAGACATTAGAATCAGAACCCCAAACTGAAGTTATAAACTTTGCAACCCTCACAAAGAAATGGCAGAATTTGCAGAAAAGCAACATAGTGCCAATAATTTTATAAATGCTGTTATCTCTAGACTAGACCTAATAGATAAGACCCTGAAAGGGGTCCAAAGGCAGTTAAATAATCTGAAGAAGAGCAAGGAAAAAAAAATGAGGACCTTGTTACAGTCAGGTTCTCATGCTGGTAGAAATTATCCAAAAAGAGCAGCTTGAGGGAAAAAGAGGTTTATTTTGGCTTAGAGACTCAACTCCATGATGGCAAGGGAAAACAATGACATGAGCATAGGGTCGACATTACCCCCCAGTCAACATAAGGTGGACGATAGCAACAAGAGAGTGTGCCAAACATTGGCAAGGGGAAACTGGCTATAACACCCATAAGCCTGCTCCCAACAATACACTGCCTCCAGGAGGCTTTTAATTTCCAATTGCCATCAGCTGGGGATCCTAGCACACAGAGCACCTAAGTTTATGGGGGACACCTGAATCAAACCACCTTAGACCTTAATAAGCAGCTGGCTAAGCTCAATGAAGACTTAAAGAAATGCCAGGATGAATCCCAATAGCCATCAAGAAGATCAGAAAATGACATGAACAGGGAACTTGACAGAGGGATGGAAACAATACATAGAAAATAATAGAAAGTGCAAACCAAATTGAACAAACCCAAAACTCTATAGTCAATAATAGACTCAGCCATGTGAAGGATAGAAACTCATATCTGGAAGACAAAACAGAAGAAACAGTTCGAGAGTCCAAAAGTTTCAGTAAGTTCACAAATTTCTGTGAACAGAACATGAGGGAACTGTGGGATAGCCTTAAACATCCTAACATTCAGTTCATGGAGATATGAGAAGGGGAAGAAATTCCAACCAAAGGCATGGACGAGTCATTCAACAAAAGTATCAAATAAAACTTTCCTGCTCTCTCAAAAGAAAGGCCTATCAAGTTACAAGAAACTAACAGAACTCTGAACAGACTGGACCAAAGGAGAAACTCTCCAAGGTATATTGTCATTAAGATTCTAAACATTGATACCAAAGAGAAAGTCCTAAAGGCAGATAGGGAAAAACAACAAATTACATTTAAGGTAACCCCATGAGAATTACTTCAGACTTCTCAGTGGAAACCCTGAAAGCCAGAAGGGCTTGGAAATAAACACTGAAAAGTCTAAAAACCTATGGCCTCCAACCCAAACTACCCTACCCAGCATAAGTATCTCTCAAAATAGATGGTGAAAGAAAAACTTTCCATGATAAAACTCAGCTTTATGACTATGTGACCACTAAGCCAAACCTGCAGAGAGTACTTCAGAAAACTCTCCACACAGAAAAATCAAATAATCAAACTCAAGTGCCTAAAAAATAAAATCACAATAACCAAACTCAGAGAAGGCACAAAAACTACAAAGTCAAGGAAACACCAAACCACATAAACCACCATGATGTGGCAGGGATCAAATTAAACCTCACAGTTGCAACCCTAAATATTAATTCATCCATCAAGAGACATAAGCTAACAGGGTGTAACAGAAAATTAGACCCCTTAATCTGTTGTCTTCAAGAAACCCACATCACCACTAAAGACAGACACCTCCTCAGGGTGAAAAGGTGGAAAATGATATTCCAAGCAAACAGAAATAAGAAACCAAGCAGGTGTGGTTATACAAATATAGGATAAAATAGACTTCAAAGCAAAATTAATCAAAAAAGGCAATGAAAGCCACTTCCTACTTCTCAAGGGAATGATCCAGCAAGAGGATATCACAATCATAAATATTTAGGTACCAATCATAGGGGCACCACAGTTCATAAAACAAAACCTACTTGAAAATAAAACAGAAATAACCACTAACACCATCATAATCAGGGACTTTAATACTCCATTATCAGCAATAGATAGATCATCCAATCATTCTTCTCAGCATCCCATGGAACCATCTCTAAAATAGGTCATATACTGGGTCACAAAGCCTGCCTCCATATATTTAGGAAGATAGACATAACTTCCTGCATGATATCAGATCACAATGCTATACTGACAGAAATTAACAACAAAAGAAGCACCAGAAATCCCACTGGCTCCTGGAAACTGAACCACACACTTTTAAACAATAAGTGGGAGTGGATGAAATAAAAAATAAAATACATAATTTCTAGAAATGAATGACGATAAGAACACATCATACCAAAACTTATGGGACACAATGAAGGTGGTCCTCAGGGGAAAGTTCATTGCACTAAATGTCTTCCTAACAAAGATGGAGAGATCCCAAACCAATAACCTAACCATCCACCTAAAGGCACTGGAAAAGCAAGAAGAATCCAACCGTAAAAGCTCCAGACAGAAAGAAATAATTAAGATTAGGCAGAAATTAATGATTCAGAAACTAAGAAAGCTATTAAGAAAATTGATGAAACAAAGAGCTGGTTCTTTGAAAAAATAAACAAGATTGACAAACCCCTAGCCAATTTGATCAAGCTAAAAAAAGAGATTCTTCAAATTAACAAAATTAGGAATGAAAAAGGAAAGATCACAACAGACATAAGTGAAATTGAAAGAATCATCAGGACTTATTTCAAAAACCTCTATTGCACAAAACTGGCTAATATGGAGGAAATGGATGAGTTCCTGGACACGTATCACCTACCAAAACTAAACTCAGAGCAGATTAATCTTCTAAACCCATCATACCCATGGAGATTGAAAAGGTAATCAAAAACCTCCTCCAAAAGAAGAGTCCAGGACCAGATGGCTTCTCAGCTAAATTCTACCAAACTTTCATGGAAGAACTGAAGCAAATGTTCTCAAACTATACCACTCAATCAGAACAGGGAAAGCTCCTCAACTCCTTCTATGAAGCTAGTATCACCCTAATACCAAACCCAGGCAGAGATGCCACAGAAAAAGAAAACTATAGGCCTATTTCCCTGATGGACTTAGACACAAAATTCTGAACAAAAACTCGCAAACCAAATCCAACAACACATCAAAAGCATTATTCACCTTGATCAAGTAGCTTTCATCCCAGGAACACAGGGTTGGTTAAACATATGGAAATCTGTCAATGTAATATACCACATAAATAACCTTAGACACAAAAACCACATGATCATTTTGGTAGATGCATAAAATGCCTTTGACAACATATAACATCACTTCAGGATCAAAACTATGGAGAGAATTGGCATGGTCAGTTTATATCTCACCATAATGAAGGCTAAATATAAAGCTCCTAAAGCCCAAATAATTCTTAATGGAGAGAGTCTGAAAGAATTCCCTTTGACATCAGGAACAAGACAGGGGTATCCACTCTCACCTCTGGTCTTCAATATAGTACTGGAAGTCCTAGCTCAAGCAATAAGATAGGACAAAGACATAAAATGGAAATAAGTTGGAAAGCAAGAAGTAAAGTTGGCTCTATTCCCAGACAACATGATTTTGTACATAAGAGACCTGAGAGCCTCCATCTCAAAACTCTTGAAGGTGATCAACTCCTTCAGCAAAGTAGCAGGATACAAAATCAATGCACAAAAATCATTAGCCTTTCTATATTTGAAACAAAACAGAAGAAACAGTTCGAGAGTCCAAAAGTTTCAGTAAGTTCACAAATTTCTGTGAACAGAACATGAGGGAACTGTGGGATAGCCTTAAATATCCTAACATTCAGTTCATGGAGATACGAGAAGGGGAAGAAATTCCAACCAAAGGCATGGACGAGTCATTCAACAAAAGTATCAAATAAAACTTTCCTGCTCTCTCAAAAGAAAGGCCTATCAAGTTACAAGAAACTAACAGAACTCTGAACAGACTGGACCAAAGGAGAAACTCTCCAAGGTATATTGTCATTAAGATTCTAAACATTGATACCAAAGAGAAAGTCCTAAAGGCAGATAGGGAAAAACAACAAATTACATTTAAGGTATAGAGAAAGAAATAAATGACATTGTCCCATTTTTAATATCAACAACAACAAAAAAAACTTGAAATAACATTAATGAAGGACGTGAAAGACCTATACAATGAAAATATAAAAACACTCAAAAAAGAAATTAATGAGGACTTTAGAAAATGGAAAGACCTCCCATGCTCCTGGATAGGCAGAATTAACATTGTGAAAATGGCAATCTTACCAAAGGCAATATACAGTTTTAATGCAATACCAATGAAATTCCCAACATTGTCTTTCAGAGAGCTAGAAAAAATAATCTCAAAGTTCATATGGAAAGGCAGAAGGCCTCAGATATCCAAGCACATCCTCAGCAAAAGAAACACCTCTGAAGGCATCACCATACCTGATCTAAAGCTATATTACAAAGCCATAGTAATAAAAACAGCATAATACTGGCTTCAAAACAGGAGTATAGACCAATGGAACAGAATCAAGGACCCAGACATACGGTCAGTTGACTACAGCTACTAGATATTTGACAAAGGCCCTAATAGTGTAGGCTGGAAAAAATGATAGCATATTCAACAAATGGTGCTGGAATAACTGGATATCCATATGTAGGAAATTGAAACTTGATCCACACATTTTCCATGCATAAAAATCAAGTCCAAATGGATCAAAGACTATAATATAAGACCCAAAACTTGGTTACTACTGGAAGAAAAAAAAATAGGAGGAAATTTGCATGATATAGGAATGGGAAAAGACTTCCTGAACAAAACCCCAGTAGCACAGGATTGTTTAAATCAATCAACCACTGGGATCTCATGAAGCTGAAAAGTTTCTTCACAGACAAACATACAATAAGTAGAGCCAATAGATGACCCACATAATGGGAGAAAACATTTTCTGGCTATCCAACTAACAGAGTCCTAATTTCTAGAACCTACAAAGAACTCAAAAATCTAAACAATAAAAAGTCAAATAACCCACTCACAAAATGGGGCAAAGAACTGGACAGGCAGTTCATAGAAGAAGAAATGCAAATGGAAAACACACACTTAAGAAAATATTCATCATCCCTAATTATCAGGGAAATGCAAATTAAAACAATTATGAGCTTCCATCTTATCCCAGTAATGATAGCAAACATTAAAAATCAAATGAAAATAAATGCTGGTGAAGTTGTGGAGAAATAGGAACCCTCATCCACTGTTGGTGGCAATATAAGATGGTACAACCACTTTGGAAAGCAATATGGAGACTCCTAAAAAGGTTGACTATAGACTGACCAACAGACTCAGTTATTCCCTTACTGGGGCATTTATGCTAAAAGCTCCATGCCTCACTTCAGAGAGATTTGCTCAACCGTGTTAATAGCTGCCCAATTTGTAATAGCTAAGAGCTGGAATCAACCCTGATGTCCATCATTAGACAAATGCATAACCAAATGTGGTATATCTATATGATGGAATTATACACAGCAGTAAGGAAAAATGACACAATGAAATTTGAAGAAAAATGGTTGAACCTGGAACATATCATTCTCAGTGAACTCACCCAATCACAGAAAGATAATTGTCATATAGTCTTACTCATCTCCAGCTCCTAACATGAATCTACCCAAGATGCTGACATACCTAATAAGCATCATGAGGACTGGACAATAGGGTGGGAGGGGAACTTAAGGGTGAGGGTGGGGGACACAAAACTGGACCCAAATGGCACTGGTACCATAAAATTCTACATCCTCAAAGACAGACTAAATGGATGAAGTTTCATTAGGCCATTAGAGGAAACACCTGAATCACAAGGCCTTGGAGACATTATGATGAAGATTGACCTTAATCTTCTCCTGTTTCTCTTCTCTCTCTCCCTCTTCCATCTCTTTTATATTATTTCTTTTTTTCTTTCTTTTCTTATTGGTCACTGACCTATAACTCCCAGTACCAACATGTGGCTAACATCCGCAATGAGGTGTTGATCAGAGAGACCTACAAAGTTTCCCAAAAGAAGATGGATTTCTGTCAGAGTACTTGATGACCCACCAAAGGTTAGTGGTAAGACCCTAGTGCTGAAGACACCATCTGCTGTTCCTATATAACATGGAGTGACCCAGCTGAAAACTGGAAGAGAGTCAGTCCCCAGACAGTTAACTTGTCTAGTGGCGGAAGGTGCTACATGAGTGACTGGGGGGTAATGACCATCATCTGTTTGGAGCAACTCGTTGTCTAAGATACTCAGCAACAAACAACCTGATGTGATGATACTCACACAAGTGCAATAGTAGCACACAGCCATGGTGGGAAACCAACTGCTCTATATTTGGCTAACTGATCTGCTCTGTGAAATGGGACCCATAGCTGGAGCTTGGAATCAAGTCAGAACCATTTCCTAAAATAAATCTGCCCTCCATTATCAAGCTCCCACCAATTATGGGCTACAAGAGGACCTACACCTATCAAATTCTCTCTAAAATTAAAGATTATCCTGTTTATCTGTTGCTAACCTCACTCTGTATTGGAGAATTTGCTTCTCTTTTTCAGATAGACACAGATTCTAAGGAGAAAACCAGCCCCTCATACCTCAAAAGGGCCCCAGCTGAAACTAAGAGTATTTGGGGAAATGAGCAAGAGTGCTGCTTCCTTGGTGAACCTGGTACCAGCATAAGTTTGAAGGAGATAGACACAGAGAATACTCAACTCCTACCAAGCTAGATATCCAGAGACTGAAGCAGAACTAAAATGAACCCAACATGGCTCAGGAAAATCTGTGGAAGAGGGGGCAGAAAGAATGTTAGAGCCACACATTAGGTCATCATGCACAGAGACATTGCCTCTTCCCCATAACTGATGGCTACCTCCACAATGCATGACCCATACTTCCCAATGAGGAGGATCCCCTTAGAGGAGGAAGGAGGCTAATGATGGTACCAACCAGGCTTATACACTGTGTACATCACTAATTTAAAAAAGTAAAATTTGGGCTTGGGGGATTGCTCACTGGTTAAGGTGCTTGCCAATAAAGGCTGAGTTCAGTCAAAAAAAAAAAAAAAAAAGCAACAAAAAGAAAAGAAAAAAAAATGCTGGGCATGGTGGCGCATGCCTTTAATTCCAGCACTTGGGAGGCAGAGGTAGGTGGATTGCTGTGAGTTTGAGGCCACCCTGAGGCTACATAGTGAGTTCCAGGTCAACCTGGACTAGAGCAAGACTCTACTAAGAAAAACCAAAAAAAGAAAAAAGAAAAAAAGATGTTTCAAGCAAATGGTAATAGGAAACAAACTGATATGGCTATACAAATATCTGATAAAATAGACTTCAAACTAAAATTAAACATAAGAAATAAAGAAAGCCACTTCATCGTGATCAAGGAAAAAATTGTATCAAGAGGACACTACAATCTTAAATGTGTATGTATACCAAGCACAGGTACACATAATTCTACAAAACAAAATATTCCATATTTAAAGTCAGAGAAAAAACTACATGAAAATAATGGGTAACATCAATATCCTATGTCATTAGTAAACAGATCATCTAGGCAGAAAATAAACAATGCAGTTATACACACATAAATCAAATGGACCAAAAAAACATTCACAGAGGCTTCTATCCAGACACCACAAAGTGCATATTTTTCTCAACAGCCCTTGAAACTTTCTCCAAAATAGATCACATATTATGATACAAAGAAAGTTTCAACAAACTTAGGAAAATTCACTTAGCTCCTTGTATTATATATGACTACAGTGCAATACCTAGAAATTATCAATAAGAAAAAAAAAAACAGAAATGACAAAAACTCCTCCTACAGATTAAACAACAAACACACCATTGAATAATAAATGGGAGTTGGAAAAAAACAAGAAAGAAATCAAAAAAACTTCTCTAACAGAAGTAAAATGAAAACACAACAAACCAAAACCATGGGACACAATAAAGGCGATGCTGTGATAGAAGCGTGTAGGTCTAAATGCCAACATTACAAACAGAGGTATCTGAAATATAGAACTTAATGATGTCCCATCAACTGATAAATGGATTATGATGATGTAGTACATATACACAATGCGGTTTTGCTCAGCTGCAAAGCAACCTGAATTTACAAGGAAATTAATGGAATTTGGTAAAGATTATACTGGGTGAAGAAACCCAGGCTCACAAAGACCATCACTGCAAGTTTTCTCTCATTTGTAGATTCTAGTTTTAAATTTCTAGACTAATGGACATAAGTTGCAGTGAGTGTCTAAAGCCAAGAAACTGAAATGGGTCCAGGGTAGAATGGTTTTGGCAGAGGGATATTAGAATACATGTGATATGAATGTAGAGAGGAGTAGTGGTGGAAAGAAAATAGTTAGGGAGGGACAGGAGTGGAAAATAAAAAGGGATGGTTGGAAGATTAACCTGAACTCAAGATACAGAAAAAAAATATATATATGAGAAAACCTACTACTTGATATGCCAATTTAAAACATAAAGAAAAGACTGGAGTGATGGCTTAGCAGTTAAATGAACTACCTGTACAGGCACAGGGGCCTGAGGTGACCTGAGACCATCCAAATCCCAATGTCCTACACTCACATGAACATGTGGACACCGCCACATACATCTATAATGCTTATCCTACAGGCAGCAGAGATGGGAGAATTAGTGGAGCTCACAAATGGAAAGCTCTGGCATATGTTAGGGAGGGACTCCATTCCAAGTTAAAATAGGTATGTGCGTGAAAGAAGAGGACATCTGAAGTTCTCCTTAGGATGCTACATGCGAGAGCATGGGAACCACAATCAGCACAGACGCTTGCATACAGCACAATATCACACCACACACAAACACACCATGATACTACTTATGTATGGTACACACATTCAAAAGAAAAGAAAAACTTTGAATGAAGGCCCTCTTACATGGGTTGGTAAAGCTGGTCTCAGAAGCCATAGGTTATTAATCTACCATCCATGAACACCCAAGAAATCATAATTTAGAAATAACCCAGGATGGAGAGATGGCTCAGTGGTTAAGGAGCTTACCTGCAAAGCCTAATGACTCCTGTTCAATTCCCCCAGTACCCACATAAAGCAGGATGCACAAAGTGGTGCATGCATTTGGAGTTCATTTGTGGCTGGAGTCCCTGGTGCTCCCATTCTCTCTGTCTGTCTCTTTCTGTCTCTCTCTCCATGTCTGTCTCTCTCTGCTTAAAACTAATTAAACGATCAAAGCAGAGATCCAGAGGCTCCTAAGTGCTCATCACTGTAGTAGATTTAAAAGCCACCCACCACAGCTCAGGGAATTTTGTGGAAGAGGGGGTGGAAAGATTGTAAGAGCCACAAGTTAAGACATCATGCCCAGAGTCATTCCATCTCCCCCAAAATAATTGACTGCTGCTCCCACAACGCATAAAACACAACCACATGGGGAATACCTGCAACCCCACTCAGGAGAGTCCCCAGTGGAAAGGGACAGGCATGAGGGAAAAGAGGGTAACAATAAGTGATGTATCTGTATGAAATATGTTGTTAACAATAATAATAATAAATTAAATGCTAGAGTAGATCCTGGATTAAAAGAAAAAAATAAACCATATAAAGAAATTATTGAGACCAGCTGCCAAAAAACATCTATGGAGCATAGATTCACTGCTGTGGTGGGTTAGAAGAGAAAAATCCTAGCCAGGTATGGTGGTGCACGCCTTTAATCCCAGCACTTGGGAGGCAGAGGTAGGAGGATCACCATGAGTTCAAGGCCATCCTGAGACTACATAGTGAATTCCAGGTCAGCCTGAGCTAGAATGAGACCGTACCTTGAAAAATAAAAACAAAAACAAAAACAAAATCCTTGTTTCTTACAGTCTACACACCGGAACCTAGGAAAGGCGCTCAGTACTGCCACCTCAGGTCACAGATCAAAAAGCAGGCTACATGTCTTCATGTCCATGCATGAATATATCTGCACTATCCATATATGCATTTAGAGAATTTGTAAAGGGACAAAATTTAAAAGTAGATGCGTATGTGTTTAGATAAATGATTTTAAAAAACAGAAATAACCCTAATTTAACTCAGTGGGATACACACACACAGCTTGAATAGGATGGGAACTAATTGGGACAAGTTTTAGTGTGATGAGAGGGTAGAAGAAGAGAGTGGGGGAATAATGTCAACATTATGTGTATGCATGAAAGTATCAACAATCAAAATATACTCATTAGACAATGCCTGGTGTGGTGGTACACGCCTTTACTCCCAGCACTCAGGAGGCAGAGGCAGGAGAATTGGCGTGAGTCTGAGGCCATCCTGTTATGACACAATGAATTCCAGGTCAGCCTGGGCTAGAACAAGAGCCTACCTTAAACCTACCGAGAAAAGTAGTAACAATTATCCATCATGAATTTAATTTTTATATATGTGTTAAATAATGATTTCATTCTTATCTCAAAATTAGTCTTCAGTTTGAAACTCCAACTATTGAATACTTTATAACATATCTATTTATCTGGGGGACACAAACATTAATCTATGAGATATATATTTGTGTATGTGTGAATATATATTCAGCATATTTGTATGCAAGTACTTGATTCCATTTCTAGAAATTTTAATTAAACATGCCAATATTTCCATAATAGCTTTATAAGTGAGTAACTGAAAGGGAAAACTTCCATTTTATTTTCTAAGAATGGCTATGCTACTATTGAACATTTTTTCTATAACATCTTAAATATTTTAGCAATTTTCTCCTGTGTCCCCCAAAATATGTCCTTTGATTTGATTGTAAATACATTAAATTTAGATATTTTCTCAAATTACTCATATGTTTTTTTCTACTATTCTATAGCAGATGGCACTGAGATAAAATATTCCCCCCTGAAGGGAGGAAGAGGTCAAGAGATCAAGAGATGAAACTTAAAGGGTCATAGGACCACCCCCCAAAGTTATAGCAATGATAAGCAAAGGGCAGACTTTAACCAATGTTAACTAGAAATTGAAACATTCCTTTGTGGGGGGGATGAAGAAAGCAGCAGAGACTCAGAGGTCAACAAGTCTGGGCAAGGTTGCAGGACCATACCCAAAGGCATGTAGAAGGAAAGCAAGTGCTTGGGGTGAAACTCTCTGAGCTGCCTGGAGGTTGTGCAGTGTGCTCCAGAGACACATGAGTTGTCACCTGTGCTGGAGGGGGCTTTCCAGTAATGCAGCTGCCTTTACATCATCTATAGCTCCTGTCAGCATCCCACACCCTGCTCTGTAACTCCAGTAAACTCACTGGTTCACCAAAACTGGTTTTGGTGCAATCATACTTTGGTATGTTACCTCTGCCCTAGCTGGGGTGAATGGAGCGTGTTTGCATTGCCACAGGAAAAAAGATTTTCATGGCATCTACTAAAGTAAACCTTTCGAAAATCTAAGCCAACTTGGTAATTTTTTTTTTAAATCACAAAACCCTCACTTCTCTGAAAAAAAGTTGACATCCATGCTCATTATATTTTGCAAAATATTTGTGGAAAATAGCAGTTTCAAAAGTCCACTCATGGGAAATATAGTAAAAGTTGTTAAACGTTTATATCCCCATTTGTAATATTTAATTTGTGCCAGGATCTGCTTGTCTTATACTATTTTTTAATATATTAAGTATTTACATAATACAAGTATTGTTTTTAAACCTGTTTTCTTGATTTTGTGGCCTCTTGAGCTCTTGGGCTCCATTTTTTTAACCCCTCTTTTTTAGTTGTCAAGAAAAAAAAGCCTACCCTTTTCACACCTCCCTTTCATCATGCCTAACATGATGATGCAACAGGGGCTATAAGTTAGGTTAGATTTTTCAAATATTTGTGTGCTGTGTGACTTAATTTATCATTAGTTATTTTTTGTAATTCATTAAGTGCTAGATGTGGTGATTATTATTTGAAGGAGAATACATTAGCCACTTACCTAACTCACTAATATAAACAATTTGAACATTTAGTCTTTCTTAAATTTTCTAAGTAGTATATATTACAATTATTAACTTAGTATCTCCTTTTTCACTGGTGGTAACTAATATATTATACTGCCGTGCACTGGTTGTGATTTGCAGAAACCCATCAAGGACAGTAGACATCTGATTCTAGTCAAAAAGTGTGTGAGTTTAGGTTTCCCCATTAAATATGGTTGTAGCCAATATTTTAATAAGAGGATTTCTTACCATTCCTAGAAATAATAATTTTATTTTTAACAAATATAAATTGCTTCTTTGGCATTTATTGGATAACATACTATTATCCCTTAAAATACTAATATGACTATTTCTTTAAATTGATTTACAATTACTAATCATAAAATAAAACTTGATTTGTAGGTATGTTAAGGTTTAATAGTAGCTGGCTTTCAATTATTAATGGAGTGGGTGTAATCTGAGCCCATAACTCAGTTGTCTGTATGTCAATGTTAATTCTGTTGTTCAACCTTCATCCAGCCAGATGTCTACCTACATGGACAGCTTGTGGCTTCACCTCCAAGACATGAACCAAGGAACCACAGTGTCAGGAAGAGCTTTAGCTAAAGATGAGCTGCACAGCCTAGAGCCAACACACCCACTAGCTCTGATCTAGTCTTATCTGATACTTTCTCCTGGACATTTTCAAATTATAATGTCAAGGGTGTAAATAAGTTTGGAAGCTTTATATCATTTTCTTTTATTTTTGTAGCACATTAACATCAGTATTCTATGCTTCTAGAAGTTAGATGGAAGTTGAAATATTGGCATGGAAAATATTTAAGAATATTCTTTGACAAATCTAGAGTTTATGTAACATTAACTTCTAAGACTCCATTTTATTATTTCCTTTTCATACAATAGTTTAGTAAAATATGTAGTTATTGGTATTCAAACTCAGTGGTCACCTATGACTTCCAGATTAGTACCTGCTGTTTATTATTGCTTCACTAGCATGCTATTTCTTACTCCTTTGGCACACTGACTAATGTTACTATCTATAGCTAATTGAATAGTTTCATGATTCTCATATATTCAGCCAAGTTTACCTTGTTATTTCTTTTAATTAGCTCCACTTCCTCATCAAACACAGTTTTTGGACTGTTTATTGTTCAAAGAAAAAGTGGTAGGGCACATTTAGCGCTGCAGAACTGTGTTCACAGATCAATGGAATGGAAAGTCCCATAGCAATTTCCTCAAAAACAATGCCATAATTGAAATGAAAGTGGCAATAGTAGTTAGCTGCAAATTACTGTTGGACCTTTAAATAATGACATCTAGAATAAAGAGGGCATACACTGAAATGAAACGTGACATGAAGCCCAGAAACTGATTTTAGTAGTTGAATTAAAAAAAAAAAATCCCACTGTCTTATCTGTCTTATTCTGTCACTCTTTGAAGTTCTTTTACAATATGACTGACTCTGGGGCAGAGTTTGACCAACCAGTAATGACATGGAGTTTTGCATTTATGTAGAAAATAAATTGTGCATTTTAAAACTAAATAATATTTGAAGCCTGTCCATTCTTTATTTTCAGTAGGCATCAAGTTTTACTTTATTGCATATTTAGAGATTCTAAATATGAGAGGTTGTTAACATTCCTAAGTATAATATAAGTGTACCTACTTGGAGGAAAATATGCATATATATTGGAACACACACACACACACACACACACACACACACACACACACAATGTTCACACTTGTATTGTCAGATGTTTTGGAGGAAGGTTTGAGGAGATTCAGAGGTCAGATAGGTTATGACTCAAAGTATATTATTAATCTGCCCCAAATTTTGGGGCACTGCTATGGCTTTAGGGCAAGGGTAAAGGAGCCCCAGTTTGGAGTAGGGCTGTAGCATTTACGGAATGGAAAGGAAACAAGCTCGTGCACAGCTGGTATGTGCCCTGGGTGCCAGGAGGTGGTGGGAGGGCTGGCATGAGTGATCGGTGAGACTCCGGTTGTTGTGGTGCACACCTTAAAACTGGCCCGGAAGGCAGAGAACCTTCTAGGCAGACTGACCCAGAGTGTGGGCACACATACTATAGGCAGTGTGTGAGACACCAGACAGACATAGTAAAAGAGAGTGTGTGTGTGAGGGAGAGGATGAGAAATGGAGGGATAGAAACAGAGGCAGAGAAGGCACACAGGTATGTAGAGACCATATGGACAGAACTATGCACACACAGGGGTCAGAAGGAACACGAAAGAGAGGGAAACTGGTGGTGGAAGGGATTGTATATGGACATGTATATGTATATGTATATGATGTATATGTACATGTACATGATGTATATGTATATGTAGTATATGTATATGTACATGTATATGTATATGTACATGTACATGGGGGTACTCGTCAGTGGGAAATGGCCAGTGGAAGTGAGATCTCCGGGCTAGGTCGGCTGGATAGCTGTGGGTAAGAAATATCCCAATTTGGAAGGGAAAAGGAGCTCAAAAACTGACATGTAAATTTTAAGATTGGGCTATTTATGAAATGCATGAAAGAATTGATTCCATTTCCTTTAAGATTTTTCTACTTACAACAAAACTAATTTTAGTAATGAAAAGTGTTATGAAGATATAAGAGAGTTTTCTAGGGCTGGAGAGATGGCTTAGTGGTTAAGCGCTTGCCTGTGAAGCCTAAGGACCCCGGATCGAGGCTTGGTTCCCCAGGTCCCACGTTAGCCAGATGCACAAGGGGGCGCATGCGTCTGGAGTTTGTTTGCAGAGGCTGGAAGCCCTGGCGCGCCCATTCTCTCTCTCTTCCTCTATCTGTCTTTCTCTCTGTGTCTGTCGCTCTCAAATAAATAAATAAAAAATTTAAAAAAAAAAAGAGAGTTTTCTATAGAACTGTGACTCTATTCCAACCAACTAACTGACCATTATACAATTAAGTAACTGTGTGGTACAATGCTTAGCAATTTGCACCACCCTAGAAGGACTCAAGCTGGAACAACCCATGTCTAGCCTCCACAACTCTGAATTCTTAGCTGGGAAGACAGACCAGACCATTCTCCTTCTACCAACCCAAAGAGATCTCTGAAGAGACTTTTTTTTCTAGTGTCTAAGAATGGAAGCTATATCTGAAGGCCTCAATCAAAAGTAACAGGACATGCTGACCTAAACAGATAAGCCTGACCTCAGGGGCTGTGGCCCACCTGCAAAACAAGTCAGCAAAGGAGACATCCCTGTTTCCATTGTTATCTTCCCCAACTTCTCCATTCTTTTGGCTGTTTGTGTCTTACCACCTCTGTTCCTTTAAAAACCCAGTCTGGGGAAATCTGCACATAGCAGTCTCACATTTCCCAGGGCCCGGGCAGGGGGTGGGGGAAAGACTGTTGTCCTTCTTTGTACATAATACCTAACGAATAGAGGACAATCTGTGCTGTGGAAATCTCTTTCTTTTATTTCAGCATTGCCTCAGTTGGTCCCAGTCCTGGTTCTGACATAACAATGTCATAGACATAGGTATATAATGGCAGATACTTCTGAGGGGGAATTAAGTCGCCAAGCAGGAGGGCACAAAGAGGAAAGGCTGTGCCTACCTGCTTCAGCAGAACCAGAGTTCAGTATCTGATTCAGCCTATCCTGTAGACCCTCTTGCGCCTTACTCCTGAGCCAGCCCTTGCGCCCAGACCAGTGAGCTTCCTCTCAGGTTCACTGGAGCGCTAGCATAAAACCCACCATGATAACATTATAAATAGATCCTTACAGATGGGCAAGGCCTCCTGTTGGCTTTTCTCCTCTCCTGAACTTTCAGGTCCTTGCTCTGCTAATCCCCCCTCTTTTCATCCTTGCTGAGCTGAGATGGGTAAACCATTACCCCTCTTCTCACATCTGTTCCTACCTTGTCCTGCCTTTCACATGGCAGGAGATCTCTATATTTTCTCTTTTTTCCTTCTCTTACTCTAATAAAGTTTCTTTAAGTCTTACCCTCTGCTCTGTGGATTTAATTCTATAAACTCATAAGACAAGGACTCAGGTTGGCCTAAATGTATTGGTACCATTGGCATTGGCAAGGATCCCCAATACTTCCATTACACTGCTACCAACTCTAATGTATTCTCAGTTCTCAGTGCATGGAATTAATTTTTTTTTAATCACAACTAAAGGTCAAAAGCAATAAAACTAAGGAGATTATTATCTTCCTTCTGAGGGACTATAGGAGCTAGATAGCTTCCTTTGCTAGGGAAAAAGATCCCTAGATTATCAGCTCTGTTTTTTTACTGATAGGTCCCAAGATGGCAACCTAAAATGGTGGAAAGGGCAGCTCACTTTCTGGCTTTGCACCCCTGAAAAGAAAGGACAGATAGATGAGGTTTCAGAAGCCTGTGGGGTTGCTTAGCCAGCTTGCCTGAACATGTCTAGGACCTGCACAGTACAAGATGCATCATGGTCCAATCAACACCCTTATTCCTATTTAAGGTGATAAATCAGGACCCTGGGATAAGGAGGTTCCCTTCAGTCAATAAAGTTTCAGCTTCCATTGGGGTAGTGGACTCCAGTTTCCTGGTCCTTGGTCTTGCAAAGAGTCTCTCTACCTCTGTTACTTTCACCTTGCTTGTCCTTCCAACTTGTCCTGACTTTTTAAAAAGTATTTCTTTATTATTTATTTGAGAGTGACAGACAGAGAAAGAGGGAGAGAGAGAGAGAGAGAGAGAGAGAGAGAGAGAGAGAGGGAGGGAGAGAATAGGCACTTCAGGGCTTCCAGCCACTGCAAACGAACTCCAGACGAGCACACCCCCTTATGCATCTGGCTAATGTGGGTCCTGGGGAATTGAACCTCGAACTGGGGTCCTTTGGCTTCACAGGCAAGCGTTTAACCACTAAGCCATCTCTCCAGCCATTTTCCTGACTTTTAATTCTAATTGGTGGAGAAAACAAACCTGAACCTTAGATGGTAACCTTTCCTTCTTCCCTTTTTTCCTCCCTCCCTTCCTTCCTTCCTTCCTTCCTTCCTTCCTTCCTTCCTTCCTTCCTTCCTTCCTTCTCTCTTTCTTCCTTCCTTGATTCCTTTCTGTGCTGAAAATTGAGCCTGTGGCTTCACTAACTTAAGCAGGGTTTTCTTTTCTTTTCTTTTCTTTTTTTCTATTGGATAACTCACTGATGCAGGATTGGAGTCCTGGAAGGGATTAAATATCCATAAAATGCAGGAGACCCCAACTTTTAGTCCTTGTCCAAGTTGTTATAGAATTGAAAACAGACTCAGAGAAGGATAAATTATAAATTATTTATTTATTTTAGGGGAAGTTAGGATTAAGAAAGTAAGAAAGAAAAACAGGAAAGCCCAAAGCCCAAGCCCAAAGAAATTCTCCCTGTTCCCAGCCAGGCTGGGAACCAGGAGGGGTGACTTAGAAAATCCCCCTCATGTAAACAAAGGTCTTTCTCAGGGAAGAGGCCTCTGGAGAAGGGGCTCACACACACTTGGGAAGCAAGCAGGGATGCACCCAAACAAAGCCGGAAAGTGCACTGGCAAAAAAGAATTCTCCCTCTCCCTAGCTGGAGAGGGCGAGGAGAAACAGAAGATTCTCCCCCCATAGGGAGTCAGAGAAAACCAACAGTGGTAAGGGACTAGAGCTTACCAAAGGGCATTGAGAGCTTATGAAAAAGAGGGAGCCAACAGCTTACAAAGGGGACCAAGAGCCAAGGGGCTTACACATGTGTTTCAGACTCATTTATATGAATCAAACATCCAATTAGAATGAGCCTCATCAGACTGTGGTGTGGAAGGGAGGGACCTGATTGTTTGGTGGACTCAAGAAAATGCCATAGGAAGGACCAGCCCACAGGTGTGCTAAGCCTTGGCAAAACTGAGGAAACAGTTTGGGGTAGGAGAAAATGTCTCCGAGTGCCATGACTGAACTTGTGTCTCTGACATTCTTTCCGCCCCTCTTCAGCAAATTTACCTGAGCCATGTTGGGTTCATTTTTAAGTCTGCTTCAGTATTGAGATCTTGGGAGCCTCTGTGTCTCTGGATATCTGGTTTGGTAGGGGTTGAGGAGGACAGGGAGGAGGCCAACAATGGTACCAACTTGACTGTGTTCACTGAGTACAAAATTAAAAAAAAAACAAATCCTACCTGGGCATGGTGGCCACACACCTTTAATCCCAGCACTCGGGAGGCAGAGGTAGAGGATTGCCATGAGTTCGAGGTCACTCTGAGAATACAAGAAAACAGAGTGAATTCCAGGTCAGCCTGGACTAGACTGAGACTCTACCTTGAAAAAACAAAACAAAACAAACAAACAAACAAAAAACCAGAGGAAACAGCAGGAAACTGTTTCTTGACTTGATGCTTATAGCCTTTTTGGATGAGACTGGATCTAATCTTGCCAGAGCACAGTGGCATCAATGTTTTGGTGGATCAGTCCCTGGCTAACTACCTACCGGAAAAAAGCAATCTTGCTCCTAATCACTACCACTATGGGGAGTTTTCTCTAAATGCCCCCTGTATACTACCTAATCATATGTTATTTAGGACTGTTTGTTGACGCTGCTCACTCCATAGTGATAAATGAAGCTGACATTTATGGTCATTAAAAGATGAAGATAACTATTTGTAATAACTGATTTTTCAGATTGAGTAATGAAAGTGATTGCTATTATTTCAATATCTACTTGCATGAACTAGAACACAATGGACATCTTTTATGAATTCTTTTGGAATATTGAATTTCCCCCTTACATAAAAGTTCTAAAGCTAGCAGGGCATGGTGCATACACCTTTAATCCCAGCACTTGGGAGGCAGAAGTAGGAGGAGCACAGAGAGTTCAAGGCCAGCCTGAGACTACATAGTGAATTCTAGATCAGCCTGGGCTAGAGTGAGACCCTAACTCAAAACAAAAAAAAAACAAAAAACAAAAAACAAGAAACAACAACAAAAGAAAAAGAAAAAGAAAAGAAAAGAAAAAAGAAAAAAAATGTTCAAAAGCTTAAATTAAGGTATGTAAAATTTTCATGACTTTTTAGAATGTGGTAGGCAGTGAGAGGGATTCAGGTAGCTCTTTTAGGCAGTTAGGGTGACTTGGCCCCTGAAAATAAGAAACAGTAATTAATGTCTTTGGACCTAGCCTTGCAGAGAGATCAAAATATGACCTATCTTTCCCCAGATCTGTTTTTCCACAACCTGGTCCCCTCCTGGAGGGGAGGTCTTTATAAGGATTCAAATCTAGCCTCAACATTGTGGTTGGTTAAAGTTGCATCCCCAGAACTTGACATAATAGCTAGCTCGTTTTTGAGACAGCCCCTGGCCCTAACTGACCAGCAGTCCCTTTGACTCACCTGAGCAGGAAGGTAGGGCACACCACCATAAGGTTATGAATCCTTTTGCTAGGAGAGGAAACAGTCTTTGTGCTTCCTGAACCTAGCCTCCAGCTACAGGTGAGTTTCCCCTCTCCCTTACTCTCCACATGGGCTCTTGATCCTCTCAGCTTCCCAAATGGCAGGAGCTCTTGGAACATTCTTTTCTTTCTTTTCCTCTCCACAGTTTTCGCAGACCCTCTATGTGGGCTCTCAAGCCATGTGAGTATCTTTTCCTGGTTCTGTACTGCCCTAAATAAATATAATAATTTAATAATTATTCTTCTCAGTCTTTGTTATTCAATTTTTAATTAAAATTTTACTTGAACCTAGGGTTTAGGGTTCAAAGACTTTCCTGAACCCCTAAGCACCCTGTTACATATTGGCAACTCTGTCAGGACAAAAGAAGGATAATTATTATATACAAAGAGGAAAATGAAATGTGGACACTTTCCATTATTCCACTTGCCTGTCTTTCTAATTCCTATTCTGCCTAGGACTGCTGCATACTTTCTGTGCTCTTTCTGGATCTATGACCATCACTATGGGCTCAGAGGTCAGCTGCTCTCCTGATGGGGTAGACCCTTAGCCATGCCTAGCAAGGCTGAACTCCAGAGCTTGGGAGCGTATTCTGTAGAGTTGAGGGGTAGGGCCTTGTGGCCATAAGGAGGTTCAGGACCTGAAGGGACCTGGCTGGAATGGCTTCTAGGTTTTTTCTATTTTTCCACTACAAGCTGCTGTGCCAGAAGACACATGGTTGGACACTGTCTGGACCTTTGGAATCTGGTCAGAGAAGCTCTACTCCATCCCCAGATCTGTCTGCAGCTGTGGACATTTGTCTTATGAAGGCAACATGGACCAGAGAGTCTAGATCCTGAGGTTCAGAGTTTTGTGCAAAAGCTGTGGTGCAATGAAGGAGAAGGCCGTGGGTGGGGGAGGGTGGAAGTGGCCTCCCCAGTCTGCACATGGTGAACCACAGGCCGAGTCAGGCACTTTACCTGTAGGCGTGGCTTGTGGCAAATGGAAAAAGAAACTAGTCTTTTTAAAAACTTTTTTTATTTCCTACTGATTTAGCTCATTGCTTTATTGCCTTCTTGGTGCTGTGTGAGCCTGAACAAGAGTTATATGACCCAGGCCCCACTAAGAGTGCAAGGGCACAGCTGGGAATGTTCATGGCCTGACCCCACGTTTGAAAACCACATCTTTTAAATTACTTCTTAAAATAAGTACATAATTTTAATTTGATGTTGTCCAAATTATTTAATGATTAAAAACAGCTAGTCAGTAGCTGTACCTGATATTTTCTCTTTTGTTTAGGCATTAAACAAATAAGATGTTATTTATAGACACCTTTGCATTTATTATACTTGATATATTAATATATAGCTTTCCTGATCCAACAGGCCAACAGATTTCTCCTGAAGTTTTTTTGGTTTTTGTCTTTAAAAATAAGATTTAACTGAAGCCTATAGTGATCTGAAATTTTATATAAACAGGTCATAATTTGTTACATGATATCACAAATATAATTACTGCTTTATGTTCTAGGTAAATTTCAACCTACATGGAGGATTATTGTAAACAAAATTCTACCCAATGTGGTGGCTTACAATTTGCTAGGTATTTTAAGAGATTATGAAAATGACAGAATCCTGTTGGCTGTAATCATCCTATCACTTGAAAGAAGAAGGAAATTGGCCTGATTTCCAGGCCAGCCTCCCTGAAGACAAAAATGAAAATCTACCTTAGCTACTCTTAATAAGATTTTCACTAGTAAACTAAGTCCAACAGTTCACAATGTCAATTTTTTAATGGTTTAAAGGATATAAAACCTGGCTTTTGGGCTCTCAATAAAGTAAATTAGGCTCCTCATTTTTCAAGGTTTTAACTTTTGAGAAATGGTCCAGGTTCACTCATTAACAGTTCACTGATGCTAGCTAATCGAGTTAACTATATGCCTGTATTTTCCAAAGCATTAATTACCAGGGTAACTGAGTCTTAAGGTAAAGGTTCACTTATAAGAGTTTAATTTCCAAAGATAAGTTTCTCATACCTAAGAACATTATGACTTTAAAAATAGCTCCTGTTTTTTATTATTATTGTTATTATTATTATTATTATTATTATTATTATTTTCGAGGTAGGGTCTCACTCTAGGTCAGGCTGACCTGGAATTCACTATGTAGCCTCAGGGTGGCCTTGAACTTGTGGCGATCCTCCTACCTCTGCCTCCCGAGTGCTGGGATTAAAGGTGTGTGCCACAATGCCCAGCTACTAGCTCCTGTTTTATTTATGCTAACTCTATCAAATGGTCATCATTAGGTTTAATCACTTAGATTTAAGTGATTTTATTTCAGCCACTGTAATTTTATCCTCCTGTTAGATAAAATATATGGGATAGCTATCCTAAACTCTATCAATTTTAAGTCATGGATAAGACATAAACTTCCTTTATGTTAATAAAAATTTCTAATGTACATCACATTAATTGCTATCCAAGATTAAACTAAAAGCATAGGTTGTCAAACAGTGTTTTCTCTTTCGAAACAGAATTGTTGAGGGTTGTGTTAAAGTTCAGCTCTTTTGGCTCAACAATAACCAGGTTCTACTCTATTATGTGTAATCAAATAGCTTAAATCAAAATTTTGTTTAAATAACTGCTTCATTTTCTTTTGATATCCAAAGTCCACTGCTTATAAGTAAATTAACTCTTAAGACATATTCTCTGCTTCAGGTTACAACCTCATGTTCAAACAATGGTCCTCATCTAAGGAAAGACAGTTTTAAGCTTTGAAGTTCTGTTTCCAATATTCCCTGAGAAATTGGCAGCCATAGAGGTATCCAGACTAATCAAAGATATTTTCAAACACAGGAGCCAAGACTTTATGCTATCTTATTGTCTTTTTCTGACAGTGTCTAGGTCAAATTAATTGAATTGGATTTGTTGGTAGAAATATTGTTTTCAGGACTGGTAACATGTTCTGCCTGTATTTATAGCTAAAACTAGACTTAAAGGTTGGACAAAATGAGGAAGCTATGTTCCATTCTTTAACTAGATCTGTTTCAGTAATTAAATGTGTCATATACGTGCAACCATCAAGGTTGGTGTAACTTCCTTTGTAAGTGCTCTAGTAACCTATGTAGAAGCCAAAGCCAGTCATTTCACTGAAGCTAATAAGGTCACGATTTGGCCCCTGCTCCCATCCATGGTCATGAGGCCACTGGAGGTGATGGGACACTTCTACACTGGCCCTCTGGTAAGTCACCTGTCTTCCTGATGAGCGAGGATATGTAGACCCAGAAACAAACAAACAAAAAAATCAGTGTGCAGTCTGATGAAGGAGAGTCACATGAGGAGAAATCAGCTCTCCTGGCTTCCCAATGAAGGGAAGACTATTTGGCCAGCATGGGCCTGCCTCATCCTAACAGAAAATACCAGTACTGGGGAAGCCATAGTGCTTCCTCCAGGTCCCTAGAGTGTCCTTTGAAGCACCATTAGTGACCTCCAAAATTAATCCCAGACTAAATTTTGGCTACCTGCTTGGTCTTAAACACTCACACAGAAATGTATAACCAAAGGTGAGGGGATGCCTCAAATATTACATGAATGGCCTATTAAGTAAACAACAAGACCTTTCTAAAAGCAGAAAGCATAAGGTCTTAAGGCAGATTGGACCCCTGTCTAATAGTACTAATTCTACAATAAGGAAAAACAACCATACATTTCAAAATGATTATTTTCAAATCACATACACACACACACATATACATGATAGATAGATAAGTAGATAACTCTGACCAAGGGTCACTTAGATCAAAAGACTTCCTTACACTGTGAACAATGGTGATTCCCTTTCAACTTGTGCCAGAACATCAATATACTCCAAACTTTTTTTTTTTTTTTTTTGCTACTAAAGACTGAGGCCAAAAGTATGTTGTGCAGCCCCTAATGGCACCCATTGACTCCATGGTACCAACCTTTGACCCTGGATACCCCCAGGGCAGACAAAAAAGTATACTCTGGGAGGCTATTATACAAAATATGATATGTTCACTATTGTCAAGGTTAAATGTTGTATATATTTTCCTAATAAACTCTGCTAATATCTTATTTGTTTTACAAGCCATATAGGAATTAGAGGAACAGATTTACAGATTTAGATCATGTCAGACACTACTGTGCCATTCAGTTCTGAGACAATCCAACTCAATCTACCTAGGTTCCCTTGAATACTCCCCAAGGCCTAGAAGTCCACAAGAATGGAACCCCTAAAGTTTGCTCTGTGCCCACTTCCCATTACTCCTTGCTTTTACTCTTTCTTCCCAACATTTTATTCATCTTCCTGCACTCTTATCAACATACTTTCAGGGTGCTTTAGAATATTTCCCTTTTCTGGGAAAGATTAGCTGCCATATTTCAACCAGAAACAGTTAGAGACTGACCAGTCATTGTCCTCTTTCCTCTCACAGCAGTTATAGTGTTTCTTAGGAAAGGAAGAATGAGAGGGAGTCATGTAGCCCTTTTAGGCAATTAGGGTGACTGGGCAACTGAAAGTAAGAAACAAGAATGACTTTGGGCCTGTCCTTGCAAAGAGAGCAAAGTATGATCTGACTTCTTAACTCTTCCCCAGATTTGTTTTTCCACAAACACTTGGGCCCCTCCTGGGAAGAAAGTCTGTCCTAGGACTTAAATCTAGACCTAACATTGTGGTTGTCTAAAGTTCAGCCTCAAGAACTTGGAATGATGGCTAGCCTGTTCCTGAGAGAGACCCTTGCTTTAACTCCTCAGCAGTCCCTTTGACTCACCTGAGTCAGAAGGTAGGGTGTACCACCACAAGGTTATAAATACATTTGTGAGGGGAGGGTATGCTCTCTCTGTGTGCTTCCTGATCTCTCCTGAGCCTCCAGCTACAGGTGAGTTTTCCTTAGCCCTTACTCTTTGCGTGGGACTTTTACACCATCCAGCTTTCCACATGGCAGGAGCTCTTTGAACTTTCTTTACTCACCATGGTTTTCTAGCATCCCCCTCCCATGGGGGCTCTCAAAAAACATGAATGTGTGTTCTTGGTTCTTCCCTAAATAAGAATAATAACTTGATAATTATCCTTCTCAGTCCTATTTTATTTAATTCTTTTATCAAAATTAGACACAAACCTAGATTTTAGGGTTCACGGACTTTCCTGATCCCCTAGTACTCTATTACAGAGGAGAGATACAAAAAAGTCCAGTGTTGGCTCCGTTGAGGCAGGCAAGCATAAGTAATAGCCTAACTACCTAGGACTCTACTTGGCTTAGATGACAATACTTTCTTTTCTAAAACAATGTACCTAGCAACCTATTGGGAACCCGAGACCTACCACCTGCACAGAGCTGCATGTATAACCCACTCCTGGATTTCTTTAATGACCCATTCTTTGTGATTAGTTCCTGCTCAAATATCCTCTTACATCCAGATTTGGACAGGAGGGTGCCATCCAGCCTGTACTGGTTTTGGGTGAATGCACAATAAGACAAACTATGTCGTCCATGTGAACTTTTATGGAGATGCTCCTAATTCCCCTCTTATATCTATGTTTAAATAGATGTACATGTGATTAAAACCAGACGCTTCATAAGGAGGGACATGCACAATAGATGTGACTGTTAAGTTCCGTTACCCACTTGATCAAATTAGAAGTCAAGTAGCATAAATGTTCTTGGGTAGGTCTTTGAGCATGTCTCCAGGAAGGATTGCTGGAAGAAGGAAGACCTTGCCTCAGAGTCTGTGACCCTTCCAGTGATGGGCTATATTAAAATGAGCTTCAAGAGAACACAGGGCCTTAGTGCCTGGCTTCTCATGCTACTTGCTAGTATGTGACTCTTGGAACCCAGCTTCATTGGCCTTCCCATGTTGCCTGAAGACCAGAAGCTCTCCAGGAATTCTCTAGGCCATTAGTGCCAAATTGAGACTGTTGAGGCATTCAGCCTTGTGGACTGAATGGCTACTGGGTTCAATCTGACTCTCCAGCCTGTAGACAGCTATTGTTATACTGCCAAGCCTGTTCCTGTGAAAGAATCCAATAAATGCCCTTTATAATACATACTCACCCTATGGGATCCTTTCTCTAGAGAACCATGACTAATACAGTAAAGGTTATATAATTAAAATGTGTCCATCAAACCAGAATACCACCCAAACCACAACACTAGCACTGCTCCTTCCTCCCCTACGAATCCTATAATGAGAAGCAACAGACCACTTCCTGGGGCCCATGAGTACTCTCTACTCGAGTGGCTTGCTGCCCTCTTGGCAGTGCACTTCAAACCTTTACCATTACTTAGCTCTTTATAAAGTTTCTTGCTGTTTTATTATCTTGTGCCACTTGACTAAGATGCCAAGAACCTAAAGTCCTAAAGATAGAGGCCATAGGTTATACTGCTACTGATGAAATAGTGGGTATTTGGCTTGTCTTTCCACTTAGGTATGTTTGCTACTTTGAAGAGTATAATCTCTAGCAAACACAACACATATGTACATAGATAATATTTATAATATTATTTATAATATAATATATTATATCATAATATTATAACAATGTAATATATGGACAGAACTGTTAGTGAGCATGTGTTGATCTGGGGTAGATATAGCAGATGATTTCTGTGTCCTGCAGTATTCTCCTGGGCTCTGGTTTAGTGTGCCATATGTTCGAATTGACTATTGCCACCATTTTAGACAGTGGATTGTAATCATTTATTGTAACTGCAAGTTCATACCCTTGACCAGCATGTCCTCACCCTGTAGTTGCTTCTGGTAACTATCATTCTAGTCTATGTTTCTGTAAATGACTTCTTTAGATTCCACATGTAAGTGATATCAAATAACATTGGTATTTTGGATTTGGACTTATTTTATTTAGCATAATGTTCTCCAGGCTAACCCATATTTTCCTAGGCCTCAGGATTATCTTCTTTTTGTAAGCCTGAGGAATATTTTCATTGTAAATTCCAGTGTCACATTTTCTTCAGTTATTTCTTGATCCATAGACACTTTGTCCATTAGTTTAATATGTTACCTTCAGCCAAGCTCTGTTCTGCTTGTGGAGAACTAATTAAGAGGTTGAAGTTAACCTTATTTCTAACAAAATTGTCAAACTTTGCCATTTGTGGTTATTTGCTGTAAACAGCTTCTCAGGAAAAAAAAAACAACAAAAAAAAAAACCCATGAGAATCTTTGATTCCAAAAATCTGTTTTGTTTTAATTTCTGCATACATGGGTATGATGATGTGTGTATAGGTACATGCTTGTCATGGCACACACATGTGGAGGTGAGAGGCTAGCACTGAGGTTATGTCCTTTCCTTCCTTGAGACCTTGCTTGAGACAGGCCTCCCTTGTTATTTTCCCTCTGAGGATGCTAGACTAGTGGCCCCATAAACTTCAGAAATCTCTTAACTCTGATGCCATTGTTTTAGGCACATTGGGATTACAGATACTTGCAGCACTTTTGTGTCCAGTTTTATGTGGAGTCAAGTGCCTTTAACCCCTGAGACATGGCTTCAGAACCTGAAATCTAAGTAAATAAAGGATTCTAAGTAAATGTAACCTAAATATAGAGATCTTACTTACTGTTTCTTTTTGTAAACTCGTAAGAAAAAGAGATGTGTAGAATGCAAAAACCCAGGTCTAATGGCAGACTAATATAAGATAGCTACTTTTAAGGTGAGAAATATACCTAAATGTATATATATCATCCCTTGCAGGAAACCATTGTCACTATACAAATGCCAATAATGCTGACTACTGTTCATGCTACCTCTCCTGTATGTATATATTCTCTTTATCCCTCAATTTTCCACAATCTGCATTCTGTTTATTTCCATATTTTCTGTTTCTTTCTCTTGATGCTTTTTATTTTCCTTTGAACAATTGACAGTGAGTACTTGACCACATTTGGTTTTACAATATGCAAGTAATTGCTCCACATGAGTTTTTTCCTTGTAAATTCAGATTTTTTTTTTTTTTCCTAAAATCACTGGTACCTCTTGTACCCCACCTGAGCTACCAGGTGACCACAGTGTTTCCAGGCAAATCTAATGTGAGGGCACTGTGGCTTCCCTGGACCCATTTTTGGGTTCTCAATATTGTGCAAAAGAGAACATCAGATTTCCTTTTTGATTTTACAAATTAGAATCTCAAAAACAGTGTTGAATATTTTTTGGAACTCCGTATGACAATGCCAAGAGCCTATTAATGCACAGAATAATATAATTAAGTGTAAAAAACCTCATTCTCATGTAAAATTCCACAACTGTTTCCATTAACACAATGTAAAGAACACAGCTGTGCTGCAGTCTCTTGGGACTTGTCCTAATGAAACTCCTGTAGATGGAAATACGGGATGGTTGTGGTGGCTTTTCAAAACTCACACTTAAAATGACATTTTACTACATCAACATGTCAAGGAGAACATCTAAGTAGAGTTCTATAGAAAGAAAGATCTTAGATGGGGCATATGGAAGAAGTTGGATGCTAATTATGAGTCAGAGGCTAACTGTGCCCTCCAGAAAGAACGTAAGGGAAAGCAAGTGGAAGAGAAATGTGGTCAGAAAGCAGAGTAAACACCATGGGACCTTGTTTTCACTTCCGCCTCTCTTTGTTATGTCCCCCGAGCTTCACTTCTTCATGTTTTCCACAGCGTCTTTCCTTGTGAAGCAGTATTTACACTGAAGTGACGGTACCTGTGCTAAGCGCTCACATGTAGCCTGCAGGCTTAGCCACTGAGCTTACAGCTTTGTTGTCTGTCGTGGACTAGGTCTGCACCATCTTAATTCAAAGACAGCTGTTTCCCCATCTTGAGTCCCAAGCTCCTCTATCATCTATTTCCACTTTGATAATACAGGAGCCTTGTTTGAGCTTCCTGGGAACATATCTCCTAAATTTCCTCCAAAAAAACAAAGCAACAACAACAACAATAACAAAAAACCCCTGAATTTCTGCTTATTAGGAAAACAGATTCTGTGAGGTGGGGATGGCAGTGAGTGGTCATGCAAAGAGGATTTCAGAGAGCAGACATTGTTTGAATGCCTCAGAACAATGAAGGCTAGTTTAATGCATCTCTCCCCCAGCCCAAGAGCAATGCTTGTCTGAATGCAGGCCCATTTCCCCTACCCAGCCTGCAGTTGGACCTTCCACCACCACAGCTGATATACACCCTTGTCCTCTCTTGGTGGTGAGAACCACCTTGATTTAGAATATTAGGAAGGGTAAATGCTGCAATCTCTTTTTAAATGCACTCTTACTCTTTGTAGACTGTGTCCTATTGGATCAGTACTTTCCTTTTATCTTTTATTGACTTATTTTTATTATTATTTAAGAGGTTATACTCTTCTATCCCCTCATCCCCACTCCAGTTCCACTGAGGGCCTTCATCTGTTGGGTCACTGGTATTCACTGTGGGGTCATGAAGGTCTCAGTCAGTCTCTTTGAGGGTTGGTGGGGCCATGCATTTGGACATTCCTACCCATCCTGTGGCTCCTACAATGTTTCCACTCCTTCTTCCATATGAACCTTCTAAAGCAGGATTTGCTCCATGAAAACACTGATGCAGCTCCTTAATACAACAGAACATGGGGAAACCTTGATATGAGTTTTAAAAGGTTGAGTTCATCACTACAGTAACAAAACAAATGCATTTGCAATACTTATCCCATGAAAGATAGAAAATAAACTGAAACGATTTGGTCGGAAAGGTCACATTGTTAAAACTTGCTATAGTTATTGAACTATTTCATCCTAATGAAATTATCAGCATTTTCAGACTAATACTTTGGGAGTGGGGTGGGGGGACAAAAATACATGCATAATACATGGCTATTGCTTGGATGTTTCTAACCATCTTAGTTTTTGTTTTTTTTTTGTTTTTTTTTTTTCTTTTTGAAGGGCACCTAATTTCACAGATTTGCAGTTATAGTTTATTTTGGCAAATAGGAATCTTCCAGTTTTTTTCACCATGTGAAGAGAGTAATTTATGAGTTACAAATTAATAAGATGTAAATAAGCTTATAAATCCCAGATATTGAAACTCAGACATTTGTTTCCATTATTTTCATGTGATCCCTAATGTTAAACAATTCTGTAATCCTCTGTGCTGACAGCTTAGTTAAACACTCCTGCTCCGTACTTTTAAGGCAGAACTGTTACTGCCCAGCTCTTTTCTTCATGCATACATCATCTGGTTTCATAACAGTTCCAGTGAACGGTCAAGGCCCTGATACACCGGTATCCCATTTATTTACCCTCGGGCCTGGGTTTTCCAACCCCTGGGCTTTTCTTTCACTATCCCTTGGTGCAATTTACCAGACTGTGACTGAAATCAGACCATTCTGTCTAACCATGTATATTTATTTCAAGTGAACTTTGGACTCCAACTGTGCTTATGTTGTCCTTGTGAGTGCCATTTCCTCTCAAAATGCAAAGAAAGTTGGTTTTGCTGATTTTGTAGTTTGAAAGAAACCAGATCCCCAACACAATGGAACAGCAGAAACATAGGCTTTTTCGGCAGTGTGTCGCCAACTTGGAAAAAGATTTCTTTGCATTGCTGATAGGGCAGTGGGTAAGAGTGCTTGCTGTGCAAGTAAGTATAAAGACCTGTATTCCATGCCTAGTACACATGTAAAAAAAAAAAAGATTGTCATCTTCTGGACTTCAGACTCTTCACATATCTGCATTCAAACAAGCATGCAACACCAGCCCCCCGCAACACACACACCAAATTAAAAAAATCAAAATATATTTCTTTGCATAATCTCTTATTTATTTATTTGAGAGAGAAAGGGAGAGAGAGAAAGGAAGATAACTAGGGAGACAGAGAGAGAATGGGCATGCCAGGGCCTCTAGCCACTGCAAAGGAACTCCAGAAGCATGCACCACCATTTGCATCTGGCTTATGTGGGTACTGGGGATTCAATCCTGGGTCTTTAGGTTTCACAGGCAAGCACCTAAACTGCTAAGCTATCTCTACAGCCCTGACTAATCTCTTTTGATGTGTCTGCAGCTAAATTATGATCCTCTTTTCCTCAACAGTATGCTTTCTTAGAACCCAGAGCTGTCATCCATGCCACTTACTATTGGGCTTTTTCTATAGAAGGGACCCAGGTTCAGAGGAAACATACGCTGGGAAGACATGAACACAAACAATTCCCTAACCTAAATCTTTGGTTGATATTAACCAAAAATGCTCATTACTTAAATCATTTTGAGTGTATCATTTCTAGGATAGTTACTTTTATTTTTTATCAGTGTGTACTAGGACTTATGCTCTTGATAGGAGAAAAAGAATATTTGAAGTTTCTGATATATAATGTCATTTTTTTCCCTTCCTATAGATAGGTACAAATTGGATTTAAAAGGTAGGTGTGGTGGCGCATGCCTATCACCATGAGTTCATGGCACCCTGAGACTACACAGTGAATTCCAGGTTAGCCTGGGCTAGAGTGAGACCCTACCTGCAAAAAACAAAAGCAAAATAAATAAATAAATTGGATTAAAAAGACTATCTTCCAGTGTCACTAAGAAATTAAATAAGATTCTTAGATGTTTGGGCTAGAAAGTATAATAATTCTGCTTTCCTTTGCAATTTTCTAATATTCTCTTTCTTTTTGTTTGTTTGGATCTTGAGTAACCCCTAAATGTCTCTATGTTAAAGGCTGGCCCCTGGCCCACAGCACTAATTGGAAGATATGGAACTGTTAGGAGGTGAGGCCTAGTGGAAGGAAGCTGGGTAATTGGAAGCATGTCTTGAAGAAGATATTGGGACTCTGACTCCATCCTTTTTTTATTATTTTAATTTTATTTATTATTTATTTTAGAGCTAGTATGAGAAAGAAAGAGGGGGGGAGAGAGAGAGAGGGAGAGAGAGAGAGAGAGAGCAAGCACATGCCAGGACCTTTAGTCATTGGGAAAAATATCCAGGTGTATGTGCCACCTTCTGCATCTTGCTCTGCAGGCAAACCCCTTAACTTCTGAGCCATTTCTCCAATCCCTCATCCACTTCTTAATCTTATTTCTTCCCTTTTTCTCCCCTCCTCTGCTTCTTCTCTCCCCTGTTCCTCCATCTCTTTATTTCTTTCTCTCCCTTTCCCTCCCCTCCTCCCTCTCTTACTCTCCCTTGTTCTTAGCAGTGATGAGATGAGCAGCTCTGCCCTATCATGAATTCCTACCATATCACAGTGGGTCTAAAGCAACAGGACCATGTGACCAAGGGCTAAAACTTCAGAGACGATGGGATGAGCCAAAATAAACCTTCCCTCCTTTAAGTCATTTATCTCAGATATGAAATGATAGTGATAGAATACAACTAACACATTCAATTATTTCATAGCATGTGGAATTTTTGGTTTTTGCAAGATATTTGTTGAAAATGAAACAGGTATATTGAAATTTTAGTAATCATTTAAAAATAATTTGCTAAAGTATTTTTAAATCATAAAAATTATGAGAAGGGAGTGAAAGTCTTACAAAGCCCAACACATTAGTGTTCATAAAGTATAATGGATATTGAGGTCAAATTGAATCCAAAATGCATTAACAAATATGAAAAGTTATGAACAAAAGGAATTTTATCTGAAAATATGCCATGTTTCTTAATCTTGGTACTTTGTTATAAAGTTCTTCAAAGTATATTCTCTTAGCCAGTATAAATATTTCACATTTGTAGCTGGATGTTGACTAATGACCATATTACCAAGCAGCTTATAGAATCAGCACTTTTATACAGAGAGCCGAAACTTAGTAATGGGACTGTGCTTTGGGAAGAAGCTGATTTAATGGCCAGTATTCTTCCAAGGAAACTTGAGAGAAATAACGCCTGATGTGGGACATACTCAATTTCTTTTTACTTGTACTAAGTGATTTCATTGCTGCTAATAAACATGTAAGATTGCATTGGAAAGCTGGAGAAATTGCTTAGTGGTTAAGGCATTTGTCTGCAAAGCCAAAGGACCCAGGTTCCATTCCCCAGGACCCATGTAAGCCACATGCACAGGGTGGTGCATGTGTCTGGAGTTCCTTTGTAGTGGCTGGAGGCCCTGGAAACATTCTCTTCATATCTCTCTCTCTCTTCCTCCCTCTTTCTGTCTCTAAAATAGATAAACAAATAAGTAAATAAATATAAAATATAAAAAGTGCATTGGAGTCATATGAAAAATAATGAATGATGTGGCAGCTCATATATTGATTTATCCAATAAGTATTATGCTTATAAGAAATAGCTCTATAGTGTACATCATGCATGGCCTCTCTGAACTTGTATACATCATGTACTCCATATGAAGAATAAAAGTAGGAGCCTGATATTTTTCCTCATATTACAACTAACTGAGGAAGTTTTCTATCTGGGGTGAGTATGGGTCTATCTCCTGGCTTCTCTCACCTTCTGGTAGGTCGGATCTTGGGAAGGCCTGAAAAATGTTTGTGTTATCAGTGTTCTTTAAAAGAACACGGATGATTGAATGAATATGTTGCCTCTGCAGTACCACCCTGGCATGGATGGCATGGAAGATTCCTAGAGAGCCACTGCTCTTTGTCTACATGAAAGGCTCTGGAGAAGCTGGCCTCCAACATCACTGAAGGACAGCAGCAACAGGGGAGATGCACACATCAGGGAGGAGCATGGGCAGCAAGCCAAAAGCTTTGTCTTCTCTTGGAGCTTCTTTATATACAGTCCCCCCCCCCCCAATCAGGATGGCCCACTCCCTGGGAAGCTCTTCCTCCTGCTATCAGTCCTTCCTAGGAGGGACCTCACAGACATACCAAAGAGTGCTTTTCTTACTTGATTCCTAATCTGATCAGGGTAACAATAGAATTTAGCCATCAATAAGCTGCCTCAGTGTTAGGTGTGTGCATCCTAGGGTTTGCTTTATTTCGAGGAGGCTGCAGAGTGCACACAGTCTCTTACATAATAAATTTTAGTTTGCAAAGTGCAGAGCATCAAGGAGAGTATATTCTGTATAGCATCTTGAGTACAAGGAGGAAAAAATTGAAGTAAATGAATCACTTTAATGATGGCCTGGGTGATTCATTACAGGCACTGACAAGAGCAGAGTGCACTCTGTTCAGAGCCCATGAGAAGTTAGTGAGCCAAGGCAATGCTCACAACCATTGAAAAGGCCTCATGTTTAATTAAGTCTAGTCCACCTAAAATATCTTCAAGTGAACAAGCTTGTTTCTGGGTAAAATTAAATTTGTCTTAATATTCACAATAACATGCTGATAGTGTGCATATTCTAAGTGGACACTACTTTGAGGACAGTAACAGGACATGTTTTAAGTAGTTGAGTACATTTTTTGCGTGATATTATTTTGTCCTTAGTACATGAATGTTATTCTTGGCTTAATCTCTGGTGTGCAGCAACTCAAGATCAAAGTAGATCTAACCTTAACACTGGGAAAAGAAGTTTAATTGATTATTGCTGTCGTTAAATCTACCCTATGCAAATTAGACATTAATGATTACATTAGACAATACTTTTCATTGCCAATGGCCTCATGGAAGTGGGTTATTGTAATTCACAAAGGATTGTGTGACTAATCTTTTACTTTGCTGGGACTTCCTGTGATTTCTACCAGCCTTTTAGCTGAAGGATTAATTCAGAAGCTCCTGTCAGCTCTTATAACAGTTGGTAGATGTTTGATATCAGTCTGGTTTTCCAGAGAAATGCCTGAGGAAATCTTAGTTAGAATCATGTAATTCGCATATAGAGCACCATAACTGACTTTTCAAGCACATTTCTTACATGAAAATACTACCACAGCCAATGTTTTTATGTGAGCAGACAAAATTTCAAAATGTTTTTTGCTTCATCTAGTTCATTTTGTCAATATGTGTAGAGTCTATTGGAGAGTTCTTTGGCAGTTTCAAGTGGAATTGCCAGATAAATAGTTTATCATGTTTAATCATACAATTGACAGAAAAGTCAGAGGGATTCACATCCTCAGGATGAAGCACAGTTGTGAAAGTTCTGACTTTTGTGATCCGATATCATCAATTTCCCATGAGTAAAAATATCATCAAAATAAAGGAACAGGAACTACAAAACAGCATAGCAATGAAAGTGTTGTTTAGCTTATGATCCTCAAAAGGTAAATATAACAAATAGTATTTAAGTGGCTATTATGTGCTGAGGCACAAATTTAAGTTTTCCTAGAGTTAGTTGTTTTTTTAAAAAAATATTTTATTTTTGTTTATTTATGAGACAGAGAGAATGGGCACACCAGGGCCTCTAACCATAAGTGAACCACAGACAAGATGCAGGATCCACCTTTTACGTGTCACTTACATAGTTATTGGGGAATCAAACCTGGGTCCTATAGCTTAGCAGGCAAACACCTTAACTGCTAAACCACTACTCCAGACCCCATTAGTTGCTTTTTTTTTTTTTAAACCAATTCTTATCTTTTTGTCTAAAACAGAATGCTATCCTTCTGAAATGAAAAGAAAATGTAAGCATTTTGGCATCAGTATAGTTAACAGCAGACTAGAAAACAAAGCCAACAGTGCTGGAGACACTCATGATTGATGTGTCTTCCATTGTCAGATCATGATAGAAGGTATTACTCCATATCTACTAAAAGTCTTAACTTTGTTGATTGTAGTTTTTGCTCTAGGTCATTTACTTCAATGTGCTTAGTGCTTTGCTTTATTTTATAAAGTGATGTATTTAATGGATTCGCCATGATCCAATACTACTTCTGTCATTTGGCAGGTACAAGATTTTGGGCAAGAAATTCTGTGTCTTTATGGTGCTCATTAGTTTACTACTCTAGAAATAGAGTCAATAATAATTTATGCCAGGTGTGGTGGCACATGTCTTTAATCCCAGGACTAAGATGGCAGAGATAGGAGGATCACTGTGAGTGTGAGGCCAGACTGAGACTACATAGTGACTTCCAGGTCAGCCTGGGCTAGAGCGAGACCCTACCTTAAAACAAACAAACAAACAAACAAATAAAAAACATAATTTCTACATGCTTCAGTTCTAGCTTAGTAAGTTTGTATTTTTCCAGGTACACAGAGTATGCCTCTATATCTTTATTTAATGAATCAATATATAGATAAATACATTAGGTGTCTTCTTAGTGCAATAGGCAGTATGGCAGTCTCATCAATAAGTACATGTCTAACAAAATAATTTTTTTAATTATTTGTTCTTTCCTCTTTGCTTGTACCTCTTCTTCCCTTCCAATTGCCTTACCTGTCTTCTGGACTTCTTTCAACATGTCAAAAGTTATGGGCCCCAGTTACCTAATGGATGAGGCACTGGCCTCCTAAGCCATGGGTTTGAATCTCATCTGGGATATGAATGTTTCTTTGGTGTGTTGGTAGTGCAGTGGTGAGCTTAGCTGCCTTCTAATATATCATATGGCCACAGTAGAATTTATGGTGATTTTTTAAAAAGTTATTTTTTAGGGGCTGGAGAGATGGCTTATTGGTTAAGCACTTGCCTGTGAAGCCTAAGGACCCGTTCAAAGCTCGATTCCCCAGAACCCATGTAAGCCAGATGCAGAAAGTGGTGCATGCATCTGGAGTTTGTTTGCAGTGGCTGGAGGCCCTGGCGCACCCATTCTCTCTCTGCCTCTTTATCTCTCTGTCATTCTCAAATAAACAAATAAAAATAAACAAAAAGATTAAAAAAGAAGTTATTTTTTAGTAATGAGATTTTTTAATGGTTTCTCTCCTCATTGTTGTGCTACCCACAACAAAAGGAGACATTGTTATCTATGGAAAATATTAGCATACACATCTGGACTGAAAATCCCAAGTCATAATTCATAATCAAATCACTGTATTTTAGAGGAAAGTAGGAGAGGAGAACATTGCTATTTCTGATGCACTGTGACCATGACATATTTCCCAGAGCTTGTTTGAAGGTGATGGTATCTCAGAGCTTCTTAGCATGGAAAATGGACCAGCATGAACCTATAACTTTCCAGAGGGACCTAAAGGTAAGGACTGAAGTTCTACTGCCTTACTGAAGAACCTACACCACCTCATTTTGTACCTTGAATGCTTTCACCGCAAAGTCATATAAGCATTCATGTGAGTTAAGATACTATATTAGCTACTTACTCTGACCATTAACCTGACAAGAAGTAACTTAAGGAAGCAAAGCATTTATTTTGGTTTACAGGATGAGGGGATACTTTCCATCAAGGCAAGAAATGTGTGGTAGGAAGAGGACAGACTGACATTGCATCTATAGTCAGGAAACAGAGGGTGAACAAGAAGTGGGGGCAGGCTATAAAACCTCAAGACCCTTTCCCAGGGAACTACTTCCTCTAGTAAGGCTTTCTCTCTTAAATATTATCTCACCTTCCCAAGCAGAACTAGTAGTTGGGGACCAAGTGTTCAGACACATAAGCTTATGGGAGACATTTTGCATTCAAACTGCAACACATACCTAGTGAGGGGGGGGAGTCATGCAGCTCTTTAGGCAGTTAGGGTGACTGGGCCCCTGAAAGTAAAAAATGGGAATATCTTTGGATCTACCCTTGTAGTCTACAAGATGAAAGGATGATCTGACTTCTTATCTCTTGCCTAGTCCCCTAAACCTGTTTTTCCACAAACAGCCTGGCCCCTTTTTGGGATGGTGGTCTCTCTTAGGATTTAAATCTAATCCTAACATTGTGGTTAGTGAAGCTTGGACCCCAGAACTTGTCTGGTCTCTTCCTGGGACCAATCAATCAGCCCAAAGCAATCAGTTGTCCCTTAGCTCACCTGAGCTAGAAGCAAGGGCCCACCACCACTGTAATGTTATAAATACCTTTGCTAGGGGAAGGCAAGCCTTCTGAGCTGCCTGACCCCTTGGGACTCTCCAGCTGCTAGTGAATTTCCTCTCAGCTCAGCCCAGGCTGGGAGAACTCCCTAGTCCTTACTTTCCACATGCACTCTTTCTCCACATGGAATGAGCTCCTTGAACTTTCTCTTCTGTCCTTTCCATGGTTTTTCCAGACCCACCATGTGCGTTCTTAGCCACTTTGGTGTTTTTGCTTGGTTCTGTACTTTTTAAAAAAATTTTTTTGCTCATTTTTATTTATTTATTTGAGAGTGACAGAGAAAGAGAAAGAGGAAGATAGAGAAAGAGAAAGAATGGGCACTCCAGGGCTTCCAGCCACTGCAAACGAACTCCAGACGCGTGTGCCCTTTTGTGCATCTGGCTGACGTGGGTCCTGGAGAATCGAGCCTCAAACCGGTGTCCTTTGGCTTCACAGGCAAGCGCTTAACCACTAAGCCATCTCTCCAGCCCGGTTCTGTACTTTTGTAACAGTACTTCCCTAAATAAATATAATAATTTTATAAGTATATTTATCAATCTTATTTTAATCAATTCTTTGATTAAAATTAGACATGAGTCTAGGGTTTGGGGTCCAAGGACTTTCCTAAACCCCTAGCACTCCATTGCACTAGGCATAAGTATCACCCTGAATGAAAATAAAGAAAGAGAAAAACAAAAGGAAAACATATATATGTCAAACTCACCTATCTGTATGTGTAAAGAATACATACTTTAAAGACCATTATGGGAGATTCACAGATTCATATTCAGTATTATTATATCCAGTAGAAATTACCAAAGGAAAGACTAGAGGTATGCAATTTAGTTAAAAAATTTTTCTTAATCATTAAAATTAAGTTATCATTTATTAAGAAAAATTCCAGGAAAACTGCCAAAGAATACAGCTTTGGAAACATAATATTTATTTTAACTTAGACTATCTCTGTATAGTATCTTTCTTTCCCAGGACATGTCTATTTACAGAGAAAATAACATAATATCCTACAAATCTGAAGAATCTAATACTTAGGTATAAATGGTTATAAACACAACTAATGATTTAATGAATATTGTGCCTTGTTTAAAGTGCCCAAGACCAACATTGACTTTCTTTACTCAATATTCTTGCTGAATATTCTTCAACATACAGATGCATCTCAATTTAGAGCAAGTGACCTTGGATCCCACCCCTTGAGGTCCTGTGAACAGTCATGGCAAATACTGTTAATCCTTAGCTGAGGAATTCTTTCATGGACCCGTAGACAGTTTCAAGTTACAACAGAAAACTCCAGGCAGTGACTAAAGTTGATGCATCAAAGTGAGATCTATTTTTCACCACAATGAGAATTTGTCCTCCCACTATGCTTATGAAAAGCTTATCCTTGACTATGTTAAGGAAATCATCTGGGGCTGGAGCGATCGCATAGTGGTTAAGTGAAGTGCTTGCTTGTGAAGCCTAAGGACCCCAGCTCAAAGCTCCATTCCCCAGTACCCATGTAGGCCAGATGCATGAGTTGGTGCATGTGTCTGGAGTTTGTTTTCAGCCCTGGTGTGCCCATTCTCTCTTTTTCTCTCTGCCTCATTCTCTGTCTGTCACTCTCAAATAAATAAATAAATAATTTAAAAGTGTGTTCTTCCTCTTTAAACAAAGAAAAAAAGAAATTATCCACTGTTACTTGTTTTAACACAGTCCAGAAGACCATATTCAGGAACAATTATTGTAGGTGTGGTGACCACTGCAATTAGGCTTTGCAGTGAGATCAGGTTTAACCCAGAATAGCATTGGCAAGTCTAATTTGATAGCTAGAGAACAGGAGAGGGGTCACTCAGTGGAAAATAACTGAAAGCTCCCATGAGGAATAGGAGTGATGCTGGTTAAACAGACCTAACAGGATCACCTAGGGAATAAAGAAGGATGATGTTATCTAGTCAGAGAACAGGGATGGAGGAATGACTCAGCAGGGCTCCTTGCTAAAGCTGTATTTTAGGAGAAGGTTCACAGATGGCCTGAGGGAAGGTTCAGAAGCCTGCCTAAAATTTTTGTCAGCTGTTATAGTCAGGAGGGAACACCTGGAGCCTAACCTTGAATAGTCAAATTTGAGGGACATTGTGTATTCCTGAATAGTGAGAACAAAAGTTTAGTCACACTAAGGACTAACTGCAAGTCCTGCCATTCCTATTCCCTTCTAAGTCCTACTCATTGTGTTTCCTCAGTGAATTACATAAAGATGTTTCTGCATTACTTTCACAAGCCCTAATTAATTTCAATGTGAAAAATAACTGATCTAATTTACAGATATGAGAGAATATCATGATGCTGAAGACAGCTCAGTTCCTCCTGGTGCCCTCCACCTTCTGCTTTGAGTTTAGGTTATTGTGGCAAATTACTATTCATCTTGGGCACAGAAGGCACAAGAGAGGGCCTTTATCATACCCCAAAGGAACATTGAATTAGTTACTTCCATAGGCAGTGCAAACCCAGTCAAACCCATCAAGGCATTCATCAGCTTGCAAGAGCCAGGGACTCTGAAAGAGCTGCATGCTTACCAATGTTCTGTTTCTGATAGAAATCACTATACACCTAGCTGTCAGCAGTATGTAACATAGGTGGCCACTCATTTACCTCTCTGTGTCAGACCCTTGTGCTTTGCTCCACCTCTTTGGTTTTCATTCCTAATTCTTTGGCATTTGATCCTTGAAATTTGCATACTCTTTCCTCACATCTGGTAGTGACATTTACCTTACTTAGTCATCCTTCCACTTCTTCAGTATAATGGCACATTTTTAAGGACTCATTCAGTCTTGAATATGTCCCTTCATTTTTTTCAGATATTCTCAACTTATTCTATAAAAGCAAAAAAAATATTAGTTTTAAGAGAGAAACAAAGTATAATGAGATGTGTTAAGATAAAGGAATTGCTTTCTTCTGGAAAGTGGAACAAAATTAAAATTCAGCTAGTATGAAAATGTACATTTCAAGAAACCTTTTAAAGCATAGAAGTAGATAAACTTCAATAGACTGTTACTTTTAATTCATGATCAGTCCCTCACAAAAGGAAAATAGGAAGGAATCTGGACAGTGTTGTTGGAAGGACACAATCTATTTTCCATAGTTCTTATTGGCCTGAACTAAGGGGACTCATAGAAATAGTATGATATGGAGAATGTTCTGATGAACAAAGAAAAATGAAATGCCCTTGGTTTAATGCCCAAACCAGGTCTGATTTGGTAAAAGTAACACATATTTATAAAACCACTGAAGCAGAAACATGAATGATTGGAGACCCAAGCAAGCCAAACTTTGATGGGCAGAGAAAGGGGGAATAGAGGATTTATGGCCTGAGAGTCTTTAGATTCTCTTCCAAATAAAAGCCTAGAAGAATCCCCATTGTAGAAAGCAACAAGAGTACAATTGTAGTGGTTAAAGTGGGATGTCCCTAGCCTTATACTTACTTTTCCTTTTTGTACTTGAGAGGCTGTCCACAACTTCAGAGCTCTTGTCATGCTGTTTCAATGTGATCCCTTAATTTAAGCTGTCAAGAGCTGTATACTTTCTACAAGAAATCTCATAGTGGAGCATCAACTATACCACCTAGGTATCTTCCTATTTTTATTTCTGGGAGGGCTGGAATGAATAAAATAAGGGTGGTCAAGGCAATACTAAGTGACCTACAGGTAGAAGTAGAGATGTTCTGGGAAGACTTGACCCTTTCCCAAGACAGCTCCAGATCTTCAGCTTAGTACTGAGCAACCCACTTCTGAAAAGTGTCCAACAAGTAATGAATAAATCAGGATTCTGCCCTGTTCTAAAATGTGCTTCAGGGGATCAGCTTTAGGCTAGCTAGTGTTCACACTGAACAAAGAACAGACTGAATTAGATTGCCTTAGGGACAGTACATCCCATTCACTGGGAAGAATTAAACCTCCCCTGACAAGGTCTCAGCTTTAATCTCTGCTGCAACTAAAGAGCAATTTTACTTTGCCTTGGGAAAGCACAAGTTCTATGGAACTGAAATTTCATGAAGGTGCTATCTTTAAAGACACCTTTGATATTGCAGCACTACTCTTTGCATTATCATTTAGTCTTGGAAGCATTTCTACTTACTAGTGTGCAGGATGATAAAATAACCAATTCATCTCATTCAATGTCTGTGTTCTTTCTATGACATATTTATAGAATTTAAAAGAAATATTTAAATCTGTTGATATCTCTTACATTCATGTATATTGCTTGCTCAATTTTGAATGTAAAGGAATTTAATTTTTGTCTCATTAAATATATTTTTTCTAAATGGATCTCTATGCTTATTAATTTCTTTTACATACTCATCCATTTCTCAAATATTTGCTGTTACCTAAAACCTGCCATGCACTGCTAGAAAATGGATGTCTGAGAGAATCTGTGTTTCTAGGTCAATAGCTGACATGGTGAAGGGGCTGAATACAGAAGCATTTTTAATCTTTTATAAGCTCACTGAAAGGAAAATATATGAACAGAGCTAAATTCAAAGAATAAAATATGGTTGGTTATCTCAAAATTAGAAGAACACAAGTTTAGGACAGGCTATGGATTTCAAGCCACGTTTTCATCCAACAAAGAATTTTTTAAAAATATTTTATTTATTTATTTATTTGAGAGAGTGAGAGTGAGAGAGAGAGAGGATGAGGCAGAGAGAAAGAGAGAATGAGCATGCCAGTGCCTCCAGCCACTGCAAACGAACTCCAGATGCATGCACCACCATCTTGTGCATTTGGCTTACGTGGATCCTGGGGAACTGAACTGGGGTCCTTAGGCTTCACAGGCAAATGCCTTAAGTGGGGCTGGAGAGATGGCTTAGCGGTTAAACACTTGCCTGTGAAGCCTAAGGACCCCGGTTCGAGGCTCAGTTCCCCAGGTCCCACGTTAGCCAGATGCACAAGGGGGCACACGCGTCTGGAGTTCGTTTGCAGAGGCTGGAAGCCCTGGCACGCCCATTCTCTCTCTCTCCCTCTATCTGTCCTTCTCTCTGTGTCTGTCACTCTCAAATAAATAAATAAATAAAAATTTTTAAAAAATGCCTTAAGTGCTAAGCCATTTCCTCAGCCCCCATCCAACAAAGAATTTTAACTTGCTATTTTAAAGGAAATGAAATACTTTTTAGAGATATTTTACCTCATTCTTACACTAATATTTTCATAGATTTTCTTGTAAAAGTGCCCAATACACAGAGTTAGTACTGTAGTCCTTCTAATACACAGCTTCTATGGTGATTAACACATGCCTATTTTATCTTCTGTTCCCTACACTCTTTCTCATATCTCCAACCTTATTATTGTAAAGAAAATTACAGAATTATGTCATTTATTTTGTAAGTAAGTTATCATGTATTACTAAGAGAAATGGATTTTTTTGTTTTGTTTTTCGAGGTGGGGGTCTCACTTTAGCCCAGACTAACCTGGAATTCATTACATAGTCTCAGGGATGCCTCAAATTCAAGGTGATCCTCCTACCTCTGCCTCCTGAGTGCTGGGATTAAAGGCATGCACCACCATTTTTAATATTGCAAGTAAACCATTATTATATATAAATTTGTGATTATTCAAAGCCAGTTCCAGAAACCTGTCTATATTGCCAAGAAGTAGACTTTTCATAAACATAGAAGTCATAATTACACCTGGAAAATAACATTAAGCAAAAAACACTATTTGTAATCAAGTCACTGCTCAAATTTTCTAATAGTCTCATCAGTATATTCTTATACTTACTTTGAGGAAAACTCTGAATGTCCACAATGCACTTTGTTGGTAGGCCTTTTTGGTCTGTAACATTCCTTTCTTCTACCCCACTGCTATTTCCACAGGAGTACAAAGGATATGTGTCATACAAAATTTCTCAGTATTTTTCTTCTAAAATAAAAATTATGCAAAGCCATTGTTTTGCATTGAAGTCTAGTCCTATGTCACAGAAGCCAGACCAAACAAAAATGAAGTCACTTATGCTTAATATCGTATCACCAAACTGTACTGTAGAAAACAAAGAGATCCCCAAATATGTCTTTTGTTCCCCTGATCATAATATTTATAACCTATATGAGTTAAGTGTATAAAGAAGTCTTCTCTGTATTAACTCTAGAAAAGTAGCTTGATGTTATCCAACCAGCTTTTTTCTATTATTTTGTTTTTCTGTTCCCATTTTGCATACTCTACTCTTCTGCTCTGGCCCAGTGTGAGTGCCAAATCTTTTTGGAAGGAGAATGTCACCATATAAACATCCTGACATATTCTTATATGACGTCCCTTGGGCCAGGAAGGTGTGTCCATGAAAGTATGTGTGGATTGTGGATGAGACTAAGAACATGCACTACATCCTAGGGGAAAGCTTATGTTTATATATTCTGAGCATGTTCATCAGAAAATAAGGAGTCATAAAAAGACACAGTGTCCATTTTGCTTCTCAGAGGAAGTGATAATTTTCCATATATTATATTACTCATAAAAGTTATGTAAGAGCTGGGCATGGTGGCACACACCTTTAACCCCAGCACTTGGGAAGCCAGGGTAGGAGGATTGCTGTGAGTTCAAAGCCAGCCTGAGACTACTTAGTAGATTTCAGGTTAGCTTGGGCTAGAGCAAAATCCTACCTTGACAAACAAAGTAATGTGCTGCCATGAAGGAGTCAGTGATATGTTATTACAGAATAATGGCAGAAATCACATTATGCACACTTGTGGATCTAGTGCCAGATCTTGAGAAAAGAAGACAACAAAACTTTGTGAGTTAATGTATCAATTTCCCTGTTGCCTGGAATTAATTTCCTTATAGTTTAAGGCAAGATAGAAACCATGGAGGAGGAGTTCTTGCCCACTATATTTTAAGATGATTCTGCTTTGGTGTACAGGAGCTGAAACTGAAGACAATCCTGTCAATATTTAAAATTAGACCTGTTTTGTTCATATGACCTTAGGAAGAAAATAACTTCAGTTGCCGCTAGTAACCACATGTTGATTTGGAAACCTGGGAGTGTGCCTTTACAACCTGAAGACTAGCAAGATAGCATAGTACTTATTCAATAATGAAGAGAAATGGGCTGAGAACTGGACTGAAATTGATCATTAGACAGAGTGATTTACATGAGCTCAGTCACTTCTCCATTTAACTGCAATATGCACATAATTTTAGCCTATAGAAAGTCATTTGAAATTTAACTCAGGAGCCCCAAAGTAAAACAAAAGTCAGTTAAATATACTTTCTCAGCTACCATTCTATACATGGAACCCCTATAGCTCTATAACACTATATAGCATTTGACTTCAGTGCTTTTGTTACTTAGTAACACTTAATGAGGAAACCTTTTGTTGGTTTGGGGGCTGGTAATATTCTTTTTTTAAAAATTTTTATTAGCATTTTCCATGATTATAAAAAATATCCCATGGTCATTCCCCCCCCCCCACTTTCCCCTTTGAAATTCCATTCTAATGGTAATATTCTAATTGAATCTAGGAGCCAGCCATGGTGGCACATGCTTTTAATCCTAGCACTCGGGGGCAGAGGTAGGAGGATCACTGTGAGTTTGAGGCCACCCTCAGTCTACATAGTGAATTCCAGGTCAACCTGAGCTAGAGTGAGACCATACCTGGAAAACAAAACAAAACAAAACATGTTTATTACTGCTGTATTCACAATAGCTAGGAAATGGAACCAGTTTAGATGTACCTCAACTGACGAGTGGATAATGAAGATGTGACACATTTACACAATGGAGTTCTACTCAGCAGTAAAGAAAAATGAAATTATGAAATTTTGCAGGAAAATGGATGGATCTGGAAAGTATTATACTTACTGAGGTAACTGAGGCCCAGAAAGCCAAATGTCACATGTTCTCTCTCATATATGGATCCTACCTAAAAATGACTGGACTTCTAGGTGAGTAGGAATAAAACTCAGTAGAAAAGGCCAGTAAGTTAGTAAAGGGACATAAAGGGAATAGAAAGGGAGGGAGGGCAAGACTTAATAGTATGGTATTAATGTATGTCAGTAGAAGAACAGATTAGTGGAGGTGAAAAGGGAAGAGCTTGAGTAAAGGAAAGGTGGAGGGAGGGCTAATCACAATCTAAGAGTACATAAATAGTTCATATGGAAACCTACTTTTTTTGGACAATGGAACACTCAGAAGCCATAGATTGTGACTACAAAATTTTCAGTGCCAGGGATGGGATATCTTCCAATACCTTGTTGGCCAGGGAGGTCACTAATACCACCAAAACAATACAGGCCATTGTGAGGCTTTTCTTTTCCCACCAGGAATAGATGGTACAACTTTATTGCTGAAGACTCCACATACTTTGGCTTCAAGATCACTTGGAAATCCTGCTGGAGCTGAGCTGAAAAGCTCCTCCATGATTGGACTGGAGGGCTACTCCATGGGAGGGAATACATCCCTGATATTGAAAACCTACAACAGGGGTAGTCATAAGCCCTACGGGTGTAATATCTGCTGGTGTCTGATTAAATATATGCATACATATATATATATATATATATATATATATATATATATATATATATGTAGTATGCTAGCCAAAGTGCCCAGTAAGCACTTTTGTTAATGTTCATACCCATATATTAATGCTATTCTCATTTTTGGTTCAAGAAGTTTCTCTTTCCAGATGGCAGTGACCCTGGGATAACTCAGAAGGCATCACAGTGCTAAGAAGAAGTGACAGAGGAGTTCTCAGCCTTGCAATATCTCTTTCACACCTTCTGAGGATCAGGGTCCATTGTGGAAGAGGTGGTAGAAAGAATGTAAGAGCCAAAGGAAGGGTAGGGTTCCTTACAACGTGCTCCTCCAGACACAAAATGGCCTGGATATCTATGACCTCACAGTGCCTGACCCTACCTACAAAAGAATGTCATAATACAAGGAAAATAGCATGACCTAAAATTAAAGGGAAACTGATTGAGAGGGGGAGGGAATATGATTGAGAGTGGAGTTTCAAAGGGGAAAGTGGGGCAGGAGAGATGGCTTAGCGGTTAAGCGCTTGCCTGTGAAGCCTAAGGACCCCGGTTCGAGGCTCAGTTCCCCAGGTCCCACGTTAGCCAGATGCACAAGGGGGCGCACGCGTCTGGAGTTCGTTTGCAGAGGCTGGAAGCCCTGGCGTGCCCATTCTCTTTCTCTCCCTCTATGTCTTTCTCTCTGTGTCTGTTGCTCTCAAATAAATAAAAATTAATAAAAAAGGGGGGGAAGTGGAGGGAGCAAGGGAATTACTGTGAGTTATTATCTACAATTATGGAAGTTGTCAATAAAAAAATAAAGTAAAATCTAGAGCTGGAACGTAGGTCCCAATATAAACATAGGATAGATAATCTGTGGTAGAGGCCCGGAATTTTATAAATTCTAGGAACTTAATATGGATAACAGTGTTAAAAATTAAACAGACATATATGTGCATACACAAACAGAGAATACAGATATACATATATATGCATTATGTAATGGGCACATACACTTATAAATATGCATATAACAACACACATACACACATTTTGTGTTTGCATGTGTGCATGCACACCATAGGCCAGCCTGTCATTACTCAGGGACAGCATCCACCTTCTTATTGAGACACTGTCTCTATTTGAGCTAGAAGTCACCAATTAGACCATACGAACTGATCAGAAAGCCAGAGATTATCCTTTATCTGCATCCCTAGAGTGCTAGGACTAAAGGAACATGCTACTACATTGGCATTTGTTTATATGGGTTCTGAGGATTGAACTCAGGTGCTCATTCTTATGAAATGAGCATTTGACTGACAGAGCTATTCCCCAGCCTGTCTTGTCCAAGTACTAAGGGGTTTCTCATGCATACGTACAACACAGTCCTCAAACCTGGCTACTGTCAGTTTTTCATTTCACTAATGCTAAACGCTGCCCTCTTGCTCTAGACACATGCTTACCATTCCTTTATCAGGCCATGCCTCTGTGCAGTTGACCTCTGTTGTTTCTTATTTGGTTCTTGAGCTGCCAAGTCTGGTATGTGTTGGTCAGCTTTTACTATCCACTCTCTACCTCCAGCTATGCTCAACTTGGGAGGCAATTTTCTTCTCTCCCTTTATTTCCTGGCCTTCAGTTCTGATCTTCCTGCTTCTACCTCACAAGTGCTGGGAGTATAGTATGCATTTGCCATGTCCAGTCTTTTTTATTTCCTTTAGGAAGTGATGGGTACTAGGAATCAAACTCACAAGCTTTGTGCAGACTAGGCAGTTCTCTACCAACTGAGTTAAAATCCCAGCTTAGGGTTTCCCAGTGAATGTGGAGCTAACTGATTCAGCTAGGCAAGCTAGCTAGCAAGCTTTGGGGATCCTCCTATCTTCACCTGCTGTGTGTTAATATGACAGGTATGTAATGCTACACCCAGATTTTACATGGGTGCTATGGATCCACACTCAGGTTTTCATGATCATGTAGCAGGCCTTTTACCACTTGAGACATCTTCTTAGCCCTCAAAGTACACATTTCTGTGCACACCTTGACTAAGTTCACAATACTTTCCTCAACAAACTGCACATTTATCATATCCTTCTCCATTTTTCTATCTCTGTCTCTTTCTACCTTCCTGTACACCTGTTTAAATTCAGAGAGCCATGTCAGCAGTTCATGTGACCTTGGCATCTTCTCTGGTACTAAGGTCTTCACTATCTTTAGAAGGAAATTCCTAAAATGGCATCTATCATTTTATCATTCATACATGTTTTAAAATAATGACAGAACAACTATAGCAGTAAAGGTAACAGGAGATTCAGACCTGCCACTTAACATATTTGTGTCCCCATGAATATTTCTGAGTTTTCAAGTAGAAAAACAGATGTTAATGAACTTATTTATCAAACACTAAACCAGGCATAATATGAGACCCAAGCTGTCTCAGAGACCTAAGCTGCCTATGTGAAACAAAGGAGAAAATGTGTGAAATGGCTAGGATAAGAGGAAAATCTGTGGTGCTGAAGAGTTTGGGTTCTAACATGAGAAAGACTGAAATTCCAGTCAATTTTTGGCACCTTGCTCTGATATTTTGCGCAAGTTATACAATTTTTCAGAGCACTAGTTCCCACTTAGAAGTTTCCTGTGGCTAACAGGGCAATCTGATGAAGCACTCAATGCCTGCTCAGTCACACTTAATAAACATTAGTGATTAAACAATGAATATATTTGCTCCATCCTGGAATTGGTGGCATTCCATTGACTTTAATCATTTCTCTAACGAAATTAAAGGGACACTGATGTTGGGTAACTTGATATTACAGAATGAAACTTATTGGATTCTTTATTTCTTATTGAGTGACTATGATCACACTTTCTTGCTCCAAGAGCATCTCTTGAATTCTTTAGTCATGTGGCTCAATAAGCAAGAGCTAAAGCTTTTGGGCCATTGCCCAAAAACTTTGTCTTGGGTGGTAGTGCAGTGTTTTGCAAAAGAAAATGCTTTGCATAGTAAGAATCCACAAATTGGAGGATCATGTATATGGACTACACTAGCTAATACAGAATAGGAGTTGGGAAGAAAGAAAGACAGAGAGAAGCTCTTGGCGGCCACCCAGGTGGACATTGGTGGAAGTTGTAAGAACAAAGAATCAATTTTAGGTTAGCATTCTTCTCTATAGTCCAATAAACTTGCAGGTATCAAATACTTGGAAAATGTTTAGTGTGGTTCAGCTAAATTTAAGACTTATTTCACTATCATTGATTTAGCAAAATAGTGACATGTGGCTAAATTGCTACTATTCTGGATAGTATTGCAATAGGAAAGAACTGAGAAGACATTAAGGAGAACAGGCCTCCCCAGAGACCACTATGGGAAGATTTCAGAGGGAAGAGGTGTGTGCATGGTCAAGTTTCCTTTAGAATCCTTTAGACAGCCACCTGTCATCATCATCACATCCCCAAACCCTCTGTCTGTCACCTTGTCATCAACTCTCAATGCTTATTAACACTTTCCATGGTCATAACCATAAGCCACACTATTGAGGCTAGAGATAAGCTTATCTAAGGACAGAGCAAGGTCCGTGCTCAGAGCATATGCAGCATACCCCGCCCCCCCACCCCCGAGGTTGCCAGCATGCTCAGGCCAAAAGCTGCCTTGCTCTCCTAGGCTTAATCATAGAGATACAGAGCTTTAATTTGCTAAAAAGAAAGTAGCTCATTATTTTCTGTGTTTGGATACAATATAGAAAGTATGTGTGTTTGAATATATGTGGGATTAAAAACAGCCATTAAGGCACTTGCCTGCAGTGTGTAAGGACCAGGGTTTGATTTGCCAGTATGGACATAAAACCAGATGCATAAGGAGGCACATGTGTAAGGAGGACGTTTAGCAGTGGCTAGAGGCCCTGTCTCATAAATAAATAAGAATTTTAAAGAGACGAAAAAGAGCATTCTTCTTTTGTAACCATGCCTTTTTGGGGGGTGTTAGTCTCAGCCCTTCAACCTATTTGGAGCCCTCCTGAGGTTGCTCCAGAGAGCTTGCCTGGCTGAGACATTGTGTGGAGGCTGGAGCACAAAGCTGCTGGAGTCCCCTTTAGTGGCCTTTATCGATGCCACATGGCAAGATTTTTTTTTTCCCCCTAGGCAGCAGGTGAATGGGTTGCCACAGCTCAGCATAGATAAGTGAGGCTGCATCAGTGAATTCACGAAATGAAGTCTATGCAGCAAGACGTGCGGATGGGGAAGCTTCACTGTAGGTCACAGGAGGAGCTCCACCAAGAGAGCCACGATTGGCAGCAGAAAGGCGACGTGAAGCACTCCTATTTCCTCCAGGCACCGCAATGCGGGGAACAGCTTTTAACTGCTGGACAGTAGCCGTGGCCCCAGGGAGATGGGACAAGGTTTCCGTGGTTATGGGAAAAGACACCTTTCCTAATTACTAAGTGAGGCTCATATCTTTACCATATCTTGGGAAGCCAAGCTTTGCTTTATAGGTGGGTGCAAGCTGCTCTTGAAGTATTCTCACCCAAAACCTTAGATTCACAAAGTTCACAAAGAAGAAAAGAATCTTACAAGGAGAAACATTATTCTTCTACATACTATATTCAGACCTGTGACCTATATCAATTTTTATTTACACTTTGGAGCACATCCCAAACAAGTGTTGGCAGCAAGAAATAACGAGTAACTGTTTCACATAGAAAATTATCTAGAGTTGGATTATTTTGCAGTTAATCATCCTTTAATCCCTAACCACTGCATATACAGACAATAGCATTTTCCCCTGGCCTGAGGGGGCTGGGTGCAGAGCACTCATGCTCTTCCTCCACTGCTACTCTAGTGTCTTCTCCAGTTCATATTTGTTTATTTCTTGGTGTGTGTGTGTGTGTGTTTGTGTGTGCATGCATGTAGATGTGCATGTGCACACATGTTTCCTGATACTGCTGTAATGCTCTTAAAAATCCTGTATGGCTCTATTAAACCCCTTTATCTCTCCTAGTCTGGACTCATCCATCAGATCTTATTGTGATTTCAGTTTCTTTCATCTCATTTCATGGCTGGAGGAGAAAAGAGTAAGTACTTTTTTATTTTCTCTCATATTTCATTGAATGAAGATCATGATTAGGAAAGTAGGGTTTGTTTTTTTTTTTTCAGGGAATTTCAATGTAGGAAAGAAAACAAATTAGTTACTTTCACTGTAGGTTATTTTGATTTCATTGTTAGGAACAGACCTTTATATACCTTCCAATGGATCTATGGCAAATCTTCGTAGCAGTATAACTTGTTAGTATGATGTTAGCTTGTTAATATTATATGATGCCCAGAATATTTGTTCTTGAGTTCTGGGCTTAGTGACCACCCTGTCTTATATTCCCGAGATTCTAGGACTAAAGGTATATATTACTATGTTTGGTTATATTTTAAATATTTAATCTACATTACACAAAAGTTTCAAGATTAAAAAGCTAGTGCTTTATGACAAAAAATCTTTTTGAAAGAAAATATACTAATATCTTATATGTTTTTAAATTTAATTTTAATTGGGAACTGTAACACAAGTATATTGCAAATTGGTTGTATTTCCACTGAGTTTTCCTCTTATGTCCTCTCCACCACTCCTGTTCTCAAGGGGGCTGTCCTCACCCGGGTGTCATAGTTGGAGCAGTCATTTCCTGTGGGGAGGACCATACTTCACAGTATGCCTGCCCACTCTGTGGCTCTTACATTATTCCCACCTCCTCTTCTGCAATGGTCCTTAGCCTTAGAGGATGCTAACAGTCTCTTTTAGTGTTGTGCTCTCTGCAGCCTCTTATTTTCTACTTTGATGAGTTTTGAGTCTTCTCGGTGTCTACCACCATCTCCCTGGAGGGTATTCTCAGGCTCGCAGTGAGAACAGCACACATATGTAATCCACCTCTTCCTTTGTAGTGTTTACTTGACCCTGATGGGTGTAATAGAGATGACTCATCCAGTACAAGGCACTTGGCTTCTCATTCTAAAGGTTCTTGGGTGGCCCTGGTTTTCCTTGCCATCTTTACAGAGCAGGTACTCAACTAAGAATGAGAGAAGCATTGATTAAAGGATATAAACATGTACAATTAGAAGACTTTTGATGGGTATAACCTCTCCATTTAGCCAGAGAGTAGTGTAAGCTTCCTTCTATGGTCTATGAACTTCTAAGCCATAGGATTCTGACTTGATTCTCAGTAGCAAGGATGAATTCCCTCCCATTGAGTGGATTCATATCCAATTAGAAAACAGTTAATTACCCCATAACTTTGTGCCACAATTGCACACATGGGTACATATTGCCCAGCTTGATTTTGTAGTTTTCAGGACATACTGATTGTTCACGCAGTTGGTGACTGTTATCCCCAGCAGCTTGCATAGCACTTTACAGCACTGTGACAACTAATCATTTCAGTTCCAGCTTGATTTCTCAATGTCCTGCTACTGCATCCTTTGGTGTCTTTAAGCAATAATATTTTAGCACACAGTACTGGTGGGTAAACAAGTGCTTCAGAAATAGCTTTCATTGTTGTGGGGACTTCATGGGCCTCCGTTACCATTAGCTCACTGTGAGGGTATCCCTTTACTGGCACTAGGATTCACATATAGCAGCCTATGGCTTTAGGGTAAAGCTTTCCCCACCCCAGCAGGATGCTTCTGCCCTATCTATCTATCTATCTATCTATCTATCTATCTATCTATCTATCTATGTATCTATCTATGTATCTATCTATGTATCTATCTATGATCATCATCATCATCTCTCTCTCTCATCAGATATATCTCTTAGATCTTAGGTGTATTTGAAACTGATGTTTTGAAATTAATAAGAAATTAAAATTGTAACCAAGGGAACCCATACTTTGGCAAACACATTATTGTATTCATGAATCATAGAATTTGGTAATTTATATTTTCTGCAATTAAGTTTTAGAATTCCAAGGGTAATAGAAAATTTCAGCATTTTAATTCCTTAAAGGCTGTCTTTTTCTGGAGTTAGGAAGAAAGCTCAAGAAAGAAACTGCCTGCTTCTCAAGCATGAGCACCTGAGTTCACTCCCTAGAACCTATGGAAAAAGCTGGGCATGTAACACACACTTGCAATCTCAGCATCAGTCTTACCTAATCAGCTCCATGCCCATGAGCAATCCTGCCTCAAAAGAAAGTCGGACATCATTGCTGAAGACAACATGTGTGCTTGTCCTCTGGCCTCCACACAGAAGTATAAATGTGTATACTTGCACACATGTCCACCCACTCACAATGTTCCAACCTTTTGAATTTTTTTTTTCTGGGTAGTAAATTAACATTTCTTCTTAGTCCTTTATCTCATATTTTCTTTTAAAAATACTATTGCCTACTTTTTTTTTTCTAAACTTGGGTTAAGAAAAGAAAACAATGTTGATTGCAAATATTACATAACACTTACTTTCTCCAGGCCCTAGTCTAGGTGCCCTCAATACATTTAGTCATTTGATTCTTAGCCCAGGTAGTACAACATTGGTTGAAAGGTAATGGAAAGGGAGAGGTGCAGCTTGAAGACAGCCTGGAGGTAAAGTCCTTGCTTTCAACTTTTATGCTCTGTTGAGCAAAGCAATGTCAGTTCTCATTTTCAATGGGTAACTCTTCATTACTGTAATGGTCTCAGCGTGGCCATGCTCTGAAACCCCTGCACTATGACAAAACCTGCTGCTTTTGGGGACAGAGCCATCCTGATCCCCATGTTGGTTTTCAGCTACAGATTCCCATCAACTAAGCTAATGAGACTTTAATCCTGGTTGCCAAGGATATGAGATAGCCAGATGCCCTGCTTGCAACTATCTCTGGATATCAACTTGGCAGGACACAGAAGCCTGAACAGAAGTGCACTTAGAAGGCTCACATCAGAATGCGGGTGTCCTATGGCTTTGGTCTTGCCTGGCTTCAGGTTACTAGCAAGTGACAACTGCACTGAGGACATTACATCATCATCAGTCACTGGATCAGGAACTTCTTGATCCTGAGTGCCAACAATGTTTGCACCTCTGACCCTTCCTTAACTCCATCTTGCCTCCACACCTCTTTTATAAATGATGATATTGGGTCTAATGCCAATCAACTGCAAGTGGATGTGAATGTTCTTTTGGCCAGGTACATAGTAGGAAATGCACTTGCAATTCATTTCATTCAATGGCCAGTATTCTTTGAGTTGCTACAGCTTTTTATGCCAACTCTCTTGGGGTGGGTTTTCAGTTTGAGCCTCAGAACCTCAGACAACTTAGGGACCCTAGCAAGACTATTTCTCCCACAAAACCTGAAAACACGGACTGCTAAACATGCCTTCCAGAGTGTGGTGGCTTGAGTTTTGTGTCCTCCATAAACTCATGTGTTCTGAATGCTAGCTCCCCAGATGATGGTAATGTGGGAAGAGGTTTGTTGCTGGGGTCAGGCTTAGGAGTGTTATAACCACTTCACCTTTGCTAGGGTTTGGTTCATTCTCCTACTATGTTTTCTACATGCTGGGTCAAGGAGGCGATGTCCAGCTTCTGCTCATGGCATACTGTCCCCTACCATCATAGAACTTTCCCTCTAGACTATAAGACAAAAAAAAATCCCTTTACTCCATCAACTGCTTTTGGTCAGTTGTTTTGTTTCAGCAAAGCAAAGCAAAGGTAACTATAGCACAGAGGAACCATGCTCCCTGTCTGCAGTGAAGTGGCAGTTGTGCCATAAATGCACCCAGACTGTCCACTTATTCAGCAGTCCTTTGTTGAAAACCCATTATTGATTCAAAGCTTAGTTAGGTATATAATGAACTGGTTATTAATTTTGCATGAGATAGAAAGTGCTACTGTGGCTATATTCTTGCGATGGTGAATTATGTCTTGAAACCCTTGGCTAAAAACCAAAGGGACAAAAAGCACAAATAATATTCAAAAGCTCTTAGATAATCCCTTGCCTAAAAATTTCTGGACCTGGATGTGCTTTGGATTTTAGTGTCTTTTTTTTTTTTTCCAGTTTTTGTTATGTTTGCATACAAAATGAGATATCTTGGGAATGGGATTCAAATTAATTTTTGTTTCATATATATCTTATATAAATAGCCCAAAGGTGATCACATATAATGTGTTTAGTGTTCCTGAATTTCCACTGTGACTCATCATATGCACTCAGTTATAGAATTTTCCACTTGCCCATCTAGCTTGTGCTCAAATAGTTCATGCTATTGGGATGTTTTGGATGAACAACCTGTAATACTTCTGTGGTGACATAACATATGTGCTAAAAAGGCACCCAGAATGCTTTTTTGTTTTTTTTTCAGTGATGACCCTTAGATGTTGGCTCTTATGATCCATGGAGCTTAACACTTGTTCCTAAAGACTCACTTTTCAGCACTTTTTTTCCTCGATTTAAAGAAGTTATCCTGTTTTCATAAAATCCTGCCTTATCTACTGTGGCCCCATAATGTGATTGCCTGAGTGAGCTTAGTCACTTGACTCAACTGTGAGTGTGAAAGAGGCATCAGGAGTGTTTCTGTGAGCAGGATCTCAGGCCTGCACCCTTGGCTGTCATTCTCCACACGTGCATGTGAGTGTTCACTGTTGGCTGAGCTGGGGGTTCAGTGAGGCAGAGCTGGATAGCTTCAGCTGTCATGCCCAGTCCTGGGATAGCACAGAGAAAGGTGTGCACTCAGCAGGTGCATTAATGTGGCCTGCATGTGCTCCTGTTCCCCGGGCTCTGGAAAGGGCAGAGGGGTAGCCCTCACTTTGGTCTTCAACAATGTACTTCAGGAAAGTGGCTGATTTGAATATCCTCTCTTTTTTCTTCAAAGGGCAGTTTTTAGCACATTTGGTTTAATTTCAAAATTGCCATAAAAATACAATGAGGGGGGCTGGAGAGATGGCTTAACAGTTAAGACACTTGCCTACAAAGCCAAAGGACTCAGGTTCTATTCCCCAGGACCCATGTAAGCCAGATGCACAAGGTGGCTCATGTGTCTGAAATTTGTTTGCAGTGGCTGTATGTCCTGGTGTGCCCATTCTTTTTTTCCCCCCTCTCTCAAATAAATTAAAAAAAGAAAGAAAATATTAAAAAATAAATGAGGGAGTAATTTCTTCCAAAAAGTCCACTGTTTCTAATAAAGATATGGACCTCCCCATCTTTTGAAAGCCCCAAAGCAATTCTCAATCTGTTGCCTGGTGTATTCCCATCAATGGAACCATTGATTCTTCATGCCCCATGTCCAACAGAGCAAGCACCACCTAACCCAGAATCATCTGAGCTGCTAAAAAGGGGAAGCTCTGATAAGTGCTCCGACTTCTTGTCACCCTCCTTCCTCCCTCTGTGCTCTTTCTTCCATCCCTTCTTTTCTCTCACCCTCTCTCTTTCTTTCTCTCTGTCTTTCCTTTGGTTAAGTGAAGATCCAAGACTGAAGCCAGCCCTTCACTACACACTCTACAAGTTTGACTGCTGGAACTTCAATGATTGTGGTGAGGTTGGAACATTGTAGGTCCAGAGCTGAATTATCTTGAACTGAGTCCCTTAAATGGCCATGTATTGTCCACTTCTGAATGTGACCTTAACTTCCCTGTGACTATTGGGTAAAATCTTTTGGAATGTATGAACAGATCCCGTAGCTTCCACCAGCTGAAGAGCTTTGAGTGTCACCAGATAGCACTGAGGCCTATAGCAGAGATTTATCCACTTTGCTATAATCTGCCCACCTGAAGTTTCCATCAATATATTTAAAAAATGTTTTCATTGACATTCTTTGTCATTAGTATAAAACAATTACAAAGTTGTTACCATATTAGAACATGAAATCTGGGATGATTTCATCTGTGTTTTCCAGTCATGATCATTCATATTGGTTTTTGGGACAAACTAACTCTTATTCCCTTTGGGATGAGAGCTGTTGGTATGTGAGTGAGTGTGTGTGTGTTTGTACACTTACTTTTTTTATTCTGTCTAGAAACACAGACTACAACAGAGGCTGAAGCAATTATTTCTTAACTATTAAAAAGGTAAAAAAAGACCCCCAGGAAAAGTGGTTCAGGTAAAAGTTTGAGGCTTCGCCATTATAAGACCTCTCATCTCCTTCCAACAACATCTTCTAAGACACTCTTCAGAGAGACAAGAGAAAGACAGTGAAACAAAGAGGTGACTTTTATAAAATATCAGCACTGAAAATAAAAGTGAAAGTAAGAAAGAAAGCTAATGGCAAGAGGTGTGTGTGTGTGTGTGTGTGTGTGTGTGTGTGTGTGTGTGTGTATGTTGGGATTTGAGGGAAATGAAGCAGAGAAGGAGAAATCTTGGGGACATAAGTCAACCCTGTGCTAAATTTAAACAATTCAGTTATTTGCTATGGTGCTTTTACTCAATCTGTTTCCTCCTTCAATACACTTACTTCTTAGTGAAGAAGGTCCTGGGATATTGAAGGAACACCAAACATCTGGTGACAAGCAAATAGAGATAAAGGGTGACTAGCTTGGTTTTATGGGTCTAAGGGTATGCTTAATATTGTGTGGTTAGAAGTCCCTCCACCTGTAGAGACTTATGATAAACATGTGTGACACTCCTCTGCTTAAGGGAAAAATGACCAGTAGCCAAATTTATAATGATTTCATGCTCCCTGAGGCCATAATCTCTGTGACATAACCAAGGATGAATGTTTTAATCCTTTGTATGCATTGCTCCAGGTGCAACTTTATATCTGTGTATGAATTATTAGCATGTACAAATCAATGAGTATATCTGTGACATTTGCATAGATGAGATTTACCTTTTACCCTCTCCCACCTTACCTAATATGGGCCTTCCCAATTCCTACTTGTCTTTTGTCTTCTCTATTATTATTAAAGGTCCTCTATTACTTTGCCAAGTCTTGATACTTAACATGCTTTAGCCTACTTAATCAGAAATAAACCCCAATACCTTCATATACCCCACATCATCAATAGACAGATCATTCATTCAAGCAGAATAGCAATAGGGAAATAACAGAGCTTAACAATATCATAGATCAACTAGACATAACAGACATCCATAGAACATTCTACCGTAGATCTATAGAATACACATTCTTCTCAGCAACCCACAAAAACCATCTTCAACATGAATCATATATTAGCACATAAACCATGCCTCCATAAATTCAGGAAAATTGATGAATTTCCTGCATCAACCATGAGTTCGAGGCTACTCTGAGATTGCATGGTGAATTTCAGGTCAGTCTGGACTACAGTGAAACCCTACCTCAAAAAACTAAAAATAAAAGTTAACAACAAGAGAAATAGGAGAGGGGCTGGAGAGATTGCTTAGTGGTTAAGCACTTGCCTGTGAAGCCTAAGGACCCCGGTTCAAGGCTCGGTTCCCCAGGACCCACGTTAGCCAGATGCACAAGGGGGAGCACGCTTCTGGAGTTCGTTTGCAGTGGCTGGAAGCCCTGGGGCGCCCATTCTCTCTCTCTCCCTCTATCTGACTTTCTCTCTCAAATAAAAAATAAATTTAAAAATGAACAAAAAAAATTAAAAAAAAGAGAAATAGGAGAAATTACATCATGTTTTGGAGACTGAACAACACACTATTAAATAACGAATATGTCATAGAAGAAATAAAAAAGGAAATTGTAAAATTTCTAGAACTAAATGATAATGATAATGAAATCACAACATGCCAAAACTATGGGGCAAAATGAAGGCAGTTAAAAGGGGGAAAATCATAGCATTAAATGTCTTCATAACAAGGAGAGTTCTCAAATTAATAACCTAACCATCCACCTAAAGGCAAAATAAGAACAATCTAAGCCTTAGAGTTCCAGATGGAAAGAAATTATTAAGATCAGAACAGAAATTAATGGATTGGAAAACAAGAAAACAGGAAAATCGATGAAACAAAGCAATTGGTTCTTTGGAAAAAAATAAACAGGATTGATAAACCCCTGGCCAATTTGATCAAATGGAAAAAAAGAAGTCTTAAATTAACAAAATTATAAGTAAAATGGGAGAGGTCATAACAGACATCAATGTAATTGAAAGAACCATCAAGACATAATTCCAAAATCTATACCCTTCCAAATTGGATGACCTGGAGGAAATGGGCAAATTCCTAGACATATACCACCTACCAAAACTAAGTCCAGAGCAAATAAATCTCCTAAACAAATCTTTTACATACATCATGATTAAAAATGTAATAAAAATCCTCCCCAAATCAGATATAGTAGCAGACACCTTTAATTCCAGAACTTGGGAGGCAGAAGTAGGAGGATCACCATGAGTTTGAGGCTAGCCTGAAACTACCTAATAAATTCAGCCTAGGCTAGAGTGAGATCCTACCTCAAAAAAATTAAAAACCCTCCCCCAAATGAAAAGTCCAGGACCTGATGGATTCTCAGCCAAATTCTACCAAACCTTCATCAAAGAACTAAAACCTCTTTTTCTTAAGCTTTTATACATAATCTGAGAAGAGGAAATGCTCCCCAACTCGTTATGAAGCTAGCATTACCTTAATACCAAAACCACACAGAGCTACAACAAGAAAGTAAAACTTATAGAGCTATATTGCTGATGAACTCAGATGCCAAAATCCTGAACAAAATCCTTGCAAATTGAATTTAACAACACATCAAAAGCACTATACACCTTGATCAAGGAGGTTTCATCCCAGGGGTGCAGGAATGGTTGAACATATGGAAATTAATTAACATAATAAATCACATTAATAAACTTAAACACAAGAACCATGTAATCATTTCAATAGATGCAGATAAGGCCTTCAACAAAATACAACATCCTGTCATGGTTAAAATACTGGAGAGAATAGGTATGGCAGGTTTATTCCTCAACATAATAAAGGCAAAGCACCTAGAGCCCAAATCATACTTAACAGTAAAGAGTCAAGGAGTTCTTATTGAGATCACGAGTAGGACAGGGGTACCAGATCTCACCACTGCTCTGCAACACAGTGCTAGAAGTCGTAGCACAAGCAATAAGATAGGAGAAAGATATAAATAAGAATACAAATAGGAAAGGAGGAAGTCAAAGTAGCCCTATTTGCAGATGACTTGAACCTATATGAGCTGAACAACTCTATCATACAATGTCTAAGTAAATAAATTCCTTCAGCAAAATGACAGGTTTTCAGTACCAGACATGTATTACCTCCCATAGAGTGGGCCTCCAGTTCAATTAGAGAGCCTTTGGTTTCCCCCAGAGCAGACATTCCACTATTGAACCAATTTGGTCATTTGGCCTGTCTGGCAAAACTTGAGGCTTCCATGTCCACTGTTTTCACCACTGATGACTTCTGTCAGCTTTTTTCAGCTTTCAGTTGGTTGGTCTACAGGGAGAAGGTGTCTGCTCAGCATCAGCTTGATTTTTCAGTGACTTTTCCACTCAGGCATGTGAAGTCTTCAGCAATAGGGTCTTACCATCTGTTTCTCAAGGGAAACTAAGGACTTTGGCAATAGCCTGTAGTATTTTGGAGGCAATAGGGACCTTCCTGGCAACAACTCACTAGAAAGTAGCCCATTCCTGGCACTGAAAATTTTCTAGTTACAATCTATGGCTTTTGGATGTGCCATGATTCAAAAAAGTAGGCATTCATATGTCTTATTCAGAATAACTTGAATTTTGATTGACCCTTTCCCCTTCCCTTACACAAACTCTTTCCCTATCCTCTCTTAGGCATTTCCCCTCCCTGAAATCTGTTCTTTTGCTTATATATATACAATACCATCCCCTTAAGTAATTCCCTCTCCTCCCTCCCTTAGAGCCTTTTTCTAGCTTACTGGCCTCTGCTACCAATTTTTGGTTCCAGGTCACACAAAAGTATATATATTTGTAGCTAGGGTCCACATATGAGAGAGAACATGTGATGTTTGGCTTTCTGAGCCTGTGTTACCTCACTTAGTAAATCATTTCCAGATCCATCCATTTCCCTGCAAATTTGATAATTTCATTTATCTTTAGTGTTGAATAGAACACCACTGTATAATTGTACCACATCCTTATTATCTAATCATCTGTAGAGGCACATCTAGGCTAGTTCATTTCCTAGCTATTGTGAATAGAGCAACAATAAACATGGTTGTGCAAGTATCTCTAAGGTAGTGAGAAGAGTCCTTAGGATATATGCCTAGGAGTGCTAAAGCTGGATCATATGGTAAATCTATTTTTAGCTGTCTCAAGAACCTCCACACTGATTTCCACAATGGCTGAACCACATTACGTTTCCACCAACAGTGTAGAAGAGTTCCCCTTTTTTGCATCCTCACCAACATTAATTGCCATTTATTTTCTTGATGGTTGCCATTCTGACAGGAGTGAGATGGAATCTCAATGTAGTTTAAATTTGCATTTCCCTAATGGCTAAGGATGTAAAACATTTTTTGGATGTTTATATGCCATCTGTATTTCTTCTGATGAGAACTGTCTATGTAGTTCCATAGCCCATTTTTTTAATTGGGTTATTTAATATCTGATTGTTCTGTGTTTTGAGTTCTTTGTACATTCTGGATATTAATCCTCTGTCAGATGTATAGCTAGCAAAGATTTTCGTCTATTCTGTAGGTTTTCTCTTTACTCTATTCACAGTGTCCTTTGCTGTGTAAAAGCTTTGTAATTTCATGTGATCCCAGTAGTTGATTAGTGGTTTTATTTCCTGAGAAAATCAGGTTATATTCAGAAAGTCATTGCATATGCCAATATGTTGAGGGTTTCTCCTACCTTTTTCTCTAGCAATTTCAGAGTTTCAAGTCTGATCTTAAGGTACCTGATCTACTTGGATTTGATTCTTGTGCATGGAGAAAAACAAAGATCTATTTTCATCCTTCTTCATATAGATATCCAGTTTTCCCAGCACCACTTGTTGAAGCTACAGTTGCATGTAGCTGCCTGGATTAATATCTGGGTCCTCTATTCTGTTCCACTGATCTACATGTCTGTCTTTGTGCCAATACCATGCTTTTTTTGTTACTATGGCTTTGTAATATAGCTTAAAAATTGGGTATGGTGATACCACCATCCTTATTTTTGTTGCTCAAAATTGTTTTGGCTATTAGAGGGTTTTTTTTTTTTGGTAAGTTTGACATTTCCACAATATTGATTATTGCAGTCCAAGATCATGGGATATATTTCCATTTCCTTGAGTCTTCTATAGTTTCTTGCTTGAGTGTTTTAAAATTCTCATTGTAGAGACCCTTCACTTGCTTGGTTAAGCTTATTCTAAGGTACTTTTTTATTTTGAGGCAATTGTGAATGGGACATATTCCCTGATTTCATCCTCCACATGTTTGTTGTTAGTATGTAGGAAAGCTACTCATTTCTATGTGTTTAAAATTTTTATTTATTTATTTGAGAGTGACAGACACAGAGAGAAAGACAGATAGAGGGAGAGAGAGAGAATGGGCACTCCAGGGCTTCCAGCCTCTGCAAACGAACTCCAGACGCGTGCACCCCCTTGTGCATCTGGCTAACATGGGACCTGGGGAACCGAGCCTCAAACCGGAGTCCTTAGGCTTCACAGGCAAGCGCTTAACCGCTAAGCCATCTCTCCAGCCCATCTATGTGTTTATTTTGTAGCTTGCTACATGGCTAAAAGTGGTTATCAGTACTAAAAGTTTGCTAGTAGAGCCTTTAGTGTCTTTTATGTATAGAATCATATCATCTGGAAATAATAATAATTTGATCTCATCCTTTCCAATTTGTTGATCATTTCTTATGAATTTATAATTTTTGGTGGCATTGTATTGTCTTGATTCCTTGTGTCTCTTGTAGTATAATGTCGTGACTTTTGCATCCTGAATTGACTTGATGCTTGGATTTTCTACTTATCTGCAGTGTTCTTAGATGTGGCAATCCACCTTTATACACTTTCAGCATTTGAGTTTAAGGTGCCAAATATGGCTTTGTACCTCAAACCAACCACAGAAATAATCCTAGGTGTTGAGTTTGGTTCCTAAGCAATTATTCTAGTTTACTGGGTGGAACAATTTACTGGCAGATTTTAAACGTCAATGGAACACTATAACCAACCATTCAATAAAAACCAGCACAGAGTATGCAATTGTATGGATTAAAACATAGTCTTATAAAGCCAAACTCCATAAGGATGTGTATTGCTCTACACCCTAAATTCTGTCAGCTGGGAGGCAGAGAATTCTGCTCTGAATTGGGATCCAGGTCAGCCTGGATCTGAATCAGATCCTGCCCCCAATAAAGGCAGAAGCAAAAGACAAAGGCCCTGTAAATCTAAAAGCATCAAAGGCAACAATATTCAACCTCCAAATAAAGCTTATTTGAAAATGGTAAAGCCAACCAAGAATATGTAGCCCATAACCTGCCCTGACATGGAGAGATTAGCTCTTCCAATGCAGGCCTGTGCACCTGGTGTACCTGTTTTTTTTTTTCTTTTTCTCTTCTTTCTTTCTTTCTTTCTTTCTTTCTTTCTTTCTTTCTTTCTTTCTTTCTTTCTTTCTTTCTTTTTTTTTTTGTCAATTGGCCTCATTGCATTTTGGGGTGGCTTCCAATCTTACCGATGCAGAATGCCCACCTCAATCCTTCTGTGTTGTGCTGTGAATCTGGAGTTCTGATCATCTGTGCTGGATGTACTGCCACTGGGGCCTGAATGCCAGAGATCTGAGGTTCTGATGGTTGGGGAATGGGAAAGTGCAGAAAGCCTGGAGTTTCTCAGGCAGTCCTGCTCATATCCCTTTCATTGATCCCAGCTTTCTTTCCTTCATATTTCTTGACTTTGCAAGGGAGGCTGATGTGGTTGGAAAATACCCTTGTTTGGTCTCTGCTGCTGCTGCTTCTTGGCACACCTGGCAGGGCAGTGCTGGGTGGATGCACGTATCACACGGATTGTTGGACAGCAGATACCTCAGTGGGATTCTGGCCATTTTCTTCCTTTCTGGTGGATCTTGTTCTCTCTGGCTTTTCCACTGTGTCTAAGAATAACCCATAGTCCTTCACTTTTCAGAAGAATGTATTTTGCTTATATCCCTCCCTAGGCTGCTTTGGCATGGCTCCTATGCCTCTATCTTACCTGGAAGTCTAAGAAAACAATTTTAAAACAGCACAATAATGAGTTTGTTCTTCAAAAAGGTAAACAAGAAAAAAACTTTGACAAACCTTTAGCCAAATTAACCAAAAGAAAGAGAGAAAACACTCTAGTCAAAAGATTAGCAATTGAGCTGGAGAGATAGCTTGGTGATTAGGTGCTTGCCTGTGAAGCCTAAGGACCCTGGTTTGAGGCTCAATTCCTCAGAACCCACATTAGCCAGGTGCACATGGGGGTGCACGCATCTGGAGTTAGTTTGCAGTGGCTGGAAGCTCTGGCACACCCATTCTCTCACTCTCTCTCTCTCTCTGCCTCTTTTTCTCTCTGTCTTTCACTTTCAAATAAATAAATAAAAATAAAACAATAAAAATAAAACAACAACAACAACAGCAAAAGATTATCAAGCAAAAAGGAGATATTAAAAGAGATAGAAATGAAATCAAGGGAATCACACAGACTTATTTACAAAAAAGCCAAAAAAAAAAAAAAAAAAACTATTTTCCACCAAACTTAAAATTCATAGTGGATGAAATTGACACATGTGAACTACCAAAGTTAAGACATGAGAAAATAAAGAATTTAAATAGAATTAAAATTCTAGTGAGATTGAAGCAGTAATCATACATCCCTCAATTGAAAAGTCCAGGCTTTGATGGATTCACTGCATAATTCTCTCTGGCCTATATAGAAAGTCAGAAGCCACTGCTTCTCAAGTTATTTAAAAAATGGATAAGGAAAGAATGCTACTTAATTCCTTCTATGATGCCAACATTACACCAATTGCAAAATCAGACTGTGATACACACACATGTATGCACGCACGCCCACACAGAGACTAGACCAATATTCCTGATGGAAAGTACAAGAAAAATATCTGAAAAGACACCCACTGGGGAGTCAACTTCAAGAGCACATTAAAAATACCCACTTTGATCAGATAAGTTTTATCCATGTGATACAGGAATGGTTCAAGATATGTATATCACTATATGTAATATATCACATAAACAGACTTAAGAACAGAAATTATATGATCATTTAAGTAGATACATAAAAGGCTTCAGACAAAATACAATATTCTTTCATGATAAGAGCTTTGGATAGACTATGGATGGAGGGATCATTTCTAAACATAATGACTATATATGATGAACCTAAAGCCAATATCTTACTAACTGAAGAAAAGCTTGAAGCACTTCCACTAAGATCTGCAAGAAGACAAAAGGGTTCCCACTCTCCCCATTGCTATTTAACATAACACTGAAGTTTTAACTGAGTGATAATAGAGGAAGAAATAATGGAGATACATATTGGAAAGGAAGAAGTCAAACTATCTTTATTTGGAGATGATATATTCTGTATATAAGAGAGACTAAAGACTCCACCAGAAAACTCCTAGAACGGATAAACACTTTGAACCAACTGGCACAATACAAAATCAACACACAAATTTGGAATAGTCTTTCTATATACTAAGGACAAGCATGCTGAGAAATAATTCAGAAGAACAGTCCCATTCACAATTGCCATGAAAAACTAAGTGTCTCATAACATCACTAAGCAAGGAAGTGAAAGACCTCTACAATGAAAATACTTAAACACTGAAGAATGAAATTTAGGAAGACATAAGAAGAACAAAAAGATCTCCTATGCTCATGGATTGGTAGAATGATGGTCATGAATGGAATATGGCCACTATACCAAAAGCAATGTACAGATTCAAAGCAATTCCAATATAACTTTCAGTTACATTGTTTATATGAATAGGAAAAATAATTGTAAAATTCATATGAAATGGCCTCAGCCAAATATATCCTTAGCAAAAGCAATACTGCTGGAGGTATCACTACACTCAACTTCAAGCTATGCTACAGAGCCACGGTATAGCACTTACCCCCCAAACAGACATGTAGATGAAAGGAATAGAACAGAAGTTCCAGGTATAATTTCATGTAACCATAGCCAACTGAATTTTGACAAAATCAGTGGTTTGATTCAGGCTTCCTTCATAAACTTAGGTGTTTTGAATGCTAGGTGGCCAGCTGATGGAGATTTGGAAATTAATGCCTCCTGGAGGTAGTGTATTGTTGGAGGTGGGCTTATGGGAGTTAAAGCTAGTTTCCCCATGCCAGTGTGTGGCACACTCTTTTGTTCCTGTTGTCCACTTATGTGGGCCGGGGGTGATGTCCACCCTCTGTTCATGCCATAATTTTCCCCTGCCATTGTTGCGCTTCCCCTTGAGCCTGTAAGCCAAAATAAACCTATTTTTCCCACAAGTTGCTCTTGGTTGGATGATTTTTACCAGCAATGCAAACCTGACTCCAATAATAAAGTGGTACCAAGGAATGGGATTGCTGCTAGACACCTGACTATGAAGTTTTGGCCTTTTGGAACTGGTTTTCAACAGGAATGTGGAAGAATTTGAAACCTTGGCCTAAAATATGCTTTACAGTGCTGTAAGTTCAGCTTGATGGACTATTCTGGTCAGAGTTGAAAGGCCTGAATAGAGTAAGAACTATGGACTGTGAGGCTTGGCTTATGAGGGTGAGAAAGAGCTTTGCTTGGACTGGGCTAGAAGCAGTTTGACAGGCTTGCTGTTATGGCTGTGTCCTGGGAAGTTGTGCAGGGTTGCACTGCATAGAAATGGACTGGTGTGAGTAAAGGGATATGGCACAGAAAAACATGAAACCTTTGGGCCTAAACTGATGCCCATTAACCTGCAAATTGTTTGAGAGATAACAACTATTGAGATTGAGCCAGCTGACCTGTACTGGGGCAATAGATAGAATGTATACTCTTTTGAAGAGGCCTGAATCCTCAAAGAGTGTCCTGTTCTTCAAAGTCTGCTTTATTTCCCCTGCATTAACAAATTGGCAGTCTAGCTGGTATTATGGAGTGTAAAAGTGCAAGAAAGAGAGGGTCATTGAGTTTGCAACAGGGTCTTGTGTTTTGGACATGGCCATGGGCAGTGTGAAGCAGGTTTGCTGGATGCCTGCATGGAGACCCCATGAGGCCATGAGGATGAACTGTGGATTGCAGTGGCAATCCAATGGAGATGGTGGGACTGCTAAGGAAAGCTGCAGGCCTGTATGAAGTTTTTGAGAACTGTAAGTAGCCTAGCTGGAGGGGTGGAATTAGAACTCCAGAGACTTGTTGCTGGTTAGAGTTATTGGACAGGGAGATTTGTCACTGAATAGAGTTGTTGGACTTGGAGCTACAGATGAGTGAAATTATGTGGCAATTATCTTTCTGTGATTGGGTAAGTTCATTAAGAATGATCTGTTCCAGGTCAACCATTTTTTTTTTTTTAAATTTATTTATTTGAGAGCGACAGACACAGAGGGAAAGACAGATAGAGGGAGAGAGAGAGAATGGGCACGCCAGGGCTTCCAGCCTCTGCAAACGAACTCCAGACGTGTGCACCCCCTTGTGCATCTGGCTAACGTGGGACCTGGGGAACCGAGCCTTGAACTGGGGTCCTTAGGCTTCACAGGCAAGCGCTTAACCGCTAAGCCATCTCTCCAGCCCCAGGTCGACCATTTATTTAAATATTTTTTTGATATTTTTAAAATTTTTATTTACTTATATTTTGAGAGAGAGAAATAAGTAGCTAGGTAAATAGGTATTGGGCACTGCCAGGCACACGCTGGAGCCTTCAGGAGAGGGGCCTTAGCTGCCAGGCATGGCTAAGGACCCCCAGGCTACAGGACCCCATTCCCTTTCCAAGTCCAGCACACCTGAACTTAGGCTTTGCCCATAGCCCTATGACCTTTGACCAGTTGCCTAGGAAACTCCTTATCAGCCAGCACCTTCACATAGTCCTGAGATCCTAGATCCCCTAACTACCCCCCTGCCATTGCCTACATGCTATAATAAATATCCAAATATGCTAATTAGGTATCACAAAAGAACTTGGTACAACCAAGTCCAATCCCCTTAGGGTCATCCCCCCACCCTCAGATGCTTATAAACCCATTTTCACTGACAATAAATGGAGAGAGCTGTTCAAATATCTTCCTGAAGTGTTTCTCTTGTCACACACCTACCTTCCCTGGTTGCCTGGGCACCTTTGGGGGTCCATGAATGGGCCCCAGAGGACACAGGAACCCACAGGTAGGTAGGTAGATAGATCGATAGACAGACAGACAGGAAGAGAGTGAATGGGTGCATCAGGGCCTCCAGCTATTGCAAACAAACTCCAGACACATGTGTCACCTTGTGGTCTGGTTTACATGGATCCTGGAGAGTTGAACCTGGGTCCTTCAGCTTTGCAGGCAAGTGTCTTTAACAGTGAAGTCATCTTTATAGCCCTTGACCATTTTTTCTTCAAATTCCATTGTGTCATTTTTTTTCCTTACTTCTGTGTAGAATTTCTTCATGGAAATATGCCACATCTTAGTTATCCATTCCTCTAATGATGGACATCTGGGGAGATTCTAGCTCTTAGCTATTACAAATTGAGCAGCTATAAACATGATTGAGGAAATCTCTCTGAACTGAGGTGTGGAGCATTTAGGGTTCATGCCCAGTCAGGGAATAACTGGGCCTGTAGTAAATCTATATTCAGCTTTATTAGGAGTTGCCATATTGCTTTCCAAAGTGGTTGTACCATCTTACATTCCCATCAACAGTGGATGAGGGTTCCTATTTCTCCACATCCTCACCAGCATTTATTTTCATTTGATTTTTTAATGTTTGCTATCCTTACTGGGGCAAGGTGGAGTCTCATAGTTGCTTGAATTTTTATTTCCCTGATGATTAGGGATGATGAACATTTTCTTTAACTTGTGTTTGCCATTCCTATTTCTTCCTCTGAGAACTGTCTGTTCGGTTCTTTGCTCCATTTTGTAAGTGGGTCATTTGACTTTTTATTGTTTAGGTGTTTGAGTTCTTTGTAAATTCTAGAGATTAGGCCTCTGTCAGTTGGATATTCAGCTAATATTTTCTGCCATTCTTTGGGTAATCTATTGGCTCTGCTTACTGTATGTTTGTCTCTGAAGACATTTTTCAGCTTCATGAGACCCTATTGGTTGAGTGATTGTTTAAGATCCTATGCTACTGGGGTTTTGTTCAGGAAGGCTTTTCCCATTCCTAGATCATGGAAAGTTCCTCCTATATTTTCTTCCAGTACAAGCCCAGTTTCCAGTCTTATATTGATGTCTTTGATCCATTTGGACTTTAGTATTGTGCATGGTTAGATGTGTGGATCAAGTTTCCATTTCCTGGATATGGTTATCCAGTTTGTCCAGCACCATTTGTTGAAGATGCTGGCTTTTTACAACCTATATTGTTAGGTCCTTTGTCAAATATCAAATAGCTGTAGTTACTTGACCCAAAGTCTGGGTCCTTGATTTTATTCCATTTGGTCTATACTCCTGTTTATATGCCAGTACTATGCTACTTTTATTGCTATGGCTTTGTAATATAGCTTTAGAACAGGTATGGTGATGCCTCCAGAGGTATTTCTTTTGCTGAGGATATGCTTGGATATCTGAGGCCTTCTGCCTTTCTATACAAATTTTTTTAAAAATATTTTTTGGTTCATTTTTATTTATTTATTTGAGAGTGACAGAGAGAGGGAAAGAGGCAGATAGATAGAGAATGGGAGTGCCAGGGCTTCCAGCCACTGCAAACGAACTCCAGATGCATGCACCCCCTTGTGCATCTGGCTAACGTGGGTCCTGGGGAATCGAGCCTCGAAGCAGAGTCCTTAGCCTTCACAGGCAAGCGCTTAACTGCTAAGCCATCTCTCCAGACCTCTATATGAATTTTGAGATCATTTTTTCTGTCTCTGTGATGAACAATGTTGGGATTTTGATTGGGTTTGCATTAAATCTGTATATTGCCTTTGGCTGGATTGCCAGCTTCACAATGCTAATTCTTATCCAGGAGCATGGGAGGTCTTTCTCAAGTCCTCCTCAGTTTTTTTTTTTTTTTTTTTTTTTAGTGTATTTATGTTTTCATTGTATAGATCTTTCACTTCCTTGGTTAATGTTATTCCAAGTATTTTTTGTTGCTATTGAAAATGGGCTAGTGTTACTTATTTCTTTCTCTGTATCTTTGTCATTTGCATATAGTAACTCCACTGATTTTTGTGCATTGATTTTTGCATCCTGCTACTTTGCTAAAGGAGTTAATCACTTTTAAGAGTTTGGGGATGAGGTCCCACATTAGCCAGATGCACAAGGGGGCGCACGCGTCTGGAGTTCGTTTGCAGAGGCTGGAAGCCCTGGCGCGCCCATTCTCTCTCTCTCCCTCTATCTGTCTTTCTCTCTCTGTCTGTCGCTCTCAAATAAATAAATAAAAAATTTTAAAAAAAGAAGACCTTTTGAACAAAAACTGCAGGCCTGAAAAAAGTAAAACAACAACAACAACAACAACAAAAAACAAAACAAAAAAAAAGAGTTTGGGGATGGTAAAAAACAACAACAAAAAAAGAATTTTGGGAAGGAGGCTCTTGAGTCTTTTAAATATATGTTGTCTGCAAACAGAGCTAATTTAACTTCTTGTTTTCCATAGTGTATCCCTTTTATTGCTTTCTCCTGTCTTATTGCTTGAGCTAGGACTTCCAGTACTATATTGAAGAGTTTGATGTTTTCCCTAGTTGTTTTAAAACTTATATTGGTTGAATATTTATTTACTATGCACAATGCCATTTGCAGTGTGAGTATTTATTTTGTGCCATTATGGATTTTGGCAGATTTGTTTTTGGTATTATGGCTCAGCTAAAATACCTTGGATTATGCTCATGTTTGCATATCATTGGGATTGATAAAAACTGTGGGGACTTTTAAAGTTGGACTGAATGCATTGTATTTTATATCATGTATTGACATCAGCTTAAGGGGATTAGGGGTGGAATGTTGTGGTTTGGTTCAGGTGTCCCCCATAAACTTAGGTGTTCTGAATGCTAGGTTCCCAGCCGATGTAGATTTGGGAATTAATGCCTCCTAGAGGGAGTGTATTGTTGGGGGTGGGCTTATGAGTGTTATTGCCACTTTCCCCATGCCAGTGTTTGGCATACTCTTCTGTTTCTATTGTCCACCTTATGTTGGCCAAGGAGGGATATCCACCCTCTTCTCATGCCATTGTTTGCCTCTGCCATTGTTGAGCTTCCCCTAGAGCCTGTAAGCCAAAATAAACCTCTTTTTCCCAACAATCCCTCTTGGTTGGGTGATTTCTACCAGCAAGGTGAACCTGACTGCAACAGAGGCTAAACTTAAACATTTGGAAAAAGATAGCATTTTCAACAAATGGTGCTGGAAAAGTGGATATCTACATGTAGAATATGAAGCTAGTTCCTTATCTCTCACATGTGCCAAAATTAATTCCTAGTGGAACAAAGATCTCCATTTAAAACCTACAACCATGTAATCACTTTAGGAAAAAATAGAGAAAACAATCCAAGACACAGGTACAGAGAATGAATTTCTGAATAGGAGTCCAGCAGCTTAGGGAATAATTCACACAATTAATATATTGTATGAAACTAAAAGTCAATTGTATAGCTATGAAAACCATAAACTGAGTCAAGAGACAACCTATTGGATGGAGGAAAAAAATCTTTGCTAGCTCTGCATTTCACAGAGGATAACTAAATATAAAAAGAACTCAAAAATCTAAGCAATAAAACTTAAACAACAAAAGACTGCTAAAAGACAATATAAGGAGCATATTATAAGTTATAGGCATCAGCAGGGATTTTATGAAGGGGACTTCAGTCCTTCAGGAAATAAGGTCAATAATCAACCTATGGGAGCACATGAATATTTCATAGAGTACAACAAACAGCCAAATGAAGAGACAGCCTGCAAAGTAGAACTTTGCCAGCTACATATTTGAGAGAGAGGGTTAATACAAGAAAGACTAGAAACAAACCTCAAGTAAATGACCAACCCAATCACAAAGCAGAACTTGGAACATGGAGTTCTCAAAAGAAGAAATGCAAATGGTTAATAAATACCTAAAAATACATCATTATCTTTAGCCATAAGAGAAATGCAAATTTAAACTATTTTGAGATTCTATCTCACTTTGGTTTGATTGGCCAACTTAAAAAGAAAAACAACAACAATGTTGAGCTATTGACTGGAGGAGAGACATATGAGGTCCCCACAACAAGACAGACTTCTGTCAAAGTACTTGATTACTCACCTAAAGGTGAAAGGTAAGACCCTATTGCTGAAGACAACACATGCTGCTGGTACAGAACATCAAGATCTGGCTAAGTCTGGAAGGAAGTAGCTCCCAGATGGTTAGCCCACATAGGACTAAAAACCACAACATGAGATGTTGGGTAAAAATGGCCAACCATGTTCCAAGCAATCAGGCGATCCTGCCATATGCAAGAAACCATCCTGACAAGATATACACACCTGTGCAATAGTGACACACACCCTAGGTAGACAGCCAATGACTTATTGATTGGCTAAGAGATCTGCTCAGTGGAAAGGAAACCACAGCTAAAACTGGGAACCAAGTCAGAATCCTATGGAGACCAAGATCATGGACTCCAATGGGAAGCTTCTACTAGCCCATGGCTAGAATTGAGGCTACACTTCTTTAGCCTATCCTGATCTCACTCTCCAGAGGATAATCTGTTTTTCTTTTTCATTAAGCAGCAAGAACCAAGGGCAACAAAAATCTATCAACAGGACAAGGATATCTGACTCCATGTCAGCAGGTGAACCACCCCAAGCGCAGCAGCTAGGGCTCAGGTGAAAACACAAAGGAATTGATGAGATGAGCCAGAATGCTGCTTCCATGGCGAGCCTGGCAAACTGAGCTGGGGTGATGGAGACAGACACTGAGGAAACTCAAAATGCACCAAAGCAGAAATAAAGAAGCTGCTGAGAGCTCAACATTAAAATAGAATTAAAGCACATCCATCAAAGCTCAGGGAATTTTTCAGGTGAGGGGACAGAAAGAATGTAAGAGCCACTGGTTGGGAGGGAATAGCCAAAGGCATTGCTCCACCCCCCAGATGGCTGACTGCTGCTCTCACAACTCATAACCCACAATTCCATATTGAATACCAGCAATCCCACTAGTGGGGCAGGGAGGAGGGGAATGATGGTATCAGCACTTGATGTATTCATACAAAGTTTTAACTTACAAAATAAATTTATAAAATAAAGAAAATAAAAACTAAAAATGCTGCTGCTGATGTGTGCAAAGAGGAACCCTTTTGTTATTTACTGTTGGTGTAAATGCAAGCTGGTAGAGCCATTATGGAAATCAGTATGGATGTATCTCAAGAAGTTAAAAAAATGAAATTACTATGTGACCCAATCATACCACTTGGGCATATACTCAAATTCATGAAGTGTTCCACATTTTTATAATGATTCTTAAAAGAAAAAAAAAAGATCTTATAATTTACTTCTAAAATTCCTGTTCAGCGATGTTTTTTGCTGCTTTATGTATAATAGTAAGGAAATGGAATTAGCCTACATACCTTTCAACTGATGAAAGGATTATGAAGACATGGTACATATACAAAATTTTATTCAGTTGTAAAGAAAAATGAAATTACGAATTTGCAGGAAAATGGATGGTTCTGGAAAAGATCGTTCTGTGTGAGGTAACCTAGATTCAGAAACACAAATGTTACATGTCCTCTCTTAACTTTGAATTTATAATTTAGTCAGAATAAGTGTCTGTTGATAACAGGAAGCTAGAAATGGGCATAGTGGGGAGGTTTATGTAGGAGGATAGAAGAACACATGGGACATGAAAGTAGATGGGGTGAGAGTAAAAGAAAAAGTCTTAAAAAGTATAGGGACAAGGGAAAGTAGGACAAGTAGCGGTGGTGGAAGATGGACCAAAGCTAAGGACATATGAATGAGCCATATGGAACTCTGCTTGGTATATTGCCATTACAAAATATATTCTTCTTTAGCCTGGTGTGGTGGCGCATGTCTTTAATCCCAGCACTCAGGAGGCAGAGGTAGGTATATCTCTGTGAGTTTGAGGCCACCCTGACACTACAAAGTGAATTCCAGGTCAGCCTGAGCTAGAGTCAAACCCTACCTTGAAAAACCAAAAAGAAACCCCAAAATTAAAGCATCTATCTATCTATCTATCTATCTATCTATCTATCTATCTATCTATCTATCTATCAGATGAGGACTGAATGGGAAGAAGAAGGATTTAGTGAGAAGGGGAGGAAGAGGAGAGAGAGCAATTAGGGACAGTGATGTGCATTGTACAGCCTGAGTGGGGTGGCAAACATTACAACATTCAGGAGGCAGAGGTAGGAGGAGCTCTGTGAGTTTGAGGCCACCTGAGACTACATAGTGAATTCCAGGTTAGCCTGGGCTACAGTGATACCCTACCTAGAACCCCCCCCAAAAAAAACTTGCTTTGTACATATATATGAAAGTATCAAAAATAAAAATATGGGGAAAACAGAGCTGGCTGATATCAAAATAAAAGAGAGACTGATTGAGAGGAGGAGGGGCTATGATGGATAGTGGCGTTTCAAAGGGGAATGTGGGGGGGGAAGGAAATTACCCTGGAATATTGTTTACAATTATGGAAGAAAATAAGTACAATAAGAAAAAATAAGAAGATAAATAAGAAAATAAATACAAATAAAAAATAATTAATTTAGTAAAAGCACTTTCTAATCTTCAACCAAGACATAGGTATGATGAATATATCATAATTGTTACCGTGGAGGTTCTCATGCATCATTGTGTGTGGGAGGATTTTAGACAGATCAATGAGGAAGTGAGCAGGAAGTGACAAGTACGATAATGAAGATGTGTGTAAATGACTGTAGTAACTGAGATGAGGATGAGAAAAATATCAAAGAAATTATTTATTTTTTTAAATAAAGGAATGACGTTTTAAGGGCAAGCAGCAAATAAAAGTGCCTTTTATTTATTAATGTCTAAGCACATCATATCAGCACGGAAGATTACTGAAGAGATATCTGGAAATAGAACTCTCCATGTTGTGAGTGGCAAGAGTGTAAATTGGTGCAAACACTTGCGAAGCAATTTGGTTATATCTCATCAAACTGAAGAGACATATCATGTTGCAGATCTATCCCTGCATGGTCATCCTGCAGAAGTCCTTGTGTAGAGAAAGCAAGAAAATGAACATTCACAGAAACTGCTCACAATAGAGCAAAAGTGATAAAACCTACGTATGATCCATGGGGAAGTGGATAATGGTCCATCAAGACATGGATTGGTTTATATTCATAAGTTCACCTACATGCTGAAATTATATCATCTAAGTTAGAAAATATCTGATATCCTTGTGCTTGACCATGATGGCCACCAGCAACAACCTGCTTACCTGCTTCTTTTCTGTGACATACCCCACCTTCCTTTGTGCCACTCGAATCCTCCTTGCTCTCCACCCAACACTGACGTAGCTGCTTGCTATAATTTGTACTCAGAATGTCCTCTAAAGTCCCATCTTTCAAGGTGTTGTTCCTCAGGGTGGCACTGCTAGGAGGCAGTGGTCTTTAAGAGGTTGATCCTAAGACTGGAGAGGTGGCTGGTGGGTGAAATGCTTGCCTTGAAAGCATGAGGACCTGAGTCTGGATCTCCAGAACTCATATAAAGTGCCAGGCATGGTGATGAACCATGTAATCCCAGTGCTGGGGAGTCACACTCAGGAGGATTCCTGGGGCTTACTGCCAACGTGAACTGAGCTCCAGCTTCAGGAAGAGATCCTGCCTCAAAAATGAAGTGGAAAATGATTGAGGAGGGCATCCCCTGTCAACCTCTGACCTCCCCATGCACATGCACACATGCATAATTGTTCACACACAGAGGAGCACACACACATGCATGCACTCCTCCACACACAACCTCGGGGGAAGTGCTTAGTGGGGATTGTAGGACATCGTCTCTTCCTCTTTTTCTGCTTCTGGCCATGAAATGAGCAGATTTCCTCTGCCATGAACTCCCACCTTCTGCTGCTCACCACAGGCCCAGAGCAACCAGGCCAATGGCCAATATTCTGAGCCAAAATAAACCTTTGTGTCTGTGGGTTGAATATCTCACATGTTTGCTTATAAAGTTGGACAATTTTGCTTGTCATGCCCTAACTGTTTCTCTCCTCAATTTTTTTTGAGGGAAGTCTCTTTATAGCTCAGATCTCCCCTTAAAATCAGCTTGTCAAGAGAGGAAGGATTCCATGAACAATGAGGGAGAGACTGATTTACCACCCTGTTGGCCTGCTTTCATTCTCTACACTGTTCTTAGTTTTAGATAGTTTCTTGCTCACTTTTTGTTGTCTTGCTTACTTGATCAAGAATGATATTGAGGGTTGAGGAGGTGGCTCAGCGGTTAAAGGTACTTGCTTCTAAAGCCTGACAGCCCCATGTTTGATTCCCCAATACTCAAGTAATACCAGATTGACAAAGTGGTGCATGCATCTGGAATTTGTTTGCAGTGGCAGGAGGTCCTGGTGCACCCATGCGCATTCTCTTCATCTGCCTCTATCTCTCTCCCAAATAAACAAATGAAATATTTTAAAGGTATGATGATTATCTAACTCAGGCTAGATGGCACTCTCCAGAACTTGGCCCAACCATTACACATGTTCAGTCTTTCAGTCAAACTTTGTTGAATGAATGAATAGAACTCTGACTTCAAGATCTGAACTTCAAAAATATATATATTTCTTCTGGATTCATCAATGAATTTTTTATTTGCGAAACATTGTTGCTCAACAAATACTATGGTTTTGTCAGGCTTAGATACATGCAGGGTGTCTCTAACACAGCCCATGCTAGCCTTGAACTATCTTCCTGACTCAGCCTCCCAAATGCTGGGATTATACGCATGTATCACCAGGCCATTTAAATATAGCATGCTTTGATAATTACCTAATAAAATATGTAATGTTATATGAAATAGAGTTCAGTAATATGAATGAAACTTTTTTCCATCCATTTCATCTATCTGGTCAAGATTATTAGTATTACGATTGTTAGAATCTACCTGTTCATGATCATTATTACTATTGTTTGAAAGACTTTAAGTTCAGGGTCAATTGTAGTTCTGCTTCATTTTTTCAGTGATCTAAATGCTGAGTTAAGTAATTCAAGTAATTAAGAAAGAAAGTCATGGAAGTAGTTTAAATTAGTCATAAAACTTTCCATTGTTTACCAAAACTTACTATGTTCTACCACCAAAACATATCTTTACCTATTTGTAAGCTGAAATTAAGCTTGGTTCAAAATTTTTTTTTGTATTTTTTTAAATGGAAAGATTTGAGATTTTATAAGAAGTTCTTAGTCTGAATTCCAACCTCAGGACCCACAGTAGCCTCTAGGACCAGGTTCACTGGCATTATTAACAAGGCCTGGTTTTTGCGAAGTGAAATTATGCTGGCTGTTAATGGGTACAGCCAGGGACAGCACATATAATCTCAGGAGCATTCTTCCAGCGTCAGCTTTCACCATGAGTCCATCTTAGGGAAAACTAAAGTCCACATAGAAGTGGTACATGGCATCTTAGTGTGCTTGGTTCATGTTCATCCAGGCCCTGTGGAGAACAAGGAAAACCTCAAGGGGCTGTGCCAGGGGAAGGTGAACAGGAGAGATTTCTGAATGCAAAAGCTTTGAATATCATTGGGCTTGTCTGTCATAAGGGCCTCAAAGCATGTACTGCTCTTTAGCTTTCCACCTTCTCTCTCATACCATGATTCCCTCCCTGTCTTCCCACTATACAAAGATTACAGCTTTCTATACAAATAACTTGTTCAGGGAACAAAAGTGAGCATTGGAATTATTTTTCTCTCTTTATGAGGACTCAAAGGCAATCATATACTTGTTTGAGGTAAGTTTTTAACATTTTTTATTTCACATATTTTGAGAGACTTACAAGAGAATTGGGGAGAATGGCTTGGGAGAATCAAGTAGCTTTCCTGATAGTAATGAGATAAGTAAACAATTTTACATATAGTTTTTGAAAGTGGTTCACAAATGCGATTGTATACAGAGTTCTCCAAAACTCTTTGGATTCCCACTGCTTTTGGGGTCCTGGGGCCTGATGGAAGCTCAGGCACACTGATAAACCACATTTTATCTATTCTGTCTGCTGTTAGGTGATATAAAACAGATAACCTCAATGAATTCTTCCTGATGTCATGGTGAAGTGACCTTTGTTATCTCTGAGGCAGATCAGGGAGGAGGAAGAAAGCAGAGGCTGGAAGCAATTTCACTCCTTACAAAAGAAAAGACTATGATGACAAGAATGTTTGTGGACAAGAGAATAATGTTCACCATGAGAGAGCACCAATGTGTTTAAGGACACAATAGGTTCAACAAGTCTTCGTCATATATTTGGTTTCCTTTGATAGCTTATTTTAGGCTTTCTGAAGAACCTTTGAAAAAGTTTTTCATGTTAATAACAATACTTTGGTTTCTAGTCATCAAACTCTACATTTGTGGTATTCAGAAAGATTGAAACCTCCTATTTCTTCCTGATCTCTCTTTGTGCCAGACTTGATTTCGTCTACTGTTCTGTGTCTTTCAGGATTTGTGAACATAACTTCCAGTGTGCAATCATTTCTCTTCTAAGACCTTTTCACTTCACTACTGTCTCTTCCTTTCATTTTCTGCTTTCTTTCTTCCTGATGGCCCCCTTCTGCTTTCAAGCACTTCCATGGTCTGTCCTAAAAGGGGAAAAATAAGAATAGTGAGGACTCAGCAGTATCTAGCCCCTCTTGATTCAAAGAAATCTAGCTGGCAGGGAGGAAGTTTCCAGCTCAGTTACAGCTTGGTTTTTCTATGTCCTGTTACCAAAGTGTATGGTGTTTGCAGAAACTGGAATGTACTCTCTGGTTCGGGTAGGTGACCAGGAGAAATTAAAATAGGCAATATCACTTTAGGGTTCTCTGTGGTGTCCCTGATTAATAACTAACCAGATGATCTCTCATCCCAGGCCCTGGGATGTTGCTTTCTATGAGCAGCTTTATCAACCCATATAGGGTACCTTTTCTTAAACACTTAAAAAAATTGTATTATAAATTGGCTTACTGAATGAGTTTTTGTGTGGATTATTTGGATTATTATATGTCCTTCATTTTGACTCATCCTACCTCTACTCCCTTCTCTCTCTATTTCCTCACTTTGACCCCTGTTCTGCCTTTCTATCTTACTATGATTTATACTACTATTATATCCCAAATGTTCTTCTATCCACCTCTATCCCCCCCCCAAAAAAAAACCCTCCTTCCAATGCATGGTCCACGTCTAGCTTCCTAACCTCTATAGACATTGAGTAATGCACAGATTTGAACCTAGTTTGTTCACATAAAAGAGAGCATATGAAATTTGTGTTCCTGAGTCTAAGTTACCTCACTAAGTATGAGGTTTTCTAGTTCCATATGATTTTCCTGCATATTTCATATTTCTTTACAGCTGGATAAAATTCCATTGTATATAGGTGCCACATCTTCATAGTCCATTCAGCAACTGAAAGGACTCTATTTCCTAACCACTGTGAACAGTACAGCAATAATCACAGCAGAGCTTGTATCTCTGAAGTACAGAGTAGGGTCTTCAGGGTGTATGTCCAGGAGTGGCACAACTGGGTCAAATGGTAGGTCTCTAGTTTTAGCTTTGTGAGAAACCTACACACAGATTTCCCCAACAGTTGTAGGAGCTTGTATTCCCACCAAATAGTGCCCGTTTCCTAACACTGTTGTCTTTGTTTGTTTGTTTTGTCTTTTGTTGGTTTTTTATTTGACCATGGTGAAATGGAATCTCAAGGTAGCTGTGATTTGCATTTCTCTGATAGCTAATGCTTTAAAAATATTTATGAGTCATTTGTAGTTCTTCTTTTGAGGACTCTGTTCAGTTTCATTGCCCATTTTTTTTTGATTAGGCTGTTCATTTACTTGATGTTCAGTTTTCTGAATTGTTTGTATATTCTAGGTATTGATTTATTCAGATGTGTAGCTGGCAGAGATTTTTCTCTTATTCTGTAGGTTTCCTCTTTACTTGGTTGACTGTTTCTTGTGAAAAAGACTTTTATAATGTACGTGGTCCCATCTGTTAATTGTTGATTTTTATTTCCTAAGTAACTAGAGTCCTTTTCAGAAAATCCCTAACTACTACCTAATATTTCCATTAGCAGTGCCATAGTTTCAGGACTTACACTGAGGTTTTGGATTCTCCTAGAGTTGATTTTTGTGTGGAGGGTGAGGTCAGGATTTGGCTTAATTCTTATAAATGTAGATATTGAGTTTTCCCATCATAATTTCTTGAAGTTATTGTCTCTTCTCCCAGAAGCTAAGGCAGGAGGATCATGAATACAAGGCCAGCCTGGTCTACCTAATTACGTCCTGTTTCAAAAAGTTTGCCCATAGTGAGAAATAGCACACATTGTTAAGAAGACTCCCAATATGAAGGTTTATTTATTATTTATTTATTATTGCACATTTATCATGAGAGCTTCTGATTTTAGTGTAATCCTGAAGGTCCTCATTTATACTGTTTCTGTATTTCATATTCCCATTATAAGACATATTTAAATAATCAGCATGAAATAAAACGTTCCACAATGTTGAGTAATCTCCAATTTGACCCTTTCAGGACTCTTACCTAGGATGTGAAGGTGAAATGAAGTTTGTAACGCATCAGTGTTAAGATTTAAGATAACGAGACAATGCTATCCCACTAATGCATACTGTATCACAAGGAATCTTCAGCTTCTAGTCCAACGTGGCTTTCATTGCATTAGGGGAAAAGTATCCCATTAGGTTCCATGACTGAAGTTGCCAACTTGGCACAGCTTGACTCATTCCCTCCCTACAGATGGGTCATATGACCTGTCTGCTTGAAAGTGTACTTGGCCATGACTGATGGCATAGACCCTACCCCCAGGGAAGATTGCATATCCTACTTGACCTTTGTATTGAGGACTGGCCACATGACTTAGTTTATCCAATTAAATATACATGAAAGCAAAGGATACATCTTCCAAGTAGAGCTGTAAGAGTCAGCTTGGGTCTCTGTATCTTGTTTATCTGTCTGGCTGGATGCTACTCTGTCTTGGGCATACTGTCTGCAGTTGGGCTGCATCTGATCCAGAGCCATGTGAGTGAAAAATAAACTGACCTTTGTTGTCCCAAGCCATTGACTACAGGGTTCAGTTGTTATTACAGCATAACTGAGCCTAAATTGAGAGGACAGTCACTTAAGGCTATATGACACCCTAAAGGGAACTAGAAAGTTAGCATCAACCCAAACTGGCCTCGAATGGCAAAGGTGAGGTCAGAAGAGCTAAAGGGAAGTTGGCCCATATGGAAAAGTTTATTATCAAAAATTTGGAAACCATTAGGTTTCAGAAATTTGGGTAAGAAGAGAAAGAGGCTCCATTAAGGGCAAGGCAAAATACAGTGATTTGTGCATGTCTTTCTCACTAAGCAAATATTTATCTAGTAGCTTCTAGTTCTTTGGGCAGTGAATTATATTGGTGTGTATGTAGTAGACTATGTAATGCTTTTGTCATGTTTTCTATCATAAACCCATGTGGTAGGAATAAATTGGGCCTATTTTAGGGGATGAAATTCTCAATAAATAATTTCTTATTGGATAAAGGGGTACTTGGTATGAGCTTAGGCTCATAGTTTAGGTAAGACCACCATATTCCAATTAAGCATAGTTTGACATGATACCAATTATCAAATTTTAGAGAAGTTGTTTCTACTTACTTAGCTGTAGTCAGGACTGAGTCCCAGATCTGATGTTCTTCTTGAGTTGACAGTGCCATAAAGGCCTGGACACAAATCTATATGCTCATTAGTTATGTGAGTTATATGTATTTAAGAGAATGGCTCATTTCTTTTAGGACATTGATTGTCAATTAAAGTCATTTGCTACTGGTAAACTATTTACTTTCTCTGAATTTCTTCTTTTTAAAGATAAGATTAGTCTTATCTTGGGTATTGGTTGTTGTGAGGATCAAATTAAACAATCCATGTGAGATGGAGTATTGTGTAATGTTCAGTGGGCTACTTCCTAAATCATAGTAGTTGTGGCTATCAACCAAATATTGTTGATATCACAATTATCAGTGGCTTCTGACAAGTGGCTTGGCATCATGAACTCTTGTTTGTTCTGCTTGCTTATAGTAAGTATAAATATACATTTATACAACTCTAACTTCCCTTATCATATTTGCATGTATTGAGAAAAGAGGGTCCTTGTTTTAATAGGGACTCTCTTTCCTTAATATATGCAAATTAAGGACAGTGACAGGGAAAAGTTAAAAGAGTACCACCTGTCATACTAAAACAAAGGTGGTTTGATTTTATCTTTTGTACAGTTTCCCCTAAACACTGTGCCACTGACTTTGACATTTAAGAATTAAGCAGAAATACACTGACATCAAAAAACTTTCACCATAAGGCAAGCAATGAGTCCTATAAATAAGTTGAACTAAACATAGAAGGAAATGGGAAATGTAATAAAATGGCAAGGACACAGAAGTTCAGGAGAAGCTGGATGAGTTCCATCAAGCAGAATGCCCAGGAGAGGTGTTATGGAGGTGGGCATTAACTTACAACAAGCAAAGATTCACCTGCATTCAGAGAAGTGCTCTGACTGTTGGCTTGTGTATGAATTGTACTACCACACCTTTAAGTGGAATCACCTGTTTTATTTCTTTGTATTTCATGGGGTATGCTTTTAGGAACTATGTTTCTTAAGGTGAAGGGAATGGGAAGGACAGAAGTGGGTAGCAGGAGCAAATAAACTGTAGTGCAGCAGAAGGTATGGCCAAAGCCGTTAGAAACTTGGAAGCCATGATGGCCCTCCACAGAGCTCCTGCTTTGAGGCAGGTTACTGAGCCCTTCCTTATCCCTTACAGTAACAAATCACTGAGGACGGAAGAAGCTTCCTTTAGCCTGGGCACTTACAAGGGGTGGGCTAGGTGTGTCTGCAAGTCAGAAACCTGTTGGGAGCTGGAAGAATGAGAAGAATCCAGCCAGCACACTTTCATCCTCTTGTCTTTAAGGGTTGTCATGGGGAGGCTACAACTTGCTTTGCTCTTTTAGGGCTGTACATGAGCTTCAGTAGAGTTTGCTCCCTCAAAACATTTGATTGCCACTGAAGTCATATTGGAAGGTGTGATCTTTTAAGAGGTGACTAGTGCATTAAGAATGATTAATGGCTTTCTTGCCAAACTGAGCTAATTTTCATGGGCTGACTTAGCGACACCCTCTTTCACACATGACTTCTCTTTCTAACTCATGCATGTTATGCGGCAGCATAAACACCTCACCAGGTTCAGTTGCCCAGTCTAGGGCTCTCCAGCTTCCAGCACACTGAGTCTAAACAAATGTTTTCCATAATTTATTACATTATTTTCTAGAAGTAGATGAAGACATGCTATCATAACAAAGAACCACAAATGAATTAGCTTAAATGACAGGAATGTAATTTTTTAAATATTTTTATTTATTTATTTGAATATATAGAGAGAATGGGTGCATCAATGCCTGTTGTTACTGTAAATAAACACCATTTTGTGCATTTGGCTTTTCATGCTTACTGGGGAATCAAACTTGGGCCTATAGACTTTGCAAACAAGCACCTCTGATCCCTTCCCAATCTCCCCAGCCCAGAAATATCTTTTATCATGGCTCCAGAAACTGAAAATGAAGGCAAAGGTGTGAGCACAACTGACTTGCTCTATGAGTCCTTCCTTGACTTGTGGATGGCTGTCTTCTCATCTTCGTGTGTGTGTGTGTGTGTGTGTGTGTGTGTGTGTGTATGTGTGTGTGTCTCGGTGTGTGTATGTGCGTACCAGTCTCCTATTTACTTATTGTTTTTCCATTGCTGTTGGTCTTCCTAGGGCTTTGTACATACTAGAAAAGACTCTGCCACATAGGTATATCCCCTAGATTTCTCATAAAGCCTCTGGCAAACTTGAACTAAGGTGCATCCACATGACCCATTTTACATTAATTTTCCCTTAAAGATCATATGTCCATATGTAGTCATAGTGTAAGGTATTGTAGTTAGCACCGAGGAATACACATTTTGAGGAGTACTAATTAATTCACAACAAATTTCATTTCTTTGGAGAAGCGATGATAGAGATTGCCACAGGAGTTTACTCACTGAAGGATGACCTTCAGGAAGGTCATTCGGAGAGCTTTGGGTAAAATGATGAGAAGGAGAAGAGGGGATGATGGAAAGAAATAGTGAGACTTGAGCTGGCATGGTGATAGCAATAAAAGAAAAGAGATGCAAGGTATGTTTCTGAGAATGAATAACTAGGATATTCTGGTGGGTAAGATGTGGGGAAGATTGGCGGCTCAAATGTACTGGCATATATGAGGAAGAAATAACTAAATGCTGAAAAATATTAATAATTATTTTCAACACTTCAACACTAGGGTGCCAACAGTATTTCCTATAGAAATGCCTTCAGTAAATTGAAAAAAGAAAAGGCTGGAAGTCAGTGTTAGAGAGTCCTGGGGGACATCTGTGGACCAGCATGGTCTTGAACTTGCCTGAGATTCCCAGTGGAGACTGCTTAGATAGAAAAGGATGACCTGCTTCAGAGTTTTTATATCTAAGGCCTACACAAGGAAAAGTCAACAAAGGAGGGGGCAGAAAGGTGCAAGGGAAGAAAGAGGATGTCTTTTTTAAGTCCATGACATGTGTTTTTTTGGAGGCACACATGGCTGATTTCTGGGTAACTGATCAATGCACTCATTGATCTAAATAAACAAATAAAAATCACCTTAGTCACATGTCATCTGCGTTCCAAAGACTTACAGACCAGAGTTGTTGACCCTTTCATTTAGTTCAGTGAAAAAGAAAGCAGTGGAGTTTTCCTAGATGATGAGCTTTAAAGACTAGACTCTGCCCTCTTCTGACACACATTGAAGTGGAAAGTTTTCAGCACTCTGCAGCCCTTAACAATGCAGCAGGGTCCTTACTGGAGCCAAAAGGTTTTGGTTCTATGTTTGGATATATAGTCGAAGGGGCTAGCTTTGTACAGGGTCTTGACCCAGGTGAACTGCCCAAATTGGTATTAGGGATGTTAGCCACATTGCAGACTATGTCTAAGGCCCTTTAACTATGTTTTTAGGTAGAATGAGAGGTCTCTATACCTGGTGTTCTCAAACCAGGGGTCAAATCTGTCTACCCAATACCCCAACTGAAAGTCCAAGGAACTGAACTTTGTCCAGATAAATGTCCACCAGAATGTTGGGAAGATAAGAGATATAAATTCAAACATATAAGTGAAGCTATACTATTGCTGACCCCTAAAGTTATAGCACATTTTAGTTTGTATTTGAGTTTATAATTTTGTATTATTTCAGTAATCCCTTTACTATCTTGAACAATTGAATATTGAAATTTATTTAAATGGTTATGGCCCACCTGCTGGACTCCTTGAAAATGAGCTGACAGTCTACCCTATTCTAATCCTCGACTTGTTTGTGAGTTGGAATTTAGAAAAATATGTGAATTTCTGCTCTCAAATCTTTGATAGTAATGTACCAGGTGCCCTGGTTATTTATCTGGGAAGTTCTAGTTGGATTTCGTTTTTTTGTTTTATTATCCCTCTCAAGAAATCAATATGCTCAGTATAGTCTCTGTGAAGGCAGTGAACATCACAGTGGTGGACCATCTGCAAATCCTCTTCTCTTGATTCTGCCTGAGGCCCAGGAAGAGTTTTATTTTCCTCACTTTAGGTCCAATTGTACATTTTTTATAATAGCTCTCTTAACATAATGGAATATAAGGTTTAATAGAAGATATTGACTTTAAAATAATATTATCAGTACCTTACATTTTCTTTATAATTCATGCAGAATAGATCCAAGGAAACTGATCTTTTCATTTTAAGGTAAATATGGAGAGGAGCTTATTTCAAATTTAGGATCTTTTCATCTTGTAATGTGAAAGAGTTGCAAGTTAATGCTGTTGCTTCCCTGCCAACACTGCCACTAGCAATGCAAGCTAAATGCACCTGATGTGAAATGCTTGAGAACAGTATTTTGGGGATATTTGCCTGTAGGTAATGAAATATCTTGTGGCTGTGATAAAAGTTCAAACATGAGATTCATTGACATTTCATATACACTTCTTTGCACTTGAGGGTCATATTGTTCACTGTGTCTAATGACATTTCATATACAGGTCTTTGCATGTGAGGGTCATATTTCAATCAGTATGTCTAATTCTGACTGTGACCCATCCCATGAGGGCAGGCAGAACTTTCTACTTGGATCACTGGGGCTCAAAATGTTTCAGATTTGGGACTATTTCAGATCTTTGATTTTCTGAGTAGGGATGCTTGTATACAGACTGATTGAGCTAATAGTAGAAAAAAAATAGGACAATCCAAGTTTTAAAAACTTTCTTTTTTTTTTTTTTTATTAAGTAGACATGTTCTATGGACACCTCATGTGTTGGTATCATTTCCCTCCTGCCTGCCCCGACTCCACTGAGGGCCCTCCTCAGTAGGATTGCTGGTGCTCCATGGGGCTATGGGTTATGAGATGTGAGAGCAGTAGTCAGTCATTGCAAGGAGGCAGGGGAGAAGATGTCTCTGTCTATTCCTTCCCATCCTATAGCTCTTACATTCTTTCTGACCCTTCTGCAAAAATCTCTGAATCTTCTTGATTATGTTTTGAGTCTACTTTAGTGTTGAGCTCACAGCAACTTCTGCTTTCCTGCTTTGATACATGTTCAGTACTCTCAGTATCTAGCAGATTATCAGGTTCACCATGGAAGAAACACTCTTGCTCATCTCACCAGTTCCTCTGTGGTTTCACCTGGGCCCTGTCTGATGTGCTAGGGAGGAATGGCTCATCATGGGGAGTCAGCTATTTTTTCTTGTCCTGTTGATAGATTTTGGCTATTTTCACTGTCTTTAGCTGAGCTTCTTTCTTGTGTTCTCCAGCTCTTGAAGCTGACTACATGGCTTCTTTTTTGACTAAATTGTCAGAAAGTCACAAAAGTGACATGCCTGTCATTCTCAGCCCTCTCTCTCACCTGTGTCCTGCCCCTGTATCCTCTCTGCCTCACTGAGGAAGCAGAAGGGAAGTGGCTGTAATCTATAGTGTGTTGAGCAGTTCTCTGAGTGTGATTCTGCTCTGATCTTACCATAACAAGAAGGAAGCTGGTGCATGCTACAGAACCAATCAATTTCAAGATAACAAGCCTCTAATTAAGTAAAAACTTCTGTGTTTCCACTCAAGAAGATCCACAGGCTTTTCATGGGGCCTTCTCCTACTTTTGTTTCAAAGGGATTATTCTGAGAAAAGTCTCAACCATACTTACTTTGAGGATCTGTGAACCTCTAGAACTATACAACAGGAACATTGAGTCACAAAGTTGAGAGAAAAATGTATTTTCTTATGTGCAATTGTGAAAGCTGGGCTCCATTCTACTGCTATTTTCCCAGTGTAGAAAGCAAATGCAAAGTTAGACACCTCTGCACACAAGCTGTCTATGCCACATTCACAGTTGTGCTTTCTCTTTTTCCTCCATGGGTGGAACCTTGCTATTAGTGGGGCAATGCTTGTTTACTATTTCGGGAGCTTTCAGGGTCAGGACATTTTAGAGGGGATGGAACTTTCCTATGTGTACTAATATCAAACAAAGATGCCCACACAGGATTTTAGTGGAACAAACCACTCTCCTCTTGTTTATATTTGAGGGAAGGGATGACTTATGTTTTATCAGAAGGCTATTTTGTCACATAGACTAGGAGGATTCCATCCACTTAACTCAATACCTGCTTTTAAAATAAAAAAAATTCAAAATATTTGATAATGTTTCTTTTCTTTGTTGTGCTCACGTATCACTTGCTACTCTTGCAGGCAGGGATGCTGCCCATCATCATCTGTCTAATGATTAGATACAGGAATCTTGGCTGAGTTACTAGGATTCAAATTATTCCCAAGTTGTGAACATTGCCTTTGTCACACTTTTGTATCATGACAAAGTCTTCTAAAGCTATCATTTAAATTAAGGCCAATCACAATTCACAATAATTTTGTTAAATAAATGCACACTATGGAATTAAATTTATTTCTATTTTCGATATTAATCATGGTTTCCAGTACACTTTCTTATTATTTCCAAGTTTACAGCCATTTAACTTTCACACAAAATTAATTTGAGGTCATTGAAAGGCTGGAAATCAAATTACATAATATTTAGGGACTTGGGACATTTCTATCTATGTTCCCTTTAGCTCCAGCCATTTCCTTTTCATGCCAGCTGATAAAATGAAGAGAAGGAGGGAGAGCTCACCACTTCTGTTGTAAGAACACTTCTTACTATGCTGATACTCATGTCCCAAAGAACAGAATGTAGACAGGGAGACAGGGAAATGGATATTTACTTGGTGACAATGTGCTTTGAAAAAAAGTTACAGGTTGAGCATCTCTAATCCAAAACTCTGAGACCTGAAAGGTTTGTAAGTATAATTTCCACAGCATAAAACTTTGTCTCATGCACAAAAGTATTGAAAATATGGTAGAAAATTGTTTTCAGGATATATTTTACACACACACACACACACACACACACACACACACACACACATATATATGTTATCCATTATATAGATAGATGTGTGTGTATAATGATACATATGAAAAAAGTGAATTTTGTTTTTAGAGTACCATCCCCTAAGATACCTCATGATGTGCTTAAAGATAATTCAAAATCTGAAAAAGTTTGAAACCCCCAAACACTACTAGCCTCTGGCATCTTTCATAAACTTGTTGGATTTTGATTTGTTTTCTCTTGTAAAGAAGAGCAAAGATAAAAATGGAGGCTGCAAGGTAGCCCCTTTGTCACCCTTCCATTAATCACTTTATATTAATAGGAACAATTTCATAAGGAAATATAGTTTTATAAAATTAGACCATAAAATACATATTTTATTACAATTTTATCACCTAAAATTAAGAAAAACAATGGTTGAATAATTTCCCACAGTATGTGGACAATCCCGCATGGATTCTGCTCATGGTTTCAGTAATTATTCCCCCTGTAGGTACCTGTAAACACATTGCTTAAGTCTCCACCTTCATCTGCATGGGCACACAGGAAGGAAAGGGCAGCAAGGAGGATGAGAGAACATGCCCTGACAGGCTCATGAATTCTTGGCTTCTGGATTCCGGAGGCAAATAGGATCATTTCTTATTGACTAATACAATCTGGTGTGGATACTGGGCCGAAGGAGACCAATTCACAATCTACATTAGAGTGAGGATGAGGCTTTCCAACAAAATCTTCCCCAGGGTTTCTGGGCTGAAAGAACTGCTGGTATCTCTTACCTTAGAAAATCTATGCATTTCTGTGAACTATTGCTTTGGAATATAGGAGAATATTGTTGACCTAGAAGAAATAATGTGAACTTCTACAAACAATATGAAGAGTAAGGAGTGTTAGAAATTTTTACAATTAGAGTGGCTCCATCTTACACTGCTAATATTTTTGCAACCCAGATGCATCTAAAATGTCCTTTCAATTGTCATGTAAAATGAAGTATATTTTAAGCATAAAGAAGTGAATTTTCTTCCTTTTATCCTCCACTCCTAGCCCCCTTACAAACATCCTGTTCTCTGTCCAGGAGGACCTAGAGGTTTGGTGTATGTCGTATACTGACAGGATTTTGTTTATGTGAGAAATGGATGAGAGGAAACAAAAAACGGATGGGCAAAAGTATGAATAAACCATTGCTAGGGCTGAGTGATGGCTGGCTGGCTGCAAGACCCTCAGGACTAAATAATCTCATTTGCAGGAGTTCTGGAAGGAGATACTTGTAAATGTTTTTCCGAAGCAAAATTCTAGTGATAGAATAAAAATGATCTCACCACGGACTTGCTGACTTCCTCCCACTGGGGAAAAAAATAAAACAAAACACAGAAAATGGTGTGTCAGAGAAGTGAATAAAAGGAAGCCTTGATTGCTAAGTAATCATTTATTCTATGATTTATAATATATCCAACAAACTTGCTGGGCAATTTTTATTTGTTATTGACAGTGGGGACCTAGAGATGCCCAGAAGAACAAAGCAGCAGACCTCCTTGCTCTCCCACCCCACCCTGTGCTCAAGTAGTTCTTAGATGCTCAGAGAAGCCTTGCATGCTGTTTGAGGACCAGGTTCTGCAGGGCTACAGTGAAGGGGCAGGGCACCTGATGTGAGGAAGGAAAGCTGTGTGGGCTTTCAGTCAGGGACCAGAGTTTGGAGCCTTTCAGAATGAAGTTTTCCTTATAAACTTAAAATTAAAATACTGTGCTACAGTGGCATGTTCGGCACTGAAAACATCTCTATCACAGCCTTCAAGGCTCAGGGACAATTGCAGAGGAGGTGGCTGAAAGAATGTAAGAGCCAAAAGAAGGGGAGGAGTGCTTTACAATAATGTCTTACAGACACAAAGTGGCCATTAAATTTGTGATCTCACCTTGGCCATTGCCAAGGACTATTAAAGACAAGGTCAGGATCTACCAAGGACAATTACATGGCCCCTTTATGTGGGTCAGATGACCCAGATTGGAAAAAAGAATGCAGCTTAAAAGCATTCAACTTGCTAGGACGAAGTGTGGATTGGATGAATCCTTTTGGTAACACCCACAGAAATAGCCAGAACCAGGGGCACAGGGTGACCATCAAGGAAAAGGGTCTCCATTTGGGCTCGGTCATGGATTTCAAGCGATTTTTCCTCTCCTCCACAAACTCTCAGACCTTGTTTACTGCCCAAAGTTTTTAAGATAAGTGAGAACAATGGGACTCAGAAAGGATACCTGTGACCCATGCCACACAGTGGGTAATGGGCAAGGGACCTTCCTGCACCTGTTGTTACCTGCAGTTGTGCATCGGTGTGGTAAACTGAGCATTTCTGCACAGACAAAAAGATTTTCTGGTGCGTAAAATTGCTAAATCATTTTCATCTCATTTAAGTTTTAATTATCGACCTTGGAGTGTTTACTAGCTAGCTTTACAAAGCATTGGGGAAGGGTGCAAAGATCCCACCATGAGAAACAGTGAGGCATTTCCTATGTCCCAGAAGTCCTCTCCTGGTGACAAGGAGGCAGGTCCAGCTGCATGCCAGGCCCTATGCCATCTGCTGGGTTTGAGCCCTTTCCCCATGGGCTTTGAATAGCACACACTAACTGAAACTGGGCAGGGAGCCAGGCCCAGCTGGGTAGTCACAGTGACCAGCAACAGGCTAGCCACTGAAGCTTGGGCACTTCCTGAGTGTGTCAGCTTCCCGCTGCATAGGTGGTTTAAGTCCACAGTGAAAAAGGAGGAAAAAGAGCAATTCCTAGAAATGACCCCTGAGGTTAAGGCAAAGAAGGGCAGGGTTTGTATGTGGACAAAGGACCTCTGTCCAAGGACCAGGACATTCTCCCACTCTGGTTGACAGTGAGGGCCAATCCTTGTAACATACTCTCAAACACCATATTGCGTGTGTCACACACTTGCAGCCTTTCCCCCTCAATTTAAACTAAAGTCATATGTTCATCAGTGCTGCTACCCCTGGACCTGCACACAGCATGAGTTACCATGACTCCCTACATCCTCAGTTTGCTTGTGAGAGACACCAAGGGCAAAGGCAGACTTCATTCTCTTCTGGATTTCCTTTTCTTCCTTCATTCCATTCTCTCCCTCTCTTATGATCATGTCATGAGGCCCAGCCTGGTGCCCAGCTCTGTGCTAGTTGCCACCATGCTGCGGATGGTACTGACATGCAGGCTGTGAATGAATTCACCAAAGATAGAAGGCAGAAGCAGAATTGATGAGATACACTGCAGTGCAGACTCAGCAGGGTAGACACTTGAGAGACCTGCTTGTGCAGAGGCATTCTAACGGCTGCTTTTATGAGGGAGTTTTTATATAGGCTGCCAAGCAGCGGTTCAATGTCACAGGGTGCGGAAACTGTTGCAGTTGGGATTTATTGTGGCAATAGCAATGCCAGTCTTTTTTTTTTGTTTTTTTCAGAAAGGGCCTGTGATGGTCAAGTCAGAGGCATCACTGGCCTTGCATTAAGTGCACTCTGCTCCTCTCAAAAACAGCCTAACTCTTACTTTAAGGGTAGAATGTTTTATCTTAGTCATCTGTCCCAGAACAGCATTCATACAAATTAAAAATGTGAAAATGGACTGGTTCTTCCCACCATACTCAGGCAAGAAAATTAATATGTTGTGTAAGAAATTGCTCAAAGAGACCATGTTACTGTTTGAATCTGCATTCCCCCATGGGCTCATGTTTTGAGTTCTCTGTCCCCAGCCTGTGGTGTTACTTTGAAGGCTGTGGCATTTCAAGAGATAGGATATGACTGGTAAGTAGGTCACAGGAGTGGCCTTTAATGGTTGTGCCCGCCCTGGATTAGGTCCTGGGTTCTCTGCTTGCTGGCCCGTTGTGATGGGATGAACCTCTGCCACACACCCCATCCTTTCTGGCTGTGATGGGCTCAAGTCTGAAATCACACACAAAATAAACCTTTCCTACCTTATGTTCTTGCTGTGAGGAGAAAAGTAGCAATACAGATTAGACATCGGCTACTTTATCAGTTACCTGAGACAAAAATAAGCAAAGAGATTTAACTCGGAGGTTTATGAAACTAGTTTAGGGGAAGAACTGTTTCTTTGCATTTCAGATCTGGGTTACGGAGCATCATGTCAGGGAAGGCATGGCAGCAGGTCCCATTCAGTCTGCAGTGAGCGGGTGGAGCAGAGAGCAACGCTGATGTTCAGCCCGCTCTGTTCTTTTTATGCAGTCCAGGATCCCAGCCCATAGAATGGTGCCACCCACAGTTAAGGTACGTTTTCCCTCCTTAATTACCCTAATCAAGATCATCCCTCACAAACAATCACAGAGGCTAACCTAATCTACGTCATCCTCCACTAGTGATTCTAGGTCCTGTCAAGCTGGAAATATAACCCATCACGCTATGGATGTTCACAATAGTAGAACATCCCTGCCTGTGTCTGCCGCGTCATCTGATATAGGCCAGCTGCATTTGGAGCTGAGCTCCTTCTGCTCCAGGCCTCAGAATGCTCCACTCCCATCAGTGGACTGGAAAGAGTGAGTGAGAATTGCTCACAGGGGCTCTTACAGATCTCTCCAGATACCACACAGACTGAATTTGCTCACTTTTCTACAGCCTGATGTCAGTTCATATATCCAATGCCAGCAATGTATGCACTGGCGAGATACCTAGGAAGAAAGAAAAGCTGAAGGTTAATGTGTACTAGACACCGATTGACACAATAAGATCTTCAGAGGCCACTGTTGTCATCATTGCCCTGTGTTGGAAGAGGCATAGATGATCTGAAGTCTACACAGGAAGTTCTGGAGCTAATATCATAGCTGATATGGTTCTTGGAGGGATGTTATAGGGTGATTATTACCCAATAGGCAAGATAATCATGACAACTGACTCTAGTTGGTTCAAACACATTCTCAACATTTCTTACAGCTAAGGATAGCAACGAGATATAAGTAGAGATATAATGTAGGTTGTCTGGGAAAATGGTTCTTTTCATTTTTTTTTATTTGTAAGGATAAGAGGGAGAGAGAGAGACAATGGGCATACCAGTGCTTCCAACCTCTGCAAATCAATTCCAGATGCATGCACCGCCTGTTGTATCTGGCTCAAGTGGGTACTGGGGAAATGAATCAAGGTCCTTTGGCTTTGCAGGCAGACACCTTAAGCACGAAGCCAGCTCTCCAGCCCAATTCTTTTCTTTTTATATATATTTTTATTTATTTAAGACAGTGTGTGAGAGAGAAAAAGGCAGATGAGAGAGAGAGAGGGAGAGAAAGAGAGAGAGAGAATAGAATGCCAGGGCTTCCAGCTATTGCAAATGGACTCCAGATGCGTGTGCCACCTTGTGCTTCTTGTTTTTAAGTGGGTCCTGAGAAATCAAACCCAGGTCCTTAAGCTTTTCAGGTAAGCACCTTGACCACTGAGCCATGGTTCCTTTCTAATAAAGGGATAAGCCTAGAAAATTAGCTTGCTGTCATATATGCTTACTGGGCCTGTTAAATTTCAATATAGTGGGGGAATCAAAACTTGATCATGAAACAATATCATGACCATAATGTTGGCTTACTCAGGACTATTTCAGGTGACCTCTGTTGTCCCAATGTAATTACTAAGTGTCTAAACTCAGAAAAGGCCCAAATTAGATAGCCATTTGTTCTGTTATCCCTGATAAGTGTCTGATGCTGATGCTGTTGGAGAAAGAACAGTGATGGTCACTATTGTGAAGTGTTTGATGCAGCGCTGTGTAGTCAACCTCCTGGTTTCTGTTTAAAGTCAACAGTAAGTACCTCTTGTGAGAGCTGGTTTCAGTCCAGCTTTGGGGACTGTCAACTGAAAGTTCTTTCTCCTGATTTTTATCTTCAGCTTAGATGGGTAGGAGTAAAGTTGCAGGTTGACCAGTGCTTTCAAACTAAAGCCTTTCAAAAATTCTGATGTTTTTGAATGCATTTCATTTTTTCTTAATTCCTGAATTGGCACTATAGCTACTGAGATGCTGTGAAGAAGGCTTTATCTGTGATATTTCCACTGGGACTACAAGTAGAAGTGTCAAATTTCTCACCAGAATGTGTGCTGTGAGACACTCCATCCAAGCTGGCATCCGGGTGATGTGGCATGTAAAAGAGGAAGACAGAACTCTCCTCAACCCATCTGACTTTCACAACTTGAAGCTCAACTTTTGGAGTTTCAACTTTCCTAAGCACTTACATGCTTCTCTTAAATATTTAAAGGCCTATATATTGTAAATTTCCCTTTTGTTTTATAAAAATGGGTAAATTGTGCTCCCAAATATGAATCTTTTCCATGGAGCAATTGGGAAATGCTGAGTTATTGGGTGTTCTGTGCTTATGAGGCTATATGCCCTGTGACATCACAGCAAATGCATAGACTTGCTAAGCCTATTTAGGGTGAATAAACTTTAAGCAAGCTATATGTATTTGCTAACAAAACTTTGTTTTCCAGCTAATTGAAACAGATATGGACGTTCATATGTAAAGAAACACATATGTGCTCTGGGTTCATCATATTCATAATGCTAGACTTGCCTGGCACATAAGGGGTGCTTCATTATCACAGAATTCAGGCCATCACAGTGAAGCACTGCATTCCAAGGCATCAAAACCCTGGGAAGAGGCTGGAGAAATGGCTTAGCTGTTAAGGCTCTTACTTATGAAGCCTAATGACCTAAATTCAACTCTCCAGAACCCACATAAGCCAGATGCACAAGGTGGTACATGCATCTGGGGTTTGTTTGCAGTGGCTTGAATCCCTGGTGAGCCCATTCCTTCTCTCTTTCTCTCTCTGTGTTATGGATAAATAAGTAAATAAATAAATAAATAAATAAACCTAGAGGTTTTTTTTTTTTTTTTAAATCCAGGAAAATGCTGACTCATTTGCTGTTCTTACAGTCTTGTTAGTTGCTTTGTAATTTTTGTAAACTTTAAGAGAAAAGAAGTGTTGCTGAATGAATAGCACCTTAACTATGGAGTCATTTGATATACAAAATCAATAGCCAACTATCTTCAAAATCCAGCTACAAAGAAGTTAAAACTTCCCCAATGTTTTAGAACTCGAAGAATGAGAGGGAGAGTAGCCACAGATTCAAAATAGAGAAGGATATTTCTTTTCACTATTTTCAGGCCTGAGAACTAAACAAAGCAATGAATAATCCTAAATGGGAAACTTGGGCATGCTTGTGGCTTCCACATTTGAGCATCTGTTGAGCAGGACAAGAGCTAGGGAGAGACTCAAATGGAGCGTGGGCTGAAAAGCCTTTCTCCTGACAGCCAGATGAAAAAGTTTGCAGGACCAGATGACAGGTATCCAGTATGCTATGATTTTGCCACAGGCCTCAGAGATAAGGGTGAAGAGTACTGAAAACTCTTGTAATAAAGATGAGGGCTGGGGACAATGTGTGACCTTGGTGTCTCAAAACAAGTCTATGTAGGAAAGTGCCAGTTGGGACATCATTGATCTCCTTTGTGGCTCAGATCCTTATCTTTTTTCCCCTTCTCCTATAGAGGAGCTAATGGGCATCACTGGCCTGATTATTTATTTTCTTCCAAGTACATTGAACCAGGACTGGACCACAGAGTTCACAGCACACAAGTTTGAAGAGGTGAATCATGGTGGCATCTCACAGTGTGCCTGAGTGATTGTCATAGTCCATGCTTATCTCACAGCCAGTCTTATAAACTGCCAACAACATGTATAACCAGAAGCATAACTTACCATTTGAAATATTTTCATATACATATACATATATACATATATATGAGAGAGAGAGAATAGGCACTCTGGGGCCTCTAGCCATTGAAAATGAATTCCAGATACATATACCCCCTTGTGCATCTGGCTTATGTGGGTCCTGGAGAATAGAATCTGGGTCCTTTAACTTTGTAGGCTAGTGCCTTAACCACTTAGCAGTCTCTCCAGCCCCATCTCAAAGATTTTCAATCAGTTGTTCATTATCTGTTTCTGGCTATAAGAAATTATCTCAGTGACTTCTATATGCAGACCACTGAGACCACTGAGATTCCTCTAATCTTCTGTCAGACTCTTACTTGCAGTTCAATATTTGTTGACCGGATCACACTTCTCAGCCAAGCAGCAAGACATGTGATCTAAGATAGCCCTAAATTTCCCTTTTTAAAGGAATTAAAACTAGTAGATACCACATTTCTTTTTATCTAATTCTACTCACATTCCAATACCCATGTAATCCAGATGCATAAGAAGATGCATGTGTCTGGAATTTCACTGCAGTGGCTGGAGGCCCTGAAGTCCCCATTCTCTCTGTATGTCAAATAAATAAAATATTTTAAAAAGGAAAACAAACAAACAAAAACCCTCACTTTTCCCCCTAAGGAATTGTCCACTTTTTATTAGAACAGTCAGAGATAATTGACTGAAGAAGTGACAATTTGATATAAACTTGTGAGATTTTTTGTCTGTTTCTTTAGATAGGGTCTTGCTATGTAACCCTGGCTGTCCTGAAACTCTCTATGTAAACCTAGCTGGCTTGGGGTTTTCAGTGATTGTCCTGCCTTTGCTAGTGATTGGCATGTGGCAGCATGATCAGCCACACTGGAACTTGGACCATGTCTTATAGATCTGACTGTCACATTCCTTGGATCATGCTTAACAATTTTAAAAGTGCAATAAAATTAATTTTAAAAAGGGAGTGAAATAGACTTAAAGAATAAGACACATAGAAAGTGAGGGCTGCAAAAAAAAAAAAAAAAAAAAAAAGCAAAACAACAACAACAACAAAAGCACCTCTGGAGGTATCACTGTACCTGATCTACAGCTATATTACAAAGCCATAGTAAAACAAGCAAACAACAGCAAAAAAAAAAAAAAAAAAAAAAAAAAAAAAAAAACCAGCATGGTACTGGCATAAAACAGAAGTATAGGCCAGTGGAACAGAATTGAAGACTCGGAACTTAGGTCAAGTAATTACAGCTACTTGATCTTTGACAAAGGTGGCAAGTATGTAAACTGGAGAAAAGACAGCATCTTCAATAAATGGTGTTCGACATATTAGATGGCCATATATGTAGAAAAATTAAACTAGACCCACTCATCTCTCCATACAAAAATTAAATCCAAGTGGAATAAAGACCTCAATATAGGACCTGAAACTCTTCAACTACTGCAAGAGAAAACAGGAGACACACTTCACAGTATAGGAGTGGGGAAAGACTTCCTAAAGAAAAACACAGTAAGCCAGGAAATTAAACAAGCACTCAACCAATGGGATCTTGTGAAGCTAAAAAGCTTGTGCAGAGATAAACACACCATAAATAGAGCCAATAGATTACCCACTGAATGGGAAAAAAAATCTTTGCCAGCTATTTCACTGACAGGCACCTAATATCTAGAATCTACAAAGAACTCAAAAACCTACACAACAAAAAAAATCAAACAACACACTCCAAATTGGGGCAGAGAACTGAATAGAGAGCTCTCAGAAGAAGAATTACTAATGTCTATACACACTTAAAATGTTCAACATCCCTAACAATTAGGGAAATGCAAATTAAAACAACCATGAAATTCTACCTTACTCCAGTAAGAATGGCAATCATTAAAACAAAATCCAATAGCAACAAATATTGGTGAAGATGTGGTGGGAAAAGAGAAACCCTTATCCACTGTTGGTGGGAATGTAGCCTTGTACAACCACTATGGAAATAAATTTGGAGGTTTCTGAAAAGGATGAACATAGAGCTACCAACAGACCCAGTTATCCCCTTGCTGGGCATTTATCCTAAATGCTCCATACATCAATACAGAGACATTTGCTCAACCATGTTTATAGCTGCTCAATTCATTATAGCTAAGAACTGAATTAACCCAGATGCCCATCATTGGATGAATGCATAAGGAAGTTGTAGTACATTTACACAATGGAATTCTACTCAGCAGTGAGAAAAAAATGATACAATGAAATTTGTAGAAAAATGGACAGACTTGGAACAGATTATACTCAGTGAATTCACACAATCACAAAGAGAAAAACACCGCATGGTGTCACTTATCTGCCCTTCCTAACCTGGACCTGCTCCAGTTGCTGACATATCTGATAGTTAACTCAAGGCTCAGACAATAGGGATGGAAGGGCTTGGGGAGAAGGGAAGGAGGAAACAAGCACAAAATTAAACCCGAAATGAGCTGATACAACAGAAACTTTACTTTGGAGATAGCCTAAAACATATGAGGAGTGAGGGGTAAACACCTGAAAAGTAGGGCTGTAGTGAGAGTGGGATGAAACCTAAGCTTAAAAGAAAATTTTCTCTTCTGCTTCTGACCTGTAACCCCCAGTTCCAGAGATTGATTGCTACACACATTGAGCTGTTGATCGAATAGACCCACAGGGTCCCCAAATCAAGACAGCTTTCTGTCAAAACATTTGATTACCTGTTGAAGGCAAAAGCTAAGACCGGATCCTTGGAGATAGCCTAAAAGATATAAGCCTCAAAAGGAGTAAGGGGGGAGCACCTGAAAAGCAGGTCTCTAGTGATGGTGGGATCAAGCCAAAATTTAAAAGAATTTTTTTTTTTTCTGTCTCTGAACTGTAATTCCCAGTACCAGAGATTGGTTGCTACCCACATTGAGCTATTGATCAGAGAGACCTAGGAGGTGCCCAAATCAAGACAGCTTTCTGTCAAAGCACGTGATTACCTACCTGAGGCAAAAGCTAAGACCCTATTGCTGAAGACACCATATGCTGCTGACACAGAGCATGGAGAGAGCTGGCTGCAATTCAGAAGAAACCTAGTCCCCAGACAGTTAGCCTGTCTAGTGCTGATGAGTGCTACATGAGCTACTGGTAAAAATGGCCAACAAAGGTCTGAGCAAAAAGAGGTCTAAGCTACTCAGAAGTAATCACCCTGACACAATGTAAACACCAGTGCAGTAGTGGCACTCAGCCTCAGTGGGTAACCAATAGTTTTCTGATTGGCTAAGAGATCCACTCAGTGTAAAGGAACCCATATCTGGAATTGGGAACCATATCAGAATCCTGTGGAGACAAAGATTATGTTTTCCAGTGTCAAGCTCTTACTATTCTTTGGCTAAAAGAGGGGTTATATACATCAAATTCTCCCTAAATTATTAATACTTATTCCAATTAAACTATGCTGACTTCACTCTCCCTTGGAGAATCTGTTCTTTTTTAGAAGGTAGCAAGACCCCAGGACATAAACTACCCATCACACTTCAGCCAAGCCACAGCTGAAACCACAGAGGAACTAGGGAGATGAAAATGAAGTAGACTTAAAACTCACCCACCACAGCTCAGGGAATTTTGCAGAAGAGTGAGCAGAAAGGTAGTAAGAGCCACAGGTTGAGACATCATGCCCCGAGGCATTCACTCCCTCCCCAAATAACTGACTGCTGCTCCCACAAAGCATAACCGACAATCCCATAGGAAATTCCTGCATTCTTACTGAAGGGCAAGGATGAGAGAAAAGAGGATACCTACACATGATGTGTCCATATGAAACATGTTGCTAACAGTAATAATAAGCATTAAAAAAAGAAAGTGAAGGCCGTATTCTATATGTTGACAGTTGGCGCCTTGTTTCTCATGGCTGCAACTCTGTAGTTGTAAGAAGCCCTGGGAATAATGGCAGTGTAATCCTTTTGAAGTGTATGTATTTTACATCAAAGAGTTAGACATCTATCATGAATGTGGTCTTCTATGTTTAGAGTTTATACCATCCTTGCTATGAAGTTTAAGTGCAAGAAGAAAAAATATTTTCATATTGAAGCATAAAAATGCAAGTCAGGGGATTAGTAAGCAAAGATAGAATAATATGAAGTAAGGCAAACTAAGCTATAATTTATTGGCAAATCTAGGAAATATTCAATGATGAAATACACAGTTTGCCTTTGAATATAAGCTTGAAGGTCTAGGACATGGTTTGGGAGATAGGGGATTTATTTATTGGGTGATTCATAGCTAAGCAAGTTAAATGAGATGATAGAATATAGAAAAGGCTATGAAGAAAAGTTGAGGGTAAGAAAAATAATTTTTAGGTCATTATGGTAGTTCTAAGGAGAGGCATTTTAAAGACAATATACACCCACACACCCCCGTAAACATATGATAGCAGGAAACGATGGGGAATTTTCTCCTTTTCTGTGTCCAAGGCAATTACAATTTCTCCTTACAACCTTAACATTTCCATTTCTTCTAATCATTCCCACATTAGGCCCATGCCTCTCTATATAGTGAATCCAAAATCAGGATATCCTTCAAACAGTTTCATCCTAAGGAGTGAAGTTTGTACTACAAACACTTTCTTTGGTATGTACGTATGTTGTGTGTGCATGGGTACATGTGTGTTTGGATGTATGTAGAGTACATATGTACATGTGTATGTGTGAAGGCCAGAGCTCAGCATCAGGTATCTTCCTCACATGCTCCCTATCTCATTCTTTGAGGCAGGGTCCCTCACTAAATGCAGAACAAACTAATTTGGTTATAATAGCTAGCTAATGAGATCCAAGAATTATGGTTCCTCCCCAGTGCTGAGATTACACGTGTGTAGTACTGCAAAGGACATTTACATGAGTTTTGGCAGTTTGAATTCAGACCCAAGTTTAAATAACAAACACTTTCCCCAGAGTGCCAAAAAAATCAAGATGGAGTTTGAAACATAAAATACTGTTGCTTTGTTTTCGTCTCATTAAATGCCCTATTTTGATACAGGAAGATAAAATGAATAATTCCAAACCACGAGAAATAGCTGCAAACATCCCAAAGCAATGAGACTTCATATACTTTAGGCTTTTTGTTCATTGAACAAATGTTCCTGAATCCTCCTAAGTCTACAGATGCAGTGTTCCCAGCCTGTTCTCAGAAATCTATCCGCCTCCAGGGCTGCAAACAATCTTTTAGGTAATGTACTTTCTCACATTTTATCTAAAGCTGATAAGAAAAAAAAATGATCTAAAAATTACTCAGACTAAGGTGTGAGTGAGTGATAACAGCTTGAATTTATAATTCACCTCACAAGTATTTTGATGTCAAAATGGATAAAAGCCAGAAGCAAAAACACCCAAGCCAACGCAGCATGCTTCCAGACATTATTGGATAGACAGTTGGCTCTCTGTGAAGGAGAACCAGTGGTCTCAGCAGCCCTGATGACACCATGAATATATTACCATTCCTTTCCAGGGCCTGGGCTTCAGTCCTAACTTGCAATGTGCAGATTGAACTGACTTGATCAGTACAAATTGCTTGAATTGCTCAGATGCCACAGGTTGACAACCGGGGCATGCTTCCAGGGTGGTACGTAAATGAGCTCCAAGTAAGGGCTTGTGAATTGATAACAAAGGCCAGTGCAGCAGTAGGATGCTATAAGGGGGCCCCAGTTACATTGGATACAGCAATTTGTTTGTATTTTTAGCTTTTCTTTTGCATGCCCGAAAGCTCTTACTTCAGTTTTGGGGGGGGGTAATCTCTTGTATCTTTTCTTAAGTAGTTACTCCTCTTAGAAGCCTGTTTGTTCCCGCCAGGTAATTAAACATAATTTCTCCTCCTCCTTCTTTGGTCTCTTAGAACCAACTGGAGCTTTTTTTTTTCCGTGAGGCAGGGCCTTGCTGTCTAGCCCAAATTGCACTCAAGTTCCCGTTTTCCTCCCAGGTGCTAGGAAAACGTGTACACCATCAGGCTGGGCCCCTGTTACTATTGACCAAATTGTACACCATTAACCATTTTCTTATTTACTTTGACTGCTTCATCATTTATGTACACTCCACAATTTTAAAGTCTTTGGGTAACTGCCAAGATTGAATTAGGTGAAAGAGACATTAAGAACTGCCATTAGTAGGGTCTATATTCAGGAGGTCTAACCAACTATCCTGATTGTATGTTCCTATGTTCCAAAGGTTATAATCAATTCTCCAAGTTACAGAGAATTTTTTATAGGATGGAAGAGTTCTTAAAAGCTATTTGGGGGCTGGAGAGATGGCTTAGCGGTTAAGCGCTTGCCTGTGAAGCCTAAGGACCCCGGTTCGAGGCTCGGTTCCCCAGGTCCCACGTTAGCCAGATGCACAAGGGGGCGCACACGTCTGGAGTTCCTTGGCAGAGGCTGGAAGCCCTGGCGCGCCCACTCTCTCTCTCACTCCCTCTATCTGTCTTTCTCTCTGTGTCTGTCGCTCTCAAATAAATAAATAAATAAATAATTTTAAAAAAGCTATTTGGTATATGAGTTTTTGAAAAATGAAGAAAACATAGAATAAAAGGAAGGTACTTACAGAGATGTGGGATGACCCGGGGGCATTAACCAGCTAATTTGGTATAATGTAAACATTGCTAAGGGGGCAATTGAAATCATATTTACTTTGTCCTTGGAGAAGTTCATGGAAATTATGGAAAGAGGTAAACTTCTAAAGTGAAATGTGAACACTCAGTTCTATGAACAGATGATTGCTCTTCACTTGGATCTGCAGGCAGTGGTTATGCTTGAGCTGAAGTCAGCCTGAGGCATCTTCTGTAATTCTTTGATATAGACGGCAAACATATTTGACAGTTTAAATAGTGCACAAGTTTTGTGACCTCCCAAAATGCAATCTCCTTTTCTTAATGATGAAACAAACTGTCTTTGCTTTTTGATTTATAATGCTCACAATCCCAGAAACCATAAAGTTGTAAAACTTCAATTGGAGTTTTATAGTCTCATCTTAAAAGAGCTGGGGTCAGTGAGAAATTTGTTGTGACTCATGTACGTGAAGTGCTCTCCAGATGTGCTCACAACTCTTCAAGTGGCTGAATTCTGCTGATCCTGGCAGCAGTGTGGCAGAGGCTGGATATGGTCTAGGAATTGCTCTGCATTTTGTCTCCACATCAGTTCTCCAGTGATGTTGACATTATTCACTCTATTAGCTCTTTACACAGAATTGCCTCCTTCTTTGTTTTTATTCTGCATTTATTCATCTAAAGCTCATTTTAATTTCTTGTATAATATATTGTTGGTTTTATTTAAGATATAGGTTTTACAGTAAAGATTCTTTTTTTCACAATTGTTATTAACATTTTCCATGATTATAAAAAATATCCCATGGTAATACCCTTCCTCCCCCCTCTATGCACTTTCCCCTTTGAAATTCCATTCTCCATCATATTTCCTCCCCATCTCAATCATTATAGTTACATATATACAATACCAACCTATTAAGTACCCTCCTCCCTTTCTCTTCCCTTTATATCTCCTTTTTAACCTACTGGCTTCTGCTAATAAGTATTTTCCTTCTCACACAGAAGCCCAATCATCTGTAGCTAGGATCCACATATGAGGGAGAACATGTGGTGCTTGGCTTTCTGGGCCTGGATTGCCTCACTTAGTATAATCCTTTCCAGATCCATCCATTTTTTCTGCAAACTTCATAACTTCATTTTTCTTTACCACTGAGTAGAACTCCATTGCATAAATGTGCCACATCTTCATTATCCACTCATCAGCTGAGGGACATCTAGGCTGGTTCCATTTCCCAGCTATTATAAATTGAGCAGCAATAAACATGGTTGAGCATGTACTTCTAAGGAAATGAGATGAGTCCTTAGGATATATGCCTAGGCGTGCTATAGCTGGGTCATATGGTAGATCAATCTTTAGCTGTTTTAGGAACCTCCACACTGATTTCCACAATGGCTGGACCAGATTGCATTCCTACCAGCAGTGGTATAGAAGGGTTCCTATTTTTCCACATCCCCACCAACATTTATGATCATTTGTTTTCATGATGGTAGCCAATCTGACAGGAGTGAGATGGAATCTCAATGTAGTGTTAATCTGTATTTCCCTGATGACTAGTGACGTAGAACATTTTTTTAGATGCTTATATGCCATTCGTAGTTCTTCCTTTGAGAATGCTCTATTTAGCTCCATAACCCATTTTTTGATTGGCTTGTTTGATTCCTTATTATTTAACTTTTTGAGTTCTTTGTATATCCTAGATATTAATCCTCTATCAGATATATAGCTGGTGAAGATTTTTTCCCATTCTGTAGGTTGCCTCTTTGCTTTTTCCACTGTGTCCTTTGCAGTGCAAAATCTTTGTAATTTCATGAGGTCCCAGTGATTAATCTGTGGTTTTATTGCCTGAGCAATTGGGGTTGTATTCAGAAAGTCTTTGCCAAGACCAATATGTTGAAGGGTTTCCCCTACTTTTTCCTCTAGCAGTTTCAGAGATTCAGGTCTGATGTTATGGTCTTTAATCCATTTGGACTTAATTCTTGTGCATGGAGAGAGAGAAGAATCTATTTTCATCCCTCTACAGATATATATATAGTTTTCCCAACACCATTTGCTGAACAGGCTGTCTTTTCTCCAAGTATTTTTGGCATTTTTATCGAATATCAAGTGGCTATAGCTACCTGGACTTACATCTGGGTCCTCTGTTCTGTTCCTTGATCTACATGTCTGTTTTTGTGCCAGTACCATGCTGTTTTTGTTACTATGGCTCTGTAGTATAGGTTAAAATCAGGTATAGTGATACCACCAGCCTTATTTTTGTTGTTGAGTATTATTTTAGATATTTGAGGTTTTTTGTGATTCCAGATGAATTTTTGGATTGTTTTTTTCTATTTCCATGAAGAATGCCTTAGCAATTTTGATAGGGATTGCATTAAATGTGTAGGTTGCTTTTGGTAAGATTGCCATTTTCACAATATTGATTCTTTCAATCCAGGAACAAGGGATGTTTCTCCACTTTGTAGTGTCTTCTGCAATTTCTCGCATGAGTGTTTTAAAGTTCTCTTTGTAGAGATTCTTTACTTCCTTGGTTAGGTTTATTCCAAGGTACTTTATTTATTTATTTTTTTGATGCAGTTGTGAATGGGAGTGATTCTCTGATTTCATCCTCTGTGTGTTTGTTCTTAGCATATATGAAGGCTACTGATTTCTGTGTATTTATTTTGTATCCTGCTACATGGCTGTAGGTGTTTATCTGCTCTAACAGTTGGCTAGTTGAGTCTTTAGGGTCTTTTATGTATAGAATCATGTCATCTGCAAATAATGACAACTTGATCTCTTCCTTTCCAATTTGTATCCCTTTTATGTGTGTCTCTTGCCATATTGCTATGGCTAAGACTTCCAAAACTATATTAAATAAAAGTGGGGACAGTGGATACCCTTGTCTTGGTTCTGATTTTAGTGGAAAAGCTTCCAGTTTTTCCTCATTTAGTAATATGTTGGCTGTAGGCTTGTCATAAATAGCTTTTATTCTATTGAGATATGTTCCTTCTATTCCCAGTCTCTGTAGGACTTTTATCATGAAGGGATGTTGGATTTTGTCAAATGCTTTCTCTGTGTCTAATGAGATGGTCATGTGATTTTTGTCCTTCAACCCATTTATATAATGTATTATATAGATTTGCGTATATCGAACCATCACTGCATCTCTGGGATAAAGCCAACTTGGTCAGGGTGGATGATCTTTTTGACATATTCTTGTATTCTGTTTGCCAATATTTTGTTGAGAATTTTTGCATCTATGTTCACGAGGGAGATTGGTCTGTAATTTTCTTTTTCTGTTCTATCTTTGCCTGGTTTTGGTATCAGGGTGATGCTGGCTTCATAGAAGGAGTTTGGTAGAATTCCTTCTTTTTCTATTTACTGGAAAAGCTTAAGAAGCAATGGTGTTAACTCTTCCTTGAAGGTCTGGCAAAATTCAGCAGTGAATCCATCTGGGCCTGGGCTTTTTTTAGTTGGGAGATTATTGATAACTGTTCGCATCTCCATGCTTGTTATAGGTCTATTTAAGTTATTAATCTCATCTTGATTTAATTTAGGTAGGTCATATAAATCAAGGAAATCATTCATTTCTTTCAGATTTTCATACTTTGTGGAGTATATGCTTTTATAGTATATCCCTATGACTTCTTGAATTTCTCTGGAATCTGTTGTGATGTTACCTTTTTCATCTCTGATTTTATTAATTTGTGTCTCTTCTCTCTTTCTTTTGGTCAGATCAGGTAAAGATTCTTGTAAAGCATTTTTCATGGGACTTTGCAAAAAAAAAATTGGTCAATGAATTAAAGATGATTAAAAAGCCACAAGCTAAACAGATTAATGTCTTTTTCTTAGAAATCACTAGCTTCAGAAATTGAAGTTTATGATTAAATATGTGCTTTCCTAATGAAACTAAATTCTTGTCACTACTCTCACAACTTCCCAGAGTCCTTATCTTTATCCTTTTCCTCCTTATTATCTAGCTAGAGAAACACAGCCAGTAGGAGAGATGGACAGATGATACATGTATCCATGTGTGCATAGGTTTATTTTAAGGAATTGAGTCACATGGAGGGCCTACTGATGATAATGTTCTTATCTGAAAACTGGGTACAAGACCAGGAAAGGGTCCATGTACCAGTTTGAATGTGAAGGCAAGGAACAAACATCTTTTGTTTTTAAAATAGACGAGAGGAACTTACTTTTATTTGGGGAAGGGCCTCTTTTGATTGGCCAAACCCTTAGCTGATTAGATGAGACCCACCCACATCAGAAAGGGTGAACAACCTGCTTTATTGATTTAAATGCTAATCTCATTTTAAAAAAACACTCACAGAAAACATTGAGAATAATGTATGACCAGATGTCTGAGTATCCTAAGGCCAAGTCAAGGTGACACAGAAATTTAACCATCACAGTAATCATTTTCCTCAATCAGTTAAAATAATTATTTCTTAAGTTCCTCAAACTATGTTGTTGATATGGTAATTATCATAGAGCCTTCAGAAATTCACAATCTAAAATAACATCACCAAGAAAATAATGCCATCATTTTGGGAAAATATCTGGAGTAACATGAGCAAATATGGCTCTCAGTATCAGTTCCCACAAAGGCCGCCCATTGACAGCTGTTGTGCCTTAGACTGTTGCTCCCAGTGTGTGGAGGTAATGTTGATGGTGCTCATATGCTCCTGCAGAGCCTAGTTCACCTTCTTCTGCAGGTGGATATGGTGAACATAAGATATCCTGGTTAAATTAATGAATGATGGGCTATGAGATATCCCAGTATGTGAAAGTGCTTGCCTTGCAAGCATGAAGAACTGAGTTTGATCTCCAGAACCTATGTATAAGCTAAACATGGTGGGGCGAGTTTATAATATTGCTACTGGAGAGGCAGAGGCAGGTGGTTCCATGGGGCTGCCTGGCAAGCCAGTCTAGCCTAATTGGCAAGTGCCAGACTAGTAAGTGCAGAATTTGCCTGCCTTTTCTCCTTGGCACATCTCCCCTGCTGGCGATGGATTTCCAGTGTGCACTGAAGACCAGGGTTCCTCAGAAATCCTGGAACCTTTAATTCTAAATTGGGCCTGCTCAGGTATTCATCCAGGTTCTGGACCAAACAGCTACATGGCTCTCAGACTTTCTAGCCTGAAGACAACCATTGTTGAACTACCAAGCCCATTAAGTCAATCTAATAAATTGTAATGTATTTCATCCTGTTAATTCTGTTCTTTCAGCTAACCCTGATTAATATAGCCCTTACTCAGGCTAGGCAAGTGAGTTTCCACTGTTATATCCCAAGCCCTCCATATGAACTAATAGGGGATAAATTGATTTGTGTATTGGGAGGGCTGAGATTTGGAGAATAGCCCTTTAGAGATGGGGGAGGGTGGAATTTGGAAGAGGTTCTTGGTGGGGATGTATGAGGTCCAGCACACAAAATTGTAAACTTACAATAAATAGTGTGATATTTTTGTGTGTGTGAGTGTGTGTGGGGGGGGGTGGGTATGGGTGTGTGGGTATGTGTGTGTCTTTGTAACTCACTTGCATGGTTATCAAGCATAGACTTTGTAGGTGGCAATGCCATGTTGCATTGTCAAACACAGACATGGCTGGTTCAGATGCTGGCATACAACTAGCAAAAGAGACAAGGCATGATCAGAAAGAAATGGGCACAAGAGAACCCTTCAGATCCATTCCCATGGTGAATCTGTAATAGAAATTTGATGCTAGGTTCACATTGTTTTTTAAAAAATGTTGTCTTATAGGCATTCCATTGCATATGACATACATTAAGCATTTATTAAATTGTGATAGAAATAAGAAAAATATACTACCTGGTTTAGAAATATGCTACCTCTTAAGTAAAGTCAGATGCCCTGACATGCCCACTCTCTCTCTCTCCCTCTTTTGCTCTCAAATAAGTAAATATAATTTTTAAAAGTGAATTGTTTGAATCTACTGCTTTTAGTGAGTCAATAATTATTCTTTGACTCTGATACAGGAATCTCATGTCATTTTCTAGCACTCATGAAACTGGCATAATAACTCAGCATGTAAATAGGGTAAAATTTTAAAACCTCTTCACAGATATTGACTGAATCTTGTCATGTCTCTAAATCCCCACTGACTGTATTTTATTTATTTATTTAATATTTTATTATTTTTTTAGAGAGAGAGCGAGCAATTGCAAACAAATTCCAGGTGCATGTGCCACCATGTGCATCTGGCTTGTTTGGATTCTGGGGAATTTAACCTGGGTTCTTAATCTTCCCAGGCAAGCACCTTAACCACTAAACAATCTCTTCAGCCTCTCACTGTCTTTATTAAGACACTAAACATACTTTTTGTAGAAAGAGGAAAGGCTTATTTACTGTGAAACCACACTAATTCAAGGATTTACTAATCCTTGTCACCAGTTTTGATTGAGTTAATCACAAACTGGTTTAAAATACTTATAATAGCACAAAATAACTTTAAAACACATAAAAATTGTCTTTTAAAAGTTATCTTGGTGATGGTTGCTGATAATTTACCAGACAAATTCTCTGACAAAAGACTAGAGACAAAGACTCTGCATGAACTGATCACCAAGGTTGACCTTTCCAGTGACTTCAAAGCAAGTTAAGCTGAAAAGAAAAAAGAACATTGTCAGTAGAAGTGGCCAGGTTATAGTGCATTCTAGAAGCAATTAATAACTGGTTTGTTTTCCAATAAGTAATACATTGTCAGAACCAGCATTTTCACAAAGAATATGTCATATATGCATGCATTTCTCATGAGTTATTTCAATTTCTTTAAAGTTTTACATAACTTTAAAGAATGATTTTCTTATGCCAGGTGGGGTGGTTCACCCCTATAATTGTAGCACTTGGGAGCTTGAGGCCAGGAGGATCATAAGCGAAGTACCAGTCTGAAATATGTACTGAGATTGTTTGAAAGGAAAAGGAAAGAAAAAAAAAAAAATACTAGAACTGAAAGTTGTTGGGATTACAGCCATTTGCCTCTATGCCCAGATAAATAAATCATTTTTATTATGATTCACTATAGTATAAATGCCAACTTGTTCCTTATGATTATGCTTGATGCTAAGCTAATGAAACAGCTTAATCTGTATTCAGAAGAAAAAGCTGCTACGATAGCAAACAAGGCAAGAAGTGGTGGAAGTAGGAACATCTGAGAAGTCTTTCTGAATCAAGCCTTTGACTTGAGCAGAGGTATGGGTAAGGCTTCACAAGCCTGAGAAAAGCTATCAGGTAGAGGGAAGACAGAGAGCCTCAGAGGATTTCCGTGGGGATGGTGACGAATATGTGAGGACGGCGTGAGTGGGGCTCTGGCAGCGTGTCTAGCTCTAAATGTGTTTTGTGAAGTCCACGGCTTAGTAACCATTTTCCCCGGGGAGGTATTCGAAGCAAAAACATGGAATCCAGATGCTATCCAGAGACTGTACAGTGTGATATCCGAGTCCATTGGTTCAAGCCTCCAGGTGCCTGCCTGACCCCAGGCAAGGCCTTCACTCCTGCCTAGTGTCAGTGCCTCAACTATGCAGTGACAAATGACTTTCAGAAAACATCATGAACCCTAGCCTCTTTCTGTCACTAATTTTAGTTTTCCTTTCAGGGTGAATGAAGAATATGAAGCAAGATCCCTGACTGCCTGTATATCCAGGCATCACTGGAGCGGGGACAGGTGGAATCATGAGCCTGCACCTCCATACAAAGTCTCTCTGCCCTCTTGGACTCATGTTGATACAAAGACACAGCCTCAAATGCACCCATCCATTACACTTCTATGTTGACTATAAGAACACCAGCTATTGTGATCTAGAACTATCAAAGAACATTCTACAGTCAGGTCTTTTTGCTCTTCTTTGAAATGTTTAAAGCTCATTTGCTTTTCTGTGTCAGATTGCTAGAATATGTATGTAAAACAGCATTACTGTTTTAATGAGGAAATTTCCACTCATAAGGCCAATAGGACCAGTGATGGTGGACACACATAATGCAACTGAAACATCCTACTTGTCCTCACCCATTTGAGAGTCAGATAATAGCTACAGAATCATCGCTGGAGTGGCTGTAAAACATTCATTCTGTGTCTGTGTGCCAGGAAGATCTTTCACATGAAAAAACACAGTTTGTGCCAAACTGTCTTATTCCTGGAAGTCAAGTGAATTTAAAATACAACAACAGCAATATTTTAATTAAGCCAGAAGCATAGCATAGTTCAGACTGCTCTCCAAAATGACCGAATAAAGCCTGTTGTGGTAGTGCACACTTTTAATTTCAGCACTGGGGAGGCAGAGGTGGGGGCATCGCTGTATGTCTGAAGCCAGCCTGAGATTACATGTTAAATTCCAAGTCAGCCTGGGCTAAAGTGAGACCCTACCTTGAAAAACAGAAGAACAAAAACAAAACCAAGATGACAAAATATTTTTATCTCTATAACTTTGTCACGTCCAAATAGTTTAAGACCTAGGTTTCTATATTGGTCAATAATATAGTAACTGAATACTTTATGTCTGACAAAAAGTGTTATAGCTTCTAAGAAGTACTTGTCCATGTAGCAGATGACACCTAGGCAGGAAGCATATGCAGCAAGGGCTGGCTCTGAGCCAGGAACCAGGGTAGATGTTCCATCACCATCTGAGTTGGTACTCCCAGAGCCCTGGACAGAAGGCAATACTTTCTCTGTGAAGAAATAAAGGATTAAAATTTTAAGCAAGTAAGCAGTGAGACATAAATATCTTCTCTGTTTCAGAGAAGGCACTGGTATTTGGCATAGTATAAGTAATCTCTAACTGACTCCTTGTCTAAGAGGAATGTGACAACAGGAGGTCTCACTTTCCTAGGCCCAGGATTTAGCAGTAGAGGGGAGTGGATGGGACTTGGCTCCAGGTCTATCAGATCTGCTTGCTAGTCTAACTGAAGAGCCTCAGGATCCTCCCAGTGAAAGGTGTCAGTCCTTTCTATGACTGGACCTTATTGCTCTCAGTTTTTCCTAGTATATCTGAATTTACTTAGCAGTTCCCTTTGGGTGTATATGTGCATATTCATGTGTGTACAAGTGTGCATTGTTGTATACATGTGCATGTGGAGGCCAGAGGACAACCTCAGGTGTCCTTCCTCAGGTGTCATCAGCATGTTTTTAAACATGGTCTCTCAGTGGCTTGGAATTCACCAAGTAGGCTACATTGGCTGTCCAGTGGGCTCTGGGGATCCACCTGCCTCCACCTCTCCAGTTCTGGGATTAGTAGCGAGCAGCACTGTGACCATGGGTTTTTAAAATTATAGGTACTGGGGAATCAAACTCAGGTCCTCATGTTTTCAACACAAGTACTTTGCTGACTGAGCTATGTCCCAGACTTAATTAAGTTTCAAATGCTAATAATGCTTTAAAAGTGATTCTTTTTGCTTTTCTTCTTGAATATATTACAAAAAATGGCAAAAATTCACACCTTTCAATAATATCTCTTAATATCAACAGCCTCAATGCCCCAACCAAAAGACAGAGGTTTGCAGACTGGGTTAAAAAACAGATCCTTCAATTTGTTGCCTCCAAGAAACTCACCTTTCTACAAAGGATGGACACTATTTTAGGATTAAAAGTAGGAAAACGGGGGCTGGAGAGATGGCTTAGCAGTTAAGCACTTGCCTGTGAAGCCTAAGGAACCCGGTTGGAGGCTCGGTTCCCCAGGTCCCATGTTAGCCAGATGCACAAGGGGGCGCATGTGTCTGGAGTTCCTTTGCAGAGGCTGGAAGCCCTGGTGCACCCATTCTCTCTCTCTTCCTCTATCTGTCTTTCTCCCTGTGTCTGTTGCTCTCAAATAAATAAATAAAAAATTTTTAAAAAATGTTGGAAAAAAAAAAAGTAGGAAAACGGTGTTTCAAGCAAATGGGCCTAGAAAACAGGAGGGGTTGCTATTCTAATATCTGACAAGGTAGATTTCAGTCCAACATAAGTTAGGAAAGATAAGGAAAGCCACTTTATATTTATTAAAGGCACACTCCAACAGGAGGACATTACAATCCTAAACATATATGCACTTAACATGGGGGCTCCCAACTCCATCAAACAAATGCTATTAGAACTAAGGTCACAAATAATACCAAACACAGTTTTAGTGGAGGGCTTCAACACCCCACTCTCATCAATTGACAAGTCATTCCAGCAAAAAATAAACAGAAAAGCATCTGGATTAAATGAGGTCATAGAACAAATGAACCTAACATTTTATATATATATATATATATATATATATATATATATATATATATATATATAAAATGTCATATATATATATATATATATGACATTTCATCCAAATTCTTCAGAATGCACATTCTGTTCAGTAACACATGGGGCATTTTCTAAAATAGACCATATATTAGGACACAAAGCAAATCTTAACAAATACATTAATTTATTACAACTAAAAATATTGAGACTCCAATTTGTAGACTTACTGTATAACTGATAGATTGTTAGAATATATTGAATCAATTTTCATTCATGAATATAATTATTTGAATGTTATTGGATATTAAATTTCTAAAGGTCTACATATATGAAGATTAAGTGAAGCTTCCTCAATATCATGTTTTTTTTTTTCATCACTGGTTTATGTGGCCTAAATATGCACCTCTTATCTTAGGCCAGCCAAGGTTTTTTATATTTTTGTAGTTGTTTTAATCCATAGTGATTACTGAATTTCCATATATTTAGATTTATTGGATGCCAAAGCTGAAAATCTCTCAAATTTCTGCAGAAATTAGTAAAATAAGAATTGCAAATGTGTTGTCTTATCAGTTTAAATTAGGAATACTAAAGTCTCTTTTCTCCAACAGTAAAATGATGAGATTTTCAGGAACTGTCAACTCAAAAACTAGATGGGATATAATCAGCTAAAGACAGGAGTGGATATTTTTCCTTGTTTAATAAACCAAATGGCATTTTTGATGTTCTAACTAGGTCCATAATTAAAATTTGAAGAAATGTATTCTAAAGAGACAGGTTGTACAGTAAAACAGAGCTGAGCATCACAGAGTGGTCCTTGGCCAGAAGGCCAGAAAGGATGTTTTTGCTCAATGGCTTGATGCTGCCTTACTCTGTGCAAATTACCTCCAAGTCTTTAGTAGTCATTACTCTATTCCTGAATTCCTTCTTTCAACCCCTAGCACATTGTCCTAGCTTTCTAGCCACTGATATTTTTTTTTAAGTCTTCCTTTTGCTTGAATTTGCTCCAGTCTCCCATTTGTCTGAAACTCTCTACTATGGGCTAGGGTTTATATCCAAACTGCATTTAACTTTCTTTATGGTTTTGGCTCCTGCTCCCTATACTGGTTTTCTCAAATGAAGAAGTCAGAGAATCTGTGTAGTCTCTCTCTTCTTCCATGATACCCTCTCTCACCAACTAAGAGGATTGGTTAGCTCAACATAGGCTTAGCAGAGAACTGTCCATGCTTGGGGAGTGAGACATCTCTTTGTCCTCTATCCCTACATATCCCTACAAAAATAAAGGTACATAAAATGAGGGAGGCAGGGTGGTACTCTGCATGTCTTTGTAGAATTTGGAAGGTAGAGACAGGAAGATTCCTGGGGGCACACTGACCATGCAGTTTAGCCTAATTGGTGAGCTGTAGGTCAATGTGAGACTGTCACTGAAAAAGGTGGGCAGCACCTTAAAATAACATTGGGCATCAGTTATTTTAATTACATGTTAATCTGTACTAATCATTCAAATGGCAATGCCAACTAATTTTCTGTTTGACTTGGGTCTGAAAAGTATTTTATCTATTTTAGATCAGAGTGAACAAATTTTTGAGGATTAAGGGCTATTTCTAAGGTTTTCATCAACTAATTAATTTGGGCAAAGTATGAATGCAGATTCTGCATGCACAGTCTGCATTTACTATGATTTTATAACCAAATCCCTGAAGGGACTGGAAGTTTTACATGAGACTTGTCCACCTAAAGTGCATATGAAGTCACCAATGCCTTCTCAACTTCCATGTTATTGCCACACCATTGCAAGATCTTTCTGAGTCAGGCACAGATCCACTAGCTCACATTTATTTTGTCAAGAAGGCACATTTATTTTTCCAAGTGATGGAAGGTATAATGACTTTGGTAAACCAGTGAGATTATAGTTGAACAACTGTTTAGAGAGGAATCAGGATAGAGTATGCTGCAAAAGGAGGTAAAGGAGTGAGAAACAGACTTTTCATATGGTTGGATTTACAGACAGGAAGGTAGAGGGAGCCCATGTATGGGTACAACTGAAAATACAGGGAATAGTTGGGGGATATGAAAAACATCTCAGCAAACATATCAGTCATACTTTGTCTTCATGTTAATGGATGTTTGTTGAGTGATGAGACGATAGAAACTTTAGTATAATGAAGATGTTTTCAAGAAAAGAACAGGCAGCATTAAATCTCAGATGCCCACACATGGATTCTGAGGTGTGTAGGAGGCTCATCGACATATGTATTGCTAAGGCAAATCCTTCATCTGGAGATGTCTATTTAAACTCATTAAAAAAGGAGTCAGCAATATTGTCAGAGCACATATAAATAAGGCTCATAATGAGGAGGCTGGATGGAAGCATTCCAGTGAGAGTGGATGGTACTCAGCATGTAAGAAATAAGTCAGTATCACAGAACCCAGTATTTGATAACCATCAGCATATAAAGAAATTTGCATATCAAGAGGAGGAGTTTCAGTGCCAGCATCACCAGTAAAGCAGGAGACCATGCCACTCCTTCTCAAGGTTCCCAATCTTACCAGAATGTGATCAACAAGGATTTGTATTTGCTTAGTCCATTTCTGCAGGCATCCTCAAGGAACAGACTGTCTGTCGCATGCTTTCAGATGTGTAGGCAGCAGATTGGGTATTAGGGAGAGTGCAGGAAAACAAGAATCTCGCAGTGTATTAACTTGGATAGTTAGTGGAGGTTAGAAAGGGGTATTAAACGGGAAAATGTTCCTTGACGCTGAGTAATTGCTAACTTCAGAAAGCTGTGCCTCCTGTGGAAGCTAGTATGAGGGGAAGCTCTGATTTAAGCAGATTAGCCCACTGCCAAAAAGTTCCAGCAGAGCCTCTGAGAAGAAAGATGATTACCCTTATGGAATCTTATCTATATATAAACTTTCTCAAAGACCACAAAACAAAATATTTCCTGTATTAGTTACTTTTCTGATCATTACTACAATAGACCCGGCAACTCACTTGAAGAAGAGATTTGTTTGGGCTCACTCTTTTAAAAGGCTTACTCACAGTTGCTTGGTTCCACAGTCTCTGGCCATGGTGTGGGCATGTGGGCCAAGGACCTTCTTCACCTTATATCAAACAGGAAGCAGAGGAAGAGACAAATTGGAAGGGACCAGATACCTCCAAACCCCTGCAACTAGAGACTTAATTCACCAGCAAGGCTCCACATCCTAGTTTCCAGACCCTCCTACAAGAATCTGGAGACCTAGGTTTTAACATATGAATCTATTTGGGCTATTTCATATTAAAATAATAATAGGTCCAAGTAAAAGTCCTGTGGAACCCAGAAATCACTCAATGCGAAAGCTTTGTTAAATCAAAAGGGGGGAATTACCATGGGTTTTTTTTATAATCATGGAAAATGTTAATAAAAATTTAAAAATTAAAAAAAAATCAACAGGGGCTACTGGAATCCCTTATTTGGCATCCATGGACTTCAACCTTGGAATTCTCAAAGATCTAAAATGTTGCTTGGTAAAAAAACTTGCATAGCTATGAAGCCCCATCAATTTTAATTATGGAAATATTTATGTATTTTAAATGACACCTCCCAGTGACTCCTCTTACCTTGTTTATTGAGTCTACTTTCTGAGAACCCAGCCACCCCACAATACTTACAACATTTGCTAAATCCAGAATGAGCTTTCATAAATTTAAATTTTTATTTATTTATTAGAGAGAGAGAGAGAGAGAGAGAGAGATACAGAGAGAGAATTGGGTGCACCAGAACCTCTAGCCACTGAAAATCAACTCCATATGTATGCACCACCTTATGCATCTGGCTGATGTGGGTACTGGGGAAGCCAACCTGGGTCCTTGGGCTTTACAGGCAAGTGCCTTAAGCACTAAGCTATATCTTCAGCCCCAGAATGAGAAGTTTATGACCATGTTTATACAATACTTTCTTTAGAGAAAGGTGCTTAAAGACTATATCTCCAAAATGACTGGCAACATTTCCCTCCTTGTGCACTTATAGCAACCCCCAGTTTTGAGAAACATGGTGAGGAAAGAAGCAAAAATTATCTTCTTCACAGCTATTTGCCAATTATGACCAGTCTTGAGTGCTCAGACCTACCCTCTTAGTCTCCTCTGGGCAAAGTTGAAATGGACATAGAGACAGGCCCAAGTTTTGAATCTGGCATCTCCAGATTTCTGGATGCTCTTTCCTCAGTTAGCTTATGACCCCATTAGTTGCCACTGTCTGGGAATAAAGTGAGCATGGTCTTTCCAAAGCAAGTGTACCCCCCACCTCACCTATGCTGGTTTTAAGAGCACCTGTTTGTCTCCAAAAGTCAAAGAAAAATTGGTGAGAATTGCAGCCATAACTGTCCCTGCAGAAACAACCAGGTTTTTGCTGCAGAGGCTTCCAGAGCTAAACACTGTCTTGTTTTCTGTGATGTGATAGAAGAGGAAGTTAGGAGGAAATGCAGATTAACAGATAAGTACAGAGACAAGGTGTAAACAGAGGATGCTGTTGTGTGCTTCCAGACCCTTCCTGAAACCACTTTCAAACATTCAGCTCTTGAACCATCTCAATAACATTTTAATATAAGTTTAAAAATGTGGGCTGGAGAGATGGCTTAGCGGTTAAGTGCTTGCCTGTGAAGCCTAAGGACCCCGGTTCGAGGCTCGGTTCCCCAGGTCCCACGTTAGCCAGATGCACAAGGGGGCGCACGCGTCTGGAGTTCGTTTGCAGAGGCTGGAAGCCCTGGCACGCCCATTCTCTCTCTCTCTCCCTCTATCTGTCTTTCTCGCTGTGTCTGTCGCTCTCAAATAAATAAATAAACAAATAAATAAATTTAAAAATGTCAAACTCTGTGTTTGTGTCAGCCAATGCAATAGCTGGTAACATTATAGAAACCTAGTATTCAAATTGAATTCATGCTATGAACTGAGAGGTCTTAAATCTTTCAAGGAATATTAGTGGAACATAAGGAGTTGGTCCAGTCCACTCTACGTATTACTTCATGTTTATCTCTTAGAATTAACAAAATTAGCTCAATATCAACAATTTCATCAATAATGATCTCTGATGAAGATATAAAGAAAGATGCCCTGCCCAGGCTCGTGCCCAAGGCCAAGATGGTGCCTAGATTAAGCAAGAAAAATATCAAAGCCCCAAGAGGTCAGAATTAGATTCAGTGTCTAACTTCACCTAACTCTGAAATCCTTTTGCACATTATTTTACCCACACCTCAGTGGAACTATAAGTTTTTTAAAGCATAAAAACACAAGGTTGCTCAGCTGCTCCTGCTGACTGCTTCCAGCCAAGCTCTCACTGTTATCATCCACACAGCACATCACCACCTTGAGCTTTCACCAGAAACAAATGACTGTTGGTACAGCAGTGATGTCTCTGGACAGTGCTGGCTGCTGCCTCTGGCCACAGTCACAGATGAGCACAGAGCAGCTGAGCAGTTTAAAAGAAGAAGCCGTAGCAGGAAATCAGACATTGCCAAGGGGACTGACATTAGATATGCCTACAGAAAGAATCAGGAAACAAATGGTTTTAGTAGTAATTTATAGAAATCTGAGAATATTCATTAAAAAATATTCAATTCTTATTACTAATACCTCCAGCAATCTGTGTGTAAAATCTTGGGAAGATTTATACCACTTGACTCAAAATCTCGTTCTATCACTGTATGCTAACTTTTCCACAGTTGTTCTTTGTTACACTATCTACAACTGCATAATGTACCACCCCAAAAGAGTGGGTGAGGCAATAGTAAGCAATCAATTGCCATTGCTGCTCTCAGGGTCTCCCACAGTTTTAACTGGACAGCAGTTGAAGCAGTATCCCCTATAATGCCTCTTCTCACAAGGCAGGAAGACTGGGAGCTGAGGCTCTTCTGGGAGAAATGCACAGACACTTGATGGCCTTTGCTCTCTCAACCTGGGAAGTCATACTGTTATTTCCACCACAGTGCAGTCATCATTCACAGATTTCTGGACTCCATAGAGAGGAAAGACATTCCATTCCTTACTGTGCAAAAATGTCAGCAAATCTGAAGATAGATTTTTAAATCATCATGTTTTTAAGTCATGATGACTCTATCATATATGAAATATCCAATCTCTACAAAGATATTTTTGAAAAGTACTTTTTTTTATCATGAGGGAATTTGGAATGATTTTACTTTGTTAAAACTGATGTTTCATATTTACCTAGGCACATGAACAGGGCTAGATTATATGATGTCTCCAAGACTCTATTTGATTTCTTTTTTTTTTTTTCAAACTTAAAAGGGATTTATTTGTGATTTCCTATATATTTAGCTTGTGGAAACAAGACTGTAAATGTATTATTAAGAGACAATTTCTGTTAAAGTTTTCATTGTGTTTCACTTCAAGTACTGCACTTTAAAATCTGATAAAGGATTTACATTCGATTATCTGAAACTCCCCATCTCAGACTTTTATTTTAATGTGGTGGGTGACTTCATTTCCATAGATACCACCAGCAGGAAAGTCTCTCTTATGGCTCCTAGGACTTCCATTAATTAGTGTGCATACAGTTTTCATTCTCTAAGTCATTGTCATTGTCATTGCTATCTTCATCACTTTCTACGGGGATGCCAGTAGCAGCTTAAGCACCTTTAGTTTCTCGGTCAAGAGGGAAAAAGCCAGTTCCGCTGAATGTGTCCTGTCTCACAATTTGGTCCTCTACTTGATTTCTTAGCACTAAAGAAAGAAGCGTGTCTAGGAATGCTAGGAGAATTAAGTAAAATAACACATATGAAAAAGGCTTAGTGAAACACATAGCCTATAATATATAAGTAATAAAAAAAGCTTGATTCAAGTATTCTACTTTCAAATCATCACTTCCTAGCTTTCTTGCTTACCCTAACATCCGTGGCTTCAACCTGACTCAACCCATGATTCTCTCACCTTTTCAATCTGTGTGTTTATCAATGCATAAAATAGTGAAATACTGATATTGGGGCACTGGAGTGTGAAGTACAGAGAAGAGGGAGATTCATTTATCAGCTTTATATCATAGTACATCTTAACCACATATTATATGCTACATTTTATGCACATATCTATTCCAAAAAGCAATTACGAATAATTAATGAATATCAATTACAAAAAAGCATATGTCAATGTGGTCAGAATATTTATTTGATGATCTTAAGATATTTAAACTTGGGGAAATCAATTTGTAGCATATTGATTTTTCCGATGCCATGCACATATTATCATAAAATTTTCTTTCCTTTCTTATAAATGACTTATATTTGAAACCACTCGTAATCCTTTTTAAATTATTTACACATCAGCTTTAGTGGTCCTCAATCAGCTCCTCATATTCTTTCTAAATAAACACAAATAGATAAACACAGACTTCTTAGCATGTCTAGGCTTCCTTGAATGTATCAACCCCTGGTAGATCTCCACAGATGAGTTGAATGGACTTTCTATTAATAGATTGAATTACATGGAGGAAGTGAGAGCTGGTGATAAAATAATTTAATTATTTATCAGTGTTTTGCTTTAAATGTGTGTCTTCTTTGAATTTCAATTAACTCTTCCCCACTTACTTAATTCTTGTACCAGATGATTTCACATGCTAGCAAGTGTTTCTAGAAACAATGTGTATAATGAGTACCCATTCTCTACCATGTAGTTGACCACTGGAAAAGTCATGGTCCATCCTGGATGCCTATGAATAGTATGGATGATTGTAGCTGGAGTTAGCAAAATTTCATTCATTTTATTAATGCTAAATTTAGACAATAAAAGAAAAACAACTATTATGTGATGAAACAAATCTCCTTAGATAATTTCACAGGACAAAGATTAAGAAGTAGACTTTCACTGTTCTCCCTCAGAAGATTTTGATAACTGACTTCTCCAGACCTTTCTAGATGAACAATTTGAATTCAGGGATTCCTCTCATTCATTCAGACTTGTTTTGCTTTGGGTGCATAGACAACTGAGACTGATATGAAATCTGAAGCCCTTGTGCTTTGAAAAGTGTCACCTCTTTCTCTGGAAACAGGGGTAATGTCCTTCCGCAGGTACAAGGCAGAACCTGGGATGACCACCAGGGAGAAAGTGTGAGGTGTGCTCATACATGTAGTTAGTAGCTGTGACATGGCATAGTAAGGTGTGCCAGTAGTGCCACCCAATGCCGAGGGAAGGGGCTTTCATTACCAAAACTGCCCTCCTCAAGAAAACCCAGTATGTTGCCAGCTGAAGTCTCCAAGATGTGGCTGATGAGAACGCTCTGCCTCAGCAGTGCTGTGCTTTCTGAGTCTACGTTCTCCTCATGGAAGCCCGCAAGCACAGCAAGCCACACTGTGATTCAGATGCTACAGTGGATACTCCCTTGAGGTATCGGGTTTCTCACTGTCCTCTTGACAAGAGTTCATTCCCATAAGGCAGGTTAGACATGTAGTTTCTATTTTTTTTTTCCTCTGTCAAAATTGCCAAGGGAGACCCTGAAGGAAATGACTTTGCTTTCTTAGAGTACATTTGAAGGTTTGTGCTAACCTTCCTGCACTCCTGCCTGCTCCACTCCCAGCAGGAAAGGCTGCATTTGCTGGGTAAATCAAGTGTTGAGAGCCTCAGAGCTGTTACCTAGTTTGTATACAGAGGGGATGTGTTGTTCCTTAGCCCTGTCCTGGTAAAGTGATGAAAGGAAAGTGCAATACAGACACCCATTATCACTTAGTAATCATTTCCTGTTGCCATTAAGAAGTGTTTGGATATTGCTTGCTCATCCAGAATTGGAGACAAATCAAATTTAAATATTAATAGTTCTCATTAATAAGTTTTTCTTATTAATTAAGAATGCTGTGACCTATAGCCCATTTGATACTTAGTTGCATAAGAGGAGTGAGCAATAACTATCACCCATGTATGAAACTTACCTGTGAAGTGTGATAAGTGATGAAAACTGATGACCATTTGGAAAGTGGTTTAGATCACTCACCCGACACTGGAGAAATACTGCTTTGTTCTTATTTCACTCAAGTTCTTATAAAGGTCCCGCTGTCCAAGATTCCAGATGTGCTTTTTTCCTTGGTCTTTACTAATAACTAAATTTAAAAATGCTGACCATGAAGTTGAGCATAGAAAGAAAGAATGTCCTGCTGTTTTTCAAGACAGTACCAACTTTGAGAGAAGTTGCTCGTTCTGGGCCACTGGTGAGTCTGTTGACCAGCCATTCTGTCCTCTTCTTTCTCTACCAGTGTTATGGGATGACAGACTTCTCTGGTCACTGGAGGTTTCCTCCTATTGTTCCTGCTCTGCGTCCCCTAGCACATGTCTAAGTGCGAGCAACCGGAGCAGGCATTAACTTACCCTCTGTTTATCTTCTTGGAATTCAACCTGAGATTCAGAACTTGTGCTGTCCCTCATCTCACATTGTCCCCTTGGATCCATTTCTTGAATTCTCATCATGGGTCAGAGTACACAGGTCACTTAACTGGCCACACATTGCTTGGTTACCTTCCCTGACTGTTGGCCTGAGGGTCTGTCATGTCAACAACTTGTTTGAGGGAAGTATGGCAATGGGGCACCCGAGAGAAGTACCAAGCCCTGTTTCAGACTCTGAATAACAAGCCTGGTCAGGCATAGAATAACAGTATTAACAGGCACACAAGGAAAAAGCCCTTCTGAAATATGTCAGTAAGGGTTCTGAGGATGTGAAAACCAGAAATATAAAACAGGTCAAAATAAACTACCTCAGCACACTAGAAATTAACGAAAGGCTTCTGAAAATTGATGGAGTGTTCAATAAAATGAGTGATTTATGGTAAATTCAGGAAGTCTGTCATGTTCCATACCCCCACCTTTCTCTCCCAGTTTTACAGCACCCTTAAAAGCCTCAGAAAACTGAAAGCCATCAGCCCTGCAGCCGTGGAAGGGGTTGGATTGGCTTGGAATCCCCCAAATGGCACTGTTAAGTATTGCTTTATGTCACCTGTCTTACATGTCACTATATATTACAGATTGAATGCTTATGCACGCACCCACACAAGTTCTTATATTGAAATCCTAACCCATAATGTGATGGTGTTCAAAGATAAGGCCTTTGGGACGTTATTAGGTAAAGGCCACCATGAATGGACTTAGTGCTCTTATTAACGAGATCTGATAAAGCTTCACTGTCCCTTAATGTGAAGATAAGGTGAGAAGACAGCTCTTTATTACCCTAAATTGAGCCCTCACCAGACACTGAATCTTCTGTCACCTTATAAATATGACCAGTTGGAATTTGAGAGTGGTTTCCATATCTCTTAAAGAGGAAATAATAATCTTTTCAAGATACCGTTTCAGGACAACTTATTCCACAATATATGAAAGAATGAATTTAGATATAATAAAATAATTTATACTGTATAAAGAATAAAAGCCAAATGATCCGATTGTAAAAATGGATGGACAGAAGTTTTGAATAAACACAAATAAAACATACAGTGTCTAAGGATCAGCTAGTAAGTGCACTTGCCACACCATATAATAGTCTGAGAGGGTTGACTGAGAAGGTCTGAGTTTGATTTTTCCAAACACACATTAACAGATAAGCATGGCCATACTTGCCTATAACTCTAGTCCTTGGGAAACAGTGACTAGAAACTTACTGGAGATCATGAAAACAGTAGATCTAGGTTCAGAGAAGAAAATCTCTCTCCCGAAAATATGCAGATAAGTGATGGAGGAGGACGTCCAATGTTTTCCTGTAGTCTTTGTCTGTACCACATGAGTCACATACATGGGACACACACATCTGTACACATTACAGACTGAATGCTTCTGATCCCACCTGTACAACACACACACACACACACACACACACACACACACACACACGCAAAAAGTTATACAAATGGTCCATAACATGAATATTCTTCATTACTTACCATTTGAAAAATACAGATCAAAACTACAACGAGATTTGAATGGCTAGAGCCCATGAGACAGGAAATAACAATAATAATAATAAAATAATAATAAGTGTTACCAAGGACATAGACAAATTGGTATTCTTCTACATTGGTATCAGAACGTGATGCATTACAATCACTGTCGAAAGCAGCCTAGCAATTTCTCAAAATGTTAAACATAGATACTCATATGACCCAGAAACTTTCACTCCTAGTAATGTACTCAAGGGAATTAAAACCATGTATCTACATAAAATTTTTATGTCAATATTCATAGTGTCATCAATAGCATTCAAAATTTAGAAGCAAACCTAATGTTGGACAACTAATAAGGAAAAAAAAAGTAAAATACTCATATAATGGAATACTGTTTATCAATAAAAAGAATGAAATACAAATAGATCTCACAAAATAAAGGGACCCTGAAAGCTTTATGTTGTGAAAGAAATCAGACACACAAATCAGTTGTCTCTATCTAACTTCAAAAATAGGTAAGTCCATAGATAGGGACAGAGAATTCATCGAATATGGTAAAACAGTGATTTCTAGGCTGTGAGGATTGACTGCCAATGGGCCTAGGGTTTCCCCTTAGGGTGATAAAAATGTTCAAAGGCTAGACTGTGTTATTACTGCTCAGGCCAAATTTACTAAAGACTGAGATTAATGCTTTAGAAGAATTCATTTTTATGACATCTGAGTTAAATCTCAATAATACTACTGTGTGAAGGAAGCATATTCGTAAATAAAGCTTTAAATAGCTTATTGATAGGTTTTCAAGAATTTTATATTATTCATAAGAAATTTGTAAAACTGCTTATTTGTTATCTGTTTGGAATATGAAATTTGGGAACTTTACATCCACTTGTAAGGGTGGGTTCTGGCCTTCCTGGGATCATTTATATGCACAATGTATACACCTGTCACCAAACCTCTTCCAGGCACTATTGGGATTGATACTATTTTCCTAACCTCAAGAGAGGCAGCTTCCTCTTTCTGAGGAGGTCACTGTGTACAGAGCAGTGGTAAAACATAAATCCTACTGAGAGCAGCATCCTCACTGCCAGGCCTAGAAAACAAGCTGACTTGAAAAATGAAAGGTTTATGTACAAAGAAGATTACTGTCACACCTATATGTTCAACATTCTTTTATTAGGAGTATGAGATAAAAATTATAAACAAAAATATTACCCATTGAAAGTGAAACCAAATAATTAAAAACCAGTAGGTACTTAATACAAGGTCAGAGAGTGGAAACTTGTATAAAGCTAGACAAAGCAGCAGAGGAGTACAGTCCTAGAGGCGTGATGTTAGCATCAGCAGAAGCAAGACCTTCTGATTGGCTACGTCTGAGAGGAGAACTGCTGGGAATGAGTGAGGTAATCAGATGTGAACGTCTCCCCAAAGAGAGGGTCATGTGAAAAGGCCCAGAGGGGACAGAGTAAGGGGCATGCATGTCTGTGATATATTAAGTACTAAATTGTAGCTATAGCCCAGAGTTAAAGGAGTGAATTTATAGAGCTGAGGCCATTGAAGAACTATAATCAAGACTATGCAAGTCCTTGTAGGATTTTGGAGCTTTACTTCAATACAGGTTTAGAAATTAAAGACCATATATAGATGAGGCAGAAGCATTACTTTCCACAGAACATTTCAGTGAAAAAAATCTTTCTGTAACATGATCTGCACTTCCATCCCCCATTATGCAGACATGTTCATTCTGGGCCTGCTTTGTGAAGAGTCTTAAGTATTCTGTATTCTTCTGGGCCAGCAGATATATTCTCCTGGGGATGAAGGAAGTACATAGCATTTAGTAGTTGTTAGCATTTATTGTTCTTCAAGCACTCTCCCCCTTCCTTGTACCCATGTTGGTATGAATTTCCTTCTGCTACACAAGTTTAAGTACAATTCCAGAAAGAAAAACTGGAACTAGAAAATGATAGAGAGTGCAAATATGTAGTTACACTGCTATGATAACCAGGGATGGGGTGAGATTCTGAGGCTAAGAGCTGACTGGAACAACTATATGATATCCATACAGGTTGACAACAGGATGATAATCTTAGACCAAAACATATCCAGGAGACTCCATGCAATTTCTAAAGGGGAAAGAAGAGTTAAAGAAGGAATTTCCAAAAGTAGAATACACTATGTCCATAGGTGGGCACAGCATAACTCATAAGAGAAGAAAAAAAAACATGATCAGTTACAAGGCATCCATCAGAAGACAAAGGTCTGGGAGGGGGGACACATTGGTAGGAGACTAGTCCCAGACAGTCTGCAGGCTGAGTTGCCATGTGAAAGGCTCAAGTTAGAAGTAGAAGTGAGGGATTGGCTCCAGGCTCCAAACAGATATGTTCATGTTCTTTGGTCATGATAAAAATGTGCCCCATGCCTTGGAAATTTCATCAGATAAACTTCACAGTGGGAACCATCAGTACACATCAACCTGCAGTACCCAGCACTGCTCAGGCTGGGCACTATTTCTCTGTGACCTCTCCCTTCAGCTGCGATGGTTGCTACTCCACCACAATATCCCCCAAGAATTAATCCCTGTGAATATTTTACCTGTCTCACCTACCTAAGTTATATGCCTTGTTAGCCAGGCACTATGGGAAAAATGGTTTAACTCATTGGGTGACATGATTGCCCTGGCTGGAATTTCATGAACCAATGGGCCAGAGCAAAGGAGAAAGAGGTAATATGAGAGATTATAAAAGTCATTTAGTTGGGCTGGAGAGATGGCTTAGCGGTTAAGAGCTTGCCTGTAAAGCCTAAGTACCCCAGTTTGAGGCTTGATTCCCCAGGACCCACGTTAGCCAGATGCACAAGGGGGCACACACGTCTGGAGTTCGTTTGTAGTGGCTGGAAACCCTGGTGCACCCATTCTCTCTCTCTGACTCTCTGCCTGCCTCCCTCCCTCTCTCAGTAACTCTCAAATAAATAAATAAAAAATAAACAAAAAATTTTTTAAAAATCATTTAGTTGTCAAAAGGATACTGGAAAAATGAAGATGCAAATACCCAAATCACCTCAAGTTCATCCTGGATGGACCATCACTGCTTAAATATGCCCATCACATGCCCAATGTGGACAGTCTTTTTATTTCGTGCTTGGAGAGAAAACTTGGGCTTTTGCATTCTATGTATTTCTCTAGAAATATATTGCATGCCTCAATTTTGAATCCGCAAATCACATCTATACAATCCATTAGTATTTACAGCTTTGACATTCTGCAAGGAATTTGACTTTGCCCAGGTGAAAAGCAATAAAAGTCCCTTGTGTGACAAATTGCTTAGGTGTTGAGGGTCATTTTTCTGGAGTATGAGCACAATGGAAACTCAGTCAGGGAGAAAACTAACCAGACCAGAGAGTATTCTGAATAGTTATGCTTTAAGGAAAAATTAACTTATTATCTAAAAATTAAACCTCTGTTTCTGATGTTTCCATCATGAGAACCAAAGGTAAGCATGTGAAGCCTTTGGCATATGCACCTTGACATCATCAATCTCTACATTTAGTATGCTCTAATGCAAGGACACTCAAAAGTTTTCCCACCAAATGAGTCAAGCAATCAGATGTGGGGTTTTATCCATTAATTCTTTATGTGCTTATGGAAAACTCACAGTACATGGTAAGAGTGGGACACAGCTTAGGGGAGGAAAGGATTTATTTCAATCTCACAGATCCAACTGGCTCCCATTCATAAGTTCAAGCAGAGATAGAGAACTCACCAGCAGCCAGCACACACATGAAAAAGCAACAAGAACAAATTGACAGCAAACAGGACCCCAGAGCTTACACTGGTCTCTTATACCTATGGGCTGGAATTCAAGTCTGTCCCCAGTGGCACGTTAGGGCTGGCCCACTAGATCTGTCCCCAGTGACACCTGCTCCAGACAGGCCGAAGATCCAAGATACAAGCTTTAATAAAACACCTGAGTCGATGGGGACACACATTCAAAGTACCATAGAGGATAGTCAAACTTTGAAGGAAAAATTGATGGCCAGAGTGTGGCCCTTGAATTACATATGACCCATGAGATCCATAACTATTGGTTCCACCGCCACTGGATGATACTCTTTGTGGTCTTCCTCACTTCCATTTTTCCTGGAATTAATAATATTGAATCACTAAGGCCAGTCAGTATCTTCTAGGAATATCATTGGTAAATTTCAAATACAAGTAAATATTTCAGTGTCATATTACCAAGACCTCATAAATGGAAAAATAACCTCACAGTTATATACTAAACTCGCCAGTTCTAGTACATAAATAACAGACAGAGGCTGATAGACTACTTCTTAGTACCTTGCTGATGAACCTTTGACTTGGACCCCACATTGTGAGTACCTATAGGATTGCCTTGATGACAGATAGCCTTCTAGCATACCAGCAGGCCCTGCCAGATCTAGGCAGAGGTCCTTGGGGTAACTCTCCAGTATCTATTATGGCACATGATTCCCCAGATATAACTCCCAATACTAATTAAGATGAAAAATGAAGCCAGGCATGGTACTCCATGCCTGCAATCCTAGCACTTGGCAAGTGAAAACAGGAGGGTCAGGACAATGAGGTCAGCCTTAGCTTCATAACAAGTTTGAAGTCAGCCTGTACTACATGAGCTTATATCTATAAATAAAAAATAAATGAATAATAACAAAAGTTTAGAAAAACAAAGAATACATATATATATATATTTAATGTAATTATTATCATTTCATTGCTAGTAATCTCTATTAATAGAGAAAATGAATAGGCAAAATTTATATAAATCAACCACATGAAACAATAAGAAAATTGAGGATAAAAGACTTAACTTAGAGTTAGAAAATGGAAGCATTAGAAAAACCATTAAACGAATTAATGTAATTCCATGTTTCTTCACATCTTCATTTTGGGTGACTGTTGCACTTAGGTTTGCATTTTTGGTAGAAATCACTCAACCAAGAGCAGCTTGTGGGGAAAGGGGGTTTATTTTGGCTAACAGGCTCAAGGAGGAAGCTTCATGATGGCAGGGGAAATGATGGCATGAGCAAAGGATGGATATCACCCTATGGCCCACACAAGGTGGACAACAGGAACAGGAGAATGTGCCAAACACTGGAATGGGGAAACTGGTTATAACACCCATAAACCCACCACCAACAATATACTGCCTACAGGAGGTGTTAATTCCCACGTCTCTATCAGCTGGGAACCTAGCATTCATAACACCTAAGTTTATGCGGGACACCTGAATCAAACCACATCAATGATGCATCTATATTGTTCATATACTGTCTTGGCTAAAGGCCCAATGAGCCACAATATGAAGTCTTTTTTTTTTTTTAATTTTTATTAACATTTTCCATGATTATAAAATATATCCCATGGTAATTCCCTCCCTCCCCACCCCCACACTTTCCCCTTTGAAGTTCCATTCTCAATCATATTACCTCCCCATTACAATCATTGTAATTACATATATACAATATCAACCTATTAAGTATCCTCCTCCCTTCCTTTCTCCACCCTTTATGTCTCCTTTTCAACTTACTGGCCTCTGCTACTAAGTATTTTCATTCTCACACAGAAGCCCAGTCATCTGTAGCTAGGATCCCCATATGAGGGAGAACATGTGGCGCTTGGCTTTCTGGGCCTGGGTTACCTGACTTAGTATAATACTTTCCAGGTCCATCCATTTTTCTGCAAATTTCATAACTTCATTTTTCTTTACCGCTGAGTAGAACTCCATTGTATAAATGTACCACATCTTCATTATCCACTCATCTGTTGAGGGACATCTAGGCTGGTTCCATTTCCCAGCTATTATAAATTGAGCAGCAATAAACATGGTTGAGCATGTACTTCTAAGGAAATGAGATGAGTCCTTTGGATATATGCCTAGGAGTGCTATAGCTGGGTCATATGGTAGATCAATCTCTAGCTGCTTTAGGAACCTCCACACTGTTTTCCACAATGGCTGGACCAGATTGCATTCCCACCAGCAGTGCAGAAGGGTTCCTTTTTTTCCACATCCCCGCCAACATTTATGATCATTTGTTTTCATGATGGTGGCCAATCTGACAGGAGTGAGATGGAATCTCAATGTAGTTTTAATCTGCATTTCCCTGATGACTAGTGACGTAGAACATTTTTTTAGGTGCTTATATGCCATTCGTATTTCTTCCTTTGAGAACTCTCTATTTAGCTCCTTAGCCCATTTTTTGATTGGCTTGTTTGATTCCTTATTAGTTAACTTTTTGAGTTCTTTGTATATCCTAGATATTAATCCTCTATCAGATATATAGCTGGCGAAGATTTTTTCCCATTCTGTAGGGTGCCTCTTTGCTTTTTTCACTGTGTCCTTTGCGGTGCAAAACCTTTGTAATTTCATTAGGTCCCAGTGGTTAATCTGTGGTTTTATTGCCTGAGCAATTGGGGTTGTATTCAGAAAGTCTTTGCCAAGACCAATATGTTGAAGGGTTTCCCCTACTTTTTCCTCTAGCAGTTTCAAAGTTTCCGGTCTGATGTTAAGGTCTTTAATCCATTTGGACTTAATTCTTGTGCATGGCGAGAGAGAAGAATCTATTTTCATCCTTCTACAGATATTTATCCAGTTTTCAAAACACCATTTGCTGAAGAGGCTGTCTCTTCTCCAATGAGTATTTTTGGCATTTTTATCGAATATCAGGTGGCTATAGCTACTTGGGCTTATATCTGGGTCCTCTATTCTGTTCCACTTATCTACATGTCTGTTTTTGTGCCAGTACCATGCTGTTTTTGTTACTATGGCTCTGTAGTATAGGTTAAAATCAGGTATGGTGATACCACCAGCCTCTTTTTTGTTGCTCAGTATTATTTTAGATATTCGAGGTTTTTTATGATTCCAAATGAATTTTTGGATTGTTTTTTCTATTTCCATGAAGAAAGCCTTTGGAATTTTGATAGGGATTGCATTAAATGTGTAGATTGCTTTAGGTAAGATTGCCATTTTCACGATATTGATTCTTCCAAGCCAGGAACAAGGGATGTTTCTCCACTTTCTAGTGTCTTCTGCAATTTCTCGCTTGAGTGTTTTAAAGTTCTCATTGTATAGATTCTTTACTTCCTTGGTTAGGTTTATTCCAAGGTATTTTTTTTTTTTGATGCAATTGTGAATGGGAGTGATTCTCTGATTTCATCCTCTGTGTGTTTGTTGTTAGCATATACAAAGGCTACTGATTTCTGTGTATTTATTTTGTATCCTGCTACATTGCTGTAGGTTTTGATCAGCTCTAACAGCTTGCTAGTAGAGTCTTTAGGGTCCTTTATGTATAGAATCATGTCATCTGCAAATAATGATAACTTGATTTCTTCCTTTCCAATTTGTATCCCTTTTATGTGTGTCTCTTGCCTTATTGCTATGGCTAAGACTTCCAAAACTATATTAAATAGAAGTGGAGACAGTGGACACCCTTGTCTTGTTCCTGATTTTAGTGGAAAGCTTCCAGTTTTTCCCCATTTAGTAATATCTTGGCAGTATGCTTGTCATAAATAGCCTTTATTATATTGAGATATGTTCCTTCTATTCCCAGTCTCTGTAGGACTTTTATCATGAAGGGATGTTGGATTTTGTCAAATGCTTTCTCCGCGTCTAATGAGATGATCATGTGATTTTTGTCCTTCAACCTGTTTATGTAATGTATTACATTTATAGATTTGCGTATGTTGATCCATCCCTGCATCTCTGGGATAAAGCCTACTTGGTCAGGGTGAATGATCTTTTTGATACACTCTTGTATTCTGTTTGCCAATATTTTGTTGAGAATGTTTGCATCTATGTTCATGAGGGAGATTGGTCTGTAATTTTCTTTTTTTGTTCTATCTTTGCCTGGTTTTGGTATCAGGGTGATGCTGGCCTCATAGAAGGAGTTTGGTATGATTCCTTCTTTTTCTATTTCCTGGAAAAGCTTAAGAAGCAATGGTGTTAGCTCTTCCTTAAAAGTCTGGTAAAATTCAGCAGTGAATCCATCCGGGCCTGGGCTTTTTTTAGTTGGGAGATTATTGATAACTGCTCGGATCTCCATGTTTGTTATAGGTCTATTTAAGTGATTAATCTCATTTTGATTTAATTTAGGTAGGTCATATAGATCAAGGAAATCATCCATTTCTTTCAGATTTTCATACTTTGTGGAGTATATGCTTTTATAGTATGTCCCTATAATTTTTTGAATTTCTCTGGAATCTGTTGTGATGTTACCTTGTTCAACTCTGATTTTATTAATTTGTGTCTCTTCTCTCTTTCTTTTGGTCAGATTTGCTAAGGGTTTATCAATCTTGTTTATCCTTTCAAAGAACCAACTCTTTGTTTCATTAATTCTTTGGATTGTTCTTTTTGTTTCTATTTCATTAATTTCTGCCCTAATCTTTATTATTTCTTCCCGTCTACTACTTTTTGGTTTGCCTTGTTCTTCTTTTTCCAAGGCTTTAAGGCGAAGCATTAGGTCGTTTACTTGCGACCTTTCTAATTTCTTAATATAGGCACTTAAGGCTATAAATTTACCTCTTAGAACTGCCTTCATTGTGTCCCAGAGATTTTGGTATGTTGTGTTCTCATTATCATTTGACTCTATAAATTTTTTGATTTCCTTTTTGATTTCTTCATTGACCCACTCATCATTTAGTAGTGTATTGTTTAGTTTCCATGATTTTGTGTATGCTCTATAGCCTTTCTTGCTACTGATTTGTAGTTTAATTCCATTGTGGTCAGATAGAATGCAAGGAATTATTTCAATTTTCCTGAATTTGTTAAGATTTGCTTTGTGTCCTAATATATGGTCTATTTTAGAGAATGTTCCATGTGCTGCTGAAAAGAATGTATATTCTGCAGCCTTTGGATGAAATGTCCTGTATATATCTGTTAGGTCCATTCCTTCTATGACCTCATTTAGTCCAGATGCCTCTCTGTTTATTCTTTCCCTGGATGACCTGTCAATTGATGAGAGTGGGGTGTTAAAGTCACCCACCACCACTGTGTTTGGTGTTATCTGTGACCTTAGTTCTAATAGTGTTTGTTTGACGAATTTGGGAGCCCCCATGTTAGGTGCATATATGTTTAGGATTGTAATGTCCTCCTGTTGGAGTGTGCCCTTAATCAATATAAAGTGACCTTCCTTATCTTTTTTGACTAACTTCGGACTAAAGTCCACCCTGTCTGATATTAGGATAGCAACCCCTGCTTGTTTTCTAGGCCCATTTGCTTGAAACACCGTCTTCCAACCTTTCACCCTAAGATAATGTCTATCCTTTGTAGAAAGGTGAGTTTCTTGGAGACAACAAATTGTAGGATCCTGCTTTTTAACCCAGTCTGCAAATCTATGTCTTTTCGTTGGGGCATTGAGACCGTTGATATTAAGAGATATTATTGAAAGGTGTGTATTTATGTTTGCCATTTGTGTGTGTGTGTGTGTGTGTGTTACTTGTTCTACCTGTGCTCTCTTCTGTTAACTGGTATTTGAGTATAGCTAGTTTTTTTCTAGGTTCCTTATATGTGTGCTTTTCCTTTTGTTCAGCATGGAGGATTCTATCAAGTATTTTCTGTAGAGCTGGTTTTGTCTTCAGATACTCCTTTAACCTGCTTTTGTCATGGAATGTCTTTATTTCTCCATCTATTTGGATGGATAACTTTGCAGGATAAAGTAACCTTGGTTGACAGTTGTTATCTTTCAGAACTTGGAATATATCACTCCAAGCCCTTCTGGCTTTAAAAGTTTGTGTTGAATAATCTGCTGTAATCCTGATGGGCTTGCTTTTGTAGGTAACTTGATTTTTCTCTCTAACTGCTTTCAATATTTTTTCTTTGGTTTGTGTGTTTGGAAGTTTGAGTATAATGTGGCGAGGAGAGTTTCTTTCTGGGTTTTGTCTGGCTGGGGTTCTAAAGGCTTCCTGTATCTGTATTGCCACCTCTTTCCCAATTTGGGGAAAATTTTCCTCTATGATTTTGTTGAAGATGCCTACTATGCCTCTGGAGTGGAGTTCTTCTCCTTCTACTATGCCCTGAATTCTTATATTGGATCTTTTCATAGTGTCCCGAATATCTTGAAATTCCCACTCATACTTTTCTATAAGTTTGTCTTTCTCTTTGTTGGACTGCATTAGGTCTGCCACCTGATCTTCTAGCTTAGATATTCTGTCCTCTCCCTCATCCATCCTACTGGTGAGATTTTCTACAGAGTTTTTTATTTCATTAACTGTGTTCTTCATTGCTAGTAATTCTGACTGGTTTTTCTTTATTATTTCTATTTCTCTATTTATGTCTTGTATTGCCTTCTTTATTTCATTAAATTGGTGTCCTGCCTCTTCTTTGATTCCTTTGATTTCCTCTTTGATTTCCTCTTTGATTTCTTCTTTGATTGTTTTCATGTGTTCTTTGACCTCTTTGAACATATTTATAATTATTCTTTTGAACTCTTTCTCAGGCATTTCCTCTAACTCTTTCTCACTGGAGGACATTTCTGATGCATTAATACTTTTAGGTGGATTTATATCGTCTTGCTTTTTAGTGTTTCTTGTGTTATAATGTATATATTTTTGCATCTTGGATTAAGTTAATGCTTGGATTTTCTAGCTAGCTGTGTATTTTAGCTGTATCAATTGATTTGATGTAATATATTTTCAGGGTAGGACCTTAAGGTATTAGGTGTGGCTCTTAAGACTCTCAGAGTATCTACAAAGATGTTCTTAGGGGTTGAGTTTCCCTGCTATAGGAGTATTCAAGCCGGCTGAGTGGAATAAAATACTGGTAGATTCTAAAATTTAACTAAACACTGTACCCATTCCATCAAAAACAGCCCCGAGTATGTATGCAAGAGTAGTTATTATAATGACCAGATCCTCTATCAACAAAGAGGTTTAGATTTCTGGTCTGTTGAGGTATCCAAGTCAGCTTGTGACCAAGTGAGACCCTTCCCTGGTGCAATCCCAGTTACCTTGGGTGATTGTGGTCTCAGTCAAGTTGCTGCCTGGGTCGTCGGGCTGCTGTTCTGATTTCTGGAGCTGGGCACTTGCTTTTCCTACGGGGCAAACTGAGCCGCTGCTGCCGCCTCTGCTGCTGTTGTAGCTGCCACCCCCGGAGCCACCACCGCTGCTGAAGCTCCGTTGCCATGTCCACCGCCGCTGCTCACCCCGAAGCCGTTGCTGCGGGATCTGCCGCCGCTGCCGCTCCTGGGTCCACTGCTGCTGGGGCCACTGGTACCGGTGCTGGAGCCGCTGAAGTTGCTGCCGAATTCTGCTCCTGCTTGGGTCCCACCGTCAGCCCAAGTGGGCGTGGCCGGGTCCCGGGCCGCTGCTGTGTTCGCTGGAGCTGGGTTCAGGCGGCAGGGGAGGGGAGGGAGCCGCGGCTGCTCTGGTTGTATCGCTTCTCCACGTGTGCTTTTACCTCGCGGTCTGCTCCTCCCTTCGTTGCTCGCTGCCGTTCTCCCCTCACGTTTCCCGAGTTGCGGAGAGCGCGGTGTGAGGGGAAAATCCCGCACCAGGCTTGTCCTGCGGCTCGAGCCGAGAGTCCGGCGGCTTCTGCCGCTCCGCGGCTGCGGCGGGTGGCCGAGCTGCCGGAGCCGCTGTTCCCGCCTGTGCAGGCTCTGGATGCTCTATAACTTTTCCACTTCTCCGCTGCCGCCTCAATTTCCTATACACCTCACTTTTTAGTAAAAGTGTGTATTTTGCTGAGTTTTTTTGGTCTTTTTCCCCCCTACGCTACTTTGGCGTGGTACCTACGCCGCCATCTTAACCGGAAGTCCCCACAATATGAAGTCTTAACTGTATGCCATTCTAGCTTTCTTTCTAAGTGTAGAATAAACCTCTTACTAATACACTATTTTTCTGTCTCTGTCACCAATTAGTCTCTTTCTTAGTACTAACTACTTTATTCACCTCTCATTCCTGACTTTAGCTGATGATGATAGATATCACTTTACTGAGACAGTCTTCATCAGGTCTGAGTCAGTGCCTATAGACAGAACAATATTCATTACAACACTAGAAATTTGTCTAGGAAATTCACACAAAGCCATCTTTCTACACTTCCTCCTCATATAAATATATGTCTTAAAAAACAAAACAGCCTGCACTGTGTTGTCTTGGTGGTCATACCACAATGTCTGAACTTCATTGAGCTGAGATGTCATCCCTTAGTTAGCCAGGTTGAATGCTGATTCTCCCCCAAAGCTTCCCCCAGTCTTGCCCTATAGATGACTGTAGCAGTAGATAAATACTACTGCCTTACCGTTGCCCAGATCCCACTGCCTGTCTCTTTTTTACTCTGTTCATCAGAGTCCTGTCCCACTTGAGTGAGACCACAGCTCTTCAATTTTGCATTCTCCATAGTCACTGCCCCCTCCCCACTTAGACTAAATCCATATGGTTTTACCAAGGGCAAATACTTCCATTAATAGAACTGCATTTATTTTATAGAAATTGATTTTTATTGCTTTGTTATCTGTTCCTCTGAAAGTTTCTTCATTTACTTGGTATCTCTGTTTTGGACAGTACACAGGATTCCTAAGCCTAAGTAAGGAAATAAAAAAGGTCAAATTTCTTTTCTGCAAATGTATAAATTAACCATAAATGTAATTTTATTGGGAGAAAGAGTCAGCCTTTGTGTTATCTCTTCCAAAAGGTCAGTATCTACTTCTTCACACTGCACACTTTGGATGACATGATCTCTAGTGAGTTTGACAGACAGGGACAAGCAGAAACTCAAGCACCTCAAGGAAGACTACCAGTTACATAAAATACATAAAACAACTGCCCAACTCTTTCAGCTTGAACATTGCAAAGTATAGTGGTTAGGAAATGTAGTTTGAGTTATGGTTGCCTATGTTTGTGTGGAGAGAGAGAGTGTGTGTACTTTCTGCATGTATGTGGTCACAGAGGTCAGAGGTTGGCATTGTGTGTCCTCAATCACTATTCACTTTATCTTAGAAATAGTTTCTTGCCAACTCTTGCTAAAAAAAAAATGAGCTCACCTCGCAGATTAGTCTAGCTTAGCTATTCAACCAGCACCAGGGAATCCTCTTGTCTCTATCGCCTCAAGACTGGTATTGCAGCTACTTGCTTTCATGCCTGGTTTTTTATATAGGTTTGGGGAGATCAAACTCCTGATCTATATCCTACCTATGTGACTGTGATTTATTGATTGAAAAAATAAATATACTCAAATAATATAGTAAAGGTCAATTTTGGAAAATCTAAGTAAAGACATCATTGCTAGTAACTGGATTTCTGGAACAAAAGCTTGACTTATAAAAAAAATCTATCTACAATCTACACAAGTTCAGTTACAAGGCTGACAATTTGGTTCTATATGAAATAAAGAAAAATATATGTTACTTAAAAATACTGAAAAACTCACAATGTCCCTAGGGGATAATAAAAAAAAATTCACTCAATGTAAATTGAAGATATCTCACTTGAGCAATGTCTTCAAGAATAAATAAATATACATGAGTAAATGCATATAAATAAATATGTATATATGTGTGTATAAAGAAAAAGGTGAAAGAATAAGGGAGATAAGAGTGAGGAGAGAGAGAGAAAGAAAAAGAGAGAGTGAGCTGGACATGGCGTGGTGGCACAAGCCTTTAATCTCAGCACTTGGGAAGCAGAGGTAGGTGGATAGCAGTAAGTTGTGGCCACCCTGAGATTCCATAGTGAATTCCAGATCAGCAGTAAGACCCTACCTCGAAAAACCAAAATAAATAAATAAATAAATAAAACCAAACAAACAAAAAAGCCAAAAGATAAAGAGTAAAAAGAGAGAGAGAGAGAGAGAGAGAGAGAGAGAGAGAGAACAAGCAAGAAAGAATAAGAGAATATCTTGCTCTTTGAGAAATCTCAAACCTACCTTGACTCCCAGGATCAGCACCTCAGCAACTGTAATTGCTATGCACTGTTGACTCTTCATGATGGTTCCTCACCTTCCCCGGTATTTCCAAAGCCCATCCACTATTAAGTGTTCTGGTTGTGATTCCTTGTCCCAGGCTTCAGGTATGCTGGCAATGAGGTATCAGCAAGGGATTGGAGTCTGGTGAGAAAGAAATAAGTGAATGTCTTCTTTGAGCTCCTCTTTGACTGGGCCATACATTAGTGATGGCTTCATATGTGATAAGCCATACTTTATATTGAGGGCTGACCTCCAAAAGCTGTCCCCTGCCTTTGCTTCTTAGGGTTAGTAGTTGTAATAGCTCACTAGTTTATTGTGTTTGATATTTAGCTTTAGTGTGCATAAGCATCTCCAGTTTCCTTTTTAAAAATTCTAATTGTATGTCTATAAATTGCAATAATCATATTTTCATTTACCCTCCTTGAGTGTTCCACCTGTTTTATTTCAAACCTTTCATAGTATTATCTATCTTCTATCCATAGTTTGGGTAAGAACACTCTTGCCAACTGTTCCTGTTCAGTCTTATCTTTAAGACCAAGCTCTCTTGTTTACAATGAGTATTAAGTAATCTTAACTTCATATTCTCAGACTCTGCATCAAATCTACCCTGTATCTAACTAGTCTCTGATGGAACAATCTGCCATGCTTCTCTATTAGGATTTTATGGGAAATACTATGTATGTATCACTTTAACAAAAGGATCTAATCTGGACATTCACATTGAGACTGAGACCATGTTCTTATCCAATTCCTCATTTGCAAAGTATATTCCTTCTGCATTTCTATTGAGTCTTTCTCATGCTAACCTGTGTAGTTCCTGACTCTTCAGGACTAGGTAAACTGATGATGGGTGGAACAACCTGAAGGACTTGCCAATTGGAGTGACTGGCACAAACATTTCAACTGACACAAACACAAAAACTAGGCCATGAGCTAATAACAACATCCTGTAATTATTCATGCTTCTCAAGTTCTAAACGTATTTTGAATCACTGAGGGCACAATGTCAGTGTGGCAAGAACTTGTTAGTGTTTTCTTTCTTAAATCGTCACTAATTACCAGAGGCCACATCCTTATTGCCCCCTGGTCACTACTATTTTATCTATTAAAAAGCTTTGTTCTGGCTGGAGAGATTACTTAGTGGTTAAGTGCACTTTCTATACAAGCATGGAGACCTGAGGGGGCCTGAGCCCTCCAGAGTTTAAATATCCAGATCTTATGGAGCAGAGACTCAAGAATGGACTTTTCCCTACAAGCTGAACCACAATACTTCCACATAATTTGCTAGTAAATAACTTTACCATTCTTCCTCCACAAACCTTGCCTAGTACTCTAAGGAAAAAGGCTTCAGACTTTTGAATATTGTTGAGAGTGTTAAATACTATGGAGACTTTTGAAATTGGACTAAATACACTTGCATCATGAAATGGCCATAAGCCTATGGTAATCAGGGGTAGAATGCCATGGTTTGAATGTAAAATGTCCCCCATAGGCTAAAGTGTTTTAACACTTGGTTCTCAACTGCTGGCACAGTTTAGGGAAGTTATGGAACCTCAAGAAGGTGGAACCTTGCCAAAGGAAGCAGGTTTTGTAGCTTGAGCCTGCTTTCTGCTCCTTCTCTGCTTCTCAGCAGAAATGCGATGAACCAGTTTCTTGCTCAGGTATCCATGTCTTCTCTTCTGGTCAGCCATTAATTGACAACAATGAGATATTAAATGATACAACTACTAAAACTCTGAATTTAATATGCATTTACTAGGATTAACTTTCCTTCTATTGGTTAAAATGATGTCATAAAGACAGTAAGTTAAATAAAATATTTTAATATATTTTGCATACTAAGTATGGTTTATAAAATCATTGATGATAAAATGAGATAATATACTTGAGATGATTTGAAATTTTTAAGTATTATTTAAGCACTTATTAATGTTAAAAATTAAAAACAAAAGTGAGCATAAACACATTTTCCAAAAACTATGCAGAAGCATTTCTGCCTTCACCAGGCAGGATTTGTCAGGCATTTCTGCAGTGTGCTTTATACTCAGGTATACACTCTACTTCTCAGGATGTCTTTTCAAGGAGAAAGGCCTCAGACAGAGACTTATGATTGGCTGGAGCTAGTCACCTGGATCTCTTCTCATTCAGAGACTCCTGCCCATGTGGCCCAATCATTGCCATGACATTTCAGTATAACAATATCAAGATAGCTTTGGACAAAATTCTCATCCTACTATTGAGAGCTGTATGAGAATTACCTAGTTTTTTTAGACCTCTAAATGGAACCATATAAGCATAATTTCTATGACAGACACTTGTTTGAGGATGTCAGAATGTAAATGTGGAGTCCTTCATAGTCTGGTCTGAGTAGAACAGTTTATACTTGTCTCCAGAATGCATGTTTAGTTGATATGTCAGATTTAATGAAAGTTAAATGAATCATTTTCTGTTAATTGAAGTTAACATCATCCTAAAAGTTAATAATATATTTATGTCTGAAAAATAATTTTTCTCAAGTGAGATTGTTTTGTGACTAAAATTTCATTTCAAGGTAGCCATTTATTTGGTTCTGAGTAATGCTGATGGGCTAAGATAGAAGCAAGAATTTCCTGTCAAGAACTTTTGAGAAGCATCCTCAAAAATAATAAATACTTATCCAGAAGAGGGAGACATGAAGACAAACCAACACACCCAATCTGGCCTAATGTTCTGGGATTTACACTTGCCCTACCTTCGAAGCCTGGAAGCTATTTCTCAATATGCACAAGAAAGGTGGTCTCACCCTTATCGAATTAAAGAGCCATTAAGCCTGTTGGATCCCTTTTTAAATTTTCACCTTGAGCAAAATGAGTTAACTCGAGGAAGATATTTCAGAAAAGCACAGTTCTAAACCAATTGCCATTGTTAATGATTTTTTATCATCAGTGTAACCTTCACTTCTACAGTAATTGCTATCCTCTGACTTCCTAGTTAAATGGTATTTTTCAGTTAGGGAAAAATTATGTCTCTGTCATGTATTAATAAAGCATGGCACTGCATTTGTTAAGTCACTACTCACAGTTCCAAGGATGAGCCACAAGAATAAAAAAGTATTGTTAAACTCAACTGCACTTGAAGTCATATTCTTATATATTGCTTTATTCTTGGTAATATTCCTACAAGAAAACTAGAAAGCCATCAGCAATAGTGCCACATATATAATACAATTGAACTGATCCATAACCCGTGACCAAATGATAAAATCAGATGTGACATCTTAATCAGACAGGTGATCTATTGTTAATTCACAGTCATTGATGATAAATGGGAAAAGATCCATTATAATAAAATTCATGGGAGGCTAATGCTTGCTGGCAGTACCAATGAAACATTTTTGGTCAGGAGAGGTTCATTTAAGTTTTTCAATTCCTGCACAAGTAAGGATGATTCATAATTTGAGGCTTTAACATCTATAACAAGCCAGTTAAGCCAACTGTGACATGAAGTCTCTAAAGGAATTAAGCTTAAAGTTTCCTGTCCTGCATGTATTAGGATAATCCTATAAATGTTCTGAAAACAGGAACTCTCACAGAAGAGAAATAATTTGTAGCAACTGCAGCTGTATCAGTAATCTCCAAACAGGAACAGGAATACTCTCAGGACCCCTACCACCAGTACACGTGGAGGACACTGTCAGCCCTCCTGCTGGGCTGGGAATTGGGTATTGATACAACTCTTAAAAGTGGCTCCAGAGCTGTAGCAAATGGCTTAGTGGTCAAGGCATTTACCTGGAAAGCCTGAGAAACCATGTTAACTCTTCAGATCCCACCTAAGCCAGATGCGCATGGTGATACAAGTGCACAAGGTCAAACATACACACAGGTGGTATGTGCATCTAGAATTTGATTGCAGTGGCTGGAGGCCCTGCTGAACCAATAATCTCTCTCTTTCTCTCTCTTACTTGTTGCGAACACCTCGACCAGCAAGAATGACGGACCGAGAGCTCTTCTTTAAGCAGTTTATTCAGGAACCTTGAACAATCTTCTGACCCGGGAGAGCTGACCCACAAGCTAAGTAGTCCTGTGCTAGCCAATCCTAGTGAGCCACGTGGCCCATGCAGATAGGTCCACGATTAAGGAAGCAGAATTAGTTAAGCAGCCTCAGCCAAATGAGGACTTGTTTATCCCAGAGAGCGCTCACTATTGGGCTAGCAGAAGGCGGAAGCCAACGCCATCTTTAGGGCGCAGCACATCGCAGCTCTCCACACTTGATCTTGCTCCCTTGCATAAAAAAAGGGTAATCTGTTGGGCTCCCATCAAAAAATAAAAATAAAAATAAAAGTGGCCCTGCTCCCCATAGTGCCACATGCTGCTTGCATATCATATTCCTGTCTTTCATATAAGTATACCAAGTTTGACATTCCAATATGCCACAGAGATTGTTAGTCAGTAATGAATTTTAATGTTTTAAAAGCCAAAATAGTTTCACTCCATTGAAATAAATATTAACATTTGTCATATACATATAAGTTTAGAGAAATATATATTTACACATAATTTAAAATAGTTATTGCGATGATAATAATAACTTTAACATGCTCAATATGTAATGAAAATTGAAACAAGTTTCCAGGTCCATATAAATTCTTTGAGCAAACAAAAGTTGGTAAATACTGTCTTGACTTCCTCCAGTTGCATAGATTTATTGGATTTATAACAGATAACTACAAAATAAGAAATACTTCAGGGAAAAATGTTCTTGATCATTGCTCTTTTCAGCAAAAACAAGATTACTTTTGTCTAAATTAAGTATAATTTGTACTTAATTTATTGCTTTATACTACAGTTGAAGAAACACTAAGCATGAAATCATCCCATAAATATAAATTCCCGTATTTTCTAAAAGTGACAGAGTGGAATAATGCTTCCTATTTTTTTTTTTTCTGAAGAATATAAAAGATGGAAAATGGGATAAAAATTGGCCATACATTTTACCTTCTAAATGAAAGGCTTGTCTGCTCCCAAAGATTATAGGTATGAAAAATAAATAAAATTGAACCAAAAGTGAAATCCATTTTCTATACTTGGTTTAATATTGTCAGTAAGTTTTAAGAAAGTCTCCAGAGTGGATTTTTTTAAAATTTATATTCTTAAGTAACGTTCAATCAAGTCACATTGTTATTTGGAGCTTTTTATATTCACACTTAAATAGTCACAAATCTTTTTTTAAAAAAATGGTCTGTTGTGAGACTTTGACAATGAAATAGGAGGTAAATTGAGACTCTATGAATGAGGCCATTAGAATGATCTAATCACAGTTGAGCTGTTTCTCCTCTTGTGCTTATTAATAATCTCATCCATCTAGGTATGGTGGCTTTATGAGCACTTGGGAGGCAGAGGTAGGAAGATTGTCCATGAGTTCAAGGCTAGCCTGGTCTATATAGTGAATTCCAGGTTAGCCAGTGCTACATCATCAAAAGACCAAAATATATGTTCATTAATAGAAAATATATTTGTTTTCTGTCTGTTCCTTAAGTGTACATCAAACCTTTCACAAAATCACATTATAATTTATATCATAGCTACAGAACTAAGCAATCCTGAGAAAAGATCTGGGGTTTGAATGGAAGAATAATAATGTGTGTTCAACATTCTAGGTAGATGAGCTGGATAGATGATTTATTGGTTGAGGCACTTGCCTGTGAAGCCTAAGGACCCAGATTCATTTTTTCAGTGCCCACATGAGCCAGATGCACAAGGCATCTAGAGTTCATTTACAGTGGCTAGAGGACCTGGCATGCCCATTCTCTCTTCCTCTCTCTATCTGCCTCTTTCTCTCTCTGTCTTTATAACCAATAAAAATAAATGAAATATTAAAAAATTATAAGCAGTGCCATAGTCAACTTCATGTTGCAGGGATGAACTTCCAAGCCAGACTCTTATTTATGGGAGGAAGGGACTTATTGAAGCTTATAGACCCTGGGGAAGTTTCATAATGGTGAAAGAAGCTGCCCCCCTTGTGTAGGTCTGTGCAGAGAGAAATACCTCACCAGCACCATAAGCACCCACACTCCAGGAACCCTAGGCAAAGTTCCAGCAGTCCTCATTCCTTAGGCTGGAGATCAGGTCTGCCCCCATACACATCTTAAGGTTGGACACTAGGATCTGCCCACAGTGACACCTCTTTCAGCAAGGCAGTTGGACATCTAATTACAAGCTTTAATAAACTTCAGAGTATACTGGGGGACTTTGATTTAAACCACCACAGGCAAGAAGAAGGACTACAGAATTAAGTCAGGTAGTGAGTAACATAGATGAATACATTCAAATGATCAAAAAGTCTATAGGAGGGTTATAGAAACTTGTTGGAATAAATCACTGGTACAGTTTGAAAAGGCAATGAAATGACTCGGTAAAGAAATAGCTTGAATAAGACAATTGTGGGCTCCAGAACTAAACAATCTGAAAGGTGTGATCTGAGAGATGCAGGTCCCACTGTTGACCTTAGAAATACCCGTGGGTTTCCTAGACTTAGTAGGCTCAAAGAACCTGGACACCATCTATCTCTTCTCTGTCATACTCTTACTTACAAGGTAAGCTTCAACCTTGACCCCCATCACAGAAGTGTCCACTTTAGGCTTTCTGGTATCGATAATTTCTACATTACCAGGGTGAGATTACTAAACTTTATCTAACTGCTTTCTTGTTCAAATCTACAATGGTTTCCTCCTGAAATATTCTTCAACAAAAGTTCAAAGCCCATCACTATATAATCCAAAGTAGTTTTAGTTTCAGCTTCATTTCAGACCTCCCCCACTCCATTGCCTGTGCTCAGGTTAGGATTTCCAGCTGAATTACTTACAGACACCTCCCTTAAAATGCCTTAAGTTGAGTTCCAACCTGTGAGCAATCCAGCCCTATAGATCTTCCTCCCGATAGAAGAATCACTAGAATTCATGTTTGTGACAAGCTTCCTAGGCAAATTTTGGAAACAATAGCATAATAGCCACATTGGCTTATATACAGACCCTCAAGCTCTCTGTTCTCCAGTTCTCCATGATTGTCTTATATTCTGGCAACTATAATAAAATATTACTTCTTATGGTTCCAGAGGATGGGAAGTCCAAAGTACCAACAGATTTGGTTACTAATGAGGGCTTGTGATTTCTGTCTTCACATGATACAAGGGATAAACTAGCTCCCTTACACTCCTTTTTGTTTGCTTGAATGCTTGTTTGAGACAGGATTTTACTATGTAGCCTTGGCTGGCCTGGAAACTTGCTATCATCTTTCTGCCTATGCCTACTGAGTGCTAGAATTACATGTGTATATCAGCACACCTAGCTCTAATCTAGTCTCCTGAGCCCTTTTCATAATAACATTAACTCCATGCACAAATACAGAGTCCTACTGACTTATTTGCCTAAATGTCCATGCCTTGATATTTTTGCATTGAGGGTTAAATTTAACACATGAATTTTGAGGAGATACAATTAGATGATAGCATTGGTCATATTTTCCTTCTGCCAAGAATGCCTTCCTACACTAAATCAAAATTAGCATATTTCTTCCTTCATTGTCCTGGCTTTCACTTACAACACTCTTTTAGAAGTGAGCATTGCTTCATGTTCAAAAACTTCCTTATAGGTAGGACTCATATCTTATTCTTGTATATGTCTTCAGCACCAATCATTCTCTATTTCAATTAATATGTCTCCTATCAGTGTTTGTGCAATTGCTGAATCACCTGTTAGAGACTAACAATCTTAAGTCAAGAGAGAGCATTAGATTAATTCTTACTCAGGGAGTGTGGCAAGGGTTTTATTGATCTACTTTGATAGCATTTGTGCTGCTAGATAAGAGAGGTATCCAGCCTGCATTGGAGGGTATAAATATAGAGTGCATTGCCTTTAAGATTTCAGGAAATTGCAGCATGTTGGGCATAATGTTCTCTATTTTTCTATTTTCATTTTTTTGTACCTTGATGTACAATTTAAGCACTATTTGATTAAAGCTATATAAGTTTATAGATCCGGTAATTATTATTTTTAGTAAATATGTAATATGCATTGAAAAGGGCTTTAAAAACACATAGGGCTCTTATAGACAGAAACAATGAGTAGGGAGCCTAGTTAAAATAGAAAAGGCATGGAAAAAATGGGAGAGTCAATGCCATGTTTAAAGGAACAACATATTTAGGAACTAGCTAGTGTTACCCTGTGAAATGAAATGTTCCTCCCTCCTCCTGGGAAACCACAGTAGCAGCATTATGATGGGTCACATGTGTTCTGTCCTGGGATGGTTGTTGGGGTGGACTGAATTAGAGGTAGACTTGGAAAAATGAAAAGAACACATACTTTCCTCTGCTGGTTCTGGCAGACTAACTTCTCCTGTTATTTCAAGAAAAAGCAAATCCCATTTCCATTTTGATCACATCCACAAACAGAAGTGAGCTTTTCACAATTTCTGAAATAGTTTCTGAGACAGACCTTTTCAAATCTCTGGTGTGGGATGCCTCTTTCTAAATTACCTTCCCCCACCTTCAATTCCAGGAATGATGGCAGTATCAATTCTTATGCTTTAGAAGGAGAATAATTCCTATCAGGACACAGGTAGAGTAAGAAGCCAGTTTATTTTTAGCAGGTTATGTTGAAAAGCTCCTTGACAGACTCTGAATCACATAGGAGACAATCTCTGGACACGTTAGTGAGGGGTTTCCTAGATTAGGTTAACTAAGGTGGGAAAACACACTCTATGAACCACATCATTACATGGACTGGGGTACTTGACAGAGAGAGCACTGGGCATCCAGCCCTCTCTGTTTGGTGACTGGGGATGACTAGTTTGCTGACCCGCTACTTCCTGCTTCTGTCACATACCTTCCCTACCCATGATGCAGTGTATCCCCTCGAACTATAAACCAAAATAAGCCCTTCTGCCCCTTAAACTGATTCATATTAGGTATTTGGTCACAGCAATAAAAGAAGTAAGCCACACACGCGCACGCGCGCGCACACACACACACACACACACACACACACACAGGGATGCAAGTGTGCAAGGTTGCACATGTGCACAAGGGGGTGCCACTTCTGGAGTTCTATTGCAGTGGTTGTCTGGTGTGCCAATTCTCTCTCTCTCTCCCCCTCATTAAAAAAAATACAGTCTGTTGGGCTTGCCATAAAAAGAAAAAGTAAAATAGCAGGTGAAAAAGCTAAAGTGAAGCAGTCCTCCAGAGTGAGTATGGACCAAGTGAGTGGCAATGCAGCACCGCTTCTCCCAGATGTTTAGGTAGATAAATCTTGGCTACATCAATTCCTGTTAACCTATCAACCAGAGTGATCCAGCGTAGTCCAAGGTGGTCCTCTTCTCTGAAATACATAGAGCCTTTGTAGAAGCTATCCTTAACCACAATTCATTCTGTTAAATTAGACACATTCCATAAACAAATATGTATAAGAGAAGTTTATTAGAGGAAAAAGAAATAGTAACTTGCTCATCTTTCTCAGGAGGGGCACCATTGAAGTTGGTCAGAGTCTGCTCAGACCAGCTGCATTGTTTTATCCAGAATCCTATCCTTCAAAGCTTTTATCTGGTTAGCTTGGCTGTCTCATTCTCCAGCTGCAAGCCCTATTATTTATCTTCCTCAGTGTTCCTGACTTTGCCAGTTTTAGATTTATTTCAGCACTCACAAAATTTGCATACTCATTAGAAGATGTTATCTTAAAATAATTGCATAACAAATAATAAATCACACTAATTTTATAAACAGAATGAAAGGGATATTTCATTTTATTTCTCAAGCCAAATTAATCTTGAGATTCATTCAATGTAAACTTTCAGACAAAAGGAGAATATGCCTTTAATTTCATTTTCTTTCTTTGCATATGTATGTGTGTGGGGTTTAGGGCAGAGGTGGTGCATGAGCTTGTGGAGGCCAGAGGTTAACACTAAGGGCTTTGCTCTCTCCTTTTCACCTATTTATTGAGATAGAAAAGTTCTTGTTAAACCCAGATGTGATCAGTTCATCTAGTCTAGCTAGCCACTTTGCCCTTGGTCTCTGTCTGTCTTGTCCTCTACTAGGTTTCCAGGCATATTTTACCACACCCAGCATTTATCCAGATTCTGAGGATCTGAACTGAGGTCCTCATGCTTGCATAGGAAGTGCTTTGCTCTCCGAGCCATCTCCCCAGCCCCTAATTTTCATTCTTATAGTCAAACAGGCATCATTTCTATAACTAGCATTATAAGCATGTTTGACAAAAATATTTTAATTAAATATGCATGTGCTTATAGATGTCAGCAAGGTATTTTTTCAATAAAAACTATAAGAAGCATAGAAAGAGTATTTATACTTATTAGAATCATTAAATTTGAAATTTGTATTATAAAGAAAAAACTTAATAATTATTGCTCAAACTTATCTTTTGTATCTTAAGACAGGGCCTTAATATAAAGCCCCATCTGGCTTGGAGCTTACAATCCTCTTGTTTCACACAACCTTCTGAGTGTTGAGATTATGGGTATGTGCTGTTGCACTCAGCTTGACGAAACATGAAGGGTTTCTCTAGATTCTTATATAACCTTTCATTTTTTTTTTTACCTTAAGTTTTGTTAATTTCTGCTTATATAAAAAAAAAGAAAAGCAAAATAAAATTTGCCATGATGTAGAAAGCTCAATTTATTTTAACAAAAATGGTTCCATAAGAAAAACTTATTTTTAAAGAATATTTTTATTTTTTTATTCATGGGTAGAATGGCAGAGCCAGAGAGAGAGAGAGGGAGGGAAAGAGACAGAGGAAGTATGGGAACACAGGGTGTTCTGCCATTGTAAGCAAATCCAAATGTATACAGCTCTTAGTGCATTTGGCTTATCTTTACGTGGGTCTAGGGGAATTGAACTCAGGCCAGCAGACTTTATAAGCAAGCACTTGCAACCACAGATTCATCTCCCAAGACCAAAGTTAACCTGTTTTTTACAAGAATGTTTATATCAGTGGTTGTATGCTTGTGTATTTTTTTAAATTTGTATTTATTTACTTGAGAGTGACAGACAGAGAGAGAAAGAGGTAGATAGAGAGAGAGAATGGGCACGCCAGGGCCTCTAGCCACTGCAAACAAACTTCAGATGCATGTGCCCCCTTGTGCATCTGACTAATGTGGGACCTGGGGAATTAAGCCTTGAACCGGGGTCCTTAGGCTTCACAGGCAAGCGCTTAACCACTAAGTCATCTCTCCAGTCCCGCTTGTGTATTTTTTAAAATTATTTTTTGAAACTTCATTGAAGTTTATACAATCCCCTCCTACTGCACTTTTTGTCCCTTAATCCCATCACCACTTCACTCAAACCATTCATTTTCCCTTCCTTAAATTTTTTTAAAATTTTTTATTGGCAACTTCTATACTTACACATGAGAAACCATAATATTTCCCTCCCTCCCACTTTCTCCTTCACAACTCTGCTCTCCATATCCCATCCTTCTCTTTTAATTTGATGTCATAATATTTTTCTTCTATCAGGAGGGTCTTGTGTAGGTATTGCTATACATTGCAAGGTCATGGATATCAAGGCCAATTTTCATGTGGATAGTTGCATTGTAAGGATTGGTACCTGTCCTTTGTCTCTTATATTCTATCTGCCACCTCTTCCACAATAGACCCTGAGCCTTGGAGGGTGTGAGATGTTTCAGTGTTGAACACTCCTCCGTCCCTTCTTCTCAGAACTATGTTGCCTTTTGGGTCATCCCAGTGGACATTGCCATCTGAAAAGAGAAGCTTCTCTAACCAGAAGTGAGAGTATCATTAATTTATGAATAAGAACATTAAGTGTGGTACTGTCTGGGAAGTTTGGTGAAAATAATATGCACATTTAGCCAGACAAGAACAGGCTTTATACCCCTAAGGCTCATGACCTCCCCTGCCATAGGCTTTTGATTAGGTTTTCAGTACCAGGCATGCATTCCCCTCCATAGAGTAAGTTTCAGTACAATTAGAGAGCAGTTGATTTCCCCAGAGCAGACATGCCACTAGTGCACTCATTTGGTCATTTGGCCCGTCTGGCCAAACTTGAGGCTTCCAGTGTCCACTGTTTCACTATTGATGACTCCTGTCTTCAATAGGGCTGCATATAGTGCAGCTTTTTCCAGCTTTCAGTTGGCTAATTTACAGGAAGATTTTCTGCTCAGCACTAGCTTGATTTCTCAGTGATTTTGTCACTTAGGCATGTGAAGCCTTCAGCAATAGGGTCTTACCATCTATTTCCCACAGAGAAGCAAGGACCTTGGCAATAGCATGTAATGTTTTGGAGGCAACAGGGACCTCCCTGGCCAATGACTAACTGGAAAGTATCCCATCACAAGTACTGTAAATTATCTAGTAACAATCTATGGCTTCAGGATGTGCCATTATCTAAGAAAGTAGATTTTCATATGTCTTATTCAGAATATATTGAACTTTGATTGACCCTCCCCCACTGCCCTTCTTTTATATAATCTCTTTCCCTGACCTCACTTAGTCTTTTCCCCTCCCTGCAATCTGTTCTTCTACATACATATATACAATACTATCCTTTTAAGACCTTCCCTCTCTTCCCTCCCTTATAGCCTTTTTTCTAGCTTATGGACATCTGCTACTGATTTTTGGTTCCAGATCACATACAAGTCTGTATATTTGTAGCTAGGATTCACATATAAGAGAGAATATGTGCCATTTGGCTTTCTGGGCCTGGGTTACCTTACTTAGTATAATCCTTTTCAGTTCCATCCATTTCCCTGAAAATTTCATAATTACATTTTTTGTACTGATGAATATAACTTTATTGTATAGATGTACCACATCTTTATTATCCACTCATCTGTGGATGGACATATAGGCTGGTTCCATTTCCTAGCTATTGTGAATAGAGCAGCAATAAAAATTGTTGTTCAAGTATCTCTAAGGTAGTGAGAAAAATCATTAGGATATATGCCTAGGAGTACTATAGCTCGATTATATGGAAAATCTATTTTTAACTGTCTCAAGAACCTCTACACTGATTTCCACAAAGGCTGTACCAGATTACATTCCCACCAACAGTGCAGAAGGGTTCTCTTTTTACCACATCCTCACCAACATTTATTCTCATTTGCTTTCTTCAGGAGAGAGATGGAATGTCAAGGTAGTTTTAATTTGCATTTCCCTGATGGCCATAGCTCATTTTTTAATTGGGTTGTTTGATTTCTTATTGTTCTATTTTTTGAGCTATTTGTATATTCTGAATATTAATCCTCTGTCAGATGTGTAGCTGGCAAAGATTGTATCTCATTTTGTAGGTTATCTCTTTGCTCTATTCACAGTGTCCTTTGCTGTACAAAAGCTTTGTCATTTCATGATATCCTAGTAGTTGATTAGTGGTTTTATCTCCTGAGAATTATTTTCAAAAAGTCATTGCCTATGCCAATATGTTGAAAGGTTTCCCCTACCTTGTCCTCTAGCAATTTCAGGGTTCCAGGTCTGATATTAAGGTCCCCCATCCACTTGGACTTGATTCTTGTGCATGGAGAAAGACAAGGGTCTATTTTCAGCCTTCTATGTATAGATACCAGTTTTCCCAGCATCACTTATTGAAAACACTATCTTTTCTCCAGTGTATATTTTTGGCATTTTTGTGGAAAATCAGATGACTGTAGCTGCCTGGATTAACACTGGGGTGCTATATTCTGTTCCTTTGATCTACATGTCTGTCTTTGTGCCAATATCATGCTGTTTTTGTTACTATGGCTTTGTAATATAGCTTAAAAATTAGGTATGGTGATATTGCCAACCTTTTATTTGTTGCTCAACATTGTTTTGGCTATTTGAAGTTTTTTCATTCTTCCAAGTGAATTTTAGGATTTTTTTTTCTATTTCTATGAACAATGCCATTGGAATTTTAATGGTGTTTGCATTAAATGTGTAGATTGTTTTTGGTAAGATTGACATTTTCACAATATTGATTCTTCCAAGTCAAGACCATGGAATGTCTTTCCATTTCCTTGTGTCTTCTGCAATTTCTTGCTTGAGTACTTTAAAGTTTTCATTGTAGAGATCCTTCACTTCCTTGGTTAAGTTATTCCAAGGTACCTTATTAATTTTTTGAGGCAATTGTGAATGGAGAGATTCCCTGATTTCATCCTCTGCATTTCTGTGTGTTTATTTTGTATTCTGCCTCATTGCTTGAAGTGTTTATCAGTGCTAACAGTTTGATGATAGAGACTTTAGGGTCCTTTAGGTATAGAATGATATCATCTGCAAATAAAGATAGTTTGATCTCTTCCTTTCCAATTTGTATCCCTTTTATGGGTGTCTCTTGCCTTATTGCTATAACTAAGACTTCCAGTACTATATTAAATTAAAGTGGGGACAGTGGACACCCTTGTCTTGTTCCTTAACTTAGTGGAAAAGCTTCAAGTTTTTCATTTAGCATTATTCTGGCTATAGGTTTGTCATAAATAGCTCTTATTATGTTGAGCTATGTTCCTTCTATTCCTAGTTTCTGTAATACTTTTACCATGAAGGGATGTTGGATTTTGTCAAATGCCTTTTCCGCATCTATTGAGATGATCATGTGATTTTTGTCCTTCTGACCATTTATATGATGTATGACATTATGACATCTATTGATTTGCATATGTTGAACCATCCATACATTCCTGAGATAAAGCCAACTTGGTTGGGATGAATAATATTTCTGATACATTCATGTATTCTATTTGCCAGTATTTTGTTCAGAATTTTTGTATTTATGTTCATGAAAGATATGGGTCTGTAATTTTCTTTCTTTGTTCTGTCTTTTTCTGGTTTTGGTATCAGGGTGATGCTGGTTTCATAGAAGGAGAGGATGGCAGAGATATCTTCTTTAGTGCTGAACACTCCACTGTCACTTTTTTTTAGCACTTTGATGAGTTTTGGGTCTCTGCAGTAGTCTGAAAAGAAGCTTCTCTAACTGAAAGTGAGAGCAAAAGTAAGATATAGTCATAAACATAAATATTTAGGGGACACTTTGGTGGAAGTAATATATCCATTTAGTCAAATAACAACAGTAGATTCCTCTCTCATGCTTATGACCTTCCCAGCTATAGGATTTTGACTAGGTTTTCAGTATCAGTGATGAATTCCCTTTTATGGAGTGGCTCTTAAACTCAATATAAGAGCAGTTAGTTACCACCATAACAGACTTGTCACTGTTGCACGAGTAGGCATATCTTGTCTGACTGGCCAGTTATGTAGTTTGCTGGGCTCACTTCCAGATAAGACTGTTGGTTACTTTAATCTCCCAGAAGGCTGCATAGCCCTTTACAGCCCTGTGAAAGGTAAGCCAAAGGAGGAAGCTTCCAGCTCAGTTCAATCTTGATTTCTCAATGTCATGCAACCAATGCACATGGTGTCTTCAGCAATAGGCTCTTACTATCTAGTTCAGGTGGACAACCAAGAGAATTAGCAATATCTTATATTGTCTTAGGGCACTTATGCCTCCCTGATGGCAACTCACTGGAAAATATCACACCCTTGGAGTTGGAATTTTTCTATAACAACCTATGGCTTCTGAACACAGCATCATCCATCCATGCAGTATACATCTACCCAAACTCTTGTCTTTTTGTTTTAGCTAGCCAAGATGTGGATTTCCATATGGCGTATTCATATCATATTTACTTTGCTCACGTAACAATGATCTTTGAAATATGAAAGTCACAATAGTTGGTCATTGACCTTATTTTCTGAACAACTGGAATTCTATTATGTGATTTTTTTTTTCTTTGACTTTTCAAGATTGTGTCTCACTCTAGCCCAGGCTAACCTGGAATTCACTGTGTATACTCAGGGTGGCCTTGAACTCATGGCAATCCTCCTACTGCCACCTGGGTGCTGGGATTAAAGGCATGCACCACAAAGCCCAGCCATTAGGTAACTTTAATAAATATTTATTTATTTATTTATTTGAGACAGAAAGAGAGCTAGAGATAATACAGGGAAGCCAGAGCCTCCTGCTGCTGCAAATGAACAATAGATGTATGCACCACTTTGTGCATCTGGCTGTATGTGGTCACTGGGGAATCAAACTTGGACCATTAAGTTTTGCAAGCAAGCACCTTTAACTGATGAGCCATCTCTTCAGACCTCTACTATGCTTTTTTTTATATTTTGTGGTTTTTGATAGAAGATATCCCTATGTATCCGAACATGGCCTTGATCATATGGTAGACCTCCTGCCTCAGCCCCCTAAGTGTTGAAATTGCAAGTGTGGTCCACTACATGTGGATTAAATGCTTATGTTTAGTGCTTAAATGCCATAAGCTATTTTGAAAAGTAAATTGTGTTTTAAAATTATTATGTTTGATTATTATTATTTACTGAAAAATATCATTATTTGATTGAAATCTTTTGAGAAATAGATATAAAGTAGACTTTATTCTAGCCATGGTCTTTGCTCCCAAGATGCAGCCTTTGTGGTGTTTCTGCTAGATATTCAGTGTTAATGACGTTCAGTACACGTCTCTAGTGATTACCATGCTGCTTGCTTGTTCATGGGTCTGATTGCCTCTCAACATTTCAGGTACATTTTCCTGAAAGATTTATGAAGTCTTGCTGTGCACATATTGGGCTTAGTCTTGTTTAAAAAGTCATTGGAAACTCCATTAGAATTATGAGGCTTCCCTCCCCATTTGGATAGCTTTTCTTGTCTTCATGTCAGTCATCTGTCAGCCACTACCACTCAGCTCAGTGAGGGCACTGAATTCTGAATGGACTTTGTTTTCCTGCACTGGAGTCAAGAATTACTAAAACTATTTGGAGTTTTATTGTTGCTTGCAGTACACTGTTCTTTGTATAAATATATAGACACATCTATAAGCAGACTGTCCTCAAGCTCATAGCAATCTACCTACCTCTACCACATGAGTGCTGGGATTAAAGACATGTACCACCATGCCCAGATTAAGATGTAACTTTCAAAGATAGGCACGACTTGGTACATTTTATGTTGCCATAACTGAATATATCACAAAATGGTGTTTTACAAAGTGTGGATGTTTATTTAACTCACTTTGTGGATGCTGGGAAGTCATAGCATGGTACTGGCATCCACAGGGCAAGGCAAAGCAAGTTGCCACAAAGAGCTTGCTTTTATAACAAGGCCATACCCGTGATAGCCTACTGACCCATCAATCCTTTAATGCATGGAAAAACACCACCTCTCAATGGCCACTGACATTACTTTGAGACTCAAGCTTATGACACATGAAATTGGGAGAGGTATTAAAATTAAATTAAACCATGCATCAAATAACCCTCGTACTTTGTGCATGTTCATTAAAATGACATTTAAAAATATCTAATCATCTATTTTAAAAAATCTAGTTTCAGAGTGCACTTTTTTAAAAGATTAAAGTTCATTTAAAATGTAACCATCATACATTTTCTGACAAAACACTTTGATGTAGCTTTTAACATTAAGAAATGAAGCTCAGGTTATAAACTACTTTTAATAATTTGTTGATTATTACAAAATTTTCTATAAGAAATGGTGGCACAAAAGCATGTCCTATTTATTTGGCATTTTAAATATTTTTATCTCAAAGCTATTTCCCTGCTTTTATCAACCTCTATTCTATGCTGCTGCAAGTTTAAAATGTAACTTCAGTCAAATACTTTTTTTTCTAAAGAATGTAATGGATTTCCAAGATGTCACTGTGCCTCACATGAAGTCTGCATATTACAAAGCAAATGTTCACAATGATTGATTTTACAAATAAGCCTTGTAATTTGAAACTTCTCTTGGCTGAGAACATGACTGCTGGATGCTGAAGCTTCATGTGTGGATCTTCAGCTGACAATCCAAAAGTAGGGTCATACTTTCATCTCAGGAAAGGTAATAGTGAGTTCTTTTCCTTTAGCTTACTTTCTTTCCTCACTAGCATCTTATATCTGTACCTTTTAAACCTTTTGACACATAATTTATAATTTGTGGATTTTCTTCAAAATGAGCTTTTCAAAGCTTCTAGAAATGATTTCAGCCTTCTTGACATTTATGTCTTCTGCAAATAGGAAAAAGACTATGAATCCAGGCATTCCTTCTTGGCAAGTAAACATAAAATGATGATTTGTTTTGAAAAAGTAATAAGTTAAACAAGCCCCAGGAGAAAAAAAGAGTGTGGATTAGTCTCTTCCATCAACCATATGTTGTGTTTATTTCCAGAAAAATGAAGAGGCAGCATATTTGGGTAATTTTACAAAATGCATAAGGTCACCAAGGAGAACATTGCCATAGAAATCTCAGCCTACTCCTCCATAGCCACCCTCCTCATGAGCATAGGGGTAGGTGAATGACATGGTAATAGCCACATACATCCATGCTCCACATGCCCCATGCAGGCTGAAGTTTCTGGAAGCAAAATTGAACAGTCTATTATAGGATGTTGATGAGGGGATGGTCTTGGGATGAACACAAGCAGAAAGTAAAGAAATGAGAGAGAAGAAATGAGCAGTGGGCGCAGTCGCTTCTGCAGTGAAGCACCTCTACCCCCTAAGGAGAAGGAGAAAGAGGTGATCCAGTTTCATCCCAAACACGAGTGAGAGTCTTCCTCCCACCCCATCAGTGGGAAATCTTAGCTGTTGTGCTCAGTTCCACTGGCTTGAAAACTAAGTGTCCCTCCCTGCCCCAGCAGCAGCCCAAAAGCTAGAATAAGGATTTGTTTGACTCTGACAGAAAATCTGGGTCATACAGCATCTACCACGATGCTAGGGAGAGGGATGTCATAATGAAAATAGACTCATGAGGAAATGTGAAGGAGGATTTTAAGTCAATTTAGCATAATTTTAATTACTTTATTCCTAATATAAAGTGAAGGGACTCCGATGACTACAAAGTGATGATATCCTGTCCTTGTACAAGGCAACAAACAATGGTGGAGCATGAGCATGCTGGGAATCAGTGACTGCAAAGCAGAGTGTGACCCCATAGAGTTCCGGAACAACAGTGGTTACACAGTAAAGAAGCAGTCCAGGATGGAAGTGGGAAGCAGGACATGGTGGTCTTAGTCTATTTTCTGTACTTATAACAAAATGCTAGATACCATGGGTCTTATAAAGGAGAGAGGTTTGTTAGGCTCACCATTCTGGAAACATGGGAGTCTACAGGCACCATGGCAGCCTCTGTATGCCATCTAGTGCTAGCCTCCTGCTGCATAGTGACATGGATGGGGAACATTAAGGCAGAGAAAATGGGCCAGTTCAAGTCTCATTTCCTCTTTGTAGGGATATCATGCCTGGTACTGTAAATGAGGGCAAAATTCTGTAGCTAGGAAGTTCATCCCTAGGGGAGGACCCATTATTATGGTTATGCTAATCGGACAACATATCAAACTACCTTCTAAATATCTATGTTCCCATGGAATGACACTGTTTAAAGCCATAAACACAGAAGTTCTTTACACAAGCAGTAGAGATGGATACAGAAACACATAGATGGCAAAGATCTTAAGAATAATTTACCAGCTTGTGCTCAGCCTCAAACATGGCATCTAAACCCTCTAAGGCTCAGAGAACCATGAAGAAGAGGAAGAAAAGAATGGAAGAGCAGGAGGATGGGAAGTGGGGCTGTAAAATAATGTCTTCTGGACATAAGAAATACACTATACTCATGAGCTCACATGATTGAGTCAGTCAATACTTCACCAGAGATGAGAGCATGGCAAATGACAACTCACACCACCCAGAGGTAATAGTAGAAACTGATGACTTTGGATGCAAGAGAAACATATCCTTTAGTATTGTAGCTACTATACCATTCTCAAGTAAATAATCTCTCCCTATGATTATGCAAGTGACTCTAATTTAACTCAGTGGGATAAGGGAAGGAAGGAACAAACAAATGAACAACAACAAAATACCCATGAAGCATGAAAACAGAATTGGAATTCAAGGGGAAGAAGGTAGGTGTATATATAAAATAAAAATTCATATATAATTATACTAAAAGCAAGAAGGCAGGTATAATGAGAGGAACAGGGGAAAGAAGGTAGTTGCATGCAGTGGGATCACAAAGAATTGTATAAATGCATAAAAATGTCAAAATAAATAAAAAAAAATTAAAGCCACTAATCCCATCAAGGGGCCCATCCTCCTAACATATTTCAACTTAAATTAACTCCCAAAGGCCTTACCTCCAAATATCATCAACTTGTTAATTGGATGATTTAAGTTTCTAGCACTTTAACTTTTAGTAGACACATTTAAAAGATAGTGGACCTTAAGGAATTTAAGGAATGGAAACAAAGACAGAGATAAAGATGTTCAAGGCAGGGGGGATTAAGTATGCTTCTTGTAGGTTGTTAATAATAGTTCCTTACTAAGGACATATCAAATCCTCTTAAAGAGGAACATTGAATTGTATTGTATTGTAGATGCAGTATCATTGATGCAGAGGGCAATTTTGATGACCTTAGATTGGTCAGTAGGAAACTAAAAGATGTCTACTTCATACCACAACATGAATTAATCTTCTTCATGGAGGTGAGATCCTGTCTTGAGAGTTCAAAACAGCAGAAGCTCCTGTATAATTTAGATATACTACATTAGGAGTCACTGAATGTAGATTGTACATGAGCTTGCATACCCATGTGATGGTACCATGTATAGCAAAATCCAAAGAAGAGAGGAATCTGTATCCCCCTGTGGATCCATATCTCTCCCATTCCCAGCTGAGCCTCAAGCAGAAGATTTGGCTATGCTAAGGGAAGAAAGGTCATAGCCATCTCCAATTTTCCACTCTTCCATCCACTCTTACCTATGTTGTACAAACAAATTCTACCTTATGAGCATACATGTCTACAGGACTGTTGACCTTGGTCATAGAGATTACCACGTCAGCCCTCACTCCCCAACCCACTCTGACTTGGTTTTCTAGGTGATTCTGCAAGGATTTCTTTTGCTCACTCTTGTCTCATTGACAAAATTAAGTTACTTTACAGCCAAAACACATCTTTGAATCTCCACAGTGCCATCCTAAGATTATACATAAGAGGGTTTGGAAGAGCTGTCTTTGATTGATTAGGCACAGCTTATAAACAGAACATGGCCAGAATTGTCACAGGTAGGCACAAGGCCTTTTGCACTGAAGACACCAGGATGCAACTCAGGCTTGGGTACAATGGCTGCAAGTTGCACACAGAGCTGTGGCTGTCACACCACCTTAGATGTACTTTTCACGTGACTAAGAGCACCTAGTGAGGGGCACAGGAAAGGCTGAAGGTCAAGGGGATGATCTAAAGTGACTTTTCATAAAATATATTCATGATTAAGATGGGTTAGTCTTTCCATAAAATCTCAAGTAATTATTAGTGAATCTATGCTTTGATTTACTTTGGACAGAGTGAGTTGAGCAGTATGCAGTACTGTAATATGGGAACAGGGGAGACAAACACGAGTCATATTGCTGTTCTGTCCTTTGGAAAGGAAGCTTCAGGCAAATACAAGGGACTATTCACTGAAGCGGGTTCTGTCATCACTTTTACTAGGGTTTCTTAGGAAGCTGGGAATAAGCTGTGTGCCTTACTTTGAATGAGAGAAGTGATTGCAGCAGGGGTCTGTGTGCCAGCCTCATGCCTGGCTTTGGTTCATTTCTTCACCTTTATTTTTGCTTTTATTTTCAGTTTCTTCCATTTGTCTTAAAACACTGTCTTGTCATAATTCCATTGGGGGTATTTCAAATGAAGTTAGAGTAAGCCTTGACTAATATCCTTCATTTTAATTCCATTTCTTTTGGAAATAGTCACAGTGGTAAAAGTATCAAATGTTTACTTATAGATAAATAATAAAAACCTCCCACCACTGTAGCTATTTCCACTGCTTTGTTATACTAAACAAGAAAATAAGAAATAAATCCATAAGTATCTGTTTAATTGCTGCTTGTTAAAGAGAGGGTGGGAAGGAATGAGTAATGAAGAAGAAAAAGATGATATATGAGAATCCAGGAGACTTCCTGATTTAGCTTCCAGGAACCCCTTCTGCCTATGAAAGATTTTGATAGTGATACATCAGGATTTGGTGTGTGTGTGTGTGTGTGTGTGTGTGTGTGTGTGTGTGTGTGTGTAGATGGTTCTACTCCTTACCTCACCATAGTGGAGCTTGTTTACTGATACTGGGGTTACTGCCTGAGAGGGTTTGCTGAATTAAGTCTTCTCCACCCGCCAGAACAGGAGAGTGTGCCAAACATTGGCAAGGGGAAACTGGTTATAATACTCATAAGCTCATCCCCAACAATATACTGCCTCCAGGAGGTGTTAGTTACCATCACTGTGAATTTAGCTTCAAGGACACTTTAGTTCATGGGGGACACCTGAATCAAACCACACTTGTATGGAGATGGCTCTTACATTACCTACAATTCTGATTCAACAGCATTTCTAACTGTTGAAGGAATGGGGAGGTTTTCAAACAATCAAGTTTACCATCTTTCTGGAAATCTTTCAGTGATACTTTTAAAATATTTTTTCTTTATTATTGAATCGTTAAAATATCTGTGGAATTTATTTGAGGAAGCCTTTTGTTTCTCGAACAGAAATGAACATTACGGGGATATTCCCTCTTATCTTCTAAAGACCATGTCTATACTAATATCTTGGGTGTGACAGAAAGTATGTTGAAGAAGAAAAGCATAGAGCAATAGCTAGCCACCGGGGATTTGCTTGGCTTAAGCGGTAAACACACCCTTTTTCCCCAAGAAAATGTACCTAGTAACGTGTTGGAAATGTACTACTCCTACCCATACTGAGCTGCACACACATCCCACGACTAATAATGAACTAGGTTTTTCTTTCCTTATTTTGTGATCAGCTCCTATTCAAATGTGTTCTTAGATCCAAGATACAAATGAGATAGACCATGAGATGGGCTGGTTTGGCATGTATGTGCAGTAACGCAAATTATGTCCTCTAAGGAACTTTCAGGAAGAAACCCCTATATACCATCTTATACCAATGTATAACTGGACATACATATGATTAAAACAGATGCATCATGGGAAGGAACATGCACAGTAGAGAAAATGTTATAAAATCAAACCCTGCCAATCAAACCAAAAGGCCACCCAAACTATCCTCCTAGCAACTGGTCTACCATACTCTAAAATCCTGTAAGAAGAAACTCCAATCAATAACCCTTGTCTACTCTCCACTTTAATAACCCACAGCCCCACTGGACAGTGCATTCAAACCTTTACTGTCACTTTGCTCTTTGAGTTTCTTGCTGTTTTACTCTTCAGTTCTCTGAGTTAGACACCAAGAACCTGGAGACACCCAGATCAAGAACTAGTGGTAATACTTTAATTTCTCTAGAAAATACCATCATCAGCCTTAATGATCACCTTGCTAAGGCTCTGTGAATTAGACTGGTTATATTTTTGTATGCATTATCCAGAATGTATCAACAAACAAAAAGTTGCTTGGTTTGTGGCTATATGCATACTGTTTATTTCAATTCATCCTCAGAGGACAAAAATGTATAATGTTGAAGAAATGGACATTATGACATTAAAGGCACCTCTGTCCTGTGACCAGCAGAATGACAGTCTAAAGTGTGTGGATAATTTTAAGTATGTGGTTATTGATAGAAAAAAAAAAAAAACTCCTTGAAAGAAAACAATTTGTAAACAGTTTTGGCAGCTTTAGAAAACATTGCTTTATTTCTTTAAAAAAAATCAAACTTTAGAGCCTTATAGTTGTTTGTGGCATTTCTTTAAGTATGAATTATATTTCCACTAGTCTTTTATGCTAACCTGAGCTTGGTCAAGCATGAAAACCAGTCCAAATGTAATGAAAAACTATGGTTTTAATCTGAAAATTCAAATAGTATTTGAAATTTAGTGCCTGAAGTAAAATACCATGAGCAGAAATTAAAAACTTCTTAAATGCTCCATTCCAAAGAGACACTCACCTGTTTGGGTATGTCTCCTCTGGGCAAGTGGTAATTCCCCTCATGTGTTAATGCTGAGACAGGAAAAGTCCCACAACTTATTCTCCCCTTTTATCTTTATTTTCCAGATTTTAATAAAACTAATAACCTTAGACAAGGTTGGGATGTGTAGCCTAGACTTGACTCTAACATAAATATATAGCCCATGCTGGCCGAACACTTGCATCATTTCTCCTGCCTTAGCCTTCTGAGTTCTGGAATTATAGGTACATGCCACCATTCTGGCTTTTGATTTATTTGTGTCAGAAATGTTCTTTCTTCAACCTTCAACCCTTTTTTTTCTGCTTAGAATCTATTTAGATTACTTCATCCTAAATTACTAGTAAGTACTCTTGCATAAATAGGCACATGGAATGAGTGCTTGGTAATAATTGTTTTAAATGATGTCATTAAATGAATTTCATTGATTGTTTTGTCAGGAAGCTTTATCTCGCTATACTTAAATTACTACATCTTCTAAATTATTTGTAATGAAGTGAACAAATAGCCTAAGATTTTTCATGATCTCACAGACAGGAATGGATAACTGATACTCAAGGCATTTATGACAGGAGCCAGTGCTTTTCTTACCCCAAGGTGGCTTGCACATTTTAGTGTGGCATCACAAATAACACATTTACTACTAGGCAGCCATAAAGTAGTTTCCAATGCAAGACTTTATGCACATCTTTAATGAAGTCCTTCAAGATAGTTATTGTCATTCACAACTTGAAGGAGACAAAACTGATGTCAGACAGGTTAAGTAATTGGCTCCAAATCACACAGCAATAAAACATCCAAGCTGTGACTTTTTCCAGGACTCTGATTTCCAGGATACGTTATCTTGTTATTTGCTTGCAGTTGGCCCATAGATGGCTGAAACAATATGTGCATCTCAATGCCACTTGGCTGTGGTTAAGCAATTTCAATGCACTAATAAGAAGACATCAAAACCAGACTGATACTGGAAGTCTGTTTAAAATGCACCTTTTCCTTAACAAAGATCCTGGGGAAGTACAGTTGGAAGAGACAGGAATTCTCCTCAAAATTTATGTTCACAAAACCTCCCTTGCTTCTCCCAGCAGCATGGATGAGACCTTTCCTATTTTCTCATTTGTTGGGATACTTCATACCAAACACATTCTGTGAGCAGGCACTTATTAAGCATAGGCCCCTGTTAGGTTTGGAATCATAAGGGTGCATGGAACTCCATCTCTGACCCTGAAGAATGGGCCCTTGAATCTCTTGTACTTCCACTGTCCTTTCTACTCCAACCAAAGGAAATGGACATTCATTTATTTTTCATTGTATGTGATGCTTAGATTTGGAAGGTGAAGTTTGCAGACCTGCCTTTTCCCTAATGGATTAGTTGTTCCACCTCCTTACTAAACCAGGTGAGTGCTTCTTCCCACATTGTATGAACATGCTCTACCATCTAACCATCCACTGTCGCTGGTCAGAATAATTTGGGCTGCCCAGAGCAGGATGCCGTGGTTTGGTCCTGGCTCATGTCTGCTTAGTGCCTCTATTAAAAAATTGGCTAACTGATCCCCTTAGTGGATCAGGACCCATAGCTGGAGCTGGGAAACAAGTCAGAACCATGTCCAAACATGAACCCACTCTCCATTATGAAGTTACCACCAATTGTGGGCTACAAGAGGGCCTCTGCCTATTAAATTCTCTACTAAAAAATAAGGTTTATCCCATTTGTCTAGTGCTAACTTTACTCTCCGTTGGAGAATCTGCTTCCCCTTTACAGATAGACGCAGATCCTAAGGAGAGAACCACCCCATCATACCTCAAAAGAGCCCCAGCTGAAACTAAGAACAATTGGCTAAACAAGCAAGGGTGCTATTTTCTTGGTGAACCGGGTACCAGCACAAGGGTGAAAGAGATGGACACCAAATCAGACATCCAGAGCCCTAGAGGCCCCCAAGACCTCATCACTGAAGCAGACCAAAAATGAACCCAACATGGCTCAAGGAAATTTTGCGGAAGAGGGGGCGGAAAGAATGTCAGAGCCACACTTTGGGTCATGATATACAGAGACATTTTTCCTACCCATAACTTTGGGCTAATTCCACAATGCATGACCCATATACCTCAGCAAGGAGGGGCCAGGGGGAGGGAGTAGGACATGAATGAGCCTAAGAATGGTACCAACTTGACTGTATTCACTGAGTACAAAACTAATTAAGAATAAATAAATAAATAAAAATTATGCGTGTAGAGCCGGGCGTGGTGGCGCACGCCTTTAATCCCAGCACTCGGGAGGCGGAGGTAGGAGGATCACCGTGAGTTCAAGGCCACCCTGAGATGACAGAGTGAATTCCAGGTCAGCCTGGACCAGAGTGAGACCCTACCTCGAAAAACCAAAAAAAAAAAAAAAAAAATTATGCGTGTGTGAGCGCATGCATGTACATGCACATGTGCCAGTGTGTGTGAATTGAGGTTAGAGGACCATCTCAGGGTGTTGGTCTTCTCCTTCCATCATGTCTGGGACAGGATCTCTCTTGGTTTTTGCTGTGGTAAAGTCCAGACTGCTATCCAGGAGCTATGTCCCCAGACTCACTCTATTCAAGTTACTGTGCTGTATTTACGTTTTGATGAGTATACATTTTCATAAACTGAACATTTGTTATTGGCAAAGCCAATGTGAGGTTAAATAAGCTTTAAATATTTTTTTAAATACTCATTTTGGGGGCTATCATGGAGGATCTTTTAATAGCTTTCAAAATGTTTTTCTCTTTACATCTGGTGATGTTCTCTGTGCAACAACAAATATAATTTCTGTGTTAGCCTTTTATAATGTCATTGTTTTGAGATGTCTACTAAAAATTGAGACTCCTGTGGGAAGCTTCATCTAGGACTCTAAGAAATGTGGACATTTTTTAAAACTGTTAAAATCAGCTTACAGTATAAAAAAGTCAAAATTCATTTTTTGTATAGAGAAAATTTTAGCAGCTCTTTTTCTTGTGAATTCCTACTCTGTGTGAGTGTTTCTTGTGTTGTGTACCCTTGACATTTGCTATGTTGTGTAATTCTTGCCTAATCACAGGGTCAACCTGGAACAGGAGGAGAGGTGAGCTGACCTTCCCGGCATAACGTAGCTCGTAAGTGACGGAGAAGGAGACCTGTAAGGACTCTGTCATCAGGGTATCTCTCACAGTACTGCAGTGTACCTATTTTCCCCTTGGCTGGTAGAAATGTTCTATTATTCCAACATCCTCTAAAGCATTTGGAATCACAAAAGTGTCAAATGCATATATTATAAGGCAGAAGTTTTAAGAGTTCTTATTATTTATCCCTTAAGAGAAGCTTGGAAAAATTATGTGTTATTGATTATTTTTAGGTTAGCATCTACAATTCATCATAAGTTTAAATTCCATGGTGGTGTAATTTATTAAGCATGCTAAATACTAATGAATTTCATTAAAACTTTGTTATAAGTTATGCATTCATTTGACTTAATTAGCATAGTAAACTGATGCTTACTATCATCCATTTAAGACATTAATAACAAACTCCTCAACAGTTGAAAACTTTATTACTTTTCTCTTTGATGTTATTATTTTTTGCATTCCATAAAATTTTATCATTAAATATTTCTGTTCCTGAAAGTCTTTCAGCAATCACCCTATTATTCTTTTCTCTTAAAGAGGTATATATCTTCATATTGACTATGAAACCATATATCATGAAGAATTAAAAATATTCTATATTGACTTATTATAGTCAATAATAAATAAATGATAATAAAATAAAATCTTTATTAAAAATTTATACAATCTCTTCTGAACATCTCCATTTTCCCACTTCTTCATCCCCCTACCCTGAATCCCCACTTTTTTCCTACTATACCCTCTTCAATATTGATATCTTTTTCTTTCTTTTCCCTTCCTCCATCATCAAGGGCAACCTGTTGTTGGGCCCAATATTATAACAACAGCTGCTATGAGATCATGCAATGCAATGATCACTTTATGTCTGGAGGATAAGATACTTTATTTTTGGAAGATAACATTCCAAAGCACTCCTCCCCATCTTCTTGCTCTTACATCCTTTCTACCACCCCTCCAGCTATAGTCTGTGGGTCATTTCAAGATATATAGAGATGTCTCATTAAATGCTGAACACTAAATTGTCACTTCTCAGCACTGTGACAAGTTTTGAGTTTCTCTGATAGTCATTACGATTGGAAAAGAGAGACTTCTCTAACAAAAAGTAAGGGTAATACTAGATATATGTATAAAAATAAGTATTCAAATATGTCCATGTATTTAAACCACAGTAGTAACTCCATCTACATTTAGGGTGTTGCAGTCAGGTTCTCATTGCTGGCAGAAATCACCCAACCAAGAGCAGCTTGTGAGGGGAAAGAGGGTTATAATTTGGCTTACAGACTCAGGGGGACGCTCCTCATGGCAGGGGAAAATGATGGCATGAGCGGGTGGTGGACATCAACCTCCTGACCAACAACAGATGGACCACAACAACAGGAGAGTGTGCCAAACACTGGTAAGGGAAAACTGGCTATAACACCCATAAGCCCACACCCAATTGTATACTGCTTCCTGGAGGCCTTAATTCCCAAATCTCCATCAGCTGGGAACCTAGCATTCAGAGCAACTACGTTTATGGGGGACACCTGGATCAAACCACCACAGGGGGTCTCTCAGCCATAGGTTTTTGGTTAGGTTTTATTTGACAGAGAAAGAGGGAGAGAGAGAGAGAGAGAGAGAGAGAGAGAGAGAGAGAGAGAGAGAGAGAATATTTGTGCCAGGATCTCCAGCCACTGCACATGAACTCCAAATGCATGCGTCCCCTTGTGCATCTGGCTAACATGGGTCCCAGGGAATTGAACCTCAGTTCTTTGGCTTTGCAGGCAAACACCTTAACTGCTAAGCCATCCCTCCAGCCCTATAATCTCTAGTTTTGGCTAATTCTCCTCTCTCCTACTCCTCCCCTCCATCTTCCAACCCTACCACCTTAGATCATCACCCCCAGTATTCTTGCCTTCTGCTTACTTCCCTACTACCCATGTCCTTTAATCCCACAGCTCGCTTCCTTCCCTCATGGCTCTTTTCTGGCTTTTTGATCTCTACTGATGGCTGTTACTTCAACTCACATATATCAGTAAAAACTTGAAGCTAGAATTAACATATGAGAGAAAACATGCAATGTTTAACTTTCTGAACCTGGGTAACCTCACTTAGAAAAATATTTTCTAGATTCATCTACTTTCCTGAAAATTTCATAATTCTATTTTTCTATATTTTGCATATTTACAACATCTTTATTTTCTATTCATCTCTTGATGGGCATCTAGACTAATTCCATTTCCTGTATATTACTAATAGAGCGGCAATAAGCATTGATGCACACATATTTTTGTAGTAGAGTCTTGAGGATAGATGCCTAGGAGTGGTGTAGCTGGGTCATGTGGTAGGTCTATTTTTAGCTCTATCAGGAACCCCCACAGTGATTTTCATAACAGGTGTACCAACTTACATTCTCACCAACAAGAGGTTATAATTTGCTTTTCCCTGATAACTAAGGATGCTGAATCTTTCTTTTTATTATACTTATTGGTGATTTGTGCTTTTTTTAATTCTCTATTCTGAGCTAGTGGGATTGCTTAGTGGTTAAGGAATTTGCCTGCAAGGTCAAAGGACCCAGGTTCTATTCCCCAGGACCCACGTTAGCCAGATACACAAGGGGGCACATGCGTCTGGAGTTTGTTTGCAGTGGCTGGAGGCCCTTGCGGGCCTATTCTCTCCCCCTCTCTCTCCCTCTTTCTCTGTCAAATAAATAAGCATCTAAAAAATTAAATTTGCTATTCAATACTATAGCCCATTTTTTTTTTAAATTTAGTTGTTTGACTTCTTATTACTTAATTTTCAGGATTTTTTTTTTAGTTCATTGTATATACTGGGTATTGAACCTGTATCAGATTTATAGCAGGTAAAGATTTTCTTCTTTTTTTATTAATTAGTTTTGTACTCAGCAAATACTGTCAGTTTGGTACCATTATTAGGCTCATCTGTGACCTACCCCCTCCCCATGGCACCTCTTTGTTGAGATATGTGACTCATTCATTCTGGAGTTAGCCCACAGTTATGGATAAGATAAATGTCTCTGCATATCATGACACAAAGTGATGCTCCGACCTTCTTTCAACTCCCTCTTCCACAAAATTTTCCTGAGCCATGTTGAGCTCATTTTTGGTCTGCTTCAGTGATGAGGTGTTGGGGGCCTCTGAGGCTCTGCTTCTCAGATTTGGTAGAAGTTGATTTTTCTCTGTGTTGATCTCCTTCCCCCTTGTGCTGGTATCTGGTTCATCAGGAAAACAGCATCCTTGCTTGTTTCGCCAATTTTTCTTAGTTTCAGCCAAGTCCCTTTTGAGGTATGATGGGGTGGCTCTCTCCTTAGGATCTACATCTATCTGAAAAAGAGAAGCAGATTCTCCAATGGAGAGTAAGTTAGCATCTGGACAAATGAGATAACCCCTACTTTTTTTAATAGATAATTTAATAGGTGTAGGCCCTCTTGTAGCCCATGATTGATGGTAGCTTGATAATGGACAGTGGGCTTATGTTTTGATATGGTTCTGACTTGTTTCCCAGCTCCAGCTATGGGTCCCATACCACTAAAGGGACCAGTTAGCCAAATCAAGAGCAGATGGTTACCCACCATGGCTGTATGCCACAATTGCACTTATGTGGGCATGACAACAGGTTATTTGCTGCTAAATAGGTTAAACCATGAGTTGCTTAGACAGATATTGCTCATTTTCCCCCATTTTCACCTTCAGGAGTTTTGGGTTGGAGTCTCTCGGGTCTTATATATACAATCATGTCATCAGCGAATAGAGCTAACTTAACTTCTTCTTTTCCAAGTTTTATCCCTTTTATTTCCTTCTCCTGTCTTATTGCTTGAGCTAGGACTTCTAGTACTGTATTGAAAAGCAAAGGTGAGAGTGGACAACCCTGTCTTGTTCCTGATATTAATGGGAATTCCTCCAGTCTCTCTCCATTAAGTATTGGTTTGGCCTTTGGAGCTTTGTATATTGCCTTTATTATGTTAAGATATGAACCAACCATGCCAATTCTTTCCAATGTTTTGATCATGAAGTGATCTTGTATCTTGTCAAAGGCCTTTTCTACATCTATCAAAATGATCATGTGGTTTTTATGTTTAACTTTGTTTATGTGGTGTATTACATTGGCAGATTTCCATATGCTGAACCACCCCTGTGTTCCTGGGATGAATCCCACTTGGTCAAGGTAGATAATGCTTTTGATGTGTTGTTGGATTTGGTGTGCTAGGATTTTGTTCAGGATATTTGCATCTAAGTTCATCAGGGAAATAGGCTGATATGTTTCTTTTCTTGTGGAATCTCTGCCTGGTTTTGGAATTAGGGTGGTACTAGCTTCATAAAAGGGGTTGGGTAGCTTTCCCTGTTTTCCAGTTGTATGGCACAGTTTGAGGAAGATTGGTTTGAGTTCTTCCATGAAAGTTTGATAGAATTCAGCTGAGAAGCCATCTATCTGGTCCTGGACTCTTCTTTTGGGGGAGGTTTTTACTTACTTTTTCAATCACTATGAGTGTGATGGGTTCATTGAGGTGATTAATCTTCTCTGAGCTTGGCTTTGACAGATGGTATGAATCCAGGAATTTATCCATCTCCTCCACGTTATCCAGTTTTGTGGAGTAGAGGTTTTTGAAATAAGTCCTGACGATTCTCCCAATTCACTTATGTCTGTTGTTATCTCTCCTTTTTCATTTTGAATTTTGTTAATTTGAAGCTTTTCCTTTTTTTGCTTGATCAAATTGGCCAGGGTTTGTCAATCTTGTTTAATTTTTCAAAGAATCAGCTCTTTGTCTTGTCCATTTTCTTAATTGTTTCCTTGGGTTCCAATTCATTAATTTCTGCTCTGATTTTAATTATTTCTTTCCTTCTGGTGCTCTTTGGGTTGGATTTTTCTTGTTTTTCCAGTACCTTTAGGTGAATGGTTAGGTTATTGATTTGGGATATTTCTGTCTTTTTTTTTTTAATAAATTTTTTTTTAAATTTTTTATTTATTTATTTGAGAGCGACAGACACAGAGAGAAAGACAGATAGAGGGAGAGAGAGAGAATGGGCGTGCCAGAGCTTCCAGCCTCTGCAAACGAACTCCAGATGCGTGCGCCCCCTTGTGCATCTGGCTAACGTGGGACCTGGGGAACCGAGCCTTGAACCGGGGTCCTTAGGCTTCACAGGCAAGCGCTTAACCGCTAAGCCATCTCTCCAGCCCTCTGTCTTTTTTTTATGAAGGCATTGAGTGCTATGAATATTCCCCTGAGGACTGCCTTCATTGTGTCCCATAACTTTAGGTACAATGTGTTCTCATTGTCATTCAATTCCAGAAATTTTGCAATTTCATTTTTTATTTCATCCACTGTCCATTTATTGTTTAAAAGTGTATTGTTCAATTTTCAGGTGCCATTGGGATTCTTGGTGGGTCTTTTGTTGTTGATTTCTAGCATTATAGCATTGAGATTTGATCATGCATGGATTATGTTAATCTTCCTAAATATGTGGAGGCAGTCTTCGTGAGCCAGTATATGGTCTATTTTAGAGAATGTTCCATGAGCTGCTGAGAAGAATGTATAGTCTGTAGACTTGGGATGGAATGTTCTGTATATTTCCATTAGGTCTAAGTGATCTATGGTTTTGTTGAGCTCTCTTACTTCCCTGCTTAGTTTCTGTTTGGATGATCTGTCTATTACTGATAATGGTTTATTGAAGTCCCCAGCTATGATGGTTTGGTGGTTATTTCTGTTTTATTGTCAAGTAGGCTTTGTTTTATGAACTGTGGTACCCCTGTGTTTGGTGCATACAGATTTTTGATTGTAATATCCTCTTGATGGATCATTCCCTTAATAAGTAGGAAGTGGCCTTCTTTGTCTTTTTGATTATTTTTGGTTTGAAGTCTATTTTATCTGATATTAATATAGCTACTCTTGCTTGTTTCTTATTCCCATTTGCTTGGAATATTATTTTCTGCCCTTTTACCCTGATGAGGTGTCTGTCTTTAGTGGTGAGGTGGGTTTCTTGAAGGTAACAGATTGAGAGGTCTAATTTTTTGATCCATCCTGTTAGCTTTTGTCTCTTTATGGGTGAATTAAGGCCATTAATATTTAGGGTAATTGCTGTGAGATTTGATTTGATCCCTGCCATATTGTGATGGTAAATGTGGGTTGGTGTTTTCGTGGACTTTGAAGTTTTTTGTGCCTACTCTGAGTTTGGTTGGTGTGATCTGCTTCTTGTAGGCATTTACATTATGTAATTTGTGGACTGTGAAAACTCAACTTAGGATGTTCCAGAGGAGAAGAACTTTATTAGGAAATGGTATAGGAACAGTTATAGTAATATTATGTCAAGGGAATATTTTCCCATGTTCTGAGAACTTCACCAAAGTTTAATTTAAAAAAAATGGGGTAATGTGTTTGACAGAGAAAATTTCAAGGCAGAATGGCATTAAATCTATGGGATGGCTTCATTTAACAGCCCTGATTTTGGTCTATAATGAAAGACAGCAAAATTCAGAGAAGATATAACAAATGCATATAATATTTGACATAGAAATGATTGTGAGCTAGTTTCCAGCCCCAGACACAAAAACTGGATACAGCATCTTCAGGTGTAATTGTTAGAGAGATTATCATCAGTTAGGATAAACCTTAATGGTGAGACAATGGAAAGATTGTTCTTAGGGTGAAACACAGGTCATTGAAGGCTCAAACTGGTAAGAATTCAAGTTCCTTTGGAAGTAAAAAGCATATAGGAAGAATATGAAAGAAGTCTTTGGTGCTGCTGTAGCTTTGGTCCAAGGGCAGGTCTTGTCCCTATTTGGAAACAGAACTTAGCAGCATTGACCACATGGTGCTGGTTTTAGAAGCATCATGAATTATACCACTTTTCCTGAAAGCCACTGAGGCTAAGCAATGTAAGGCACGTTAAAGTCTCGGCAAAGAGGCCCTGTGAGGCCACTATGTGAAGCTGTGAAAATGAACCCTATGTATGTTGCAATAAAGGTACCCAATGTTGGAGATGCTATCTACCAAGGAAAGCTGAAGGCTCAAAAAGGGTCTTACCTAACAGAGAGGCTGCTCAATTGGAAAGGTGGACATACTCAAGCCATTTGGATCCCAGAGGATGCAACAATGAGTTCCAGGTACAGGATAAGAATCTGCAGGATTTAGTGTTTTCCATTCTGAGTTTTAGTCCTGCTTTGATCCAGTCTTTCCTCTTTATGCCCCTGTCCCTTTCTTTAATAATATAACATGCTAATTTTGAGTTATTGTATATTTGAAGTATGCAATTTCTGTTTTGATTTTACAAGATTCATGTCTCAGATGAGGCCATAGATTTTGGACTCCTGAAGAGTGTTGTGACTAGGAAAAGCTATGGGGACATTTAAAGTTGGACTGAATGCATTTTGCATTATGAGATGGCCATGAGTTTATTGGGTCCAGAATGGAACATGGTGGTTTGAATGTAGAATATGCCTTATAAACTATGTGTTTGAATACTTAATCCACAGTTGTTAACGCTGTTCAGGAAGGTTATGGAATCTTTAGGAGGCACAGTCTTGTTGGTGTAAGTGTGTCAATGGGGGAAAGCCTTGAAGTGTTAAAGCCAGGCCCTGCTAACTAGCTTACTCTCTTTTCTGATGGTGTGGTGAGGGCATGCCAGTTTTCTGCTCCTCTTGTGGATGTTTCTTCTTCTGAGCTAAAATAAACTCTTTCCTTCCCTAAGCTGTTTCTGGTTGGATATTTTGTCTCAGCAATGATAAAGTAACTGATACACAAAGGCAATCTTCAATACCAATTCTTGCCCACTACTTTTCAAACCATATGCCAGTCCCAATATATTTTGCTTACTTAAATAAATATTTCAAGAATCTCATGGAGTTTTATTAATGTAATATGATCAAAATTTTAACTTCCCAGTTACATTGCAAATAAACCTTGTTGGGTTCACCTAATTCTCATAATTATCCTTTAATCGGGTAATTAGTTTCTCTTCTTGTTTATTGAAAAGAAAGAAGTGAAGAGCACTTCATACTATAAGAGACTATCCATTTTCTAGGATCTGTACTTCAAAAGATTATCAGCATCTTAAAAATGAGTATTATTTGCATTCACTTTTCTTTGATATACAAATACCCATTTAAGTGGATTTTTCAGAACATAAAATATTAATCCCTGACTGTTTTTTCTTGGATGGCGATAACAAAATAACAATGGACCTGGCTTAAATCAGAGATTAATTTCTTATAGTACTGGATACTGAAAGTCCAAGGTGAAGTAAAAGCTAATGTGTCACCTGGTAGGCTTCTCTTTCTGCTTTCTGATTTGCAAACATGAGAGAGAGAAAGAGAGAGAGAGAGAGAGAGAGAGAGCGGCACGTGCACGTGAGAGGAGATCATTTATTACTACCTAGGTCCTCATTTTCACTACCCCATCCAATCCTTATTACCACTCAGTATCAGTTACTTTTCATTGCTGTGAACATATACCAAAAAGCAAGCAACTTAAGAAAGGGAAGGGGTTCATTTTGGTGTAATGTTTCAGAAATTAGAGCATGCCATGGCAAGGAGGGCACCACAACAAGTGCAGAGCTGATCACATTGCAGCCACAATCAGGAAGCAGAGGAATGAATAGGAAGTATAGGTTGACTATAAAACTCTAAAACCTGCCCTCCCTCAGTGAGCCACTGCCTCCAGCAAGGTGTCACCTCCTAAAGCCTCCATGACCTTCTCAAACAGTGCCACTAGCTAGGGACCAAGTGATCAAACATGTGAGCCTATGGAGGCATTTTACATTCAAGCCATGACATCTTTAAAGATCCCGTTTTCTAATACAGGTGTTCTTCAGTATCATGGTGAATGGGATCCGAGACCCCTGAAAACACCCCAATCCTTGGATGTTCAAGTCCCTTATTTAAAATAGAGACAAGTAGCCAAGTTTTCCAGTTGTCATGTATTTCCTCCTACATATTTTGAACTTCCTCTAGATTCCCCAAGTGAAGTAAGTGTCATGTCATGTTGGTTATGGTTATAAAAAAGAAAAAAAAAGGCTGTACATGTTTAGTATAGATGCAATTTCTCCTAAAAATTTTCCACCTAAGTTTAGTTCAGTGTGGGAGCACAGAAGGTATTGCCTAAATAGAAAATGTGGTTTTTTTTTTTCTCATTTAAATAGTATTTTTATTGATGCTTCACGGTATATTCATTTTTAATCATATGAATCAATTAATTTGACTTTTATTGTGTCGAAGGAAAAAGGCGCAGCAAATGGAACCGGTAGCTGGCAGTTGTTCACGACCCCCATCCCCTTCCCAGGGAGGCTCCAAGGAGACACACTGAAGTGGCCCGCCTAAAACCGTCCCTGGCAGAGGGAGAGGCAGCCATCTGCAGCGCCAAGGAAGTTCCTAGCGCCAACTCTGGGAAGAATCGAAATTAGACTCACTTGGACAGGACTTCAAAAGGACCCCTGAGCAGCCCTAGGAGCTGTGGTTCTTTGGCTGCTCACACCGTGGAGGCCACCCAGGCCCAGCCACTGGGGTCCACGGGGGCTGTACCCAGTGCTACGCCCAGAAAGTGCTGCTGAGATTGGGCAATGCAAATTCATTAAAAGGAGTCCTACATTTGTAAATGTTGGTGTTTGGTTTTCTTTTCATTTCCGACCTTCCTTTGGGTTGCTCGGGCATTTGCCACTGTGATCTATGTTGCCTGCAGTGGGAGGTCAGCTCGCGGCTCTGGATGGTTTCGCGAGGCTTCTAGATGGCATTGTGGACCGCTCACAGCCGTCGGGTCACAAGGCCATGCAATATCATTGACTTTCCTTGCCATGGAAACTCAACTCCATGTGAACATGTGGACAGACAACATCCTCTCTTCTTCCTCCTCCTCTTTCTCCTCCTCCTCCTCCTCCTCCAATTCTACTGTCTGATGCTAGTTGCTTGAAGACTTTGTTCTACTTTCTGAGGGAGAACCCACATGAGTTAGCAAGGTGAGCTCAGCAGCGCTGGCATGCCCTGAGCCACGTTCCCTGGAGGCCTGCCCACCCACTGTCTGGGAAGTCTCTGCAGTTTCAGTATATCAATTTTAATTTAATTTAACTTTATTTAATTTAATTATTTAACCTTATTTTAATTTGACTTTTATTTATTTGAAAGAGAGAGAAGAAAAGAGAGAAAGACAGAGAGAGAGAGAACAAGGCAGATAGAGAATGGGTATGACACGGGCTCCAGCAACTGAAAATGAACTCCAAACACACATCACCACCTTGTGCATCTGCCTTATGTGGGTACTGGGGCACTAAACCTCGGTCCTTAGGCTTCTCAGACAAGTGTCTTAACTGTTAAGACATCTCTCCAGCCCACAGTATATTCTGTTAAAAAATACACTACCCCACAGAGCGAGAAAATCTGACTATTTTTTTTTTTTGGTTTATTAGCATCTTTGTTTTTTAAGTTAAAACTGCAGACAGTGTAACAATTCCAATTATTAACATATTTCAACCTTTTATACAGAAAATAACAAATGCAACTGATAACAAATATTCTTGTATCACAGATTCTTCCAACCATATCCACTTGTCTGCCACTTCAGTCTTGGGCCCTTTAAACCAGAGAATTCAAGTCTGTATAGTTAAATAGCAACTTTTTTTCTTCAAGGATGACTTCTCCAAATTTACTTCAGCTTTTCCTGAACAGGATTATGGCCCAAGGTGGGGACAAAGACCATAATGAACAGAAGATACCCCGACATGTTTCATTATCCATTTTCAGCACCCAACTGTAAGATCTTCACGAAGATTTGTTTTAGTAGCCCCTTTGCAGAGACAGTTCCACTGAAAATTTGTAACAGAGTGAGTTAAGTCAAGAATTTGGAAAAAGAAATGTAGTACCAATAAAAGATGAAGGGCCTCTTTTCACACTTAGAGTTTCACTTCCACATGAAACAGGAATCAGGGTGTCCATCAGCAAACAATTCCAAAGATGGATCAGCTTGCTTCATTTTTCTCAGAAAACCTAACAACTAAGTCCAAATAACAATGATAATGTGTATTATTGTGACACTTGTATCATTTCCAACTTTAAATTCTAAGATAAGAAGAAGATAGATGATAGATATATGAGAGATAGATGATAGCTAATAGATAAATGATAGACAGATTGATCGAGCACAGAGCTCTGCCACTAGTATGTTCCATAGAGATCAAGGCTGGTGGCCTCTTCTGCACTGTGAACTTTTGTTCTCTTTCACTGGTCCTCATTGCCTCTCCCCCAGAACAATGAGTCTTTCCCCAAAGAAAGATGCTATGAAACAGGACAGTCATCACTTTCACCCCTCATCAGTTAGTATGTATATAATATATTGAATTGAAACATTCTAAGAGTCAAGTCATTTTTTAACTCCAGTCTTTGATTTTGTCAGAAATATGTATAAGCTATGTAATGATATCATTAGAACCCAGGGTCTTATTGTGCTTCCATGGTTCTAATGATCTGTATGATTCCTTTATCTCAGAAGATTTTGTATCTAGGGACAGGGTAGCACATAGCTTCTATGCAGACCAATGTGCCTCTGTCTAGTAAGTTAACAAAAGGCACTGGGTAAAAGAAGGAGGAAAGGTTAATGGTGTTCTTCCATGAATGCACACAGAAGCATTTTAAGAACAGGTACTATGGGCAATAAAATTACAGAAAGAAGTTCATCCCTCATCCATTGAACTTCTTTTTAAATTATTTTTCAGAACTTCTATTTTTGAATTTATTTTATTTGGTTTGGCAAAATCTCACTATGTAGCCCTAGATAATATTGAACTCATAATCCCACTGCCTTTGCCACCAGAGTGCTGGCATTATAGATGTGTCTCACCAAGCCCAGTACCCATGACACTCTTTAAATGTATTTATACATTGCAAGTGCAAATGCACCATACCTCAAAGAATGTGGCAGCACGGTGCAAAATAAGGAAATTTTGGAAGTATAATTTATCAAAACAGAAAAATTTTAGGCTATTGAGTAGATTTTAGAAACTTTTATTTTATGCTATTTATTTATGAGAGAGAAAGCACAACAGAGAGAGAGAGAGTGAATGAATTGGCATGCCAGGACCTCCAGGCAATATCAAACTCCAGATGCATGTACCACCTTGTGCACATGTGTGATCTTGTGTGCATGCATCACCATGTGCTTCTGGCTTATGTAGACCCTGGGGAATTGAACTTGGGTCCTTAGGTTTCACAGGCAAGAGTCTTAGCTATTAAGCCATCTTTCTAGCCCCAGAATTTAGAAACTTTGGACAGTGACAGAGGCTTTTGGATTGCAGAAAATCCTGAAATTAATTATGTCAAATTTTGAGGGAATTATCATGATAATTACTAGGAAATTAGACAAAATTTATAGGCTTTCATTTGCTGAGATGACCCCTTCCTTAAACTTGTTTTCATTTGATTTAAACATGATCAAGAAAAAAAATTAAAAAAAAATTCCTAAGCTTATACCACTACAGTTTCCTTTTAAGGATTCTAGAGTAAAATGAAAATCTCTGAATGATCTAAGCTCTCATTGCTCCTTTGGGGTAGGTGGAGCTCACCTGGACATTCTTGTAAGCATAAAATAATGAGAGAAAAAGCTGAGTTAAAATTCTTCAATTTTTCCCCTTCTCAAACCTCCTATGAGGTGGATTTTAAAACAAGCATCTTGGAAATTTATACAGTCATATTTGCATAGTGTTACTAGCCTCTTCTGTTTCTGCATATGGCAAAGGATCATTTCAAGATCTTTCCCCCACCTCCAACTGATGCATCCATAAACAAAAGATGTCAAAGTGTTCACTTGATTAAATTAACATAAATGTTTGGTAAAAGAATTAAACACAGAAACTAATTCTATTCAGTAGAGACAAAAATGACTTAAATTATGCACAAATAATTAGGAGAACACTACAGAGTTTAGGATATTATTTGTGAAGCTGGGGCTGAACCAAGGCTTACATGTGATGGACAGGTGCTTACTACAGACCTAAACCCTTAGCTCATAAAGAGCACAGAATTTTGAAAGTTTCAATTAGTTTAAAACAATTTATCATGCACTTATAATTATTATAGAACATTGTTTTTTTTAATGTGTCACTTGTGTTAGAATTCAAAAGGATCTTTGATAAAAATGTTCTGACAAAGGCATCCTTCCTAATATGCCTGAGAGAATAGCATACCATTACAATTTGAACACTGAGTTTGGAGGTCCACAGCTTCACCTGGCAGTCTGTTCAACTGTGCCACCTGAAAGATTTGTATCTTCAACTGTGGCAAGGTAATTACTGCTTAAAAAAATAAAAAGCTTTTACTTATTCTGCTTCTCTCATCCCCTACTTATTTTTTCCAAAAATACATTTTGGTTTTAGTCCATACAATTTGCCTGAAATTATCAGGACAATATTGACCATGACTGCTCAACATCTGTAATTTTATGCATAACAACTCTGTACAAATGACTTTCTTTAAATGTAAACCTTCCTTTGCCATGATAGTAGTAGAAGTACTATCATTTTTATCCAATAAAGTAGTTCCAGTACATAAATTTAATCAGGAAAAAGATTTCATACTTTTTTTTTTAAATCTACAACTCGTTTACAAAGTAGAAACTCAATTTAGTCACAAAGAATCTGAGCAGAATTGGTACTAAAGAAAATTAATGACCAGTCAACACGAGGAATGTGGTATACCTCACTGGACACCAGGGAGAGACACATGAAACCTGTATCGAAACATCATCACGCATCACCTCTAGAATGGTTATAATGAAACAATACAGAATCTGAAAAGAATTTCCAAAGGGGTGGGAAAATATAAAAAAACTTCATTTATTATTGGTATGAATGAAAAATGGTTTCGAAGTTCTCTGAAGATTAATCAGTTAGTTTCCATATAACATAGCAGTTCCACTTCTGAGAAGAAACCAAAAATGTATTCACACAAAAACCTGCACAAGTATTTTCAAAGAAGAATTACTGAAAACACAACCAAAGTGATAACACATCACATGTTTACTGAATGTTGAATAGGTCTATAAAATGTGGTATAACCATACAATGAACAATATTATTTAATAAAAAGGAATGAACCATTGATACAGACTACATATTACATGTTTCTACTTATATGAAACTTCAAGACTTTATCTTTTTTAAACTTTTTGTTCATTTTTATTTATTTATTTGAGAGAGAGAGAGAGAGGGAGAAGCAGATAGAGAGATAGAATGGGTGCACCAGGGCTTCCAGCCACTGCAGACAAACTCCAGATGTGTGTGCCCCATTGTGCATCTGGCTAATGTGGGTCCTGGGGAATCAAGCCTTGAACCGGAGTCCGGAGGCTTCACAGGCAAGTGCTTAACCACTAAGTCATCTCTCCAGCCCAAGACTTTATCTTTAAAATTATACATATGTAACTTGTAATTAATATAATAATATGATACATATTAGATTATATGTACAAATAAACTCCTATAACTAATGTATCCAAATTTAGATTATCAGGCTGAATTTAACCCTGCAATTTGATTTGTCATATATAATGTTGAATATTGACTTGTCTGCTTGCATAGTGCAATTTAACAGAGGTCTACTCTAAATAAAATTCCTGGAATATCACTCTGCAGAAGTCTTACTCCTGAGCTGGGTGTGGTGGTGCATGCCTTTAATCCCGGCACTCGGGAGGCAGAGGTAGGAGGATCACTATGAGTTCGAGGCCACCCTGAGACTCCATAGTGAATTCCAGGTCAGCCTGGGCTAGAGCGAGACCCTACCTTAAAAAAAAAAAAAAAAAAAAAAAAAGACTTACTCCTGATATCCCCATTCCACTGTGGAGATTTCCACCTTCTTGTAAATAATCCATAATGCCTGAGGAGCACCCACCCTTCTGTTGGTTTGCTATGTAGTTGTGACAGTTTAAGGTATGAAAACCTTTTCTTTCATATAGAGAACATGTGGGCTATGGACTTAACATAATGTCAAGACTCTGATGAGCCACTAGCAATGAGGTGCCACCAGTCAGATGTAGGAGAATATTGGCCCCAAGAGTGAAAGGATGAAAGGATGCCTCAGAGGATCTTGGGAACTGAATCTATCCATCTCATAAGGGCATATACAGATAACCTTGCATTCTGATCTCCTGATCATCCTGGTTCTACACAATTGTATGAAATTGAGGGCTTATTTCTGACATGTTGATCTACCTCCTCCCAAGACCAAGGTTATGGCTATCATTACCAGAATGGACCAGCTGCTAGTAAATCTCATGGGTATAAAATACACATCTTGATCTTATTATCAATTACTTGGTGGGCTAGTTGAACATATCATAACCTTTATGATACTTGCCACTGGCCAAAATTTCTCAGGATGAGCTGACCAATATACTTAAAAACAAACAAAAACTGAGGATCTTACTACTCCAGGCTGATCTCAAACTCATGCCCCTCTTTTCTGAGCTTCCTAAATTCTAGAAGTACTGACCACCACACCTAGTTTTTATTGCACCTGTCTCCTGCTTAGCTCTTTGCTTGTTCATGTTTTCATTAGCTTATTGTAGTTCTGAGGTGATGAGAAAGTCAGCATTTATTTGTTGAAATAAGCTTCTTGTCATGTTGGCCACTGGTATTTAGGAATAGAAAGAGCTACTTTTTATCAAGAAGAGAGAAATTAAGTGTCAAAAGTTGGTAGTCTTCTCCATATATCCCAATGCATTCTTTTCCCCTTATTCATTCTGAAAGTCAACCTGTAATGATTTGAGGGCAATAAAATGCACACTGCTTTCCATCTTTCCAACTAACTCTGAGAAAATATCTGCAATTACTTCTGGACAACATTTAGCTCCAAAAAGAGAGGCTCATAATCTATTGTTCTTTCAGTAGCTGGTAGCTTTTGAATTGCCTCCATTACCAGCAGATATGGCAGCTTTAAATCAGCTGCAAAGCCTGTTTCACCTGATGCACTGTTCAAAAAAAGATCCAAGGCAGAGAAGTACCCTGGAAAACCACAAAGGGTATTTATTCCAGAGTCATTACTCAAAATCCATAAACCACCAACCTATTCACAATCTATCAACAGACACAGTGTCTTTGGGCCCTGTTAGACTAGGGTCACTGGGAAGGTTTCTTTTTAATTCAGATTCCAGAATTTGATAGAAGCAGAAATTTTAAAACAAAAGCTCTTTCTTTTTCTATTTTTGAAAATATTTTTATTTATTTATTTGACAGAGAGAGACATAGACCCAAACACAGAAAGAGAGGAGACCAGAGTCTACTGCTTCAAATGAACTCTAGATTAATGTGCCATTTTGTACATCTGACTTTATGTAGGTGCTGGAAATCAAACATGAACCACGAGACACTGCAAGCAAGCGCTTTTAACTGTTGAGCCATCTCTCTAGGTCTAAAAGACAAATTCTTAAGTGATACAATCAGTCTTTTGAGATGTTAGGGTAACTATAAAGTTATTTGAAAGTGATATAATTTGAGCTAAGGAGTGAGCACGCACACACACACACTCACACACATACACATCACACATGGAAACCAGGTGGGCTCTAGTAGAAGGTGACTTCCATCACTGACAACACTACTCTCAGAAGGGGTTAGTATAATTCTTGTGAGATTTCAGTCTCTAGATTACAAACACTGCACAGTTTGGAGGTTCAGATACTAATATCACAAATCAAAAAAATTCTAATTTAGCAACAAAAAAATGGAATAATTCAAGAGACCATAGACCAGGACAACATGTATAGAGAATCAGAGCAATGTCTTGCTACCAGTAAACCTATTTTTGGTTCTTACCACACAGAATTAGACATTATTTTTAGGTGTAGAAATGTAGCTTCTACTTGTAAATGCCTTTTCTCTTATGCCAGTATAGTGCTAAGAGACTAAGGAATCAATGACAGGCAGATGATATTTTGGATATTTGCTATAAGCTCTTGAATACTAAATGTAATCACTGGCTTGTGTTTTAAGAGTATTGAGTCAAGAAATGTCAGAATGATTAAAACTTGTTTCACATTAAAAAGGAATTAAAATTGATACTGTTGATTATGCTTATCAGCAATTCTACTGACTAATTATCAAACAACTAGTCATTTTATCCTGTCAGGAATATGTTTTCTACCCATTTAAACTCATTAATTGATACTTCCTTAATTGTGGAAATGGAACCATGCCTTTATTTTTTTACTTTTCCTGGTGACTTTAGTCCCTTTCATTCTACCATGAGTCTGTGGCTGTTTACTTATGAGGGATTTGGCTCTCTGCTGGATGGGAAGGGTGGTATGTGGAGATACAAGGGGTCAGGAAGCAGTGTGACTTCTTGCATGGCAGCTCCTGTCACAGCTCATGGTGGACAGTAAGACAGCCTTTGTTTTGACTGCATGCCACCCTTTACATGTGGTCTGAAAATTCCCAGAGCAGAGTTTTAGCCTATTTTGTTGGATTATTTCCTTTCTTCCATTTTTAACACATATGGTTCATATTTATAGTACTCAATATTTGTAGGATTTCTCTTCCTTTAAAATTAAGGTAAAAGGGCTGGAGAGACGGCTCAGCAGTTAAGGTGCTTGATTGTAGAATCTGACTACCTGCGAGTCACACCTAGCACATCTGTCAGTGCCCGGGAAACATCAGAGAGAAAGTGACAGTTTAGACATGAGTGCTACTTTCACTTCTCACCTGACAGCCAGCTCCAGGGAGATGGCAAAAGACCCAGAGGACCCTCATAACTCATCAAAGCAAAAATTCTAAAGTTGTGGGCTGGAGAGATGGCTTAGCGGTTAAGCGCTTGCCTGTGAAGCCTAAGGACCCCGGTTCGAGGCTCGGTTCCCCAGGTCCCATGTTAGCCAGATGCACAAGGGGGCGCACGCATCTGGAGTTCGTTTGCAGAGGCTGGAAGCCCTGGCGTGCCCATTCTCTCTCTCTCCCTCTATCTGTCTTTCTCTCTGTGTCTGTCACTCTCAAATAAATAAATAAATAAATTTAAAAAAAAATCCTAAAGTTGTAGATAGTTCAGCACAAAAGTAGACTTGTAACACATCTACCAAGTCTCAGTGAACATTGCAGAAGTATAGACAGAAATATTGTAAGAGCCACAGAAAGGGAAGGATTACTGTGAGGCATTCCCCAGCCACTACTGACACTGACTGTTGCATTCATGACCTCACAGGTCCTAGATATCAAAATCCACACTGAGAAGGGCCTTCAGAAGAATGGGGCAGAGGAGAGGGGATAAAAAGGGATCATTCGAAGAATATATGACCAACACATAGTTTGTTCATATAGTGAAGTTCATAATTAATAAAAATACAATTATTTTTAATAATTATAGTAATATTGCCCCCTCTTGTTCCGTCAAAGGAAACACACCAGGAGAGAGGAAGATTTCTTTAATGTGACATTCAGGAATAAACTTCTGTGAGCTGAGTTACTTCAGGTTTTTAAAATCCAGTGACAAGTATTGTTTCATAGAAGGAATTCTGAGAACATCCATCAAGCTTGACAAAACCAACTATTCCATCCAAAAGCCTGTAATAGCACTTAAATGATATTTTTCATCTCTAATCAATGTATTTCTCAGCCAACACAGAGCTCAGTTATACAGATAAAGCACTATGTAACCAGAACATGTCATAAAGAGATGCCATTGTGAGTCATGGCTGAGCTGGATGTCGCCCCCAAGGGTACAGCCATCCTTGTGCAGCTTCCTGGGAAGGGAAAGCCAGTGAAAGAGATATTGGGAGCAGGGCCCAGCAGCACCCCATTATGAGCATTGCAACACAGGTCTGAGCTTGAAGTGACCAGCTCAGACACTAAGAAAGCCAGGTCCCTCAAGGTCTTACTCTGAGATGAACAAAGGAGCCACACTCAAAGTAGACCCTGTTCTGACTCAAGTGTATCCACTCCAAAGTGGATACACTTCAATCTGATATCCACTTTGATGAATTTATACCAGGCTATACAAAACAGGCTAAATAAGAGCTGTTATTCCTACATCCTCAGTGAGACAACTGAATTCAAGATGGGCAGGCTCTAATGCAAAGCAAACAACAAATACCACCCCCAAAGTAGATCCCCACCGAGATTATCTACTCCCATAATGGAAGCCTCCAATGAAAGCTTAAAGGAAACCCAAAATATAGAAGTCCAGAATAAAATCTCAACAAGTATGTTAAACAAACATAAATGACACCATGAAAAAATGGCTTGTTAAATGTGAAGAAACAGGGAAAGAACAATGAAACAGATACTCCAAGAATGGCTGAAAGAAAGTAAGAAAATTGACAAAAAGGATTTAAAATACAAATCAAATGTTGGATCAATGAATTAGAAGAAAGACAATAAAAATACTCAAAGGATGAATGAAATAGATGGAAGATACTCAACAAGAACATCTCAATAAATGGGTTAAGGAAACCAGGAATAATATGGAAACAGTACTCCATATATGGCTTAATAGAACCAAATACAATCAAAAGAGAACAACAGAAAGCAAAAAAGTTTGAGGAGATCCAACAAATAAACAAACTCATAGGACAATGGAACAAGCCAAATGAGGACATATTCAAATGCAGAAATCAACTCTAAGAGACAGTAAAATGTTCAAATCAAGAAATGAAAATGGAATTCAAGCAAGAGATGGAAATGCTGAAGAAAAACATAACAGAAAACAGAAATGAAAAACCCCTCTTAAAACATTACCAAGAAAGCCTTACCAACAGAATAGAAAACAAGGAGGACAGAATTTTGCGACATGAGGACAAGGCAGAATTAGACCATAGATCCAAAACACATTGCTAAGTTCAAAAAAAAAAAAATATGTCCATCATGAGCAAACGTTGGGACATTTTAAAAAATTCTGATCATAGTCATACAGGAAGGGAAAGAAATAAATGCCAAGGCCATAGTGAGTATCTTCAATAAAATTATTGAAGAAAAATTTCCTAACCTTACAAAAGAGAAACCAATTCAAATATAGGAATTGTCTAGAACACCAAATAGACAGGACCAGAGAAGAGACAAACCACAGCAAATAATAATCAAAACACTGAAAACAAGGAGAGAGTATTAAAAGCTGCTAGAGAAAAACAGCTCATAACATCCAGGGGTAACCCCATCATAATTACCTGAGATTTTTCAATAGAAACAATTAAATACAGAAGAGTTTGGAATGAAGTATTTCAAAAACTAAATGACCACGGCTTCCAACCTAAACTACTATACATAGCAAAATTATCCCTCACAATAGAAGGTGATAAAACACCTTACACAGTATAAGCCAACAGAAACAAGGGGGGAGAAAAAGAAACAGTCAGTACTAGATTGGTAATAAAAGCATGCAAAGACCAAGACAACACCAAACTCCACAAAACCATCAACATGACAGGGAATAAATCACCTCACAATTGTAACTCTGAACATAAATGGCCTAAATTTACCAATAAAAAGACAAAGGTTGTGCTGGAGAGATGGCTTCAATGTTAAGACACTTGTAAAATCCAAGGACCCAGGTTAAATTCCTCATGGCCCAAGTAAGCCAGATGCACAAGGTAGCACATGCATCTGGAATTCATTTGCTGTGGCTGGAAGCCCTGATGCACCCATATTTATCTCTGTTTCTCTCTCTCTCTCTCTCTCTCTCTCTCTCTCTCTCATTCTCAAATAAATAAATATATATTTTTAAAAAAACACAGGTTAACAGATTGGATCAGAAAGCTGAATCCATCCATTTGCTATCTACAAGAAATCCACCTTACAATTAAAGATAAGAATCTCATTAGATTAAAAGGATTGAATTTTTTTTTCCAAGAAAATGGAATAAAGAAGCAAACAGGGGACTTACCAGCATGGTGGCACACGCCTTTAATCCCAGCACTTGGGAGGCAGAGGTAGGAGGATTGCCATGAGTTCAAGCCCACCCTTAGATGACAGAGTTAATTCCAGGTCAGCCTGACCACAGTGAGACCTTACCTCAAAAAAACAAAACAAAACAAAAAAAGAAACAAACAGGGGGAGATGCACTTATTTTGGACAAAATTGACTTTAAAGCAAAAGTAATCAAAAGAGCTAAAGAAGGCCATTTCATATTCATTAAAGGAATAATTCACTAAAAGATATATAATCATAAACTTATATCCATTAAATGCAGGAGCACCTATTTTTTAAAAAATATATATTTATTTATTTGAGACAGAGAAAGAGGCAGAGAGATAAAGGGATAGAATGGGCATGCCAGGTCCTCCACCACTGCAAAGGAACTCCAGATGCATGCACCCCCTTGTGTATCTGGCTTATATGGGTCCTGCAGAGTCAAACTGAGATCGTTTGGCTTTGCAGGCAAACACCTTGACTGCTAAGCCATCTCTCCAGCTCAGGAGCACCTAATTTAATAATACAAAATTTACTACACAATGAAACAGATATAAATCCCATACCATAATAGTTGGAGACTTTGACACACCACTACCATCAGTAGACACATCCAAAACAGCAGAAAATAAAGAGAGAAACAATGGAGTTAAACAATGCCACAGATAAAATGGACTTAACAGACATCTATAGATTCCAACCTAATTCTACTGAATACAAATTCTTCTCAGCAGCTCATGGAATCTTCAGCAAAATAGATCACATGCTAAGGCATAAAGCATGGCTCCACAAATTCAGAAAAATAACATCACCCCCTGTATTATATCCACCAATGATGAATTAAAACTAGAAATCAACAACAGTAACAACAGAAACATAACAACTCCTAGATACTGAAGAACTCATTAGATGACTAGGAAATCCATAAATTTGCCAAACTGAATGACAATGAAAACACAACATAACAAACTTACAGGACACAATGAAGGCATTTCTAAGAGGAAAGTTCATAGTAGTAAATGCCTACATTACAAAAACAGAGAGATCTCAAATAAACAACTTAAATATGCATTTGAAGGTGCTGGAAAGGCAAGTACAATCTAAGCCCCAAAATAACCAATGGAAAGAATTTATCAACATCAATGTATAAATCAGTGAACTGGAAATGAAAGAAAACAATTAAAAATATTGATCATTCTTCACAGAAATAGAAAAAATAATCTCAAAATACATATGGGAGAACAGAAAGCTTAGGATAATCAAAAATACCTTCAACAGCTGGGCATGGTGGCACACGCCTTTAATCCCAGCACTTGGGAGGCAGAGGTAGGAGGATCACCGAGAGTTTGAGGCCACCTTGAGACTACATAATTAATTCCAGGTCAGCCTGGACCAGAATGAGACCCTACCTCGAAAATTCACAAAAAAAAAAAAAAAAAAAAAAAAAAAAAAAAACCTTCAACAAAAGAAACACATCTGGAGGTATCACCATACCTATTTCAAGGTATATTACAAAGCCATAGTAGTTAAAACAGCATGGTACTGGCACAAAAACAAAATACAAATCAATGGAATAGAATAGAAGACCCACTCTAAATCTAAGCAAATATAGCTACCTTATCTTTCACAAATGGACCAAAAGTACACACTGGATAAAAAACAGCATCTTCTGGCTTAGCGGTTAAGCGCTTGCCTGTGAAGCCTAAGGACCCCGGTTCAAGGCTCGGTTCCCCAGGTCCCACGTTAGCCAGATGCACAAGGGGGCGCACGCATCTGGAGTTCGTTTGCAGAGGCTGGAAGCCCTGGTGCGCCCATTCTCTCTCTCTCCCTCTATCTGTCTTTCTCTCTCTGTCTGTCACTCTCAAATAAATAAATAAATAAATTTTTTTTAAAAAAAAAAACAAAAACAGCATCTTCAAAAACTGGTGTTGGAGAAATTGGATAACCGCATGTGGAAGAATGAAATTAGATGAACTTCTCTCCCCTGCAGAAATGTCAATTCTAAATGCATTAAGGACCTCAATATATAAGACCTAAAACAATTAGAAGATAAAACAGGGAGAGCAATCCATCATATAAGCATATGGAAAGACTTCCTGAATAAGACTTCAATAGCATGAGAGATTAGAACAGCACTCAACCACTGGGACCTCTTGAAACTGAAAAGCTACTGTACACAAGAAAACTACAAACAAAATCAATAGAGACAAAATGGAAGAAAATCTTCACCAGCCATACATCCAACAAAGATCTAATATCTAAAATTTATAAAGAACTCAAAAATTTAAGCAATAAAAAAATCAAACAACCCACTCAAAAAATGGAGTAGAAATTTGCACAGTGAGTTCTCAAAGGAATAAATACAAATGGTCATTACACATTTTAGGAGATGTTCAACATCTTTAATCATCAGAGAAATGCCAATCAATACAATCTTGAGATTCCATCTCACTCCATTCAAGATGACATTCATCAAAAATATGAATGACAATAAAGGTTGAGATACTTACTCAGCCAAGTTTATGGCTGCTCTATACTAAATAGCTGGCAAATTAAATCATCCCAGGTGCCCATCAACTGATGAATGGATAATGGAGATGTGGTGCACACACACACAATGGAATTCTACTCAGCAGTAAGGAAAAATGAAACAGTAAAATTTAAAATAACAATAAAATAGAATTGGGAAAAAAAAAAAACAACATTGCAAGCAAGATCACACATGCACAGAAAGACAAATGCTGTATGTACTCTCTCATCTGCAGCTCCTAACTGGGATTAATTAGAGATGAGTGCAAATGGTAGTCAGAACCAGAAGTATGGACATAAAACTAGAATGAGACAAGTAGAGAGAAGAAGTAGGGAAAGAGGAGAAGAAGAGTTACCTGTAAAGTCAGGGGAGGGCAGAATATTGGTGGTGGGGGTCTTGGAGTGATAGGGGGTAGAGAGGGTGGGCAGGGAATTACACAAAAGTTAAGATAACATGAATTAGTTCCATGGAAATCTTAATTCTGACTAGCATTCTACAAATTATAACCACTAATGAAGGGGGTGGGAGCCTGTCTGGATTGAAGGTGGAAAAAGCTTAACCTTCTTAAAAACACAGATTCTGTCAAGTAACTCCCAGATTCAGAGTTGATTACCCCCCACAGTGCAGTGAGCTATTAGCCAGATAGACTTGTGAAGTCCCCAACACATTGAAGGGCATTGCCAAAACACTTGATTGCCTGCCAGAGCTAAAAGGTAAGACCCTATTGCTAAAGACAACACAGGCCACAGTCACAGGATAAGCGATTACTATGCTGGAACCAAAAGGAAAAGTAGCACCCTCCTGGCTATCCCTCATTGTGCTGGAGAGCCCTATGGGAGCTGCTGGAGGATAACATTCAGCAACAACATGAATAATCAGGGGACCCTGCAGACTACGAAATCAACCAGCCATGAAAGAAGTACACCCTTGTGCAATAGTGGCACATAGCCTCTGTGAGTAACCAACTATTCTCTGATTGGACATGAGGCCTGCTCAGTGGGACAGAATTCCTACCAGGTACTGGAAACAAAGTTGGATTCCCATAGTCAGGAAACTCATAGTGTAGAGAGATGCTCCCACTACTTTCTGGAGAAGACTGGGCTTTTGCACCAAAAACCTCTCAAAGAAAGAACTTTGCAAACCACTTTTAACCCAAGCTGCTCTCGCCCCTGGCTGGAGAATCTGCTTTATCTTATAGATGGCAAAGAATATGAAGGAGAGTCAGACTCCATCGATAAGACAAAAAGATAACTTACTGTCCAACAGAGAAATTTGTCACCTCTTCTACATCTGCCAGGTCCCAGGAGAACATGCAGAGGAAATGGTGCCATGAACACTGTTCTTACTGCTAGCCTGACAACCAGCTCCAAGGTGATGGTCACAGGTGTGGTGATTAATCAAAACCTACCAAAGCAGAAATCTAGAGGCTACAAAGAACTCAACGCTTAATCAGAACACCAACAGGCCTGCCATGGCTCATGAGATCATTATGGAAGAGGGGACAGAAAGAATGTAACAGCCACAGAGTGGGTGGGAACACACAGAGGTATGGCCCCCCACTATACCACTGGGACTGGCTGAGGACTACATGACCCCACAGTAAATTCCATAACTACACAGAGGAGGTCCACAAGGAAACAAGAACATGGGAGAGGAAATAAAAGGGTATACACAAACTGGTAAAAAAGAATAAAACAATAAGAAATTAAATTAAATAAACAACAAAAATATCATAAGATAATAACAACCTTTGGGCTACAGGGATGGCTTAGTGGTTAAAGGTGCTTGCTTGCAAAGCCTGACAGCCTAGGTTCAATTCCTCAGTAACCTCATAAATCCAGATACACAAAGTGGTGCATACAGCTAGAGCTCATTTGCAATGTCAAGAGACCCCTAGTGTGGCCATTCTATATCTCTCTAATGCTCTCTGTTTCTCTTTCGCTCCCTTTGCAAATGAACTAATTAACTAATTAATTTAATAAGATAGAAATAAAAACTTCAAAGAAATTATAATATTAAGCTCCTCTTTAAAGTGGGATATATTCACACACTTTTAGAAATAAAATTCCCTAATCTCTTTGTTATTTCCAGTTTTAACATTCTAGAGGTCAGAGGCTGTATATTTAAGGAAACAGAGAAGAAAAATATGTACAGATATGTTTAATTTCAATTACCAGGGCATAATCTTTGAAAATATTAACTTATATTTATTTTTACTTTGTGACAATCTAAAGATATTCATATATCCTTTTCTCCTAAGATGAAAATGGTCTCTCAAGGTCATTATTTAAATTTAGTATATGGAGGTTGTTTTAAGAAGAGAGAATAGCAAAAAATATTGTACATTCTTTCAAAAATTGCTAAACCAAATTCCTATCCAGAAATTTATATCCTCTTTTTGTGAACTCTGAAATTCTACAAGAGCTATGGAAAAAAATCTGTGAACCCAAAAGGAAATCTAAGCACATTAGTTTTTATTTTTACTGTGGAGTAATAAGGAGAGGAGTACTAGCTCATCTAGGGTACAGATGGTGACTAATAGCTTGTACTGATTAAGCTGGATAATAGCTTTTCAGTAGGGTGTAAAGTGAGGCTTTGGAAGAAAGATCCTCTGGCAAATGTCCTTTCCATCCATTCCTCATTTTCTCTCAAAGTAAGAGAAAGGAAGTCTTGCTTCTGAAATGGTTCCAGTACTTTCCATAGCTCCATTCAGTACTGTCTGTACACAAAACCAGGAAAGAACACACATAAGCTACAGTGAAGTTTCAGAATGCTTAGCAAGCATTGAGTTTGTTGTCTGTCAAAGAGCCACTCCAAAGGGTTCAAATTGGTATTCATAGCTTATAATACTCAGGCACAAAGGTACCAAAGTCTTGCTATTACTTCAAAAGAATTGTATAAACCTGACAATAGCAAGAGCCAGTAAACATTTACTAATTCCACCTCTGGAAATTCAAGGCAGAAGTCATATTCTCTGGAAGACTGCTAGAGAAAAACTCACTGTCAAGATTCCTGATGGAACACTGCATCACACATCACACAGGAGGTGCTCTGCCTTGGGTTTCCCTCCTACACAATCACCCTACATTCAAGGGAAACATACTAATTTATGCATAGTCCATAATGATCTCTTGCTGTGAAAGTAATCGTCCTCATTTAGGAGTATGTATCAATGAATAATGATGAGATTGCTTTCAATTAAATGGATACTGATGCACAAATGCTCTTATGCATGCAGAGATTTGGAAAGACAGCATTTCTTAACAATCAATATTTTCAAAGTCAATAATTTGTTCATGGTAAATCTCCCTGTAGGCAGCTTGGTACTACTTGCCTTTTTAGCTAAATTGGTTTGTGAAAAATCAACTAAGACAACATAAGTCTTCCATTTATTAAGAGCATATAACTTTGTTCCTATGCTGTAGATACTCTTGGATCTACCATTTTCTCTAAATGGTCCTTGCTCACCTGACAAACTTATTACATGTACAGAACCATACTTAGTTACCCAGCAAGCATGTGACTGCTAAATTCATTTCAAGCTGATGTTTTGGTGGGTAACTTCTGCCAGTGTGATGCTACATGTTTGAAAGCCCATACCTCTCAAGGTAGCCAACTTTCATCATATTTTTTAAAACAACTCAGAGAATAGTCAGGTAGAAAGAAGCAAAATGTTTTTACAAAAAATACTGGTGAACACATTTAAAAAGAATAAAACCTCGGAAAACAAAAATAAATAAATAAAAGAATAAAACCTGTGCTACAGACAAACTTCTGTTTTAAAAAAAATATTTATTTGCATGTGAGTATATGCATGCATACCTGCAGGAACCTGGATCTCTTATGCTAAAAATTAATGCCAGATACATAAGAATCTTAGGTCCCTTTAACTTGGCTTGGTACCTAGATTGGAAATAACAATGAAGAATTATCTGAGTGAGAACACCAGGGAGAGAAAATTAAGTATACAGAGTTGCAGGACAGGCAATCCCAAGAGGATATGGAACTACCTTCAACGAATATTTCAGTAGTTGCATCAGTTCTAATGTAAAAAGGAGCTTATTCACAAGCCACAAGAAAAGAATGTGTGCCATGATTAAATTACATATACTAGTAACTGTGGTGGTTTAAAGTAGATGTTCCACATAGACTATGTGCTTTGAGTGTTTGGTCCTCAGCTAGTGGAAGGTAGCACTTGTTGGAGAAGATGTGTTGTTGGAGGTGAGCTGTATTTTGTTATAGTCAGCTCCCACTTGTTAGAGTTTGGCGCACTCTCTTGCTGCTTTTTTCCACCTTCGATAGCAGAGGTGATGTTCAGATCATGTTAGTGCCATGCTTTCCCCTGCTATCATGAAGCTTCTCCTAGGACTGTCAGTCAAAGTAAAGCCTTTCTTGCCATCAGCTTATTTTGGTTCAGTGTTTTGCCCCAGCAATGAGAAGGTAAGTACAACAATAATGTACTGTTATGCAGTCTTTCTTCAGTCTCCCAGTTTAATTTTGTTAGTTGTATGTTTGTATTTTGTGTCTACTAAATTCTCAAACAAAAAAGTGAAGTGCACTGAATGGACTGAATGCACAAAGTATCCTGCTGGGCAAGGATGGGTGGCCAGTGAGATTTCTGAAGGTATCTACTATGATGAATCTGGACTTGACTTCCACGTCTTTTCTAAGAAACTAGATGATAGTAAGATGCTGATACTTGAGGGGCTACTAGGTGACTTCAGGACTATCATTCTTCATGCTATGCAGGAGAAAGAGGAGTATGAAGTGGTCGTGCTGGAATGCTGGAGGTTCAAGTATAGTAGAAAGATGAGGAAGAGCAAGATAAGAGCCTGCCTCATGGAGACAGATTAGCTGCAACCTCTGAGCAGCATGACAACCTGGGTGTAGAAAAGTGGGCACTCAATAGGATTACCTTGGGGACAATCTGGAGACTGTTTTGGAGGGATGGTGGATGCAGAACAGTGCTCTATAGAGAAAACGCTAATCTGAATTGACACAGAAAAAAAGACAGGTGAGAGGATTTAGTGTCTGTGGGGATGCTCTGAAGATCAGGATGTTAACATTTGGCAATTAATGTTGACTATCAGAGAGATGCAGAAAGCAGGGAGGATGGGAAGAAAGTGAGGACTTTAATCAGAGAATACAAAGTAAGGGCATAGTGTTACATGACAACTCCACAAAACATGTTAGAGTTTAGAATAAGCATGTACCCTTGGTAATTGAAGACAGGGGATTATATAAGAACAGAAAGAGACTTCTGTTTTTCTTTCAATTTTGTTAACAATGTCGTGTACTCTACATATGACTTTGTCAGTAGTTTACTTAAGTCTGTCTTTCACACATACCTGTGTCTAGAAATTCATTCCTGGCCATGACCGCCATTGAAGAAAGCAGGCACAAGCTGTGGAGTGAACTAGTCAAGTTGAAAAAGAGCAGCTGAGACAAAACCAGGAGAAAGCATATCTGGAGGGAAAAATTCATAACTTGATTAGTGCTGTGAGTGTGAAGTAAGATGTGAATTATTTAGAGCAGGTATATAGCACAACACTGGTGAGAGAGATGTGGACATATTGTATGAACATCGTATGAATCATGTTGGAGTGGAAGAGAAAAAAGGGTGAAACTTCATGGAAGTATATAGTTTCAGGGACCTGCTTGGGGGCTCTTGGCCACATTTGTAAGAAATGGAGAAGTTGGGAGAGATTGTAAGCAGCCTTTTGTGGTAACAACAATGAATTCCTGAGGAGAAAAGAACTCTTTTCACAAAGGAACCCTCTGATTCATAAGGGTTATAGAATAAAACTTTAACTTGTGTCTCCTTGCAGAAGCAAAGCACAAGTTAATGACAGGAAACAGAAATGGTGTTGGTTTTAGAATCTTTCAGACTTGGTAACATTTGTGTATACATGCAATATTTCTGGATTGGGACTCAAATATAGATCAAAATCCATTTATATTTTATATATTTGTAACCTTACAGTTATTGCATACAGCATTTTTAGTCTGTCTATTTTTACTATCTTTTTTTCTTTCTATTTTTAACCCATCACATGGTCAAGAGTGGAATTTTTTCCACTGGTGGAGTAATTTCAGTTCATCAACAGTTTTGGGGCATTTCAGATTTTGAATATTTTTGGTAGGGACTCTCAACCTATGCTACTTATGTTTATAATATACTGAAATATCATTTTATATAAGTATTTCACAATAAAATAGTCTCCATTTCAAAATTGTGGTACATAACAGGCAATGCAATATTAACAATTAAAATAGACTATTAAGCCTTGGAAGTGCATGACAGAACCAGAGATGAAAATAGCCAGTTTGAAAGTCGCATATTTTGTGGTTCTAGTTATATGGGATTCTGGAAAAATCAAAACTATAGTAATAGTACAGAAACTAGTAGTTGCTAGCAAGGATTGTGCTAAGCAAAGAAATGAATAGACAGAGTCCAGGGGCTTTTGAGAGAATGGATGTATTCTGTTTGACACTACAGTGGTGGACATGGGTATCATTTGTTGGTCAAACAAATATACAATGCAGCAAATGAGCCCTACATAGTATGGACTTTAGTCATAATAATTTGATATTGGTATTGATATTGCCCCATTCTAAAAAAAAAAAATGACCTACATTAGTAAAAGTTTAGTAAACAAAGATGTTGTGTGTTTAGAAAGAGCATTATGGATGGGATGCAAAATTTTTCTGTAAACCTAAATGTTTCCTGAAATATATAGTACCTACTAAAATATTTGAAATGTTTTATTTTATATAAGAGCTGGATACAGCTCAGTGGCAGAACACATTCTGAGCATCTCTAATATCCTGGATTGAATTACCCATAATCAAAAATAATTGTTTTGCTGGGCGTGGTGGCGAACACCTTTAATCCCAGCACTAGGGAGGCAGAGGTAGGTGGATTGCTGTGAGTTCAAGGTCATCCTGAGACTGCATAGTGAGTTCCAGGTCAGCCTGTACTAGAGTGAGACCCTACCTCAAAAAATAAAAAAATAAAATAAAAATAAATAATAATTGTTTTATACAAACTAAAAGTGACATGAAAAGAGTTGGATAGCATTTTTAATCTTTTAAGTTTTAAAACTGAGATTTTTATGCATGTTATTATAATGAAATCAAATTACTCCTGTTAAAATTGCAACAAAATTCTTATTTCTTTGTTCTTTTCAATTATAGAGTAAGTTAATATATTGTTTGTTATTATTTTCTGTTTAATTATTTTCTTCGGAAGTGAAATAATTGGACAAAAATCAAAACTTTGCTTCCCCACAAGAAAATACATTGGTTCACATATTTAGTTGGCAACATTAGCTATTTCATTCTTACATTATGAGAACAGATTTCATTTTAATCTTCCTAAGTAAACAGATCTAATAAACACACAAGCCTCATAAGATATATGCAGAATCCCCAACTTTACAAGCTGCTGCAAACTGTAGCTAGTATTTCCTACAGTGAGTATTCAGTCTGGCAGCCAATGGTAGCCTGAATGTGTGGGCGACTTTCCTCCTGGTAAGGGGAGAACAAAAGCCAATGCCATCCAGAACTATGCTGCCTCACTCTTCTTTCACTCAAAACTAGTGCAAGCAAATTACACAAAAGAAACTGCCTGTATTTACTGAAAAGAAAACTAATAAATTAAATTAAAAAAAAAAAAAAACACAGAAGGAAAAAAAAAAAAAAGAAGTATCACATTCCAGGGGAGAAAATTTTATTCTAACATGCAGATTCAAGTTTGTGTACATTTTCTTTTCTCATTAATTTTATTTTTGATTGACATGTAATAATTGTACATATTCACAGGATGGGGCTGTACTTTCTTTATCTAAGGACCACGCTTTCTGTCTCATCTAATGTGGATATTAATGAGTATTATTAACCAGCACCCTGATGGATCTGTGGTAGAAGACAACATGAAATTCAGATTTTTGCATGGTGGCAGCATGTGACTCCTTCATTAGCATGCCCCCGCCCTCTGGAGTTTCATCATCTTCAACTTGAGAAAGTCTCTTGAAAGAGAGAGCACGTGCCAGGGGCCCTTCCTGTCATCTGTTCCTCATTCAGCAGCTGCTGGGTGTGTCTGCTGAGGAGACAACATGATTTATAAGGTGTGTTTATATTGGGCTGTGAACTTTACTGTGGGCCAGCCAGGCTGACTCAATTTCCTTTAGTTTCTTTCTTTGGCATGGAAAAAGTGAAAAATATGTAACCTGATTCATTTAAGAAATTCAATTTTTAAGATGCAGGCACCACTTCAGTGGTTACCCCTCAGAAAGCTACTGTAATAGACATACATGCTTGTTTGTTTATAAGTTACATGGCATTTTAATATAAAAATATGCAATAACTATATTTGTGCATCAGAATATGGCGTATGGCTGAAACGTGGAGACCTTCCTGCACTGCACCACTGAGACCCTCAGCATCACACGCTAAGTAGCACACTGATTGACTTGTTCCCTATAAAACATACACTGAGTGGGAATTTCCTCTGGAGTTTCTAAAACCAGCTCAACCCATGACTGTCCAGACTTTCCTCTTTAAACCCTCAAATTTCATTTTTGGCTAAGTTGGGTGGGAATATATCTAAAGACAGACATAATTATCTGTATGTGTGTAGAGGGGGTGGTTTTCGTCATGATTTCAAGGCTAGCTCACACACCTTTTTCACACTAAGAAAATTAACTTGGCAGAGGCATCGGAGGCATGTTGCAAATCCAAGAAGACAGAATTGACATTTTTTAATGAATCACAGTCTGTGAATCAGCAGTCAACTGTGGCTATCTGTCAGCTCCAAATAACAGAATTTTAATTTTGCAGGAGCTTGAAATAAAATTTCAAAGTTGTCTTCCAGTGGCAAAGTGCACAGGGCTCTCAGGACAATCGCTTTTGGGGGTCACATAATTATGAATTTGTGTTTGAGGTAAAATAGAGCCAATGGGCAAAAGCCCTCTGAGTGGTTAGAGATTAATGGCCGAATAAGCCTTAGCAAATGCTAGACTGCAACATAAATGCACTAAAATATAAATCAGCCTCAGCCAAAGCTACTCCTGCTTAATTGGATAAATGTTTTTAACTTCCCACCATTTCCCAATCAACAAAACAAGCAGAGATGTTGTTTATCCTGATGGAAGTGATTGGTTGAAAAACCTCCCACCTTCACTTAAATACTCTGTATCATATACTTTCTACTCAGTAGCACAAATTGCAGCATATAGCCATTGCTTATTTATTGCTTATTATTTGCTTTAACAGGGTCTCACTCTAAAGCCTAGTCTTGCATCAATAGCATTCCTCCTGCTTTAGCCTCCTGAGGCCTGGCATTACAAGCCCAGGTCACTATGTCCAGTTTATAACTGCATTTTGTCCTTTGTTTCTTAGTAGAGAGGAATTACTAATGAAAGAGAGTTACTGATACAGTATTTTTTACAATCAGATTATTTATTGAGTAGAATGTTTTTATGTTGTTCGAGGTAGGGTCTCACACTAGTCCAGGCTGACCTGGAATTCATTATGTAGTCTCAGGGTGGCCTTGAACTCACGATGATCCTCCTACCTCTGCCTCCTGAGTGCTGGGATTAAAGGCGTGCACCACCATGCATGGCTGAGTAGAAAAATTTTATAACACGTGTCATTTGACCCTCAAAAATTTGTTCCTATTTTCATGTGAAGAAAGACTTGGAGAAACTGACCTGCTCAAAACCACAGATCATGCTCTGAAGCTTGAGTGTGAACCAGAGTCCTGAGAAAGGTTTGCAGTAATTCAGGGGGCTCGGTGCCGCTTTGCAATTTCCATTCAGTTAATCTGATGGGGGGCTAGAGAACGTGTGTGCTTACTAATTTCCCAGGTTCAACTTTCAGAATGCCTTCCCTAAATAGATAGTGGAAGGAAAACTCCCAGAACAGATTAGATGACACCTTTCACAGCATTGCTTTGGTCCATGATTTCTGTGTTCTGCACAGCCAAAGTGCTGATGACCTGGGAGGTCATTGAGAGTGAAAGTTGACCTTCTCCTCTGCTGACATCCTTCCTTTTTGTGACCTCATTAACTCCTTTAACTCTCAACTCTGGGTGTCACTTCCTCAGAGAGGTCTCCAGTGAAATTATTTATTTATTTTTGTTTTCTGTAGTTATTATTTTTTATTAACACCTTCCATGATTGTAAACAATATCCCATGGTAATGCCCTCCCTCCCTCCACTTTCCCCTTTGAAACTCCATTCTCCATCATAATCCTCCCCGTCTCAATCAGTCTCTCTTTTATTTTGATGTCATGATCTTTTCCTCCTCTTACGATGGTCTTGTGTAGGTAGTGTCAGGCACTGTGAGGTCATGGATATGAAGGCCATTTTGTGTCCGGAGGAACACATTGTAAAGAGTCCTACCCTTCCTTTGTTTCTTACATTCTTTCTGCCACCTCTTCCACAATGGACCCTGAGTCTTGGAAGGTGATAGAAATATTGCAGTGCTGAGGTCTCCTCTGTCACTTCTTCCCAGGACCATGATACCTTCTGAGTCACTCCAAGGTCACTGTCATCTGAAAAGAGAAGGTTTTCTACCAAAAGTGAGAGTAGCATTAATATATGGGTATGAGCATTAAGAGAACTGCTTACTGGGCAGTTTGACAAGCATAGTATATACATTTAGCCAGACAGCAGCAGACATTACACCCCTAAGATTCATGACTACCCATGTTTTAGATTTTCAGTATTTGGAATGTATTCCCTCCCATAAAACAGGCCTCCAGTCAAATTCGAGGGCAATTGGTTTCCACCATGACAGATGTGCTATTATTGCACATATTGGCTCATTTGGTCTGGCTGGCCAAATAAAAGGCTTGCAGTGTCCACTGTAGAATATCTTCACTGGTGATTTCTCTCTCTCCCATTAAACTGCATACAGAATGGCTTCTTCCAGATTTCTGTCAGCTGGTCTACATGGAAGAGGTTATCAGCTCAGTTCCAGCAGGATTTTTCAGTGGCCTTGCAGCCCATGTATGTGGAGTCTTCAGCAATAGGGTCTTACCATCTATTCCTGGTGGGAAATCAAGGGCCTTAGCAATGGCCTGTAATGTTTTGGGGGTGTTAGGAACCTCCCTGGCCAGCAACTTACTGGAAGGTATCCCATCCCTGGCACTGAATATTTTCTAGTAACAATCTATGGCTCCTGAGTGTTCCATTGTCCAAAAAAGTAGGTTTCCATATGATTTATTTATATCCCCTTAGATTTTGATTAGCTGTCCCTCCACCTTTCCTTTACTCAGTCTGTTCACCTGACCTCACTTGGGCCTTTTCACCCCCATTAATCTATTCTTCTACTTACATATGTACAATACCATCCTATTAAGTACCCCCTCCCTTCCTTTCTCCTTGTTTGTTTAATGTATATTTGCCTCCCCACACTTGGAAGGCCTTGAGGCTGTCTCCATAGTTTCTTGAGCAGAATCTAATCTTGGCATTGGAATAATCCCTGGGACTTAGAAGTGCCCAAAAATGAATAAGTGAATTTATTCAAAAATATTTCACATGTGGTCTTAGTTTTTTCATCTACCACTTGTATAAAATTGGACCAATACTTTGACATTACTAAGTACCAACCTTCTCATTTTTAAAGTATAGTAATTTTGAAAGACTTGTGTCCAAGATTTTTTAAATTAATTAATAAATTTTTATTGACAGCTTCCATGAGTATAATCAATATCCCATGGTAATTCCCTCCCTACCCTTACTTTCCCCTTTGAAACTCCACTCTCTATCACATCCCCTACCCCTCTCAATTAGTCCTTCTTTATTTTGATGTCATCATCTTTTCCTCTTATTATGATGGTCTTGTGTAAGTAGTTTCAGGCACTGTGAGGTCATGGATATCCAGGCCATTTTGTGTCTGGAGGAACACATTGTAAGGAGTCCTACCCTTCCTTTGTTTCTTACATTCTTTCTGCCACCTCTTCCACAATGGACCTCACTTAGGCCTTTTCACCCCATTAATCTATTCTTCTATTTATGTATGTACAATACCATCCTATTAAGCTCCCCCTCCCTTTCTATTCCCTTTAGATCTCCTTTCTAGCTTACTGGCCTCTGCTACTGGGTTTTCTTCCTCCTCACACAGAAGTCCAACATTTGTAGCTAGGATCCACACATGAGAAAGAGCATGTGATGTTTGGCTTTCTGGGCCTGGGTTATCTCAGTATAATCCTTTCCAGATCCATTCATTTTCCTGCAAATTTCATAACTTCATTTTTCTTTACCACTTAGTAGAAGAACTCTATTGTATAAATGTGCCATATCTTCATTATCCATTTGTCAGCTGAGGGACATCTAGGCTGGTTACATTTCTCAGCTATTGTGAATATAGTGGCAATAAACATGGTTGAGCAAGTATCTCTAAGGTAGTGAGATGAGTCCTTAGGATATATCCCTAGGAGTGATATAGCTGGGTCATATGTTAGATCTAATTTTAGCTGTCTCAGGAACCTCCAGACTGGACCAGATTGCATTCCCACCAACACTGTCGAAGATTTTTGAACAGTAAAATGATGCTTTAGAAATGTACCACCAGCATCCAAAATCATGTGGACCTCACAGCTGACAATTGTTTGAATTGAATTGGCTTTGACTCATTTTGATAGATTTTTATTCTCTCCAAGGAACTTAATTTTAATAGTTATGTATTTGTGGACATTGAAATACCTTTGTTGTTAATGTAGAAACTTGAAAATGCTTGCAGTGTGTCTTAACACTTTACCTTACCAGCTAATTCTAAGAGAATCATTTCTTTAATGTAATAGAGGCATTTGACACATGCCTGGAAAAATTTTTTAATAGGGTTTATTTTCCAAGTGAATTCTTTGTAACAAAGCTTTGTAGTGTTGAATGTGGCACCTGAGTTTCTCTCATTGGCTTCTCAGATATACTAGCTAGTAATGTGACCAAACAGTGCATTCATTCCCTTTCTAAGACTCATATTCTATAAGACTCATATCAGCAGAGAAAGTCAGAACAGAACAATTAATTAAAGCTTCCAGCTCCCTCTTCTCATTAAGCAATGAAACATTTACTATTTTTAGTTTATAAATATCCACTATAAATAGCTAGCATATGTCAAATTACTTACATGTCATGGCTGCATAATTACAATTTATTTTAACTTTCTCCTTGTTTATAACCTATGACATTATTCATGCCATATTTCACAACCAAGAAAAGACAGTTGAAAGGAGAGTGACCTATGAATCTTTATTAGCAGAGTCCAAGTAACTCTCAATCTTAACATCTTGTACTACACAAGCTCAAATGGTGGAAGCTTCATTACTGTGAACATTTTTCCAAAGGGGGTATCATGGCAGACCAGCCCGGTAGAACAGAATCTTTTAGCTTTGCCCTTTCAGAGCTGAACTTTTGTGATGAAGTGAACTTCTGCTGGACAGATAGCAGACACATTCATTCCAGAGAGCCTCAGAATTACCAAAAGTTTGTATTTCCCATTCAAAGACTTGGCCTGAGACAATATTGAAGTATGTTCAATATACCATATACTTATATGAATATGTTCTTACATAACACAGTGCTGCTACATACATAATGAAAAATTAAAGGCTACCCTGAGTTTACATAGTGAATTCCACTTCAAAACCATACACACAAAAATTAAATAAATAAATACACATGCTTATGGGGGCGGGGAGTAAAGCTTTAACTATGTTAAAAGAAAAAACTTTAGACAAATCAAACTTAACATTTCAATAAGGCGTGTTCATGAGTCAAACAGCACTCAGCTTCAGAGTATGTTCTCAATGTCCACAAAGCAGTATGAGAACTGCTCTTACAGGCCCAACATGGAAGCAAGGTAGAGAATTCAGGTCATTAGCAAAAGCCCGACATCTGCTTTATTTGGTCTTGGTGTGATGAATTGGCTATCTGGCTATGTGTTACAAAATATATAAAACTAAGGTAGGTTTCTACTTGTTTATGTAATAAGCTAGGTTCAGTTTGTTAAAAATATATTTTCAGGACAGGAGAGACAGTTCAGCAGGTGAGGCATTTGCCTACAAAACCTAATGACCAGAGTTTGTCTCCCCAGTAACCATGTCACGCCAGATGCACAAAGTGGTGCATGTGTCTGGAGTTCTATTTTAGTGGCTAGAGGCCCTGGCATGCCCATTCCCTCTCTTATGCTCTATCTATCTATCTATCTATCTATCTATCTATCTATCTATCTATCTATCTATCTGCCTCTTTCTTGTGCACCCTCTCCTAAATAAATAAATAGATGAAATTATTGCTTATATTTATTAGTCCATTTAATAAAGATAAGCAAGGTGCTCAGAAACTTCTTTGAACAACTAAAGAAGACAATCATCAAGCTCATTTCTTGAGTTCTTTTTAGAATGATTTCATGGTTCCTCAGCAAAGGTGTAATGTGTTGCTTGGGTTCAGTTTGACATGACAGCAGCCATTTTTAGTTGGTGTGATTCCCCATGAAGGGCTGTGGTTAGGTTTCCCTTAAAATGAAAATAGACAAATACATAAGAATGGAATATTGAGCACTACAACTTGACCAAAGAATGTGCCTTGTTCTTTGACTTGAGTTTAAAATAAATTATGCATGTTCTGTCTTGGGTTAATATACTTTAGAACTGACCAACACACACACTTCAACTTCTAACCCAAATTACAGAGATTACTTGATCTTCTAGTTATTCAAGGCTATGCCTCTGTCATTTAGTTCCAAATAAATTGAACTCTGAACATACTGCCTGTGCCTGACACTCTTCAGTCACCTTGGGCCTATGCTCACTCACTGTAACTGGACCCTCTGGAACACATGTTTTTTTGGGTTTTTTGTTGTTGTTGTTTTTTAGGCAAGCCCAACAGACTAGCCTTTTTATTTTTTAATGTGAGAGAGAGAGATAATTAGCATGCAAGGGAGTCTAGCCACTGTATTCAAACGCAAGACATGTGTGCCACCTTGTGCACATGCGCAACCTAGAAAGCTTACCTCACTTTGTGTATCTGGCTTACATGGGATCTGAAGAGTCGAACATGGGTCCTTAAACTTTGCAGACAATTTCCTTAATCACTAAGCCATCTCACCAGCCCTCTGAAACATGTTTTATTCAGTGGTCATTAATCCTTCATAGAGAGATTAAAGTTACAATTTCTAGTCTCAGTACATCTTATTATTAGCTTAGCAAACACTGATATAACATACACACACACACACACAGACACACACACACACACACATACACACACAGAGAGAGGTTTGTATAAGTATACTATAGTATTTCCACAATAATGAAATTGCTTAAGAACATTTCCCAGGATATGAGTCCATCATTAAGTGATTGCATAGAGTATGCATGGAAATATAATCATTTGTTAAATTATTTTCACCTATCTTTGAATGTAGAAGAAGTAAAATTCTCTGAAAAACAACCAAAGTGCCCAACAACTAGTAAACTCAATATTAATATCTTACCTTATAATAAATCTACAAATTTATATGTATTTTTCAATTTATTGTAAAGCACTATCTTTAGCTCTCACAAGACTTGTAGAGGTAAGAGGAAATGTTAAGTCATCTACCAAAAGATCTCATCAATATGGATGATCAAACAGAATAGCATGGCTAAAAACCTTAAGAATTTAGATGTATCTTTTGATTATTGAATTGAATTTCAACTAGCCATTTTGTTTTCAGTTTTGTTTTTATTTTTTTTTTAGCTAAGTTCTCCCTCTAGCTCAGGCTGGCTTGGATGTAGTCTTAGGATGGCCTCAAACTCATGGCAATCCTACTTCTGCCTCCCAAGTGCTTGGATTAATTTTTAATGTTTGCCTTTCATTTCACATTGATCAATTTGATTTGTCCTATTAATTTTAAAATAAATTTATTACTTTGTGTTCTTTGATGAAAATGAATTCTGAAATTATTTTTCAGTATTTTCTATAATTAAAAGAATGGTTTATGACCATGTAAAATTTTTAATGAACATGCAAATTACATCTGTATGAAATTTAAGAAAATGATCCTTTTAATTAAACCCAATCATAAACAGCTTGTAAGGTGTATGCCTGTGAGATCCATACCTGTAATTTGAGCACTTGGGAGGCTATGGCTGGAGGATTGTGATTTAGAGGCTTCGTGAGCTACATAGCAAGAGTCTATCACAATTAAATATCACTCTCTCAAAAAGAAAAAAATTGCCCCCAAATCATAAATATTTCCTCAGTAGTCACATGGTACTTTCAACTTACGTTCGGCATAAAACTCCTTTGAATTATAACCTGCAGTTTACATAAGAACACAAAAATTTCCACTCTGGCTCTAGATTTGCTTTAATCTAACTCATTTGCAATTCATGGTTCTTTTCCTTTTTTCTTATTTGTTAGTTGATTGTTTGAGGCAGGATCACACTTATATCCCATGCTGGCATGAATCATGTGGTCTTGGTAAACTCAGACTGAATTCTCTTGCCTGAAGTCCCAGGCAATGTCCCACCACACCATTCTTTTTAAATATAGCTTGGATAACAAAATTTCTAGTTTGAAGCTCATCAGTGTTCTCATACAGCAATTAAAATAAGATCCAGATATGATGTCATAGCCAAGAACATCCTCTACAGTCAGATCATAACTCTTTTCAGTCCAAAATAGCCTCTTGTCCCCTTGCTCACTATGTTTCACATTGCCATGACTTTTTTCAAACACCCAAGTAGTCCAGTTGCCAGGCTTATTCTCATGCTGCTTTTACTGGCTCAACACATATGTGATTGACTCCTGCATGCCATTATAAAACTTAGCCATTAAGTAAGGCCAGTTTTCATAATGTCATCCAAAGTATTTCCTCTTGCCTCTCTAGGCCTTCATAACAACTTGCAGGTATTTCAATTTTCCTCTTATTTATACCTCATTTTCTGTGGAGAAAACAATGATTATATTTGTCTTTGTCTTATGCACTAAAATTAGTCCTACATTTAGAGGTATTTGGTATACACTAACATGTAAGATATATTAGCTCAAAGAACAAGTAGCAATTGTCATTAAGTCTGAATTTCAGTAACATAGCTTGTTTTAAGGCACTAGGTTTATTTATTTACCCCCAGAGATTTCAAAATGCTAGTCTTCACTCAAGTGACTTATTGAAAAAAAAAAATCACTATCAGTTACTTTGCAATTACTGGGGCAAAATAAACAAAGAGAGAAAGAATTAAAAAAAAAAAAAAAAGACCTGTCCCAAAGCAGATTAAGGAAGGAAAAGTTTTTCCTGGCTTACAGTTTCAAGAGGACGTGTCTATTATGTCAAGGAAAGCATGGCAGGTCTAAGCAGGAATATTGTGCCATTTTTACATCAGCCTGAAAGAAGTAGAGTGTCAGTGGGTCTAGGCTGTAACCCCTTGAGGCCTGCCTCCAGCGACACACTTCCTCCAGCAAAGGACAGCTTCCTGAAGGTTCCACAACCTTCTTGAAAAGTGTCACCAACTGGAAACTCAATATTTAAACTCATGAATCCACGTAGGACATTTTACATTCAAACCACCACAATCACCTAGGTCATTACTGATAAAGTAAGTACCTCAGAATTTTGAAATAGTAACCTTCAGAATCACAATTGAAAGGATTCAAAATACTTTCAAAAGTATTTCATGTTTGTGTATGATGTGTAGCTGTGTTCATTCATGTATGTGAGTGTGGACATACATGTGTTAGTATATGAGTGTGGGGCTCAGAGAACAACCTTGGATGTTGCTTCTCATCTTCTACCTTACTTGAGACAAGGTCTCTTTGTTGTTCTTCACTTGTGTAAGCCAGGCTAGAGGGCAGGAAACTACCTCCCATCTCTCTGCAGCAGTGCTGGTGTTACAGTTCTCACGGCTGTACCCAGATTTCTGTTGATACTTGGGACCAGAACTAAGCTCCAAAATCAAGGACTTCCTTGTGACCCTCTGTCAGCTTCAAACATCCACTAGAATGGCTCACAGAAGTTGGGAAAATACCTGTCCTAAAGTCACTGGATTCAGTAAATATATTTGAAAGGACTCAGATGTACATCAGATGAGGTGGTACACGGGGTGAGGTCCAGAAGAATCCCTAGGCAAGAGCTTCCGTCCTGTGCTTTTGAAGTCCACCATCCTATAGCACATGGGAAATAGGTACCAACCCAGAAGCTCTCAAAACCTCCATATTGGGGTCAGTAGGGAGATTTCTCCAGATGAAAATTAAGGTTGATTATTAACTCACTCTTCAGCCATTCTCTTCTTGAAAAGTTGGAGGAAGCGGGGCTGAGTGTTGCAATATTCTAATTAAGAAAAGTTAGGGCTCACTGGCGACTATCTCCCTCCTGAAGCTATCCATGCTCACACTGAGACTCACCTCATTAGAGCAAGTTGTTCCATCAGTCTGAATTAGGAGTTAGGAACTCTTTATCAGAAATGAGGCACAAGGATCAGACATAAACTGCTATGTTCCTAGAATGCTATTCTGAGTCCCAGTGGGAAGCTATTAAGGATTAAATATCAGACCTTGCCAAAACTTTAGGTCTAGTTCTTGTGTAGATCACTCAGAACAAAGATGAAGAAACTGAAGCACAGAGTCACTGGCCAAAGGTACCACAGGAAGTCTACCCCATGTTTTAATGTGACCACCTACTTCGATACCCAAGCCACATACATGCTATCCCAGGTATAAAGTAAGACTGAACATTTTTAAGTTGCCTTGTGCTATAGGAAGAAAATTGGCATTTCAATTTAGTAAAGGTCCCGGTTTCTTAAGCCTTAATATTATTCAAATTGTTTAAATGCTATATAAGTTGTTTTCTTTGTTTTTATAGTAAATTCAGTATTTGAGAGAAGCTGTTTACCACTCATTTAATTGTAAAAGTCCAAAACATGTCCCAAAGGAGATTGGATTTCATCTCTGTTAAAACCTCACAATGTGCAGCTTGCCTTTTTAAACATATGACTAGCCCAGCCTCTTCATAAAACAGAGAAAATTATTTCAACTGACTCTTTTCTTCTGCTTCCAAATCCCACTCTGTTCAGCCTAAACTTAACATGATTTTATGTACAAAAGTCTAAAAGTATCTGTGTTGAAATTAAAGCAGCAACCTTGTCCAAATCTGATCTGCTTGAGAATAGTGTGACTGTATAATAATTGGGACTCAGGAGGTGGCTCAGAGGGTAACAGTACTTGCTACACAAGCATGAAGACCCGAGTTTAATCCCCTATACCCACATAAAAATTTGACCCTGGCCATCCATGCCAGTAACCCCAGTGCTGAGGTGGGCAGAGACAAGAGAACTGCTGAAGTTCAGTATTCAGCCATTCTGAAAAAATTAATAATAATAGAAACAAAGAAGGAAAGAACCAACCTCCCTCAGCACCCCCCCCCCGCGCCCCCCGCAGGTCCAGGTTCAGTGAAAAACTCCGTCCCTGGGAAGTGTCACTGAAGAGTGGTAAGGAGGACACCCAGACTCCCTGGCCTCTTCATAGTGCACAAGGGCCATGTGTCCATCTGCATATGTGCACACACACATCACACAAAATAAGTAGTAAATAAGTACATGTATAATAATCATATCAAACTGAGCTCATGGGCAAAACTTTGACTTTTGAAATCTATTTTTTCTAGCCTGTGCTTGGTGATGTGACTAATTCCAATACAAACAACATAAACCTCTATTCCTACTTATTTTATTTAGGAAATACTATGTAAGGCTGTGACTCTACGTAAATTACAATAAAAACAACAGCTTTTTTTTTAATAAGTAGGAAACATACCAAGAATCAGGATGAATACGTTTTATATGTCTACATTTTAAGTTCTATGTATCCTCTCTAACTTTGCTTTTTTTTAAAATTTATTTATTTATTTATTTATTTGAGAGCGACAGACACAGAGAGAAAGACAGGTAGAGGGAGAGAGAGAGAATGGGCGCGCCAGGGCTTCCAGCCTCTGCAAACGAACTCCAGACGCGTGTGCCCCCTTGTGCATCTGGCTAACGTGGGACCTGGGGAACTGAGCCTCGAACCGGGGTCCTTAGGCTTCACAGGCAAGCGCTTAACCGCTAAGCCATCTCTCCAGCCCTGTCTTTGCTTTTTAATTATCTTTAAAAAGTACCTGAGTCCTGCTTAAAGAACTTCTGGTAAATGGCAAATGAAAAAGAGCATCTCAGAGCTAGAAGCTTTAGTGTCAGACCCAACTAAGTCTAAATACTGCTTAACTGAGTCTTGGTTCTGGTTCTAGTTGTTATTTATGTAAATCTACTCCTTTACTAACACAATAAAATTATACATCTCATTAAGTACTCATAGCATAAAATAAAATATTAAAATAATATAAACTAAACTCTATGCTTGTAATAGAATAAGCCTCAACAATGTTATACTACTATTTTTAAAACCTCTCATAACAGCAACTCATTTTGCTACAATATCTAAAATCAAAGAACAAGCAGGTTTGTAATTATATCAATTCTCCTCTTTGGTCAACTAAAGGCCTGAGTCATCAAAGCATGTTTATTTTCAGTTGGAAAAATCTATTAAAAATGGCTTGAAGAGTCTGGTTCTCACTAGGTATGGCAGCTCATAAAAATAATAAGCAAAAATTTCTTGTGTGATCAAAGAAATTTCCTTACCAATAGCTTTTATCTTTTTATTAAACAAAAGGCTAACAAAGCAATTTAGTGTGACAGGATATTTCATGGTTTCCAATGGGCAGAATATTTGGGATTTTCCTATGTTACTGAGTGGTAGAAATTTCCCACCATTTTCTGAACACAAGCATTAAAATTGGCTTCCCTTTTCAGAAATGTTGGCCAATTCCAACTTACTTACTCTAGAGATTTTGGATGGGGGGAGATATGAAATTTGCATCACTTAACTTGCAAAGAATAATTGTTCTGTAGACTTTTTTTATTATTAGCTTTCTATTCTGCAAGTACAGGCAGTTTGGTACCATTATTAGGCTCATCCATGACCTACCCCCTTCTCATTGGCCCCTCCTTGTTGAGGTATATGGGTCGTGCATTGTGGAGTTAGCCCACAGTTATTGGTACAATAAATGTCTCTGTATATCATGACCCAACTTGTAGCTCTGACATTCTTTCTGCCCCCTCTTCCACAAAATTTACCTGAGCCATGTTGGGTTCATTTTTGTTCTGCTTCAGTGATGAGGTGTTGGGGGCCTCTGGGGCTGTGGCTCTCTGATTTGGTAGACGTTGATTATTCTCTGTGTTGTAGACTTTGTTTTTTTATTAGACACACTAAATAAAAATTTATTTGAATATTAACAGAAGAATTGGTTTCAGTGTATATAAATTGAACACACTTATTTACAAGTGTATATATTAAAATATAACTGCAATATTTTTCCTGTATTTGGGTATAATACTACCTGTTTCCCCTCTTCATTTTGTACAGGCAATTGAGACAATCTTTTCCTTATTTTATGATATAATACAATAATTACTATATCAAATCCTTTGAATATGTAAAAATTTCTGCATGTTCTTTGTCTTTACTAACTCACTACCACCCCACAATAGCACTGTACTATGTTTGCATATGACTTTGTATGTGCTGGATTCATATTCTTAGATATGTAGTCAAGTTAATTAATAGCTTCATGCAATGTGTTTCTTCATATATGTTACCAACAAAATCATATTTTTGTTTAAAATTTTTAATATCTCCTTAGATAGTTGGCTTCTAATCAAAGTGGAGAAACACTTTTGAGATTTAATCTCCTTTTACTGATGTTTCTTCAAAATAGTTAGCTTTTGGAACCCACGGTGGTGTCCATATGCAAATTTACTTCTAAGAAGAAATCTTTAATTCATACAGTTAAAATAATAATGTAGAAACTAGTGTGGACAAGAAAATTTAATATTATCTTATTATTTTTAAATTTTATGTTGTTTCCTTTGATATCATTATTAATGAATTTAGCATACAGGTTGACATTTTGCAATTTTATGGTGTAGTATAAACTAAGACTTTAACATTGCTATTGTACATATGCACATGATTAACTAAATTACATATGAGCAAATTATTAACTGAATTACCAAGTTACAGCATATGTATATTAAGTTTTTCTTAATACATCAATGACTACATATTTAACATTCCCACCAACAGTGAATGGGGGTTCCTGTTTCTCCACAACTTCGCCAGCATTTCTTGTCACCAGATATTTTAATGTTTGCTATCCTTACTGGGATAAGGTGGAATCTCACAGTGGTTTTAATTTGCATTTCCCTGATGGTTAGGGATGTTGGACATTTTCTTAAGTGTGTGTTTGCTATTTGTGTTTCTTCCTCTGAGAACTCCCTGTGCAGTTCTCTGCCCCATTTTGTGAGTGGGTTGTCTGAGTTTTTATTGTATAGGTTTTTGAGTTCTTTGTAGATTCTTGAAATTAGGTGTCTTGAAGTTATAAATCCAGCAAAAATTTTCTCCAAATTTGTGGGTAATCTGTTGGCTCTGCTTATTGTACATTTGTCTGTGAAAAAGCTTTTCAGCTTCCTGAGAGTCCAATGGTTGAGTGATTATTTAATTTCCTGAGCTACTGAGGTTTTCTTCAGCAAGTCTTTTCCCACTCCTATATCATGGAAAGTTCCTCCTACATTTTCTTCCAGTAGTAGCAGAGCTTCCAGTCTTATATTAAAGACTTTGATTCAGTTGGGCTTGATTTTTGTACATGGCAAAATATGTGGATTGAGTTTCATTTTTCTGAATATGGTTATCCAGTTTGTCCAGCATCATTTGTTGAAGATACTGTCTTTTTTCCAATCTACATTGTTAGGACCTTTGTCAAATATGAAGTAGCTGTAGTTACTTGACCCAAACTCCATGTCCTTGATTCTGTTCCATTGGTCTATGTTCCTGTTTAATGCTAATACCATGTTTTTATGACTATGGCTTTGTAGTACAGCTTTAGGTCAGGTATGGTGATGCCGCAGAGGTGTTTCTTTTGCTGAGGGTATGCTTCCATATCTGGGGCCTTCTGCTACTCCCTATGAATTTTGAGATCATTTTTTTTTCTATCTCTGTGAAAAAAGATGTTGGGATTTTTATTGGGATTGCATTAAATATATATATTGCTTCTGGTAAGATTGCCATTTTCACAATGTTAATTCTGTCTATCCAGGAGCATGGGAGGTCTTTCTATTTTTTCAAGTTCTCCTCAATTTCTTTCTTAATTTTATGTTTTCATTGTAAAGGTCTTTCACCACCTTGGTTAATGTTATTCTGAGATTTTTTTTTTCTGATGTTATTGAAAATGGGACAATGTCAATTTTCTTAATTGTTCTCTTAGTTTCCAATTCATTAATTTCTGTTCTGATCTTCATTATTTTTTTCTGTCTGGAGCTTTTAGGGTTGGATACTTCTGGCTTTTCCAATACCTTTAGGTGGATGATTTGGTTGTTTTTCCCTAAGGACTGCCTTCATTCTGTTCCACAAGATTTGGTACATTGTGTTCTCATTGTCATTCATTTCCAGAAATTTTGCAATTTCATTTTTTATTTCATGCACTACCCATTTATTGTGTGCTGCTCAGTTTCCAGGATTTGGTTGGGTTCCTGGTTCATCTTTTTTTTTGTGTGTAACATCTTTTTTTTTTTTTTCGTAACAATATAGCATTGTGATCTGATATCATGCAGGAAATTATGTCGATTCTCCTAAATATGTGGAGGCAGGCTTTATGACCCAGTATATGATCGATCTTGGAGAAGGTTCCATGGGGTAATGAGAAGAATGTGTAGTCTGTGTATTTGGGGTACAGTGTTCTGTAGATGCCCATTAGGCCTAATTGATCTATGGTGTTGTTGAGCTCGCTTACTTCCCTGTTAAATTTCAGTTTGGATGATCTATCTATTGCTGATAGTAGAGTAGTGAAGTCCCTGACAATGATGGTGTTGGTGGTTATTTCTATTTTATTGCCAAGTAAGTTTTGTTTTATGAATTGGGATGCACCTGTGTTTGCTGCATAAAGATTAATGATTGTGATATCCTCATGTTGGATCACTCCTTTGATAAGCAAGAAGTGGCCTTCTTTGTCTTTTTTGATTACTTTTAGTCTGAAGTCTACTTCATCTGACATAAATATAGCTATTCCTGCTTATTTCTTCTTTCCATTTGCTCAGACTATAATTTTCCACCCTTTCACCCTGGGGAGATATCTGTTTTTAGCAGTGAGATGGGTTTCTTGAAGACAGCAGATTGAGGGGCCTAATTTTCTTTTCTTTTCTTTTCTTTTTAATTTGTTTTATACTCAGTGAATACAATCAAGTTGGTACCATTGTTAGCTTCCTCCCTGTCCTCCCTCCACCAGAGGGACCCTTCTTTTTGGGGTATATGGGTCGTGCATTGTGGGGTTAGCCATCAGTTATGGGTAGGAGGAAATGTCTCTGTGTATCATGTCCCAATCTCTTCCACAAATTTCCCTGAGCCATGTTGGGTTCATTTTAGGTCTGCTTCAGTGATGAGGTCTTGGGACCCTCTGTGTTTCTGGACATATAGTTTGGTAGGAGTTGATTGTTCTCTGTGTCTATCTCGTTCACCCTTGCTTTGGTACCAGGTACACAAAGAAAACAGCACTCTTGCTTGTTTTCCCAATTATCCTTAGTTTTAGCTGGGACCCTTTTCAGGTATGATGGGATGGTTCTTGCCTTAGGATCTGCATGTATCTGAAAAAGAGAAGAAGATTCTCCAAAGGAGAGTAAAGTTAGCACAAAATAAATGGGATAACCATTATTTTTTAGAGAGAACTTAATAGGTTTAGGCCCCCTTCTAGCCCATGATTGGTGGAAGTGTGGTAAGGGAGAGCAGGCTCATTTTTGGATATAGTTCTGACTTGTTTCTGAGCTCTAGCTATAGGTTCCATTCCACTGAGCAGATCAGTTAGCCAAATCAAGGGAAGTTGTTTTCCCACCCTGGCTGTGTGCCACTATTGCACTTGGCTACTCATGGTCTAACCTACTCAGCAGCCAACAACTTGATGTTATGCTAACATGAGGGGCCTAATTTTCTGATCCACCCTGTTAGCTCATGTATCTTGATGGTGAATTAAGGCCATTAATATTAAGGGAAATAACTGTGAGGTTTGATTTAATATCTGCCATATTGTGGTGGTTTATGTGGTTTGGTGTTTTATTGGTCTGTAGTTTTTGTGCCATCTTGAAGTTTGGTTATTGTGATCTGCTTCTTTTAATGACTTAAGGTTGGTTATTTGATTCTTCTCAGTGGACAATTCCCTGAAGTTCTCTGTAGGTTTGGCTTTGTGTTCATACAGTTGTAAAGCTGAGTTTTATCATGGAAAGTTTTTCTTTCACACTCTATCATGAGGGATACTTTTGCTAGGTAAAGTAGTTTGGGTTGGAAGACATAGGTTCTCAGACTTTTCAGTACTCCATTCCAGGCTCTTCTGGCCTTCCAAGTTTCCATTGAGAAACCTGAAGTAATTCTGATGGAGTTACCTTTATATGTAATATGTTGTTTCTCCCTAGGTGCTTTTAGGGCCTTTTCTTTGGTATCAATGTTCAGAGTCTTAATGATAATATGTCTTGGAGAATTTCTCCTTTGGTCCTGTGTGTTTGGGGTTCTGTTAGCTTCTAATAACTTGATGGGCCTTCCTTTTGGGAGAGTGGAAAGTTTTCTTCAATAATTTTGTTGAGTAAGTTCTCCAGGCCTTTGGTCTGAATTTCTTCCCCTTCTGGTATTCTCATGATATGAATGTTTGGACACTTAATGGTATCCCAGATTTCCTTCATGTTCTGTTTATAGAAATTTTTGAACTTGTTGAAACTCTTGGACTCATAAACTGTTCCTTCTATTTTTGTCTTCCAGTTTTGAGTTTCTATCCTCCAGGTGGTGGCTAACTCCATTTTTTGAGAACTTCTATAGCATTTTAGGCTTGTTCAATTTGGTTCATATTGTTTACTGATTTTTTATCTATAGTTTCCAACCCTCTGTCAGGGTCCTTTTTTACATCATTTTCTGATTTTCTTAATGCTTCTTTGAGTTCATCCTTGTATTTTTTCATGTCTTCATTAAGCTTAGCCAGATTGTTATTGAGGTCCTCTCTGTTTTTGCTCTCTTTCATATCATTCTACTGTCTTAGCAGCCATTACTGGTTCTTTTATAATAGGTCTAATCTAATGAGCATACCATTCATACAATTATTGGTCCTTTGTTGAGTTTCTGCAAGTTCTGCTATTAGCTTTGCTAGGGTTGTATAGCTTATATCTTCATTTTGCATTCTGAAACTACTGTCTTTTCTGTTTTGATTAGAGACATCCATTATGGGACTGGGAAATCTAGCTGTATTTACTTGCGTCTGATTTTTTGTGCTATTCTTTTTTTGCTGTGGTCTACCTATGACAGTGTTTCCGAAAGCCTAGGGTGTGGGATGCTAGCCTGAAGGCCCAGGTGGGGGTGGGGGGGGTGGCAGCAGTGAGTTGGAGAGTGATAGCATGTGCAGTGGTTAGCAAGGCTTGGAGGGAACAGCAATCATGTATGTGGGGGTCAGCAAGGCTGGGTAGGAATGGTGATCATGTACAGGGGTCAGCAATTCTGGGAAGCAACAGTGATGTGGAGAGTGATCACATGAAGGGGGTCCACAAGGATGGGTGGAAATAGCAATCTCCTGCATGGGGGTCCACATGGCAGGGCAGAAATGGCAACTGGGATGGCAATCATGCCTGTTGAGCTCTGCCTGATGGCTGGAAAGCCTAGGGTGCAGGACCTAGGCTGCTAGCTTGAGTCCCCTTGGACTGCAGTTAGTGCAGGAGGGACCTCCTACTAGGACTGCAACGAGGACAGCTGCTTGAGGGTCTTGGGGAACTGATGGGCTACTGGAGAGTGTGGGATTCAGTGGGTTCCCTATTTTGCTCCTCTGTGCCCTCCCACTGGAAACCTTATAGAAACAGAAAACCCCAAAACAAAAATGTACCCTTAAACTTAAGGATCTTGCCTTTTATCCCCCCATGAGGTGAGACTAGGTTAGGCAGATGCCATCTTGACCAGAAATCGCAAGACTTTATTATTACTGTAAGCTCATACAATATGAATATGAAAAATTTATTAGTCAAGCTTACTGGTCAATTGCCAATAGTATTCTAGAATGGAAAGTCTCAGATTTTAGTTTAATTTTGGTGAAAGTAGAGGAAAAAGAACTTGTTGAAGAAAGAATGTGGAAATGTTTGTTCCATGAAGCAAATGCTTAGGCGCATGTGGTGAGTTGATAGAGTGGCTTTGGAATATCTGTAAACAAGTACAAAAGAATGTTCTTCTAATAAGTCCTTATTTATCCATGTACTTGTTCATTACCTAATCAGTCTTCAACTCTCAGGGCAAGTATCATCACTTAGTAATCCCCCTAAAATTACCCCACATGGAATTAATTACTAACCACCCATCATTACAGGAATTCACTATATTTTATTGTAGTAATATGCTTACCTGTGAGTCTCTCTACCTAGACTGTAAAGCAGTGGAGAGTAGGAACCAAGTATTGGACATACATATATTATGTCCAATAAAGTTGAAAGAGATGAAGTTGAGGACAAAAATAGAAAACAAGGAAGGAAGAGAGAGAGACATACAGGAAAAGAAAGACATCAAGTAAGTGACGACTGGCTTACATAAGAAGTCAAGGCCGTGAAATGTTGCCACTATTAAAGTTTTCCTGTAAACAGGGCAAGGCAAAGATGTGGAGAGGAAAATATCACATTTACAGTGATCAGGCAATGCCAGTGGTGTGGACCTGATAGCCCATCAACATAGTACAAAGATTACCTCTGGATGAAAATTTATGTACACACAGCAATCTTCTTTAATAATAGTAAAATGACACTTCAAGTTCATCATTGGAAATAGCCAATCTTTCATAAATAAGAGAATTGTTCAAATTCACTTGTTATTATGTTAAAAGAAAACATCCAGTAACATTTTGTATCATGAGAGTAAATTTTATAATGTGCAGGTATTGCCCTGAAATAATTCACAAGAAATTCTAAAAAGTATAGTCTTAACTAAATCTCATGTCTTTTTAAACATCATATCTGCAAATAAGTTTCTTTTCCCTTCTGTTTTGCTCAGCTTGTTTCTCCTCTTAAAATTCCATCCTTTACATGTGTACCAGCCATGACTTTAATCAGAATGGTTCCATGTATGAAAGATCTCACATGCCCAGAGTCTGCACTCTGTCCTGTCTCCATCTGGATTTTACCCATGCCCAGCTTTTCTTACTCCTAAATTCATCAGGAGAGTTTTCTCCCTTCTAGTAACAGTTAAGAATAAATTTTTTAATCAAAATTTTATTTGCAAAGTCATCATATGTGTTCACTTTTAAAAAATGAATTGCTAAAACAAATAAATCTGTCTGCAGTTAGTGAACCTGTTTTTCTTTAATGATCCATTCCATGTTTACCACTCATAACTTACATGCTACAGCTTTCTGCAGAGATGACAATACTTAAGTGTAAATATTCACTGGATATAAATTTCTTATGGTTCCTATGGTTCACTCAGGGAATTTTTGAAATTAATTTGGAAATGGGAGATATGTGAAGTTACATCCAGGGTAGCAGGTGATCATTAGAGTTCTCTTTCTTCTAGAAGGTGATCTGGAGATTAATTTGCTAAACTCACAGGTGCTAAATTCTGGGTAAGGTAACACCTCCAGAAAACTCAACAATGACATTACTTTTGATTAGTATATTACCCTATGGTTGCAGCTGACACATGTCATTCACTATTGACTCCTTCTTCCCAAGGCTGGTCAACTTCTTTGCTACTTCTCATTTGTTTGGCAAGCTGCACATTTTCCTGCCTCTGCACTTGCAGATGGCATTATTATTTAGATGAGCAATGCTTTCCTCCTTTAAACACTTCTGCCTACTGACATTTTAATCTGTTTCCAAGGTGAGGACAAAACCATTCCCCCAAGGAGTCATCCCAACACTTAACTGTGGAAGTTGGCCCACTTTCCACTCTGAGGTTGCTAATAACATTGTCTACATTGGCTCACCCCCACCAGGATGTTCATGACAGAGACCATGTGCTAAAGTTACCTTCATGCTGCTGGGACAAAAACATTTAAACAGAAACAGCTATGGGAGAAAATGGTTTGATTCAGCTTACAGTCTCATTACCAAGACAAGGTTAGAATGCAGACAATATTATATGAACTACTCCAGGTACCAACAAAGTCTTGTCCTTCCAAAACTTCATAAGCCCAATTCCACAGTCCAAAGTTCTCTCTGTATTTAGGTCTTTTAAAACCTCACCAGAACAGTGTGCAAGCAGGGATGGTGGTCTGGAGTGAATAGGCCCCTGTTTCTTGGATCTTTCCACCTCCCCAATTTGAGTTCCTTGCAAAGACAGTGTGCAGGTGGGCATGGTGGTCTAGAGTAAGTAGGCCAGATCTCTGTTTCCAGGCTCCTTCCACCTCCCCAATTTGAGTTCCTTGCCAAGACAGTGTGTAGGTGGGCATGGTAGTCTGGAGTAAGGAGGCCACATCTCTGTTTCCAGGCTCCTTCCACCTCCTTGGTCTGTGTTCCCTGTGCCAGTCTGTCCTAGAAGGTGTAGCATGGAGTAAGTAGACAAGATGCCTGCTCCAGTGCTCCTCCCAGTCTTCTGGTCCTAGTAGGTCAACGGTGCTTTGCTTGGGGAAGCCTGGTCCCTGCATGCACTGTGGAATCAGACCTTTGGCTCTGGTATCCTGACTGGTCAGTGGGTACCAACATCCCTGTTCACCTGAGTCAGAGGGTACATGGGCCAAATGACAAAAACATTGCTTCCTCCTCAATAACATAGTCTTCCTAAAATTGCTAGACAACAATGCAAAAAAGCCAACAAAAGTTAGGAAGCTGAGAGATCTCCACCAAGGATGCCTAGTCCTACAATGGAAGCCTCCAATGAAATTATATAAATTCACAGAAATTCAATCACAAAATGACAACATAAGAACCAATGAGACCCTAATCAAAAAAAAAAAAAATCACTGAACTGAAAGCAAACCATCAAAGAACCAACAATAGTGTCAATGAAATTGAACAGAATTGTCTCCTAGAGCATTCAGCTTTTGACAGTAGGCTTAACTTAACTGAAGAAAACAATAGAACCCTCTAAAGATATATAAATAAACTGAAGGTATATCAAGAAGCATCAAGAAAATCAGAACTCAAAGCCCAGTGTGGCAGCACACACCTTTAATCCCAGCACTCAGGAAGCAGAGGTAGGAGGATTGCCATGAATTAGAGGCCACCCTGAGATGACATCGTGAATTTCAGATCAGCCTGGACTAGAGTGGGACCTACTCCAACCCCCCCCCCAAAAAAAATATCAGAACTCAAATTGAAATCATACCTCAAAAAAGAGATGGATGTAGGCTGGGCATGGTGGCACATATCTTTAATCCCAGCACTTGGGAGGCAGAGACTGGAGGATTGCCATGAGTTCTAAGTCACCCTAAGGCTATACATACTGAATTCCAGGTCAGTCTGGGCCAAGTGAGATCCTGCCACAATAAATAAATAAATAAAATAAACAAATAAATAAATATATAAATAAATAAAAGATGGACATGATACAATATAACACAACAGAAAACAAAAATCAAATAGAAATTATAAAAACCTCTCTAGAACCACTCACCAGCAGAGTTACTCATGTAGAAGACAGAACCTCTGACCTGGAAGACAAGATAGAAAAAATTGATTGGGAGACCAAAAACTTTGCTCAGTTCAAAAAATCAAGTGAACAGAACACAGAGGAACTATGGGAAACCCTACAATGACCAAACATCTGGATCATGGGTATACCAGAAAAAGAGGAAATCCAAGCCAGAGGCATAGAAACTATTCAACCAAATCATTGCAGAAAACTTTAAAAATCTCTCAATAGAGAGACCCATCCAGATACAAGAAGTCCACAAAACACCAAACATACACCACCAAAGAAGAAACTCTCCAAGACAGATCATAGTTAAAACTCTTAATAGTGAAAACAAAGAGAGTACATTAAAAGCAGCAAGAGAGAAACAACTCACTACATACAGAGGAAATCCTATCAGAATTATATTTGATTTCTTAATAGAAACCCTGAAAGCCTGAAGGGCCTGGAATGGAAAGCTTCAAAATATGAAAAACTATGGTTTCCAAACCAAGTTATTCTACCCAGCAAAAGTATCCCTCATAATTAATAGTGAAAGAAAAACTTTCCATGAAAAAACAGCCAACTCTATGATTATACGAAAACAAAGGCAAACCTATAGAGAATACTTGAGGGAATATTCCACACAGAACAGTCAAACAACCAATCTTAAGAGCCAACAAGAAGAAGATCATGATAACCAAAATAGACCAGGCTCAAAATAGTGCAAAACAAAAGAAAGCACCAAACACTATAAAACACCTCATTATGGCAGGAATTAATTCAATCCTCACAGTAATAACCTTAAATATTAATGGTCTTAACTCATGCATCAAAAGACACAGGTTATCAGGATGGATCAAAAACTGTACTTTCTATCTGCTGTCTTCAAGAAACCCACGTTACCACTAGAGATAGACATCTCCTCAGGATGGAAGTTAGGAAAACGATATTCCAAGCAAATGGAAATATAAAACAAGTGGGTGTTGTTATATTAATATCTGATAAAATAGACTTCAAACCAAAAGTAATCAAAAAGGACAAAGAAGGCCACTTCTTATTCATCAAAGGAATGATCCAACATGAGCACACCACAATAATAAATATATGTGTGCCAAACACAGGTATACCACAAATTATAAAATAAAATCTACTCGACCAAAAAACAGAAGTAAATACCAACACCAACATAGTTAGTGGGAACAAGACAGGGGTGCTCACTGTCACTATTGCTCTTCAACATAGTACTAGCTGTACCAGCCAAGCAATAAGACAGGAGAAAGAACTAAAAGGGATTCAAATTCAAAAGGAAGAAGTCAAGTTAGCCCTATTTACAGATGACATAATAGTTGGAGACTTCAATACTCTACTATCATCAATAGACAGATCATCTAAGCAGAAAATAAACAAGGAAGTAACAGAGCTCAACAATATCATATTTCAAGTAGACCTAACAGATTTCTACAGAACGTCCCACCCAACTCTACAGAATTCTTCTCAGCACCCTATGGGAACTTCTCCAAATTTGACCATATATTAGGTCATAAAGCATGCCTCCACAAAGTCAAGAAAATTGAAGTGACTTACTGCATCATGTCAGATCACAATGCTTTAAAGCTAGAAATCAACAAGAGATACATCAAGAATTCCACCAGCTCCTACAGACTAAACAAAACACTTTAGACAATGAATGTGTCATGCAAGAAGTCAAAAAAGAAATCATAAAAATTCCTGGAATTGAATGACAATGAAAACACAATCTATCAAAGCTTATGGGACACAATGGAGGCAGTCCTAAGGGGAAAATTTATAGCCCTAATGTTTTCACTACAAAGTCAAAAAGGCCCTAAATCAATAACCTGACTGTCCATGTAAAGGAGCTGGAAAAACAAGAAGAATCCAGCCAAAGAGCTCCAGTCAGAAAGAAATAACCAAGAATAGAGAAGAAATTAATGAGTTGGAAACTAAGAAAGAAAGAAGTAAAAAAAAAAAAAAATGTTGAAATGAAGAGCTGGTTCTTTGAAAAAATAAACAAGATTGATAAACCCCTGGCCAATTTGATCAAGCAAAAAAAAAAAAAAAAAGAGAGAGAGAAGTCTCAAATTAACAAAATCAGAAATGAAAAAGGAGAGATCACAACAGACATCAATGAAATTGGATGAACTGTCAGGACATACTGCCAAAACTTGTATTCTACAAAATTAAATGAATGGGTGAATTCCTAGCCACATACCACCTACCAGAATTAAATTCAGAGCAGATAATCTCCTAAACAAACTTATCACTTCCATGGAGATTTAAAAGGTAATTAAGAGCCGGGCGTGGTGGCACACGCCTTTAATCCCAGCACTTGGGAGGCAGAGGTAGGAGGATCACCGTGAGTTTGAGGCCACCCTGAGACTACATAGTGAATTCCAGGTCAGACTGGGCTAGAGTGAGACCCTACCTCGAAAAACAACAACAACAACAACAACAAAAAAAAAAGAGGTAAAAGGTAATTTAAAACCTCCCCCAAAAGAAAAGTCCAGGACTGGATGGCTTCTCAGTTCAATTCTATCAAACCTTCATTGAAGACTGAAACCAATTTTCTCAAACTTTCACATAATTGGGAGACCAAGGAATCCTCTTTGACTCCAATTTATGAAGCTAGCATCACCCCAATACCAAAACCAGACAGAGATGCAACAAGGAAAGAAAAATATAGGCCTATATCCCTAATGAACTTAGATGCAAAGATCCTGAACAAAATCCTTGCAATCTGATTCAACAATACATCAAAAGCATTATCCGCCTTGTTAAAGTAGGTTTAAACCCAGGGATGCTTTAACATACAGAAATTGGTCAATGCAATAAGAACCACATGATCATCTCAATTGGATGCAGAGAAGGGCTTTGACAAAATACAATACCACTTCAGGATCAAAACACTGGAACGAATAGGCATGGAATGTTTATATCTCAACACAATAAAAACTATATATAAAGTTCCTGAAGCCCAAATTATACCTAATAGGAAAAAACTCGAGTAGTTTCCACTGAGATTGGGAGTAAGACAGCAGTGCTCACTCTCACTATTGCTCTTCAACATAGTACTAGAAGTACCAGCCCAAGCAATAAGACAGGAGAAAGAGCTAAAAGGGATTCAAATTCAAAAGGAAGAAGTCAAGTTAGCCCTATTTACAGATGACATGATTCTATATATAAGTGACCCAAAAGTTTACATCACAAAACTTCTAAAGGTGATAAATTCTTTCAGCAAAGTGGTAGGATACAAAATCAGTGCACAAAAAATCAGTAGCTTTTCTATATTCAAAGGGAAAAAATACAGAGCAAGAAATCAGTGAGGCTGTCCCATTTTCAATAACAACAAAAAATTTATATACCTTGGAATAACACTAACCAAGGATGTGAAAGACCTATATAATGAAAACACAAAATCACTCAAGAAAGAAATAGAGGAGGACCTTCCATGCTCCTGGAGAGGTAGAATTAATATTGTGAAAATGGCAATTACACCAAAAACAATATATAGATTTAATGCAATACCAGTAAAAATACCAGCATCATTCTTCACAGAGATTTAAAAAAATGATCTCAAAATTCATATGGCAGAAGGCATTGGATATCCAAACATATCCTCAGGGAAAAAAAAAAAATCTCTTGTGGTATCACCATACCCAATCTAAAGCTATATTACAAAGTCATAGTGACAAAACAGCATATTACTGGAATAACAGAAATATATATGAATGGAACAGAATTGAAGACTCATATCTTAGGCCATGTAACTATAGCTGTTTGATGTTTGATAGAGGTGCCAATAATGTAAACTGGAGAAAAGACAACATCTTCAACAAATGGTATTGCATATAGAAAAATGAAATTATACCCACTCATTTTGCCATATACAAAAATCAAGTCCAAATGGATTAAATACCTCAATATAACCAGAAACTCTTCAACTACTGGACAAAAAAATAGGGGGCACTCTCCACAATATAGGACTGAGAAAAAAAAAAAAAAACTTCCTGAACAAAACCCCAGTAAGCCTAGGAAATTAAACCAGCACTCAACCAATGGGATCTCATGAAGCTAAAAAGCTTTTGCACAGACAAAAATACCATAAGCAGAGCTAATAGGTTACCAACTGGATGGGAGAAAATATTTGCCAGCTATAGCTCTGACAGAAGTCTAATATCTAGAATCTACAAAGAACTCAAAAAACTAAACAATAAAAAAAAAATTCAAACAACCCACCCCAAAAGTCAGGCAGAGAACTAAATAGGGAGTTTTTAGAGGAAGAATTACAAATGGCTAACACACACTTGAGAAAATGTTCAACACCCCTAGCTTTTAGGAAAATGCAAATTAAAACAACTATGAGATTCCACCTTATGCCAGTAAGGACAGCAAAAATTAAAAAAAAAAATCAAATGAAAACAAATGTTGCAAGGATGTGGAGAAATAAGAACACTCATTCATTCACTGTTGAGGCTTGAACAATAGGTAGGTTAGGGCTTAGGGGAAGGCAAATGGTGGGGGAGGACACAAAACTGAACCCAAATTGAACTGGTAGCATAGAATCCTATATTGTTGCAGTCAGACTGAAAGGTAGAGCCCTCAAGAGGACATTAGGCAGAGCACCTGAATCTAAAGCTCCTGGAGAGGGTGAGATGAAACCTCACCTCAAATTTCTCCTGTTTCTCTTTCTTCTTGATTTTGTTCGTTTTTCCTTTCCATTGGTGCTGGCCTGTAATTCCCTATACCAGAATGTAGTTTACATCCACAATGAACTGTTGATCAGAGATATACCTACTAGATCTCCCAAAACAAGCAAGACATATTTCTGTCAGAGTACTTGATTACCCACCAGAGGTTAATGGTAAGACTCTACTGCTGAAGACACCATACACTGTAAATGTGGACCAATGAGACACCTGGTTGGAATTCCAGAGGAGAGTCAGTCCCCAGACAATTAGCCCATCTAGTGCTGGAAGGCACTACTTGAGCTATGGGGGAAAGTGGCCAACATCTGTCTAAGCAATTCAAAGTCTAAGTGACTCAGAAGCAAACAACCTGACGTGATGCTCATACAAGTGCAATAGTGGTACACAACCATGTTGGGTAACCAACTGCTCTTAGATTGGCTAAAAGATCCACTCAGTGGAAAAGAAACCATATCTAGAACTTGGAAACAAGTCACAGTCATATCCAGATGATGATTCTGCTTTCCTTTGTCAAGTTTCCACTAACATTAGACTATAAGAGGGTCTATGGCCTTTGAATTCCATCTAAATTAATAATGGTTATCCAATTTAACCACTTCTGACTTCATTCTCCATTAGAAAATCTGCTTATCTTTTTCAGATGGGAGCTGGACCAGAGGAAATAAATGACCCAGTGCCCTCTACCCCTGCCCCAGCTGAAACCACGGAGGCATTAGGGAAATGAGCAAGAGTGCTGCTTTCTTAGTGAATCTGATATCCAGTACAGGGGTGATGGAGATACACACTGAAGATGCTCAATACCTACCAAACCAGAGATCCAGGGGCTCCTAAGACCCATCACTGATGTAGACTTAAGATGCTCCTAACATGGCTCAGGGAATTTGTAGAAGATGGGATGGGAAGATTGTTAGAGCCACAAGTTGGGACATTTTGCACAGAGATATTGCCTTCCCCACCCCTCATAATGCATGACCCACAATCCTCATGGGGTTGACCTGCATCCCCACTGAGGAAGGCCTCTTCAGAAAAGTGGCAGGGTGGAAAGAAAGGATGGTACCATCATACGTTGCTTACATACTAAATATGTCCATATCTAATAAAAAATAATAATAATGTAAAACATTTATAATAAAGTTTAAAGATGAAAGACAAAAAAATACCTCACCATAAGTGTCCATCAAGCTCTGCTTATAGCACTGCAATGTCTCTATAGTCCAAAGTCACAAATCTTTTCATTGTTCTCTCACAAGTCAGTTCAAAAAGACTAAAAATCACATAATCAGGCAGAAATGGGCCCACACATATGTACCAATTTTCTATTGCAGTTACCTTTATGTTGCTAAGACAAAACACCAGACCAGAAACCGCTGATGGGAGGAAAGGATTCATTCTGGCTAATAGTCATGAGAAGAAGTTTAATTATTGCAGGAAAAGCATAGCATGAGCAGGAAGCTGTTATTTATCTGGGTAAAGAAAGTCTTAGTAGTGGGCTTGGAGATGAGCTAATAAACCTTAAGATCCATTGCTAGTGTCCCACCAAGCCATCACCTCCCAAAAGCTCCATGAGCTTGGGGTTGAGCAGGAGGCTTAATCACAAGTACAAGAGGCTGTGGGCATGCTTTATATTAAACTATCAAGCCAGTCATTCCTCAAGACTGGTTAGTTTGAAAAATGAACAACTCATTTCATTGAATCACCACAACTTAATGGTTTAAGTGAAAGTAATGAATCTTCTCTTATGCTCTATTTTATTTACTTATTTATTTACAAGGAGAAGGAGAGTGAGAAAGAGACAGAGAGAATAATAATAATAATAACAATGGTGCACCAGGGACTCTTGCTGCTACAAAAGAACTCCAGATGCATGAATCACTTTGTGCATCTGGCCTTATGTGGGTACTGGGGAATCAAACCCAGGCCATTAGGCTTTCCAAATAAAAGCCTTTAGCCACTGATCAGTCTATCCAGCCCTCTTATGCTCTATTTTTTAAAGCACTATCCCATTTGTTATTATACATTGTACAAATTGAATTACCATAATAATATTACACAATAAAATTAAAAATAAAGCATAGAGTTTAAGTCTAAATGATTATTTTTCAATTCTTATATTCCTATTGCACATACCATGCCAGGCTTAGCTTTTCTTTTTCAGCATTCCATACCACGTAGGAAATAATAATTTACCTAGCTAATGAAAAATATGCTTAAAAATAAGGCAAAGTGGCCTTCATAAGCATTTTGGGCATTGAATTGCTTATTTGGTGAAGAGTCATGCATCTCACCATGAAAGGACCACACAGGGTACATTTGGCACACAGCAATAGGGAGAAGCTTTACAAGGAGGGTAGGAACTATGCTGCCTGTATATGCCATTAATATTTCACCACCTAGACTTCCCCATGACTCTCTTTTGGTAAAAAGAAATCATTCTGAAAATGATTTCCAATATTTCCATAACTTTCTTTCTGCCTGGTTTCACCCAGAACCCATTTTAGTCTTAAGGTTAACCTACAGACTAGTGCTGCATAGTTAAATACTTCTGCTTATGATAAGATTGCCAAATAAATTCTTCCCCAGAGTATGCACCATTTGTAATGTTGTCAATAACACAGGGGACTGTTATATTATTTCACTGAGCATTGTCAAGTTAGGAAGAAGAATTTGCACTGATAGTTTTCATAAATCAGTGCATACTTTATCTTTATTTACACCCTTAAGTCACTCAAGGCAAAGGCATATTCCTTGACATTTACTTTCCCCTATTGCCCCTAGTACAGTGTCTTGCACATAGAAGGTATTTTATGTTTTGGGGGGAACAATAATAGCCTGATGTACTTTTGGCAAATCAGCAAATGAGAGAAAAAAAAGACCACTATTTTCAAGATGCTTAGGAGAAATAAAGTACAGTTACGACTCTATAATGCATATTTAGCTAAATTATAATGTCTGTGATATTGATTTCTTTGACTTAAAAGACTCACTACCTATTCAGATGTCCTGTGTATGCACAATGAGCCTACATCCGTGGATGCACAGTACATTTAATAAGACCACTTTGGAATTCTGTACAGTTTTAAGATGAACCACCAAGTGTGTTCTGTACCAACAATCTGTTAGAACATCATTATGGGTACACTCAACCCATGACTATCACCTTTTATTCACAAAACTCTGGAATAAAAATAAAAATACAGTTGTTCGTATAGAAACCTCAAGCAACTGTTTCTGGTTGACATGAGCACCGTGTCAGGGTCATTTAGACGTGGCATGTAGGTTCTGTGTGGTCCCTTCATGGTGAGATGCTTGACCTGCCGTCAAATGAACAATGGTGATAAGAAATACTTAAGTCATTTTATGTGTCTGACTCCAATGGTTGCCCATTACATTATTTATATCTTACCCATCCTTTGTTGAACTTGATTCCTGAATCTCACTCCCCCATATTTTTCTCTCTCTGCTGTTTTACATTGCAGTACACTAGTCATTGATTACAATTGCTATAATCTTCAATGTCTCTGGCTTTCTTGTGTCCAGTGGCAGATTCTTGACTGAACTTTGGGAACATTGTAAAGAATCCCTGCCCTCATTGTGCCTACTAGGGGCCTAGTGGCTATGCTGTGACAAGGGTGCCACCTGATGGCCAGTACCAGATAGACTTTGTGCTTCTCATTTATGCCTTTCCTTCTACCTGCTTGTTGTCATTCTTTCTTCATGATCTTCCTCCGTTCCATGCACCATAGTATTACTCCACTTCTAGCATCTTCACTGTCTGCCTTTCAGTTACATTTTCCCTGAGATCCCTTGATGTTGGATCAACACATAACCACCATCTTTGGCTTCTGTATGTTTCTGGTAGAACATTCAGCACTTTGGCTTTAGGAAATATTGTACTTACCTTCTCATTGCTGGAACAAAGTACCCAGCCAAAAGCAGTTGATAGGAGAAAAGATTTATTGTTACTTACAGTCTCAAGGGGAAGCTTCATGATGGCAGGGGAAAGCGTGGCATGAGCAGAAACTGGACATTACCTCTGCCAGAGCTAGTGGTAAACAGCAGCAAGAGAGTGAACCAGTCTCTGGCAAGATTAAATTGTGTAAACACTCCTAAAACCACCCCCAGAAACACACCTTCTCCAGCAAGTTTCAACCTCCCCAATTGCTACCAGCTGAACACCAAGCATTAAGTACACATGAGTTTATGGGGGACATTCGCTTCAAAGTACCACAGAGACCCTCCCAAGCTGTTGGCTAAGCTCAGCATTCTTTGCATGGCCTTCTCTTTGTCCTCACAAATGATTCATTTAAATCTTTATGACCTTTACAAGCTCTGCTGCTTCACCTCTTTCAGAAGATTATCTCGTCTTTACTTCACAGAAAGTTTTATTTTTTTTAATTAGATTTGTACTCAGCAAATACAGTCAATTTGGTACCATTGTTAGGCTCATCCATGTCCTACCCCTTCCTCCTGGACCCTCCTGGCTGAGGTATAAGGGTCATACATTCTGGAGTTAGCCCATAGATATGGGTAGGATAAATGTCTTTGCATATCATGACCCAACATGTGGCTCTGACATTCTTTCTGCCCCCTCTTCCGCAAAATTTCCCTGAGCCATGTTGGGTTCATTTTTGGTCTGCTTCAGTGATGAGGTGTTGGGGGCCTCTGGGTCTCTGGAAATCTGATTTGGTAGGAGTTGATTTTTCTCTGTGTTGATCTCCTTCACCCTTGTGCTGGTACCCAGTTCACCAAGAAAACAGCACCCTTGCTTGTTTCGCCAATTGTTCTCAGTTTCAGCCAGGGCCCTTTTGAGGTATGATGGGGGAGGAGGGTGGCTCTCTCCTGAGGATCTATGTCTATCTGAAAAAGAGAAGCAGATTCTCCAACAGAGAGTAAAGTTAGCACCCGACAAATGAGATAACCCTTACTATTTTTTTTTTTTTTTTTTTGCTTTTTCGAGGTAGGGTCTGTATTAGTCAGGGTTCTCTAGAGGAACAGAATTACTAGAATGAATTATTTTATAAAGGGAATTTATTGGATTAGCTGACAGTAGTCCAATAGCAGTTGCAGGCCTGAGAATCACCGAACCTGGTAGCTGCTCAGTCCACGTGGCCAGATGCCTCAGCAGTCCCGACCCGGCACTGCAGATGGTGCCGAAAGCCTGGAGGCCTCCTGAGGAGCCAGAAAGCCTGGAGGCTTCCTGAGGAGCCGCTGGGTTTCGATCCATGTGGGTCTTCAGCTGATGTTGGTCTTTAGTCCGTACTGGTCTTCAATCCACGCTGGAAGGTGGGGAGCAGCTCTGGCAGCCAAGTGGAAGGAAGGAAGGAAAAAGGGAACTCTTCTACCCAGAGCTTCCTTATATCAAGTCCCTCTCTGAGCGGGGCCGCCCACTCTGGGGGAAGGGCTCACCCTGGGAGAAAGACCTCCTCCTTTAGTTGATCCTTCCTAGAAGCAGCCTGTGGATTACTAAACAGATCAAGTTGACAACACCTTAACTATCACAGTCTCACTTTAATCCAGGCTGACCTGGAACTAACTATCGAGGATCCTCCTACCTCTGCCTCCTGAGTGCTGGGATTAAAGGCGTGCACCACCATGCCTGGCTCCAACCCTTACTTTTTTCTAGCGAATCTAATAGGTGTAGGCCCTCTTGTAGCCCACAACTGGTAGAAGCTTGATAATGGAGAGAGGGCTTATGTTTGGATATGGCTCTGACTTGTTTCCCAGTTCCAGCTATGGGTCATGTTCCACTGAGGGGATCAGTTAGCCAAATCAAGAGCAGTTGGTTTCCCACCATGGCTGTGAACCAGTATTGCACTTGTATGAGCATCACAACAGGTTATTTGCTGCTAAGTAGGTTAGACCATGAGTTGCTTTGACAGATATTTTCCCCTAGTCATTTTCCCCTAGTTGCCCATGTAGCATCTTCTGGCACTAGACACACTGACTGTCTGGGAACTGACTCTTTTCCAGCTTCCAGCCATGCCATTCCATTTTACGTTTCAACTGCATATGGTGTCTTTGGCAGTAGGGTTTTACCACTAACCTTTGGTGGGTCATCAAGTACTCTGATAGAATTCTGTCTTTCTTTTAGAAAACCTTGTAGGTCTCTCTGATCAAAAGCTCATTGTAGCTGGGCATGGTGGCGCATGCCTTTAATCCCAGCACTCAGGAGTTCGAGGCCACCCTGAGACTCCATAGTGAATTCCAGGTCAGCCTGGGCTACATTGAGACCCTACCTCGAAAAAACAAACAAACAAAAAAAGCTCATTGTAGATGATAGCCTCAGGCTGGTACTAGGAGTTACAGGTCAGTGCCCACTAAGAAAAGGAAGAAAAAGATAACTAATATAAAAGGGTTCGAAAGAAGAGAGAGGGAGAGAGAGAGAGGGAAGCTGTAGAAGATTAAGGTCTGTCTTCATCTTACCATCTCCAGTATCTTGTGGCTCAGGTGTTCCTCTAAGGGCCTGGTGAAGGTTCAGCCATTTGGTCTGCCTTTTAGGAAGTAGAATTTTATGGTACCATTGCCATTTGTGTCTAGATTTGTGTTTCCTATCCCCTCCCTTGCCCTCCACTCCTGTCCCACCCATCCTATGGTCTAGGCCTCAAGATGCTTGCTGGGTATGTAAGGCATCTTGGGTAGATTCAGGTTAGGTGCTATAGATGAGTGAGACGATGTGGCGATTTTCTTTCTGTGATTGGTTAGTTCACTGAGAATGATCTTTTCCAGGTTCAAGACATTGTGGATGAACCCCATCTCTTAGCCTCTTTCGCTAGACATAGAAGATGAGTTATATTTGTGTCCTAATTTTTTCTTGATCCATATGTACTTTTTGTTCCTCTCTTAACCCTTGGTGCAGTTTCTCCTAGCTCTTCATACCCTTTGTCTCTTCCTAATCATTTTCCCCATGTGCCCATAATATGATTCTGGCCCTGGGACCATAGCACTTGCCCTTGTTCTCCTACTGTACCCAGATGGGCAGGTTGTGGACTCACTGGTTACCCCCACCAAGGTGATTCCTTGGATTTCCTGTGTTCACCTTCTGGGTCTGATATGATGTCCCAAGTACTGTCACTGGGAGTGAGGCAGGGTTGGAGAGATGGAGGGAGTTCCTGGATTCCACAGCCCAGACCTGATCAAGGAGTTGTCTGGTGTGGCGGAGACAGGGGCACTGGCCAAGGGGCACACACAAGGGCGCCTGCAGGCAGCACAGATGGTTGAGGATCTGCAATCCTGGTGAGTGGATGCAGGCTTCAGGCCAGCCCACCAAGTCTACACAACAGGGGGCAGGAGCGAAGGTGGGCTGTGGGCTCAGTCCAAGCAGCCTGCAGAAGCCAGACTTAGGCCAGAGGCAGTGGTGCGAGGCCTCCAGGAGGGGGGGAAAGGCCTTCCATCACCAACTGATGCAATGGGAGGGTGTGGTGGGAGTAACCAGGGGCAATGAGTGACTGCATGGAACCAGGTGAGCAGAGCCTGCAGGCAATGTAGCAGAGAACCTGGTCAGGGGCTCAGCTGGGGCAGGTGACTGAGGGAACCCACAGGTCTAGTGGGCTACCCAAGAGCTTCCCAACTATGCCCCTTCATGCCCATCCACTGGAGGTCTATTGAGACCTGCTCATACTGGAGCCCCACAGACCTTGCCCAATATAACCTGGGAGTTGATGTGTGGTTAGGCAGATGCCATCTTGATCTGAAGTCTGGTTATCTCTTATCAAGGAAGTCAAGTTCTCTTTCCCCAGATCATGACTCTCTTGAAGAAAGTACACATGTTTTTCTTACTCACAAAGTGGTTCGCTTAACCACCATCATGGTCTCTCTTTCAAGTGTGTCCTTTAGTAGTCTTTACAGCAAGGGTATAAGACATTGATGTTGGAGGTGTGTGTTTCTGAGTAGATGTGCTGATACTGTGTGTGAGTGCACATGTGTGTATGCGCATGTATATATGTGTGTGCCTAGTGTCTTTTTCAGTTGTTCCTCTTTCCCTGGAGATTGCTGACTTGGCTATATTAGCTCGCCAGCAAATCCCTTGGGTTTTCCTGTCTCTACCTCCCCATTGCTAGCATGACAGGGGTGTATTGTCACACCAGCTTTTATGTCTGAACTCAGGTCCTAATGTTGGCAAGTAAGCACTTTAGCCATTTAGCCATCTGCCCAGCCCCCAATACTTTAATTTTTAAAATCCTTATTTAGTGACTACTCCTGAAAATAAGTTTTAAAAGTGCATTGACTATTTACTTTAACTGAGATATACTTCTTGGTGGTCAATGAAATGAGGTGAATATTATAGTAAATTTCCCCACAATTAGTGAGAGGTGCTTGTGAATAGTTTTGTCATAGTTTCTTTCATTTTTGTCCAGTTTCCTCAGAACTTCTGGCCCAGACTGTCTAATGTCATGTGAATTTTCACCTAACCTAATTGCTCTTCCCCAAGACCTAGTCATGAACAAGGAAAGATCCTTAAGGCCTAAGAGACCTTAATAACTGCCACCAGTTTTTTTTTTTTTTTCTTGGACATGTGGAAGGCCTATACAGTAATCAAAGCAAAGAACTCAGGCTGTTTCCTGCTGTAAGTTGCTACATATTACTGAGAATAGTAGCTTTGCAGCTCTTTTGTGCCTGGGCAACTCCATTTTAAAGCAGAAAATTGCTCTATGTTGATTGAAAATTCTGAAGCATAATGATTCTATATAATCCTTATGGAAATAAAGAGTCACCATCTGTCCAACACAATCCATGAAGCACAGGCTGATAAATTAGTTATTACCACATATGAACTTATCAAATTAAATGAGGAACACATGGCTACATGAGCACCTCAAAATAATATCAGAAAAATCAGTCCACAAGACCCATTGAATACAGTGGACCACTAAATTACACAACCACTTCATCTGAGATGAAGTAACCTAAAACTGAGATGTGGCAGGCACATAGACCAATACCTGGTCACTCTACATGTGCCCAGTCTAGTAAAATTGTCACTGCAAAAGGCCTCCACATCTGTCCTGGGCTCCATGTTGAGTATTTTCTTCTGTCTGTGGCATATAGCTCACTTAACATGGACACTCAAAACTGCCTGCCACCAGCCATACTTTTGACAATTTCAAACCTTAAATAGCTTTGGGTCATGGTTCGTGAAATTTCTTATCTTGGTCTAGGCAGAGACATTTCTTGTGCCTGCACCAGCTCTCTGCCTACATTTCCTTATGCCTTTATCAGCTCTGTCTACATTTTTAGTCCTGATTCTTTGAATCTTCTAGTCTTTTTAACCTTTTCACAACCTGCATCTCACAATCACACATACATGCCCACACACAATTATATAACTATGTAACTAATGCATAATGTGTGATCTAAGAGCTCATATTAGTAATCAGTATTGAACTACAAAGACCTTAAGACCTGAACAATCACTGGTATCTGATAAACTATCTCACATATACACATAAAGCATGAGCCAGAGAGAAAGTCTCCAATGAGAGAGTGTCTCCCCACATTTGAAAATAAGGTCACCTTAAATCCTGTGTGAATGTGACAAGATACTGTCAATTCAGTTTACCAGTTTTCAATGGCTCTTGCTTCTCCATTATCTTTTCATGTTCAGAATTTCATGACCCAAAGCACATTCACAGTAGAATTATTAATACTTTTCATTATATAAGTCATTTACTTAGTGGAACTATTTTAAATTTCTTTTACTGAAATATATATCAAACAATCTGAAATATTACTTTTTTCTTAGCCTCCATCTATAGGGTGGGTTTGAAAGCAAAATATAGCAATTTGTTTTATGAAATCATAGATAGGTTTCTCTAAGGTTGTAGGATGATATAAGACTTTACAGGCAATCTTATTTTCTGGATGTTTTAATATCTTTCATGTCACTGACCTACCTTTTTTTTTTCTCAAACTTCTCTGAAATAATTGATTTTCTATGCTGTTACAATAGCCTTCTCTGGATGAAAAAAAAAAGGGGGTAGAAGAAGTGAGTGAGAGAGATGGAAAGGAAGGATGGTGCTGCAGTAAGGTTTGCATTGCTATCAGAAATCACCCATCCAAGAGCAGCTTGTGGGAAAATGAGGTTTATTGTGGCTTACAGGCTTGAGGGGAAGCTCCATGATGGTAGGGGGAAATGATGGCATGAGCAGAGGGTGGACATCACCCCCCAGCCCTCATAAGATAGACAGCAAAAACTGGAAAGTGTGCCAAACACTGGCATGGGGAAACTGGATAGAACACCCATAAGCCCACCCCTAACAATACACAGCCCCCAGAAGGCATTAATTCTCAAATATACATTAGCTGGAAACCTATCATTCAGAACACCTAAGTTTATGGGGGACACCTGAACCAAACCACCACTTTCCACCTCTGGCCCCCATAAACTGATGACTATTCATGATGTAAAATGCAGTGCATTCATCCAACTTTAAAAGTCCCCATAGTTTTTAAGAGTACCAATGATGTTCAAAGATCCCTACAGTCCAAGATCTTTTAACTGAACCATAATACCAAAAAAAAAAAAAAAACCCTCAAAAAGAACCATAATGGCACAGAATAAACATTCACACTACAAAGGATGGCACTGGACACAGCAAAGAAATACTCAAGCAATACATGATTTAAACAGGGCAAACACCAAACTCTGTAGCTCCAAGTCCAACAACTCTAGCCAGTGACAATTCTCCAAGTCTGATAATTCTAACCAGTAGCAAGTCTCTGGAGGTCCAATTCCGCCCCTCCAGCTAGGCTATTCACAGTCCTAGAAAACTTCATTTGAGGCTGGCAGCTTTCTTTAGGAGCCATCTCGGATTCCTGCTAGCTCCACTGGGTCTCTACTGTACTCCATGGCTCATCCTCATGGATCCATGGGGTCTCCATGTAGACATCCAGCAAACCCGCTTCACACTGCCCATGGCCATTTCCAAAATGCAAGACCACATTGCAAACTCAATGACCATCTCTTTCTTGCATTTCTTATACTCCACAATACCAGATAAGGTGCCAATTTGTTAATCCAGGGGGAATAAAGCAGACTTTGAAGAACAGGACAATCCTTGAGCACTCTGGCCACTTCAAGAGAGTTTACATTCTCCCTGATGCCCCAGTGCAGGCCAGCTGGACCAATCTCAAAGGTTGTAATCTCTCAATTGCAGCTGAACAGGGAGAAGTTCATCCAAAAATTTTTCTTTCTGGGCCATATCTCTCTGCTCAAACCAGTTCATTTCTATGCAAAACAACCCTGCACAACTTCTCAGGACACGGGTATAACTGCAAGCTTTTCACACAACTTGCCTTAAGCCCATCCAAGCAAAGCTTTTTCTTACCCTCATAAGCCAAATCTCACAGTCCATAGTTCTTATTGCATTCAGGTCTTTCAACTCTGACCAGAATAGTCCATCAAGTTGTACTTATATCACTACAAGGCATCTCTTAGGCCAAGGTCGCAAATCCTTCCACAATCCTCTTTAAAATCAGCTCCAAAAGGCCAAAATCACACAGTCAGGTGTCTAGCAGCAACCTCACTCCTGGTACCACTTTACTGTTCAAGTTAGGTTCACATTGCTGGTAGAAATCACCCAACCAAGTGCAGATTGTGGGAAAAAATAGGTTTATTTTGGCTCACAGGCTCAAGGAAGATGCTACATGATGGCAGAAGAAACAACAGCGTGATCAGGGTGTAGACATCATCTCCTGACCAACATAAGTTGGGCCATAGCAACAGGAGAGTGTGCCAAACACTGGCATGGGAAAACTGGCTATAACACCTATAAACCCACCCCCAACAATACACCACCTCCAGGAGGCATTGAATTCCAGTTGCCAGCAGCTTGGGAACCTAATACTCAGAACACCTAAGTTTATGGGGGACACCTGAATCAAACCACCACAGATGTAGTTAAACAAGGCAGAGAAGTAGATGAGTTATAGAGAGAAAGATGAGGAAGATGTTCCAGGTCAGTTTAAAGAGAATGACTTGCAAATTCCAGTCTTACCTTCTAATCTCAGAGTAAAGCCCCCCAAAATATGACTAGAGCAACTGCATCTAATTCCATGAACAGATAGACCTGAGACACTTCCAGCTACCTGTAACTCTAACTTGAAGATGACCCAAGACCAATTTTTTTTTTTTTTTTTTTTTTTATTGGAACTAACTGAACTGTGAGAAAAAGTGATCGGCCTTTTAAAATAGGTAAAATCTTGGTTCTCCTTTCTTCTTCTTTCCTTCCTTCCAGTAACCCCCCATTGTGACTTGAATGAGAAATCTCCCATAAGACTATGCACTTGAACACTTGGTCCCCAGCTGGTGGTGCTGTTTGGAAAATCTGTGATCTTTCAGGAGGTGGAGCCTTACTAGAAGAATTGGGTAACTGAGAATAGGCATTAAGGTTTCATATCCCAGTCCTACTTCCTTGTAGTCTTTGGCTTGCTGGCTCTGATGCAATGTGACCAGTTCTACTGCTGCATCTGCTGCCATACCTTTCCCACCATGATGGAATGTACCTGCTCAAACTGTGAGCCAGAATAAACCTTCCCTTCCTCAAGTTGCTTCTGGTCATGTATTTGTTTACAGCAACAAATTCCTCCCTCTTTCTCTTATTTCCTCCTCCCTCCTTCCCTTATTTCTCCCTCCCTCCTTCCCTTCTACTTCCATCCTCCCTCCTTTCCTTCCTTGTTTTCATCTCCTGATTATAAATGCAGTGTACAAGAGGAAAATGCTCACTATTATTTACACCTATTCTTTTAGCAGTAAAACTAGACTGAACTATGGTGCCTAGAAGCAGGCAGACCTTGTGTATCCTCAGAAATGATTATTAGGTTTTCATTGTCGTTTACTCTGTTCTGCTTAATTTTTCCCACTGTCTGCAAGAAAGAAAATTCAATACTTTAAAGTTCTATGTAAAATTACTCACTGCATTGAATCATTGAAAAAAAATATATGTTAAGGATTATTAGTTCTTGGTAAGGCATGGTAGCTCATGTCTTTAATCCTAACACTTGGGAAGCAGAGGTAGGATTTCCATGAGTTTGAGGCCACCCTGAGGTTACATATTGAATTCCAAGTCAGCCTGCTCTAGAATAAGACCCTACCTCAATAAACCAAAGAGAAAAAAAAAATGAGGGAGAAAAAATATTAGCTTTGGGGGTCGGGTGTGGTAGTGCATGTCTTTAATCTGAGCCCTCCAAAGGCAGAGGTAGGAGGATCACTGTGAGTTCAAGGCCTGGGACTATTGATTGAGTTCCAGGGAAGCCTGGGCTAGAGTGAGAGCATACTTCAAGAAAATATGTAAAGCTGGAGAGATGGCTCAGCACTGAAAGACACTTGTTTGCAAGGCCTGAGGTTGTGGGTGCAATTCCCCAGTAGCCATATGTCATAGTCAGCTTCACATTGCTAGGATGATCTTCCAAACCAGGCACAAGTTATGGGAGGAAGGAGATTTATTTCAAGCTTACAAACACAGGGGAAGTTCCATAATGGTGAAAGAAGCTGGCCCCCTTTACCAGATCCATGCAGGGAGAAAAACAACCACCACCAGCACCAGCAAGCACACTCCATGAACCTCAGGAGAGCTCAAGCACTCTGCATATCTTTAGACTGGAATTCAAATCGGCCCACAGTAACACCCTAAGAATGGACACCAGAATCTGCCCAGTAACACCTTCTCTGGCCAGGTAGTTGGAGTTCCAAGAGGATTAAATAAATCTCCTGCATCTACTGGCAGACATCCATTAAAACTACCACATTTTACCCTGGCACCCAATAGATTCGTAACCAACTCATAAATTGCATTCAGTCCAACTTTAAAGGTCTCCATAGTCTTTACCAACTTAAGATAGTTCCAAAGTTACAAGTCTCATATGATACTTAAGACTGTCCCTTGATAGTTAGTCCTATAAAATCAAAACAAATTGTATACTTTCAACATATAAAGGCACAGAGTAAACATTTCCACCCTTTATAAGTCATAACAAGGAGAGGCTGAACAAATGAAAACTCAATAACCATCAAGAAAATATCAAACATCTGTAGTTTAAGTCTGATATCATAACCAGTGAGAGACAATCTCTGGATTTTCCAATTCTGCCCCTCCAGCTAGGCTTAACACCCAGAAAAAAATTTCCATGCTGAGCCAACAGCACTCCTTGGTATCCCTTTCACAGTCCTGGTATATCCAAAACATTTTCAGTTCTCCACAAAAACCATGGTCCATTTTCTAATGACTTCATCAGCCTCTTCATCAGAGTCATCACATCCTGCCGATATGTCACATCTCACTTTATGTATATTTTATGACCCACTCCATGCATTTTTTCATGTTTCCAAAACCAATGCAGGTATGCAGGACACAGCCATATTCTTAATTCAGGGATGAAATACACCTGATCTTGAAGAGTAGGTTCCTTTCAGTCAACTCCTTTCAAAAGAGTTTGCAGTTTGACCATTCATTCTTTCCTCAGGCATCCTTTCCATTGTTTCAATGTGAAGTATTTGGGCCATCTTCCTTCCAATTGCTAATGTATTTAACAATAACAGCTTCAGCAACCAGTCTCAGTGCCCCTAATTATAAATTTACTTTTTTCCAACATTAAATCAGATCTACCCACAATAACACCTTAGGGCTGGACCACAGGATCCCCCTAATGATTCCTCTTCCATCCAGCTAGTTGGAACTCCAAAGAGCTTTAATAAAATTACTGAATCTATTGGGGACATCCATTCAAATTACTATACCATGTAAAGCCAGATGCATAAAGTGGGGCAAGCCTCTGGAGATAGTCTGCAATGGCCCTGTTGCACCAATTTTTTCTCTCTTCTCTCTGTCTCTCTCAAATAAATAAAAATGTTTAGAAAAGAATTTGTTTTGAAATCTGAAGGATAATGTTCATAAGTATCTGCTTAAAATAAGATCTTTATACTGTCATTCCTTCTTTTTTATTACTATTTATATGAACTTTTAAGGTTCAAGAAAATATAAAGATTACTTATAAACATATTTTTATTATCAGATCACAAGAAAGCAACAAGAAATTTATCACATAAAATGTAATAATATTCTCTGTATTTTGTAAAAAACATTAAAGAGATACAATCAATATATCAATGCCAAAATACACTATACAAGATACAATCAACAAACAATGTCAAAATAGTACAAATCTTGTAAAAACCTAGAAATATTATGTCATGAGATGTTATCCTGAAAAAAGAATTGCCTTTTATATCTTTTATCTAAGTGACTCAATATAGGGTTTTTGAAAAATCAATGCATCTTAACTATTTTGAAATGCTTCTTTTAATACTTAAAGAATAAGAGTTCCTTCAAAATAGAAATGAAATAGAGAACATATTTAACAAATATTTAATTAAATATTAAGGACCTGTACTTTGGAAGACATTTCTTACCAACTTATATATTTTTGCAAATAAAGAATTCTTAGACTAAGATTTTCAAAGAATAGCAATGCCTTTCTGGATGTACTGAATGCTATTGTGAAAAATGTCATTGTTACTATTTGAAAGACAATTCTTTTTTTAATTTTTATTTGCTTATTGTTATTTATTTATTTGAGAGTGACAGAGAGAGAAAGAGGCAGATAGAAAGAGAGAGAGAGAGAGAGAGAGAGAGAGAAGGAGAGAGAGAGAGAATGGGCATGCCACGGCCTCCAGCCACTGCAAACGAACTCCAGATACATGTGCCACCTTGTGTATCTGGCTTACGTGGGTCCTAGGGAATCAAGCCTTGAACCAGAGTCCTTAGGCTTCACAGGCAAGCGCTTAACCACTAAACCATCTTTTCAGCCCATGAAAGATAATTCTAAGCTGATGATGTAGCATGGTTTTATTAGTAAGGAACAGAAACTGTGGGACATCATTCATACTTTAATTCTAAAATGAAAACAATAGAATTAAGCTACAGGGCTTTGGAAAATTGCTTTCATATTCAAGCAGGCTACACATATCCAGACAACATGTTGGTGATTTTACTTCTGCAAAGAAAATGTACTGCCACTGCCACAAGCCTGTCTTTTGGCACTTTATCACTTACCTGTCATGATAAAATTGTGACAAAGAGACTTCTTTTTAATCTAAGACGTCACTGCTTGTAGTCTGGACTATCTACCCTTTTGTCCTCTTATTTAGGCAACATAAGATGGAAATTCCCCTTAGTTTTCTCTAAATTTTATTTAAACCAGATAAAACATAAACTTTTTCTTCTGGTTTTTAAGTCACCAAATCTTTTAATGTGTCAGTTTTATTTGTTCATAATTTAAAATTAAGTTTTAGAAAGAATTTCGAATGTGTTTGACATGGTTTACATAAAACTGAAATACCAGACATATTTTGAAGGGTTTAAATACTCATGTGAATCAAATGAAAGAAGATAATATATCTGATGTCATGAGTATCTGGACTACAAAATGATTTTGTTAGAGTTTCTTTTTATTGTTACAACCATTGGATTTTAGTTATCTATTCATATGAAAATATTTAGCCAGGCATGGTGGTGCACACCTTTAATTCTAGCACTGGGGAGGCAAAGTTAGGAGGATCGCTGTGAGTTCAAGGCCGCCCTAAGACTCCATAGTGAATTCCAGGAAAGCCTAGGCTAAAGTGAGACCCTACCTCGAAAAACAAAACTATATATATATACATATATATATATATATATATATATATATATATATATATATATATGGTTATTCAGATATCCAATCTAGCAACCTATGTGGTTGCCAAAATGTAGATATTTCTGAATAATTTTCTCCAATCATTGAATCATGGTGAAAGAAAAAGTGAAGCAAAATTAAAAAAAAATACATAATACTGATTATATGAATTATATAACTGTTGGGCCTTGAAAGGCCTGGACGCGTGGCCTAATGGAACTTCCTGAGCCTAGCTAAAGTTTGGCGAACTGCCTCCGGCCAGCTATGACTCAGCAGGGGCCAAATGGCCTCTGGCCTGCTACTTCTGCATAGGAAGTTAGAGTTCCCACCTGTGCATGCTTAGAACCAATCATCTCAAAAGTCTCGATATGCTATTGGTCCTTCTACCTCATCCTTTCCTGAGATCCCTGTCTCTGTTCCCAACATTATATAGGCAACTGCCTGTAACAATAAAGTGAGTTCCTGCTTCGACAAGACTCCTGACTCAGTGTGGTTTTTCTCCAGAGACTAGGAGAGGTTCTGAGTAGTATGACGTTCATCCTTCTCCTCAACCCCTTGGGAGGAACCAGCGGGCCTGGTCCTTCCTCAGCACTACCTGCCGGGGGGGAGCCCAGCATATAACCAATAAATATAGCCTTTCAATTTCTAGAAAAGCCATTAATGTAGGAATTTTTTAAAACATTACTTATAAGGTAACACAATACTGTTTTCCATTTTCATGTGATCATGGATGCAATTATATTAATTTTTCCAGTAAATATTGACTTGATAGAGTTCCATTCCAGGTATAGGTTTGTAGAAATTTTTTGTAGATAATAGCCTATGGTAACTCCAAGGGTCAAGTAAATTTACCAACCAAAGAAATGTGAGAAGCTTTTGCTGAAATTATTTCAAGGACTGTCATCCCTGTTACACTCTGTCCTGGGATCTGTCTCCTGTTGGAATTAATTGAAGTGTCTCACAGCAGAGAGTGGACAATGTGGCCCAATGGACATTTATGTCAGAGCTCCATCTACCATTCTGAAAAGAGACTCACAGAAAACAGCTTTTCATGGCCTGGCCATATATATTCAGACTGATTTAATGACACTGAGATGATGAACACTTAAGTGGGATGTGTTTGCATTCTATACCCCCCACCCCAGTTCCAAAGAACTCAAGATGAAAATTCTGAGCCTCTTTCATATTTTAAGTGCTGCGCCTGGAGAAGAGCCCTGCTCAATGATCTTTGGGTTGAGTGATGGTGTTTGAAACTTGGAAACATTCCAGACTATGTTGAATAAAGCAATGATGTGAGCAAAATGAAATGTACCTGAAGTAAGGTTCATATTCAGTAAATGGATTTAGATTTCCCATAGAGTGTGTGTGTGTGTGTGTGTGTGTGTGTGTGTGTGTGTGTGTGTGTGTTATAGTCCAAAGATTATATCATACATTACAAATATATCCATTTTTACAAATAAAAAAGTACAGCCAGACTTGAAGGCTCATTCCAGTAGTTCAAGCAGTGGGTGGCTAAAACAGAAGGCCTGCCATGAGTTTTAGGCCAGCTTGGACTACACAGTAAATTTTAGAATAATCAGGCTTACAGAATGAGACCTTGTCTCACAAGTAAAATGAAATAAAAATAATTAAAAATAGAGTAATGGCAGGGTATAGGGAATGGAGAAACAAGGGTAATATTGAGAAGTCCTATTCCTGGTCTAGGTCTGAACTGGAGGGTTTGTTAATGCCTCCAGACTGTTCTTTCCAGGCACCAGCTAAGTCCACAGGAGGCTGCCTGTTTGTATGTTTAGACACTGACATACTTATTCCCAATTACAGGTAACACAGATGAGAGGGAAAAACATAGGTTGAGGAGATTAAATAAGTTGTCCTGTCATCTGAGGAGTTTGAACTTGGTGTGTTAGTACATAACCAAATACTTGAAAGAAACTATTTACTGGATTTATGTTGGTCACATTCTGAGTCATTTCAGTCCTTTATGGTGGGGATGGTGTGGTAGAGTAATAACTCACATCATGCTGACCAGGAAACAAAGAACAAAAGGATGTTGTCCTCACTGGCTTGCTTTCTTTTCTTCTTTTATTCAACTTGGATCCTTGATTATAGGATGAAGCTACCCACTTTCAGGGCAAATCCCCCACCTTTAGTTCATTCTGTCTAATAATACTCTCACCTAGGTATGCATTGCCAATCTCAATCTAATTAATTTGACAATAGAGATTAACCATCACACATGGTTAAACTGATGGCAGGTTAGTTTTATTCTACAAAAAGATAAAGTAATACAGAATAAAGTAGATAAAAATAATATTATTCATATACCTTCAGTGGACCAGATGCTATGAAGGTATATTATAAGCCGTAATTGTTCTATACTTATAAAATCTAATGAGGCACAGATACTTTATTAGCAAGAAGTCCAAACTGCAAATAACCATATCATACCTGGGCACACAGCATTGACAATTGGCTCCTGTATTTATTCTCAACTTTTTCTTTTTGTTCACCTCCATGGAATAGACTTCAAAAGTAGAGATACCTCTTTCCCAATTTCCCTTGCAGGCTACTGGTGACCATGTGACATGGCATAGCTAATGGTAGACAGGGCTATTCCTGGGGAGCTTTTAAAGAGTTTAGAATTTTGTGCTTATAAAAAATAAACTAGGGGCTAGAGAAGATGGCCTAGCCATTAAGGCATTTGCCTGCAAAGCCAAAGGACACAAGTTTGAGGTTTGATTTCCCCAGGACCCACTTAAGCCAGATACACAAGGGAGCACATGCATTTGGAGTTCGTTTGTAGTGGCTGGAGGCCCTGACTTTCTCTCTATCTCCCTCTCTTTCTTTCTTTCCCTCTCTCTTAAATAAATACATAAGATATATTTTTAAAAGAACAAAAGAAATAAAGCAGGTTCTCCAACCCTGGCATAATCCTCTATACTCTCCCCTGCAAGGTGATGGTATTATTTCTCAAGTTGGAAAACTACATGGTTCACTAGGAGCCTGCAATTGAATTGCGAGTACAGTTATCCTGACCACATAGCAACAAAACTAACAGACCAAACTAAGATGCTAAACCCCAGAGAACTAAACATGAGAGGAAGCAACTATGTTAAGGCACTATCCTCAGACTGAAGCTTAAAATAACCTGGCTAGAATTAGACCAAGGAGACTGTCTTTGTCAATCACCAAGAAAAAATATTAATTACAAGAAAAGTGATTATAAATTCAGAAAAAAAATAGTTTGATGCATGGTTCTTCAATCATGTGTAATCATGCTTCTTCATTTTGGTGTGGTCAGGAATTTTTTGGAACCTAAGTTATTGGGCATCAACCATTTGATTAAGCAACTATAAGAAGTTTTATCTCTTTGTTACCTGTTTGCAGGATTAAAAAAAAAATGCCACATAAAGACTATGAAAAAGCCTGCTATATTTTTACTCTGGATTAAAGTTCCTTCCCTAGCAGTTGTCTTATATACAAATGACAAAAAAAATTAATGAAACTTCTGGTAAAAAGTGATTGTCCTTTGTAAATAATGTTTCATAAAAAGTAAGATTCTGGGCTGGAGAGATGGCTTTGCGGTTAAGCGCTTGCCTGTGAAGCCTAAGGACCCCGGTTCGAGGCTCGGTTCCCCAGGTCCCACATTAGCCAGATGCACAAGGGGGCGCACGCGTCTGGAGTTCGTTTGCAGAGGCTGGAAGCCCTGGCGCGCCCATTCTCTCTCTCTCCCTCTATATGTCTTTCTCTCTATGTCTGTCGCTCTCAAATAAATAAATAAAAATAAAAAAATTTTTAAAAAAGTAAGATTTTATGAAATTTAGTAACAAATCTCATCTGAAGGATCTTAGAAATTTAGCATTGTTAAAATGGCTTCTGGAATGTCTAATGGCCAAATATTTAATACAAAGACAAAACATTAAGGTAATTTTTAAGCTTAAGCATTCTATTTTTGAAAAAGTTACTTTCTATCCAGAAAAAATAATTACAGTTGGATAGGAAGGAAAATAGACCTCAGTATGGAAGTTTCCAGTTATTTATTGCACAACTAGCAACTGGATAAGTTATGCATTCTGTTCTCTCTATATTGTGGATGTTCTAGTGTTTCTTCCAGAGCAAGCACTCATTTTGTTCCTATAATAAGAAATGCATCTCCATGGTTTATATAAAAAGCTTAATAATTTCTCTCTACCATTCTCAGACCACAATGAAGCTGATGACTAAGAGAAGACAGAAATTGTTACATTTAATTTGAACACTGTGATCTTTTAAGAAAATGTTTCTGCCTTGCAGGAACACACACATACACACATGCACACATGTACACAGGCATGAGCACCCATCACAAAGAGAATACCAGAGGAGCGTGTTGGTGCTAGATTTTGGCTTCTATTGTTGGAGAGTGGAAAGAGACTAGCCACAAGCAGGCAGGACTCTGAAAACTGTCTTTCTCTGGTTTTTAATCACAGCCTTTATGTCACCTGTGCCATAAAAATGCCATTTTAGAAAACAGTCTTTAAACCACATGTTTTTTTTCTGAACTTCAGATGCTCTTTTCCAACTTCTTTTCAGAAAACTTTGGTTTGGCATTCACCTATCTTTAATCACTTCCAAAAAGGTAACAGAAGAAATAAGTACCATTTCAAGACAAAAAAAAAAAAAAAAAGTCAATAATGAGAAGAACAAAGTCCCGAAGAGGAGGTAGTTTCTTTAAGAAAACACTTCTGTTCTTGTCATTTCTTCTTTGAAGGATAAAAACCAATGATTAAGGGGAGTCATATTCAGCCTTATAATACTAAAAAAGAGAAGCTTGTTCTTTGATAATTCAAGTATACTACTCAGAATAAAATATCCCAAGGAAAACAGAATTGGAATTCTTTTGACCTATTACAGCAGCAGAAGTAAAGTGAAAGATTCCCATTCCCTCCCTCATATCTCCTCCTCCTCTGCCCCCCAATTCTCTTCTTCCTTGTACTTTCATCCCTTCTGTTTACATGTCACATATAACCTTTCTTTTTCCCATTCTCACCTCCCCCTTCTTCCAGCTCATCTCTTTATATTCACTTTTCATTATGGTTTTATCTGTTAGGTTTATCCACATTTTCCCCTATTTGCACATACTTATCGATATGCCAGGGAGAACACATGCTTTGGACTCTCTGAGTCTGAGTCACTTCACTTAGTATGGTTCTTTCCAGACTCATCCATTTTCCTGCAAATTTCACAAGTTATTTTTCTGTATTGCTGACCAAAAATTCATTGTGTATATATACACCACATTTTCATTAACCATTCATTTGTGGCTGGACATCTAGGCTGTGTCTAATTCTCATCTGTTATAAATAGAGCTACAATTAACATGAATGTGCAAGTATCTCTGAACTAGTGTGTGGAGTTCTTAGGATATATATCCGGGAATGGTATGACTGGGTTGTACAGGATTTTTTATGGGAGGTCTATTTCTAACTTTCTTCAAACTCTTTTTATTGATTTTCACAATGGCTATATTAGTTTACATTCCTTGCATCCTTACCAGCATTTGTAGTCTGTTTTCTAATAATAGGGTAGGTTAGTATCCTAAAGTTACTTTGATTTGCATTTCCCTGATGGGTAAGGGTGATGAACATTTTAGCTGTAGTCAGCTCCTTATTGTTGGGACACAGTTTATTGGAGGAAGGGGTTTGTTTCAGGCTTACAGATCCAAAGGAACACCATGAGTGGTGGAAGAAGCTGGCTCCCTTTCATAGATCCATGCAAAGAGACACCACCCACCAGCTAGCACCACCAGTAAACATACACAATGAGAACTCAAACTGCTTGGAACACACCTGAAAGGGCTGGATGCAGATCCACCCCCAAACACACCTGAAAACTGGACTCCAAAGTCAGCCCCCAATTACATACCCAATTACATAGCAGGGATCTGCCTGCTAGAGGCTGAAGTTGCAAGTTCAGTTACCATAAAACATGATCTACTGGGCCATACATTTAAACTATCACATTCAAAGTACCACAATTTTCATTAGTGCTTATTGGCCATTTGTTTTCTTTATTTTGTAAACTCTCCATTGCATTAGCTATTTGGTGATTGGAAAATTAATTTTTTTTGTTGTTTAATTTTTGCAGTTCTTTGTAAGCTCAGTTTATTGGCCCCCTGTCATAAGTATCAGTGGCAAAGATTTTGTAGGGTGTCTTACAAAAGATCTGTAGGCTGTCCTACAAATCTGTAGGCTGTTACCCTATTTGTTAGTTCTTGGGGATATTTCCTGTGCTATTGGAATCGTGTTCAGAAAGTTCTTGCCCATGCCAATATCATGAAAAGTGTTCCTTATTTTTTTCCTCTAGCACTTCTGTGTTTCTGGTTCTGAACTGAAGTTCTTGACTTGCTATTTGTACAGAGAGAGAGGTGTGGTATAATTTCATTCTTCTGCATGTGGATATCCAGTTTTGCCAATATCATTTGTTAAATAAGCTTTTTTTTCACTGAATATTTTTGGCCCATTTGTCAACGATTAGGTGGCGAAAGCTCTTTTGGTTAATTTCTGGATTGTCTATTCCGTTGATTGGTTTATCTGTCAATGTTGGTGCCAGTACCATGCTGTCTTTGTTGCTATCGCCCGATAGTATACTTTGAGATCAGGCATTTTGAGACCTCCTGCGGCCTTCTTTCTCCTTAGGATCGCTTGGGCCGCTGGTGGTCTTTCGTGGTCCCTTATGAATTCCTGGTATATTTTTTCTAATTATGTGAAGGAATGTCATGATGTTTTGGTGGGAATCTGTGAATTACTTTTGGTAGGATAGCCATCTTTAGAATATTAATTTTGTTTCCATTTCTTCTAGATTTCTCAGTTTTTTGGAATACAAGCTTTCAAATGGTGTTTTCATTTCACTGGGATTTATTGTAAAAACTCCCTTTTGTCTCTAACTTTGTTAATTTGGGTTTTCTCCCTTTTTTGTTGGCTGATCTAAAGGCTTATCAGTCTTTTATATGATCTTGAAGGACCAACAGTTCATTGGATTGAATCTTTGTATTTTTCTTTTAGTGTATATTCAATTAATTTCTGCTCTATGATTTTTGTGATTTCCTGCCATCTACTGGGCTTAAGGTTGGCTTAATATTGTTTGTGTAGAGCCATAAAGTGGACCATTAGGTATTTTATTTGAGATATCCCTAATAGATTGATTTAGATACTTATGGCTATCATCATTCCTCTTAGGATTGCTTTGGCTGTATCCTAGAAGACTTGGTAGGGTATGATATCATTTTATTTTTTAAAATATTTTTATTGACATCTTCCGTAATTGTAAACAATATCCCATGATAATCCTTTCCCTCTCACCACTCTTCCCTTTGAAACTCCACTCTCTATAATATTCCTTCTCCCTCTCAAACAGAGTGTCTTTTATTTTGATGTCATATCTTCTTGGTGTATTCTTCCCTTATGAAGATGAATTCCTCCTTTTTTGAGGCAACAGACTGGCCTTTTTTATGAGACATGGTGGTGGGGGGGGGAGAAAGAGGAACAGAAAGAGAGAGAGAGAGGGCCTCCAGCCACTATAATTGATCTCTAAATGTGTGCACTACCTTTTGTGCAAGTGTGACCTTGTGCCTGTGGTCACCTTGTGTGTCTGGCTTATGTGAGGATCTGGAGAGTCAAACATGCATTCTTAGGCTTCACAGGCAAGCACCTTAACTGTTAAGCCATCCCTCCAGCCCTGAAGTGTTTCTTTATGTCTTTTCTGATTAGTTTTGGTTTGAAGTGTATATTATCTGATATGAGGATAGTTATTCCTGCTTATTGCAGCTTCTATTTGCTTGACAGTTCAATTTCTAATCGTTGATACTCAGTTTATAAATATCCTTGCTAGCTATATTGGATTCATGGAGGGAGAAAATAATTGGACCATACTTTTTATGTAGCCAATCACTGTGCATCTTTAAATTGGAGAGCTAACTCCATTTACATTCAGAGTTACTATGAGAGGCTGCTTGTTCTCTCATATTTTGTAGGGTGATGTTCTTGGTGGCTGGATTTCTGGCTTTCCATTTCTTTTCCATTAGAGCTTTCTGATTTGTTGTGTCAGGCATAGTTGAATCTTCTCTGATTCTTCTTTGTTAATCTGTTTCTTTCATGAAATGTATCTTTCATTTTCATGGATGGAACTGTCTCCCTTTTTCTTTTCCACGAAGTGTTCCCTTAATACTGTTCTATACAATGGGCTTGGTTATCCCAACTTACCTTGATTTGTGGTTGTTTGAAATTGTTTTATTTCTCCATCAATTTTAAAGATAATCTTTTTGTGTATAGTAATCTTGGTTGGAAGTTATGTACTTTCTGAGCTTGGATTATATCATTCCAATCTTTTATGGTTGCTTATGAAAGGTATGAGTTTAATCTCATTTTCTTACCTTTTGTGTGAGTTGGTATTCTACCATTATAAGCTCTTAGTATTTTTCTTTGCTTTGACTTTCTGCTATTGTTAATATTATGGGCTGTGTACAGGTCCTTTTCTGGCCAAGTCTGTTTGGAGTTCCATATGCCTCTTGTGTTTTTATGGCAGTTTCATTCTTTAGATTTGGGAAAATTTCTCTGACAATTTCATTGATCATTCAATCAGTTCCTTTCATATTTATCTTACCTCCTTCTTCTACCCCATGTATTCTGAAGCTTGATCTCTTGAGTTCATCCCAGAGTTCTTGGTAATGTTGGTCATGTACTTTTTATTTATATATATATATGAGCCTGTGTACATCAGTGATTCAACTTTATCTTCCATCGGGAGATTAGCTATTTTTCATGATCATGTCTGTGAATATGGCATTCTGAGGTAGTTTTGATGTGATTGAGCATTGTATTTTTTTCAGAATTTCTGTTTGACCCCTTTTTAGAATTTTAATTTTGTTGATAACTTTTTTTCTTCATGTTTTTGGGCATTTTAATCCAATTTTCTCACTGTTTCATTCACTTCAGAGGCTATATTGTTGAGATCTTGACTATATTTTATTTGTCATTAATATACCTATTTGAAGAGTCTGAATGTCCATTAATTGTGTTTAGAAGTAGTACTGTAAACTCTTTCACAGGCATTTGGCATCTCATTTTCTGTTCCCAGTGTAGGGGAGTTGAGAGATTGGAACATGTTGTGCTAGTTTGCTTTCCTTTACTCTTTGAGCTAGTTTATTGTGACTTTGGCATTTGTGGATATGGATGCCTATTCCCTTTTATTCCTCCTTTTCTCCCTTCCATTTTATTTAGTTGTTTCTTATATCTTGTATTGGCTCTGTTAGTTTTACTTTGAAGTATGTTTCTAAGTGGTTTTTAGGGGATAGCCCCAATGTTGAGTCCTGCAATTGTTTTGGTAGCTTTGATTTGGCTCAAGCAACCTTTTGTGTAATCATTCTATGTCCTTTGGATAACTTAACAGCCAATGTAGAATAATTCAGCTATTAATACCAATATAGTGGTAGAGTGACTCAGCTACTAGGGCTTAGACATCCATGTTCACAAATAACATTAATATTAATATAAGGTGGGAAAACTGTAAATGCCAAATGATTATGCCTAATAAGAAGATGAGAGGGTGAAAAGAGAAAGAAAATGGAAGGAGAAAAGAAAAGCAATAAGCAAGATAATATGAAACAAAAACCTGAAATCAAATAAATATTTTAAAAGGACAAATAAAGAAAATAACAGAATCCAGCAATACCACCAAGAAAACCAAACTGAGTAAAATAGTACCAAGAAAAAAACTCAAACAAAAGTTAATAATAAATAAAAATGTATAAAAATCAACTGCCAGGAGACTAGCACAGCATAGTTTGATCTTAGTACCAGACTTCCTTGTTCCCAAGGTCAGATAAGTTGTGAGATGGAGGACTGCAGAAGTTTCCCCATTGAAAGATCCTTCTTCAATAGCAGTCTTCTTTAAGTGCAGGGGTGGGCCATGAAGGGAGTCTTCCTTAGCATAGTACCTCTGGTCTGTAGCTCTGCAAGGGAGTGCTTGCCAGTATGGGTAATAGCTTGATGAGCTGGCTTCCCTTATACCTACAAGAATAAGGGTAACCATACTCTGTTCATAGAAGTGCAGCTCAGGGATAGCTGTTTTTCTGTCCAGTGCAATGCTTACTGGTGCTACATAGAAGCACTGGAATGCCAATCTGTATTTAAGGTCTTCTCTGATGTCAATCACTAATCATTGTAGAAGGCTTGGGGGAAATCTAGGGATAGCTGTGATGATGCCCCAAAACAGGCCTCAGAGATTGCCTGTTTTGTTCTCTTGTATGTCTTTGTTCTATACTGGGAAGGTTAACTCCTTCCTAGGCTTGTGGTCTGCAGCATCTGATGGTAGAAGATTTTCCACCCCATTTGCTTTTCTTTTTTTTTTTTGCTGTACCCGTCCTGGAGTTTGCGCTGGTCACTTAGCAAGGCAGAGAAGCCTGAAGTCTCTGTTTCCGCATATTTATTCCTCTATTCTCTCGAACATGGCATGTATGCCACCATTTTTCTTGGAAGTCTGTGTTAAAGTTTTAAATCTAACTAAATACAATTAAATATTAGGTAACAAATAGGTCTTTTGTCCTTGATATAATCCTGAAGTCAATGACAAAAAATTGCCTTTCTTGCTACAATTTTCTAAAAGCACACTTTAAAAATTCATAAATCCATGAAATTAAATCTAACATAAAAAAGTTCTAGGGCTGGGGAAATGGATTAGCAGTTAAGGCACTTGCCTACAAAGGCTAAGGACCCATGTTTGACTCCCCAGATTCCATGTAATCCAGATACACAAGATGATGTATGTGTATGATCATGCATACACACAAAGTGACGCACATGTCTGGAGTTCAATTGCAGTGGCTGGAGGACTTGGTGTCTCAATTCTCTCTGTCTTTATCTCTTGACCTCTCTTTCTCACGTTAAATAGTTCTGGATATTTTGGTATATAAGATTCAACCCTGCATATAAGTAGGAATAATTTTTTTGAGGTAGAGTCTCACTTTAGCCCAGGCTTACCTGGAGCTCACTCTGTAGTCCAAGGCTAGTCTTAAATCCTCCTACCTCTGGCTTTTCAATGTTGAGATAAAAGGTGAGTGCCACCATGCCCAGCAAATAAGGTTAATTTTTATATTGTTTCTTTTTATACTCTGAAATTGCAAGAACACTCTTATTCAAGGTAGGCTGAATAATTTAAAAAAAAGATTTTTACACATTTTATATGATTTTGACATTAGATTCTAATCTGAGATGTGAGTAAAGTTTAACTAAATTCTAAAAATGTCTTCTAGTGATCTGGCTTCATGATTCTCTGCACTGAATTCAGTCATTATGAACTGAACATAGACAAAGTGTTTGTCATTGTACTGGTTGGATGGGTGCTGGCCTGAATTGTAGCTATACAACTCTGGCAAATCCATAACTTGTTTGGACCCTGATATCTCATTTATAAAATGAGAAGATTAAAAACAGTACTTGTCTGATAGGGTTGTCAACATGACAATGTAATGAAATAATGCATACTTTCTGGTATATCAAAAAGGACTCAATAAATATTTCTGACTAGTCAGGAAAACTCTCCAATGTAGACATTGTAACCATTGTACTATGGTGGTTAAATTCCATGACACTCTATCAGATTAGGAATCCACAGACATTCCTCTTGGTTATGTCTCTGAGGTTGCTTCCAGGAAAGATTAGCTGAAAAAGAAAGTCCTTCTTCCAGAGTGGATGACCATTCCAGTGGTGGGCTATATATAAGGAAGCTCTGAGAGGACAGAGTCTCTTTATACCACCTGGCTGTCTGTGCTACTTGCTGGTGAGTGCCTTCACACATATGTGCATCCATTTATTGAGATATTCCTTGTCAGTATTTAAACCAAGTTTTCTCAGCCTGTTAACATGGACTGAATCCTCCAGTCTAGGCCTTCAGTGCCCAACTGGGACTGCTGAGGCATCCATCAACATGGACTGAACAGCTGTTGGGTTCCTTGAATCTCAAGCCAGGGGACAGCTATTATTAGATGGCCATAAACTAATCCAATAAATTTCCTTTTTTACTACCAATTCATTTTATCAGGCCTGTTTTTTAGAGAACCATGACTAATACACATAACTTTTAAAAGAGAATAATAAAAATTTTTAATGGTGATGCTGAGTTGGTGAAGTTCCCATGACTATGAAAATGAATAAGTAGGTTAATGAGTTGGGCTAACCAATGGAAGAAAGGAAAAAGAGGAAAGACAAACTAGCTAGCCACAGAAGACTTTTCCTGCACACGTGGATCACTTTTCATCTTATACCTGGCATAGGAACTCAGAGTGCCTGATTCTGGAATATAAATAGACAATATATATTTGGAATATAGATGTATACAAAGCTTAGTGATTCAAATTGTTCCAATGGCCATGGAAATTATGAACAGTCCTTTCTCTCACTAAGTAGAAACTCTTACACATGCACATGTGCATAAACCATTACGACTCTGTACATGGCTCCAGAATATGATCACAGACTTCATTCATTTAGTGTACTCCTGGGTTAATGATAAGCATACAGGGAGAGATCACAGATTGCACAATGCTGCTGCTAACCATTCCTACAGTAGGCTTATACTCCACTCTGGCCTGTCTCTAAGGATGTCACTGTCTTTCCACTCTTCCCAGGTCCTTGTGAGATATTTTACTTGTCTTCAGATATTTCATTATTCACTGGGCAAAGTTCTCCTATGCATTATAATCAAAGAAAAATATAGTGGCACAACAAAAGAAAGACTGGTAGTTTGAAGAATTTTATCTAAATGTGTACATAATTTCAAGCTCATTAAGCTGACAACTATTAAGCACTCAGGGAAAAATTTAAGGCTGGAGGACATGCCTAGAATTCACTACATAAATGTACACAAATGTTCCGAAATGTCTTGTCCCACCACCTTACAGTGGCCAAGTCAGCTGGCAGTTGAAAGGTACCTGAACCCTTAAAGAGCCTGTCCCAAGCAATTTGAACTGTGCATTTCTACAAGCCTTCCTAACCTGCTGCTGTTGAGGGTCTCTAATGAGTTCATCTAAAGTGAGCCAACAGCAGGAAGAGAGCTAATTAAACACTTTTCAGGTCACATTATTAAAAATGAGGCCATCTGGTTGATTGTCGCAGTGGGCCTTATAGAGTGCTAATGTTCTCTGAACATTCAGTGAAGCCAGGAAGGACACAGGATAAAACACTCCAGACATGCTATTCAGCACCTTCTCTCCCCCCGCCCCCGTCATCTGAGCTGTAAGTTTATCTATGGACCTGGAGATCATCTTAAGAAGATTACTCATGGTCCTGTGCATGGTCAAGGTCACTTCTGCAACACGGGAGCATCCCTTTCAAACAGGGCATTAATCTTTGGAAGAGAGTTTCAATGGGTGTCCTATATAAGAAAATGATACTTTTGTACACAGGACAGCATTGTTAAAATATGTAGTCAAAATATTCCATGACCTTAAACTTTCAAGTTTTACTATGTCTATCAAGGTCTCTAAATCCAAACCAAACCAAACAAACAAACAAAAAATCCAAAAACCTGGCTAATTAGAGCAAGGAGAAAGAGCCAGTGATAATTGTATAGCATGCAACATAATTAGGAAGATGGGGGAAATATCTCAGCTACCTTTTCAGTGTTTCTGTATTTTCGCTATTTCACCAGCTTGGATCTAATGCTCCCAGGTAAATGGCTGAATCTCTACAAGCTTCTACCATAAGCTGTGGAAAACATTAAGCTTCTACTGGGTGAAAGACTAGAAGGGACCATACTGCTTTTCAGAGCCTTCCACAGTGACTGGGACTCTCACAGGGATGGACTTGACATTTGCACATGGAAGTTGTTTTGGCTAAACAGCATTAATTCCCCACTTGGGACCCTGTGGTAACTAAATGCAGGATAAAAGACCAGCATTTCTGCCTTCCTTTGGTACCTGTGCTTTGGCTGAAGGCTTAGAGATATGCTGTAGTCTTTAATCTTTCCTCCAGAGTCACCTTGAATTCTGAGAAGAGCAGAACTTCACAAGACATATTCTTTCATCTTCACAGATGAGGAAAGTTACCCATGAAAACTAAGCTGCAGCCTCGGCTATTAACAGATCAACAAGTTATAGGAGCATCTTGCAAGATAGGCCAGAGTGAAGACAATGGTAGGTCAATAATGGATGGACCACCCTGAGCAGGTTAATTATGCATACCCCTTAGCGTCTATTTAAACCTAAAAGCCAAGTCAGTGCCCTACAATGGACTTGGGAGTCAGTGAACACAAAGTTGGCTTCAAATGGAGAGAAAGATTGAATTACTTTAATCCAGGGAATTTCCCTCATCTTTCTACTTCAGCTACTTTCCAGTGCTGTACAGTGAAACAAGAGAAACGAATATTTGGATACTATAGCTCCTGAAATATAACTATTGGTAATTTCTCCCTCACTGGTATACCCTGGCCGTTGATCTTTCTCTTGATTGTCAATTTGGAGGCTCGTTCTAGATGTTTGATTTCTTTTGTTTTTTCTTCCTTCTTCCTTCTTGTCCTCATCATCATTCTCCTTCTTTTCTTCTTCTAGTATATGTGTGTGTAGTATGTGTGGGGTAGTGTGTAAGTATAGGATTTGTACATGTGTGTGAAGATGTGCACATGCCACATGCATCCATGTGGATGCCAAAGGAGAATGTTGGGTACCCTTCCCTACTGATCTTCCACTTTCTTTGAAATAGAGTTCTGTTTAAATTTTATTTTATATATAACAGGTTATACTCTTTTATCCTCTTGTTCTAGTATGGTATTCATTGTAAGATATGAAGGCCTTAGTCAGTCCCTGTGAGGTAGCAGGGGCCATGTCTCAGGTTATTCCTACCCACTCTGAGGCTCTTTCAATCTTTCTTCCCCCTTTACATCAATGTTCTCTAAGCCATGACAGCCCTATTGGTGGCCTGAAATAGTGTTAAGATCTCTGTAGCCTCAGAGTTTCTGCTTTGATAGGTTTTGATTTACCACTGGTTGCGATCACTGTGTCAGTCACCATCACTCTGGAGCTGATTGTCAGAATAGCAGTGAGAGCAGTATTCATGTCACCTCTTCTGGAATTTCTCCTGGGCTCTAGCAGATGTGGTAGAGGTGGTAAGTGTCATTTGGGGCAGTTGGCTAGTTACTTGTCTTATGGATGCACCTTGGTTCTCCTCAGTTTTCTCTGCCATCTGTAATATAAAACAGATTCTCCAACCAAAAATGAGACCAGCTTGGGTTAAAGCAGGTATGCAAGTTATTTGAGATAGTTTTAGTGTGGGGACTACATCAGAAGTCTGCATTTCCTGACCATGGAATCCTGACTTTGTTTCCAGTACAAGGAATGAATTATATCCCACTGAACAGGCCTCATGTGCAATCAGAGATCAATTGGTTACCTGCAGAGGCTGAGGGCCACTATTATATAACTGTATACTTCTTGTCAGTCTGATTGATTTCACAGCCTGCAGGATCCCCCGCTTATTCATGCTATTGGTGAGCAACATCCTCCAGTGGCTCCCAGAGAGCTCTTCAGTACTCTGAAGGCTAGCCAGGAGGCCTCCAAAGTCCTATGACTATAGCCTGTGGTGTATTCAGCAATGGGGTCTTACCTTTTAGGTCTGGCAGGTAATCAAGTGTTTTGGCAAGAGCTCACATTGTTTTGGGCACTTCATGGGTCTCCATAACCAACATGTCACTATGGGAGGTAACCTATTACTATGCTTGGGATTTAACAGCCAAAGTCCATGGTTTTAAGATAAATCTGTTTCCACTTCTTGTCAAGACTGTTGTCATGCTCACTGTGTTGGTGGTTATATTTTGTAGAATGCTCTTCAGAATGAGGGTTTCTATGGAACTGATTCCTAATGTCTTAACTTTTGTGGAATTCTTCCCCCACTCTCCCTGCCTCTTATACCCCCAAACTCCTCCCTTGCCTGACATTTTGTCCCTCCTCTAGATTATCAGGTAACTCCTCCTTTCCTCTCTCCCTTTGTCTTCTCATACCTGGTCTAATTCTCATATTCCTGGTGCTTACTAATATTTGTACTCCTCTCTATTTTTTTTATTCTTTCAACTTTTATCTTGGCAAGCAACCCTGTTTGGAAACATGTGGTTCATTTTCTTGTCTTTAAAAAATATTTTGTTGGGCTAGAGGGATGGCTTAGCAGTTAAGCGCTTGCCTATGAAGCCTAAGGACTTGGGTTCAAGGCTCTCTTCCCCAGGACCCACGTTAATCAGATGCACAAGGGGGCGCATGCATCTGGAGTTCGTTTGCAGTGGCTGGAAGCTTTGGCAAGCCCATGCTCTCTCTCTTTCTCTCCCTCCCTCTCTCTCTCTCTCTCTCTCTCTCTTTCTTTCTCTCTCTTTTTCCCTCTTTCTCTATCACTCTCAAATGAAAAATAAAAAAATAAAAATATTTTTTAATGATTTATTTATTTAAGAGAGAAAGAGAGGCAGACAGAGAAAGAAATGGGCACATCAGGGCCTCTAGCCACCTTATGCATCTGGCTGTATGTTGGTACTGAGGAACTGAACCTAGATCCTTAGGGTTTATAGGCAAATGCCTTAACCACAGAACCATCTTTCCAGCCTGAGACAGCATTTCTTATGGAATCTGGCAATACTTTTGTGGGCCAGACTTGTTGACCAGTAAACCCTACTAATTCTCTGGTCTCCACCACCAACAGGACTCTGGTTACAGGCATGGTTAGCCATGCTTAGCTGTTTATATGGGTACTGCGGAACCAAACCCATGCTAATTCAGGTCCTCTCAAGCCTTAATTCTTGATCAGCAAGTACTTTTATCCACTGAATCTTCTCTTAGCCCCTTGATTTCTTTTTAAACTAATTCATGTTTCTGACAGGAAGTCTGGGTTCCTTGTGTTTTTAGACTTTTCTGAGCTATTAGGGGTCCATTGAACCATTTAGGCAATTGTCTTTTGTGTGACAGTTTTTGTTTCTGGGAGCTCTTTTGAGCAAATCTGAAGTACTTTTGAGCCATTTCAATGACAGTTATTTGCATGACAAGCTTTGGGAACCAATTTGGAATTATGTTAAAGATTTGGTTGTCTGCACACATGACAGGGAATCTTCAATTTTGAAATTTTGTGTAGGTAAGTAGCAGAAAATGGATTTAAAGTACACATAGAAACAAGGATATTGAGGAAGACTCTATTGTAATTTGTGTAATCAGGAAATATACTTGGTCTGTAATATCTTGGCATCACAAGGGGAAATTTTCCTATTGTACCTGAATAATGTTGGTTTTTTTTTTTTTGTAAACTTAAGTTCATTTATCTAAGAGTACATTCTGGAGTACTATAATGTTTTTAATGTATTGTTTTGTGCTTTTGTCAGTTAGTCTATCTCTATGATGATTGGCTTGATAGAGGCTGAAAAATATGGTATCTGTATCCATAACTGTATTAGGGACTTGCCTACATGAGGTGCCCTGGAACACAAAGAGAAGAGAAATGCTCCATCTGGCCCTCTTTGGGTGACTGGGTGACTCCAGGTGACTGGAGTCTTAACAGACATATTAGAGATTATCTCCATAGTGTAACAGTCTCACAAGGGAATACACAAGAAGAACATTCTCTATTCCTGGGTTGAAAGGATCTTCAACAGCTCACCCAGGGGACACGTGAAAAAGTTAGTCACTTTGTACTTTGAGCTACTTCATACATCTTAGTGTTGTGAGGCTTTCTGAAACACCTAAGAGTGGAGATCCCTAAGAGAGAATATCTGGCTTGCCTTAGTAACACCCCAAACATTCCTGTAAAATTAACTCCTGCATCACATAAGCCGCTAACCTCAAGCTCAAATAAGGAGTGATTATAATTGGCCACCTTGTTTTTTTCACTTAAAAAAGTCTTTCTTTGTGTGTTAAAATTATTGATTTTGGGCAGGGCGTGGTGGCACATGCTTTTAATCCCAGCACTTGGGAGGCAGAGATAGGAGGATAGGAGGATTGCTGTGAATTTGAGGCTACCCTGAGACTACATAATAATTTCATGTCAGCCTGATGTAGAGCGAGACCCTAGACCCCACCACAGAAAACCAAAAAAAAAAAAAAGAAAAAAAAAGAAAAAACAAATTATTGTTCTTGGCACGCCTAATTTAAAGTGGGTGAGTTTTGCTCTTGGGACAGCCAGGGTTTTAATCTGCCTGAGTGTATTTGCTGTTTTATTTGTGCTGTCCTTTGAAATGCTAACAGAGCTTCCTGGTAAAATGGTTAGGATCCAGTACTTCCAAACTTGAATTCCAGAAACTGAGGCTTTAAAAACCTAGATATCATGAGAAAAGTTTTATATGTGTTTGGGTTGCCACAATAAAAATATTATTTATAAGATTTTCTTTATGACTCATGTTTAAACAATTAGACTGTCTTAAACTGTTTATCTATCTTTAGTGAAGTTTACAAAAAGTCCAACTTGAAAAGATTTTATTCCACACATTAATTTTGTCAGGTTTGTAACAGAAGCAGGACTCACTTAAATGTTCACTTCTACATGGCTTATTCCTGACATCTTTAGTTTTAAAAAATATTTTATTTTTATTTATTTATTGGACAGGAGAAAGAGAGAGAGAGAGAGAGAATGGGCATGCCAGGGCATCCAGAAACTGTGCCACTGCAAACAAACTCCAGATGCATGTGCTTCCCTGTGCATTTGGATAACATGGGTCCTGGGGAATCAAACCTGGGTCCTTTGGCTATGCAGGCAAAGCTAAGCCATCCCTCCCACCCAACATCTTTAGTTTTGATTAACCCTCCACCTACACTCTTCTTATCCTCCACTCCCCTCCCCTGACCCACTTACATTTTGATAGGAAAATTATTATAAAAACTTCAGAAAAAAAACCCTATTTGTTGTCAACTATTGCCCTTTTGTTCCATTTTAATAGACACTGGCTCCCAAATTTGTCTGGTTGAGTAAGAAGTTAATTCAATGAATATCATTAAATCTTCATATGAGAGCTGTTCACAATTACTGGAGCATCAGAAAATGGGCATCAAAATATCATGAGTAGAATTGAAAGTGGAATTATTCAAGCATCATCATACTGACTGGAAAGAAAACATTTTTAATTTAATTTTTTATTTATATTATTTAATTTATTTATTTCAGAGAGAGAGAGAAGCAGATAGAGTGAGAGAATGGGTGCACTAGGGTCTTCAGCCATAGCAGATGAACCCCAGACACATGTACCCCCTTGTGTATCTGGCTTATGTGGGTCCAGGGGAATCGAACATGGATCCTTTGGCTTTGCAGACAACTACCTTAACTGCTAAACCATCTTCTATCCCAAGAAAACATATTTTAACCACATGTATAAAAGGTAGAATGCACAGATATGTTACCCTTTTAATCATACCACCTATAATTAATAATTATAGGCTGAGAAATGAAGAGATGTATAAGTTGGCCATAATTTTAGTTGGAGTTTATAGCAAAATAACTAAAAATCCATTGCATTTCAGAAACATGAATGTGGACATTTTTGCAATAGATTTGTGATCATTTTCTGCCCATTAAAGCTACCATACCTAGCTGTTCACAGGCTCAGAAGCCCATTACTTTAGGCAATGTGAACCAAGAATTACTCCTCTCTAGGGCCAGGTATCTTGCCCAGCTGAACTGCTGAGAAAACAAATTGCATTATTAAATTTTTTTCTGTGGCATTCCAAAAACAGTTTGAGGGCAGAAAGAAAAAAATTTGTTAAGTAGTTAGATTTGAAGTCTTGCTGGGTAAAATGCAATTTTCTCTATCTAAAAGTCTTAAATCAAACATTAGCATAGTTTCTCTTGAACTGTGGGATAGCTGAATTTACCCCAAGGGATGCTGTCATGGTGAGTGACTACATTAACAGATAAGGAAACCTGAACCATAAGCTGCCAGTGGTTCATTGAGGTTTCATCACTCAGAAAAGTAATGGACAACAGAGTAGAGGCTACGAAGCCTTAGATAACACAAGGTAATTTCTAATGACTCAGCCAGACAATTGGATCTAACTTAGATATTTAAAGACTAATAGGTAATTTCAATAATTAGAATAACTGATAATGGTTTCTAGGTTGCCTTTAAGAAATGGAGACACTATTTCATACTTAGGTCCATAAGCCCATTGCATTAGTTTCCTTGTTTTCAAGAAATAAGGAAACAGAGATGGGAAAGGAAAATAATTTGCTTACAGTTTGGCCAAGTCAAATGGAGAACGATCCCTTTTCACACCACTTTTCCTGTGGTAATGTTACAATTTTACAGAAAAGTTGAGACAGCACTAGAAAATATGCATGTATTCATTTAACTGAGATAAGGAATCAGAGTTCTCTGTATGAAATCGCTCCCTGGTAGCAGCCAGAGTTTTAGACTTTCCCTCCCTCACTAGGATAGCAAAGAAATCGTAACTCCTTGTTAACTGTACTGTTTTAGAGTCTCTGTTTCAGGAATGGTCATCCTAGTAGGTTTATTTGTTAGTATAATGGTCTCAAAATCCTATAGTTCTTTTCATTGACACACAATGATATGTAAGAGGAAACTCTATGGAAAATAGTGATCTTAGGGAAGTGCAGTTCCATCCTTCCATCTATTCATTCATCCTATTGCATATACTTAGAATTCAGTATGTCAGGGTCTATTCCTGAAAAGATATTCAAGCCTAGAATAGTGATTTATAAAACCAACTCTGTGAAAATGACTTGAACATAATCTGTTAGGAAATCGTGAAATTAAACACCCATCTTCCTGTATAGACCTTATTTAGCAGGGCATGGGAATCTATCATTTGCTTATTTAGGATAGTGAGTCATTCATTTAACAAGTATTTACTGGACACTGGAACCAAACCATGTGTAGGCTACATTAAAGTTATAGAGAAGTTGTAGAGTGGGAGACATTTTGTGTGAGGCTCTCCAATTACTCTGTCTCAAGGGAAGGTGAATGCAGCCAGGAGGTGATGGCTACCCTCTGCTCATGCTATTGTTTCCCCTGTCATCATGGAGTTTCTTATCGAGCCTATAAGCCAAAATAAACCTATTTTTTCCCATAAGCTGCTCTTGGTTGGGTGATTTCTACCAGCAATGCAAACCTGACTGCAGCAGCAGAGTGGTACTGAGGATTGGGGTTGCTGCTAGACACCTGGTTGTGTGGCTTTGGCCTTTTAGAGCTGATTTTCATGAGGAATGTGGAAGGATTTGAAACCTTGGTCTAAGAGATGCCTTTCTGTGCTGTAAGTACAGCTTGATGGACTATTCTGGTCAGAGTTGAAAGACCTGAATGAAGTAAGAACTATGGTCTGTGAGGTTAGGCTTATGAGGATAAGAAAGAGCTTTGCTTGAATGGGCTAGAAACAGTTTGAGAGGCTTGCTGTTACGGCTGTGTCCTGAGTAGTTGTGCAGGGTTGCACTGCATAGAAATGGACTGGTATGAGCAGAGGGATATGGCACAGAAAAAAAGAAATCTTTGGGCCTAAACTGCTATCCATTCACCTACAAATTGTTTGAGAGATTACAGCCTTTGAGAATGGGCCAGCTGACTTTCACTGGGGCAACAAGAAGAATGTAGGCTCTTTTGAAGGGGCCTAACTGCTCAAGGAGTGTCCTGTTCTTCCAAGTCAGCTTTATTCCTTGCTTGGTTAACAAATTAGCACCCTACCTGGTATTGTGTATTTAGTTTGCAACATGGTCTTGTGTTTTGGAAATGGCTATGGGCAGTGTGAAGCAGGTTTGCTGGATGCTTGCATGGAGAACCCCCATGGAGCTGTGAGGATGAACCGTGGATTGCAGTAGAGACCCAGTGGAAGTAGCAGAACCACAACATCACTTCTAAGGAAAGCTTCCAACCCCAGTGAAGTTTCGGGCAAATTGGAATACCAGATGACTTGGAGGTTTGTCACTGGCTAGAGTTATTAGATGGAGCTACAGAGATCAATGTTTGCCCTATTTAAATCTTCTGTTGGTTGAATGTTTCTTTTTTATGCCCAATGCCAGCTTTTTCAGTGTGAATGTTTATTCTGTGCCATCATGGTTGGGGGGTGGGATTTTCTTGGTATTATGGTTCAGTTAAAAGACCTTGGACTATGGAGTTGTTTGAACATCGTTGGGACTGATGAAAATCATGGGGACTTTTAAAGTCGTATGAATGCATTTCATTTTAAATCATGTATGGTAATCAGTTTATGGGGGCCAGGGGTGGAATGCGGTGGTTTGATTCAGGTGTCCCCCATAAACTTAGGTATTCTGAATGCTAGTCTCCCCAGCTGATAACAATTGGCAATTAAAGCCTCCTGGAGGCAGTGTATTGTTGGGAGCGGGCTTATGGGTGTTATAGCCAGTTTCCTCATGCCAGTGTTTGGCACACTCTCCTGTTCCTGCTATCCACCTGATGTTGGTCAGGAGATGATGCCCACTTCTCCTCATGCTGTCATTTTCCCTGCCATCATGGAGCTTCCTCCTCAAGCCTGTAAGCCAAAATAAACCTTTTTTCCACAAGCTGCTCTTGGTTGGCTGATTTCTACCAGCAATGCAAACCTGACTGCAACTATATGTAAGGGGACTAAAGCTAGCCCAGGACATCTTGGTTCTTCCTCTACAATATTCCATCTTTCCACAATGGTGGCATTTTAGTCAGCTCAGAACAGGTAGTCTGCTGGCTCCCCAGTGTCAGCATGGCTCCTTCAGGGGTCTCCAGCCCATATTCTTTAGGAGCAAAGCATTCTTACTGTCTGACATGATCCTCTCCTCTCACTTCAGCTCAATCTTCAATACCACTGTGTCTGCAGATGGGCACATCAATGAAGACTACAGTGGCCTCTTTGCCATGTTACTCCAATGAACATCCTTGCACAGAACATCCAAAAATAATGGATGTGCCACCAATTTCAGTGCTAGGCTTTAGTCATTGAGCAGAAAGCTTTATAAACTTTACTCTGTCATTGACACTTAAGAACTGTAACTTCCCATTTCTAGCATTGTCTTGCATGCCTATGTAGCCTCTTGAGACATGGGTACTGATAAAAATTTCTGATGCTATCTTCATGTACCCAGCAGGATGGAATGGGAAGGAGGCATATGCTCCAACTGGAATGGCCACCTTGCCAGAGAAACACTCAACATACTCGTTCCTCTCATGGGGCTGGGAAATAGAACCTGATCATAAAGGACACAGCTGAAGCAATAAGCCTTTAGTAGTAGTAGTAGACTCAGTAGACTCAGGGAACTGTACAGGGCTGACTCATAATCTTCATAATCGTCAATGTTCTGTGCCTCTGATTTATATTCACTTCCCACAGCTCTAAACCCAGTATGTACCTGTTCCTCATGGCTTTGTTCAAATTGCTGCACAAAAACCCCCTCCCTAGATCTTACTTTACTGTGAGCTTCTGGATAAGAGTATTTTCATGTGCTTAAGACCATTAGTTATGCTTTTCTGTGGTCATCCCTCTAATTGATCAAAAATGACAGAAAATGTACCTCTTTGTCTACTGAGAAAGCAGAAAGAACATCTGATCTCTTGTTAGTAGATCAAGCTGAGGCACTGAAAACTTCCATTGCTGAGGACGCTCGTAGTGTGGATATTGACGGTGCAATACTGTTCATGCTCAGTCATTTTCAAATGAAGCTACTCAGAGTCATTGTCCTGTAGAAGATCTTGTTTGTCCTTTAAACCTCATGTGAAGTTAACAAACCCTCTTCTGCTTCGTCCATGTTTTCGTTATTTGTTCCATGTCTTAGGTATTAAAAATAAACATTGTTTCCAAAGAATCACAGGTTATATTCCACCTATATACACTGCTGCATTTTCCCTATTTAATTTCACCATGACTTGCCACATCCTTGTTCTCACATCTTAAGGTAACACTAAGGTCCAGGAGCATGTGGTATGGATTCACAATTCATTTTGAAGTTATGTCTATCAATGATGATAGGGTTACTGTGATGAATTCAGCCACTGCAAATCCACTCCAGGTGCATGTGCTGCCTCATATATCCGGCTTTCATGGGTACTAGGGAATTGAACCTGGGTCCTTAGGCTTTACAGGCAAGTGCCTTAAATGTTAAGCCATCACTGCAGCCATAAACTTATTTTTAGTTATGGAAAAATATGCATATCCTATAGTATGTCACGTTAACTACCTTTAACTGCACAGTTAAGTACCAGTAAGTATATTACATTGTTGTGTAGCCACCACTACCACTCAATCAGAACATTCCATCTTTCTAAATGGATTTGCTCTACTCATTTTGAATGAATCTCCCTTCCACTGTACCTTTAGCCTCTGACAACCACCAATCTACCTTCTATTTCTGTGAACTTATAAATTGTACTTTTTCATCATATAATATCTTTGCAAAAGTCACAGAATAAGTGGTGCCTTGTACAGCCTTCTAAGTGTAAGAGAGAATTAAATCTCTCTTAAGGAAAAAAAAAAAATAGACTCAACAGTAACATCAAAACCATGATGGCTTTTCCTTGTGATCTATCTAATCTCTTCCCCATCTAATCTCAGTCCATCCCCAGTAACTGTGTTTGTGTACACTATAATAAGAGAATATCCCAACATTAAAAACCATCATTACTAAAGAGAAGGCAAATAAAAAATTTCAATACATCTTTGTATTAGTCAGGGTTCTCTAGAGGAACAGAACTGCTAGAATTAATTATTTTAAAAAGGGAATTTACTGGATTATCTTGCAGTAGTCCAGTAGCAGTTGCAGGCCCGAGAATTAAGGAACCTAGTAGCTGCTCAGTCCACATGGCCAGATGCCTCAGCAGTCCCAATCCAGCACTGAAGGCCTGGGGGCTTCTTGAGGAGCTTCTGGGTTTTGATACACACAGGTCTTCAGTTGATGCTGGTCTTCAGTCCGTGCTCATCTTCAATCCATGCTGGAAGGCAGCAAGCAGCTCCAGCAGCAAAGTGGGAAGAAGGAAGGACTCTCTTCACCCAGAGTTTCCTTATATGAAGTTCCCCTCTGAAAGGGGCCACCCCCTCTGGGGGAAGGCTCAGTCTGGGGAAAGGGCTTCCACCTTCAGATAATCCTTCCTGGAAGCAACTTTGATGACCCACCTGAAAGGGATTTCTATGGATTACTAAACAGATCAAGTTGACAACACCTTAACTATCACAAGTCTGCCCCTTTTCAAGTTGACACCAAATCATATCTCATTACATCATACGCAATTTCCAAATGAAAACAGTAACAAGCTCATAATTCCGCCTAACATGGTGTAACTATCCCATGTACAACTGGAATGGCAAAGTCCCTCCCTCCAACACAAAGCAAGATTTCTTGAGGAATATTTAGTCTCTAATCTAATAGCTCCAAAATAAATTCAACAGTTAGCTAGTGATATAATTTTAATATTAGTTGTAATAATGTACAAACACTCTGTATCAAGGTAGGACAGAAACATAGCAATTACAAACCTCATTTCTATAACTGGTCACATGGCCTTAGCTGGTACTTATAACTGCCTTTTCTACTACCCATTCTGTTTTCCTCCACCTTCAGCAAGCACCTCAGCAGGTCTTGGTTCTTTACCTGGAGGGGTGACCCATACCTTCATTCCCGAAGGATCTGGGCCATTTGTCACATGACCTCTATTGGGTTGTTGCAGTTCATTGACTTTGATAACAGAGCATGGTAACAATAAGAGATACCCTAAAGGGTTCCTGCACTCCAGACATACTCCTCCTTACCTCCATTGTGGACAATTCCCCCCTGGTAATCTGTATCAATCATCCCTGCTATAACTGTAACTCCTTTCTCAGCCTGTGCACTCAAGGGCATTAGGAACCCAAAGTGACCAGGGAGAAGTCTTAGCTTCCAGTGCAATGGAATGTTCTTTGTGTCTCATGGAAAAAGCACTCCCCCCTCTGGAACCAAGATTTGTAGGTCAGCAGAGTGTAAAGTTGCAGGAACAGAAAGCAACAATTTAACTAATGGGTCACTTGGGGTGATGATAAGTGGGACCATTCCCTTTTCCACCCTTTGATTTGTGGACCCTTGAATCCGGGCTATAGGAAAAACAGTACCATATATAGGATGCTGATTCAGAGCATATACAGCCTGCTGGAGGACACTTCCCCAGCCCTCCACACTATTGCTGCATAGTTAGCCCTGTAGTTCTTTCTTTAAAAGGCCATTCCAGCATTATATCAAGCCAGCTTCTTCAGGATGGTGGGGCCAATGGTAAGACCAGTAAATTCAGTATCATGAGCCCACTGCCATTCTTCCTTGGCTGTGAAGTGAGTTTCTTGGTCAGAAGCACTGCTGTGTAGAATGCCATGGTGGTAGGTAAGGCATTCTGTAAGCCCATGGATGGTAGTTTTTGGCAGAAGAATGACGTGCAAGAAAGGCAAATGCATACCCAGAGTAAATGTCTATTCCAGTAAGGACAAAACGCTGCCCGTTCCATGATGGAAGAGGTCTAATGTAGTCAACCTGCCACCAGGTTGCTGGCTGGTCACCCCGAAGAATAATACCATATCAGGGGCTCAGAATTGGTCTCTTCTGCTGGCAAATTAGGCACTCAGCAGTAGCCATAGCCAGGTCAGCCTTAGCTAGTGGAAGTCCATGTTGTTGGGCCATGCATAGCCTGCATCTCTGCCACCATGGCCACTTTGTTTGTGGGCCCATTGGGCAATGACAGGGGTGGCTGAGGAAAGAGGTTGACCACTATCCACAGAATGGATCAGCTTATTTACTTGATTATTAAAGTCATCCTCTGATGAGGTCATCTTCTGATGAGAATTAACATGGGACACAAGTATCTTTATATCCTTTCCCAATTCAGAGAGTCCTATCCACATACACCTTCCCCAAATGTCCTTCTCACCAATTTTCCAACTGTGCTCCTTCCAAGTCCAGGACCATCCAGCCACAGCCCATGAATCAATGTATAACTTCACATCTGGCCATTTTCCTTTCCAAGAAAAATGCACAACCATGTGCACTTCCCAAAGTTCTGCCCATTGTGAAGACTGCCCTTCACCACAGTCCTTCAGAGTTGTCCCAGAAATAGGCTGTAATGCTGCAGCTGTCCACTTCTAGGAGGTGCTGGCATAATGTGCTTAACCATCTGTAAACCATACCCGAGTCCTCTCCTCCTCAGTCAAATGGTCATAGGGCACACCCCATGATGCCAAAAGTGCATGCTTAGGAACAGAAGGAATTGTAACAAGAGTAGCAACTGTATGCATTTGGGCAACTTCCTCATGTAACTTCCTCATACCTTCAAGGACTGCTTGAGCCCAATCATATATATACCACTTCCACTTAATGATGGACTGCTGCTGTGCACATCCAACTTTATGGCCTGGTGAGTCAGATAACACCCAGCTCATAATGGGCAGCTCAGGTCACATAGTAACCTGATGGTCCATTGTCAAATATTCAGTTCCCACTAAAGCCCAATAGCAGGCCAAGAGCTATTTCTCAAATGAAAAATAATTGTCAGCAGATGATGGCAGGGCCTTGCTCCAAAATTCCAAGGGCCTCCACTGTGATTCACCTATGGGGACCTGCCAAACGCTACAAAATAGCATTCCTATCTTCCACTGACACCTCAAGTACCACTGGACCTGCTGAATCATACAGTCCAAGGGGCAGAGCAGCCTTCACAACAGCCTGGACCTGTTGAAGAGCCTTCTCTTGTTCTGGGCTCCACTGAAAACTAGTAGCTTTCTGAGTCATTTGGTATATGGGACAGAGTAAGAAACCCAAGTGAGGAATGTCTGTCTCCAAAATCCAAAAAGGCCTACTAGAAGTTGTACTTCTTTCTTAGTCGTAGGGGGGGGGGCAAATGCAACAACTTATCCTTCACCTTAGAAGGAATATCTCTGCATGCCCCACACCACTGAACTCCTAGAAATTTCACTGAGGTGGAAGGTCCTTGAATTTTGGATAGATTGATTTCCTATCCCCTGATGCGCATATGCTATACCAGCAACTCTGGAGTAGTTGCCACCTCCTGCGTATTTTATCCAATCAGCATTATGTCATTGATATAATGGACCAATGTGACACTCTATGGAAGGGACAGGTGATTAAGATCCCTGCAAACTAAGCCATGACACAGGGCTGGGGAGTGAATATAATCTTGAGGTCAAACAGTAAAGGTGTACTGCTGACCTTGCCAGCTAAAGACAAATTGCTTCTGGTGGTCCTTATGGACAGGTAGGGAGAAGAAAGCATTCACAAGGTCAATAGCTGTATACCAGGTACAAAAAGAAATGGTAATCTGTTCAAGTAAAGAAACCACATCTGGTACAGCAATTGCAATTGGAGTCATCACCTGATTAAGGTTCCTATAATCCACTGCCATTCTCTAGTATCCATCTGAATTCTGAACAGGCCAAATTGGAGAGTTAAAGGGAGATGTGTTGGGAACCACCATCCCTGCATTCTTCAAGTCCTTTATAGTGACACTAATTTCTGAAATCCCCCCAGGCATATGATACTGTTTTTAATTCACTATTTTCTCCAGTGGTGAGAGCCTTAGTGGCTTCCATTTGGCCTTTTCAACCATAATAACCCTCACTCCACAAGTCAGGGAACCAATGTGGGGGTTCTGCCAACTCCTAAGTATATCTATCCCAATTATGCATTCTGGGACTAGGAGAATAACCACAGGGTGAGTTCTTGGGCCCCCTGGACCCACTGTCAATCTTACATTTGTCAAAACTCCATTGATCACCTGACCTCTCTAAGCACTTACTTTAACTGGAGGGCCATGGTGCTTTTGGGAGGGTCTCCTGGAATCAATGTCAATTTAGAGCCAATGTCCAGTAGATTCCTAAAGGTCTCATTATTTCCTTTCCCCTAGCAAAAGGCCATAGGTCCCTCTGAGGAAGGATAGGTGTAAGGTTAATATTGAAATTTTAGGGGGTTGTAGGAGGGTCCTTCTTCAAGGGTGCCCAGCCATGCCTTCAATCAAGTGGCTCAGGATCTGTAAACTGGCTCAAGTCTGGAAATTGATTAAGATGTACTGATTCTCTGTTGCTATAATTCAAAGTGGCTTTATGTTCCCTTGCTCTGGAACTTTTCTGCTTATACAGATCAAGAAGGAACTCAGTAGGCTTCTTATCTATTTGACTTCTGGAAACACCACGATTAATCAGCCAATTCCAAAGGTCCATACGAGTCATACCTTTATGTGCATAATTTTGCCTATGCTGTCTATTATGAAAATCATATTCATCCCACCTTTGGCAATTCAGCGCTTCCACTTGGTCCTTGTTACCCTGAGATCCAGTTATACCCATTACATCTAAATTACCTAATGCAGCAACTGTAGCTCCCACTGTGAGGTCTTCTTTACATAAAAGATCAATGATAGGGGACTTTACATCTGCTGGTGCTACCCTCAAAAATCTGTTTTTTACAGTCTTAATGAAGGGCACATCTTTTGGACGCTCCCATTATGGGGGCAAAGATGAATTTACATGGCAAATCCAGCATTCCAAGTTCTCTGAGCTTTTTAATGCCTTCATCAACATTAAGTCAAGGGATATCAGGCAGCTCAAGCTCATTCACAGTAGGCTAACTTTGGATCCATACTTCAGCCAACCAACCAAATTAACTCTTGGCAGCCCTTCCAACTACATGAGCTGCAGTATTAAATCTAAAATCTTTGCTCAATGGCCTATTTCAGTAACTTCAACCTGATCTAATCTTATGTTCCTTCCTCCATCATCCCACACCCTTAAAATCCATTTCCACACATATCCCCCATGCTTCTGCCTGAACAAGTTAGAAAACTCCTGAAGTTCTTTAGGGGTGTACCACCCTCACCTCCTCTTGTGTCACACTTTCTATCTCACCTTTACGGGCCTGCCTAGCCTTTTGTCTGGTTATAGTCCTAGAAGCAAAGATTGGTGGGAACTGAGAAGCATTAGCACCTTCTGCTGATTCCTTAGACAAAGAGGGATTAATTCCCTCAGGCAAGGGTGGGGAGGGTAATACTTCAGGGTGTGGAGATGGGGATACAACTGCTGCTAAGGGAGAGGAGGTCATATCTTCATCCAAAACAACTTCTTCAGAATCTGACACTTCAATGTCCCCAGGTTCTTCAAGGTCTTCCCACACATCACCATCCCAAGTCATAGGATCCTACTCTTCCAATAAATGCCCTCACTTTAACTTCTGATAGCTGGTGAGGCTGTGACTTGAGGTTACGTTTCAAGTTAGCCACTCTCACAATGAGAGCTTGGGTTTGGTTTTCTGCAATCTGAGCCCTGTTCTGGCTAGAGAGGACACTTTCCTCCAGGTCGCCCGTAGAAACCTTCAGATAATGTACATGTGTCTTAAGCTTGGAATTTTTCTTTTTGAGCTTCTGCTGTTCCCTCACTAGTTTGTTCAGAGATGCTATAAGCAATGAACCAGCATCATCATTGGTCTTACATTTCCACAAGTATTCAAATGTTTTTAATACAGAGTCACTAAATTCCTTGTTCTTCATAAGACATGACTCAGGATCACCAAATACATCTATCTTATGGAGTACTTTAATGTATTATTAGTGTCCTCCTTATTTCCTGTAAAACCACTCTCCTTATCACCAGTGGGGTCTTTAGTTGCCAACCTCAGATAGCACTCAGATATCCCACTAGAAAAATCCATCCTTACAATTCTGTTTCTCTAGAACCACTTCTAGTACCAAAATCTGTATTACTTAGGGTTCTCTACTAGGGAGAAACAGAAGTGCCAGAATGAATTATTTTAAAAAGGGAATTTATTGGATTAGCTTATGGTAGTCCAATAGCAGTTGTAGGCCCAAGAACCAAGGAACTTGACTGCTGAGGTATCTGGTCATGTGGACTGATCTGGCACTACAGATGGCACCAAAAGGCCTGGAGGCTTCCGGAGGAGCTGCTGGGTTTTGATCCACGGGGTTATTATTTATGCTGGTCTTCAGTCTGTGCTGGTCTTAAATCCACACAGGAAGGCAGCAAGCAGCTCTGGCAGCCAAGTGGGAAGAAAGAAGGGGCTCTTTTACCCAGAGCTTCCTTATATAAAGTTCCTCTCTGAGAGGGGCTGCTGCCTCTGGGGGAAGGTCTGACTCTGGGTGAAGGACTTCCTCCTTCAGTTAATCTTTCCTGGAAGCAACCTCAAAGACCCACCTGAAAGGGATTTCTGTGGATTACTAAGCAAATCAAGTTGACAACACCTTAACTATCACAATCTTCTATATGAAAATTTTTTTGGGTTGGAGTGATGACTTAGCGTAAGATACTTGCTTGTAAAGCCAAAAGAGCCAGGTTTGATTCCCCTGTACCCATGTAAAGGTGGTCTATGAGTCTGGAGTTTACTTGTAGGGACCAGAGGCCCTTGTATGCCCATTCTCTCTCTCCCTCTCTCTCTCTTTCTCTATCTGCCTCTCTGTCTCACTCTTTCTCATAAATAAATTTTAAAAAATGAAAATCTTTTGTATGAGAAGAGCAAATGAAAGATGGAGTTTTAATACAGCTTCTATCTAAAAATCTTTTTGTTAGTTTTACTTAAAAATATTCTTACTTGGCCTGGAGAAATGGATTAGCAGTTAAGGAACTTACCTATGAAACCTAAGGATCCAGGTTTGATTCCCCAGGACCCACATAAGCCAAATGTACAAGGTGGTGCATGCATCTGGAGTTCGTTTGCAGTGGCCAGGAGGCTCCAGCTTACCTATTCTCTCTATCTGCCTCTTTACCTCTCTCTCTCTTTCTCTCTCAAATGAACAAACAAACAAACAAATAAATAAATAAAAGAAATGAATATTAAAAGTAAATAAACACTTAAAAAATATTCTGACTAGTAGCATCTCTGATTGCATACAGAAACTCCAGAGCTTTGATTTAACAGAAATCTCTATGCAACACTTTCTAGAGAGAAAATCTGTGTCTTATGTCTGTAGCATCAAAGGAAGGGCCAGATTGTGTGGGCTGGCCTAAATATGCATGTGTGTAAGGACAAAGAACACTGATACAGAAAAGAATCAGATGTGAGTTCTAATCAAAGGCCTTCCATTTGGTGCTAGGGGCTCTCATGCACAGAATGTTTCCTTCTGAACCTAGTTCCTCTTTTGCTAAGAGGATCTCACAGGCCTATGGGAGAAGTGAATCGGATGGCATAGGGAAGTAATACCTGCTGGGTATCCCCAAAATGCCATGTTTTTCAAGATATAGTTTCACTCTAGCCTAGGCTAACATGGAATTCACTATGTAGACTCAGGCTAGCCTCAAATTTGTGTTGTTCCTCATACCTCTACCTCCTAAGTGCTGGGATTAAAGACAACCACCACAAAACCAACCAAAATGCCATTTTTATACTCATTGCACTTCTAGTATAATATATTGCTACAGTTTGATTTGTTTGAGGTGACAGACACATCCCTAAAATAAGGCACTGTCATATTGTATAATTACTTAATTATTTTATTTTGACACAGGATCTCACTACAAATCCCAGTATACAATATAGTGTGGAACACACCAGCTACTGCAGGCTGACTTCAAACTTTCAATACTTCTTGCCTTACACCCCTGAGTAGTTGGATTAGAGGTGCATGCCGTTATGCCTGTCTTGTGGGATAATCATTTTAACAATATTAACTGAAGTCCATTAGTATTCCTTAGTTTACTCTGAGATTTCATATGAAGCAAAAAATTTTATACCATATATATATATATATATATATATATATATATATATATATATATATATGTATGGAGAGAGAGAGAGAGAGAGAGACAGAGAGACAGAGAGAGAGAGAGAGAGAGAGAGAGAGAGAGAGAGATCTACATACATGTATATTTATGTACAAAAATTTAGATAGAAAACAGAGAGATAGATGGATAGATAGATAGGCCATTGATAACAGAGATTTTACCCTTTTAGCCTTTCAAAAGTTGGCAGTGTTTTTCTAACATCTTGTGGCAGTCTGGCAGGCACTGAAGACAATGCTCTCAAGTTGGTAGCACTGACAGTGAGATAGGAAAGATCTTTATAGAGGCACATTAGACCCTTGTCTTGGTCTACTTCCTATTGTTATAATAGAACACCTGAAACTGAGTAACTTACAATGGTACTTATGTATCTCACAATGAAGAAGGCTGAAGTCAAGCCCAGGCAGTCATATCTGCCTAGTTTCTGGGGAGGGCTTTGTGTGCTCCAGCTGTGATGAACCAGGAAGTGGGCTTATGGGCGGGAGACACAAAGAGTAACTTTGCTTTATAACAGCCAGCTCTGAGAGTAACTTCCGAGTCTTAAGAAAGCACCCACCCTCTCCTCATGAAATTAATCTGTTCATGAAGGCTTATTCTTATAATCCAAACAACTTCCCACCAGATCCACCCCCAACACTGCCAGTGAGGAGCCCTCATTTTGATTTTATTTTACTTTGCTTTCCTTGCTTTTCTGAGATACAGTCTCATTGTTTAGCCTTGGTTGGCCTGGAACTCTTCATCTTACTTTCTGCCTGGCCTCCTGGCATTCCTTGTCTGTCTGTATCACATCAAGCTCAGCATGTTTTGGTGGTGACAAGCCGCGTTCAAACCGCAGCAGACTCAGAGCAGACAAGCTTCTGAGGCGGATGCCCCCTGCCAGATCTGCAAAGAGTTTTACTAATAAGTTAAAATTTCCTTTATCATCAAATAAAAGCCCTGTAATATTGTTTCAGAAAAGGAAGCAAAAATTTTTAAAGAACTGGAAAGCAAACTCAATTCTAACTTGCATAATGTTATGATTCCACATATTGTTGGATTTATGCCAATTTAAATTAACCAAGGTGTTAAACCTTCAATACCAAGCTGGGATTCACATATCAAAAGCACTCTGACACACTCCATTTCAATGATTCTGGTTTTGCCTTATGAACTCCTGGGTATGAATGATTCAGTCTCCTGAGAATATTTTGACTTAATGAGCATAAAGAACTCTTGGAATAAATACTAACAAAGCAGGCAACGACTTGGATTTTGGCTAAAATCCATGTTGGGTTGAAAATGCTATAAAACAAACAACAACAACAAAAAAATGAAACACTAAGATTATTTAGTTTGGCAGAATAATTAGTACAAGGTTTACATCTTTCATGGTTTTAATTTCTGCAAACCAAGTCAGGCTCACAGATGACAGAAAAACTGAAACCACCTCTGTGGTCAGTGTTGGCCAATACATGCCATTAGCAACTGTCTACTCATACCATCTCCTCCAGGAAGTAGGGCATTCTCACCACCCTCCCACAATTAGGATTTTATTGCCTAATTTCCTTTCTTTCCTGCCCATTTCCTCAACATTCGTTCTCTTACTCATACAGCATTGACTTACTCTACTCTTGGGAACTATCATCTCATGCATTGTTTATTTTTAATCTTTTGCAGGAAGCTTCACAATGACTTCCCAATGTTCACATACAGAATACCATAACCTGTGCTATGTCATGTCTGTCAGACACAACCAGAAGAAGGAAGCAAAGGATATGGATTGCAGGATCATTTTGGTGCTCCTTCTACAGGTGGCCCCGGCAAGCTGCCATAGTCAATGATTTACTACATTCTAACTTAAATTTCATTTAATTTTTTTATATTACACACCTATGACAAGAGCTTTGTTTGTTGTCTGTATTGGAAATCAACATTTGCTCATGATTTTACTGCAAAGTATTTGAGTAAATTTGCATATTCTTAAACCTCAGCTTCTACACTTGTAAATAAATTAAGCTAGGTTAATTTCTTGCATCACCTAATTCTAAAAGCTTGTATTTCTAATTATTTTAATAGCTACAGTGTGCTTAGCATCATCAAAATCATGTACTTTAAGTAAGCAGTATGGAAACCTATTCCTTTGCTAGCTAATAATAACAATAACAATAAGCAGAGCCAATAGACTACTGACAGAATGGAAGAAAAAAATTGTTGTCTATATAACTGACAGAGGCCTAATGTCAGCATCTCGAGCTGATCCAGGTTAGGAGCCACAGGTGAATGAGACCATGTGACAATTGTTTTTCTGTGATTGGGTGAGTTCTCTGAGAATGATCTATTCCAAGCTCAAACATTTTTCTACAAATTTAATTGTGTCATTGTTTTAAGTGCTGAGTAGAATTCCAATGTGTAGATCTACCACATCTTGGTTATCCATTCAACCCAGGGATGGACATCTGGGTTGATTCCAGCTCTTAGCTATTATGAACTTTCATGATGCATGACCTACAATCCTCATTGGAATGACCAGCATCCCCAACAAGGGGTGTCCCTTAGGAGGGGTGGGGGAACAGGGATGAGGGTAAGGATGGTACTAACATGTGCTATTTACATACTGAGCATGCCCATAACTGATAAAAAACAAATAAATAAAGATTAAAATTATAGAGAGAGTTTGAGCAGAAGTATACTGTGGAAGTGGATGTTGTGCCCAGAAGCCATAGATTGTTATTAGAAAAATTTCACTCTCAGGAGTGGTGTACCATTCATTAAGTTGGTGACCGGTGAGGGAATACCCCCAAAACATTATCGGCTATTGCTAAGGTTCTTGGTTGTCCATCAGAACTAGATGGTAAGGCCCTCTTGATGAAGACTCCAACTGCTTGGGCTGCCAGTGACTGAGAAATCAAGCTGGAGCTGAACTGGAAGTCTCTTCCCTATTGACTCACTGTCAGGATTCTGGAAAGGTCTATGCATTCTATTGAGAGAGAAAAGTCATTAATAGTCTTAATCAATAATGACCCTTGCAAGCTTCATGGCTTGTTAGCCAGCCTAAATATGTCAGTTGGTATAATGGTGACTCGTCTGTTATGAGGGAAATCCAACTGCTCTCTGATTGGACTTGATGTCTACTAAATGGGAGGGAATTCCTGACTGGTACTGAAAACCTAATCAAAGCCTATGGCGGGGAAGATTATAAGTCATAGGGGAGAAACTACTACTGTTGTCTTGCTAAATAATTATGTTTATGCTAATATATTAATCCTACTCTAACTTTTGGCTAGAGGCTATTGTCCTTTCAGATTGTGATGACTCAAAACTCAATGAAGTGCTGAGAAGTACAGTGGAGTGGTCATCACTGAAACACCTCTATCACACATTCCAAGTCTCAGGGGTGATTGAAGAAGAGGTGGTGGGAAAAACGTAAAAGCCAAAGAAGGGAAGGAGGATTACAATATTGTCTCTCAGATACAAAGTGGCCTTCATATTCATGACCTCATAGTGACTGATATTACCTAGACATGACCTGTAAAATAGAAAAGGGAAAAGATGGCATAAAAGTAGAAGAGAGACTAATTAGATGGCATTCAGTGGTGGGAAGATTCAGGGGACAGAAGGGAAAGTGATGGAAGGGGATTATGATAATAGCATATTGTCTGTATTTATGGAAGCTGTCAATAAGTAGTTTGGAAAAGAATCAAAGCAAGAAGAAAGAAAAAACATGTAGTTTAGTCTCAACTGAGTGGCCTAAATAGACCCACATTCCCTTGATTCAATTAACCCTCATCCTGCAGTATTACATTGTTCTTGTGTGTTTGCAGTTAGTTTTCTTCTTATTATTTTTTAAATATATTTATTTATTTATTTGAGAGAGAGAAAGGGAAGAAGTATAAAAGGCAGATAGAGAAAGAGAATGGATGTGCCAGGGCCTCCAGTCATTGCAAACAAATTCCACATGCATATGGTACCTTGTGCATCTGGCTTACGTGGGTACTGGGGAATCAAACCTGGGTCCTTAGATTTCACAGGCAAGCTCCTTAACTGCTAAGCCATCTCTCCAGCCCAGGTTTCTGCTTTAAAAATCAATTTCACTGTTGTGCTAATCTGTAAAATTTCCCTAAAGTCATTACTAACACTATACAATCTCAATGATGTTAAAAATTAGGGCTGAACTTACAGGAAACACCTGAACCACAAGACACTAGACAGGGTAGGATCAAGTCTAACCTAAATCCTCTACATCTTCCCTCGCTCCCTCTCCCTTTCCCTCTCTCTCACCTTTCTAACTCCTATATATTAGTTACCTTTTACCCTCATTTTCTTAGGGGACACTGACCTGTAACTCCCAGTACCAGCATGGGGCTAGCACCCACAATGAGCTTTTAATCAGAGAAACCTACAAGGTTTCCTAAAAGAATGACAGATTTCTGTCAGAGTACTTGATGACCCACCAAAGATTACTGGTAAGACCCTACTGCTGAAGACACCATATGCAGCTGACACGTAAAATGGAATGGCGTGGCTGAAAGCCAGGAGAGAGTCAGTCCCCAGACAGTCAGCGTGTCTAGTGCCAGAAGGTGCCACATGGGCGACTGGGGAAATGACCAATATCTGTCCAAGCAACTCATGGTCCAACCTACATAGCAGCAAATAACCTGTTGTGATGTCCACACAAGTGCAGTAGTGGAACACAGCCATGGTGGAGAACCAACTGCTCTTGATTCAGCTAACTGATCCCCTCAGTGGTACAAGGCCCATAGCTGGAGCTGGGAAACAAGTCAGAACCATATCCAGACATAAACCCTCTCTCCAATATCAAGTTACCATCAATCATTGGGTACAAGAGGACCTACACCTATTAAACTCTGTATTTAAAAAGTAAGGGTTATCTCATTTGTCCTGGTGCTAACTTACTTTCCGTTGGAGAATCTACTTCTCTTTTTCAGATAGATGCAGATCCTAAGGAGAGAGCCACCTCATCATACCTCAAAAGGGCCCTGGCTGAAACTAAGGAAAATTAGTGAAACAAGCGAGGGTGCTGTTTCCTGATGAACTGGATATCAGCACAGGGGGGAAGGAGACCAACACAGAGAAAAATCAACTCCTACTAAATCAGAGAGCCAGAGTCCCAGAGGCCCCCAACACCTCATCACTGAAGCAGACCAAAAATGAACCCAATATGGCTCAGGAAAATTTTGCGGAAGAGGGGGCAGAAAGAATGTCAGAGCCACATGTTGGGTCATGATATACAGAGACATTTATCATACCAATAATTGTAGGCTAACCCCACAATGCATGACCCATATACCTCAGCAAGGAGGAGCCAATGGGGAGGGGGTAGGTCATGGATGAGCCTAATAATGGTACCAAACTGCCTGTACTTGCACAATAGAAAACTAATAAAAAAATTTAGGGCTGAAGAGATGCCTTAATGGTTAAAAGCACTTGCTTACTTACCAAGCCTAAAAGTCTTATAAACCAGGTTTGATTTCCCAGTATTTATGTAAAGCCAGATAAACAAAATGGCGCATGTATCTGGAGTTGGTTTTCAGTGGCAGAAGGCCCTATAATGGCCATATTCACTCTTTCTACCTCTTTCTTTCTAACTCTTTCTCAACTAAATGAAAAAAATTAAAAACTAAGCCTAAACGCACAGATATGAAAAATAATCAGATAAAATTTCAAATAGAAGAGAAAGTAAGAATACTGGTCCTGAGAAATGTTAAAGGGACAGTATGAAGCAACACTGATAAAAGAAATTTGGGGCCTGGATACATAGCTCAGTGTAAGAGTACTTGCATAGCATGGATGAGGTCCTGGGTTCAATCCCCAGCACACAGATATGAAGAAAAAGACATCGCTTACTATTATGGGAACATATTGCATAAATATAATGTGCTGGTTATACTACGAATTTAAACATAATAAATTGTTCTGGGAACAAATATTTTTGGTTTTGCCCCCAGCTAAAACTTTAAAAGAGCCTTGGAGAGGAATAAAGTTCAGCCGACCCTGAGGGTTCTGGGAAGACAGGGCGGCACCACCAGACTTCTCTACACCGATGCTGGTCCTTGCATCCCCACACTGCTGCTGAATGTCCCCAGAATATGGTACAAAACCTCTGTACTCCAAAGATCACATTTCCACTGAGCTCCCCTGAAGCCACTGCAGTGTGCCCTCAACTGGGCTGATTTTCCTAAAACTCATGCAGTATAAACCAAAAGCCCACTGAACCCAATATTTATCAGACAGTTCTCTGGTCAGTAATATATTATTCTTACCAGCCATAGTATCATAAATTAATTACTGATGATGACATGACATCCAAGTTCAGATTCTCCATACTAAATTAAAGTCTCTGTAGGGCACATATCATTGTTTTTTCAAGTTTCTGATTTAATGCCGGTGTTATCATTAACCTGGCCATAATACCTACCATGGATAAGAAACTAAGGTATTGGATATATAGAATAAATAAGTTATAAAACAATTTTCTCTATAATCATTAGTCCTTGGTAGAATTTTCTAAACACATACTGATTTAAAGAATGGAAGGCACTTAGATGGCTTCTCTTAAATGTGCATTTCCAATTAAAGTGGTGATGGAAACTGTGGGTACCTTAATGTCAGCTTGATTTATTACATAAGGAATATTCCTTTGGTCCAGAAAGCTAGTCTCTGTGTTCCTCTTACAAAGTTCAAAGAAAAAGTTACTAAAAAGAACTGTTGTGAGGCCTAAAGGGCCCTTCTGTAAGGAAACTCAGTAGATGGCTGGCTGGAAGTTCTATGAAAAACAACAATGTGGCTTGGCAGAAAATGCCCGGAAAATGTGAAGCAAGGAAGGAGTGAGAATGCAGTGTCAAAGCAAAGGCTGTGTTTGTGAAAAGAAGGAAAAATTGTGGCATGGCCAAGAGGCTTCCAAACCAAATGGAGGAAGAGTGGAAAACAGAACTGGCCTCCAATGACTTTAAATAAAGCCACTGTTTTCCTAATGCTACCTCTTCCAAGCCTTCGACTCGGTTGAGCTGAGAGATCACCTGCAACCTTGTTTGCACATCTGTATTATAATTTAGGTTTATGGTTTATATTTATAGATTCACTGCCATCTTCTATGTTTGCTGCTAACATGAACTAAATTGAGCCTTCATTTAACTCTGAGGGAAAAAAAAACTTAGAGGACATAAATAACAATAAATTGCCTATGACAGTGTCTATATTTAAAACCAAACACTTTATTTTGGATGAGAGGAGGAAAAGAAGATAGGAAATTTAGAAATATATATAAATGCTTTCCCTGCATTGACATGTTTTCAAATTTACAAATTTATCTTAATGTTCATGTGAATATTCCAAATCTTTTTAAGCCTCTTCTAATGTTAACATTGAAAACATTGTGTTTGGAGTACATAGGCCCTCACCTGAGTGGTATTAGTTAACTTCCAATATCACAGACCACCCTCCCCTGGAAGGTTTTCCCAGGCTGCCTGGTGACAGCTGGCTCCAGAGCAGCAGCTCAGCACATCTCCTCTAGCCATTCATCAACTTTAGTGCTCCTAGCACACTCCTCCATCACATAGACCTTCTTCACCTCTGAGCATGTCAAATGCAGAACTGTGTCCCCTGCTCACCCGGTATAAACACAAGCAGAGCGTGCTCCTTCACTTTCCCACCAACTCATCACCCTTCCCTCCTCCTTGCTCCCTTGAGCCTCTGTTCCTCGTCATATAATCATCCATTTATTTTCTTGTTATCGCCTACCAGCCTGAGCTTTTTCCAAGTTCAGTACAGGTATATGGCCATTTGGGGAATAACTCAGGAGTCCAGAGGGACCCTGATGAGACTGAAGTATCTGATTAAGAATCTAATGAAAGTACTTTGCTGCAAAGTGACCACACTCTTGATTTGAGGACTTCATTTAGTTCTCAATAGAAGATCCTTGGTAGGAGAATTTATATTTAAAGTATATGTTTTTAAATTTTTAAGCTTTACCAAAACTTCAATCCTGGTCTTACTCTGACCGGAATATTATCACTTAATAAAATGTGTAGCTAGCTTTCAAGTGATTTGGGAAAGAACAAATAAATGTATTATTGGGTCTAGAGACACTGTAACTCAATTTTTGTTTTTACAGGAAGGATTTTTAAAAACTGTTTGAGTTGGAAATAGACCTATACCTTCAATATCACATCTGCAAATTACTGTTTTGTTCAGCATTTTCCACTTCTTTTTCCTTACATAGCCCCATAGTCAGGGCCATTTGAAATAATTATTAGTAATGTCTTGCAGATAATAAAATAGCTCCAGCTGGTGAGTGGTAGAGCTGGGTAGGTTTTGAGATGCTTTGAAACTTTGGCCTTTTGTCTCAACTGCTAGGTATAACTGACCCACTTTAGAGAAAGAATTCTAATGTACGACACTTTAATCCTTCTGGCAGAGTCTTTCATTTCTTCTCCTAAGGGATTTTTTTTTTTTTTTTTTTTTTTTTTTTTTTTAGTTCTTTATGTGCCAAATTACACAGTTCTCCAAATGTGGAATCTCAGTCCAATGGCTCCACTATGCTATGCTCCACAGATGGTTCCAAAAAGTCTGGCTTCCTGGCACTGCGGATCTTGGAAGGGTGATGGAGAAGGAAACCAAGGTCAGAGACGGAAGGAAACCCCATCCACAGACTCCATCAGACAGCTCAGCTTTGCTGCAACTGCCTCTAGTCTAACTAAATCATTGTCCAGCCTCTCTCAGGTGACCACAGTGACAAGCATTTTTAGACATGCACAAACTACATCTAGGATAGAACTCATTCTGATTGGTTGCGTTCATTTTCAAAGACCAACAAAACCAAGCAGGAACAATTTTTCCATCCTGACTCCATCTATCACCAATGAAAAGGTTATAAAAATTAACTGGTAAAAGTCACATGTGTTTAATACAATAGAGACAAGCTGAGGTAGAGAACTGACTCAAATACCTGGTACCAACATGACTGTATACATCGTGTACCTAATTAATAATTTTTAAAAAAGGAAAAAAAAGATACCTTTAGAACAGAAACCAAACAATCTTCCCCTACTCTACTGCCACATGCATTTAATAACCCACTGTTTCTCACTTCATTTCTACTCACCACAGGAAAAAAGTACTTTGACAGAATTGTCTTTACATGTAAAACATAAATCAATTAGTGTCTGAGTTAGTTGGAATGTCTAACCTTTATTCGTGTATACTGGTTTTGCTTGTCTCCCTAACATTTGCCAGAGTTTTAGTCATTTCATCAGGTTATGATAAACCATGTAAAAGCATCCCCAAGAAGACTCCACAGCAGCCTTCCCTCACTGAACTCATTTGCCTTTCTCCCTATTGTTCCAATTTAGCTGATTGGGACAGACACATTTTGGTGCATACAGATGAATGTGAAGAAGGAATCTAACATTTACATATTTACCCATTTACAATGCCTATTACCATACATATGTTGCCAGTTAATGTCTGTGAAACAAGAATAAAAGAATGCTCATCTGGTTTTATGGTCTCGAAATTGCATTACCTTTATAGGCAGCTACTTAAATCCTTTCAAAGGCTTCATCTTCTCTATCCGGGCCATTAAGCCCTAGGTTGCAGGCTGGTTGCCAGCTCCTAATGCCCAAACACAAGGCAGCCTGGATTCCTATTCTGCTCATTCACTTGCTCAATTTTATGATAGAATTTATTGGACTTATCCACACTGGGTAGCACTAACCCTGGACAATGAACATCATTGCTACAGGTTGGCATTTGCCTAGGAAAGGGGACAGAATCTTGAGGAGATTCCGAAACATTACAGTGTGGAAACTTGAGACATCTTATCAGATGTCCTTATACAGTAATAAAAAAAAAAACCCTGAACAACATCAACAAACACACAGACACACACACACACACACACACACACACAAACATGAGCTTCCCTTGGCTGGAATAGTGGCTTAGTGGTTAAGGTGCTTCCCTACAAAGCCAAAGAATCCAGGTTTGATTCCCTAGGACCCATTAAACTGGATGGACAAGGTGGTATATGTGTCTGGAATTTTTTTGCAGGGGCTAGAGGTCCTGGTAAACCCATTCTGCCTCTTTCTCTCTCTCAAATAAACTAAAAAAAAAAACCCAAAATACTGAAGTTCCCAAATTGGCAATTCCCATTGGAAATTCCGTCTTTAATAAACATAATTTTGTTTCACTATTGGGTGTGACAGCTAGCACAGTACTGGCATGGAGAAAGCGTTTAAAGATGCAACAATAAGCCAGATGCAAGCATTCCCAGGTTCTGGTTCATCCAGAGGTCAAGATCAATAACCATGTTAACCATATTATTTTCCAACCCTCGCCTGCTTCATTTGGTGTCACATGGTGATATCAATAGTAAAAGATGAAAAGTCAAGGACCAACCAATTCACCAAGTAATCTAAGCCATAAAATGTCCTATAATCAGCACTCGGAATTTTACTGCACACATTTCAACTTCACACTTGGATCCATATAATGATTTCTAAGTTACTTCCAGCTTATTTTTTTAAAAATGTACATCATATATCATTTGTCTAACAACTCAGATGATATATTAATTATATTGTATTATGTCATATTTTATTTATTTATTATGTTATATTAACACATTTATCCAAAATAGCAAGTAGGATGTATTAGCTGCTATTTATTTTTTTATTATCTTCACATACAGTTTCAAGGACAACACAAGTGTCTTCCTCTATAAGTCTGAAGTTGAAGGCAGCCATAACAACAAGCAGAGTCTACTCTGAAAAGATCATCTGGAAAAGACCCAGGTTCCACAAAAGGGGAAGCACTGCCATCAATACTGGCAGGGAACGAGGCTTATTACCTAAGCTTTGAAACACGAATGCTGCTTTGATAGAGGTAGCTAGAAAATTGAGTCATAGTGTGCTATTAAGAACATGGACATTTTTTCCAACAACAAAGATTTGGTTATATAAGTGAAGGTTTCTTGTTCTTGCCTACTGTTTTAGTCTATATAGGCTGCTGTATTATTTTCTCTTTGCAGTGGACAAATACATGACCAGAAGAAACTTGAGGCAGAAAGTGCTTATTTTTGCTTACACTTCTAGGAGCATATATTCCGTTACTGCTGGGATGGCATGGTGGCAAGAGCAAGAGGGCAAGCTAGTAATGATCATTGCCAAACACATTCTACATGTATAAAACTGTCTTCTAAAATTTACAACCTGCTTCCTGGAAAACAGGCATTTATTAGATACATTTTCTTGTTTCTGTGACCAAATACTTGACAAGAAGTAGCTTAAGGAAGGATGGAAGGATTGATTTTGACTTCACTTCCTGGGAGTTCTATCTATCGTGGTGTGGAAGGCATGGTGGCAGGAGGGGGAAGCAGCTGGCTATATTGCATGCGCAGTTAGGAAGCAGAAAGCATGAACATGACATGAGGCTAGGCTGCAAAACCCCAGCACACACGGTAAAGTGACCCACTTTCTCCAGTGAGGCTCCAGCTCCTGAGTTCTGCAACCTCCCTAAACAGTGGCAGCTGGGACCATGTGTTCAAACACATAAATAAGGAAACAGACTCAGAAGGATTAAAACACTTCATCTAAATCTCATATTCAGACAGTTCTGGGGCCCGTTAATTATTTAATATTTCACTTCCTCCATATTTGAAAGGAGTCTACCTTACATGATGATTTTTTCTGTGTGATCTAGAACAACATCAGACTCTTCCTTTCTGCATCCAATCTGATAGGTTGGATACACTTCAAAGCACTGGTACAAGGTGGATGTGATATTAGCCCCATGTCTGTTCAGCATCATCTTCATGAAAGGGAAAAGGCCAAAGCAAATGAAGGCTGTGGACAGCATACGCATCTTCCTGCATATGTCTCAAAGTTCATCAGAGCCCGGGTCCACAGCAAGCAGAGTCTGCTTTGCAGAGACCATCTGGATGCAGGATTGGCAGAGAAGAGAAGCACCACTGTCAATGCAACAAGGAGGAAGAGTCATTATCTAACCTATAAAAACTTAAATGCTCAGGAATGAAGTCTTAAAAGGGGAGCTCGTTCATGATATATAGCCAGAACCCTGAATTCATGTGTTGGGACTGAGAAAATGAAGTTTACTCAAGTAAGACAGGAAAAGACTGACCAGAATTTATTGGACCCACATCTTTGATGATTATGGGACTACAAAATGTCTAGAGAGGCTAATGTGGTACCTACCAGCCTAGCAACAAAGAGTACAGCTGCACCTCATTCTGAGAATGCACCCACAGAGCTATGCCACCATGGACAGGTCATCTCTTCACTCTCAGTATCCATGTGTGAAGTCTGTTCTTGTGCTTTGCAGATCCCCTGGGTCACTGTGAGGATCAGGAGATACACAAAATCTGGTAAACACACAGGGTTGCCAACACCACTAGCCATTCTTTCTCCTTTTCACTTCTTACATGAGTATTTCAAGCAGACATCTAAACAAAATAGATCATTTTTGAATTAATTCTGCACTGTTTAACCACGAACAGTATGAATTCTACTAGAAGAATGGATACCTAAGATGCGGTATATCTACACAATGGAATTCTACACAGCAGTAAGAAAAAATGCCAAAGAAATTTGAGGAAAAAATGGGTGAACCTGGAATAGATCATCATCAGTGAACTTACCCAATCACAGAAAAAAATCGCCACATAGTCTCACTCATCTACAGCACCTAACCTGAATCTACCCAAGATACCTTACACACCCAGCAAGCATCTCATGGACTAGACACTAGGATGGATGAGGGGAGGGCATAGAAGGGGTGAGAATCACTAATTTAGACCCAAACGGCAATGGTACCATAAAATTCTACTTCCTAAAAGGCAGACCAAATGGCTGAACCTTCATCAGGCCCTTATAGGAAACACATGAACCACAAGACACTGGAGAGGTAGGATCAATCTAACCTAAACCTTCTACATCTTCCCTCCCTCCTTCTCCCTCTCCCTCTCTCTCTCTCTTTCCTCCCTAACTCTTGTATATTAGTTATATTCTTCCTCATTTTCTTCTTGGGCACTGACCTGTGACTCCCAGTACCAGCACGGGACTATCTTCCACAATTAGCTTTTGATCAGAGAAACCTACAAGGTTTCCTCAAAGGATGACAGATTTCTGTCAGAGTACTTGATGACCCACCAGAGGTTAGTGGTAAGACCCTATTGCTGAAGACACCATATGCAGCTGACACGAAAAATGGAACAGCATGGCTGGAAGCCAGGAGAGAGTCCCTCCCCAGAGTCAGTGTGTCTAGTATCAGAAGGTGCTGCATGGGCGACTGGGGGAAATAACCAATATCTCTCCAAGCAACTCATGGTCTAACCTACTTAGCAACAAATAACCGGTTGTGATGCCAACACAAGTGCAATAGTGGCACACAGCCATGGTGGAGAACCAACTGCTCTTGATTTGGCTAACTGATTCCCTCAGTGGTATGTGACCCATATCTGGAGCTGGGAAACAAGTCATATTCATATCCAAACATAAGCCCACTCTCCAATATCAAGCTACCATCAATCATGGGCTACAAGAAGGCCTACACCTATTAAACTCTCTATTAAAAAAAAAAAAAAAGTAAGGGTTGTTTCATTTGTCCTGCAATTAACTTACTCTCCATTGGAGAATCTGCTTCTCTTTTTCAGATAGATGCAGATCCTAAGGAGAGAGCCACCCCATCATGCCTCAAAAGGGCCCCAGCTGAAACTAAGGAAAATTGGTGAAACCAGCAAGGGTTCTGATTTCCTGATGAACCAGATGCCAGCACAAGGGGGAAGGAGACCAATACATAGAAAAATCAACTCCTACCAAATCAGAGAGCCAGAGTCCCAGAGGCCCCCAACACCTCATCACTGAAGCAGACCAAAAATGAACCCAATATGGCTCAGGGAAATTTTGTGGAATAGGGGGCAGAAAGAATGTCAGAGCCACATGTTGGGTTAAGATATGCAGAAACATTTGTCGTACCAATAACTGTGGGCTAACCCCACAAGGCATGACTCATATACCTCAACAAGGAAGGGCCAATGAGGAGGGGGTAGATCATGGATGAGCCTAATAATGGTACCAAGCTACTTGTATTTGCTGAATAGAAAGCTAATCAAAAAAATTTTGTTCATGGAATTGTAAAAGGGAAAAAAAAATCAAAAGTATAAATTATAATTGTGCAAAAACAAGTGGATTGTTTTGAAGATAACACCAGATGTTTGTCTATTTTTCCTACAAGTACAAAAAATTTCCAGTTATTATTAGCACATAGCTTGTACATCCATGGAGACTTTGTATAGAAAACAGAAATAAATGGATAAAAGCATAGAACTTGGGGTGGCAGGGGATGAAGGCTATAGGCCAAAGTCAAGGACTAAGGAAGATACATGGATTGTGTCTTTTACATATTGTCACTGTTTCCAGTGACCTGAGCAAGATAAATCTTGTTTCCTTTCTTGGGATTACTGCTATTGTATCCTCACTTGTCTTCAAGTTGTTACATCTGCACAACTAGTCCATGAACACAAGTGTTCAGGGAAAGTTCTTTATTTGTCTGTGACTGATTGAGCAAGTTGCAGAGAGATGGAAGTGGACAGAATTCCAAGGAAAGTCAAGATGACAGAAATCAACTTTGTCCAGGTCTTTTTGTTTTTAATTCATGTGGCAAAATCTTTGTTCTGCTGTTTCTTTATGCCAGCCCAGATCCCTTGCTGCAAAGCTGCCTCTGCCAAACCCCACACTGCTCCTGAGATACTGTTGTTAGAAACGTAACCCATTTGGACTTTCATGTTTGTTTTCTAAAATTCTGATCCCATTTCCAACAATAAATGCAGACTTCTTAACTCCCATTCCCCCAAAACCCATCATAAATTGATATTTTATATGTGGAAAATGAGTGTAATACACGTAGTTTTCAACATCCTAGCTTGGCAATATTGATACCCAGGTCCATTAAAGGGTTATACTGCATATCTACAGCTAGCCCAGGAGATGATGCTAAATTTCAAGTGCATTTTCTTCTGAATCTGTATCATTTTCATACCATCATAAAATCCAAAATTCATTGTATCAAACCATCATAACGCTGTTATGACTGTGAGCACTTCTTACAAGACAATTCTATGAGGAGCTAAATGATCAATGTTATGCTTCACTCTTATAATACAGCCAGAAACAATAAGCTAGCTTAACCATTTTCCATCCCTCATATTTCTTTAAGATTTTTTTTTTCTTTTTATGTGCTATGGCCTGGTTTCTGACATGCTAGTTATGTGTCTTTTTTATGTGTGTATGTATATATGTGTTGTTCCACATGTTTGTGTATCTGTGTGTGTGTGTGTGTGTATGTCTGTGAACACACGCATATGTGTGCCACAGCATGCACTTGGAGGTTAGAGGACACATCCTTGAGGAATATGTTCTCTTCTGCTTTCTTTGAGAAGGATTGCTTGCAAGTGAATACCGTTCTAGCTGGCTGGAGAAAGCTAAATGAGAGCCAACTCTTCCATACTTTCTATACCTCCTCCTTGTGGGGAATGCCAACAATAGTCCCTCAAAAGTCCAATCTTCCTTCTCGGGATTTTTTTTTTTTTCTTCCTTATGGTTAAAAAACATGGCTTTGAAGCTGGGCGTGGTGGCACACGCCTTTAATCCCAGCACTTGGGAGGCAGAGGCAGGAGGATCACCGTGAGTTCGAGGCTACCCTGAGACTCCATAGTGAATTCCAGGTCAGCCTGGGCTAGAGTAAACCCTACCTCGAAAAAAAAAAAAAAAAAACATGGCTTTGCCTCCTGGTGTGTATTGTTTCTCCATTTTACTACCCAAGATCTTTTATGTTTTAATTATCAGACTTATATGGAACTAAAATTAATTAAATTTTAAAAAGACATAAAGAAGCTTTACAAGAAGCAAAAACAAAATTCAGGTAACAATAAAAACCACCCAAGAGCATAAGCAAACCAAGTATCTTATAGCTCAGCAATGTGCTGGCAGGCAATCTTAGACACTCTGCCATCAGTACAATTTATGTCATGTTCTGTTATTTCATGCATATATCTGTAACATAAAGTATGTTAGTATATGAAGAAAAATCAAATAGTCCAGTACATGAGAGAGAAAAATGGAAAAAAAGAAGAGAGGATATTTTTGTTTTAGGGAAAAAAAATAGCTATTGTAAAATAATTTTTTTTTAATAAGGTGAAATTACTGGATTTTTCTAAGACAGAAAAATAAAAGTAAAAGGAAGGATAAGTGGCCGTGCCTTCTATGTTTCAGGGATGGAAACACAATCATGAGAGAATTCTCTTAATTTTTACTTTAACAGAATCCTAAATGAGTAAAAAGTATTTAAAATGTCCTGTTAGTCAATTACACCAAGAGGAGAATTCTTATTCTGCCTAAGCAAGTCTACATTGGAAAAGGCTGGCTTTAGTAGTATATATCAAATAAGCTCAACAACTCCTACAAGTGCCCCACCATAGTAAGGGATGTTAAAAATAGGAGAGAGTGAAGAGGCTATGTGATGGCTCATCTGTTAATTCTCCTCAGTTCTGCTTTGTTAAGACCTTACAAATTGCTCTATAAATAGTATGATAGTGTTATACAATATCTATCTCTATATAGACACTCAAACTTATGATGTCTACTGTTTTCAACTTTAAATTGGTGAGAAAGTGATAGAATTTTGTTGAAAATGAAAAGCTTGAATTTTGATCTCTTCCAGGTATGTGATATGCAGTAGGACACTATCTTGGGGACAATGTTGGGTAGTGACAGCAATGTCAGGTCCAAGTTAGTCTTGCCATCATGAGGAAAACAACTGTCACTTTATAGAGTCCTATGCTGTGAGGCCAGATGTACTGACTGCTTTTCAACACATAGTATTTGTGATGTATCAGGTGCTTTTCAGAATGTAACTTCATTTTAAGCTGAGGAACATATTTTTGTGTATACTACCCATACACTTTTTATAAATTATGATTCATAATATCTGTGGAAATTTTTAGGATCTTGATACTGAGAAGAATGTATTCAAGTAAAATATTTTGAAAATTGTTTTCATGAAAAACACTATATGGATAGTTATTTTAATTAACTGTACTGTTTTATTTTTAGGTGGGAGCTTTCTATCATGTTTCACTGTCTTATTTTATCATTTTATGTTGACTTTGTATATAACATACTGCAACATCTTTTTGTCAGATTTAAGGTATTTAGAATCCATCCCTTTATAAAAATCAAGCATGGATATATTTGAGATACAGCTTGTATACTTTGTTCATGTATGCATGTATGTGTGTATGAATGTGTATGTTCATGTGAATGTATGTTTGTGGATATACATGCATGTGTGTGGAGGTCAGAGGATAACCTTTTGAGCCATCCACTGCATTTAAACTGGCTCTGTCATTAGCCTGAAATATAACAACTAGACTACACTAGCTGGTCAGCAAGCCCAGAGATTCTTCTGTCTCTACCTCTCCAGTATTGGAATTACAGGAATATGCCACCATGCCCACCATTTTGTGTAAGAGCTAGGAATAATGGGCTGGAGAGATGGCTTAGTGGTTAAGCACTTGCCTGTGAAGCCTAAGGACCCCAGTTCAAGGCTCGATTCCCCAGGACCCATGTTAGCCAGATGCACAAGGGGGCATACACATCTGGAGTTCATTTGCAGTGACTGGAGGCCCTGGCACACCCATTCTCTCTCTCTCTCTCTCTCTCTCTCTCTCTCTCTCTCTCTCTCTCTGCCTCTTTCTTTCTCTCTCTCTTTCTCTCAAATAAATAAATTAAATTAAAAAGAACTAGGGATAAAACTCAGGTCCTCATGCTTGCCAGACAAGCTCTCTACCAAGTGAGCTTGTAACACTTTGCAAATTGTTTTAAAAGAAATAATTATTTCAACTTTCTAAAGCTGTAAATATTATATAAAGTTTTAATATTGGGATTGGATTTTGAGTTCTGGATTAACAAATTTCACAATAATTTAATTATTGTAAGACCATGCATGGAAGAAAAAAAGACAGACTGCTGCTCTCACAACTCATAACCCACAACTCCATGGTGAATATCAGCAATCACACTTAGGAGGTCCCTCACTGGAGTGGGGGCAGGGAGGAGGGAAATGATGGTATGTATGACATGTTCATACAAAGTTTCTACTTAATCTTTAATCTTCATTTACTTTCTTTTCAATACCTACTTATTTTCTTAGGTTAATTATGATAACAATACCTGGTTGACATGACAAACTTCACAGTGTCTACCAGTGATCCACAATATTGTGTATTGAAAGGTTCTTTGACAGCTGTAGAATGCAAGTCAGATGGTATGAGGTATGAGCAAGTTAATGCCATATTAAAATGCTATTGAAATTGCCCTTCTCTTGACTAAGTAACTGGCATGTTTATAATTATAGATTTGTCTTTTCTTATCTTCCCATAAGGACTCAAGATGCCATTGACTTTGTTATATGCAAGTGCCAGATGCTCTTCAACTTATGATGAGGTTTTTTTTTCCATTACTACCATAGTAAACTGAAGTCATCCTAAATCAAAACTGTGTTAAATCATCCTGACCCTACTCAACATCCTACACCCAGTGAAATGGAGAGCAGAGCTGCCCTGCGATGGCAGGGCTGGTAAATACGGTTGTACTGAGTTCACTTCCTACTAACTGCCTTTCTCTGCTACTGTTTTCCTTATTTTCCATCACTATGAAGAAAATATAGTGGAGAACAACATTTTGTGGTTTTTTTTGTTTCACATGTTTCATTCATTGTTTTTGTTTCTGGGCCTATGAGAGAGAACATCATTGTGGCTTGAATGTGCATGTGGCAGAGGATTCTCATTTCATGGTGTACAGTGAGGAAGGAACTAGGTATACCTTCCAAATCCTGCCCTTAGTAACTTACTTCCTTCAGCTAAGGCTCAACTCCTAAATTTCCTACCATACCTAAGTATTGTCACCAGCTGGGGACCAAGCCTTCAAACCATAAATCTGTAGGGAATACTTCATATTCAAACTGTAATAGATACAAATGTTGGCCAGGACTGGTAGACTATCATCTCTTGGCCAGACAAGCTGTACACAAAAGGAAAGGCAGGAGGAGGATGCACACTGATGTATTCGGTGCCTCTGAGGTTTATCTCAAATCTGTAAAACCTTGCACATAAACACCAAAGAGATGCTTTCAAATTATTGGTCAGATTCCAGAATTAAACATAATTTTCAGAAATGATTTGACACGCATATTTTCTACCAACAAAATGGTGTTAAAATTTGTCAACAATTGAAATTAGGCTCTCAATGAAAAAGTTAGTCTAAGAATTTAATAATTCAGCACTTCAAATGATTGAAAAAGGACTGATGTTTAAACTCTATGACCCTGAAAATATCTTTAATTGTAATATCCATGCCATGAGGCATGTTTCAAAGGTCACAGTGTGAGCCAGAGTGGCATCAGAATTCAGTGGTAAAATGTCAAATCCTTAATGGATTTCTGCTGTTACATGTAGCCTGGAATCAATTGTAATTCTATAATCATCCTGCCTAGAAAGAACTGGTCATAAGTGGAAAATCTCTCCTTCTTGGTAAAATGGAGCCAGAAATCTCCTGAGGTAAGGAAGAAGAAAGAAATATTTTAAGTGCCACTGAATAGAGGTTTCAGAAGAATTTCAGGAGAAGGACTTTAAAAGTGAACTTATCTGTACTCTGTTTGTACCTAAAAGCAACTGAAGATGGAATTGAGAGATACTTAGTAAAGGCTACATAAATTCAGTTAGACAGGATAAATATGCTCAAGATATCTATTGTACAACATGGTGACCACAGTGAATGACACTATATTGTAGTTTTGGAAATTGCTAAGGGAATAGGTCTTTAACAAGCAAGTATGTCTGGCTTATCAGTTACTTTCTCATGGCTGGGGCCAAATACCCATTGTGGTGATTTTGAATATAATGTCTTGGTAACCTCAGGTATTTCTGATTAAGTTGCCAACTTAGTCCCACTTAGTAGAGTGTTGGGAGGTGGAGCACTGAAGGAAGTATGTAACTGGGAGCAGATCTTGAGTCTAGCCTTAGGGTGTGTTCAGAGGAAGCTTAAGCTCTGAGTGTTGTCTTCTCTACTGTGGATGTATGATCAAGTGAGGCAGCTTCCTCCACTATGATAAGCTTCCCCTGGAAACTGTAAGGAAAGGGTTTATGTTTGGCTTATTGTCTTTAGAGGAAGTTCATCATGAAGGGGAAATAATGACAGTAACAGAAAACTTTCCCCACATTATCACATCAACAGAGAAAAAGTAGAAAGAGATGGAAACTATTGCTCAACTAGCTTTCTTCTTTCCGGATAATTCAGAATCCAGAGCATATGGGATGGTGGCACCCATAATAAGGGTGGGTCTTCCCACCTCAATTAAGAAAATCCCTGACAGGCCAAGAGAGGGATTCTATTGTCATTCTAAATCCTATCAAACTGATAACCAGAGAGTCCCCGTCACATTAGGTAATACATGCATTAATCAGCTTGTAAATATGTACAAATTTTATCAATTAAAGAAAAACAACTGAGATAGGAGTGCAGCTCTATTAATAAATGCTTGCCTAGTGTGGCTGAGTCTCTGGGTTCCATCTCCAGCTCTGTATAAACCAGACAGGGTGGTACACACCTTTGATTGCAGTGACCAGGAAGTAGAAATGAGATCAGATGTTCAAGGCCATCCTCAGCTCCATAACAAGTTAGAAATGAGCCTGGCATACATGAGACCCTGTTGCGCCCCTCCCGCCAGCAGGAAGAACGACAACAACAGGATTCTTCTCAAGCATACTTTATTGGGAGCTCCAAACTGAAAGAGAGAAGGACCCCGACCCTACAGAGCGCCAAGCTTATATACTTATGGTCATGTGATTGTATAGCGTCGTCTGATTGGCTTAAGTCTCATCAGATGATTTTGCATCACCCAATCGGGATGGGTGAGCAACCATATTAGAATAACATCATGTGCTCATGCGCAGACAATTAGGATACAAAAGCAGTAAACAAGCTGACATGGCAAAGCCTGATGAAGCCAGCATGGCTTCCCACAGTTCCCCCTTTAAAAAATTGTTTTGAACCTCAGGATACCCAATCAAGGACCAACCCTCATGATGGCCAGTCCGATCGAGGGTAGAGCCTAAGACCAAAAACTTGCTTAAGCACCTTCCTGAGTGCAATGAGAAAAATCCCTTCGGGGTGCAAAGGCTGCTCATGCAGGGATGTAAGCCTTCCAAGGTGCAATGACAACAAGGTCACTTGGTGTACAAAGGCCTTACATAAGACAGGGTGAAACTAACCATTACGCAGGCTAGCCAGCCATACTTGTGGAGATGCTCCTTGATCCAAAGCCATAAGTGCCTGAACAATCTTTATGTTATCCTGCTGACGTTGTCGTCTGATTTGACAGATAAGCCAGAGACAGAACACCATACCACACAGAAGGGCTGCTCCGAACATAACCACCCCCACCCATTCCTTAAAGAAGGAAAATGCAGAAGATAGCCAAGAAGTAAAATCTCCCAAGGAGATTGGCTCCAGATGAATTCCATTCAGCTGTACAATCTGGAATAGTAACTTCCGAGATAACTGCTCTCCTTCAAGCGTCCAGTTTCCTGTCAAAAATTCAGCTAGCCTGCAACTCTGATTAAAAGAAGCAGTAAAATTAAATTGCAAAGGAGTAATACACAGATGTTGATACAGGGAAACACAGCCAAGTTGTAGAGACTCCAAACCAATCTGCTGGGGTCAAAGCTCTATTGGTAAGTCGTTCTAACAACGCCATAGTAAAAGAAGCATTTATCCCATAAGTTCTAGCGGCTTCTGCAAGATCCTTGAGCTCCTTATACCCTATAGGTTCATGGTATATAACATGTGTATCATGAGTCTCAAAAACTGGATAAACACTAGCCAGCTTTCTCCAAGTATCTGATTTTATCAAACTACATCCGGATGAAGCACACGCCCCGGGCGGAAGTAGACCATCTTGTTATTTACACCTGTTGCTCGTAGAGGCATAAGGTGGTGGAGGAGCAAAGACACCATCTTTTCTGGGTCTAGAACATTCCCGAACATACTTGGTCTCTACTTCCTCAAAATCCTGTTCTTCCTCTGGAGTTAATTCTTCTCCCTCAGATTCACTAGAACTTTCTATACATAAATTTGCAAGTTCTGTTAAATCTGGATATAGCTTCGGACCTGAATGTGGCCCTTCCTTTTGTGATTTACTTTTATTCTGTGCACATTTATTCTGTTCTATCTGAAACCTAGGTTCACTTTTCATTTTAACCTTTTTTTGTTGTCCCCTTTTACTTTCTTTAGACTCTGACATACTATCTTGATGATGTGCTAATATGCATTGGCCTTCCCTGATCACTTCTTCACAACGTTTGTCCTCCAAACATGATTGCACCAAGCGCCATAAGGGCTGTGTACCTGCGCGCAACTTTCGCGTTTCTGACTCACGGTCGATGTCTCTGCCTAACTTATCCCAGCAGGTCAAATTTAAACCCCCAGTCAGCTCAAACCAAGGCGCTATCATATCCACTTCTTCCAAAAACCCTTTAAGAGTTTTATCTGAAATCTTAAGTTTACGTTGTTTTAATACTTCCTGAAGTGGCTCCAAAAAGGTAGAGTGGTGTTGTCCCATTTTGCAACCTTATATACGTTACTTATAGATCAGTTACAGGCAAAAACTTATCATATAGCACCAGGGGACTTACCGGTACCGCCGCTCCGTGTGTTGAGTTCTGAATCCTCCCTCGGAAGTATCCTCAGGGGTCCTCTCAACTGGCCGTTTGCTGACAAATTCCCGGGTTTCGGCACCACTTGTTGCGCCCCTCCCGCCAGCAGGAAGAACAACAACAACAGGATTCTTCTCAAGCACACTTTATTGGGAGCTCCAAACTGAAAGAGAGAAGGACCCCGACCCTACGGAGCGCCAAGCTTATATACTTATGGTCATGTGATTGTATAGCGTCGTCTGATTGGCTTAAGTCTCATCAGATGATTTTGCATCACCCAATCGGGATGGGTGAGCAACCATATTAGAATAACAACATGTGCTCATGCGCAGACAATTAGGATACAAAAGCAGTAAACAAGCTGACATGGCAAAGCCTGATGAAGCCAGCATGGCTTCCCACAAGACCCTGTCTTAAAAAATATAAAAACAGGGCTAGAGAGATAGCTTAGCAGTTAAGGCGCTTGCCTGTGAAGTCTAGGGACCCAGTTTCAATTCCCCAGTACCCATGAAAGCTAGATGCACATGGTAGTGCATCCGTCTGGAATTCGTCTGCAGTAGATAGAAGCCCTAGCATGTAAATTCCCCCTCTCTGTCTTTCTCTTTCTCTCCTTCTCTCAAATACATAAAAATATTATATAGATGCATGTGTGTGTGTGTGTGTGTATTTATGCACATATAATGGCTGGAGAGATGGCTTAGTTGTTAAGGTTCTTGCCTATGAAGAATAAGGACCCAGGTTCTGTTCCCTGGTACCCAAATAAGCTTGTTGTACAAGGTGGTGCTTGCATTTGGAGTTTGCAGTGGCTAGAGGCCCTTATGTGCCCAGTTTCTCTCTCTCTTTTCTTTCTCTCTCTCAGATATATAAATAAATATTAAAATATTTTCAAAATATATAAAAACATATGCTGGAAAGGTTGCACAGTGGTTAAAGGTGCTTACTTGCCAAGCGTGCTGGCCCAGGTTTAGTTTGCTGGTACCCGTGTAATGCCAGATGCACAAAGTGGTACATGTGTCTGAAGTTCACTGTCACTGGCAAAAGGCCCTGTGTGCTCATACTCTCTCTCTCTCAAATAAAAAATAAAGATTAAAAAAAGTATGAAAATACATAAATGCATGCATACATAGATAAATAATGGAGTATCTTCCCCACTCAAAAAGAGTCTTCCACTGTTAATTAGGGATCCATCATGCACGTCAGCCATACCACTATCTGAAAAGTATACCCAGCTCTTAAGTTCAAAACCCCAAATATGGTCATTAGCCATAAGGATTTGTATAGTTCCTTACATTCTATTTGTACACAAAACATCTTATTAACTTGTGATTGATGTTCATATTTTCTGGGCATTATTAATCATTCTATCATATCCTGGGTGCAGAAGAGTACTCATCATCCCTCTATACCAAGGAACAAATGTCTCTGCTATTAATGTGACTCCTTTCAATGTGGGACAGTAAATTTCATATGTGAGCAAACTCATGACCTCTTATAATGGGAAAATAAGAAAAATATTTCATTCTCATAGTCCATGGGTCCTAATTTTCCCACCACTGAAAGCATAGAAGAGGAATGACTTTAGCTTAGAATAAGAGCTAGTGCTTGTCTCTCTGGCCACCACCTTCACTGTGTGTGTGGCTCTCTCCTCTTCTCCCAGGCCACAGGGACATGTGAGTCTGGCTTCCCACTCAACCAGCTTGGCTGGGGGGGGGGAGGGAGTGCATAACACTGGTCCTTGTCTGGGGAAACTTTTCCCCTTGCCTCTGCTTTATAGTTTGGGGTACCTTCTCACTTCAATCAGGTGTATGATTTTTCTCTGATCTCTGAATCTACCTACCATGTGGGTGCTTTCACCAGCTCTGACCTTGCTTCCAGTGTACTTGCTCTAAACTAGAGTAACTATGAGTATACCCCTCTTCATCACTCATTTCTCCTCTGAATTTCTCTTCTGCTTTAATAGTTTCCCTCAAAATGAACTTAAGAATTCATAATTAAGAAAGAGTTAGTGCTTAGCCTTCATACATACACTGTTATCAAATACTGTTCCCTTGAGATAGACATCCATATATATATATATATATATATATATATATATATATATATGTATATCTCACATGTGTACACATATGTATATGTGCACTTCCTTCATATGGTGGAGACATATATCTACATACATCACACATATGTATGTAGATATATGTGTGTATATGGTGTCCATAGCAAAGAGATAGTTTTGATTACCAGAGTTCTCTAAATATTAAAAGCTTCTTATGTGGCCAAGCAAAGCTGAGAATTCCAAATACAGTTTTATCGGGAGTTAGTATATATGATTTGATTGTCAGAGTGGATTTCTTTCACTAGGCATAAGTAATGAAAGTAGCATATAACATGTGGTGATGAGCTAAATGTGTGCCTATACCCACCATCATAGATTCATACAGTAAAATCCCAAATTCCGATACCTAAGAACATGACTTTACTTGATGATAGACTTTACAGCAGTAATCATGTTAAAATTAGGTTATGAGAGGAGGCCATAAAACAAGGTGAGTTCTGTTCTCATATGAAGGGATATGTAGACAGGCACACACATAAGGAGTACACTGATAGGAAAATAAAGGTAGGGTTTATAAGCCAATGTTCCAACATACTAATTTCACACTTCAGTCTCTGAAACAGTGAGACAATGACTTCTGCTGTTTAAGTCCCCAGCACCCCAGCACTCTCTAATCAAAGGACCCATGCTGCACCAAATCCTGGGTTGGTCTCTGGGGACAGAACTGTGATGAGGTTCTTGCCTTCATAGAACTTAGTGGAGATACCATGCAAACATTTAAATGATTAACCGCAGTTTTACTTTCCATTTGGGGACAAACAAGAACCCTAAGAGGTACTGTGAGGATCTGAGGGATATTTTTTCCTTTCTTAAAATGTTATTTATTTATTTGAGAGAGAGAGAGAGAGAGAGAGATAATGGGTGCACCAGAGCCTGTAGCCATCGCAAATCAACTCCAGATGCATGGGCTTACCTGGGTATTAAGGAATTGAACCTGAGTCCATAGACTTTGCAGGCAAGAACCTTAACCACTAAGCAATCCCTCCAATCCATTGAGCAATGCAAACATGAGAAGTATCATCTGCCTTCACTCACAGTGTCCTTGGTTCTGACTAGTGTGAGTGTACTTACTTATTATTCTCTTGGAAATTGTTCAATTCCTCACATCCCCATTGTGACGTTGTCTGATGCAAGCATTATCTCAGGGTATATACAAGATATATGACCTCTTAATGGGTATTTTATAATCAGCTTGAGTAGTGAAATGCTTACATGAGAAGTCTCAGCAGAGTTGCTGAACCCCAAACCTGATCCAACTTAATTGTAACACTGTAATACGCAGGCAAATGAACTAGCCAGATAGGTCTGCCAATATGGTCTTTTTTAAATGTTATCATCACTCATTGTACTGGGTTTGGAATTTATTGACACTGTTAGCATTATGGTAATGAGATCTGCATTTATAATGACAAACATTTTTTCACTTGATATCATCCTAATAAGTATCAACAGTAAGGCATTGGAAACACGTGACATATTGCACCAAATTATTTTTCATTCTGCAACCTAAATGCTAATGACAATATTGTAGGCAGTTCACAAACAATCACTGTGGAGGAAATATTTCTCAAACTTCATTTAAAATAACATTTGTTTATAGTCAGGTGAGATCTTCCTCGAGCTCAGAGTGAGTCCTAAGGTCTTTACATAATGTGTACTGGTGATTTAATTAAAAGATAAGTGAAAGCTAGGAAATAATAAGAAAAAATTAAACTTCCACAGAAATAAGAAAGGAAGGCAGGAAGCAGAAGAGGACAGAGACTCTCAGTGACAGCGTCAGTGGAGACAAATTACAATGGCTTTAGATCTCCACAGATGACTAGCACTGCTTCAAACCAGACTCTTCAAAACACCAAAAAAAAAAAAAAAAAAAAAAAAAAAAATCCTACTTCCTTCCATCCTTTTTCATCTTCATCAGCGTAATAGGCTTATTAATTTTGTTATGCTAATTTCACTGATTCCTTGTCCTCTTTGTAAGCCAGCACCACAAGCACATACATCAACTATCAGGAATGATCTTGAAGCAGCCTTACATCTGTGTAGAGGGCCAAGGTCACAGGCATACCTATTCGTGTAGGACTGGGTGCTTGAGCCAGGCTTTTCCGAGTGGTAGAATCTACAGGACTGAGTTATTTCCTTCAGGGATATTTTTCCAAGCTAAAACTCCTCTCACACCTTGGGCATGCGTTTGGTCATGAGGGACAACCTAAGGGAGAGCTCAGCTCTTTCTTCTCAGAGTTTCACAGACCCTTTTCCAGTCACTGACCAAAACTAAGGAGATTCTTGAAACACCCACAATAAATTAACGTTACATGTAGATGAATAAAAAGATCGATGGCTCTCGGCCTTTGTTCAGTTTGTGACTAAGTGACATGTGAGGTATTTTATGTAGGCTAAACTTGAAGCTCTGAAAACATAATTATGCCCTAGAACTGTGCTTAAGTAACTAAGGGCAACAATTAGATGATATTTATATCTAAGTAGTCTCATTAAAACTCTACCATATGGTGTCATAAACTTTAAATCATATGGGGAGATTGCCTATGTGTGGAAATGGATTCCTTGCAACTTATTAATTTTTTTCTGACATTATTCAGCCTTCCATTATGGGTACATTTATGATTATAATAATTATCTAAGAAGCAGTGATTCTAATCCTATATTATTTCAACTAGATTTCTCCAAAGATCCAACTCTAATGGAAATATTCACTGTTATAATGTTGAGTTATGACAGGAGGTAATGAGCAGCCAAGTTGTAGATTCACTTAAAAATATTGATAGCTAGTGATCAAAATAAGTTTATAAATAATAAAGCACAAAACACCTTTATTGTGTGTCATAATTTAAGTTGTCATACTCTTAACCCATAGCTAGTAAGAATTCATGCTGGAAAATAGTAAGGTAAAGCAAACTTTCCAAAATCATTTACATGCTTCTTTGAAAAGAACTAAATTCAACCCCAACCTCTGCTCAGATTTGTATGTATTCTGTGTTCCTTTAGAGTAGCCTGGAGTAATTGGAGGGCTCACCTCATTGTTTTCCATCTTTTAAAGACCTTTACGATTCATTGTCTGATGCCATGTACCTCAAAATCTAGTTGGTTCTTTAAGTAACAAGGCCCATGTGACTTCTGTTAACTCCATCTCCACCAAAAGTGGAACTCTGGCAAAAAAAAAAAAAAAAAAAAAAAAAAAAAGATGGTAACATTTCTGCTGTAAATATTTACACAATTGCAAATAATATATTTTATATCATATTTTATTATAGATAAAACAGGTTCCATGCTTTCAATCATCATCATGGTTCTAAGAAAAGTGGCATCTTTTGATTATTTCCCCCCTTTTGTGAAAATAAGGAAATAAGATGCCCTGTGGAAAATAAGAACAGGATCTGAGATGTAAACTGATTATTCAAATGACATTTTAAATCTGAACCTTAATGAATTGGGTAGCAAAACCAAAAACAAGTAATAATAATGAATTTGAGAGGTACTGATAAAAACCTCATGTAGTATATACATTCTGTGATATTCTTTTGATGAGTATTCATTTTAGAAAAATCATTTGAGAAAACCAATGCAACTCTTTTGAGGTTTCTGTAATTAGCCCACAGTTGAGAAGAACATAGACAAAATGAAACGTACCAGCTATAAAATAAATTAATTTGATTGTACCATGACACACTCAAATATGTGGTTAAACATTACTTAGAGTCCATGAGAGTGTTTCTGAAAGACACATTTGAATTGTTGGACCGTGTGAAGCCGATTCCCTGTTCCTCTTGTAGAAGGGCAATCTGCCCATCTGGCTGAGACTGGGACTTGACAAATGAGAGAGGAGCCTTGGATCAGCATCCTGCCAGACTCAGATTCTGTGGTGAGACAAGGACTTCTCCTAACCCTCTGTTTCTCATTCTCAGTCCTTCAAACAGGAACTGGAACCCACACCATTAGACCTATGCCTCCTAGGCCCTTGAATAACACCTCTGAAATTGTTAGGTCTCCAGCATGCAGACAGCAAATGATGGGACTTCTCAGCCTTCATACTCATGTGAGCCAATTCCTAATAAATCTCTCTTTGTTTCTATCTATGCACATTATATATGGATATTAATACATATGTACATATAATGAGATTACACACTAATAAACCCACTTGAAATTGAACATATTAGACTAAAAATACATTTAAAATATGAAGGATACCATCACTGGTCTATAGCCATGATCATCACTGTCACTGCCCTACATCACAACAGAATGTCATACTGCATATCTCTAGCTGAAGCAAAGGTTAAAACCTAAAACTTGAAGCAAAATGCAACTGCATGCATATTGCTTTCACAATAGCATGATAAAGTTAGTAAGTTATAAGTCAAGTCATCATAAGTCAGGGACTATCTATATTATATACATAGATAGATAAATAACAGATAGATGCAAAGGTCTATCTTTCTTTCTTTTTTTTAATTTTTAAATTTTTATTAACATTTTCCATGATTATAAAAAAATATCCCATGGTAATTCCCTCCCTCCCCACCCCCACACTTTCCACTTTGAAATTCCATTCTCCATCATATTACCTCCCCATTACAATCATTGTAATTACATATATACAATATCAACCTATTAAGTATCCTCCTCCCTTCCTTTCTCTTCCCTTTATGTCTCCTTTTTAACTTACTGGCCTCTGCTACCAAATATTTTCCTTCTCAGGCAGAAGCCTAATCATCTGTAGCTAAGATCCACATATGAGAGAGAATATGTGGTGCTTGGCTTTCTGGGCCTGGGTTACCTCACTTAATATAATCCTTTCCAGATCCATCCATTTTTCTGCAAATTTCATAACTCCATTTTTCTTTACCGCTGAGTAGAACTCCATTGTATAAATGTGCCACATCTTCATTATCCACTTATCAGTTGAGGGACATCTAGGCTGATTCCATTTCCCAGCTATTATAAATTGAGCAGCAATAAACATGGTAGAGCACATACTTCTAAGGAAATGAGATGAGTCCTTTGGATATATGCCTAGGAGTGCTATAGCTGGGTCATATGGTAGATCAATCTTTAGCTGTTTTAGGAACCTCCACACTTATTTCCACAATGGCTGGACCAGATTGCATTCCCACCAGCAGTGTAGAAGGGTTCCTCTTTTTTCACATTCCCGCCAACATTTATGATCATTTGTTTTCATGATGGTGGCCAATCTGAGAGGAGTGAGATGGAATCTCAATGTAGTTTTAATCTGCATTTCCCTGATGACTAGTGACGTAGAACATTTTTTTAGATGCTTATATGCCATTCGTATTTCTTCCAAAGGTCTATCTTTCTAGAGCACTTCTGTGAGCTCTGTTTCTCTAGTGGGCACTGAAGGAAACAAAAGTTAACCCTGAAAAATCAATCAGAATAGTCAACTCTCAAACAGGGCAAGGTTGGTGGGAAATGTGAAGATAAAAGAATTCATAATACTTTTGCTCCCTTTGACTTTCCTATTTAGAAATATAGAAACTGATCTGGCTCACAAATTTGAGGAGAGGTAGAATAAACTCAGATGCAAGAAGCCACTTTCGCTGAGGAAAACCAGGGAGCAGCTGTCCTAGAGGCTTGCACAGTCTGTGGCACCCAACAAAGTTGTGCAGTAACACTTGACACTTTCAAATTTCTGCATGCTGTGAGGTGTACAGGAATAAGTGATCTTTGTCATTATATGAGCAGCCATTTATTCTTTCAGTAAAACATTATAGAATACCACTCACTGCAACTTTGTGGTTTTCAGTTCCTTGTACCAAACATGGTTAAATTGATAATGTTAAAACATTTTTATGTTATAAATACAAACAAAAAACCCCACCCTGAATAGCTAATTACTGGTTAACTAATTGTTGAAAACAAGGTTAATTTATGAAACTAATTTAAAATGAAACATTCACACATCTGTGACTTTTATAACCTCTATTTTAAATAGAATTTTTAAATTAAAAAAACTGTTTTACCACTACAAAATTATACATCTGGCAACAGAAATACCTAGAGAGATATTTTATTCAGCACATTTTCTTCAGAAGAATTTTTTTCTGTTTGGAGAAAAATTATGGGACCAAAGGAATGGGGGAAATGGACAAGGGAAAAGAGGGTACAAACATGTGATGTATACATATAAAATACGTTGTCAATAATAAAAATAAACAATAAAATATTTAAAATATGGTACATTCCCTGAGGAGAATGTAGAAGTGGACCCATTTGGAACTAAACTAAGGCTTCAGAATTTCTCTTCATCAAACCACGGGGCACATTTGTTTTCTTCCCTGGATGAACATAGAGAAAAGAAGAAGAGGTAAGATGTCAGACAAGGAGGATGCTGGAGGGAACAGAGGGCCCAGTAAGTTTCCCCATGCTTTACACTAATGCCGGCAACCTTGATGGATATGGTGTCAGATAATTTTGGCATGTTTTCCCCTTAGTTCCTATATATAGTCTTCAGGGAAGTCAGAATGGCTCACATCGGCTTACATAAATCAATTATTCTGTCAGTTTGTGTTGCCTATTTGGATCCAATTAGTACATCTCAGAGACAGCAATGTTTAGAATAAAAAGCCATGAAGAAAAGAACTTGTATTTACAAAAGTGAAGATTTTTGGATCTTCATATGACATATAACTGATAGGGTTCTGAATATCACAGAATCTCTAAAGACTAAGATTATTCTGATAAATTCTGATGAAACTTTAAGCAATTCTTTGGAAACAATAAAATAAATATGATTGTGAAAATTATGTAAAATGTTTCTGTAATTTTTGTCAGGAAACTCAAAACATGTTTATACTAATCTCTTGTGAATGTCAAATGCTTTAAATATAAAATTTATTTTGCTTTTATCTTTTTAATAATAAAACTAGAAAAAAATGGTTAAGATGCAAATTAAATACAAAGTGGTTAGGACAAAATAAAAAGTTACTGTTTTGACCAAACCACTAGGATATAAGTAAACATCCCTTTTAAATTTAAAAGGTAAACATATAAGTTCATGGCAAATTAATCAGTAATTTCTGAAGAATTGTAGAAAATAATAAACTTACATAAGGTGGACTCTGACAACACAAGATTGAAGCTTAGAACCTGTCACCCTTCTGAAATAATGTAGAATGGGCACTAGAACAATGATGAGAGAATGTGAAGAAAGAAAGCTGAGTCCTAGTGTGATGAATGATCTCAATTGTCCACTCGACTGGACCAGGAATCACCTAGGAAACAAATCTCTGGGCAGTCTGTGAGGAATTTTGTAGGTTAGGTTAGTTGAGGTGGGAAGATCCACCCTAACTATTGGCAGCACCACCTCACCTGCTGGCAATCCTAGACTCCAAGGGAAAGTAAGCTGAATATGAACACTAATTTCTCTCTACTACCTGCCTCCAGATGCACTCTGACCACACTCCTCCTGCTCCTCATTACCATGCTTTCTCCACCATGGTGGTTTGTATCCCATGGACCTATAGGCCAAGATAAATACTTCTTCCCTTAGACTGCTTTTTGTCAGGTGTTTGGTCAAAGGAATGAGAAAAAATAACACAGAAAGTTGGAACTGAGAAGTGGGGCCATTGCTGTGATAAACCTGACCAGGGATTCACAGGCCTTTAGAACTTTTTTGCAGGAGGAATGCAGAAGCATTTGTATCTTTGAGCTAGAGAAGCTCTAGAACTCTGGAGTCAGAAGACCAGAATGCCGAGATCAGTGCAGACAGTGGAGGCCATCTCATAAGGCTTCAGAGGGGAAGCAGGACTCTATCAGGAATGGGGCTAGAGGCAGCTTGCATTATACTGTGCTAAAGAAACTGGCTGCATTATTTTTGTGTCCTAAGAACTTGAATGAGCTAGTAAAAAGCCATGGGTTAATTCGTTTAGTAGAAGAAATCTCAAATCATGAAAGCATCAGGCTGCTTTGTGGTCACTGCTCATTGTTCTGATCCAGGTTTACAGTGCCAGAAAGTAGCAAGCTGAAGAGAAAGATACAAAAACCATGTTGCTTACTGGTGAAAAGAGAGAGTTTAAAGTTGCAAATAAGACTGGTACTGAGAAATCAGCTATAATTGAAAAAAGATCAGCATGATTAAATAGAAACCTTTGTGCTGCACTGAGAACAGGAAAAGTTACTCTGAAGACAAAACCCCACCCATTTGTGGTTCCACCTTGTGAAAATACAAACTCATTTGAAAGGTAAGACTCCAAACTATAAATGCTGCTAAAGTGTTCTCTACCAAGAAGCAATCACCAAGGAAATATATTCCCAGGATCAACCTGGAAAGCACTGTGGCAATTATGCTCCAAGGGAGACAGGCTACATCTTGATTTGGCAGTATAACTTGGCAACATGACCCATGCAGTACTGGTTTTTCAGACATTAAAGATAAGGGGGCTATGGAGTATCATACCAAGGATCCTAGCTAAGGCCAGACAATGTGTGATAGGATCAGACATACCACTAGGCATCTCAGAGAGGTGAACACTAACTTGCAATGCTGAGGATATGGAAGATGTCAGAATGTTGAGATCTCTGTGGAGGAAAGCTGAAGGCATTGAATGGACCTGGACTAAGAGAGAAACCATGTGTGTTGCAAGCAATAGATCTGGAGGGGCAGGGATACTCAAGCTCTTTGGAGGCCACATGATTCCATCACTAGTTCAATCTGATTTGGTATTTATCTTGCTGGGTTTCTGCCCATAATCCTCATTTTTAGAATGAGCATCTTTACTCTGTGCCATTCTATGCTAGAAGTAAGTAATTTGTGTGTTACTTTTATAGGGGCTCTTGATTAATCAACTGCTTTGAATCACACACACACAAACCCTTTAGAGTTTGTTGTGTGTGTATGTTTGTGGTGTGCAGGCACATTTACATGTGGGGGGGGAGCACTTGGTGCAGGTGTTCATTCATATGTGGATGTGTGGGTGTGGGTGCTGGAGACGTGTGGCTGTGGGTGCTGGAGGTTGGTTTCAGGTGTCTTCCTTAATCACTCTCTATTTTATTTATTAAGACTCGGTCTCTCACTTGAATGTGGATTTCACCAGTCTAGCTACCCAGTTTACCCAGAGGGCTCCAAGTACTTGCCATTCAAGTCCTAGGATTAGAGGAACTGTCACATCCACCTAGCATCCAAACTCTGGTCCTCATGCTCGCATATAAGCTCTTTAATTTCCCCAGTTCCTAAGAAACTCTGGACTTTTGAATAGTGTTGGGACTATTGAAGACTAGGAGGACTTTAAAATTGAATTGAATATATTTTGCATTATGAAATCACCAAAGGCCTGTGGAGACACACCATGAAATACTATGTCTTAAAAATGACATGTTTGGACAGATGCAATGCGCTCAAGCTTAGAATCTCAGTACTCAGGAGGTTGGAGTATGATGATTGCCATGAGTTCAAAGCCAGCCTGGGCTACATAGAAAACTCCAGGTCAGCCTGGATTAGGGTAAGACCTTGCCTCAAAAAAAAAAGAAAAAAAATAGCAGTGATATGTTTGGATTTCAAGTTGACAAGGGGTAGACTTTTGATGGTTAACCAATCTCCTTTATTAACTTGATTGTATCTAGAATAACCTAGGAGACAAATCCCTAGGCATGTCCAGGAGGGATTTTTTAGAACAGATTAATTTAGGTGGGAAGACCACCCTAACCATGGTTCACACTGTTCCAAGAGCTGTGTCTCAGACAGAATGAGAAAAAGAAAGTCAGCTGAACATCAGCCTTTATGTAGCTCTTGTTCCCAACCACAGATGCAGCCAGATATTCTCTGCCCCTGTTGCTACATGATCCCTGCCACGATATACTATATCTCCTGCGGCTACAAGCAAAATCAAATTCCTCCTTCCTGAAGAACCTTTCTTGTCAGATACTTGGTCTCAGAAATAAGAAAAGGAATACACCCAGGAATTTCTAAAAATTAACAATTTAGAGAAAGAAAGGTCAGTAGTCTAGGAATTTTTTTCAACATTGGTGTTTAAATAGAAAACTTAAATCAATAACAATACACTTACTTGTTTGATGTACTATAAATTATTTACTTTTATAGTGAATCACACAATTTTCAAATACAGAATAAGGTTGGCTACCAAAAATGTCTTCATCTTCCTTCAAACTGAGCCTCTGGATCTTAGGAGGCCCTTGCTTCTCTGGATGGCTGTGAGTCCTTTGGAAAGTCTCTCATTGTTTAGAAACTCCATTATTATTTGAAGAGAGACCACATACAACCTCAGAAGGTCTTGTTATGGACTTTTGGTTGACTTTCCAAAAAAATATGTGTTTCCTTCAAAAAAAAAAATAATGTAGCTCTCAATTCCTGACTGAAATTTATAATATACTTTGGGTACATATGGCCTACCCCAACTATGTCTGTTATAACTCCAAGCCTTGCCTTTGCAACAATGGCCATTATGCTATACCCTGAAGCCCCTGAGTTGATTCTTACTAGGTCCTTAACCTCCTCTATACTCAAAAAGCAAGATTATTCCCTCACTAATGAACTGAAATCCTCCCTTGCATTGGTTCTGTCCAGCCACTTTCACATAAACTTATTATTGTACACTCTACCACTATCCTAGCCCATTTTCATTTGAACACACTAGTCCTCTATTTGAGTAATATTGTAAAATAGTTAGAAATAGTTCCCTATTGGGACTGCCTCCTAACAGAATGGTTATATTTCCAACAAAAACATAAAATATATATCATGCAATATAATCACATATGGCAGAGAGAAATAGCTATGACTTCAAGTCCCCTCTGTTTTCCTGAAGAGAACAAACTACATTGCAAACAATTATCCAGAAATATATCTTTTACTCTTGGGATTGAAATACCATTAGACAAAATGTCAGTATATGATTTATGTTCTCTTAGAAAATGGACCAAAAAATCATGCTTCATCTTTATTGACATTGGAGCTTAATGCACATGTCCAGTGATCTTTAGCATGAACACATTATTTCAAGGAAGCCAAATGTATTTTGCATTTATTACTTTAGAAAGAAATAAAAAGCACAGAAACAAAGCATTCAAATTACTCATTCTTCACCTGTACAAGTACTGCCTTTATACTATTACACTTGCATCAACTCCTTGTTCACGTTAGTAAATATAGACGTGGTGATCCAAAGATGGAAATAAGAAAGCAAAAAGTGTTATTTTTATGGTCTAATATAAGGACATAGAACAATTTAATTTTTCTTTTTTCTCAAATGATATTAAATAACACTGGAAATAAACCATATTTCTTATAGCTATGGAAACAAAATACCTAGGAAATGTACTTGTAATAAGTTATTACAGACACAGAATGCCTGCTGTTTGGAATAGAAACAAAGCTATAATTTTTAAACTTTTACAGACAGACATTTATACCAAAGACACATGTGTACATTTATGTTTGTATGCATATATTCAAGGTATCAATTTGCTAGACTTGTAAATGTGACAGGCCATATGCTTACCTCACAAGCAGGACATCATAACTGACTGATACAGTGAAAAGGGAGTGTTCCAATAGCAGACCACATAGCTGCAGAGAGTGGTGGTGAGTTGGTGAAAGAATTTACCCTTTAGATTAGAAAGAAAGCAGGTTTACTTAGGATACTGCACAGAGCAGCAGGCATGGCAGAAACAAGAATTGCCTTTATTTGGTGATGGGCTATAGGAATCACCATATTAGAGTAATGCTCATGTAGTTCCAGTGAACCACTTTATATACTTTTTCTGTAGGTAATTCTTGGAATATTAGTGAGGGCTATGTGGATTGGTTGCTATTTGTTCTGGACAGTTAGGGTGATTTCCTATCATGTCGTATCCTATCATGATTTCCTATCATATCACTATTCAGGTGAGGATGCTCTGGTGGTATTGGGTTGCTGCTAATTTTGTTTTGCAGTTTAGCCCTGTGGTGGGATGAAGCATGTAAGTTTTTATTTTTGAGGTGTTTTCCTAACCAGCTTTGCACTGGGGACCTGTTCACTTTCTTGTCTCTCAATTTTGGTCTTATGCCACAAATAGCAAAACATGCTCCTCAACTCTACACCAAGTTTCATGTGTCAACACTTGGTTCTTGATAGTCACAAGGAAATGAAAAAGTAAGAAAGACTGTTTTATAAGTGTGCAGCATTAGGCATCATCTCTAACAGGATTCTCAACCATATCTACACTGTAGAATCAACTAAGGAGCTTCATAAAAATGCATGCCCCAGGCAGTATCCTTTGCATAAGCAATTTGTATTACTTTTTCTATCACTATGTCAAAATACGTTCCAGGAAGGAAGGGACTCAACAGAGAAGAGGTTTGATTTTGGCTCATGGGTCTTGGCTCAGGACACAATCAGTCATGGTGAAACGGCACAAATGTGGACACTCTGTGCTAATGGGAGCTTTCCTCACATCTAGGCTTGCTCACATCTATGAGGGCAACCAAAACACAGAGAGGGCTTAGGCAGAAGTGGGAACAGTATAACCCTCAAAGCCTGCCCTCCAGTGATCCAGTTCCTCCAGCTAGGTTGCATCTCTTACAGGTTACATAACTTTCCAAAACAGTACCACCAGCTAAGACCAAATTTTCAAACATATGGGAACTTTTATATTCAAACCATAACAGAAATAAATCAGAGGTTGGCATTTTAATGTTAGCCTGAGTATCAGTAGTTTAACACTCCAGGTGATTCTATTATGCAGTGATAGAGGCTACTTTATATTGTTAGGTTCACTTAATTTGCAAAGCAATACCCAAGCTCCACCTTCCAAATTTCCTCTCATACAATTAAAAATGTCATAAAATTCAACTAGGTTACAAGTGATAAGTTTTTAAGTGCCCACAAATATGTTCAGCCATGTATTTGGACACAGTAGGACAATCCCTACAATATATAAACATGACAATGAACTTTTATACTTGACTGTCTTCTCTGTTTTCACTAACAGGGAATGAACAGTGAGTGTAATCAGAGCTGGAAAACATTTAGCAAGTCTCTTATATCGTGTGTCCTCTAATCTCTAAAATCTACTCCCTGTGTAACTTTGTCTGTCTCACATATTGTAGTTACTATCTCACTTAGGCACCAGGACACACCTATGAACTAGTTATAGAAGCTGTACTAAAAGATTAGTTTTAGATAATAGGAGAAATACAGGCAGAAAAGAGATGTTAAAAGAAATCAAAGTCATTATAAAAACGGTACTGAACTTAGAGACACCCCTCCAGCGATTGGCCTGACACCAAATTGGGTGGAAAAGAGGAGATTTATTCGTGCTGGCAGACCAAAGCCAGGGTAGCATCTAAAAGACTTAGGCCCTGAACCCCAGGTATACTTTCAAATTATAGTTTCAGTGAAAAGAAGAAGAAAGCAAGCAACAGAAGCAGATGCATTTCGGTTAGCAGCTGCAATTGGCACAAGGAAATAGGGAAGGATGTACAAATGAGAAATTTAGAAAACTGAATATGTGGCGATCATGAAGGCTTCTTTCCTATTAACTTTGTAATTTTTCTATTGTTCCACCACATTCCCTCCTCTTCGTCTACATAATACCTTATTTTATGCAATATTTTATATTAATACATAATACCTTTCAACTTATCATGTAGGAACCTCAAAATTTTACTGCCTCTATCCAGTTGTTGACAAACCTAGATAGATGGTTAAGACTACAGGGCCAGAACAGAAGGCCCAACAGGATCATGGTTAGGGACCTTGCTAGGGGCACAAGCCAATGTCCACACATCATCCAAACAGCTTCCTATTGTGTATTTTCCTTGTGGTTCCTAGCTTTAATTCTTTGCCTAGCATTTTTCTCTTGCTATCCCTGATTAATTGGCATAAAAGCAAAATTCTTCACCAAGGAGCACACATATCCCTCCTTTCTCTGCTGTGATTAAATCTAATCCCCTCTGGTTAAGAAGGACCACCACTGCCAGTGAGTCTATTTGGTTCTGGAGAGTGACTATGCCTTGCTGAGCAATGGTCAGGTCACCTTGTATCTGGCTAGAGATACGTGTTGGAGGTCTATTGCCGTGGCACCAGTGGCTACAGTTCCTGCCAGGGCAAATCCTAACAAAACTGGCAAGAGCACTGGGAATCTCTTATGTCTTGCTTTCTTGGGTTACAGGCACCAATGGCCTTCAAGTTGGGGGCCAGGAATACTAACTTAGAGTTGCCTCCTGGATAACAAGTATGGTCACCTTTGAGGCAGGCAGCATATGTTCCCTTGGGGGCTACTGCCTTGGTAGCCAGGCTAGTGGCATTTCTTCGTGTTCCAAAACATTAAAACTTCTCTATGATATCCCCTATTATTTGGACTGGTGGTCCAGTAAAGCAGGTCTTTTCTGTTTTGTTAGCTAGGTTTTGGTTAGCTATTTCCACCCCAGTGTAAGAGAGCTGGCTGGCCCTAAGACAGGAATTGGCTCAGCTGAGCAGTTCATGACTAGCATTTACTAGGGACAACATCTTAAGTAGTGGGGCAGCAGGGGCAAATTTCCCTGGACTGGGCTATTGGGCTCTTCCTTTGGTTTAGGGGACCAGTGGTTACCCAAAGAGTTATTCTTGCTGACTAAAATATTGATGGTGTGTTGTTTCATTGTCAGTTGGACAATCATGGTTTTAGATCCTCCCGAATACAGCCATGTGCCTAGCCCTAGTGTGTAGATTCCCCAGGTGATGGGTTACTCAAGGTTAACTCCAACCTGGATGCTTCTCTTTGGATCTAGGGAGATATTGATATTTTGTATTCCCTGCCTGGAAGCTGCTATTCCTTCCCAAGAAGTGCTAGCTATGTCAACATAAGACCAGTGTTTTAGATAAGACCAGTACTCCTACCATCACCACCATAGCTATCATCTGTGGTCAGGCCATGGGGCAGTAGATGGCTAAGGTTGGCCTTTTATAATAATTTTCCATCCCTTGTGTTCTCTAGAATAGTCGTGGCTTATTCCAGCAACTGCAGGGCTGTTACCACTCTCCATATACCACCTAAAAGGGAGGGCCCATTTACAAGACAATCTTCATAAGTCTTTATATCCCTGAGCCCATGTCCCTATGAGCCAGAGTGGCTTCAAAGACAAGAAGGGCATCATCAGCTACAGCCTGGGTCATCATTACACTAATCAACATCATCATTGTTGCCATAATCTGGGGTACATGTAGGGTCTCCTTCTTTGTTTCTTTTCTAAGAGAGCTTTAGACATAGAGGTATTTGCAACTGCTGCTCACATCTGCTTTGGGCTGGTGGCTGCCTTCACAAGGGTGTGGTGAATCCACAGCTTGACACTTGCAATATTAAGAATTGAGGGAGAGGTCTTGAGTTATGGCTGGTGGGGAGGGTTAAATGACCAACAATTTCCTTCACAGTGTTGACTAAGTCCTTCAAGAACTCTTAGAGGTGAGTTTGTCCATACTCATGGAGGTCCCCAGAGTCTCTCAAGAGCACTGGGGGAGGACACCTGAACAGAATTTCAAAAGAGGAAAATCCATATTTGTGGGGTGACAGCACACTCTGAACAGTGTAAGAGGCAGACCTCTAGCCAAGGAAGGCCTGTGTCCCGGAAGTGCTTGGCAATTTCAGTCTTTAAGGTCCTGCTCATCCTCAGACCTGGCCTGAGGATTGAGGTAATATACCATGTGTGTAGTTTCCAAGGTAGTCCTACTGCTTTGGATACTTACTGAACAATTCTGTTGACAAAAGCTGGGCCATTGTCTGACCAGACGCTCATTGGAAACCCAAAGCATAGAATTATTTCTCAGGCCAGGACACAGGACACCTCTTGAGCCTTCCTTGTGCGGGTGGGGAAAGCCTCATTCCAACCTGAAAAGGTGCAGACCGTAACTAGCAAGTACCAATATCCTTTACTGGGATGGATGCCCATAAAGTCCACTTTTACATGGTCAAATGGATAGGATCCTAATCTTTGTGGCAACAAGGCAATAATGGTGCCTGGAGCCCCTGTTTGGGGTGATTTTGTGTACACTGCAAGCAGGCTTTTATGACCTGCTAGGCTAACACTGACAATCTCAGGACCACCAGGTATTTCCACAACAGGTATTGCAAGGCTGTCTTTCCCTGGGGAGTCACTTCATGGGCTTGCAAAACCAGGTTGGGTATAGCTCACCCCAACTCCAGGACTATTACTTTCCCATTTGAGGTGATTAGCCAGCCCTCTGGATTCCCAGTTGCTCCTGGATCTGCCTCTTTTCTTTCCTCTGGATTGCATAAAGCCTACTCTGGTAGTACTGGGAATGTGAAACATACCTTTTGAGAGGTAGTGGACTGTAGGACTGTGTCTTCATGGAGGGTTTCTTGTTTGCTTGCCTGGTCCACCAGCTGGTTTCCTGACTTACTCAGTCCTGATTCCTTTGTGCGCTCAGCAGTGCATCCCTGCTATAACCTGAGGGGTCCAGACAGTGTCTACGAGTTGGGGAATTTTGTCACTGTTTTTGATATCTTTGCCCTCTGAGGTGAGCAGTCCTCTTTCTTGACATATTGCCCCATGAATGTGTAGGGTTGGAAAAGCTTACCAACAGTCAGTGTAAATGGAGGCTTACTTTCCCTCCATGATGGAGAGTTCTTGTTAATGCATGCAGCTCAGCCATTTGGGCAGAGCAGTGGTTGGTGGCCAACCTTCTTCCATGATCTTGTCTGCTGTGGTCACGGCATACCCAGTGTAGTACTCTATCTGCTGCAGGCTTTGACTCCCATCAGTAAAGTGTTCTATGTCAGAGTTGTGGAGTAGCCCATTTTTAAATCCAGTTGGAAGGAGAAGATTTCTTCCATGACCTCTTCACAAGTATGGAGGGGTTCTCCCTCCTCTTCTGGTAGGTGTGCATCTCGGTTTAGGGAATGAGTGGCTTCCACCCATACTCTGGAATTCTCTCCTAACATGGCTTAGTTGCGAGCCACTTGCTCTCCAGTCATCAAGCAGCAGTTTCCCATTTAGCAAAGAGGTGACTTGGTACAGTACACTGGAAGTAATGCTCTGTCCCAACATTAGTTAGTCTGATTCTTACACCAGTACTGTTTTGGCTTCTACTGCCCAGGGGTGAGGAGGCCATCCCAAGACCACTAGAGCCAGTCTTTTGGACAGGTATGCCACTGGTCTACTCCATAGGCATAGCTGCTTGGGTTAGGACATCTATCCCAATTCCCCCTTTATCATCTATGTAGAGGGCAAAGGGATGGGTGATGCCCAGGAGTGCCAATGTAGGAGCCTTGCTTAATCTTTTCTTGAGTTGGTCACTGTAGTACCAAATTTAGATAGTAAGTTTCTCCCTAGTAGAGTTTGTGGGGCCTCAGGAACATACAGGAATCAACCACGGACCCAGTGGTCTCCTACTAAGAAATCTTGCAATTCACAAAACCAGTATTTTTTTTGGTGGACCCCATTTACCCAATGATAGTGATGGAGTCTTTGGTGAGTATTCCACTGGGGGTGGTCATGGTAGAGATATCTGTGTCAGTGTCCAACATGAAGTTTATGGTTTTCACCCCCCACACACACACACACACAGGTCGATTCTGACCATGGGCTCCTGTGTGCTAATCACAGTTGGGCCTTGTTATCCTCAGTATGATTCAGAGTACCAATTAGGGCTATTGATGTGAGGGGCCTGTGCTTGCTTGGGGGTCTTTTCCTGAGCATTCATATTCCTTTCCCCCATTTCAGGCATTTTTTTTTTTCTTGCAGTGGCCTCTTTGCTTGCAGTGAGCACACTGACTTTTGTCTAAGGGGGTCACCTTTTTTCATTTGTCTCTGCCTTGGATCTGAAGGGTCCATAGCCTCTTTCATGGCAACTGTTAGTACTTGAGCCTTCCTCCATCTCATCTGTCCTTTATCTTCCTGGCTGCAGCCTCTGTTGACAACTCTCTTGGAAGCAATTTGAAGAAGTTTACTTATGACTTTTTTTTTTCCTGCAAACCCTTCTTGGTGCTATAACTTAGATCTCACATCACAGGCTGACTGAATTATGAAGGCTGTGTTAACCGGCCAGTTTTGAGGAGCCTCTGGATCAAAGGGGGTGTGTGTGCAATATGCATCACGAAGTCTTGCATGACTGGGGCTCTCGTTCTCTCTGGAGCACTTTGTTCACTCGCATCAGGTTGATGGTGCTCCATGCTCCTGCCCTAGCTTCTTTAAGAACAGCTTGTCTCATCTGGTTGAGAAACTGGGGCTCTGCATATGCAGTTGGATGCCAATGTGGCTGGACATTTGGCAGGGCATCATTTGCAAAGCACTCTGGGTTCACTGTCCCAGCTGGAGCCTGTGCAGTCAGCATGTTCTTGCTGCCTAGAGGACTCATTGCCTTTCTTTAGAGTCAAAGAGTGTGGTGAGGAGCAGGTGGCAATCATCCCAGGTTGGCCTGTGGTTCTCCATTATGAAGGGCAGCAAGTCAGTCATGGCCTGGGGCTTCTCTGAGTAGGGTCAAGATTGTCACCATCAGTTTAAGAGGTCAGTGGTGGTGAAGGAGTGATAAATGAAAGTTGCTGGCCTGGGGATGATCTGCTATCTTTTTGTAGTAGAGGGGGGCATGGCAGTTGGGGAGTGAGTAGTGAAGCACAGGTTCTTCCACAGATTTTAGCTGTCTGAAGGCAGGAAAGTGGCCCCATGGAGTTGTTGTTGGTGGCGGCAGCAGGGAGCCCTAGCTGATTCAGCAGGACTTTTGGGTTAGGGAGTCTGGGCTGGTGCCGTTGGTGTAGCTGGGTCATCAAGGAGAGAGTCAAGAGGATCCTCAGTTGGTTGGTTGGCAGGAGGAGTGTGTTAAGCATGGGTTTCTGCCAACTGTGGCTGGTAGGGTGGCAGTGTAGTGTCTTCTTTCATGGCCAGGAGTGGTATGAGTTTTGATTTTGTGGGTTCAGGTTTAGTGCTTCTGGTGACCAAGATATCTTGGGGCGAGGAGCCTGGGGTCAGGTCACAGAACTATCCAGGGGTGTTGCTGGCCTGTATATATCATGAGTCCATGTGCAGGAAGTGGCCTAGATGACCTGGTGTTCCCACTGAAATTTCTCAGACCCTACTAATGAGGGCCAAGTCCAAAGTTCCATCCAGTGGCCATCTGACATGGACTGTGGGCCAGTCAATGTCACAGAGTCCTCAATTTGGAAGGTTTCATCTTGATTCCAAAGTCACCAGAAAAAACCCATTTGAAATTACCAAGCATGGTCTGCAGGACAGACCGGGGTTGACACTGGGAGTGTGGTGAGCCCATAGCCAGACAAAGTGGGGGACTGGGATTTCCTAGTGTGGAATTTTATATGTGCCTATCCCCATGTGGTGTATAGAGTGGGATGGAAAGAATGACTCTCTCCCTCAAGCAGACGCTTACTTGGTCAGAGGGGCTTAAGGATGCTTTACCATAGGGTCCTGTGCATAAACCATGAAGTTGGTCAACCCCTCTATTATTAAGGTATGACTGCTCACTAAGGTGAAATGGCTTCCAATGGAATCACAGGTTAGGGCCCAATCAGATCTCATAGCCAGAAGGCCATAGGACCATTACGGGCATACAAGCTCTAATTGACCACTACCTCAGAAGTTATACATTCCCATTTTAAATTTTTGTTATAACTTGACCTGTTATGGAGACCAGTGCCATCTTAGTACAGCTTACGGTCTTTACCTATTCCAGAAGCCTGCCTTGCTCTAGTCTTCTTCCACCTGGAGTCTGGTCCAGACCTCCAAATGAAGGAGGTGATCCCTCCTCCAGAAAATGACCCTACACCAAATTGGATGGAAAAGGGATTTATTCATTCTGATGGATGGAAGCCAGGAGAGCTCCTGAAAGACTCTGGTCCCAAACCCTGGGTATTCTTTCAGTTTAGAATTTCAGTGAAAAGCTGAAGTAAGCAAGCAGATGTTACAGAAGTAATCGCTAGCAGCTGCAATAGACACAAGGAAGTGGGAAGGGATGTATACAGGGGAAATTTGAAAAACTGAGTATGTGGCAATCATGCAGTCCTTGTCTTTCAGAAGCAGGACTGGCCAGCCTTATGTCCTTGGCCAGGAAGGGGGTTGGCTTTGGTCTGATGCAGCAATCTCAGGCCTTCTTTCCTATCAACTTTGTAATTTTCCATTGTGCCATCATAGTACCAAACATAAGAGTGGTAACTTTTCATTCAAATTTTCTTATGTCCCCAGGCCTGTTTTGCACAACATAAATAGATTGTGTTACTTCATCTGTACAATAGTGTTTAGTCCAATACCTTACAGACTTCCTCATGCAGAAACATAGCTTCAGAGACTTTGTGCAAAGCACAGATTATGATTCCCCAGTTCTGGGGTGGGACTTGAGCATCCACACTTCTCACAGGTGGTACTGAGACTGCCAGTCCAGTGACTGTGTTCACACTCTGGTTCTCACACTTAGACGCACAGGGGGAGGATGAAGCTTCCCCCGGCTTATCCCCTCCTAGAGCATGGAGACCCCACCACCACCCTGCCTTGGGGAGAGAGAGCCCAGGTGATATCTGTCTTCTTTCATTTGCCAATGTGATTTGCATATGCAGTCAGGGGTGATAACCACAGTCTCAGGGCTCAGGGAGAGCCCTCCCATTTCACAAGTAAGATAACTGAAGCTTCTAGAAGGTCAATGACTTGCCTGAATTCAACTGGGCTGGGAAACAGTAGGCTTGGGACTCCAATCCAGGTAAATGGACTCCTAAGCACATACTCTGAACAACCCCACCAATATTCTTTCTTTATTCATTTATTTGCAAGAATAGAGAGACAGAGAAAATAGGTGTGCCAGGGCCTCCAGCTGCTGTAAGCACCACCTTGTGCATCTGGATCTACATGGGTACTAGGGAATCAAACAAGGATTTTTAGGCTTTGCAGATGAGTGCTTTAACTTCTGAGTCATCTCTTCAGCCTTCCTAATATTCTTTCTTTGTTTAGTATGCAGTCATCCCTCAGAATCTGTGGGCAGTTGGCTCCAGGACCCCCTGCAGGTACCAAAATTCCTAATATGAATTTACCATTGAATACAGTTTATGCATATCCTCCCATATACTTCACCTTGTTTCTAGACTACTTGTAATATCTAATCTAGTGTAAGGCATATATAAATTGTTGTCATATTTTATTGTTTAAGGGATAAAAATAAGAATATAAAAAGTTAATATAGTAATAACAGATACAATTTTTCCCAACAGTTTTTATCTGCAGTTGGTTGAATACAAGGGCTCTAAGCTTACACGCATAGAGGGTTGAGTGTACTAGAATTTTGGGGTTGGAATCTAAACAAATTTCTGATAAGTATAATACCAACCTTTTTATTGGGGCTGATTTATCACATTTCATATTTGGATTAAAAGAAAACAGTTGGGATTTCAGGGCTTGGGGAGATAACTCAATTGATAAAGTGCTTGAGTTGCAAGCATGAGGACCCAAATTCCATCCTTAGTACCCATCTTTAATATCTATGTAAAAATATTGGGTGTGTGGCCCCCAGTGCTGGGGAGGCAGAGACACAAGGATCACTTGAGCTTGCTGGCCAGTCCACTTAGCATAATTGGTGAGTTCCGGCCAATGAGAGACTCAGTCTCAAGAAAAGGTGGCATCGGTCCTGAGGAATAACACCAGGGTTGTCCTCTGGCCCCAACCTGTACATATACACGCATGCACCCACACACAGAAAGGTGCACATGAGCGTGTATTATAATGGAAATTGTATGAAAATTGGGAATATAATAGTTGTCTTCTTTAACTTCGTCTTTTTTTTTTTTTTAATAGAGTCTCACTCTAATCCAGATGAACTGGAGCACACTATAGTTTCAGGCTGGCCTTGAACTTGCAGTGATTTTCCTACCTCTGCATCCCAGGTGCTAAGACTAAAGGCATGCACCACCATGCCTCACTTCCCTTAACTTTCAAGAAAACTAAGGAAATGGTCCTATAATGAAGATGTGTCTTTATCCCCTGCACAATGTGATGGTAATAAAGACTCAAGGATGGTGGTAAATTGAGAATTAAGGATGACTCTGTTGACAGTTTTTACCCTAAATTGTTCAATTGAAAGCAGATATCTAACTGACTAAACACACAAAAGTCAATTTTTTTGCAAAGCTACGTATTTATAGACAAGTTCTCATGATGACACTAAGGACCATAAGTTGGTCCAACTGTGTAAAGACATTGCACATGCATGACATTTAAGTATTTCCATTCCAGTATTGATTTTGCTAGTTCATCTTAATATCCTGTGGTCCTGAAACAAGTACTTCTCTATCACAAAAGTCTAAAGAATTTTCTCTTCTAGATATATTGGATATCATTAAAGAATCTTAAAATATGAAAACCTGAGCAGGTAAAAAAAAAAAAAAACAATTATCAAAATAGCAAATATATTTTTCCACATTTTGACTTTCTTGCTTGCCTTAGTTTCTCATATCCTGGCTGGTAAGGAGCACAAAATCACAAAATGTATCCTTTAAAAAAAAAAAAAACAAAAAACAAAAAGGTACTTGTTAGGCTTTCCTGGCTGGCCTTGAATTCATGGCCTCTAGTCATCCCTTATGTCAGGCTCCCACATATTTTGGACTATAAGCATGCAAAACCAAGCTCAGCTAGCTAGTATTATCTTGATTAACTAATTAATTTGCATGAAACTAAGCAACTGATATTCTAAATTGGTATAGAGAGATACTCTTCTGACATCCCCCCCATAAACTTAACTTAGCTCTGTGATTGCCATCTGAATGATGAAAGTCTGTTTCAGTTGTCAAGAAAACATTTTTTTTTGTTTTATTGAATGTATTTTTTTTTCATTTTGCTGGGCACAAATTGTCCAAAAATATTATCCTCACAAAAATACAATTGTCTATCTTCCCCCATGATTATTATCTTGGTGAAAATACTGTTGGGAAGAAGGGATTAAATGGCATGTCTCATTTCATACTTGACATTTGCCTTCTTTTCTGCTCTGTCTTATGTGTACTTCAGATAAAGTAAGTTGAAGGAGACACTGAAATTTAAAGTTACAGACAAAAATTCTTCCAGCAGTAATACAGAGTAAAGAAAGCAGATAGGGTCAGATAGAATCACTGTAAAATATTATCAAATAAGCCAACTAAAGAAATGGAAGGCGCACTCAAAGATACATGTTCAGAGTGGAAATTCCTCTGCCTCTCTAACCATCTCCCTATGCCCTTAGCACATAGTCGGACCTTCCATAGACCACCTAAACTAGCTCTGCTGAGATGAAATGGCCCCATTCCTCCCAGGTATCACTTCAGACAACAGTCGTGGTTATAGCACAGCAAGTAAAGAAGACATTGAAAGCAAGAAAGAAGAAAACAGGTGGTCTGGGATTATTGGGACAAAAACAGCAAAATGGTACTGAGTCCTCAGTTTCTTCACTGTCTCATCTTCCTCCACAGGGTGATGTAGACTCTCAGGTAGAGCCACTGATAGTATAGACACCAAGTTAAACAAGTCTCAAAGGAACGTTCAACATCCTGACCAAAACAACTTGAAAGTAAGTTGTCTAATAATCAAAACCCATTTGGTAGTTCATACAACTTTGAATGACAGGATCCAGCTTAGTGAAACAAGTGATGGCCATGCCTCTGCTGCCACAACAGAGGTGGCCTTGCTCCGACACCTGTGATCCCTGCTCCATGTGGTGCAGACAGAGCCTCTGTGGTCCCTCCTCCCTTGCCAAGAAGGATTCTGTAAGGTTGTCAGTCCTAATTGCAGAATCCCTGAAGCTGTCTTGTCCACTCTCCTTAGTCCCGTTAGTCTGGCACCCTCATCCCCTTTGTTACTTCCAAGAATGTCTCTGCTGATATATTTTCTTCTCCTCTTTATCAAGCAATTATCTAGCCAAACTCTTGGTCCTCTCTTCAAAACACATATTCTCCTTTTTGCAGTATGGACAGGCTAAAAATCCCCTAAATCATTAAGTATGGTTCCTGTTTGCTTTAAAATGCCATTCTCAATTTCTTTCTCTTTGCATGACATCCTGATTTACCACCCTCAGTTAGAAGACGTGCTTTCTGATACCACTCTTTGGCAATCAGGCAGTGTGAATCCACACAACAGTTGCTGGAGTGGTTCTGGTGAAGACTAGTGGGGAAATGAATGTGCTCACCCACTTGACTTCCATGTTTTGTGTTAACAGTGGTCCTGCCTGGTTTTTTTTTTGGGGGGGGGGTTGTTTGTTTGTTTGTTTTTGAAGCTTGCATGGGAATAAGAATACTCAGGTCATCCAGGATACAGTGAAAAATTGCATTCTGTGCCAGGAACAAGGGGCATCACTTTGGAGGAAAGGAAACAAGTAGATAATGCCATTGAGATGAATTACGTGTTGGAATTATATGGCAAAGCCTTTAAAGAGCCATCAGAATCCTTCAACAAACAATCACATGCTCTCCTGAAGCAAATGAGAGATAGGAAATATCTGGGAAGGAAAATTACAGAAAAAGAACAAAACGGAGATAACAGAAATGCATGTTGTAGCAACCAAAATTAAAAACAAAATGCAAAAGCAAGATGAGGGACCTCAGGGACAAGTAGAGCAGAGTAACAGATTTAACATTGGCATAACCAAAGTCTTAGGAAGACATAAGAAATAAATTGAGATTGGGAAAAAATTATTCAAAAAAGAATATATGAAAACTTTTTAAATTTGGTGAAAGATATTAAACCTCTACATTCAATAAACTTACAAAATATTAAATAGCACAAGCTCAAAAGAATCCAAAAGAAATTCATTCTAAAAAACCTCATAATTAAATATTTGCAAGCTTAACACCAATAACAATTATTGAAAGCAATGATACATTTTTCATAGAACCCAAGTTCACATGAACAGCAAATCAAAACCATGCCAAAAGGAAGTGTCAAAATAGTTCTCATTGCTAGAAAAATAGACCTGTCAGCTGCAGATTCTAGATCTAGTGAAATGTAATTCACAAATGAATAAATAATAAAACGTTCTCAGATAAAAACTAAAAGAATTTCTCACCAGAAAAATATTATAGATAGGCCTTTGCTTGCGTGTTTCTGCTTTTTTAATAAGTGGTGTGTGTGGTGCATGTACATGTGTGTGTATACTCAGAGGCCAGAGAGGCATATCAAGTGCTCTCCTTCCCTCATTCATTGAATGTTTGCTCCCCCACAGATAGGAGGTTACAGCAGTATGTGGCCATACCCAGTTCTTTATATGAGTGCTGGGGAATTGAACTCAGGCTCTCACACTACTATGCTTTTGTGGGAACTGTGTTTGTTCTGCTGAACCACCTCTGTAGCACCCTTTTCCTTCTTTGTATGATTAACTTTGTTTGCTTTTACCTTTTCTATTGCATTGCCACAGGGCTGTAGAGTCAAAGAGCTATATTGGAGTTATACAAGTCATTCCATAGCTGCACCATAAAATTTTGGATGGCTTCCAGATTACCACAGGACAAGAACAATGCATAGACAAATCATTTGTTTATTGGATTTTTTATGAGAGAGAGAGACAGACAGAGAGAGAGAGAGAGAGAGAGAGAGAGAATTGGTACACCAGAGCCTCCAGCCACTGTAAACAAACTCGAGACACATGCACCACCTTGTATGCATGTGTGACCTTCTAGAAGTGCATCATCACATTGTGCATTTGCCTTACATGGGTTCTGGGGAGTCAACCCTGTGTCCTTAGGCTTCACAGGCAAATGCCTTAACTGTTAAGCCATCTCTCCAGCCCTGTTTGTCTGCTTATGTAGCTGTTCATATTTTGGAAGCACTTTTGCAGTTACTAATAAATTAGGAGCTGAGAGTGGTGGCACAACCAGTAATCCCAGCACTCAGAAGGCAGAGGTAGGAGGATCGCTAAGTGTTCAAAGCCAGCCTGAGACTGCATAGTGAATTCCAGGTCAGCCTGGGATAAAGCGAGACCCTGCATTGGGGGAAAAACAACAACAACAACAACAAAATGCTGGGTGTGGAGGCCATGCATGCCTTTAATCCCAGCACTTGGGAGGCAGAGAAAGGAGGATTATGGAGAGTTCAAGGCCACCCTGAGTCTACATTGTGAATTCCAGGTCAGCCTGAGCTAGAGTGAGACCCTACCTCTAAAATCAAAACAAAAAGAAAGAAAGAATTAGGAAGCTATGTCAGAAACTACATAATCTACAAGTTCACCTAGAAAAAAGATTTAGACTTCTGAAATACACAAGTTTGGGGACTTTGTTTTAATACCCCTCACATTGTTATGTAAGGTGGTGGAAGACTTTTACTTAGCAATACTGGATGAATAGCAACAACTTGGAGAAAAGAGTAAAGTTTCCACATCCATGATTAGAGGTCACAGTAGATTCTGGTGAAGGTGATCTAAGATAAGCAAAGCACTAACAGGAATCTTAGGAGAAAGGTATAGCTAATGGCAGTGAGGGTCTGATTTGGAAGTAAAGGGTGGCTTCACCTTGACATCTCCACACACCACCCTCCTCCATGTCTTCCTCTCTATTCACTTCCCAAGCCCCACATACGTACCTGCTCAGGAACTGCTAACCCCTCAAGGACCCATGTCCACAGAGTAATGCTCACTTTGTATCTCTGCTCCTTCCTCCTCTCTAGGGGAACATTTTTATTTAGGAAATATATTCTCCATATTACTCACAGTCCCATTATGGACAAAACCCAACACCATGGTGGATGTTGCCTGCAACCTAAGCTTCCCTAGACACAGGCATTTTGAGCTGTGAGAATGTACATCTGCCCCTTTCCTTTTTCTTCCAAATTGGTCTGCATTTAAATGTGACAATCACATAGCTCTTGTCATTAAAAAGGCTCACTCTTTTTGGAGTGTTCTGGGGTTCAGTAAAGATCTGGCATGGTTCCTAGCTTTATCCCACTGGATAATATGATTTCATGTACTATGTTGTGAACTTCCCTATAAAGAGTCAAAATCTCCTTTTATGAAAGGTTATAGAGTTAGAGAGAGAAAGAAATGTGTCCACAGAGGATTCACATGCTTCTGATGCACAGGGCCATATGCCCTTTACAGATGAACACAAGATATCACAGCAGGCTTTACAAACAGCTTTCAATGTGGGGTCCATGTGCCAGCATCTCTGGTGCCACATGGGAACATACTAGATATGAAAGGTCTCAGGTCAGTTTCAAACACCTGAATATTTGGATGAAAGAGCAGGCTTAGGAGAAAAGTACAGCTAATGGCAGTGAGAATCTAATCTAGAAGTCAGGGTGGCTTCACCTTGACATCTCCACACACCATCCTCCTCCCTGCCTTCCTCTCTACCCCCCAGCCCCACATACATACAACTTACCTGAGCAGGAACTGATAATCCCATCAAGGACCCATGTTCACAGAGTGTGAGATGGGTTCCAATTTAAACAAATCCTCCAGATGTTTCTGATTGGTCACTGAGAACCATTACCTAAGCTCAGTTTCCCCACGTGTGTCTGGCCATAATAATTACAAAAGTGGGAGTAAATCTCAGATGTAAAGCATGTGCTTAGCAGGCATGAGATGCTGACTTCAACTAATAGCCTGAAAAAGGAAAACAAGAAATGAACAACTAGTAACCTATTTAAAACAAGGACTTGCATCAGTCTTTTCTCTGGTCCTATAGCAAAGTTTCTAAAGCTAGGCTCTTTACCAAGAATGCAGAGTTGTTTTGCTTACAGTTTTAAAGGCTGAAAGTGTAGATTCTGATGGGACCCCTTGGCAGAAAAGGAGAAAGAGATATGCCTAAAGGCAAAGCGGGGAAGTGTCTGGGTGGATCTGTTTTATAGAGACTGTCCTCATGGTCAGAGTGTCCAGAACACAAACGTGTGGAGGATAAATCATGCCCATGTCACTGAAATCTGCAGGTTCTTTGGTCCAATATCCTAGTTCAGCGATTCTTGATAGACATGAGAATTACTGTTTTTGTTTTGTAACACAGTTTCACTATGTAGCCCAGGTTGGCCTCAGCTTCATAAGTACTGGGATTACTAAAGAGAACACAACACCCATGTACCCCTTCTCTTTATTGAGAATTACTAGTGTTTCTATGCACTTACTCATTTTAGCAGATATGGATTTTTTACAATAAACTTTTAAAATATATAGATATATATATTTTTTTTATTTGAGAGCGACAGACACAGAGAGAAAGACAGATAGAGGGAAAGAGAGAGAATGGGCGCGCCAGGGCTTCCAGCCTCTGCAAACGAACTCCAGACGCGTGCGCCCCCTTGTGCATCTGGCTAACGTGGGACCTGGGGAACCGAGCCTCGAACCGGGTCCTTAGGCTTCACAGGCAAGTGCTTAACCGCTAAGCCATCTCTCCAGCCCAAATATTTTTTTTTAATAGAGCACTTGAGTTTGCTATATTAAGTTACCATTACCTTATTCTTTGAATTTGTTTTCCTTTGTGGAAAAGAAATTCTCTCCTCTGGTGACAGTTTATTACAATTTTTTTTTTTTTATTCAGAAACTCGTTATATTAGTTGAACCATGTTTCTTGGAAAACTTTATGGGACTTAAAGAGAAACAAAGTCATTTTGAAAACCTCTATCTTTAAAGTTACTTATATTTTAAAGCTGAGTCTAGTTTCAAACAGAAATTTAAAAGAACTAGAAGATATATTGTACAACAAGAGCAAGTTTCACTTCCGTAGTTGCATCCATCTGGGCCAAAATGGTTCTCCAGCCAAAGTAACAGTTCAGTGTCTGTTATTTAAGCTCCTCCTGTTTCCATGTCAAAGCAAATTCAGTAAGTGTCTCAGCTGCAAAACAAGCTTATGTATCTTTCTTTGCTATGCCATCTAAGGTCAATATCTCCATTGCACTCCTCTTTCCACAAAATATGTCCAAGTTCAGAAAGAAAGCATTTATTTGTCCATGTAGTGTGTTCATGAATCCATACCAGAAACCAGTTTAAAAAGTTTTTGAGAAGAATCTGTGTTATTTAGATGTTTTTCATTGTGATATTAGCCTAAAGGGGGGAATCTTATTTTGGTTCATGTTTTCAGAAATTTCATTCCAACATGGAGGCCTCCATTGTTTGTGGCTAGGGGTGAGGCTGAGCATCTTGGAGTGGAGTGTGTGCTCTATGCAGGCAGGAAGCAAAGGGGTTGAGTGGGACAAGACACAACTCCCAAAGACCGACCTCCAGGAACACCTTCTTCCAGCTAGGATCCACCTACTAGAGCTTCCAGAAACTTCCAAAATAGTACCCCTATCTAGGAATCAGGCCTTCATAAATGACACTGTAGGGGACATTTTGTATGAAAAAAAAATGATTATGGGAAAACCACAGGACACTCACCAAAATTTAAATAAAGTTTGTCCAGCATACCCATGAGCTTTGTCAAACCATCTGTCTACCTTGCCGTTGGCTCTAGTTTCATCACAATTTGGACCTGGCACTATAGAAGGTGATTCATTTCTGCATATATTCTAGTAGCAAAGCTACAACATATGGTCAGCAGTGTTGTTGATGTTTGTAATATGTGATTTATAAGACTTTCTCTAAGATGTAATCATTCCCATGCAGAGATTAATCCTGGGGTCCTATGCAGGGATCCTGTCAGAACAGGGTAGCAAAGAGAAGGATAAGATACTGTGAGGTAAAGTTTTAAAAACCTACCAGAGATGTTTCTGCACCTGCAGTAACCTGAGAGGATTGTATCATCTGAAGTCAGAGATAGGGGCTCCTCTTCTCTCCGTAAGTCAGACACTTTGATAGCAACAGGCTATGTTGGTTTTAGACACATTTTACTCACTAGAAACTGTTTGATGAGTATTCACAGGCAGGCAGGCCTGGTGTTTCTCAGAGAACAACAGTTCAAAAGTCAAATCCATATGGTGTGGTTTGTATCCTAGAAGGGCTAGCTGTTCTGGAAACATTGTGCTACTTCAATTCTTCATTTAAATTATTTATTTTATTGATTTGAGAGAAATACAGAGTGAAAGAAGGCATGCACACACGAGAGAGAGAGAGAGAGAGAGAAAGGGAAAGAATTGGCATGCCAGGGCCTCCAGCCCCTGCAAATGATCTCCAGATGAAAGTGCCCCCTTGTGCATCTGGCTTATGTGAGTCTTAGGGAATCAGTCCTCTCCAACCCTGCTTCAGTTCTTTATGTGTGCCATGTGCATGTTCATGTACACACACACACACACACACACACACACACACACACACATCTTACTAACTACTGTGGGAAAGTGACCTTCATTTCCACTTCTTGATGCCCAGTACTCTGTTTTGTAACACTTCAAACTTAGTAGGAATGTGCCTATTCCATGAAAAGTCAAAAAGGTGTACAAAATGCTCCATGAGAGAGATGCTCACTGCTCCCATTTCTCCCAGTCAGGCCTAGTCATTTGGTACCATTCCATGCTTATTTTAACTCTGGATAGTCCTTTCAGAGTTTCTTCTGTTGTGGTTTGAAAGTGTAATATGCAAAAGGGAAAATATTAACTTGCAATTTGTGTTAAGTGATGGCTTTTATGTCAATTTTCAAAGAATGATGTAAAGATTAACTTTAAAGAACCACAGAGTGGTAGAAATAGTTTAAACTTTTGATTTTAACACGGGATCAAAAATTTTAAAGACATCTTACATCTGTCTCTATATTTGATTTTCCGAGACAAATATATGTCCCTTTTACCCTCCTGATCCCAAAGCTGTAAAACCCACTTGCTGGCAGGTGGATGCTTGTAATGTCCAGCTGCTGAACCAGCTCCTTGATGAGCAGACAGCTCTTTCTGAACTTTCCCTTGTTGAGAACTGTGTCCATGATGTTTTCCCAGTGTCATGGGAAACATGGCTGGCCTCACCACTTGGTCTGTTTCCAGTTGCTTCATTTACCAGATGAACAGTAAAGTCAGCATAAGGGAGAACAGACACTCAATCACTGAGGAAAGCTCTGTAGTTCTGGCAACTTCCATCCTCCCTAAAGAAGAAACTCCAATCAAAACCTGTCTGAACACAGTGTCCATATAAAATATCCAATCATTATATTCTTTTTTGTCATGACTTCAACATTTAATATATTCAAAGCACTCTGAACTCTGGGTACAGAATTCAGCAAGCAAATGTTCTGCTCTCTAATGAATTTCTCATGTACTATAAGACAGATAAATAAAAAGAAAATGAGAGGTATTTAGGAAATACAAGGCCCAAAAGTTTGAAGATAAGAGAATTAGGCAGATGAAGAAAGGAGAGGAACAGAAATGTGTCTATACTCTTCCAGAATGACTAGAGATCCACATAGGATAAGGTTTAGGAAGTATGGAGAGGCCAAGCCAAGACATTTTTATATGGCATGGTAACACATTTAATTTAATTTAATTTAATTTAATTTTAAAATAACAGAAAACAGGGAAACCAAGTATAGTTGTCAACTCGAATGTGTTGAAGATTGGTTCAAGGACCTCTTTAGACTCCAAAATTCATGGATAGTCTAGTATCTTTTATAATATGTCAATAGTATCTGAATATTACCTAAGAATGCCCTCCTAATCATCCTTTCTATATTATTTCTGTTACTTAATTCAAAGGCAGTGTAAATAGTTATCATACTGTATTGTCTAGGGAATAATTTAAAAAGCCAATATCTATAAATATTCAGTACAGATGTGACTTTTTAAATGGTTTTCATCTATGACTGTTTTAATCTGTGAAAATGGAATGCTGACTATATATTTGAATGATATTACTAGTCTTGAACAAGGTCCAAGCTTGGCATATCAGTGTCTATTAATTAAGTTGTGACAAGGAAAGAGTTGCAGTGATTTCCCAAACTTGTCCCCATATTGAAACCTTGGAGAATTTTAGAATGTATTCATGCCTGAAACCCATCCCCAGTGAGGTGGCTGAATTATGCCTAGTATTGGTACTTTTCAAGACACTTAAGTGATTCGACTGTTTAAAGAGGCTTAGAGACCACAGCCTAAAGTAATATGCAGAATTAGAAGAGAAAGGGAATAGAGACAGAAACTTACAGTATTGACCGTGGAAGGGTAATCTGTGAAGGAGAATGGGAGAGCAACTTTAAGGAGGAAGAGGACTGGGGAAGCATAGTTCCTTTGAAAAGGGAGAAGAGTTAGGATGGGGTGAAGGAGTGTTCAAAAAGGATCAAAGGGACAAGTGACCACTGGATTTTGCATTAGAAGGGTTTTCATAGTCTTAGAAGGCAGCTCTAAAATACAAATACAGTTTTCAGTGATTTCTATAATAAGTTGAAAATGAGAGTTTAAACAACATTTTCTGTTAACTTTTCTACAAAGGAAAACTCGGGACATGACTCAGCAAGAGACTCCAGAGTCAGAGGAAAGAGGGATCTTCTCTCCTGTAGCCACTGTTAGTGTCCTGCTTCTCTCTATCTGATGTTCACCCCCCTGATCCCCATTAACCTGTCTCCAAAATCTGTGAAACTAAGTTTCTTTGTGACAGCAAAAATCTCTAATGATATACTTAATTATTGTCTATCTTTAGTACTTGTTCTGAGCTTTTCCTTCCCAGTGAGAAGTATAAGTCCTTTGACAGTGGAAAGCAGTTAGATTTTGGCATGTGGACATGGAAATTGCCATGTGTGTGCTTTCATTGTTAGAGGAATACTCTGTTGCCTTGGAAACCTCAGTCTGTGTGGGAGAAGCAAAGTATTTGTGGGTAGATGATAGAATAATCAGGTATGCTACGTGTAAACATCATGCATCTGTGTGAAGAAGCGCTGGTAGCCAAGCTTTGTTGGCAGTAGGATCAGGATTTGGTTTTAGTGTATGCCACACATCTGCCAGAGGTTATTTGAAAAATATTTCCTGGGAAGAGCACATCCCACAAGAAACATAATTTTATGAACTTTCCTTTGAACAAATGCCTCACAGAAGTTACAGCCAAAAGGGAGAAAATGACTCAAATCCTAAGCCACCTACTCATGATATTCATTTATCCTTCTAGAGTTTTCTACGATGTATGAATACTGCACTTGTTCAGTCTTCATCACTATTCAGCTTGTGGGTTAATTTCATGGAGCTATAGCTACCAGGCAACAGGCATGTGCTGTCTTTACCACCAGGGGAAATAAGAAGTCAGGTGCCTTGAGAGGAGATGGAAAAATCTTAAACCACAGTGGTTATTTTGCATTTGAGAAGTCAGATGCTGTTACTTTAAATTATTTTGAGGCATTTTGGAAAATAATGACCAAGAAATAACAAACCTCAAAAGTTCTGACCTAGAATAAGGTCAACTTGATCTTAGCCATTAATTTATGATTTTCCCTTTGGGCAAATAGTAGTTTTACAAATAAATCCAATCATCTTGTTTGAGATATTTCTTTCTTATTTACCTAACAAGGTTTTAAGTGCTCATTTTGTTCTTGTTCTATGGACATAAGAATCCAAAAGCAAAATTATTTTGTTCTTCAGGCATATAGCCTTGTAGGAAAGAGAGCATTAAGAGTTAACTAACCAAGTATGGGCTGCATGTTGGTCCAAAAATCAATAAGGCTCAGGAATATACAAAATAATATTAATGACAGTAGCAACAGCAATGAACTTCAATGAAGAAATGCCCTTTAGATTTATAAATTTAAGTAGTCTTTGCTACATGTGTAATGAATCAAGGATTTTCATCTCAAACTACACTCTCAGACATTTTCTTTTGTTTATTTTAAGAGGCTATTGTAATACCACTTAACCTATGGCAGAAACTTTCACCATTAGGGCTGTCTTTTATTAGCAAGCTATCTGGAAGCTTGGAAGGCCTCAAGTTCCTCCTTGCATACCTGATGAAGAGAAGCTTATTCAGTTGATGATATCTGACTAATTAAAAGCATCTGGAAGCAATTTGTAGGTTCTTCTTAGCTGTGGAAACTCATGACTTCTGTTCTCTCAAAATAATTAGAATTTATAAAATAATTAATTTGCTCTACAGAATGATTATACAAACATGCCTTTTTTTCAAGATTTGCCAAAAGTAAAAGTATTTTCACTAGGGATAAGAAAATATACAATGCTGGATCTGGTAGCACACACCTATAAATCTCAGCACTTAGGAAGCTGAGGCAAGAGGATCACTACAAGTTTAAGGCCAGCTTAAGCTACACTATGAATTACAGGCCATCTTAAGCTATAGAACGAGATGCTGTTACAACAACAGCACACACACATACATATGTCATGCTCAGGGGCAGTGGCTAAGTGCACATGGTATTGCATTTATCTGAAGTTTGTTTTCAGTACCTTGAGACCCTGGTGTGACCACTCTCTCTCTCTCTCTCTCTTTCTCTCTCTTTGTCTTGTAAATAAATAAATAAATGAAATATTGAAAATGAATTTACCAGTTAATAGAAATAGTTTTATGAGTCAGGGGATTGTATATTTTAAAATTTTATTGTAAACTTCTATATCTATATAAAACAATAAACCGTGATCATAATCCCCTCTCACTACCCAAAAAATTTCTCTTCCCAAATATGCCCTTACTAATTCATTTCTTCTTTCCAAATAATCTCTCTTCTATTTTAGGTCATTTTTTCCCTCCTATTTTGCAGGTCTTATGTAGGTAGCATCAGTCATTGTGAGGTCATGAATATCTAGACCATTTTGTGTCTAGGAGACAGTAGTATTGTAAGCATTCCTACCCTTCTGTTGGCTCTTGCATTCTTTCCACCATCTCTTCCAAAATGGTCTCTGAGCTTGGGTGAGTGTGGTAGAGATGTTTCATTTAACACTGAATGCTCTACTGTCATTTTGCAACACTTTGGTGAGTTTTGAGTCACCCAGTGGTCACTGCCAGCTGAAAAGAGAAGATCCTGTAACCAAAAGTGAGAGCAGCATCAATATATTAGCATAATTATTTGGAGGGAAGTTTGGTGAACATGATACCAATTCAGCCAGACAACAGTAATAGTTTCCACCCTAGAGCTTATGGCTTCCTCAACCATAGGCTTTTCTGAACCAGGCTGGAAGAGATTGGGTTTTAATGGTTACATATCTGTGGTGGTTTGAAATAGGTGTTCCCCCATAAACTCATGTGCTCTGAACAGTAGGTCCCTAGCTTGTGTCAGTTTTGGAATTGGAGCCTCCTGGATGAGTGTGTTTTGTTTTGGAGGGGGATGCTTATAACCATCTTCCCCTTGCCAATGGTTAGCTCACTGTATTGTTGGTATTATTCACCTGCTGTAGCAGAGGTGATGTCCAGAATCTGCTCATGCCACCTTTTTCCTTATCATAGACATTCCTCTTGAGACTATAAGCTAAAATAAAAGCATTCTTCTCATCAACTGCTTCTGTTCACGTTTTGTTCCAGCAGTGAGAAGGTAACTACAACAGTAGCCTTTAGCATTCAGTCACTCAAGTACACCTGAGAATTAAAGGCAAATCACATAGCACATATTGATGAACACAACAAAATTTCACTGAGAGAAGTATATGCAGAATGGAGGTCTGAGGTTATACAACAAAGTTCTTTCTCTTTATTGGAATTTAAAAATAAATGCTCACAAAACCTCTGTAATTGATAAGCTTACTCATTGAGTTAAAAAAAAAAAGTCTAAAGATGTAAAACTTTTAAGTTTGTTTATGTGCTTTGTGCTATACCTTGTATCTGGAATGGACATCAGAGACTATTAAGGCTTGGTCCTCAGCTTGGAGCTATGAGGATGGTTAAAACCATTAAGAGAATGATCCTAGAGGGAGACTTAAGGCCACTTTAGATGTTGTCTTGAAGGGCATATACAATGCCAGTGTTCTTTTCTTTTATTTCCCAGCCGTCAGAATATGAGCCATTTTGTGAGATCATGCACTCCCTGCTTTGGTGTGCCACCTTGATGAATGCCCCCAAATAATGGGGCCAAAATCAAAAACTGTCAGTCAAAATAAACCCTCTCTTACATTCATTTGATCATCTCTGTTGTTTTGTCACAGCTATGGAAAGCTAACACATCTTGAGGGGCAATTTAATAACAGGTTATAAATTTATATATAATCTAAATTCAGTGTTTTAGCACAGCTTTGACCAAATTTTTACTTTCCTACATACTCTTAGGCCATGAACAAAAAATTAGTAAAACAAAGCAGAAGCATCTCTCCAAACTATGGTGAGTAGGGATGTGTTATGTCTGGTCTACACAACCATTCTCATGTAGGTTTCCTTATAGGTAAATAATTAGAAAAACCATAATGAGCCATAAAGCTGATATCTAAGCAAATTATTATAATTATTCTCCCTTTTTTAGCAATTGAAAACTAGTTTAATTTTAAAATATACATATACTCAAAAGAGTACCAGATGTTTTAAGTAAACAACTTCTTTGGTGAGTAGATATAAAATCAATTATCTAAAATTTTCTTTTTTAAATAACATATTTAGGTGCACAGAAACAATCAGAAGTAAAGGTTCTCAAATATCTCCTTCTTGCCCTTTACTTCATATTGATGAAAATTCCGGTAAACATGTACTGTATGTCTGTCAAGTACTTTATTACAGTCCCATATACATCATTACATTTAATTCCCAAGACAAGTTTCATAGCTTTACGTGGCAACAATTCCCTATTGTTGGAGGATAGGTTGTCCACAGTGATAATTTGAAATAACCACCAAGTATCCAGTAATTTGTTAAGGAATTGATCCCATAAGCTAGTGAGAAGAGAAGAGGAAATATAGCAGAAAGAAGAATGATGGTGAACGGAGACTAGAGAAGCTTTATGGTGTACAGGGGTAAGGAAATATTGATCAAAGTTTCAGTAGACATGGAGAACTAACTTCAGTGATCTATTACAGAGAACTATGATATAATAAATAACAATGCACTCTGTACTGTAGGTTTAAAAAAGCATTTTAAATTTTTTTTTGTCCATTTTTTATTTATTTATTATTTGAGAGCGACAGACACAGAGAGAAAGACAGATAGAGGGGGAGAGAGAGAATGGGTGCGCCAGGGCTTCCAGCCTCTGCAAACGAACTCCAGACGAGTGCGCCCCCTTGTGCATCTGGCTAACGTGGGACCTGGGGAACCGAGCCTCAAACCGGGGTCCTTAGGCTTCACAGGCAAGCGCTTAACCGCTAAGCCATCTCTCCAGCCCTAAAAAAGCATTTTAATTGTCCTCCCTCAAAGAAGTGTGTGAGGTACCTTAATCCTTCTGCACTGTGAAAACATATCAGGGCTGGAGAGATGGCTTAGCAGTTAAGCGCTTGCCTGTGAAGCCTAAGGACCACGGTTTGAGGCTCGGTTCCCCAGGCACAAGGGGGCGCACGTGTCTGGAGTTCATTTGCAGAGGCTGGAAGCCCTGGCGCGCCCATTCTCTCTCTCCCTCTATCTGTCTTTCTCTCTGTATCTGTCGCTCTCGAATAAATAAATAAATTAATTAAAAAAATATATCAAAGCATTTTGTTGTAAACCTTAAATGCATAACTGTTTGTTAATAAAAAAGCTAAAAATAATAATGAAAGAACACAATTGAACACCTTTTAAAAAATAAGCCATGAAATAGTGTTATTTGTGTCAAATCTCAGCCTCAGCCCTTTTCTGCAAGGGATCTCTGGCTGCAGTGACTTCTTCAGGCCCTGCAGTGCCTGGGGTCTTGGGCTGCTATATTCTGACAAAGGCTGTGCATTAGCTAAGGGTTATATTCTAGTACCTTAGCATTAGCTAAGGGCTGCTCCAGGTATGAGAACTTTTAGGGCATCTCTTACCTTTAATGTTCAAAAAAAATAAATAAATAAAGTTTACTTGTGCTATGTTTCCAGCAAAAGCACAGCATTTGAGAATGGGCAGGAATGGTCAAAGAGCCCCACTTGGCTTGGATATGTACCCCTCAAAGGTACATTCTTTGAAGCTATTGAGAGTTGGTGAAACCAGTAAGTACAGCCTAGTAGAAGATTTTCTGGTTAATGATCAAAGCTCTCCAAGTATTCTTTCTGATCAAAATGTGTGTCATGCAAAAAGCAATGGATCAACTGAACACAGACTTAAAATTAAAAAAGAAAAAAAAAAGCTAAGATAAGCCTTTTCTTATTTAAAGCTGATTATTTCAGGTTTTTGTTACAGTAATGGAAAGGTGACTAACAGAAACACTTCACAGGAGATCTATCCCCATAATTTTTAAGAATACAGTAAAAGCAAAATATGAAATGTAAGATCTCTAGAACATTTGCATCTTGCATATTGAAAACTATACACATTGAAAAGAAATTTCCTTCTTCCTCTAGCCCTGGAGAAGGAACCACCAGACTCTTTTTGGTTTTATGCATTCATTTATTTTATACCTCAAATAAGTGGTACTGGGTAGTATTTGCCCTCTGTGTCTTACCATGAGGCACTGAAGGTACATCCATAATGTCACATTTGACAGGATTTTCCTATTTTAAAGATGAATCATCTACATATATATTTACATCTATTGACATTTCTGCTATTTTCACATCTTAGGTATTTAAATGAATACAGAAGTACAAATGCCTGTTTCATCTCTTTTGGATATATTCTCAGGAATTGGATTGTGGAATTATGTAGTAATGATGTTTTAAACTTTTTTTGCTAAATCTCTTTACTGTTTATCATAACTAGTATACCATTTTTATCCTTGTGAGCAGTATACAAGTGTTCCAATTTATCTACATGCTTGCCAAAACATATTTTGATAATGATCATTCTAACAGGTAGTGTCCACATCTTTAGAAATATGCCTTTATACATCTTGTGTTCATTTATAAGTCAGAATCTTCTTTTCTCTTCTCTTAAGTTCTATCTCTTTTTTTAATTTTTTTATTCTCTCAAATTCATTATAGGTCTATGAAGTGTAGCATTCCTATAGCTATCCCAAAGCTAAGCAATTTCTTGCATATAATTGTCAGCCTAAGATCTTCTAATAAATTTCAATCCTTAAGAAATAAGGAAACTATAAACATAAACCAAATAATCTGAATTATGGTCTATTTTCTCAGGCAAAATTAAAATTAGAAAAAAAAAGGTTTGAAATATAACAAGAATTAGGTAGTATAAAATTTAAACTCAGAAAAACATTATGAACTGTTTCTCAATAAATCAGTAATATTTCAAAAGTATTTCCAAGTAATTTTCAAGAATAAAAGGAGAAAATTATGAAAGTATTAGGGCCAATGACTTCAGGGAAGCTTTCTACTAAAACTTGTAGAACTATTGCTAGCCATGCTCAAAGTTTTCCAAAAAACTGCAAAGGCAGGGATGTTTTCTAACACATTCTGTGAGGCCAATATTAGACGGATATTAAAGTCAGAGAGCGCACAAGAAGGTTACCGACTAAGCTCCCTAATGAATATTGTTGATGTACAAACCCTGAACAAGTTTTATTGAACAACCAGGACATTAAAGCATAATAATCAAGTGAGTGTCATTCCATGAATGCAAAGAATGTTAATTATTGTAATAAACCACAGTAATGGAATCAAAGAACATTCCATATGATACCAAAAAAGCACTCCAAAAAATCTAACATTTTTTAATGATAAGAAGCATTCAAACCATTGGGAAGAAAAAAGAATTTTTCAATGTTATTAAAGGTGATCATAAAATATGCATAGCTAACATTGTACTCACTTGAAAAAAATAAAAAGCTTTCTTTTTAAAATGAGGAATGAAATAAAAAAATGTCCATTTTTAACAATCCTGAGAAATTAAGCAAAATAAATAAATAAATAAACTAAGAAACAATATTCATGGATAATACTCCCTACATAGGAAATGCTACATAATTTACACAAGCTTTACCCAATAAGCAAATTCAATAAAATCACAGTATGATATCAGCCAACAAAAATTAGTCATTTCTATATGGAAGAAATGAACAATCTAAGAAGTAAAGTAACATGATGCCAATTATACCATTTAAATGAATGAGGTATGAATTTAACCAATAAAATGGAATCCAACTTGTATACTGAAAGCAACAAAATGTTACCAAAAACTTAAAGAAGACCTAAACAAGCCATATCTATTTAGTGATGAAAGTCTAATATTGCAAAAGTGGTACTGCCCACTCTTGTAGCTATGGCCAAGTGGTTAAGGAGGACCAAATGATTCAATGCATGCCTTATCAAAATATCAAAATTCTGTTCTTTCTCAGAGATGGAAACACTGACCATCAAATTCACAAAAAATTGCAAAGGATTCTGAATATTCAAAATATTCAAAAAGAGCAAGTAGGTGAGAGGGCTCATGCTCATGAAGAAAGGGTGATGGAAATGTAATGACATATAGAGTAGCAGATTGTAATTGACAATCCATATATAAACCCATGTATCTGTAGTTAACTGGTTGCTGAAAGTATTCCAAAATCATTCATGAAAGAAAGTGAACATACAGAATTGGAGATAATATTTGAAGTAATACATCCAGTGTGGACTATTATCCAGAAAAGGGCTCTTAACATTCAACAGTATGTTCAAACCTTATTCAAAAGCAAAGCTGAGCCTGGTATGATAGCATAATCATGTAATTCCAGCACTTGAGAAGTGGAAGTAGGATTAGCATATATGTAAGGCCAACCTGATGATACATATTGAGACCCTGTCTCACAAAATAAATAAATAAATAAATAAATAAATAAATAAATAAATAAATCACAGAAAAGAATAGATCTTTCTGGAAAAAGGGTATAAAACAGACATGAAAAACATGTAAAGTTGCTCAACAGCATTAATTTTTAGGGAAATGCAAATTAAAACTCCAGATGAGTGGGACTATGTGGCAATTATCTTTCTGTGATTGGGTAAGTTCACTGAGAATGATCTGTTCCAGGTTCATCCATTTTACTCAAATTTCACTGTGTCATTTTTTCTTCTGTGTAGAATTCCATTGTGTAGATATACCACTTAATAGTTATCTATTTTTCTAATAGTTATCCACTTTTCTAATAGTTATCCATTTTTTCTATGATGGACATCTGGGTTGATTCTAGCTCAACTATTATGAATTGAGCTACTATAAACATGGTTGAGCAAATGTCTCTGGACTAAGGCTTGAAGGTTTTGGGGTACATGCCCAGTAACAGAATAACTAGCTCTGTTGGTAACTCTATAGTCAGCTATTTTAGGAGTCACCATATTGCTTTCCAAAGTGGTTGTACCATCTTACATTCCCATCAACAGTGGATAAGGATTCCTGTTTCTCCATATCCTTGCCAGCATTTATTTTCATTTGATTTTTTTTTTTTTTTTTGATGTTTGCTATCCTTACTGGGGTAAGGTGGACTCTCATAGTTGTTTTAATTTGCATTTCCCTCATGACTAGGGATGATTAACATTTTCTTAAATGTGTGTTTGCCATTTGCTTTTTGTTTATTTTATTTTATTTTTATTTGTTTATCTGAGAGTGACAGAGAGAAAGAGGCAAAGAGAGAGAAAGAATGGGCACCCCAGGGCCACCAGCACTGCAAACGATCTCTAGATGTGTGTGCCCCCTTGTGCATCTGGCTAACATGGGTCCTGGGGATATGAACCTCAAACGGGGATCCTTAGGTGTCACAGGCAAGCACTTAACCGCTAAGCCACCTCTCCAGCCTGTGTTTTCCATTTATATTTCTTCCTCTGTCAACTGCCTGTCCAGTGCTTTGCCCCACTTTTTGAGTGGGTTGTTGGACTTTTTATTGTTTATGCTTTTGAGTTCTTTGTAGATTCTAGAGATTAGGTCACTGTAAGATGGATATTCAGCAAATATTTTCTCCCATTCTGTGGGTAATCTATTGGCTTTGCTTATTGTATGCATGTCCGTGAAGAAACTCTTCAGCTTGATGTGATCCCATTGGTTGAGTCCTAGACTACTGGGGTTTTGCTCAGGAAGTCTTTTTTCCATTCCTATATCATGGAAAATTCCCCTCTATTTTCTTCCAGTAGTAGCTGAGTTTCTGGGTTATAATGATGTCTTTGATCCACTTAGACATGAGTGTTGTGCATGGCAAGATGTGTGGATAAAGTTTCAATTTCCTGCATATGGTTATCCAGTTTGTCCAGCACCATTTGTTGAAGATGCTATCTTTTGTTCCAGCTTATATTGTTAGGGCCTTTGTCAAATATCAAGTAGCTGTAGTTGCTTGACCCAAAGTCTGGGTACTCAATTCTATTCCATTGGTCTATTGTCCTGTTTTTATGCAAGTACCATTCTGTTTTTATTACTAGGGCTTTTAAATATAGCTTTAGATCAGGAATGGTAATGCCTCCAGAGGTATTTCTTTTGCTGAGGATATGCTTGGATATCCGAGGCCTTCTGCCTTTCTATATGAACTCTGAGATCATTTTTTTTTTTCTATCTCTGTGAAGAACAATGTTGGTATTTTAATTGGAATGGCATTAAATCTTTATATTGCCTTTGGTAGGATTGCCATCTTCACAATGTTAATCCTGCCTATCCAGGAGCATGGGAAGTCTTTCCATTTTCTCAAGTCTTCCTTAATTTCTTTTTTGAGTGTTTTTATGTTTTCATTGTATAGATCTTTCACTTCGTTGGTTAACATTATCCCAAGGGTTTTTTTGTTGCTGCTGCTGTTGAAAATGGGACCATGTCCCTTATCTCTTTCTCTGTATCTTTGTCATTTGCATATAGAAAGGTGACTGATTTTTGTGCATTGATTATGTATCCTGCTTCTTTGCTACAGGAGTTAATCACCTTAAAGAGTTTTGGGATGGAGTCTCTCAGGTCTCTCACATATAGAATCATGTCAGTGAATAAAGCTAACTGAACTTCTTCCTTTTCAAATTGTATCCCTTATACTTCTTTCTCCTGTCTTATTACTTGAGCTAGGACTTCCAGTACTATATTGAAGAGCAGAGGTGAGAGTAGACACCCCTGTATTATTTCTTATCTCAATGGGAATCCCTTCAGTCTCTCTCCCTTTAGTATTATTTGGGCTTTAGGAGCTTTTTATATTGCCTTTATTATGTTAAGATATGAACCAACCATGCTAATTCTCTCCAATGTTTTAATCATGAAGTGATGTTGTATTTTGTCAAAGGCTTTTCTGCATCTATAAAAATGATCATGTGGTTTTGGTGTATAATATTGTTTATGTTGTATATTACATTGACAAATTTCCATATATTGAACCACCCCCGCATTCCTGGGATGAATCCCACTTGATCAAGGTGAGTAATGCTTTTCATGTGTTGTTGTATCATGAAGAATAGACAATAGGGTGGGTTGAGAGGGAGGGGAGGGCAAGGAAGGGGGCGGGTGACAAAAACTAGAACCAAAAGGCAATGGTACCATAAAATTCTACATCCTAAAAGGCAGACCAAATGGTTGAAGCTTCACTAGGCCCTTATAGGGAACACCTGAGTCACAGGGCACTGGAGAGGGTATGATGAAGACTAACCTTAATCTTCAACAGCCTCTCTCTCTCTCTCTCTCTCTCTCTCTCTCTCTCTCTCTCTCTCTCTCTTCTATAATTCTTCTATATTAGTTATCTGGTACAACTTCAGACACCCTGCACACTCTCCTCACCCCTAATTTCCATTGCCTGTAACCACTGGAGACTTGGAAAAGGGAACTCAGCTATATAGCATCTAGCACAGGAGATAACAGCAGTGGACCCACCAACCCATCCAGCCTACCAAGCCCAGAATGCAGTAAAGAGAGACTCAAGCAGGCACACAGCATAGCTGAGACCAAAGCCATCCCAAAAGGTAACAGGGCCAACTTACACCAGGTCAACATCTGCCCTAAAGCCTGGTATATAGGTCTGCATTGGAAGTGCTAATTGTGCCTTCCATGGAAGGCAGGTTATGTGTTAGATTTGACTGATGGTTGGCTTTGCTATTCTTAAGTAAGCTATATTTTGGGGTTGTCTTTTGTTTGTTCCTGGTTTATAGTACCTTTGTCTTATGTCATTCATGGTGGCAGGGTCTCATTCAGCCACAGACTGATCTGTAACCCTTTACAGACCAGAAATATCAGCTTCCCAGTTGACAGGATTAAGGGTGTGGGGCAATATAAACCCTTAGGGACTTTGACTTTGTTAGATTATCTATTTTTTAATCCCCACTTTAACATAAATACTTTGTGCTGGTTTTGATTGAATGTGTATGTCATTAATTTGGATTTATAATTTGCTTATATTTTTCCCCAGCCAGGCTACTAGAACACTTGCATAGTAGGTAAACTCAACACCTAGGGTCACTTCTGCTGTTACTCTTGGAGTCATTTAAGAGCCGGACGTGGCACCTTAAGCTCTAATCTGAAAATATATAATGTCAAATTTATACATCTAAGAGTATTGCAAAAAATTAGAAAACCCAAGCATCTAATTAACCCAAAATGCAAAACTCTCTACATTGCAATCCAAGAAACACAAAAAATAGATAATATAATTCCACCAAAAATGATAAATCCATCAGAAATGACATCCAGTGAGACTGATTTAGATGAAATGTCTGAGAAATATTTCAAAAGAATGCCAACTCTGTTCAAAGAAATCAAGGGAATCCAAGAAAGAAAGAAAAAAAAAAAAAAACTCCTAAAGGAGAACACAGGAAACCAACTTAACAAAATAAGGAGGTCCATACAAGTCATGAGTACTTAAGAAAAACCAAACAGAAATAGCAGAAATGAAAACCACAGTAATTCAAACAAAAAAATTCTGTGGAGGGCTGGAGTGATGGCTTAGCAGTTAAGGTGTTTGCCTGCAAAGCTGGAGGACCCAGGTTTGATTCCCCAACACCCATGTAAGCCAGATGCACAAGGTGGCAGACGCATCTGGAGTTCCTTTGCAATAGATGGAGGCCTGGGTGTGCCATTCTTTCTATCTCTATCTGTGTTTCTCAAATAAATAGATAAATATATATATTTGCAAAAAAATAAATAAAATGTGAAAACTCTGTAGATACTCACCAATAGAATGGATTAAGGAGAGAACAGAATATCTAAACTAGAAGACCAGGTGGAAGATCTAAAATGGTCCAACAAAAAGAAAGACAAACTAATAGGAAAGTGTGAATGGGAATTTCAAGACATCTGGAACACTAGGAAAAGATAAAACATAAGATTTCAGGGTATAGTAGAAGAATTTCCATCCAAAGGGAGAGTAGATGTTTTCAATGAAATCACAGGAGAAAATTTCCCCTAACTTTGAGAAAGACATGCCAATGAAGATATAGGAAATTTTTAGAACACCAGACAAAGGAAGTACCTCTCCTTGTCATGTTATGATTAAACATACAAACCAAAGAAAATGTACTGAGAGAAAAAGCAAGTCATTTATAAAGGCAAGCCCATCAGGATCACAATAGATTACTCATCAAAAACTTTAAAAGTCACTATGGCTTGGAAATATTTATTACAATTCAGGAGATAACAACTCAATCAAGATTACTTTATTCAGCAAAGCTGTGCATTCAAATTGATGGAGAAATAAGGACATTCCACAACAAAAACAGGATAAAGGAATATATGACCACTAAGCTAGCTCTACAGAAAATACTTGAAGTGATCCTCCACATTGAAGAAAAAGGAAAGCACAATATGAGAAAACAGAAAAAAAAAAAAACTGTACCTAAATAATAGTTAATACAAGAGAGTAAAGGGAAAGTGGAAAGCATTAAACTCAGGAATGGTGAGAATAAGTGCATACCTTTGAATAATAACTTTTAATATCAGTGGCCTTAATGCCACAACCAAAACACACTGGCTTACAGATGAGATTAAAAGCCAGGGTCCTTTTGTTTGTTGCCTCCAAGAAACTCACCTCTCCTTACAGGATAGATGCTACCTTAGGGTAAAAGGATGAAAATAGTATTTCAACCAAATGGGCATAGTAAAGAAGCAGGTGTTGCTATCCTAATTATCTAACAGAATATACTTCAAACCAACATTAGTGAAGAAAGATAAAGAAGGTTACTTTATGTTGATTAAAGGCACAATTCAACATCATACATTACAATTCTAAACATATATGCATCTAACTTGGATGCTCCTAATTTCATCAAAAAAGCACGATTAGACTTAAGGTCACAGATGACAGCAAGCACAATTGTAGTGAGTGGTTTCAACATCCCACTCTCATCAACTGACAGATCATCCCAGCAAAAATTAAATAAATAGATAGACACAAGTGAAATGGAGAGTGAAGATTTTTTTTTTTTTTGAGAGAGACAGACACAGAGAGAAAGACAGATAGAGGGAGAGAGAGAGAATGGGAGCACCAGGGCTTCCAGCCTCTGCAAATGAACTCCAGAGGTGCGCCCCCTTGTTCATCTGGCTAACGTGGGACCTGGGGAAGCAAGCCTCGAACCAGGGTCCTTAGGCTTCACAGGCAAGCGCTTAACCGCTAAGCCATCTCTCCAGCCCGAGAGTGAAGATTTTTTTTTTTAATTTAATTTATTAGTTTTATTTTCAGTAAATACAGGCAGTTTGGTACCATTATTTAGGCTCATCTGTGATCTACCCCCTCCCATTAGACCCTCCTTGTTATTGAAAATGGGTTGTGCATTGTGGAGTTAGCCCCCAGTTATTAGTATGATAAATGTCTCTGAGAATCATGACCCAACATGTAACTCTGACATTCTTTCCGCCCCTCTTCCGCAAGATTTCCCTGAGCCATGTTGGGTTCATTTTTGGTCTGCTTCAGTGCTGAGGTGTTGGGGGCCTTGACAAGGAACGTCACAAACCCTAGAGGAACCTTCCACTGGTATTTGGATGGTGAGGTTTGCCCAGCAAAATGTCTTAAGAAAGCATATATCAATGTCTTTTGGTTAATGTTGCTCTCACTTTTGGTTAAAGAAGCTGCCTTTTGTGTTTGACAATTTATACCATCAGCTCCACATTGCTTGGACAAACACCTAACCAGAAGTAGTATATGAGAGGAATGGGTTTGTTTCAGCCATACGGAGTCCAGGGGAACATCATCAATGACAGAAGAAGCTGGATTCTATGCACATATCCAATCAGAGATACCACCAACAGTAAGAACCACAAGCAAGCACTAACTTCAAGAGTTCAACCTGCTCTGAACATGCCTAATAGGGCTGCACTGAGGATCTGCCTGAAACACATTTTAGGGCTGGAACTCAAGATCTGCACCTGTAACCAAAGATCTGTGTGCTAGAGGCTCAAATTGAAAGTTCAACCTTGAATAAACACCTGACTCCATGAGGCCTACAAGCTATCCCATGCAAACTACCACAACAGTAAAAATATTATAGAAAATCAATACTAAATAAGATGACAAGAAGAAAAGAAATCTACGTTTAGCACTGGATAGATCATCTCTATAATACTCACCAAGGCTAAAGAAACATAGCGGAGGAAGTGGTAGAAAGAATATGAATGGATGATTCTCTCACTATTAGCCAGAGAAACTTTTTTATGGACATGGCAGTAGACACTGAGGAGACTCAAAACTCATCAAAGCAGTACTATAAGGCCACAGAGAGTTCAACACCAAAGGAAATCTCTATTACAATATCCAACACTCAGAAAACATTGCAGAAGAGGTGGTGGAAAGAATATAAGAGCCACAGAATGGAAAGGAGTACTTTGTGGAACTATACTGTTATGAACTGACTGGTGCATTAATGAACCCACTCTGGTCACTGATACCCCACAACACCTGTACTGTTCTGAGCCCATCAATGTTTTGCAGTGGACAGTGGAGGTGGAGAAAAAGAAGGAAAAAAAACAAACAGCGGAAGAGTTACCTAATATGAGAAGGGGATATGGAGTGAAAGAGAATAACAGATGGGAATGTGATCAAACTACCATATGTTCATATGTTAAAGTTCCCAATAAAAATAGTACATTGGGAAATTTTTATAGTCCAGGTGGAAATGTAAAAAGATTCAGTAGCTCTTGGATGTATCTTTTTCTATTCCTCAATGTAGGGCACATTGAATTACCATGTGGCCTAACTACTGCATGCTAGGTACTTATTAAAAAGAAGTAAGAGCTGGGATTATGACTCAGGAGGTATGCACGTGCCTAGTATGCATGAGTTCCTGGATTCAATTTCCAGCACCACTGGATAAAATAAAATACTACTTAAAAGAAATGAATCCAGGAGGACTTCCAGTTAAGATGGTGGTGTAGGTACAAGGCCAAAGCAGCCTAGGGGGTAAAAAAAAAAAAAAAAAAAAAAAAAAAAAAAAAAACAGCAAAGTACACACTTTTACTAAAAAGTGAGGTGTATAGGAAATTGAAATGGCAGCAAAAAAGTAGGAGAGATCCAGAGCATCCAGAGTGCACACAGGCCAGCAGAAGCAGCTCCAGTAGGTCTGTGAGACCACAGCTCAGCTGCCAGGCTCAGTATGAGTGGCAGGAAAAGCCAGGTGAGGGGATTTTCCACTCACACTGGAGCTCTGTACAAACTCAAGAAACATGAAGGGAGAATGGCAGTGAACAGAGGAGATCAGAAGGTAGAAGAACACATGGAACAGCGAGAGAACTAGAGCAGCATTAGCAGCCTCCCCTCCCCCACCTCCAGTGCCCAGCACCAGAACAGAGCAGCATTCTAGGAACCTGGCCACACCTACTTGAACTACCAGCAGGAAGGACCCAAGCAGGAGCAGAAGAACTGAGACCAAAATCATCCCAAAAGGTAACTGGGATTATACCAGGTCAGTACCCGCCTAATAAACCTGGCATATAGGCCTGAACCAGAAGTGCTAATTGCACCTTCTATATCAGGATAAATTATATGTTAAATCTGATGAATGGTCAGATTTGCCATTCTTAAATAAGCTGTATTTTGGGCCAGACAAAACCTGGAAAGAACCTCTCCTCACCATATTATAATCAAAATACCAAACACACAATCCAAAGAAAAAAATATTGAAAGCAGTTAGAAAGAAAAATCAAGTTATCTAGAAAGGCAAGCCCATCAGGATTACAGCAAATTACTCAACACAAACTTTAAAAGCCAGAAGGGCTTGGAGTGATGTATTCCAAATTCTGAAAGATTAAAACTGTCAACCAAGGTTACTTTATCCTGCAAGATATCCACCCAAATAGATGGAGAAATAAGGACATTCCATGACAAAAGCAAGCTAAATGAGTATTTGACGACAAAGCCAGCTCTACAGAAAATACGTGAAAGGATCCTCCATGCCAAAGAAAAGGAAAAGCATACATATAAGGAACCTGGAGAAAACAAGCAATACTCAAATACTAGTTAGCACAAGGCAGCAAAGGTAGAACCAGAACCACACACACACACACACACACACACACACACAAAAGGCAAACATAAATACACAACTTTCAATAATATCACTTAATATAAATGGCCTAAATGCTCCAACCAAAAGACATAGGTTTGCAGACTGTGTTAAAAAGCAGGATCCTACAATTTGTAGTCTCCAAGAAACTTACCTTTCTACAAAGGATGGACACTATCTGAGGGTGAATGGTTAGAAAATGGTGTTTCAAGCAAATGAGCCTAGAAAACAAGCAGGGGTTGCTATCCTAATATCTGACAAGGTAGACTTCAGTCCAATGTTAGTCAAGAAAGATAAGGAAGACCACTTTATATTGATTAAGGGCACACTCCAACAGAAGGACATTACAATCCTAAACATATGCACCTAACATGGGGGCACCCAAATTCATCAAACAAACACTACTAGAACTAAGGTCACAGATAACACAAAAAACAGTGGTAGTGGGTGACGTCAACACCCCACACTCATCAATTGACAGGTCATCCTGGGAAAAAATAAACAGAGAGGCATCTGGACTAAATGAGGTCATAGAAGGAATGGACCAAACAGACATCTACAGGAAATTTAATCCATATGGTGCAGAATATACATTCTTCTCAGCAGCACATGCAATATTCTCTAAAATAGACCATATATTAGTAAATCACAACAAATACAGGAAAATTAAAATAATTCCTTGCACCCTATCTGACCACAATGGAATTAAACTACAAATCAGTAGCAAGAAATGCTATAGAGCATACACAAAATCATGGATACTAAGCAATACACTGCTAAAGGATGAATGGGTCAATGAAGAAATCAAGAAGGAAATCAAAAAATTTATAGAGTGAAATGATAATGAGAACACAACAAAATCTCTGGGACACAATGAAGGCAGTCCTAAGAGGTAAATTTATAGCTTTAAGTACCTATATTAAGAAATTAGAAATATCACGTAAATGACCTAATGCTTCACCTTAAAGCCTTGGAAAAAGAAGAACAAGGCAAACCAAAAATCAGTAGATGGGTAGAAATAATAAAGATTAGGGCAGAAATTAATGAAATAGAAACCAAAAAATCAATCCAAAGAATCAAAGAAACAAAGAGTTGGTTCTTTCAAATGATAAACAAGATTGATAGACCCTTACCAAATGTGACCCAAAGAAAGAGAGAAGACATACAAATTAATAAAATTAGAGATGAAAAAGATAACATCACAACAGATGCCAGAGAAATTCAAAAAAATCATAGGGAAATACTATAAAAGCATAGACTCCACAAAGTATGAAAATCTGAAAGAAATGGAAAATTTCCTTGTTTTATATGACCTACCTAAATTAAATCAAGAAGAGATTAATCACTTAGATAGACCTATAACAAGCATGGAGATCCAAGCAGTTATCAAAAAATCTCCCAACTAAAAAAATCCCAGGTCCAGATGGATTCACTGCTGAATTTACCAGACCTTCAGGGAAGACGAGAAGGAAAAAACTCAGTAGCAGAGGCCAGTAAGCTAAAAAAGAGCTAAAAAGGGAAGAGAAAGGAAAGGAGGAGGGTACTTAACAGGTTGGTATTATACATATGTAAGCAGAAGAACAGATTAATGGAGGTGAAAAGGCCCAAAGTGAGGTCAGGGGAAGAGATTGAGTAAAAGAAAGGTGGAGGGAGGGCTAATCAAAACCTAAGAGGACATAAATAAATTTTATGGAATCCTCTGATTTTGGACAATGGAACACTCAGGAGTCATAGATCATTGCTAGAAAGTTTTTAGTGCCAGGGATGGGATACCTTCCAGTGAGTTGTTGGCCAGGGAGGTCCCTGATGCCCCCAAAACATTATAGGCCATTGCAGAGGCCCTTGGTTTCCCACCAGGAATAGATGGTAAGACCCTATTGCTGAAGACTCCACATACTTGGGCTGAAAGCCACTGAGAAATCCTACTGGAACTGAGCTGATAACCTCCTCCATGTAGACCTGCAGACAGAAAGATGGAAGAAGCCATTCTATATGCAGTTCAATGGGAGAAAGAGATACCACCAGTGAAGATACTCAGTAGTGGACACTGCAAGCCTTATAATTGGCCAGCCAGGCCAAATGAGCCAACGGGTGCAATAGTGGCATGTCTATCATAGTGGCAACAAATTTCCCTCTAATTTGACTGGAGGCCTGTTTCATGGTAGGGAATACATCCCTGTTACTGAAAACTTAAAACAGGGATAGTCATGAGCTCTAGGGGTGTAACATCTGCTGATGTCTGGATAAATGTATATACTGTGCTTATCAAACAGCCTAGTAAGCACTTCTCTTAATATTCATACCCTTACGCTACTCTCATTTTGGGTAGAGAATCTTCTCTTTTCAGATGGCAGTGACCTTGGAATGGCTCAGAAGGTATCATAGTGCTGGAAAGAAGTGACTGGAGTACTGAGTAACATATCTATCACACCTTCCAAGGCTCAGGGTCCAATGCGGAAGAGGTGGCAGAAAGAATGTAAGAGCCAAAGGAAGGGTTGGACTCCTTATAATGAGCTCCCTCCAGACATAAAATGGCCTGGATATCCATGACCTCATAGTGCCTGACTCTAGCTACACAAGACCATCATAAGAAGAGGAAAAGATCATAATATCAAAATAAAAGAAAGACTGATTGAGATGGGGAGGGCATATGATGGAGAATGGAATCTCAAAGGGGAAAGTGGGGGGAGGGAAGGAAACTGTTAATAAAAATTGAGAAAAAAAGGAAATGAAACCATAAGCTAAAACAAATACAATCACATGCTTGTTCATAGAAGCACTAGTTGACAAGTCCAAAAAAAAAAAAAAAATAGAAACAACTCAATTATCCATTAATAGATGAGCAAAGAACCAAAGTGTGGTGATTATGATGATAGGTAGATAGATATAGTAATGTTGATATAATGATTCTGTACCCTTAATTAGTTTTGCTGATAGTTTAATCCCTTTAAAATTCAGTGTTGGCAATATTCTATTTTCATGGTTTGATAGTTCATACACTTTTTTTAATTTTTAATTTTTCTTTATTTATTTGAGAGCAACAGGCAGAGCGAGAGAGAGAGAGAGAGAGAGAGAGAGAGAGAGAGAGAGAGAATGGGCGAGCCAGCACCTCCAGCCACTGCAAACGAACTCCAGATGCATGTGCTCCCTTGTGCATCTGGCTAACGTGGGTCCTGGGGAATCAAAATCAAGCCTTGAACCGGGGTCCTTAGGCTTCACAGGCAAGTGCTTAGCCACTAAGCCATCTCTCCAGCCCAGTTCATACACTTTTAACATTGAATAGTAGACATTCTAGTTAGCCTTATTAATACAGTTATTTATTTATTTATTTTAGAGCAACATATAGACAGAGAAAGAAAGAGGAAGAGAGAGAGAGAGAGAGAGAGAGAGAGAGAGAGAGAGAGAGAGAGAGAGAGAGAATGGGGGCATCAGGGCCTCCAGCCACTGCAAACAAACTCCAGATGCATGCACCATCTTGTGCTTACTTGGGTACTGGGGAATTGAGCCTTGAACTAGGGTCTTTAGGCTTCACAGGCAAGCACTTAACTGCTAAACCATCCCTCTAGCCCCCTTATTATAGCTTATTTACACATTCATCTACTGACAGATACCTTTATTGTTTCTAAGTTTTTTGTTTGTTTGTTTGTTTTTTGTTTTTCAAGGTAGGGTCTCACTCTGGTCCAGGCTGACCTAGAATTCACTATGGAGTCTCAAGGTGGCCTAAAAATCAGGGCAATCCACCTACCTCAGCCTCCCCAGTGCTAGTATTAAAGGCATGTGCCACCACACCTGGCTTCTAAGTTTTGATAATTATTAATAAAGCTACTGTAAAAATTCATCTACAAGATATTTTTTAGTGGATATAAGTTTTGTTCCTTTGGATAGATACAAAAAGGCAATGTAGAATAGAAAGGGAGGAAGGGGGCTTTAGTAGGATGTTATTGAATATATGTAAGTAGAAGAACAGATTAATGGGGGTGGTGAAAAGGCCTAAGTGAGGTCAAGGGAAGAGATTGAGTAAAGGAAAGGTGAAGGGAGGGCTAACCAATATCTAAGAGGATATAAATAAGTCATATAGAAACCTACTTTTTTTGACAATGGAACATATAGAAGCCATAAATTGTTACTAGAAAATTTTCCATGCCAGGGATGGGATACCTTCCAGTGAGCTGTTGGTCAGGGAGTTCCCTGATTACCCCAAAACATTACAGACCATTGTCAAGGCCCTTGGTTTCCTAATATGAATAGATAGTAAGACCCTATTGCTAAAGACTCCACATACTTGGGCTGCAAGGTCACACTGAGAAACCCTGCTGGAGCTGCATGTAGGCCAGCTGACAGAAAGCTGGAAGAAACCACACTGCATGCAGTTCAATGGGAGAGAAAGAAATTACCAGTGGAGATACCCACAAGTGGACCCTGCAATCCTTATATTTGGCCAGCCAGACCAAATGAGTCAACAGGTGCCATAATGACACATCTGTTATTGGGGAAACTAACCACCCTCTAATTTGACTGGAGGCCCACTGCATAGGAGGGAATAACTGCCTTTTACTGAAAACCTACAATAGAGGTAGTCATGAGCCCTAGGGTTGCAATGTCTGCTGCTTTCTGGCTAAATGTTTGTACTATTCTCACCAAACTAACCATTTCTCTTAATGTTCATACCAATATATTAATTAAGCACATCCCTTAATATTAATACCATATATTAATGCTACTCTCACTTTTGGTTAGAGGACCTTCTCTTTTCAGATGGCAGTGACCTTGGGATGACTCAAAAGACACCATGGTGCTGAGAAGAAGTGACAGAGGAGTGTTCAGCACTGAAATATCTCAATCACACCTTCCATGGCTCAGGGTCCATTGTGGAAGAGGTGGCAGAAAGAATGTAAGAGCCAAAGGAAGGGTAGGACTCCTTACAATATGCTCCTTCAAACACAAAATGGCCTGGATATCCATGACCTCACAGTACTGGGTACTACCTACACAAGACCATCACAAAAGGAGGAAAATATGATTCTGTTAAAATAAAAGAGAGACTGATTGAGAAGGGGAGGGAATATGATGGACAGTGGAGATTCAAAGGGGAAAGTGGGGGGAAGGAGGGAATTACCATGGGATATTGTTTACAATTATGGAAGTTGTCAATAAAAAAAAAATGATACAAAAGGAATAACAAGAAAAAGAAAAAAAAAAGAAACAGATTGTAAACATTCAAGCCACCAGCGATGCCTCATTTGAAATTTCATTTCTTTCCACATTTCAATTATCAGCAGTTGTTCTGAGGATTGTCACTTGGAAGCCAACTCCAGATATCACCTGATTAAGAGAGAAACTTGAAACAGGATGTGAACTCTCATCATATTGCAATGCAAAAGCAGAAGTGAAGCAAACCAATGTACAAGATAAAATAAGAATGAATCAACTATAAAACCCATAATTAACACACACACGAACTCACACAAACCCACACATAAATGCTCTCTATAAAGCTTTTCACATGCTCTTTCATTTTGTCTTTTCTCTAATTCCATGAGGTAGTTTACATAGTATTCATATTTTACATGTGGGGAAGTATAAGTACAGACAAGTTTAGGAATTCACTTAAAGTCCTATCCCTAATAAATAATAAACAGCAAGAAGTTAGAAGTAAAAAGAAATCTTGCCTACTGTGACATTTTGCCTGGTAGTGGAAAAGATGAGAAGGAAGAGTCAGAAACCCTAAATTCGGGGCTGGGTGCTAGTATCTTTTCTACTTTGTAAAAAAAATATAATGTGAAGGTTTGAAAGTGAAAAGCCCCTCATATTCGCATGTGTTTTGAATACTTGGTCCACAGCTGATGGCAATTTGAGAAGGTGGTGAAGCTTTTGGAGGATGGAGTCTTGCTGGAGGAGTGTGTCACTGAAGGCAGACACTGAGGTTTATTAGTCTAGCCCTACTGGGTGTTGAGGGTAGCTCACTCAAATTACTTCATTCCTGCTACATGGCAAAATGTGACACCCTGACTTTCTGTTTTGCCATGATTCCACACTGCAATTAAATTTCCTCTCAAAACTACAAGATAAAGTAAACTCTTTCTTCCCATGAGCTGCTTCTGGTCAAGTGTCCCTGCAGAAGGGGATTGCAAGAAATAACAAACCACTTGGTCTTTTCTTTGTGACATTGCATTTCTCCTCCTCTGGCCCCTTTCTTACCTCAACCTTCTTTTTCCCCCTTCCATTACTACCTTTTCCTCATTCTTCACCTCCTCTTCCATCCCTTATTATTTTTCTCCTTATTTTCTTCTGAAATTGTAGAAATTCAGATTATGTTGTGAGTCCATTTTTAGCTTACTCATTCTGTAAATCGATTAATATGCGAGGGGAAAGCATCCCTGAAAATACTCTTAGAAATCTTTCTCAGATTGAAAGTCATTTCTATAAATTGACTCAAATTGTCTTACTGCATGGCCATGGAAACAGGAAAATCAGCCAGTGAGAAATGTGAGAACCTGCACCCTCTTTGACTTTGATGATCATGAACTTTGAGTATTTTCCAGTATGAGAGTAAACAAGTAAGCAGTTTGATGAGAAGCATTACATCGTGTTATTTGGAGAGCAAACAAGCGTTGGCATTGACACTGTTGGGTTTCATGTCCCGTTGTATAGTCTGATCTTCTCATTGACAGTTATTGAATATTCTTTTTATCTTTTGCAAAAGAAACCATTAAACTTGCTGCAAAATGAGCATTACTTGATTCAGTGCTACTAAGGAATGGTTTCATTTTGCACTACCCTTTCATTATCATTTAGTACCTATAGAGATGAGCTGGAAAATAAATGTTCCCTTAGATTTCTCCATGAACTATAATTACATCCGAAATGAAAAAAAATCACATTTTCATTTTGCTACATAATTTCCTTTGCTATGATGTGAATAAATGATCAAAATACAGCTGATATTTTCAGACCGTAAGTGGCTTTGCATACTGCCCTGTGGGACTGTATGCCTCCTTCCTTCAAACACGTTATTCATAGGCATATTGTTAGCATCAACAATCTCCTATCATTATACAATCCATCTGATGTATTTACAAATAGCAAAGACAGCTCTTTTTGTAAAGTTCCTTTATAGCAAATATTTTTGTCAGATGTGCACCCAAAATTCTCTATGTGTAGTTAGAGCTATAAAAATAAATTTTCAATCATATTTAAAAACATTAAGATAATTGATTGTAAGTGATGAGTAAAGTTAAACATTACAAGGAGGAATTGTGTATATCTAGAAAATGCAAAGGACCCAAAAGAGGAAATTTCAAGCCTCTTAAGTACCACCTTCAAATTGTCATTGAAGCACTTCCAAACTTCTGAATATACACAGTAGTGTACAAAAAAATGAAGTCAGAAATTACATGCAGGTACAAGAAATGATAGGTATGAATTGAAATTTGTATACAGAGATGAGCATAGAGCTTATTGGCAAAGCTCTTGCCTAACACATGTGAGGCTCTGGATTCAAACTCTAGCAGTGAGAAAAAATAAAAATAAACTTGGTTTCCTTATGAATCGAATTCACACTCACTATCAGCTAAGTGAATAGCAATACATTTTCTGGTAATATCAACAAAATATAAACATCTAAACACTTCACATTCTAAGAAAGGCAAGTATTCAATTGATATAAGCAAATCCTGACCAAATATGGTAAAGTAATGCAATTTCCTTATCAAAAGTAACAAAAACGTCAATGTACTTAGAAAAGATTAAATATGTTCGTTTTAGTGACACATATGTGAAATCTGATGAAGTTTAGTAAGTATAATAGAATAATAATAAATTCCATTAGAAAATATAAGATACCAGGTCTGGAGAGCTCTGACTCAGAACTGACATCTTCAGAGGAAGAATATAGCCCATTTCCACTTTTACGAATGTTTATTTTTCTGGTTGTATTAGTTGGTCCTAATGACAAGACTCCTCACTCAATGCTCATCTCGCCTTCCACTCTGCTGAGTGACAGACTCCCTGTGTGAAAGGTAGCATAGCCTGAACAGTGAGCATGGTGAGTCTAATCTAGAGCAGAGATCAAACTGAAGGGATTTTGTGTTCCTGTTGCTCACATCGGTGAGCCAGCATGCTTCTGGAGACTTTTTTTTTATATCTGTGATCTAAGTTCAGTTCTTTTGCTCAATTACATCTATGATGTTTAGGACTCAGCCAGCAGGAGTAGTGTGACTCGTACCTGGACAGAGTCCCTCCCTCCACATTTTGGTACTGTGCAAACCAACCCATAGACTGTGTGCTCACTGACCCATCATGCAATTAATTGACCCAGTTTGGGAGAAACAAAATATAAAGATGTCATCTTTGTATGAAGTGCAAGTAGATCTTTCATCTAATTCTAATCTTGAGTTTATACAAGTATATATATGTACATCTATATATGTATACATATATATATACTTGTAAGTATATGCAAGTTTATAACTTTTTCTGTAAGGTAGCTAGTAGCTATTCTATTTTCAAAGGAAATCCTACCCTGCACTGCCAAGTTCTTAATTTAAGCTCTACCCATGAGCTCTCTGCCAGCATTCCTTACAGCATCTATCCTGAGCTTGTCTACGGCTCTGGTGGTCTGCTCAGGCTGTCGTAGAATTAGCCAGCACCCTACCAACAAGAGCTGGACTTCCACTCCAGAGTAAGGAACAAAGTATGATGGGACAGTCCATCATTTCTGTACTTTGTTGAGGCTTTTTAAGGGCATAGTGAGCTGTTTTATGTTTTGTCAGTGATGGTAATGAAAATGACTAGGCACCTACTATTGGCAAAACTTCACTTTGGGAGGGGGCTGGAAGAATGACTCAGCAGTTATATTTGCTTCCTGTGCAAGCATGAGAACCTGAGGGGATCTGAGACTGCCTGAGTCCACGTCTTTAGCACCCACGTAAATAGATGGTTATGGCAACACATGTCTATAACTTCAGTCCTATGGGGAGTACAGAACAGAGACTTGCTGAGGCCTGCAAAATAAAATAAAATAAAGGAACAGCAAGCTCAAGAACCAGTAACAAACTCAATTTCAAAGAAAAGCAGGCAGATGAGTGACTGAGTGATAGATAGGGACACACAGGGTTCTCTTGTCTCCTCCACAAGTACATGCTTGGGTGCCACATTAACACATACACGTGCACCCACCACACACACCACCACCACCATTACAACATGCACACTTGGCATATACACAATAATAAAATAAGTAATTAATAAATATTATCACTCTATTTTGCTAGCAGTGTCTCATTTAATTCTTGAGGTTCTTAAGTTAGTATGGAGCAGTATATTAGCTTATCATTAAAAAGTCAACACACATTTATCAGGTTAAGATAGAACACAACAATAGTATTGTATAGTAGATCAGAGGTCCAGCATGGTCCTCACCATGACAAAATTAAGATTTTGAAAGTTCTATGTTCTTTTCTGGAAAGCCTAGTCAAGATTTGTTTTTTTGTGCTCATTTTAATTGTTTCTTGCTACTGGACAGCTAAGATCCTATGCCCTTTCTAGGTATTAGCTAAACGCCATTCCCAGCTTCTAAGGACAGAAGGTGTGTGGACACCTTTCTCCGTTTCAATGACTCAAATCTTTCTCTCAATTCTGATCTTATGGACTACTTTTTTCATCTTTACATCACTCCAGTGAGTCTTTTTGCCTTTCTTATCTAATAAGAAGGATCCATTTGATTAAATCAGCATCACCCAGATTCTTGTTTGCTACTGGTGTAAATACAAAATTCTGTGGTTATTTTGATGAAAAGTAGAAGCCAGGTGTGGTGGTACATACCTTCACTCCCACAGTGGGGAGACAAGGGCAGGAGGAAGCTATAAGTTCAAGGCCACCTTGAAACTAGCCAGTGGATTCGGGTCAGACTGAATTACAGGAAGACCCTTCCTCAAAAAAATCAAAAACGAAAACAAAAGTAGGGAAGTCACTCAAAATATTAAGACTTAATAACTATTTGGACCAGTAAACCTACTTTTGAATATATATCTGAATGAATTGGAAAAATAATTAAGAAGCACATCCATGTTTATTGTAGCATTATTTACAATATCCAAGAAATATAAAAAACTTAAGGTCCATTTGAAAGATAAGTGAGTGCAGAAAATATAACACATATAATGAAATGTTATTTAATCTTAAAATGAAAGTTTTGCTACATTGCACAACATGGATGAACCTTAATGGCATTACACTGAGTGAAAAAAGTCAGTCAAAGAAAGCCAATATTGTATGATTCAATTTATGTGAAGTATCAACACAATTCAGTTGCATAAAAAGAATTGGTTTTTGCCAGATGGGGGAAGAGAAGTACAAAATAGAAAGCTGTTTCTCAGATGAACATAATTCCATTTTTGCAAGATGATTTAAATTTCTGGATATCAGTTTCACAGCAATTTCAATGAATATATTTCATCCTATAAAGCATGCACTTAAACATAGTTAAGATAGTAAAATTTATATTATGATTATCACAATATTTTAAGAGGTAAATAAAAAGGGAAATTTATTACTCTTTGTAAATACTTATTATTTTATGAGAGAGATAAATGAGAAAATGTGCATGCTAGGGTTGCTGGCCACTTCAAATGAGCTCCAGATGCATGCACCATTAAGTGCATCTAGCTTACATGGGTTCTGGGGAATTCAGCCTAGTATCACAGGCAAGCACCCTAACCATTAAGACATTTCTCTAGCCCTATATTTATTACGCTTAGTTATGCAGCAAACTAATTTTTCCTTCTCAGACTTCATTGAAATTGCCTCACACTTTGACAAAAGAATGATAGATGGTCTGTTCAGAAAACCAGCATACATACTCTTTTATATTTATATAAATATAAGCTTTCAATGAACATTACTCTCAGAACCACTTTCATTATTGGAAATGCCCAAAGTACTCAAAAAAGACCTGTTCAATAAAGGACGGAACAAGAACTTTTGTGTGATATGGGAGTATAGAAGCTAAATACTATCCAGATAAGAGATGTATAAGAAGAAATCAACTGTTCCAATGAGACAAAGAACAGCTTCAGAAATTCACAAAAGTAATTATAGGACAGATGGAAACTGATAGGTGACACACCTAAAAAGTAAAGTAAGCCAAGCTGAACACAGCTCCAGCTGCACATGTTCCTGGCTTGGAGAAAAGCAGAACCTTATCCAAAAAGTAATTCAGGTGGTGCTGGTGTAAAGACACTGGCTTTCCTACCATCAGGACAAGCCCATAGCACTCAGAGGCCTCAATTGTAGTTGAAGGTTTTGATGAAACTGTGATTTCTATGGAGCACGGGTCAGCAGTGGAGACAAAAGTCAGTTTGTCACTCCATATGATTCAGGGGGGCAGTGGTCATGTGCCATCTTGAGAAAGTACCTAATATTGTTTAATAAGGGAATGTTGGAGGAATCACAATGCCTGGTCTCAAATTATACTAGAGAGCCACAATAACAAAACTGTATGGTGCTGGAACAAAATCAGACCCATATTCCCAAATCAAGTGAAAGAGGTGAACTTCCAAATTCAGAAGACATTTAAAACACAAAGCAGATAAGATTAAAAAAAAAACCCTTCATATAATGTATAATTAAAGCATTAAATATAGAAAACCAAAGAAAAAAAAACACTGAAAGTTGTAAAAATGAAGCATCATTATATTATATTATATTATATTATATTATATTATATTATATTATATTATATTATATTATATTTATTATATTATATTATATGTGACTACATATAATCCCAACCCTATGAGAATTCCAGCAAGTTTCCAAACAACAAAACCAAAAACAAAAAAAAAAAACCCTAAAATCCAGAAGAGTCCTGGGAGATAACACTCCCAACACAGATTACTGTATCCAGCAAAACTATTTGTCATTATTGAAGGAGAAGAAAAAACTTTCCATGATTAAAAAAATAAAGACAAATTAAATGAACTCATGACCACTAAAATAACACTGCAGAAATGCTTGTAAGAAACCTTTGTCCTGAAGAAGGAGATAAACACATTCTACTACAGGCCATAGGAAAGAATAAACACAGTGGAAAAGTAATTAAGCAAATAAGGAATATATTTTAAAAAATGGAGCACTAAAACTCAATAAAAAATGACAAGAATTAATATATACCTGTCAATAATAATATTGAACATCCATGGTCATGATTTCCCAATCAGACATTCAGGTTGGAATAGAACAGAGAATCCATCCATTTCTTATTCCAAGAAATGTACCACACCATTAAAAAGAAAAAGAAAATGATGGAAAAAGGTATGAGAAGTAGATGGAAATAGAAATAAGACACATGTCACTGCTATAAAATCTGACTTCAAACCAAAATTAGTTAGAAGAGATATAGAAAGTGTCATCATACAGATTTAGAGAACAATCCATTAAGAAGACATACAATTGTAAACATACACTGAACACTTGGGCACATAATTTTGCAAAGTAAATACTATTGTGTATGAAGACCTTCATTACCCGAAACACAGTAATCCTGGATGACGTCAATACCCCATCCTTACTCATAGATAGGTTATCTTGATCAAAAATAAATGAAGAAATATCTGAGGCAAATGATATCATAAATCAAATGGATCAAACAGATATCTACAGAACGTTTCAATGAAATACTGCAGAACACATATTCTTCTCGGCAGCCCATGAAACATTCTCAAAAATAAATCATATAACAAGACAAAAAAGAAAACCTTAACAAATAAAAGAAATTAGAAATAGTTTGTAATATTCTGGATGACTATAATATGTGTTACTCTAATCAATAAGAAAATAATACCAACAATTGACTAATGGAATTTCATAAAATTGAAAAGCTTCTGCACAACAAAGAAAACTATTAATTAACTGAAGAGAAAGCCCACAGAATGGGCAAAAGTCTTGGCTAGCTGTATATGTGACAGGATTAATATCCATAATATGCAATGAACTCAAAAACCTAAATAAGAAATCAAACACCCCAATTAATAAGTGCACTAATGAAATGTACAGTTCCCAAACCATAAAATGCAAGTGCCCAATAAACATGAAATCTCATTAGCTATCATAGAAATTCAAATGAAAACTACATTGACCTCCTATAACACCCCAGTTAAAATGGTAATCTTTCAGAAAACAAATAATCATGAATGGTAGGAATGAAGGAAACAAAGTGAACATTCCAACTCTGCTAGTGGATATGTAAAGCATTCCGGCCACTTGGAAATTAGCACAGGGGTTCCTCCCAAAGCTCAAAGTAGAGATACTTCAAAACCAAGCTATACTACTTCTGGGTATTTTAGCCCAACGATCTCCAACTTACCATGTCACAGAGATACTTGCACACCAGTGCTTATTGTACTATTCACAATAGCTGTTATGGAACCAACCTTGGCATACAAAACAGGAGTGGATAATGAAAACATATTATGTAATATCCAGTGAAATTTTTAGCCATGAAGAAGAATGAAATTATGTCATTTGCAGGAGAATGCATACAATTGTATAATTATATTAAGGGGATTAAGTTAACCTCAGAAAAGTGTCATATGTTTTCTGTCATGTGTGTATCCTAGATTTCATATAGCTATATAAAATTATAGATATACATAAGACATAAGAATTAAGTGAAAGAGTATAGGGGATTACAAGAGACTGATGTAAAGAAGAGGGGGAAGAAAAGGCAGAGGAGAGACTGTCCCTTAGGCAAGCTGAGTTACTGTATCATCTGTGTGAATGATGATCTGGCTTTGACAGAGTGGTGGGAAGGACTCCTGTCCAGAGGCAATACAATTGACCCAAGGAAACACAGTCATTTGCACACCACAAATAACTCAGGCATGACAAAGGGGAATTCACTGAGACATATTTTAATCATGTCATTTGAGTATTTGACGGCTGACTTGCTTTCTGAGTCCCTACCCACCGAGTGCCAATCACATGAGTGTGGAGACTGCACTCACTGTTGTACCTGAGTGTCTATACAAACCTGAAGCTCTGCAAACAGTGTTGAGTAACTAAATCATCAGGCAACAGTTTTGCACCAAGATAGTACCACATTTACAACACCCTAATCTGTGTCATCATTAAATATTTGGTATAGCAGTGCTTTTCCACTGGCCACTTATTTTTGCCAGTTTGTTTTATTAGTCAAAGTCCATAGGTATCACTCTTGACATATGCCATGTAGAATCTAGAAAATATGTAATGAGGGCATGTTTCTAGTTCTTCCTTACCACCAAAATTTGGGGAGGTGAAGAAATTAAAAACACATTCATGAGTCCACATTTCTGTGTCATTATCACTACTCAGGCTCTACATAGACGCACATCCTTCCTGAAGGACTTCACGAGTATGTCCACTGAAGCTGATGAAGAAGTTTCCCCATATTTGCCAGGCAGCAGACAGTTATTTCAGGTTGTTTATGTGCTGAAAGTGGGGATATTCAATATCTGACCCAATTTACAATAATTAAATCTATTTGTTATGTCATCTTTCCAGCTAAATATTTCTAATGTATTTTCTTACACTTCATTCACTAATAAAGTGTGAGAAAGCAAAGAAAGAAAATTAAACATTTTTAATTTGCAATGAAAAAGCATGGTTACTATTCTTTGAATGCTGTACTATAAAATAACTCACAAAGAAATGGTGACATTTTATAAACAGATAAAATTCCAAAAGCTTTTATCATTGTACTATCTCTTAAGATCTTCTGAGGTTTTCATATTTGAAATGTCAAAACCATTGGATCAAATTCCCTAAAGCAGGAGAAAATGCTTTTGTAAACCAGTAAGCACCATGGTTTTATACACACATATATAATACTTCTGAGAAAATGTCTGCGGTGCCTAGTAGTCTTATTCTTCTGGTTTAATTAAATTTTTTAATCTTGACACTGACTATGATATTCCTGTCTTCACAGTGCTTGATGCTACCTACATAAGACCTGTATAATAGAAGGGGAAAAATGAAGACATCAAAAGGGAAATTTGCAGAACAGGAGATGGAAAGACTGTTAGAGCCACATGTTGGGACGTTATGCTCAGAGACACTGCCTCTTACCCAAAACTGATGGCCATCCCCACACTGCATGACCCACATTCTCAAATGAGAAGGAACCCTGCAGACAGAGAGGAGGGTAACAATGGCACCAACATGGCTATATACACACTGTGTACATAGCTAATAAAAATAAATAAATAAAAATTAAAACAATAAAAAAGAGACTAGTTGGAAAGAAGAAGGGATTCAGTGGAGGGGCGATTTGGAGGAAGGAAAGGGAACATGATAAAGGGATTTAAGATCATGAAATATTGTTTATATTTATGGAAGATGTCAATAATTAGTTAAAATATATTCCTGCATCAACCACACTGTGGTGCCTTTGCATATATGCCCCACAACACAAATACGCAAAGAATGACCAAGGTAGGAGGAGGAAAAGATATGTAGTTTTGGGCTGGAGAGATGGCTTAGCGGTTAAGCGCTTGCCTGTGAAGCCTAAGGACCCCGGTTCGAGGCTCGGTTCTCCAGGTCCCACGTTAGCCAGATGCACAAGGGGGCGCACGTGTCTGGAGTTCGTTTGCAGAGGCTGGAAGCCCTGGCACGCCCATTTCTCTCTCCCCCTCTATCTGTCTTTCTCTCTGAGTCTGTCGCTCTCAAATAAATAAATTTAAAAAAAAAAAAAAAAAGATGTGTAGTTTTTCATTCCTGTGTTAGGAAACCAAAAGCATAATCACTATTTTTTTTCTAAATGACAGTTCTTAACCTTTATGACACGAGTAAATACCTAGATGAAAAACAAGACTTTTGCAAATCTCCCTGCCTTCCTTTTTATACTGATGAGAACAGCTTCTGACACAGATATATGTAATGATCTTTGCCTTATCTGTTAAGCTTGCTTCTGCTGCACAAGACAGGACCCAACACCCTTTCCAATCTCTCCAGAGAAGGGTCTTCTATGTTCCTTAGTGCTCAATGGGAGCATTTCACTTCCTTAGTTACAGAAACATGTTTGTCAGGTCTCTGCTGACACCTGTTCATCCACATTCCCATCATGTCGCATTCCTCCCTTCAGCACACTGACTTGATACTTTCACTCTCAGGTAACAAAACACACACACACACACACACACACACACACACACACACACACACACACATATGGAAATATGAAATGGTGTGGTGGTTTGATTGAGGTGAGCCCCATTAACATGTGTTCTGAATGCTAGGTTCCCAGCTGATGGAGATTTGGGAATGAATGCCTCCTAGAGGGGGTGTATTGTTGGGGGCATGCTTATGGGTGTTATAGCCAGTTTCCCCATGTCACTGTTTGGCATATTCTCCTGTTCTTGTTGCCAACATTGTATTTGCCGGTAAGTGATGTCCACCCTCTTCTCATGTCATCATTTTCCCCTGCCATTGTGGAGCTTCCTCTCAAGCTTTTAAACCAAAATAAACCTCTTTTTCCCACAAGCTGCTCTTGGTCAGGTGATTTCTACCAGCAATGTGAACCTGACTGCAACAGTAAAGTGGTACTGAGAAGTGTGATTTCTGCTAGACACTTGAATGTGGCCTTTTGAAGCTGATATTCAAGAGGAATGTGGAAGGACTTGAAATCTTGACCTAAGAGATGCCTTGCAGTGCTGTAAGTACAGCTTGATGGACTATCCTGGTCAGAGTTGAAAGACTTGAATGCAGTAAGAACTATGGACTGTGAGATTTGGCTTATGAGGGTGAGAAAAAGCTTTGCGTGGATGGGCTAAAGGCAAGTTGTGTGAAAAGCTTGCAGTTATACCCATGTCCTGAGAAGTTGTGCAGGGTTGCTTTGCATAGAAATGAACTGGTGTGAGCAGAGGGATACGGCACAGAAAAAATGAAATGTTTGGACCTAAATTGCTGCCCATTCACCTGCAAATTGTTTGAGAGATTACAAATTTCATATTGGGCTAGCTGACCTGAACTGGGGCAACAAGAAGACTGTAGACTCTTTTGAAGGGGCCTAAGTGCTCAAGGAATGTCCTGTTGTTCAATGTCTACTTTATTCCCCCCTGGATTAACAAATTGGCACTATTCCTGGTTTTGTGGAGTATAAGGCATGCAGGAAAGGGAGGGTCATTGACTTTGCAACATGGTCTTATGTTTTGGAAATGACCATTGGCATTGTGCTACTATGTGTTTGGGGGAAATTTTTTGGTATTATGGTACAGTTAAAAGACCTTGGACTATGGGGATGTATGAACATCATTGGAATTGATAAAAAAAACTATGGGACTTTTAAAGTTGTACTGAATGTATTGTGTTTTATAGCATGTATGGATATCAGTTTATGGGGGCCAGGGGCAGAATGTGGTGGTTTGATTCAGGTAACCCCCATAAACCTAGGCATTCTGAATGCTAGGCTACCAGCTGATGGAGATTTGGGCATTAATGCCTCCTGGAGGGAGTGTATTGTTGGAGGCAGGCTTATGGCTGTTATAGCCAGTTTCCCCATGCCAGTATTTGGCATGTTCTCCTGTTGCTATTGTCCACCTTATGTTGGATGATGTCCACCCTCTGCTCATGCCATCGTTTTCTCCTTCCATCATGAAGCTTCCCCTCAAGCCTGTAACCCAAAATAAACCCATTAGTTGCTCTTGGTCAGGTGATTTCTACCAGCAATGCAAACCTGACTGTAACAGATGGGTAGCTCAGAAAAATAAGTATGCCTTAGGGAGGCTGCATGATGAGCATAGGAATAAGTTGGAGAAGTCTATGCAAATATCTTTCTTCAGCATAAGTTAAATTTAGGTTATAAATAGAATCTAGCCATTGGTCTGTAAGAAATAGCACAGATACTTAGAACGCATGGTCAAGTGACATTTGACCAATTTTTTTTTTTACAAATATCTCTACATAAGGAGTAGTAATTAGAGTTAGATGTAATAGCCTACTGCAAATGGAACTCTAAGCCTGATTTTCTTTTCTCAGTGTGTTTATCATTGGCATATAAGAAGGCTACTGATTATTGTGGTTGATTTTGTCACCTGCTATACTTTTGCTAAAAGTGTTCATCAGCACTAGGTGTTTTCTAGTGGAGGTTTTAGGTTCTCTTATATGTAAAATCTTACCATCTACAAATAAGGATAATTTTATATCCTTCTTTCTAAATTGTATCCCTTTTAGTTCTTTCTTGTGTCTCATCACTCCAGCTAAGACTTCAAGCCACATATTAAATACATAGCACTGGAGACACCCTTGCTTATCTTAGTGGGAATACTTTGAGATTTTTGCAAGTGAGCATGATGTTGGCTATAGGATTTTTTGAAAATAGCCCTTATTATATTGAGATATGTTCCCTCCATTCCTAGTCTATCCAATGTTTAAATGGATGGTGGATTTGGTCAAAGACCCTTTCTAAGCTATTTACATAGATGATTATATAACTTCTGACCTTGAGTATATTTATGTGATGTACAATGTTTATGAATTTCTGTATGTTGAACCATTCCTGCATTCCTGGAATAAAAGCTACTTGATTGAGGTGAATGATATATTTAATATGTCCGTGGATTCAATTGACAACATTTTTACTGAGACTTTTTCTGTCAATTTTCATGAGAGACATTGGTCTTTAGTTGAATTTTTGTTGTATCTCTGTCTTGCTTTGCTATTAATGTAATGCTGACCTCATAGAAGGAGTTATAGAGCATTGCCTTTTCTCAATTTTATGAAATAACTTGTCAGGCAATGGTTTCAGTTCTTCCTTAACGGTCTAATAGAGTACTATAATGATGCTATCTGAACTTGGCTACCTTTTTAATTGGGTAGTCTTCTTACTTTCTTTTATTTATTTGAGAGCAACAGACAGAGAGAGAAAGAGAGAATGGGCACACCAGGGCTTCCAGCCACTGCAAACGAACTCCAGATGCATGTGTCCCCTTGTGCATCTGGCTAACATGGGTTCTGGGTAATAAAGCCTCGAACCCAGGTCCTTAGGCTTCACAGGCAAGCACTTGACTGCTAAGCCATCTCTCCAGCCCCACCCCCCTTTTTTGAGGTAGGGTCTCACTCTAGCTCTGGTTGACCTGGAATTCACTACATAGTTTCAAGGTGGCCTTGAACTCTTGGTGATCCTCCTACCTCTGCCCCTGAGTGCTGGAATTAAAGGCATGTGCCACCATGCCTGGAAAATTGGGTGATTTTCAATTATTTCTTTCATCTTATTGCTTATTATAGATATTTTAAATTATATATCTCACCACTGTTTAGCATTGGTAGGTCATACATATTGAAAATTTTGTCTATATCTTTTAGATTTTCAAGGTTGGTAGAATATAGTTTTTTTTTTTTTTTTAAATTTTTATTAACATTTTCCATGATTATAAAATATATCCCATGGTAATTCCCTCCCTCCCCACCCCCACACTTTCCCGTTTGAAATTCCATTCTCAATCATATTACCTCCCCATTACAATCATTGTAATTACATATATACAATATCAACCTATTAAGTATCCTCCTCCCTTCCTTTCTCCACCCTTTATGTCTCCTTTTCAACTTACTGGCCTCTGCTACTAAGTATTTTCATTCTCACACAGAAGCCCAGTCATCTGTAGCTAGGATCCCCATATGAGGGAGAACATGTGGCGCTTGGCTTTCTGGGCCTGGGTTACCTGACTTAGTATAATACTTTCCAGGTCCATCCATTTTTCTGCAAATTTCATAACTTCATTTTTCTTTACCGCTGAGTAGAACTCCATTGTATAAATGTACCACATCTTCATTATCCACTCATCTGTTGAGGGACATCTAGGCTGGTTCCATTTCCCAGCTATTATAAATTGAGCAGCAATAAACATGGTTGAGCATGTACTTCTAAGGAAATGAGATGAGTCCTTTGGATATATGCCTAGGAGTGCTATAGCTGGGTCATATGGTAGATCAATCTCTAGCTGCTTTAGGAACCTCCACACTGTTTTCCACAATGGCTGGACCAGATTGCATTCCCACCAGCAGTGCAGAAGGGTTCCTTTTTTTCCACATCCCCGCCAACATTTATGATCATTTGTTTTCATGATGGTGGCCAATCTGACAGGAGTGAGATGGAATCTCAATGTAGTTTTAATCTGCATTTCCCTGATGACTAGTGACGTAGAACATTTTTTTAGGTGCTTATATGCCATTCGTATTTCTTCCTTTGAGAACTCTCTATTTAGCTCCTTAGCCCATTATTTGATTGGCCTGTTTGATTCCTTATTAGTTAACTTTTTGAGTTCTTTGTATATCCTAGATATTAATCCTCTATCAGATATATAGCTGGCGAAGATTTTTTCCCATTCTGTAGGTTGCCTCTTTGCTTTTTTCACTGTGTCCTTTGCGGTGCAAAATCTTTGTAATTTCATTAGGTCCCAGTGGTTAATCTGTGGTTTTATTGCCTGAGCAATTGGGGTTGTATTCAGAAAGTCTTTGCCAAGACCAATATGTTGAAGGGTTTCCCCTACTTTTTCCTCTAGCAGTTTCAAAGTTTCCGGTCTGATGTTAAGGTCTTTAATCCATTTGGACTTAATTCTTGTGCATGGCGAGAGAGAAGAATCTATTTTCATCCTTCTGCAGATATTTATCCAGTTTTCAAAACACCATTTGCTGAAGAGGCTGTCTCTTCTCCAATGAGTATTTTTGGCATTTTTATCGAATATCAGGTGGCTATAGCTACTTGGGCTTACATCTGGGTCCTCTATTCTGTTCCACTGATCTACATGTCTGTTTTTGTGCCAGTACCATGCTGTTTTTGTTACTATGGCTCTGTAGTATAGGTTAAAATCAGGTATGGTGATACCACCAGCCTCTTTTTTGTTGCTCAGTATTATTTTAGATATTCGAGGTTTTTTATGATTCCAAATGAATTTTTGGATTGTTTTTTCTATTTCCATGAAGAAAGCCTTTGGAATTTTGATAGGGATTGCATTAAATGTGCAGATTGCTTTAGGTAAGATTGCCATTTTCACGATATTGATTCTTCCAAGCCAGGAACAAGGGATGTTTCTCCACTTTCTAGTGTCTTCTGCAATTTCTCGCTTGAGTGTCTTAAAGTTCTCATTGTATAGATTCTTTACTTCCTTAGTTAGGTTTATTCCAAGGTATTTTATTTTTTTTGATGCAATTGTGAATGGGAGTGATTCTCTGATTTCATCCTCTGTGTGTTTGTTGTTAGCATATACGAAGGCTACTGATTTCTGTGTATTTATTTTGTATCCTGCTACATTGCTGTAGGTTTTGATCAGCTCTAACAGCTTGCTAGTAGAGTCTTTAGGGTCCTTTATGTATAGAATCATGTCATCTGCAAATAATGATAACTTGATTTCTTCCTTTCCAATTTGTATCCCTTTTATGTGTGTCTCTTGCCTTATTGCTATGGCTAAGACTTCCAAAACTATATTAAATAGAAGTGGAGACAGTGGACACCCTTGTCTTGTTCCTGATTTTAGTGGAAAAGCTTCCAGTTTTTCCCCATTTAGTAATATGTTGGCTGTAGGCTTGTCATAAATAGCCTTTATTATATTGAGATATGTTCCTTCTATTCCCAGTCTCTGTAGGACTTTTATCATGAAGGGATGTTGGATTTTGTCAAATGCTTTCTCTGCATCTAATGAGATGATCATGTGATTTTTGTCCTTCAACCCATTTATGTAATGTATTACATTTATAGATTTGCGTATGTTGAACCATCCCTGCATCTCTGGGATAAAGCCTACTTGGTCAGGGTGAATGATCTTTTTGATATACTCTTGTATTCTGTTTGCCAATATTTTGTTGAGAATTTTTGCATCTATGTTCATGAGGGAAATTGGTCTGTAATTTTCTTTTTTTGTTCTATCTTTGCCTGGTTTTGGTATCAGGGTGATGCTGGCCTCATAGAAGGAGTTTGGTAGGATTCCTTCTTTTTCTATTTCCTGGAAAAGCTTAAGAAGCAATGGTGTTAGCTCTTCCTTAAAAGTCTGGTAAAATTCAGCAGTGAATCCATCCGGGCCTGGGCTTTTTTTAGTTGGGAGATTATTGATAACTGCTCGGATCTCCATGTTTGTTATAGGTCTATTTAAGTGATTAATCTCATTTTGATTTAATTTAGGTAGGTCATATAGATCAAGGAAATCATCCATTTCTTTCAGATTTTCATACTTTGTGGAGTATATGCTTTTATAGTATGTCCCTATAATTTTTTGAATTTCTCTGGAATCTGTTGTGATGTTACCTTGTTCATCTCTGATTTTATTAATTTGTGTCTCTTCTCTCTTTCTTTTGGTCAGATTTGCTAAGGGTTTATCAATCTTGTTTACCCTTTCAAGAACCAACTCTTTGTTTCATTAATTCTTTGGATTGTTCTTTTTGTTTCTATTTCATTAATTTCTGCCCTAATCTTTATTATTTCTTCCCGTCTACTACTTTTTGGTTTGCCTTGTTCTTCTTTTTCCAAGGCTTTAAGGCGAAGCATTAGGTTGTTTACTTGCGACCTTTCTAATTTCTTAATATAGGCACTTAAGGCTATAAATTTACCTCTTAGAACTGCCTTCATTGTGTCCCAGAGATTTTGGTATGTTGTGTTCTCATTATCATTTGACTCTATAAATTTTTTGATTTCCTTTTTGATTTCTTCATTGACCCACTCATCATTTAGTAGTGTATTGTTTAGTTTCCATGATTTTGTGTATGCTCTATAGCCTTTCTTGCTACTGATTTGTAGTTTAATTCCATTGTGGTCAGATAGAATGCAAGGAATTATTTCAATTTTCCTGAATTTGTTAAGATTTGCTTTGTGTCCTAATATATGGTCTATTTTAGAGAATGTTCCATGTGCTGCTGAAAAGAATGTATATTCTGCAGCCTTTGGATGAAATGTCCTGTATATATCTGTTAGGTCCATTCCTTCTATGACCTCATTTAGTCCAGATGCCTCTCTGTTTATTCTTTCCCTGGATGACCTGTCAATTGATGAGAGTGGGGTGTTAAAGTCACCCACCACCACCTGTGTTTGGTGTTATCTGTGACCTTAGTTCTAATAGTGTTTGTTTGACGAATTTGGGAGCCCCCATGTTAGGTGCATATATGTTTAGGATTGTAATGTCCTCCTGTTGTAGTGTGCCCTTAATCAATATAAAGTGACCTTCCTTATCTTTTTTGACTAACTTCGGACTAAAGTCCACCCTGTCTGATATTAGGATAGCAACCCCTGCTTGTTTTCTAGGCCCATTTGCTTGAAACACCGTCTTCCAACCTTTCACCCTAAGATAATGTCTATCCTTTGTAGAAAGGTGAGTTTCTTGAAGACAACAAATTGTAGGATCCTGCTTTTTAACCCAGTCTGCAAATCTATGTCTTTTCGTTGGGGCATTGAGACCGTTGATATTAAGAGATATTATTGAAAGGTGTGTATTTATGTTTGCCATTTGTGTGTGTGTGTGTGTGTGTGTTACTTGTTCTACCTGTGCTCTCTTCTGTTAACTGGTATTTGAGTATGGCTGGTTTTGTCTAGGTTCCTTATATGTGTGCTTTTCCTTTTGTTCAGCATGGAGGATTCTATCATGTATTTTCTGTAGAGCTGGTTTTGTCTTCAGATATTCCTTTAACCTGCTTTTGTCATGGAATGTCTTTATTTCTCCATCTATTTGGATGGATAACTTTGCAGGATAAAGTAACCTTGGTTGACAGTTGTTATCTTTCAGAACTTGGAATATATCACTCCAGGCCCTTCTGGCTTTAAAAGTTTGTGTTGAATAATCTGCTGTAATCCTGATGGGCTTGCTTTTGTAGGTAACTTGATTTTTCTCTCTAACTGCTTTCAATATTTTTTCTTTGGTTTGTGTGTTTGGAAGTTTGAGTATAATGTGGCGAGGAGAGTTTCTTTCTGGGTTTTGTCTGGCTGGGGTTCTAAAGGCTTCCTGTATCTGTATTGGCACCTCTTTCCCAATTTGGGGAAAATTTTCCTCTATGATTTTGTTGAAGATGCCTACTATGCCTCTGGAGTGGAATTCTTCTCCTTCTACTATGCCCTGAATTCTTATATTGGATCTTTTCATAGTGTCCCGAATATCTTGAAATTCCCACTCATACTTTTCTATAAGTTTGTCTTTCTCTTTGTTGGACTGCATTAGGTCTGCCACCTGATCTTCTAGCTTAGATATTCTGTCCTCTCCCTCATCCATCCTACTGGTGAGATTTTCTACAGAGTTTTTTATTTCATTAACTGTGTTCTTCATTGCTAGTAATTCTGACTGGTTTTTCTTTATTATTTCTATTTCTCTATTTATGTCTTGTATTGCCTTCTTTATTTCATTAAATTGGTGTCCTGCCTCTTCTTTGATTCCTTTGATTTCCTCTTTGATTTCCTCTTTGATTTCTTCTTTGATTGTTTTCATGTGTTCTTTGACCTCTTTGAACATATTTATAATTATTCTTTTGAACTCTTTCTCAGGCATTTCCTCTAACTCTTTCTCACTGGAGGACATTTCTGATGCATTAATACTTTTAGGTGGATTTATATCGTCTTGCTTTTTAGTGTTTCTTGTGTTATAATGTATATATTTTTGCATCTTGGATTAAGTTAATGCTTGGATTTTCTAGCTAGCTGTGTATTCTTAGCTGTATCAATTGATTTGATGTAATATATTTTCAGGGTAGGACCTTAAGGTATTAGGTGTGGCTCTTAAGACTCTCAGAGTATCTACAAAGATGTTCTTAGGGGTTGAGTTTCCCTGCTATAGGAGTATTCAAGCAGGCTGAGTGGAATAATATACTGGTAGATTCTAAAATTTAGCTAAACACTGTACCCATTCCATCAAAAACAGCCCCGAGTATGTATGCAAGAGTAGTTATTATAATGACCAGATCCTCTATCAACAAAGAGGTTTAGATTTCTGGTCTGTTGAGGTATCCAAGTCAGCTTGTGACCAAGTGAGACCCTTCCCTGGTGCAATCCCAGTTACCTTGGGTGATTGTGGTCTCAGTCAAGTTGCTGCCTGGGTCGTCGGGCTGCTGTTCTGATTTCTGGAGCTGGGCACTTGCTTTTCCTACGGGGCAAACTGAGCCGCTGCTGCCGCCTCTGCAGCTGTTGTAGGTGCCACCCCCGGAGCCCCCACCGCTGCTGAAGCTGCCGTTGCCGTGTCCACCGCTGCTGCTCACCCCGAAGCCGCTGCTGCGGGATCTGTCACCGCTGCAGCTCCTGGGTCCGCTGCTGCTGGGGCCACTGGTACCGGTGCTGGAGCCGCTGAAGTTGCTGCCGAATTCTGCTCCTGCTTGGGTCCCGCCGTCAGCCCAAGTTGGCGTGGCTGGGTCCCGGGCCGCTGCTGTGTTCGCTGGAGCTGGGTTCAGGCGGCGGTGGGGGAGGGGAGGGAGCCGCGGCTGCTCTGGTTGTATCGCTTCTCCACGTGTGCTTTAACCTCGCGGTCTGCTCCCCCCTCCGTTGCTCGCTGCCGCTCTCCCCTCACGTTTCCTGAGTTGCGGAGAGAGCGGTGTGAGGGGAAAATCCCGCACCTGGCTTGTCCTGCGGCTCGAGCCGAGAGTCCGGCGGTTTTCTGCCGCTCCGCAGTTGCGGCGGGTAGCCGAGCCACCCTGGAGCCGCTGTTCCCGCCTGTGCAGGCTCTGGATGCTCTATAACTCTTCCACTTCTCCGCTGCCGCCTCAACTTCCTATACACCTCACTTTTTAGTAAAAGTGTGTATTTTGCTGAGTTTTTTTTGGTCTTTCCCCCCCCAGGCTGCTTTGGCGTGGTACCTACGCCGCCATCTTAACCGGAAGTCGAATATAGTTTTTTGAATCATGTCATTGTTATTCTCTCAATTTCTTTGATATGTAGCAGTACTGATCAATTCTTTGTTTCAACTCTTTTAATTCCTTTTCATTTCCGTTGCATTGATATCTGCCTGATTTTGATTATTTCTTTCCACATGGCTAACTCCACAATGCACGACCCATTTACACCAACACAGAGTCCATTGGGAGGGGGTAGATCATGGATGAGCCTAAACAATGGTACCAAACTGCCTGTATTTGCTGAAAAGAAAACTAATAAATTAAATTAAAAAAAAAAAAAAAGAAAAGGGTGAGTTAAACACTGTCATGGCTGATGATTTTGTGGAGTTCATTGTTTCCTCATTCTTCATTGGCTTAGCAACAGTTCTAGCTTTGGTATGATATTTGTCCTCCTGTAGCCTCTTGATTCTGTTTATTCTTCTCTTTAATGTGAAGTATTCCATCCAGTATCATTTGTAGTGCTGGCTTAGTGCTTGTAAGTTCCTTTAGCCCGCTTTTATTTTAAGAAGTTTGTCTTTCTCTTTCAATTAATTATAGGAGATAATTTTTATGGGTATAGTATTTCTGTTTGTCAGGTATGATCTAACAGTACTTGAATTACATCATTTATGGCCATTCTAACATGTAGGGTTTCCATTGAAAAATGGCTGTTATTCTATTGAGCTTGCTTTTATATGATGAGATACTTTTCCATTGTAGCTTTCAGTATTCATTCTGTCTTATGTGTATCTAGTGTTTTGACTATAATATGACATGGTGAATTTATTTTCTTATCCTGTTAATTCGGTATACTGTTGCCTCTTATACTTGGCATTTTTTTTTCTCTATATTGGGGGAATTGGCTTCCATTATTTAATTCAAAATATTTTCTCTGCCATTGAACTGAAATTCTTCTTGCATGCCCATAACTTGCGCATTATGGCTCATAGTGTTGTCATTGTTGTTATTATTATTATTATTTATTATTATTGTTTTATAGTCTTTGGTTTTGGCTCCCTGATCTCTTTCCTCCTCTTTGTCCAAGTCCTGATAGTCTGCCCTTCACATATTCTATTTTATTTTAAGGCTTTTCAGGGAGGCTTTGATTTGAGTTATTGCATTTTTCATTTGTATATGGTTTTTCCTCAGTGTTTCTGTCCTTGTAGTGAGTTCCATTTTCAAATCATGGTTGGACTTTCTTATTTCATTTAGCTGATTGCTTGTGTTCTCTCAGAAGTCACTCTGACTTTTTTTTTTTTTATTATTCTCATGTCCCCTTTGAATTCCATCAGTTGACTTTGAGTTCTTCCAGTGTTTGTTGGTACTCTCCTGGGTTTCATTCAAGCATTTATTCATGTTAACTTAAGTTCATCATATTTATTTATCATAATTGTCCTTTTGATTTCTTTATACTGGATTTCCTTAAAGCAACTCTCTTAGGAGGACTGTGCTATAGAACTGGGCATTCTTTTTTTTTTTTTTTTTTTTTGAAATTTAAAGAAAAAAATTATTGAAGATCTGAAAAACAACTTCTACAAGATGGACTTTTCCATGAAATTGTGCTGCAGTCTTGGTCGGTGTAATTTGCCTTGATCTTTGTGTTACTTGTTTACTGGTGGGATTTCCCATTTGGGGAAATTCTGTTTTCCTTGCTGTAAATGCTGGAGTTTACACAAGGTAGAAGTAGGGCCTTATATAAGGTAGAAATAGGTCCTAGAAAGGCTACAAGATGGGGAGGAGTGTTGTGGTTACAAGTGGACGGCTCACATAGATAGGGGCATGCTTAAGGGAGAGGTATGGGATTGTATAAGGCTTTGAAGTAAGAAGTGGGATGGTGTGACTTTGTTCATTAATGGTGAATGAGAATGGGTAACACCTTGGACAAGTGAACTAAATATAAGAAGGGTGCTAGGAATGGGGGATTCACAGAAGCTGGGCTTGACCATGCTGGCAAGGACACATGAACACGTGTGGAGAGACTGGGATCTCACCTTCAGCTGGGCTAAGAACCAGAAGATACATGTGGATGAAGTATGGAAGAACTCGGGTATTGAGAAGAAACTGGGGTATCACACCTGGTGATATGGCTGGGCTATGGATCCAGAGAGACCCACAGGTATGATAGGTGAGGGTTCTGGGGTAGTGGTTGGAGAGAAGTTGGGAACTCACTCAACAAACTAGCATCAAACTCAAGGAGACACACAAATGGAGTAGATAAGGATTTTCTAGAAGTTTTTTTTTTTTTTTTTATGGAGGCATGTGTATTTTATACATACATATAAATATACAGGTTTGATGTGATTGCACGTATGTGTGTAATGCATGTGTATGCTTGATGTGTGTGTGTCAAAGGATAAACTCTCAGGTAAAACTCAGGAAATACATCCATATCTTTTTGAAACAGGATCTCTCACTGGCCTGGAACTGACCAATTAGGCTAGATTGGCTGACCAGTGAACCCCAGGGATTCTGTCTCTTCCTCCACTGTGCTGGAGTTATAAGTGTGTACCTCCATGACTGGTTTTCACAGGAGTACTGGAGATTTAACTCCAATTTTCATGCTTATAAGCAAGCCTTTTACCCAACTGAGACAGCTCCCCAACCTCTAGTTTCAGTTTGCTGACTAACTTCCATACTGATTTCCACAGCAACTCACATCTTCCAAATTTTAAATTGAATGGGAATACCTATTAGCCTAATTTGATTATTACACATCATATACATGTACTGAATTACCATAAGGCACCTTCCATAAAGATACATTGAACATTATGTGTCAGTATAAAGAATAAAATTAAACATTGAAATTGGAAATCGTAGAATCCAGTTGAATAATAGAGACCCCTTTGCCAAAGGAAGATGAGGAGCTAAAACTAGAGGGCTGTAAGGAAAGGGAAGGACAGAATCTAAAAAAATCAAGTGTGAGTAAAGAAAATAAGCCCTTCTGGAGGCCTTAGGGAAATGTTACAGAAAAGAGCTGAGTTGCAGGCAAGAATGTGGTGGGGTAGTGCAGGGGAGGTAAAGAAGGTTCTGAAGCTGGTAAAGATGAGGGACACGTAACCAATCAGAGAGCAATAGTTCCTGGCTCAAGACATGATGGCAAGTGACTCTGCCCTAAGTCAAATGCAAGCATGTCTGCCTCCAAGCTGGGATGTGCTGCTTTTCAGAGAGAAAATTCACCCCAATTAATGAGTTGGATGTTGGATAGAAAGAATTATCTATTTTAATGCTCTCATTCATCTCATTTATTCTTGACAATTTCAAGGACATTAGGAGCTTTTCAATGGTTTTATGTCAGAAAATGTAACAGGAAAAAGAATAGTTATGCACTCACAGAAAACGAAAGCTTCAGGATCACCATTTTACTTTAGAAGCTCAATGAATGTAACACCTCAGGTGAGTCTTTTGAGTTGACAGAGATGTTATGTGAATTGAGACTGCAATTCTATTTTACAATTGATAAGACACATTTTACAAACTGTTGCTGCACTGGAATGCCTCCTGAAAGAAATAATTTAAAATGAAAAATGACAATGGAAAGATCAAATTCTCATCGAAAGTGATTATTCTGGCTGAAAAAGTATGCAAAATATCTTGAATGCATATGCATTATGCTGAATGCACATCCTTCAGCATTCATTGCCTTAAATATTGAATGTACTTCAGGAAGAAGTTTCTACACTCAAACATGCTATTCTTAAACCCTTGTAAACAAAATGGCATCAGCCCAGATTAAATAGTATTCCAGAGGTTGGAGCAGTGATCCAGTTAGGAAAGTCCTTGGCTTTCATGTATGAGGACCTAAGTTCAATCTTCAGGATCCACATTGTAGAAAACCTGGGCATGGTGGTGCATGAGCACTGGGTTAGGCAGAAACAGGTGGATCCCTGGGGCTTGCCAACCAGCCAGTCTAGCATAGTTTGCAGGTTCCAGGCCAGTGAGAGAACCTATCACAAAAAGGCGGGTGGTGCTTAAGAGATGACTCAGCGGTTAACTGAGATTCTGGCACAAGTGTGAGGGCCCAAGAGAACCTGAGGGAGATCACCTGAGTTTGGATCTCTAGAACCCACATTAGAATCCCCAGAGCCACGTGTGCATGCTTGTAACCCCCGTAGCATAGCAGAGCAGAGACCTAGGAATTCCCAAAGCTTGTGATAAAATGAAAAGCTGTGGGATCAGTAAAAGACTCTGACTCAGAGAAGAACAGCTGAAAGAGCAAAGACCCATGACACTCAACTTTCCACTCCAGCCACTCCAAGTGAGTATATCCTACCACAGGCAAACACACAGTTGCCACACACAGTTGCATATAAAACACACGCACCAAAACAATAAAAAGATGGATTGTTCCTACGAAACAACACCAGAAATTTCCCTCTGGCCTACAAACACAAGTATACAGGCAATCACACACATGTGTACCCCCATGCACAAACATATATGCACGTGAACACATACACACTAAACATAGCCTGAATTCATTATTTTCCACTTTGCAAAATGATATAGTGCAATGTAATGTCAAGATATCTAAGAATGGGATGTTGGCTATAGTTACTGAATCCCTCAGACCATATAATATCACTGAAGAATTATTCTTATATCTAAGTTCCTGTAGCATTACTTGTTAAGCAACTTCTCAGAACAATGGAATACCATAGAATATTTTTACTAACATATGCTGGGGAAAAAACGGTAGCTGTAATTCTTTCTGCCAGCAAATATAAATTTTTTTGCCTTCTGGTAAATAATATGTTTTCTTTGGTTTTTTTTTTTTTTTTTATCCCCAAGTGATCTGCATTGTCTTTATTACCCTCAGGCAGAATGCAAGAAGATTATTTTCCTTGGCTTTTCAATGACAGTGGACACATATTAGTTTATTTACTTATTTCCTTTATGGTTTTTCCTTGAAAATCCCTACTGTTTTCTTGTACAACCATAAAGGATATGTAACAGGAAAAAAAAAAAAAAAAAAAAAAGCAGTGATTATGTGACCTGGAAACTCATGATTGACCAAAGCCTGAACACCTGACCTGAGTCAGAATGGTCAGAGTCTTTCAAGGATTTCAGAACTTCTTGGATGCAGGAACAAATACCTAAAATTCAGGTGTTCTTGCTCCCATATTTTCTATAAGAGGGGCCAAAGAACCAATTGAAGGTGCTCTACGGACAGGAAGGTAATAAAGAATAGGACACATAGAGATGTGCTTCCAACTGTTCTGTGAGTCTTTAACAGAGTGTGCTGGTAGATAGAAAATAAACTCGCTTTTTCTTTTTTTTTTTTTTTTTTTTTTGCTAAGTCCAAGGTTTGCAGAGAGACACCCAGTGACTTCGTGTACTGATACGACTGTTCTCCCTATTTTTCCAAGGCCACTATATCTGGAAATACTGCTCTTCAAGCAAACAAACAAAATATTAAGCATTCAAGACGTGGTTGCAACTAAAATTTCTCTTCGAAGTGCTTATGAATAATTTATGACGTGGGAGGCATTTGTCTTTTTATGTCAACACTCCCTTTGAGAATACCTATGCTAACTATGATTTTGGGGTGAAGATGAGGTTCAAGGTTTACTATAAAGTTGTACTGTGCTATAAGCACTACAGACAGTATTGATCTCCATAGTCACACAGCACAGGAACGAAACTGAAGCTCAGAAATCAATTGGCTTGGACAGGTATTAGCCACCTTGAGACACTTTCAAGAAAATACTGACACCATCCTCCTCTATTTTAGGCAAAGCTTGCCAACAGACAATTTTTAGCTGTCATACCCTTTGGTATAACTTCAAGTGAAGAAAGATGCATCATCCATGTGACTCTGGAATTTTGGAGTTCTGGAGGTTTATGAACCCCAACTTTCAGGCTCTTGTCTATTTAAAAAAGAATTGTAAAAAACCAGACTGAGGAGGATAAATTATAAATTATTTAATTATTTTGGGAGAAATGAATCATAAGGTTTATTTAAGGAAAAATATTATCTAGAAAAAGCCTAAAGAGGTTTTACACACACACACAGACAGAGAGAGAGAGAGAACAAACACTAGATCTAGAAACCCATGCCAAGAGATTTAGAAGAAACATTCACAGGCTCCCAGAGGAGTAAAGATTAAAAACACCAGTCCTGCAGGCTACATAGAAGGAACTTAAGAGATTAGTTAGTGAACTACTTGGGGAGTAAGGAAGGATAACAGAGAGAAAAGCAACAAAGCAAGGACCAGGAAATTCAGACTTCTAGAAAATGAGTAGTAAAGAACGTCAAGACAGTTATTACGGATGTGGTAGACTCAGTTTAGAAAAAAAATCATAACAAAAGTCAAAGAGGCATCTGGGAACAGAATACATGGGAAGAATGAACAGAAAAGTACTCAGGTAACAAGAGCCAGGCTTGGAGAGGGGAGACACTTAATATTCAGAGGAAAGAACTACAGCTCAATTAGGTGGCCAGGATGGAAGAAGCGCTGTAATTCCTTTCCCCTTCCTAGCTAGCTAGAGAAAAGGGGAAAAGCAGAGACCAAGGCCTGGTGCCAAAAGAATCCTGCCAAGAGGCCAGCCACACACACAACAGCTCCTTTATAGCCAATTAAGTTGGACTTTGTCATCAGACTCAGGTATGTTTGGGGGGACCTGATTCCTTTGAGGATTCAAGGGGCTGACCCAAAGAGGCCAGCCAACCCACATATGCTAGACTGGAAAAGAAACAGGGTACACTTCAGCCATCATGAGATGAGACTGGACCAGATGCTGACTTCCAGTTTTGCAGTTTTGTCAGGACAAATGAAGTGACATCTCTTTGTACTCTCTCTTAGGGCTTTTGTCCCTGAACTACCTTGCTCCTCTTTGTCCCTCAACTCAAAGTCTGCAGATCGTAGTGAGTGGCTGCTTGACAGTAAAAAAGATCACCATGCAATAATTTTTCAGGAGCATTCTAGTCTCAGCTTGCAGGCATACCTTGCTACTCAATTTCTCCTCTGCCCACTCTGCTTCCTTAGGCTCCCTGGATGCCCTTTAGTAAACAGGTAATCACTAATTCAGAGTCTGCACCCTAAGAAACCCTACCTGTGGCATCAGTTGAATTCTCCGAGTTGCTCCAGCCAGCAAGGGTTTAACATGAATGTAATCATCTTTGTGATCCCAAGAGAGTGCTTTCCTACTCTTTGTTGGCCCCAGTGTATCTAACACATCTCTACAAAACATATCACTGAGTTATAACTGTTCAGTTCACAATGTTTGCTTTGTCAATAAATATAGTCTTTAAAACAATTATTTCAGAGATAGCTCTGTGAAATGTGTGAAACAAAATTTAAAAATAGAAAGACAGCCTTTCCCTACTGGGAACACATCTATAAATACACAGCATCCAAAATTTGAAAGTGAAAGGTTTTATTCCATAAAAGAAATTTCACTTAGTACAAGTCAGAATAGCTCACTTTTGAATAAAAGTGATGTTCTCAATTTTCATTCTTTCTGCAACATACTCCTATATACACTACATTTCAACCTTTAACCTCAGTTCCAAGTAAAATTATAACACAAAATTTTCAAAAAATATTGCTAATCAGGTGTGGTGGCACACGCCTTTAATCCCTGCACTTGGGAGGCAGAGGTAGGAGGATTGCCATGAGTTTGAGGCCACCCTGAGACTACATAGTGAATTCCAGGTCAGCCTGGGCTAGAGTGGGACCCTACCTTGAAAAACTAATATATATATATGATGCACACATACATATGTATATGTATATATGTAGAGAGAGAGAGAGAGATCTTTAGTAATGCTGAAAAATTCAAACCTTAAAACTGAAGAAAAAGAAGAAAATTAAATAAAAATGTCAGCATTTCCCACTCATGATCTTAATTTTTTTTCCTACTGATGGAAAATTAGTGTTCTGCTTTTAAAGGTAACTAGAGTCACAAACCACCCACTCACCCTGTATTCAACCCTTAGGGGTTTACCTTTCTCAGTGAACAAGTATAAAAATCACTTCGAAAGAATTTAACCAAATTGAAAGATAAATACTCATGGATTTTGGCCACAAAGTGATGGAGATTAAAGATTTAATGGCTAGGCAGCCTTTAATGAATCCCATTTCTCATTCCCCAGTGGAGCTAGAGGGAAGTGAGCGCTGGCAGAAGAACAAAGGCACAAGAGTTCTGCTCTGAGGAAGGGAGCCCTGCTGCCCCTGTGGGGGAGGCCAGCTGGGCAGATTTTATCCCAATTAAGAACATGCTTTTCTTCTTTAAAGATTAGCCTATAACTGCCCCTGAGAACTCCTGTTTGTCCTTAGATGCATCTGTGTTTTTATCTGATGCTTACATCCTGGATTGCCTTGAAAGATGAAGAGACACATCTAATTCAAAGGAAGTTGGAGTGGGTAGCAGCAGCCTGACCCAGCCCTCTGTGCTGTTGCTCAAGACCACAGGAAGCTTCCTGCTGTAGGGATGGCTGCCCTTCTTGATCCCACGGAGCATACACTCTGCTCCCTCATCCCTTCTTTCCCCACCTTGACCCTTGGATGGCATCTAGGTGGAATGGTCCATGGATGGTGCCCCTGGCCTTTGCTTGCTGAGGGATGTAGAGGCACAGAACAGATGAAGCCCAAGGGAAGAAGTCTGAGTTCCTGGAATGAAAGCCATGCTGTCACATGGTAGAAATGGAGATTTGATGAAAATAAAGCAGATGGGACAACATGGCTATTCCATAGTGTAAAGTTGAACTTTCTTATTTGTTTAATCTTTGAGCCATTAACTTACGAAAATAAACAAACACATAGCTAATAAATTAAAACAATCTAAATTCTAAATGTCAGTAGTTAGCTCTTCATCTCCAATACAATTGAATGCAACTGGGGCCTCAGAGGTAACAACATGGAAGGTTCAGAGAGGAAGGAAAAAGTTCCTCAGTGGTCTCACAGTGTCCAAGCCACTGCTCCCGGAAATTCACAGTATCCCCTACAGGCAGTTGGATCCAGGAGCTCCCACCAGTGGCTCCTGGAAAACAAGTAAGGACAAGGTAAGAGGACAAGCAGCCAGGGGAGATTCTGAAATCACATCATAGACAATTGTTCTTTGGCAACCAGAGTAGAAGCAATTGGCCCTTCAAAACTGTGAGAGTGAGGAGTAGGCCACCTCTCTGGGCTCCTGATAGCTGAACATTTAGTACCTGGGAAAGCAAATCAAATGCTGATCTACTAAGAGGTTCGATTTGATGCTGTGATGCTATGTTTTGTAGTCTGTTGTAGATTTAGAACTTTTTTTTAAGATTTTTTTTGTTAATTTTTATTTATTTATTTGAAAGTGACAGACAGAGAGAGAAAGAGACAGAGAGAGAGAGAGGGAGAGAGAATGGGCATGCCAGGGCCTTCAGCTACTGCAAACGAACTCCAGATGCATGTGCCTCCTTGTGCTTCTGGCTTACGTGGGTACTGGGGAATTGAGCCTCGAAACAGGGTCTTTAGGCTACACAAGCAAGCGCTTAACCACTAAGCCATCTCTCCAGCCCAGGAGATTTAGAACTTCTAATTCGCTAGGGCTTGAGAGATTTCTCAGTGGTTAAGCTGTTTACTTACAAAGTCTAACAACATGGCTTTGATTCTCCAGTAGCCAGATGCACAAAGTGGCACATGCAACTGGAGTTAGTTTGTAGCAGCTAGAGGCCCTGGTGTACCAATTCTCTGTCTGTCTGTCTCTCTCTCCCTCTCTTTCTCTCCTTGCAAATAAATAAAAAGAAAACAGCAAAATTAATTTTTTAATTTGATGTTAACTTTTAAAAATCAGATTTCAATAAAATTCCACATTCCTATCTTCTCTAAATATAGCAATGCCAAACCACATTATAGACTGCTGTTACTGTCTAGGGGTTAGAGTTCATTTTCTCTGACAATTAAAGAATTAAAAGGAAGGGAGGGATTTGAAGAAATAAAGCTTATTTCAAAGTAAGACAGAAAGAAAGCATGGAGAGCATACTTCTCTAGGAGGAGGGATTCCAGAGTTAGACAACCCCCCAGCCCCACTTGAAACTGACCTTTCATCAAGTGAGAGAAGCCCGTCCGTCCAGAGTCCATGAGGGGTCAGCTTCAATGAAAGAGAAAGCACTTGCTGTTCTAGGATGTTTCCGGTTCTGCACAGGTCCCAGAAACCCACCAAGCCAGCACACCATTGAGAAAATTCACCTAGACCAGGACGAAGCAGTAGCAAATGCTGTCGTGGGATAGATCTCCTATAGTGTTTGGGTGTCAATCCTTAGACGAGTATGAGTCCTGCTGCTGCTTCTATGTGAGTGTCACACGCCACATTCCTATCTTGCCTCTCTAACATGTGCATAGTACCTCCAAGTGAAATGAAGGAGAGTAATGGCTCTTGTCACCTGAGGGGTGAACTCACCTGAGGGTCCCTGAGTGGACTATGTGATCACTATGACTTCCACAGCTTCTCAGCTCACGTCTGCAATTTAAAGGAAAGGCAAGATGATTAACGGAAAATGGCATCTGACTTGTAGCTAAGACAATACATTCAAAACCTTAACTCAGGAAGAAGGAAAATTTAAACATTGAGCTAAGAATAATGGTATACACCTGTAATAACAGCACTTAGGAAATGGAAGTGGGAGAACTATGAGTTAAAGATTAGCCTAGTTACATTGAGAGGTCCTGTCCTGAAGACAAGAGAAAGAGTAAGGAAGAAAAGGAGGGAGGAAGGGAGGGAAGAAGGAAGGAAGGAAGGAAGGAAGGAAGGAAGGAAGGAAGGAAGGAAGGAAGGAAGGAAGGAAGGGTTAATGCAAGTCACACAGTTCTCATCTCAAAGATAGTAAGAGATAGTTCAATCTGAAGCCATGTATGAATGACCATGGCCAAGAAACACAGATTAAGGTTATCCTAAATTCTATGTTCCTTAGAAGCATTCACAATATCATGAAGTTTTTGTCAGAATCTCTGAGCCCTGCCTCATCTCCAGCTCTCCCTCTCCCAACCAGCCATTTATCACTTCAAAGGCCTCATTTCCTCATGAGTGGTCTAGCCAGCAGGACTCCTTCCCATATAACCAGATCACACCTCTCAAGGCCATTCCCTAAGAGGGCAACTTCCCCTCCCCCAAATGGGGCATGTATAAGGCTTCTCTCAGGAGATTCTCTCTTTCTGTGGCTTAGTCTTGGTTTTATTTTATTTTACTTTATTTTTGGTGGGGGGTAGGGTCTCACCTTAGTCCAGGATGACCTAGAACTCACTCTGTAGCACTAGTTGGCCTAGAGCTCACAGAAGTCCTCCTACATCTGCTTCTCAAGTCCTGGGGTAAAGGTGTGTGCCACCTCACCCAGCTTTCCCTTGGCTTATTATTGATCTAAGGGGTGTCCTCCTGTCTTCTCCCTGCCTCTCTGTCTCTTCTCTTTGTCTGTCTCTGTCTTTCTTTATATGTACCTTTTCTTCCTCCTTCTTTCTCTACTTCTCCCTTTTATTTGTTCTTTGTCTGTGCTCTTCCTTTCTTCTCTCCCACCACATCTCTCAACTTCTTAGTTGAGTCCACTTTGGCTATGCCCTTCTGCCACTTCACTATTTCAGGCCAGATTTCCCAAAGTTCCCCTGTACCTGCCAGGACAGTGCCAGTGATAGGCTCGGGCAGCTCGACATTGCCTGGGCTCCTGTCCTCTACACTTTATATATCCTGGCTCCTGTCCCTTCCCCTTTGTCCCAAACCAAGTGTTCTCCTACTCACCTACCCTGTTCCTTGGTATTCTCCTTGACTTCTACTTTTATTCCCATACCCTCCCACCACCGAACTGCCTCCCCCTTAACTGCTCAAGAAATAAACTTTCCTAGCCCAAGAAAGCTGTGTCCTGGACCCTCTGTACCAAACCTAGTATTTGTATAGTTACAGAACAAAGGAAAGTCATAAACCAAGGCACCTTTCAAATACATTGATTAAAATATCAAGTAGGTGAGTTACAAGAAAGTGGCAAAATCTCCACTCTAGGCTTCAGATGCTATCTGAGGACATTCTTAGCCTTTGGGTTGGTGGAAGTTGGTGGCCTTTTAGTATATTCCACAGAGGTCTCATCTGACTACCTGATAATCACCGGCTGTTAGATACAGAGATGGTAATAAATGGCTATTGAGGGGCTAAAGGTAGCCCAAGACAATTTGGCTCTGATACTGCAGTATTTCTCCTCTACAGGAGATATATGAGTCCATTCAGCCTTTTTTGAAGTAGATGCAACATTTTTCAGGAACTTTAGTTTACAGTTCCCCCTGTTGGTCAAGCATCAACATGCAAGTAGAGGCCAAGTATTACTTAATGTCTCAAATCTCTAGGAAGGACCGTTCATTCCTCGGATCTGACACAAGTAAAACTGACTCATAGAAAGGAAAGCCGTCTTTACAAGAGAGGAGATGCTGATAAAATTATTAAGAAAGAAATTCTTGGGTCATATAACATTTATTAGCCACCATGATATGGATATGCTTATTTTTTAACCTCTGTATCTGACATAACATTTGCATGTCACATGTCATAGGTATATTATAGTTACAATAATCAAGAGTATCATCTGACCTGATGAAGTCATAATAGCAGATAAAGGAAACAGATATCCTAACCAACCAAAAGTCCTCTACATTGTCATCATACTATTTAACCACACTATATGTTTTCTATCTGTACTTTGTGAAATAGTCTATTTGATGTTTGGAACATTTGAGATCATTTAATCATAATATTTCATCTTCCCAGCTTGATTCAGTAGCTATAACTTCATGGGGAGTGGCTAACTCTAATTCTAGGAAAGATCAGTGTTCAATAGCCAAAATTTTATAGCTCTTCTGTGTAGATAATAACTTGATGTGTCCTAAAATCTGGGTATTGCACCATGTGGTGGTTTGATTCAGGTGTCCCCCATGAACTTAGTTGTTCTGAATGCTAGGTTCCCAAATGGTGGAGATTTGGTAATTAACACCTCCTGGAGGGAGTGTATTGTTGGGGGTGGACTTATGGGTGTTATAGCCAGTTTCCCCTTGCAAGTGTTTGGCACACTTTCCTGTTGGTATGGTTCGCCTTATGTTGGCCAGGGGGTGATGTCCACCCTCTGCTTATGCCACCGCTTTCCCTGCCATCATGGAACACCCCCCTTGAGGCTGTAAGCCAAAATAAACCTATTTTTTCCTACAAGCTGCTCTTGGTTGGGTGATTTCTACCAGCAATGCGAACCTGACTGCAATAGTAAAGTGGTACCAAGGAGTGGGATTGCTGCTAGACATCTGACTCTGTGGCTTTGGCCTTTTATAGCTGATTTTCAAGAGGAATGTGGAAGGATTTGAAACCTTGGCTTAAGAGATGTGTTGCAGTGCTGTAAGTACAGCTTGATGAACTATTCTTGTCAGAGTTGAAAAGCCTGAATGCAATAAGAACTATGGACTGTGAGGTTTGGCATATGAAGGTGAGAAAGAGTTTTGCTTGGACTGGGCTAGCAGTTTGTGGGAAAAACTTGCTGTTATGCTCATGTCCTGAGAAGTTGTGCAGGGTTGCTTTGTATAGAAATGAACTGGTGTGAGAAGAGGGATATGGCACATTAAAAATGAAATATTTGGGCATAAATTACTGTCTATTCACCTGGAAATTGTTTGAGAGATTACAGCCTTTCAGATTGGGCCAACTGACCTGCACTGGGGCAACAGGAAGACTGTAGACTCTTTTGAAGGGGCCTGAGTGCTCAAGGAGTGTCCTGTTCTTCAAAGTCTGCTTTATTCCCCCCTGGATTAACAAATTGGCACTCTACCTGGTATTGGGGAGTATAAGAAATGCAGAAAAGAGGGTCATTGTGCTTGCAACACAGTCTTATGTTTTGGAAATGGTCATGGGCAGTGTGAAGCAGGTTTGCTGGATGCCTGCATGGAGACCCCATGGGGCCATGAGGATGAACCATGGATTGCAGTGAAGACCCAGTAGAGATGTCTGGACCATGAGATGGCTGCTAAGGAAAGCTGCTAGCTGATGAAGTTTTTTTTTGTTTGTTTTTTTTTGTTTGTTTTTTTTTCCCCCAGGACTGTGAGTAGCTTAGCTGGAGGGTTGAAACTAGAACTCCAGAGACTTGTCGCTGGTTAGGATTATCGAACTTGGAGACTTGTTACTGACTATAGTTGTTGGACTTGAAGCTGCAGAGTTTGATGATTGCCCTAGCTGTTTTAAATCATGTATTGCTTGAGCCTTTCTTTGCTATGCCCACTGCCATCTTTTGCAGTGTGAATGTTGATTCTGTGCCATTATGAGTTTTTTGAGGTTATTTTGGTATTATGGTCATTCAGTTAAAAGATCTTGGACTATGGTGATATATGAACATTATTGGAATTGATAAAAAAAAAAAAACTATGGGGAATTTTAAAGTTGGATGATTATATCATGTATGGTTATCAGTTTATGGGGACCAAGGGCAGAATGTGGTGGTTTGATTCAGTTGTCCCCCATAAACTTAAATGCTGTGAATGCTAGGTTCCCACCTGGTGGAAATTTGAGAATTAACACCTCCTGGAGGGAGTGTATCATTGGGGGCAGGCTTATATGTATTACAGCCAGTATCCCCTTGTTGATGTTTGGCACACTCTCCTGTTGCTATGGTCTACCTTATGTAGGCCAGGGGATGATGCCCACCCTCTGCTCTTGCCATCATTTTCCCTGCCAGCATGCAGCTTCCCTCTCAAGCCTATAAGCCAAAATAAACCTATTTTTCCCACAAGCTACTCTTCCTTGGGTGATTTCTAACAGCAATGTGAGCCTGACTGCAACACACCAGTTTCCAATTGGGGAAACTAATGGACAGTCACACTACAGAATACATCAGATACCAATATGGTATCATTTCGAATTCTTTCCCAACTGAATTGTCCTCTTCCCATGTACCAAATGTTATACAAGACAGGTGTGGTGGTTTGATTCAGGTGTCCCCCAAAAACTTAGGTGTTGTGAATGCTAGCTCCCCAGCTAATGAAGATTTGGGAATTAGTGCCTCCTGGAGAGTGTATTGTTGGAGGCAGGCTTATGGGTATTATAGCCAGTTTCCCCATGCCAATGTTTGGCATACCCTCCTGTTGCTGTGATCTACCTTATTTTGGCCAGGGGGTGATGTCCACCCTCTGCTCATGCCATCGTTTTCCCCTGCCATCGTGGAGCTTCCCCTCGAGCCTGTAAGCCAAAATAAATCTCTTTTGCCCAGAATCTGCTCTTGGTTGGGTGATTTCTACCAGCAATGCGAACCAGACTGCAACAACAGGGGTAGAAACAAGAGGCCTGATGTGTGAGAAATCTGGATAGGTTTCATGGGCAAGACCAAACCAGATTTCTTATTTCACAGTCAGTGGGAAAAAGGACTCCAGGACTCCAAAAGGAGTCATTTATGAATCTTGCCCATCAGCTGCCCATTGGCAGAATATGAGTGTCATCTAGTATGTTGCCAGTCCCTGTACTACAGGATACTTTGAAGGCTTATTTAATCAGGGAACATGAACCTTTAAAATGCAGTGTCTCAGTTATATTTTCCAACTATTAGTTTTCATAATTGAGAATTTCCATAAAATGTCTGTAGATGATTAGCATTGGCTTCTGAACTAAGAAGTGTCAGCCACTGTTCCCTAACTACTTCAGATTCCATATGAATTAATACTGTCAATAATCTCTGTTGAGTTAAAGTACAGGCTTTTTGCCACCTCTGAGGATCATTTGTCCAGTGTTTTTAGTCCTTTCTTTTTAAAAAAAAAATATTTTATTTATTTATTTGAGAGAGAGAAAAAAAAATGGGTGCTCCATGGCCTTTAGCTACTGCAAATGAACTCCAGATGCATGTGCCACCTTGCACATATGGCTTATGTGGGTCCTGGGGAGTCAAACCAAGGTCTTAAGCTTTGCAGGCCAATGCCTTAACCATTAAGCCATTTCACCAGCCATAGTAGTTCTTTTAATGCATCATTTTTGCTTGAAAGCTTCCCATCCTTTTCCTCCTCCTCCTCCTTCTTCTTCTTCTTTTGAAGCAAGCCCAACAGACTCATCTTTTTATGCAAGAGAGGGGAGGGGGAGAGAATTGGAGAACCAGGGTCTCCAACCACTGTAATAAATCTCCAGATGTATGTGCCACCTTGTGCTCATGTGAGGCCTTGCACATGCATAACCTGGTGTGTCTGGCTTATGTGGGATCTAGGGAGTCAAACATAGGTCCTTTGGCTTTACAGGCAAGCTCCTTAACAGCTAAGCCATCTCTCCAGCCCATTTTCCTTCTTAAAATAGCATTCCATGTACTATCTTTGAAAGTGATTCTTTTTTTAAAGAATGCTTTGATTTATTTGCAGTGAACTCAGCTTGTCCTAATATTCCTAGTCCAGCACCTACATGTCTAGTAAGGTATCTTCTGGCTCAAGCATCCACTATGAATGTTGTTGTCATTGGAGCCTGGTGGTTTTTCTATGATTTTCAATAAAAACAATCAACCAAAAACCTCTGAGTATCCCATACAAGAGTCAAAAGACAGAAGCCACTTCAAAGGGGCCAGAAGTCTGACTGTGCCAGAGTGCCTCCCAGAGCTTTTAACACCAGGAAGTAGTGTTTGCGTCACCTGGAATTTGAGTCCGCCAAGCTACTCCTATGAACTGAGGTTCATATAATTAATAAGTATGGTTAAATCCCATACCTTGTGCTCTCTAGGCACATTTTCAGGGTAAATGCTTTATCAGGGCAGGTTATGCTACAACAAGGAGTATAGGGAGCTGCAATAGATCGACCCTTATACCTGGAAATTCATGGTGACATAATTTCCAATATCAGTGGCAATGCACTAATCTAATTGGTTGGACCCAGTTGAAATCCTCCCCCTTTCCTTGGTGGAAAGGATTTCTATTGCCTTGGCTATAGGCTTGTGGATCTAAAATATAGATGTCTCCAAAGGGGTGTTCTCTTAGGTAGATTTCAATTAGAGCTCTACCACCCTAAAACTTGGAATTTGGGCTGGAGAGATAGCTTAGCAGTTAAGGCACTTGCCTGCAAAGCCAAAGTATCTCGGTTTAATTTCCCCAGGACCTATTTAAGCCAGATGCACAAGGTGGCACATGCATCTGGAGTTCATTTGCAGTGGCTGGAAGCCCTTCAGTACCCATTCTCTCTGTGTGCCTCTATTCCTCTCTCAAATAAATAAATAGAAATTAAAAATATTAAAACTTGAAATTTTCATTACCTAAATTGTACTGAATAATAAGGGAGTCCTTTACTAGAGGCAATGAAAAATTTGAATCTTTCTAAGACTTGGTTCCAATAAAATGGGAGTTTTTAGTAAGCAAACAGACATAATTAAAGCATAGCCAATAAAAGGGCATAAAGTTCTGTAAGATTATCTGCCCCCCCCCAAAGGACTCCCCAGGACCCACGTAAGCCAGATGCAAAAGGGGCACATACATCTGAAGTTCTTTTGCAGTAGCCGGAGGCCCTGACATGCCCATTCTCTCTCTCCTACCCCTCATAAATAAATAAATATCTTTAAGATCAACACTTTCATTATCTAAGAAAATATATCAAGGTAAAAGGATTTTGAGTTTATTTACCTGTGGATCTTAACTGATGACACAGTCAAAGGTGATTGTCATCCTGTCTTTCTGAAGTCCACATGGATATGTCCTCAGGAGGAGTTAGTGCATACTTGAGGTGGAAAATATGAATCCAGTATAAATCCCTGAAGTTTTGCAACACAAGAAGTGGTTACAATTACCTTGTAGGGTAAGAGAGTCCTTAATGTGATGTTTCTTCCCATAGATGAAATCATATGGCTTTAGTTCATTCAGCTTTTAGTGTCTTGGGAGTACATTGTAGAAAGATTTTATAACAAATTTTGAATTTTTAGTTATTATTTCCATAATCCCCTTACAATAGTGTATCATGTCTCCTTTTAGCAGGGGTGGCTCTTATAATTCTTCATTCATTCTCATAGGATGTTCAATGACTATAACAAAGGGAGATGTTTCCCAAAATGGGTAGATCTCAGTTTCAGGAGAGCTAGTCAGTTAACCCTGCTAATTGATTTTTAGTTTTATTATTATTATTATTTTTATTTATTTCTAAGCAGAGAGATAGAGACAAAGGGAAAGAATGTTATGGGCATACCAGGACCCAGTGCCACTGTCAATGAACTCCAGAAACATGTACCACTTTGTGCATCTGGCTTTACATAGATCCTGGGGAATTGAACCCAGTTTGTTTGGCTTTAAAAGCAAGTGCCTTTAACTGAAGAGCCATTTCTCTTTTTCTAAATATTTTTTTGTTCACTTTTTATTTATTTGAAATGACAGAGAGACAGGGAGAGAAAGAGACAGATAGAGTGGGAATGGGCATGCCAGGGCTTCCAGCCACTGCAAACGAACTCCAGACACAAGCGTCCCCTTGTGCATCTGGCTAACGTGGGTCCTGGGGAAATGAGCCTTGAACCGGGGTCCTTAGGCTTCACAGGCAAGCGCTTAACTACTAAGCCATCTCTCCAGCCCGAGCCATTTCTCTAGTTCCCAACTGGTATCTTTTAGTGATATTCACCCATTCAACCAATTCAAAGAGTTGAAGATGGTAAGTACAGTGAAAATGTTGTGTAATAGGACAATTTTTACATACAGACAAACAGTGATCCAGTAAAATGAGTTCTACAATCACTGTGATAAAGTTCAACAGAAATATCACAAGTGGGAATAACTATAATGGAAATTTTCATACTAAGGCAGTGGCTTTCTGGCAAAGAAAAGGATCAATCCAATTGGAAAACATACAAATTGACACCAAGACATATTTATATCCTTGTATCAGAAACATTTTAACAATGTCTAATTGCTAGATTTCAAATGGCCCATTTGGTAAGGGGAAATATCCTTGTGTCCCATGGAGCAGTTTATCAGGGTTGTGTTTGGAGCAAATGGGACATATTGCATATCCATTGTGAGTTACTGTCAGAGGTTTCAGAAATATGACTTAACCAAAGAGATTATGTTTTCTGGTACCCAGTAAGCTAAATTTATGTGTGTATTCCACAGGAGGCCATGGGGCACTTAGGGGTATCATGTATGGGCTTCCCATTAGATCTCAACCAAAAATTACTTTGGGAGTTGAAATTGTAAGCCTTCTTTTGGAGGGATTCTTTTCTTGTTGTAGGGCCATCTGCTGAGCTTGAAGAAGGAGGTCAGAGGTAGAGGGGCACAGTGAACAGGACAGACTCTCTTAGGGTATGAAATGCCATAAAAGGCAGTTCTTTCTGCTGCTCCATCATTCCACTTGTTATTTTTTGCTTCTTCAATATTTGTTTTAGAATGTCCTTGCATTTCAATACTAGCTGATAGTTCAGGTAAATGTGTAGCATCTAGAAACTCTGAGGTTTGTTAACTATTTTGAATAAGCTAAGCAGAAGAGGTCAGGAGTCTTCTGTGCTTCCATAGAATGCATAGTCATGCACAACTCTAAATGTATAACAGCTGTCTGCACAAATACTTGCTGCTCAGTTTTCTGCTAAATGGCATGTTGTCGTTAAAGTATGAGCTCAGCCATTTGAGCAGATTTAGTTCCAGGCAAATGAGCCCTTTCATTTGGATCAGGAGTGGAGGTAAGTGCACATCATGCCTGAAAATGTCTTTGTTCTTGTTATAAATAAGATCCATCCAATAAGTAAAATCAATTCTGCATTTTCAAAGGGTGTTTCCAATAAAACTCTCTAGGGGAAAGAAATATGCTGGTTATTTAAATACAATCATGTTTGTCCTCTAATTCATCTGGTAAAGGTGGTAAAATAACAGTGTAGAGATAGTTGCAGTGCCCCAAGGATATGTTTGGAGATGAAAGCAAAAGTATCTCATAAGAAGTTGGTGGACTCACTGAGTAATGTTGGATGTGGTGTGCATTTATGAAAAGTTCTGTGGAATAGAACACAAAAGTGGTCAGATGGGAACCTAATGTGACTCCCTCAGCTGCTTTTAGTAACACGCAATGGCAGAGATGGCCCTCATACACAGAGTATGTCCTCAGCCTACTGTGTCTAATTGCTGGCTGAAGTATCACAAAGACCTGTGTGTTTCTCCGTATTTTGGGATAAATACACCCCCAGTATTCCCTTCCTTCACAAGAATGAAAAGGAAAAAGTGTATCTGTTGTAGTCAGATCCTCATTGCTGGGGTGAACAACCAAACCAGACACAGCTGATTGGAGGAAGGGTTTATTTCTGCTCCTAGATCCAAGGGAAGTTCCACTGATGGTGGAAGAAGCTTTTGCACAGATCCAAGCAGAGACACAACCACACAGCCAGCACCACAAGCAAGCATAGAGAGGCAGCAGCGGCACAGGCAGGGCTCCAAAACCTCCCTCCACACCTTTGTGCTGGAAATCAGATCTGTCCCCTGTGATGTATTAGCATCCATCCCCAGTAACACCTCCTCCAGCCAGGCACATGGAGATTAACTTTAATAAAGTGCCTGAGTCTTTGGGGGCAAACACCTTTAAACTAGGACAGTAAACATCTCAGAATCTCCTCCTCTCATCTCTGCCCCCACCTCCCAACCAGCCATGCTGTAGGAGCTGACACTACTTCCTGTTATGGTAATTGAGACTTCATAAAAGATTGGACTTTTTCCCCTCTCTGTTTGTTTAGACTAGATCTGAGATTTTCGAATCCTTAGCCACTATTATGGCAATGTGAGTATGCATTTCAGTATCTGACTTAAGAGAAAAAAAAAATTGCAAAAAACAGTTTCTTTCCTGTCCTCACCTGTTCACGTCTCCAAAAGACTTTAGTAGGGTGTCTAGCCAGCTTGACTGATGCATCCCTGGTCTGTTGTTCTCCCCCATACCCACGTGGCACAATCCCCGCTCCTTTCTTTTCCTAAAGAGCTTTATAAAAACTTATCCCTCCTTCATGCATGCTATGATCTTCTGTCTTTTCAGCTCTCCTGCTGGAGGGAGCATGCATATTCCCTTTTCCCTGCCCTCCCCTCTCTCTTCATCTTGCACACCCCGTTTTGCCTCTGTCTTCCATTTTGCTCTCTCCCTCTGGGTCAGTGTTTCCTCTTCCACCTCCCTCTCTCCCTTTTGGAGCTTGCTCCCCTTGCTCTATTCCTGTTCTCTGCCCTCATGGTTTTGTAGTTTCCTTCTACCTGTCCCACACCCCTGCCTTCTAATCAGGCCCTTTCCATCCCTGTCCCTCCTCCTCCAAGCCACATTACTGTCCTGGAATTAAACAAAACTTTGAACCCAAGGAAACCATCTCAGTGCCCTGTGTTTCCAAACCTGACAGGAAGATTATAGTTTTAGGTGTCCTAGGGCAGGGGCTTGGTTCAAAGCTGTCTTTAAAGCCTCAATTACAGCCTTTCCTTTCTGGTTGGTCTTGCTTTAATTTTTTATAAGGTGGCTGGGCAATTAATGAATAATTTGGATTCAAATTTTGACAATAACTAGTTCATCCTTGGCATTCCCTGAATTGTTAGTTTTTGGAGGGGAGAACAGTGTTAGTAATTTTTTAAGTATTTTATTTTATTTATTTAATTTTATTTGAGAGAGAGAGAGAGAGAGAGAGAGAGAAGGAGGGAGAGAGAGAAAGAAAGAGTGATAGTGGGTAGCCACTACAAAGGAACTCTAGACACATGTGCCACCTTGTGTGTCTGGATTTACATGGGTACTGGGGAATTGAACCTGGATCTTTAGGCTTCAAGGGAAAGCACCTTAACCACTAAGCCATCACTCAAGCCAAGGAATATTTTTGATTGCAGAAGTGTGGCCAAGATTTATGAGCAATACCAAGGGAGGTACTTCATGACCCAGGTATTTTGATCTCTTGTTAAAGGCCTATTTTTTTTTCTTTATACTCTACATCCCTTCTTAGCTAGCTGCTATAATACTAAGATTTTATCACTTAGACAATGATCATATGACAGAGACCACAAAAGCAGGTCATCTACAAATTAAATTTAAAAGATTCATTAAAGAACTGTGAATTTTCCAAATATAATTCAAGAATTTGAAAGAATTATGTAGGTCTTTCAGTGTATCCCTATGGAACTAATAACCCAAATAATAATGACAATTATTTCCACATAAAGGTAAGCCAATAGTAGCTATTTGATGCATGGAGATGTTTTAAAAAGTACGGTGTGGGTCTTATTACTGAGAAATAGACTATGTTTATGGGAGCATTAAATAATAGGTTGTATGGATTAGGCATTACTTGGTGATGAGGGGTAATTATCTTGTTTATGGCTTGAAGTCTTGTACAAATCAAGGTAGGGTCTCACTCTACTTCAGGCTGGCCTGGAATTTACTATGTAGTCTCAGGGTGGCCTCCCTCAAACTCATGGTGAGCCTCCTACCTCTGCCTCCTGAGTTCTGGGATTAAAGGCATGTGCCACCATGCCTGGCTTCCCTTTCTTGATGTTCTTGTATAATGGGTTTGACTTCCATTAGGGCTTCTTGCCTCAAGAGATATTGTTATATATTTGTGTAGGGTTTAGTTTTATCTGTTTTTATCTCAACTTGGGTAGCTGATCATATTCTCTCTATCTCTTCTGAGGATTTTGCACATAGTTCTTCTGATACCTGAGAAAGGAGGCTCTCAACTTCTTCTTGTGGTGATTTTTCTGATTCCTTCATAAGTGGCATGGGAAAAATGGAGGACTAGATGTTTTCAGTGACCCCAAGGTTTATATTTTCCCTTTTGGGAGAAACAAAATTGATTATTTTGTATTTCAAAAAAGTGGCATCCCTGGGCTAGAGAGAGATTGTTCAGTGGTTAAGGCACTTGCCTTAAAAATTGCATCCTACTTGGGAGGCAGAAGTAGGATTGTTGTGAGTCTGAGGTCAATCTGAGACTACAAAGTGAATTCCAGGTCAGCGTGGGTAGAGCAAAACACTGCCTCAAAATTTAAAACGTCACATCCTAATAAATGGACAATATCCTATAGCTTCCCCTGATTGAATTTTATGGGATTGGTCTTAAAGGCAGTTATTGGTAGGTTAGAAATTCCCACTAGTTGAATTTTATTTTTACTCTGAGGGAGGAAATTTTTAAACATTGTAGGATCTAAAACAGATAGCATAGCCCCAGTATCTATCAGGGCCTTTGCTTCCTCTTGGCTAGTAATTATGTCCATTTCTTTTAATGTGCTAATAAGAAGAGGTGGAAAATCTCTCAGTATCCCTTCAGAGTAGCCCTCTTCTAGCTTCATGTTCTTTTCAAGGTCACTCTCAGACACTTGTCTCTTTGGAGGGTTTCTAGCATTTTTTTTTTTTTTTTTTAATGTCAGGCCTTTTGCAACAGGTATAAATAACTTTGTTCTCTTAAGGATGGACAGAGTGAGTAGCTCTCTTTTTGTGGCAGTTTAATTGTTTTAATTGTAACCTCATAATTTTGGCAGTGATGTCCTATTCCTTTTGTATAATAGTTCTTGAAAGTTGGCCTGCTAAGGTAACAATGACATCTGTGGATAGTAAGACACATACTGTATTATGCTGTTTGACCAGAGTGGCCAATCCATTTCCCAGCCCTCCTATAAGTACAAAATTTAATAAGGCATCACATCTGTGATCTTCAATGTTCTCAGGGAGAATTCTTGAGTGCTGTTTAAACATTTCAAATCTGACATAGAAATCAGGTACAGTTTCTCCAGGCTTTATCTTGCATTGCTGCATTTTGGCCCAGTCAATAGATAATCCTTGCGAATAATATTGCTATCACAGCACAGAGGTGTTTTCTTAATGCATGGCAGACATTTTTAGCATCAGCATCTATTTTATGGGGTCCTCAAGTGGGTCTTGCCATTCTGCCACAGGAAACTATTCTTCTGCTTTGATGCCTGAAGTCAATAACTGAATTAACTGACGTAAGTCAGAAAATCCTGGCTTCTATGTCAGTAGGGTGACCTGAAATTTTTTGGCAAATTCTAGAGGGTAATGGCATGGGAAACCCATAACCAAAGATTTCAGCTCACTTTTGTCAAGGAAGAATAAACTGTCTCTGGATTCCCCTCACCCCCTGGGGCTCATCTTAAAGGGAGTCATAGCAACCTTTTCTTTTAGCGCAGAGTTTTGTTCCCCTTGGGAATTGTTGGAAAGGAGAGTAGAAGAAAATAGTGGTAAAGGAGGGGGAAATGAAAGTCTAGAAAGGATAGAGAGTGATAGATGGAAACATGGCTGAGAAGAGTTAGTTCTTCAGAATTTACCCATAATTTTGACATGATTTCCAATATTTTCTTATTAATTTCCTATTCTTCAAAATCTTTCCCCAATTCTAACATTGTTTCTACTACCTTCTTATAATTTATCTACTTTAATATTTCCCCTCTTAGCTCCTTCTAAATTCCATTTAAGAGAGGCTACCTATTCATTATCTTTTGTTTTATTGCCTAGGATTTCTAGTTTTATATGAAAAAATACTAATTTTGAAACATCAAAGTCTTCCCATTGAGAGAACCATACAGAGAAGTTATCTTTGGTTATATTTTCTGGAGTTTCCAAATACTTCCAAGGTGAATTTTCATACTTATCAAACATAAAGCTAGCAAGAGTACCAGATGGTGCTCTATCTCCAAACACTTCCTCGTTCTTGGAACTACTGTTTATCATATTAATTAATTAGTTTCCCAAAACGGCAAGCCTATCCATGCCTGCTAGGAGATATGTTTTAGATCATGTTTATGTGTTGCTTTTGGGAGTAGCTTTCTCAGCTCTCACCTTGAAACCTGCTCTTCCCACTGAATCTCAGGCTCCTGTTGCACATCTTATGGAAATATGAGGGGGTCCAAGACACTGGGTGATCAAACTCTTTAGGAGATGCCATATGGTTCATTCTAATTATTATGTTTGGGGGGCTTTCCTCTGAGGTCTTTACATAGCTGTGGGGTGATCTTCCTCACACCTCTACTCTGGGGGTTTGGACAGAACAAGGGCCTCTTTAGTGGTGTCTCTATGATGGGACACTCATGGAATTTCTATGCTAAGGGTAATGAGGCTGTGATAAGCAGGAGAGGCCACAGGGAGTGTAGGCGGACAAAGTATAACACAGAAAAATATATTGGAAGAGTGTCGGGAGACTAAGGGCAGATGCTAGCAATTTAATAAATTGAATGTTCTGAAAGGAACAAAACCCAAAATGCAAACCAAAGCAAGATGCCTTCATACTATTTAGAAACTAAAATGAAACCAAAAGCAATGACTTAAATACCAAATGTTTTCAAAGCAGGTAACAAAATGGATTCCCTAAACCAAACATCTTGAGAGCAACAAATGAACAAAACAACAGTAACAACAAAATAAGTATACAAACAAATACGAGCCTTAAAAATAAGTCCAGCTCAGAATAAACCAAAATACCTTCACAAAATTTAGAAAGGTCTGAGCCCAGGAAGTGAACACACCCATATTTACTATAGGGCAAAGTGCTGGAAGGAAGCTGACAGTGTACAAAGGGCCCTGTGTTGAGACCTGCTATACAATTTGGTGACTCCTAAGGTACAAAGTGGCCAAAAATTATTATCAAAACTTATTACCATATTGGGGGGTTAGGTTACTTTCCTCTGATGATTAAAGAATTAAAAGTCAGAGCTGGAGAAGCTGGGCGAGGTGGTGCACGCTTTTAATCCCAGCACTTGGGAGGCAGAGGTAGGAGGATCGCCATGAGTTCGAGGCTACCCTCAGACTCCTTAGTGAATTCCAGGTCAGCCTGGGCTAGAGTGAGACCCTACCTCAAAAAAAAAAAAAAAAAAAGTCAGGGCTGGAGGGATGCTTAGTGGTGAAGGCATTTTCTCACAAAGCCAAAGGACCCAGGTTAGATTCCCCAGGACCCACGTAAACCAAATGCACCAGGTGACACATGTATCTGGAGTGCATTTGCATCAGCTGTTGGCCCTAGCATACCCATTCTTTCCCTCTCTCTTCCTCCCTCTTCTCTGTCAAATAAATAAATAAATAAAAACACATAAAAAATTTAAAAGGCAGGAAAGGGTTTAAAAGAATAAAGTTTACTTCAAAGCAAGAGGTAAAGAAAGCAGAGACAACAGACTTCTCTGGGCGGAGGGGTTTCCACAGCTGGAAAATCTGCAGTTCCCACAGGAACTGAACTTTATTGAATAAGGGAAGCCTACCCATGCATAGTCCATGACTGGTCAGTTTAAGTGAAGATGAAGGCACTGGTTGGCCCATGATGCATCCAGCACTGTACAATTCCCAGAAAGTCTATCAGGCCAGCCTGATGGCAGAAAAATTCACTTAGGCCAACAAGGAGGAAGTTGGGTTACTATCTGGGCCATCTTAAGTTGGAATATAGTCATCTACCAAAGACCCTTTTTCTCTATCTGCCTAGCCCAGGAAACTATCTCTCTTATATTGTTTCAATCTTCTCTGTCTTAGAAGCCACCCTAACTTTTGTTAGGGAAATGGGGCCATGATTCTGATAAGGGGATAAGGGTAGGCCACAGCAGTCAGGGTTCCTCAGGAGGGAGAGATATATAAAGGCCCATGATGAAATATTCTGGCTTAATGGACAGCTTCTGAGTACTAGAGTGTTTCTTTGTATGTTTAGCATTTGGAACTGTACCACAAACACATGCAAAGGAGTATTAGTAATATTCTAGCAAACGATAACAGTTCACTCAAGGTCTGAGATGTTTCATATTGTGAGGTAAGGAGGGTCGGTAACTATGTTAGAAGTGGCAAAGGATCAGCTTATTAAGACAGCATGAAAGTAAAATTGTAAAATATTAGAAATATAATGGACAGAGCTATGCCAAAGTATGTGCCACTGGGATTAAGAGATAAGAGGAGATAAGGAAACTTGACATAGCATTCTATAGCTAGAACTGTTTGAAGAAAAACAGGCTGATGTCCCCCATGTCCAACTCTTTAATCTCCTACACAATCCCCTAAGGCCTACTTGTTGAGAAAGAAGGATTCTTCTTGCTGTGGTGGTTCACACTTTTAATCCCAGCACTTGAGAGATAGAGGCAACAGGATCAGGAGTTTGAGGCCAGCTTGCCTCCAGGCAATTAAAGATCTTTTCATTCCTAGGGGTACTAAATTCACTTTAGGAACACATTTGATGATGTCTAAAAACAGAGATGATGTCAGTACTTGTTGGGCCTTGAGAGGCCCGGGCGTGAGGCCTAGTGGAACTTCCTGAGCCCAGCTAAAGTTTGGTGACCTCTGACCAGTGAGAACTCAGTAAGACTCCTAATGGCTTCTTGCCTGCTACTTCCGTGCAGGAGTTGGAATTATCATTTCAATAGTCACAGTTTACTATTGGCCCTTACCTCTTCCCCCATCCTAAAATCCCCGCCTTCGTCCCCAACATTATATAGGCAACTGCTTGTAACAATAAAGCAAGTTCCTGTGAGTTCCTGCTTCCACAAGACTCCGACTCAGTGTGGTTTTTCTCCGGTGACTAGGAGAGGTTCTGAGTCGTCTGAGGCTCATTCCTTCTCCTCAACCCCTTGGGAGGAACCAGCGGGCCTGGTCCTTCCTTCAGCACTACCTGCCTGCTGGGGAGGAGCCCAGCAAGTACTCTATTCTAGTTGAGTTGTTTAACAAAACCAATATCAAGGTGTTTTGAATTTGTTGAAAAAAAAATTGTTTTCAGGAATGTTAACATGTTCTGTCTGTAATTACAGCTGTTAGATACTTAATAAATAAGGCATGCCTACTTTCTATGGTCTAGATAAAGCTTACAATGTCTGCACCTTATCTCCTGGAGGGTATTTTACACCAGGCATAAGTGGAAAGCAAGATTAATGCTTTCCTTTTGATATTCTGGGGATCTAATTCTTCCAAATATTTTAGCAGAAATGCATGACCAGTTTCTTGTGGAACCTTGAAGAATACTGCTCCCATCTGCAGGGAGAGAGGAATACAAGCCCAACCACCCACCTATACATCTCCAGTAGGGCCTCTTCTCTTGTACAAAAAGGATGTTGCTGTTTGTACCCTGTACCCCTTCCTACAGCTAGAAAACAGGAATTCGAAAGATTTTTCTGGGTTGGGGCCACCATAACAGTGTGATCTTTTAGTGTATTGCTTCATTTCCTTGTTTTTCTCCTCTTATATACTTGCCATCTCTGATACTTTTAATTGCTGAAATCCAAGAATCTAGTTGGATCCAGAACCTGTAGGCTGTCCCTGGGGAGGTACTTTCTCTTCATGTGTGTGAGGTAAATACTGTAGCCATGTATGGTTCTTCTATCTACTTATCCCTAGGAGATTCAAGTTCATTCCCCTAGCCAGGGTACACATGGCCCCATGGCAGCCAAGAGTGTGGAAGTAGCAAAGCATTTTAGAGCAAAGAGATCCTACACATAAGGTACTTTTAAGAATATACTTGGAAGTCTAGGGCCTATGGATTTAAATCCTTACCAGTGGAAGCTTAAATTGGACCTACAGATTTAAATTGTTACTGTCAGGACCCAAAAGATCCTGCAGATTTATATCCTTATCAATGGGGCCTAAATAGAGTCTATAGATTTATTTCAATTCTAGTGGAGTATGTACAGATGCTACAGATTTAACTCTTACCAGTGGAACCATAAACTGGGCCTATGGATTTATATCCTTATTGATGAGGCCTTAAAGAACCTGTTGAGTTTAGATCCTTATCCATCTGACTCTGATCCCTGCTGATGTGGCCTGTTTGTGTAGGATCTATAACTGATCTTTGCCACACAGTCACACATTAAGCCTGTAAGTGTGCTTTCGCCTGAAACAGTACTAATAAATAGGCCAAAAAGGAAAAAACAAAAACTCTGTAGAAAATAGGATGCAGGCATTCTCCATTTAAATATATTGGGGTGCCTGGATTATTAAGAAAGCCATACTGTTTGACCACGAGTAGTACACAGATTAAAAAAAAATACCCACAGGTAAAACATCTTATTTCCTCTAAAACCACAAACTACCATACAGATGTAGTATCTAGTAAGTATTCCTATCCATTAAGCAATCCTTCATCTCCTAGGTATGACCCTTTAGGACTAAGCAAATGAGCCTGTCTCAAGCTTCTTTCCACCCTCCTAAGATCTGCCAAGCAAGTCAGTTTCATGGACCCTGCCTGGGGAGTCTGGCTGTGGCATCTCTCCGCTTCCACCCTGTCGCAGCCATATACTGCTGAGGATGGGTCACATTCCTACAGTGTCTAGGCACCCTGTAGAGTTCCCCTGCTGTGGGAGTCACCCACATAAGGCCCTGTCTGCACATGCTGCATGAATCTGGACCACTGGCTGAGTACATTCTATCTATATCTCTAAGGCACTTGATTATTTCTCCTGGGGACAGTGAGGTGTGCCACTCATGGGGACAGTGAAGATTCTGTTCATACCCAGAGAAGGGACTTGAACAACAAAAGTGGGGTGGGGAGGGATGAAAAAACAGCCTGGATATTTAGCTGTGCTAGGCATGTCTGGGAGCATCCCTGGGCCAGGAGAGCAAAAGAAATACCAAAAGCTCAATGGTCATCTCTCCATTTCCTTCCTAGTTTAGCTTGGTTCTACTGACCTTGAGGTGAATTTGAGTCAGTGCTCACAAATCCTGGGCTGAGCCCACAAAGATGATACCATCAAGGGATGTTGGGTTCCTTTTCTTGGCTGATTAAAGAATTAAAAGTAAGAAAGCGTTTAAGAAATAAAGTTTATTTCAAAGTAAGAAGTAAAGAAAGCAAAGAGACATGAATCTTCTGGAAGGAGGGGATTCCAAAGCTGGAAAATACACAGCCCCAACGTGAACTTGAGTTTTATTGAATGTTGGAAACTTGCCCATCCAGAGTTCATGATTGATCAGTTTAAGTGAACATGAAGGCATTGGTTTGTCCATGATGCATGCAGTACTTCTCAGGTCTCTGAAAGCCCATCAAGCAAACATTCTGGTATGTGTGTGGTGGTGCGGGGGGCGGGGGGAAGCGGGGGGGAATTCACTTAAACCAAGAAGTAGGAAGTAGGGTCACTGTCTTTGTGATCTTGGATTAGAATTTGATTATCTACCAAAAGTCAAAGTGATTAAGAGTTTAATGTAGAGCCAAGAAAGAGTTGCCATGGCCTGGAAATAGAGGTGTTCTTACATGTTAACAATTTCATGAAGTTTTTACAGTTATAGAACAAAGGGAATTCATGAACCAAGGCACTTTTCAAATATATTGCTTGAAACATAGGTGAGTTACAGAAAAGCCTGAAATCTCCATAATAGGTTTCAGATGCTATCTGATGACATTCTTAGCCTTTGGGTTGGTGAAACTGGTAGCTTGTTAGCACATTCCATACATTCTCACTCCACCATCTGATAGTCACATGGATGTTATGACAGACACAGAGGTGAGAAAGAAACTGCTATTGAAGGGACTAAAGATAGCCTAGGTTAATTTGGCTCCAATCTTCTCTCCAGCAGATCCATTAGTCCATTCAACTTGTTTTAAGTAGATGCAGAGTTTTGGGGGAACTTTAGTTCACAGATGGAAGGGAGGGTAGGAGGAAGGAAGGAAAAAAGAAAGGAGGAAGGGAGAATAGAGGAGAAGGAATAAAAGAAAAAGAAGAGGGAGAAGAAGAAGGAAGGAGGATAAGGAAGAGGGAGAAATGAAGAAGATGTGGAAAAGGGAGAAGGAGAAAGAGAAGGAGAAGATGAAGAGGGGGGAAGGAGGCTAAAGAAGCAGAGTATTCATAATATGAACCAATTAATCTTTGAGCTGCAAAATTAGTGAAAAGCAGTATGAACATAGGTAGTGAAGCAAATTTTAAAACTCTGAAATAGCATCTTAATCCAAGCACTCAGAGATTTTTTTATTTTACAGTATTATCACTCAATTAATAAACATTATAATTTTACAAATAGGAGAGAAAAATATATCCCCTAATATTATTCTCCTATATGCAGATTTTCTGGTTCAGACAAGTTATCATCAAGTTAAGATCCATAATAGGTGCATTTCATCATACCAGCCTCAGTCCTTGGTATATTTGGACTATATATTATAAAAAATTAAAACAAAGTTATATCCACTCTAACAGGAGTGAGATGGAATCTCAACATAGTTTTAATCTGCATTTCCCTGATGATCAGGGATGTATAACTTTTTTTTAGATGTTTATATGCCATCTGTATTTCTTCTTTTGAGAATTCTCTATTTACTTCCATAGCCCATTTTTAAGTGGGTTGTTTGATTTCTTACTATTTAATTTTTGAAGTTCTTTGTATATCTTAGATATTAATCCTCTGTCAGATATATAGCTGGCAAAGATTTTCTCCCATTATGTAGATTGCCTCTTTGCTCTATTTACAGTGTCCTTTGCCATATAAAAGCTTTGTAATTTCATGAGGTGCCAGCAGTTGTTCTGTGGCCTTATTTCCTGAGCAATTGGGTTATATTCAGAAAGTCTACATTGAGATTCCATCTCACTCTGATCAGACTGGCTACTGTTATGAAAACAAATGACCATAAATGCTGGTGAGGATGTGGACAAAGAGGAACCCTTATACACTGTTGGGGGGTCTAGCCATTGTGGAAATCAGTGTAGAGGTTCCTGAGACAGCTTAAAATAGATCTATCATATGACCCAGCTAAAGCACTCCTAGGCATATATCCTAAGGACTTGTCTTACTACCTTAGCGATACTTGCTCAGCCATGATTATTGCTACTCTATTCACAATAGCTAGGAAATGGAACCAGCCTAGATGTCCCTCAGCTGATGAGTAGATAATGAAGACATGGCAGAAAACTGAAGTTATAAAATTTTCAGGGAAATGGATGGATCTGGAAAGGCTTATACTAAGTGAGGTAATCCAGGCCCAGAAAGCCAAATGTCACATGTTCTTTCTCATATGTGGATCCTAGCTACAAATGATTGGACTTCTGTGTGAGTAGGAATAAAACTCAGTAGCAAAGGCAGTAAGCTAATAAGGGGATATAAAGGGAACAGAAATGGAGGAACAGGAGGCTTAATAGGATGGAATAGGATGGTATTATATATATGTAAGTAGAAGAACAGATTAATGGGGTGAAAAGGCATAAGTAAGGTCAGGGAAAGAGACTGAGTAAAGGAAAGATAGAGGGAGAGCTAATCAAAATATAAGAGGATATAAATGTCATATGGAAAGCTACTCTTTTTTTTTTGGACAATGGAGCACTCAGAAGCCAAAGATTTTTACTAGAAAATTTTCAGTGCCAGGGATGGGATACCTTCCAGTGAGTTTTGGCCAGGGAGGTCCCTGATACCCCCCAAACATTACAGGCCATTGTCAAGGCCCTTGGTATCCCACCAGGAATAGATGGTAATACCCTATTGCTGAAGACTCCAAATAGTTGAGCTGTAAGATCACTGAGAAATCCTTTTGGAGCTGAGCTGAAAACCTCCTCCATGTAGATCAGCAGAAAGAAAGCTTGAAAAAGCTACACTGCATGCAGCTCAATGGGAGAGAGAGAAATCACCAATGAAGATACTCAACAGTGGACACTACAAGCTTTATATTTGGCCAACCAGACCAAATGAGCCAATGGGTTGAAATAGTGGTACATCTATTATGGAGGAAAACAACTGCTCTCTAGTTGGACTAGAGGCCTGCTCCATGGGAAGGAATACATAACTGATACTGAAAACCTCCAGCAGGGGTAGTCATAAGCCCTAGGGGTTATAACTTCTGCTATTGTCTAGCTGTATACTATGCTCACAAAACTGCCCAGTAAACACTTTTCTTAATGTTCATACCCATATATTAATGCTATTCTCACTTTTTGTTAGAGAAGCTTCTCTTTTCAGATGGCAGTGCCCTTGGGATGACTCAGAGGGCACCATGGTGCTGAGAAGAAGGGATAGAAGAGTGCTCAGCACTGAAATATCTCTTTTACAACTTCTAAGGCTCAGGGTCCATTGCAGAAGAGATGGTGGGAAGAATGTAGGAGTCAAAGGAAGGGTATGACTCCTTACAACATGCTCTTCCACACACAAAATGGCCTGGATATCCATGACCTCACAGTGCCTGACACTACCTACACAAGACCATTATATTAGCAGGAAATGATGATGACATTAAAATAAAAGAGTGACTGATTGAGACTAGGAGGGGATATGATGGCAAGCGGAGTTTCAAAGGAGGAAGTGGGGAGACAGAATTACCATGAAATATGGTCTACAATTATGGAAGTTGTCAATGAAAAACAAAAGTTGTATCACTTCTCTCTACCTGCTTCAGAATTTAAGCATAATGTCCAGAGCTAATATACCTTTTTGATGATGATACATCTGAAAACAGATTTTAGAAATGTTTGCATATGAAATTATTTCCTGAGATGTGAGCCAAGGGGAATTTTTCTGTCTTCAGTTTTATTAGTAAATATGTGAAACACTTTGCATTTCTAATATATTGTTTTTCCATTGATTGAAAAACAATATTCCTGCAGGATTTTTTTGTGCTAATTAACTGAACTAGAAATGTAACAGGAAAAAAAAATCTAGTTATTGCTTCTTGTTTTCCTTATTTTTACTCAAGTAGAAACTGAAGTTTCTATCAAAAAGGCACACCTAAAACCAGGTATGGTGATGCATACCTATAATTCCATCCCTGAAGAGGTGGAGACAGGAGGGCCAAGAGGTCATGTTCATCCTTTTCTACACAAGTGTGAGGCCAGCTGGGGCTACATACGCCCCTGCCTCAACAACAAAAAAAATTAAAAAGCCACATCTATGTTGGAGATTCTACAAGTCTGATTGACTGACCAGATGTACTGAGGAGTGAGGATGGTAAGATGAAATGAATATGCTCTAGGTGGTATATCTTAACTTGGGATAATTTGTCTGAACCAGAAAATCTGCATATAGAAGAATAACATTAGGAGATAATATTAAATAGAACATTGAGACTGTGGTGAGTTTGACCATAAAAGATATAGAGGCAAATTTTCTTGGGCTATTTTTAGTCCCCTTAATAGGCATTCATTGCTCACCTCTGTGTGATTGAACTAACCTTCTTTCAACAGTGAGATAAAACCTTTGGAATATATTAGTAAGCAGACCGCTAGCATCCACCAATCCAAAACTATGAGTGTCATCAAAGGTGGGCAATAAATGGCTCTTAAGGAGCTACAGGTAGTCCTAGGTAATTTGGCTCTGATCCTGCAACATTCCAGTTCTATCAGTCCATTCATCCTTGTTCAAAGTCCAGCGGCACTTTTAGGGAACTTTAGTTCACTCTTCCTTCTTTATTTTATTTCTTCTAACCTTCCTTCCTCTGTACTCAATAAATATTTGTATTGGAAAATAAGAAAGGCACTGGATTGCTAGTGAGTCAAGATCAAGTGGATCTCTGGTAAAGATCTAACAGCATGGGTCTGAAATATCTGTATATAATAGAAATGTGCTGAGATGGAGGTGGGAGGTCAACTAAATACTGAGGCCATCTTATATTTTCCCAGAGTTTGACATGAGTGGTGTGAAAACTTTTAATAATTACTAACATAACCAATAGCAATTCTATTTTAAAATACACATACATATCATTATATGCTGTTATGTCTTCTAGCAAAATAGTTTGTATCAATTCATTCCCACTTTCAATGATAATTTAAAACTCATAATATACATAAACATAGTGACATGAAAGCTACACATCTACCTAACTTTCCCTACACATTCATATGGCACAATGGGAAAATCTTGGGTAGAAAGTAAAGCACACAGTGGGACATGTCTCTCCCTGGACTGAGGCTGGAGCTAAACATCAGTAAAGCACTGTTAAGATACACTAAAAATGCTGCTATGGCTTAGGGCCAAAGGTCTCAGACACACCAAGCCTGGGAAACTAAAACTGGCATTTATCAAAAGCTTAGCAATCTGGGTGCTTAGGTCAATCCAGAAGATATGCTAAAATCACTACTAAGTTCTTATTGTAAGTGCTCCTTCTGATATTCATTTTCTTAAAAATAAGCAAAGGCTTTGGGGAATCCCAAAAGTTCCAGTCAGGACTATTTGAAACTGTTTTTGCTATCCCAAAACTTTGTGGGCACTAGGCTATCCTACAGCCATTTCCACCTAGGCCAGAGGGGGAACACTTCCCCTGGTGGTTTAGCTGAGGAACTGTTGTAACTGGTGCAAAAGGGACAATGGTGTGATTGTGTAATCACAGACGCTTATATGCATGAGGTTTGCTGTGAATGGTACAAATAATGCTTTTCAGGCTGTGCAAGCACAGGACTTAGCACACTTGGTACGCCAGCTGGGAGGCTGCACTGCATGGTTGTTGCAACTCTGGGCTCAATAGAAAACTCTATCATGCCGGATGTGATAGCAGACACCTTTAATCCCAGCCCTTGGGAGGCAGGGGTAGGAGGATCACCATGAGTTCAAGGCTGCTCTGAGACGACAGAGTGAATTCCAGGTCATCCTGAGCTAGAGTGAGACCCTACCTCGAAAAACAAAACAAACAAACAAAAAACTCTATCGCGAGAAGCTGGTCTTTTGTTTATCTTTTTGCTTTTCGTCAGCTGGCTCAGCTGGTAGTGTGACGCATGAACAAAGAAGCAGGTAGCGGAGCGGTGGTTCAGTGCAGCAGCTGTAAGCTGCAGAAGCAGCGAGTGGCAGCCTTTTGAGACCCAAAGAGAGGCAGAGCTGAGCGACTTCCAGTCCTGAATTGCCAAAGTTGCAGAGTGGCCAGCTGCATAGACAACTGTGGCAGAGGCAGCATCAGGACCAATAGCCTGAGCAGCACCCACAGCAGCAGCGTCTTGGACAACAGTGGCTGCAACAGTGGCTGTAGTAACAAGAAACCAGTGAACCACTCATGTAAGCAGCTAGGACCAAATGCCGGCCATGATGGAAGTAGAGAAAGGACAAAGAGGTGAGACTGAACGGTAGGAGCCTGTGAAGAACTGGAGAAATCACAAGTCTTCATCACTGGAAGGCTCCCAGAGAGCTGCCAAGCCTTTCAGGTCAAGGGCCTCAGATATGCCAAGCCTGGGAAACTAAAACTGGCTTTTATCAAAAGCTGAGCAATCTGGGCACTTAGATCAATCCAGAATCTGCAATGCCTACTGCTACCAAGGGTTTCAGGCATCCAACTTCCCAGGGCAATCCAGGAGCTGTAACATTAAAGGGTAATACCTGCTTGCTACTCCAGTCAACCCAGTCTCCACTCTCTGCAATCAAATGCTGAAGGATACAAACCTGTCAAAGACCAAGGCTTAGTGGTACAAATCTGTAATCCCAGCATTGTGGAGGCTAAGGTTATAGGCAGTAAGACTGCTCACTTGGAGGCCCTCTTGGAAGTACCATGTCAGCCAAGACTATGGAATGAGACTCTATCTCAGAAACAAAACAAATAACACAACCCAAACCAGCACTTGAATTTTTCCTTGCCTCCTCACAGTTTCTATGTGGGTACAGCAAAAGTTCCTCAGCCACCTGACTGGTAACAAGTTTTCTCTTGCCATCATGGAGCTTCCCTTCAAATCTGTAAGCCAAAATAGAGCCTTTTCTCCCAGAAGCTGCCTGGGATGGGTGTTTTCTCCCAGTAACAAGAAGCTAACTGGGACAGAAAATGATACTGAGAGTAGGATTGTTATTTCTAGAAACTTGACTATGTGGCTTTTGGCCTTTTGGAGATGAGTTTTGAGGGGAGAATGTAGAAGGACTTGAAACCTGCGCCTAAGAGATGTCTTACAGTGCTGAAAGTACAGCTTCATGGACCATTCTGTTCAGAGTTGATAGATCTGAAAGCAGTAAGAACTATGGGCTGTGAGATTAGATTTATGAGGATGAGAAATAACTTTATTGGACTGGGCTTGAAGCAGTTTTCATGAGAGGCTTGCTGTGTCCTGCCATGCCATACCCTGAGAAGTTGTATAGGGTTGCATTGTGTAGAAATGTACTGATGTGAGCAGATGGTTATAGGCTAAAACTGCCACCTGTTTAGCTGCAACTGTTTGGGAGATTACAACTATTGACAGTGGGCCAACTGATCTGCATTGGAACAAGAAGAATGCTGACTCTCTTTTGCTAAGGAGTATCCTGTTCTTCAAAGTCGGCTGTATTTCCCCCACTGGATTAACAAGGTGGTAGCCTACCTGGTATTGTGGAGTATAGCAAATGCAGGAAAGAGGTTTGTTGAATTTACAACATAGTTTGGATTTTTTTCAAGTGGCCATGGGCAGTGTGAAACAGGCTTGTTGGAAATTCTTGTGTGGAGACCCAATCGAGCCATAAGAATGAACCATGATATGCAGTAGAGACCCAATAGAGATGCCAGGACTATGGTATGGCTGCCAAAGAAAGCTGCCAGCACCAGATGAAGCCTCCCAGGACTGTGAGTAGCCAGCAACACAAAGCTGACTATGGCACAAATTTTTTGCTGTCTTTGAACTAAATACATGAATAGAAATTTCAAGAAGCTCAGCTGCTAACAGCTGTATAAGACTAGAAAAACAGAGAAGGGAGGTAAGACTTGTGAGTTAGAGGGACTCAGTAATCATTCAGAATTTTCACCAAAACATCAAAAAAGCCACACATTAATGTCAGTTTGGCCATTCTATATGGTTCAAATAAGTATTAGCAAAGATTTGTGCTAATTTTTCAGAGGGTAATAAGGGACCAAAACCTTAAAAATAAGGGCAAAACTGAAATAGAACCATGCTAATCAGACTGGTGGGTTAGTATTGTCTTTAACTTTTTATTTTGAAATAATGCTAGGCTTATAGAAAAGCAGCAAATATGCATGAGAAAGAGAAATAAATATATATTTCATACATAAAATGCTAATATCTGCATAGTCATTGACAAGTTATCAGAACTTGAAAGCTAACATTGCTATAACACTATTAACTAAGCTTCAAATGAATTATTCTAGCTCCACCGCTAGTGTCCTTTCTCTCTTCAGAACCCTGTCCAGGCTCCCGCAGTTCTCCAAGCTGGGACTTTTTAGTCTCCTGCAGTCATTTGCAACTTTCTCCCACCCTCATTTCTTTCTTTTTATTTTAGGACCTTAATGTTTCTGAGAATAACTGGTCAGCTACTTTTTAGCATGTTCCTCAGTTTAGGTTTGCCTGATATTTCCATGATTAGACTGGGCTGTGTGTCATGTCAGACTGGCAGAATATTATTCTTAGCACATCTTGTCAGATGACACAGGGTGTAGATATAGCATTTTTGTGGGCTTCCTTCATTTCAGTCACTTGGCTAAGGTGGTACCTGCAAAGTTGAATAATTGTCAAGCTATTTTTTTCTTATAATTAATAGATATTTTCTGACAAATACCAAAATATGTGAGAGTGCCTATGCTATTTCTCTCAAAACACTAATTCTAGTATTCATTGGTGGATCTTGTCTGCCAGAAAACACCTTGCCAAGAGAAGCTCGTGGTGAAACACGGTTTATTTTGGCTTAGAGACTTGAGGGGAAGCTCCAAGATGGCAGGGGAAAATGATGGCATGAGCAGAATGTGGACATTACATCAGATGGACAACAGGAACAGGAGGGTATGCCAAACACTGGCAAGAAGAAGCTGGCTATAACAACCATAAGCCCGACCCCCAAAATACACTGTCTCCAGGAGGCTTCATTTCCCAAATCAGCTGGGTACCTAGCATCCAGAACACATAAATTTATGGGGGATACCTGAATCAAAACACCACTTTCCACCTATAACCCCCATAAACTGATAACCATACATGATGTAAAATGCAATGTATTCAGTTCAACTTAAAAAGCCCACATAGTTTTTATGGATCCCAATGATGTTCAAACATTCCCATAGTCCATGGTCTTTCAATTGAGCTTTAATACCAAAAAGCCAGAGAGAGAGAGAGAGAGAGAGAGAGAGAGAGAGAGAGAGAGAGAGAAATAGCAGAGAATAAACATTCACATTGCAAAAGATAGCATTAGGTAAAGCAAAGAAGTATTGAAATAATCAACTAATACATGACTTAAATAGAGAGCAAACATCAAACTCAGTACCTCTAAGTCCATCAGCTCTAGTTAGTGACAAGTCTTCAAGTCTGATAATTCTTATCAGTGACAAGTCTCTGGAGTTCCAATTCTACCCCTCCAGCTAAGCCACTCACAGTCCCAGAAAACTTCATCCAGTGCTGGCAGCTCTTGTTGGCAGCATCTCATAGTCCTGGCATTTCATTTGCATCTCCACTGTAACATGGTTTATCCTTGTGGTTCCATTGGGCTCCATAGAGGTAATTCAACAAGCTTGCTTCACACTGCACATGGACATTTCCAAAATACACAACAGTATTGCAAATTAATGAACCTCTATTGCATTTGTTATACTCCACAATTCCAAGTGGACTTCCAATTTGTTAATCCAGGGGGGGATAAAGCAGACATTGAAGAACTGGACTCTCCTTCAGCATTCAGGCCCCTCCAAAAGAGATTCTGCATTTCTCCTGTTGTCCCAGTGTAGGTCAGCTGGCCCAGTCTCAATGGTTGTAATCCCCCAAACATTTACAGCTAAACAGGCAGAAGTTTCAGAGCAAAGAAATGTTTTTTTTTTTTCTGTGCCATATCTCTTTTCTCACACCAGTTCATTTCTATGCAAAGAAACCCTGCACAACTTCTCAGAATATATCTTTTTAAAAAAAGGTTTTTTGGTTTATTTTTACTTATTTATTTGAGAGCGACAGACAGAGAAAGAGGCAGAGAGAGAGAGATAATGGGTGCGCCAAGGCCTCTAGCCACTGAAGGCGAATTCCAGATGCATGCGTCCCCTTTTGTGCATCTGGCTAACGTGGGTCCTGGGGAATCGAGCTTTGAACCGGGGTCCTTAGGCTTCACAGGTAAGCACTTAACTGCTAAACCATCTCTCCAGCCCTCAGAATATATCTTAACAGTAAGTCACTCACACAAAATGCCTCTAGTCCAGTCCAGGCAAAACTTTTTCTTACCCTTATAAGCCAACCCTCACAGATCAGAGTTCTTACTACATTAAGGTCTTTCAACTATGACCAGAATACTCCATCAAGCTGTACCTACAGAAGTGCAAGACATCCCTTTGCTAAAGATTTCAAATCCTTCCACATTCCTCCTTCAAAAAATCAGCTCCAAAAGGCCAAAAGCCATATAGTCAGGTTTATACACCACTCTTTTGGTATCAATTATACTTTGCAGTTAGGTTCACATTGCTGGCAGAAAACACCTGACCAAGAGCAGCTTGTGGGGGGAAAAGGGCTTATTTTGGCATATAGACTTGAGGAGAAGCTCCAAGATGGCAGGGGAAAATGATGGCATGAGCAGAGGGTGGACATCACCTCCTGGCCAACATTAGATGGACAGCAGCAACAGGAGAATGGGCCAAACATTGGTAAGAGGAAGTTGGCTATAATAACCATAAGCCCAAGCACAACAATACACTGCCTCCAGGAGGCATCAGTTCTCTAATTGCCATCAGCTGGGGACCTAGCATCCATAACACGTAAGTTTATTGGGGACACTTGGATCACACCACCACAGACTATGTATGCTGCTTCTCCTAAAACACTAATTCTAGTATTCTTTGGTGGATTTTTCCTGCTACAATTATTGATGTAGTATTTCTCTAATATTTTATTCACATCACACACACACACTATATATTTATTTTTAATTTAAAAAATATTTTATTTTTATTTATTTAAGAGAGAAGGACAAAGATGTGGATAAAGATAGAATGGGCACGTCAGAGCCTCCAGTCACTGCAAACAAACTCCAGACACATGTGCCACCTTGTGCATCTGGCTTACATGAGTCCTGGGGAATAGAACCTGCATCCTTTGGCTTTGCAGGCAAACACCTTAATTGCTAAGCAATCTCTCCAGCCCAGTTTCTGTATTTATTAACATTCCTAACAACAAGAACTTTCTTTTCCTCATATATTTATGTATTCAATTATTTATTTATGTCAGTATGGACTCACTGATCCCTATCCTAGTCTATGAGTTATAATTTATGCTGTAATCTTGTCATTCAAATTGCTCCAGTGTGGGCAATTAGAAACTCATCCTTAATGACTTTTTACTTCTTTCAACAGGCTTTTCTGTGTCTTATTTCTTTTTGGAACAAATTCTTACTTTTACTACACCAAAGAACTCTGATTCCTTTTAATGAATAACATATGAGAGTAACTTAATTAATTGCTTGGTAAAAATTACAATAATACAAAAGAAATAACAAAATGGGAATTTCTATAATGTTTCATTCATATTGTGCAGTATACATTCAAAAATTACTAAATTTGTAAACAAGCATGAAAGTGATGCAAATAAATTACTAGAAACAGTCTGACAGAAACCCATGTATTGGAACTTGCTAGATACAACTGGCTGAAGCATTTGAGACAGGAGTTATATGTAAGCCAGATTAGTCTCAAACTCATGATCTTCCTGCCTTAGTCTCCTGAATGCTGGGATAATAGGTATGAGCCATCATGCCCCATGCAAGGACTTAATAATAATTTTGAAACTGCACAAACATTTAAAAGAATCTATATGAAAAAATGTGGAAATTTTCAGGAAACTTCTAGAAAAATGGAAAAAAAAGAATTAAAATATCTTTAAAGTTTTAAAAGAGCTTTAAGACTAAGGTGATGTAGGGTGACTGGGCTTCATGAAAGTAAAAAGCAAGAATGTCCTTGAGCTTTCCCTTGTAATCTCTGCTTTATACTAGACATCAGAGGAGGACCAGGCTTCTCTCTTGCCTAAAGGAGTCCCCTAGGTCTATTTTCTCCATAAATAGCCTGCATCCCTCCTTGGGAGGGAATTCCCCTTTCCTAGAATTAAAGTTTAAGTTTGATTCTGGCATCATGGATGCCTATATAACAGCACCCATTTAGAATCTACAAATGACCCTGATTTTGGTCACATTGTAGGCTTTACCCCTTCCCACCTTTCACATGGAACGACCTCTCTGTTCTTTCTCCTCTTTTCTTCTCTTAATCAAATGAAGTCCCTGCAAACCTTACCCTCTGGTCTATGGGTTTCAATTGTTTGAACTTATAAGAGAGGACTCCAATGATTCCCCCAATTTACCAGTGCATTGGTGAATGTTGGTGCCTTGGCAAGGAACACCAAAATTCCTAATTTAAGCATAAACTTGATCATAGCTTAATATATTTCTGACAAAAAAGTATATTTCGGACAAAAGTGCCATATTTTCTTAGGCTTATTTCAAAAAGATAAAATTTTAAGGATGAATGTGGTGGTTTGATTCAGTTGTTCCCTTATAAACTGAGGTGCTGTGAATGCTAGTTTCCTAGCTGAAGGAGATTTTGGAATTAACACCTCCTGAAGACAGAGTATTATTGTGGGCAAGCTTATAGGTATTATAGCTGGTTTCCCCTTGCCAATGTTTGGCATACTCCCTTGTTCCTATTGTCTACCTGATGTTGGCCAGGGGTGATGTCTACCCTCTGCTTGTGCCATCATTGTCCCCTGCCATCATGGAGCTTTCCTTTAAGTCTATAAGCCAAAATAAACTGTTTTCCCACAAACTGCTCTTGTTCAAGTGATTTCTGCCAGCAATATGAACCTGATTGCAACAGTGATGTTGGTATCAAGAGTGGTGTTATTGGTAGACACCTGACTCTGTAGCTTTGGCCTTTTGGAGCTGATTTTCAAGAGGAATGTGGAAGGATGTGAAACCTTGGCCTAAGAGATGCCTTGCATTACTGTCATTACAACTTGATGGACTATTCTGGTCACACTTGAAAGACCTGAATGCAGTAAGAACTATGGACTGTGAGGTATGAGTTGTGAGGCTGAGAAAGAGCTTTGTCTGGACTGGGCTAGGAGCAGTTTGTGTGAGAGGCTTGGTGTTATGGCCGTGTCCTGAGAAGTTGTGCAGGGTTGCATTGTGTAGAAGTGGACTGGTGTGAGAAGAAGAACATGACACAGGAAAAAACAGCTTTAGGCCAAAATTTCTGCCTATTAAGCTGCAATTGTATGAGAGATTATAACCTTTGACATTGGGCCAGATGACCTGCCCTGGGGCAACAGGAAGAATGTAGATTCTTTTAAAGGGGCTTAAGTGCTCAAAGAGTGTTCTGTTCTTCAAAGTCTGCTTTATTCCCTGTAGGGTAAACAAATTGGCACCCTATCTTGTATTGTGGAGTATAAGAAATGCAGCAAGGGGAGGGTTATTAAATACGCAATGCAGTCTTGTGTTTTGGAAATGGCCATGGGCAGTGTGAAGCAGTTTTTCTGAATGCCTGCATGGAGACCCAATGGAGCCATGAGGATGAACTGTGGGCTGCAGTAGAGACTGAATGCAGATGCAAGGACTCTGAGATGGCTGCTAGGGGAAGCAGCCAGCTGATGAAGTTTTCCAGGACTATGAGGATCCTAGCTGGAAGGGCAGAATTGGAATTCCAGAGACTTATTGCTGGTTAGAATTGACAAACTTGGAGACTTGTTACTGACTAGAGTTGTTGGACTTAGAGTTACAGAGTTAGATGTTTGCCCTGTTTAAATAGAGAGAAATAGAGAAAAGAGATATGGAGAGAATGGGCAAGCCAGTGACTCCAGCCACTGCAAATGAACTTCAGATGCATGCGCCTTTGTGTGCATCTGGCACCCCATGGGTACTGGAGAATGGAACCTTGGTCCTTATTCTCTGTAGAAAATCACCCTAACCATTGAGCTATTTCTTCAGCCCACTCCCATTTATATTTGTCAGTATTATGCTTACATTGCCTTATATCCATATTGAATTTGTTATGTGCAAGGGGTTTGTAACAAAGAAATAAGTGAGAGGCTCACTTGATCCATTATTTAGTTTCTCAGTGTCAGAGATTGGCAGATGCAGAGAAGATGAACAGCACAGCTGGAAGTGCCGCTGCATGGCAATGGTGGAGCAGACCCCAGTGCTGAACAGCCCTGATTCCACTGCACAGTTCCTCACCACTGCAATCAGCCAAATGACTGAGGGTCAATTGGGATGTGACTGAAAAGACTTACTGAAGGAAGGATTTCTCATCAACAACACCAAGAAGGGTGATGCTTATTATGTAGGAAAATAAAAAACAGGTTGCTAAGGGTCTTTCCTGAGAATAAAAGAAAAGTAAATATCACACATGTTTCTGTATCAAAAGATGTTATAAGTGGCTGAGGAGATGATAGCTGAGTAGTTGAAAAAAACTTTCTTGCAATGTCCATTGGCCCAGATTCAAACACTCAGTATATTAAGTGAGGTCTGATGGACAAAGTGATGCATGCATCTGGAGTTTGTTTTCAGTAGAAGAGGCATGCCTTTGCTCCCTCTCTTCTTGTATCTTTCTCTCTTTCTCTTTCCCCTTTCTCTCTTCTTGCAAATAAATAAATAAAATAATTTTAAAAGATATTATAAGAAATTAAAAGATAAGAAATATATAATAAAATACATTTAAGGGTGACTTTTTGAGACTATATATAGCAAAATTAATAATATTGGGAAAAATACAAAGGTTTTACACTTATATGATTTGATTTGATATTTTTGTTCCTAAATTATTTCATCTCTTTTCAAAATATCCCTTAATCTTCCTCCTCTGTGAAATGTAAACAAGAGGAAAGAATATATTGAATAAATAATTGCAGTAAGAAGCAATAATATGAAACAGTAATAATTGATATAATCTTGGAAAATAGTTCTTTGTTGGGCTAACCAAACATACATTCTAGTGAACTGGAAGAGTCACAAGACTGTGACAATGTTAAATTTTGGCTTTGATTATTTAAATGTTAAATATATCTATTGAAAAATTTCTAAAGCAACATATTGGAATCCCTATTCCATCTGTATGTTAGTGTATCTTATTTAGGAAGGAAATCAAATAAAAAAATCATATAAGCTTTCTTTTCCTGAAAATCTTCCACTTATAGAAACATGGCATACTGCTTTCCATGGCCCTTTGCAAGTGCTCATCAGAGGCTGCAGGTGCAGTAATTCCCTTGACTTGCAATCATTTATGCTTTCTTTTTTCTATAGTTTATTTATTTGAGAGAGAGAAAGACAGAGGAAGAGGCAGAGAGAATGGGTGCGCCAGCACCTCCAGCCACTGCAAACCAACTCCAGATGCATGTGTCCCCTTGTGCATCTGGCATACAGATGCATGCGTCCCCTTGTGCATCTGGCATACATGGGTCCTGGGGAATCCAACCAGGGTCTTTAGGCTTGCAGGCAAACGCCTTAACTACTAAGCCATTTCCCTAGCCCTTCATTTATGCTTTCTATCCAATCTAAAACAAAACCCTCAGGGGCTGTGAAGATGGCTCAGCAGTTAAAGGAACTTGCTTGCAAAGCTTGCTGGCCAGGGTTTGATTCATCAGGACATACATAAAGCCAGATGCACAAATTGGCACATGCACCTGGGGTTCATTTGCCAAGGCAAGAGACTGTTATGACCATATTCTTTCTCTCAAGTAAACAGGTAAAAATATTTTCAAAGAAACTCAATAGCTAACATTTCTGATATTAATTTGTAGATGCGTGTGCACACACACACACACACACACACACACACGTGCAAAACCACAAAGACAGCACCTGAGCCATCTGCCTCACCTTTAACTCCATATAGGAGCTAACCCTATCTCATTTCCTCCTCCTCATTTCATTTTGTCCACTTATATTGCCAAAAGATCTCAGTCATGTGTGGGGACCACGCAAACACGAGTGTGGCACCAGTAACACAGCCATAAACCTTTCCAGCTGTCAGCAGAGAAGTAACTCTTTGCTAAGTCAGAATGAAAGAATTAGGTAAAACACTATTTAAAGTCATAATGGTAAAATAATAACTGACACCAACTTTGAATTATCCATACGTGTTGGGCATTTTTATGATTTTTAAAAATTAATTCACTTATCAGTCACTTGGTATGCCAGATGCAATTTTGGTTATGGCATCTAATTGTCATAAGAGCCCTTTGATTTTGATGTGGCACAAAAAGCATTTCCTTTTTTTTTTTTTTTTCAATAAGAGAGCAAGCAATTGCCTTGGACTGTCAATAAGTGAAGGAGTCTTTGATCCAAGTTTGCGCCACAGCCACATCTTCCGCGCCCTGTGGCATCAGCTGCTCCTCCAGCCAGCTCCATGAGGCGGATTGAGAAGCCCGCTGTTGACAGGTGAGAAGACCTGCGGCCGCGCGGAGGCCGAAGTGCCGCAGTCTGAGCCTGGCGTTGACACAACTGCAACTTGTGTCCCGAGCTGCAGTTGGGGTAATATCCTTCAGCGACTTGGGGCTCTAATGGGAGCCCCCCTCGCCCTGCAGTTCCACCCAGTGTCCACGCAGCACCCAGCACACAGAAGGGGCCGCTTTCTCATACCCACAGCACGTGGATAAAGGCGGCTGCGAGCTGTGAGAATGGGAAGCCTTGTGGGGAATACACAGTGGTGCCATCCTCCTTCTGTTCAGAGCAGATGGAGTGGTGAAGGTGACGGCTGACAGCATGAGGGGTGAACGGATGTTGAAGCAAAGCAGGACACCTGTGGTCTGGAAACACTGATGGGGGTGCGGGTGGCTGGCTGATGCACTTCCCTGTTTCTTCTAATTTAGCCCAATATGCGCAAATGTGAGAGACAGATTGCTTTTTGGAAGGATAACTCAGCTGCCATTGCAAAAGGGAAGAAAATATCATTGTGGGCACTTCATGAGCTGTGTGCATTATGCCAACTTATTGAAACCAAACCCAAGCTGTCCTGAATTTATTGCCCTGTTAGAATCCAAGTGATGTAATTAAAAGCTGTGTTTGGCACATAATCAGTAATTATCAGTATTCACCATGCTGCCTCTAGGTTTTAATACTTACTCATGATTTTCCTCACTAAATCAAATTAGCCATTTTATACAGCTACTGGGTAATTCTGTTCTTATTTTTGTCCTATATATAGGCTTCGCACATTGCAGCTGCCAACTGATGTTTGAAGGACTGACTCAATCATGTTCACTTTACAGTTAAGAATGAGGCATGCATGCAAATAGGGGTAAATATTAAAAATCTTAAGTCTATCAAGGATTTTAAAGCTAGTGCAGCATTTTAGGTTCATTAAATAGCTTGATGAAGATTCATATATTCTTTATGAGGTCAAAGCAATGTTGAGCAAAGGAGCAATACAGATGACAATGACTCAGAGACGTATTTTAAATATATCTTTTTGTTTGCTTGGCAGTGGTAGAGATGGGATCTAGGGCTTTGTGCATCCTAGACAAGGCCTTTACTATTGCACTACATCCAGAGGTGTCCATCACCTAAAACCCACACCTAGGACATGGTGTGTGCCTAATAAATATTTGTTGAATGAATCAATAAATGAGGTGGGAAGAGATGTGAATATCAAATGTTGGTTACTAAACAGAGCTGTCATCTGTTACATAGGATATACTCAGGCAATAAAACATTCTTTCTTGTTAAAGGCATCCTCTGAAAAGTAGAGAGTAGAAAGTTTATAAAAATTATTTTAATTTTATTTATTTATTTCCTTTGAGAGAGAAAGAGGCAGATAAAGAGAGAATGGGCATGCCAGGGCCACTAGCCACTGTAAGCAAATTCCAGATGTATCTTGTGTATCTGGCTTATGTAGGTACTGGGGAAGTGAACCTGGGTCCTTAGGCTTTACAGACAAATGCCTTAATGGCTAAGCCTTCTCTGCAGTCCTATAAAGTTTTCTAAACATTAATTTCACATTTATTTTATAGCACTACATCTTTATGTAGCTCCATACCTGTATTTACATGTCATAAGAAAACCACCTACAAGTTGCATTCAATGAGCTTGCAGTGGGGACTTGAACCTTCTGCTAATTGTGGCTCTGATTTATGTCTGTATCCTATCAATACCCTCATCAAACTGTATTGCTAATGACTTTTGTCATGCCTTTTGCCACTCTATGGGCTGTACTTGTCCCTATCTAAATGGAGTTTCCATGGTGCCTTTAATATATTTTTACTGGCAGCAATGGTGTCTCATAAATGATGTTGCAAATTCCTCACTGGCTAAATTTCAATTCTAGTTCATTTACTACATCAGAGAAGAGTCTGTACTCATGGGCTCTGCAAAATAAATGCCACCTGCTATCTCTATTTGTCTTTTTCTCTCCTTAGTAAAAACCTTCTTTGTTTGGATGCAGAGAAGGGATCATACAGACTTTACTGCAGCATCAAATCTATGAAACTTATTTTGTTCTTATTCAAATTTCCTACCAAGAGTAGTAGCCTGGGGTTTTGCTGTTAATTAACTGTTTCTCACTTGTAAAGATGGACTATACATATATATAACAAAATACTATAGCTAAAATATTGTTCATTTGTACAACTCCTCACCATAAAAGAATTCTGATTAATTGCATAATTAACTTCCCTCTAATAACTAGTTTGGAAATTCTGGCCAAGACGGTAGGGTGACTAGTCCTGGATAAATAATGGTAAGCATCAGGACTTAAATTTCAAGTCAAGGCTGTATTTTGGGCTGGAGAGATTGCCGAGCAGTTAATGCACTTGTCTGCAAAACCTAAATACTCAGGTTCAACTCCCCACAACCCACATAAGCCAGATGCACAAAGTGACACATGTGTCTGGAGTTCATTTCCAGTAGCTAGAGGCCCTGATGTGCCCATTCTCTCCCTCCCTTCCCCCCCTACCGCATCTATCTTTCGTTAAATAAGTAAAGATAAAACATTTTTAAAATATTGTACTTTATTCTTATAGTACTTATGAAAGACTTTTAAAAGATTTTTCATTCTTAGTACCAGCACCTACCTGCTGGAGGTGATTTCATCAAATGATTCTCACCAAGACTTGGATTTCTTTCTCCTTGTCTATCTTTCACAGCCCTTCATAGAACTTTCGCGCCTCTGCAGAACATCGCTGAGGTGATAGAAAGTACTATTGTTTCTGTAGCCCATGCTTAGAGTAATTTCTGTTGCTCTCCTCTGCACCCTTTCAATCTTGGAAATATCTCTCTGCAAAGGAGTGGTCCACATATTATCCTTTGATTCAAGGAAGGTCATTATTTGTTCCTTTCCATCTCAGCCCAGTCAAGTGTGAATGATCCTGGCATGCCTCAGCTCCTTCTTGTCTCTGCAGTATCTGCCTAGTTCAGTGTGGGCTTTGCTTGCACTGTGTCAGATGACAAAATGAAGTGCACCCAGTTTGCACTGGTGCTTGTATATAACTTATTTAATTCGTTATTTGTTTTTTGTTTGTGTTGATGTTTAGCTAGGTGATGATAACAGGGGTGAGAATATAAAAATATCAATTTAAATCATTTCACTTATCTCTCATATTTTAGATTACTTATATATGCTCATTATAATAAGGGACAAGAAAAGCCTAATCAACTTTAGGGTGATTCCTTTGGTTCTTTTTGTACTCCATGTTTTGATTATGGGTACATTTAAGATATATTAGAATATTGATATTAACAGTCTAATTATGGTGCATTTTTCAATGTTAAATTGCATTACTTCCTACTTACTGAGAACATCCAATGAGCTAAACTGCTGCCCCAAGCTATGCTACATTGTATTAGTAAGTTGAGAATTTAAGGTACACTCATGGACTTTCTGGAATGGTGCATGGCACCATGATGAATCTGGGAATTTGTGTAGTATTGTCCTTGCTTCCAGCACAGAATGGATGACTTGATGGAAAGACACTTCTTTTGTTCAGGGGCTAACACACATGAGGATGAGAGATGGAGGTACCTGTTTCTGTGTCCTAGAGACCCAGTTTGCTTCCTCCACATTGCTCCCTCTGCTTGTTTGATGAAGGTGTCCCCACAAACTCAGGTGTTCTGAATGCTAGGCCCCCAGCTGATGGCAATTTAGGAATTGGAGCCTCCTAGAGGAGGTAAGGTGTTGAGAGTGGGCTTATGGGTGTTAAAGCCAGTTTCCCCTTGCCAGTGTTTGGCAGTTTCCTGACGGTGCTCTTTACCTGATGTTGGCCAGGAGGTGATGTCCAGCCTCTGCTCATGCCACTTTTTTTTTTTTTTTTTTTTTTTTTGCTGCATCATGAAGCTTCCCTTAGAGCCTTTTCTACCACAAGCTGGTTTTGGTCAGGTTCTTTCTGCCAGCAACAAGTAGCAGACTGCAACATTCCCTAAGTGCATATCTAAATGATTTCTCAAATCACTTTTCTGTGTTTTGCTGATATTTAGTAATTATTCCATCTTACAATGGTAGCAATACATCACAAACCCAAGTAATTATGCCAACAAGCACCTCTGTCCACATATATATATGTATTATTATTATTATTATTATTATTGGTTTTTTGAGGTAAGGTCTCACTCTAGCTCAGGCTGACCTAGATTTCACTATGTAGTCTAAGGGTGGCCTTGAACTCATGGTGATCCTCCTACCCCTGCCTCCCAAGTGCTGAGATTAAAGGCATGCACTACCACGCCTGGCTAACTTTGTCATATTTTAATCTAACAAGTTACTATGTGTTAAAATAATAATATCAAAAAGACTATAAACAGGGGCTAGAGAAATGGTTTAGCAGTTGAGCACTTGCCTGTGAAGCCTAAGGATCCCAGTTCGAGGCTCAATTCCCCCAGAACACAAATAAGCCAGATGCATAAAGTAGCATATGCATCTGGAGTTCGTTTACAGTGGCTGGAGGCCTGATGTGCCCATTCTCTCTCTCTCTCTCTCTCTCTCTCTTTCTATCTCTGCCTCTTTTTCTCTATCTCTTGCTCTCAAATAAATAAACAAAAATTTGTTTTAAAAAAGACTAAAAACAAAAATCATTTAATGCAAGTAGAAATATGAACTGGAAACATTTTTGGCTTATGCAGTTTATAAAGAAACTTAAAGATACTCCTGGTTTTTAATCCACTTTCTCTCAGTGAGAACTATATACTGACCAAAGATGGTCCTGTGAAGTCTAAGGAAACTGAAGTGTATTATTTATCATAGCACAAAGTTTTAAAAGCTTACATATTGAACAGGAAAAATATTTTCGACTAAAGAAATTATATGGTGAAATATTAGGTAATAATTTAACATAATGTTTTTTTTTTTCAAGGTAGGCTCTCACTCTAGCCCATGCTGACCTAGAACTCACAGGAGTCCTTAACCTCTGTCTCCCAAGTGAAGGGATTAAAGGCATGTGGCAGTGTACCTAGCTACCAAAGTGTTTTTGAAGGCTTCCAATGACAAAGAAATTTAAGAGACAGAATTGAATAAATAAAAAAAGTAAACAAAATTGTTTGAAAACTATGATATCAATCACAGCTAATATTGTTAAATACATATATACATACAGGGACTTGTTTGAAAATATATTTAAAAATACAAACATATTAAATAGTGTTACAATTCTAGTACCAGCATGTGGATAACATCCACAATGAGCTATTGATCAGAGAGACCTACTAGGTTTCCCAAAAGAAGACAGAATTCTGCCAGAGTACCTGATGACCCACCAAAGGTTAATGTTAAGCCCCTACTGCCGAAGATACCATATGCTGTTGAGAAGGAACATGGAGCAACCTGGTTAGAACCTGGAAGAGAATCAGTTCCCAGACGCTTAGCTTGTCTAGTGCCAGAAGGTGCTACATGAGTGACTGGAGGAAAATGACCAACTCGTGGTCTAAGCTACTCAACAGCAATCAACCTGACAGGATGCTCACACAAGTGCAATAGTGGCACACATCCATGGTGGGTTACTAACTGTTCTTAATTTGGCTAACAGATTGGTTCAGTGGAACGGAACCCATACCTGGAATGGGGAAACAAGTCAGAACCATATCCAAAACCGAGCCCACTCTCCAATATCAAGGTCCCACCAATAGTGGGCTACAAGAGGGCCTACACCTATTAAATTTTCTCTAAAATAATAATTGGTATCAATGTATCTTGCACTGACTTCACTCTCCGTTGGAGAATTTGCTTCTATTTTTCAGATGGACACAGAACCTGAGGAGAGAATGAGCCCATCCGCACCCCACCAGGGCACCAGCTAAAGCCATAGAGTTAGTGGGGAAATGAACAAGAGCTGCTTTCTCAAGCACTACCAAAGTCCTACCAAATCAGATATCCAGAGACACAGAGACTCCCAAGACCTCCTGTCACTGAAGTAAACCTAACATGAACCCAACACGGCTCAGGGAAATTCAGAGAAGAGGGGCCAAAAAGATTGTTAGAGCCATAAATTGGATCATTATGCACAGAGCCATTGCCATTCTGCCATAACTGATTGCCACCCCCACAATGCAACACCCACAATCTATGGGGCAGGGACCACAGGGAGAAGGCTAATTACGGTACCATCATGGCTGTATATATGTTATATACATGACTAATAAAAAAATTGAAAAAGAGGAGATGGCTCAGTGGTGAAAGGCACTTGCTACAAAGCCTGCTGGCCCAGGTTCAATTCCCCACTACTCTTGTAAAGCTAGATGCCCAAAGTGATGCATGTGTCTGGAGTTCATCTGTAGCTGCAAGAGGCTCTGTTGTGCCCATTCTCTTTTTCTCCCTCTTTCAAATAAATACATAAAAATATTTAAAAATCAAAAAAAATTGAAAAGGAAAAAAAATAGTGTTACAATTAATTTTTATTTTCTTTTGAATAATTTTCTCTAATTCAAAATGTTTAAACATTAATATATTAACTTCATTATGAAAATATGTTATTAGTAAATAAAACATAAATTTTTTTAACAGTATCTTAAAACATAGGTTTTTTTTTTATCAAAATTACCTGACTTTGTACCCTACTGCTACCACTATGAGATGAGATGATTACTAAATTTTGCTAAGACTCAGGAAAGTGATTCAGCTAATATTTTCAAACCTTAAAACAAAAACTACAGAACTAGGCAACTAAGGCAGGCGTGGTGGCATATGTCTTTAATCCCAGCACTTGGGAGGCAGAAGTAGGAGGATTTCTATGAGTTTGAGGCCACCCTGAGACTACATAGTGAATTCCAGGTCAGCCTGAGCTAGAGGGAAACCCTACCTCGAAAACAAATAAATAAAAGGCAACTATAGGCCAATATCCCCAGTGCATATAGATTTCAAAGACCTCCATGAGAAATTAGCAGAGTCCAGCAGAATATTAAGAGTTTTACAGTGAAATCATGAAAGGCTTAACCTATAACTGAAAGGTCAATTCAGCCCACAAAAATCAAGCACTGAAAGATATCATATTGAGAAAATAAAATGGGGCTGGCCATCATGACATGCACCTATAACCTCACACGTGGGAGGCTGAAGTAGCACATTTCCATGAGGTAAAGGCTAGGCAGGGTCAGTGAGCCTAAGCATGGGCCACATGACAGGACCCTGTATCCAAAAACAGCAAGGAAGGAAAGTAAGGAAGGAGGGAAGGAAGAAGAGAAGGAAAGAGAAAGGGAAGAAATAAAGGAGAGAGGAATGAAAGGAGGGAGGGAAAGAGGGAAGGACAAAATGAGGAAAAGAGGGAGGAGGAAAGGAAGGGCAAAACCCTACACAGTCATTTCAGTAGATATAGAAAACGAAGTAAATTTAATGCTTTTCTGTTTGTTTGTTCTTTCATTTATTTCTTGAGTTAGGGTCTTGCTGTAGCCTGGGCTGATATGGAATTCATTATGTAGTCTCAGGCTGCCCTTGAACTCATAGCAATCTTCCTACCTCTCCCTCAAGAGTGCTGGAATTAAAGCACCATACCTGGCATAATGCCTTACATTAAAAACAAAACAAAATGTTCCAGGGCTGGAGAGATGGCTTATCAGTTAAGGCACTTCCCTGTGAAGCCTAAGGACCCAGGTTTGAGTCCCTAGAACCCATGTAAACCAGGTGTACATGGTGGTTCATGCATATGGAGTTTGTTTGCAGTGACTAGAGGCACTGGTGTTCCCATTCTCTCCCTCCCTCCCTCACTCTCTTCTAATAAATAAATAAAACAAAAAAAACTTTTTAAAACTTTTCAGAAAAGTCAAAGTAGATGAGAGGTTCTCTAATGTAATAAATTGTATGTGACAAAGTCATAGATAAAATTATATTTGATTGTGAAAGGAAAGTTTCCTCCCAACATCAGCAATGTATGAAAATGTAAGTCATGTACCCACTTCTTTGATAAAATACCAAAGAAAGAAGCTCTTTCATGGAAGAATTTTTTGGGGTTCAGAATTGCAGAGATTTCAGTCCACAGTTTCTGGCCCTGTTGTTTGGGGGCCTGGAGTGTGGGAGAACACTGTGGAGCAAACACTGCAGCTCAGTCAGGAAACGGAGAGAAGCCCAGGACAAGATACTGCGCTTAAGGCCATGCCCCCAGTGACTTACTTCCTCCAGCTAGACCCCACTTTTTAAAGTTTCCAGAACCTTCCAAATACCTTTTCCAGCTACAGACCAAGCCTTCAACATTGGGATACTTCACACCCAAATCACAGCAGTGTGAGTGTTCACTTTTGCCAGTTCTTTTCACATTGTACTGGAGATTCTAGCCAGGGATTTGGACAAGAGAAATACAAAAAGCTGCCAGGATTGGAAAAGAACAAGTCAAACTATGTCTATTTTCAGATGATATAACCTATGGAGCAGAGAAGGAAAAGACACATATCAGAGTTAACAAGCAAGTTCACTAAGGAAACATAATGCCAGTCATTGCAAAAATCCATTTTATTTCTGTATGCTGGCATTGACAATGTAAAAATGAAATTAATCAAGCAGCTCCTTTTGCAATAGTATCAAAAAGAATCAAGCAGTTAGGAATAAAAGTAGCCCAAGAAGTACAAGGCTGCATGCTGAGAATTGTGAAGCCCTGGAGAAATGAGTGAATCCATCTCCCCATTGGCAGACTCAGAGACTTGATATTTCTAGTAGAGCATTGCTCCCAAAGTGAGCTTTGAATACAATAAACTCTGAAAGAAGCTTAGCTTCTCATTTCACAGAAATTAAGAAGCTGATCATAAAGTTTTTATGAATTACAAGGGACACAGCAGAGCCAAATCAATCTCAGAAAGAATAATATTAGATAATATACTTTCTAATTTCAAAACCCATTACAAAGCTACACCAGATATGTGTTAATGGCACAAGGGCTATGTAGACCCACAGACAGAATTAAGAATTCAGAAACACAAGCCAGGCTTGGTGTCGCCCACCTTTAATACCAGCACTTGGGAGGCAAAGGTAGGAGCATCACCACGAGTTCAAGGCCACCCTGAGGCTACATAGTGAATTCCAGGTCAGCCTGAGCTAGAGTGAGACCCTACCTCAAACCTCCTCCAAAAAAAAATTCAGAAACATACCTTTACATCTATGGTTCAACATGTATATTTTTCCTTTTATTTTTCTTTTTTGTTTTTTTTCTTTTTCTCAATTTTTATTAACATTTTCCATGATTATAAAAAATATCCCATGGTAATACCCTCCCTTTTCCCCACTCCCACTTTCATCTTTGAAATTCCATTCTCCATCATATCCCCTCCCCATCTCAATCAGTCTCTTTTATTTTGATGGCATCTTTTCCTCCTTTTATGATGGTCTTGTGTAGGTAGTGTCAAGCACTATGAGGTCATGGCTATCCAGGCCATTTTATGTCTGGAGGGCGCACGTTGTAAGGAGTCCTACCCTTCCTTTGGCTCTTACATTCTTTCTGCCACCTCTCCCACATTAGACTGTGAGCCTTGGAAGGTGTGATCAAGATGTTACTCAGTACCCCAGTCACTTCTTTCCAGCACTATGATACCTTCTGAGTCGTCCCAAGGTCACTGACATCTGAAAAGAGAAGATTCTCTACCCAAAGTGAGAGTAGCTTTAAGAGCTAAAGACTATCCAATACAAAAGTGATGGTCCTTTCAATGAATAGAGCTGGGTGACTAGAATGAGCTCAAACAATACCCTCGTATCATACAAGGAAATTCATCCTAAGCTGGGAAAAGTCAAAATGCTTAAGGTAAAACTTTAAAATTCTTGAAACATACTAGTAAATCTTCATGATCTTGCATTAGGCAACAGTTTCTTAGATATACCACCAAAAACATAACCAACCAAAGAAAAATGGATTACTCAGACCATAAAAATGAAAATTCTTTTTCAAATTTAATTTTTATTGACAACTTCTATAATTATAGATAATAACTCACTGTAATTCCCTCTCCCCCCACTTTCCCCTTTGAAACTCCACTCTGTATCATATTCCCTCCCCCTCTCAATCAGTCTCTCTTTTATTTTGATGTCATAATATTTTCCTCCTATTATGATGGTCTTGTTTAGGTAGTGTCAGGCACTGTGAGGTCATGGATATCCAGGCCATTTTGCCTGGAGAAGCATGCTGTAAGGAGTCCTACCCTTCCTTTTGATCTTACATTCTTTCTGCCACCTCTTCTGCAATGGACCCTGAGCCTTGGAATGTGTGATAGAGATATTTCAGTGCTGAGCACTCCTCTGTCACTTCTCAACACTACAGTGACTTCTGAGTTATCCCAAGGTCACTGCCATCTGAAAAGTGAAGCTTCTCTAACCAAAAGTGAGAGTAGCATTAATATGTCAGTATGAACATTATGAGAAGTGCTTACTGAGCAGTTTGGTGAACATAGTATATATGAAAATTCTTTTTGTGTATTGAAAGACACTGTCATGTATATGAAGAGACAACCCGCTAAGTGGGAAATAATATTTGTAATCATACATCGGATAAAAAGCAACTATCTAGGGTGTATAAAGGATCCATAGAAGTAATAATAATGACAACCAAAACTTTAATTGGCCATAAATCAATAAAAAAGATACACAAAAGGCCCATAAGCACACAAAGAAATTCTTGGCATCATTAGTTGTTGGGAAATGCAAAGCAAAACCACAGTGAGACAGCACATGGCTATAATCAAAAGCACAAAATAACAAGCCTTGACGATGGAGTGGTACTGGGACCCTTACATACTGCTTGTGTCATTCCAATCCCTGTGGAAAACAGCTTGGCAGTTCTTCAAAAATGGTGAGTATAGAGTTACCATACTGCCCAAAAATTCTACTCTTGGTATAAATACAAGAAAATTGAAACCATGTGTTCAAAAGGAAAAACAAAACAATAAAAAAGAACACTAGTCAAACACAATGGCTCACACCCATAATCCTAATGCAGAGGAGGCTGAGGCAGAAGGATTACCATGAGTCCAGTTCAGTCCAGTCAAGTTTGGCCTGGACAAATGAGTTCCTGGACAGCCTAAGATACAGTGAGACTCTGACTCCAAAACAAAACCCACAAAGCTTTTACATGAATGCTCATAGTGGAATTATTTCAGTGTTTTATTTATGACTAAAAATTAGAGGCAGTTCATCTGTCCAGCAATTGATAAATGTCTAAACAGAAGTGTGGGATGTTAATTGCTGTCAGCCATTTGTGTTGCTGTAACAAAATATCACTGACTAGGATTTTTTGTTTGTTTGTTTGTTTGTTTTTTGTTTTTCAAGGTAGGGTCTCACTCTAGCTTAGGCTGACCTGGAATTCACTCTGTAGTCTCAGGGTGGCCTCGAACTCATGGTGATCCTCTTACCTCTCCCTCCCAAGTACTGGCATTAAAGGTGTGTGCCACCATGCCTGGCCACTACTAGGAAATTTTTAAGGGGAAGGAATGTATTTCTGACAGTTCTAGGGATGGAGAAGTTCAAGGTTCAGGGATACTACCATTGCAGGCCTCCTGCACGATCCCATTGTGGAAGGTAGGAGGATAGATGGGCATGTGATAATGGCATGAGCTCATTTGCAGGAGTCCTTTGATAAATTCCTAAAGGTGTCACTTCTCAACATTGTTGCATTTGGGATACAGTTTCTATCAGATGCAATTTTGAAAACATGCCAAATCATACAATTCACACATTGGAGTATTATTCTGGCACCAAAAAGAATAAAGGTCTAATTCATGTTACAACCTTGAAACAATAATGCTGAAACAAACAAATCACAGAATGTAGTATGGTTCTGTTTAAATGTGATATTAGAGCTGGGGAAATGGCTTAGTGGTTAAGGCATTTTCCTGTGAATCCTAAGTACCCAGGTTCAATTCCCCAGGACCCATGTAAGCCAGATGCACAAGGGGCGCATGTGTCTGGAGTTTGTCTGCAGTGGCTGGAGACCCTGCTGTGCCCATTCTCTCTCTCTCTCTCTCTCTCTCTCTCTCTCTCTCTCACTCTCTCTCTCAAACAAATAAATAAATAAAATATAAAAAAATAAAAATAGCGTGAGAATGAAAATACTTAGTAGCAGAGGCCAGTAAGTTAAAAAGGAGACATAAAGGGAAGAGAAAGGAAGGGAGGAGGGTACTTAATAGGTTGATATTGTATATATGTAAGTACAATGATTGTGATGGGGAGGTAGTATGATGGAGAATGGAATTTCAAAGGAGAAAGTGTGGGGGGGGGGAATTAACATGGGATTTTTTAATAGTCATGGAAAATGCTAATAAAAATTAAAAATAAATAAATAAATGTGATATTAAAAACTGACAACAAAACAGAGAAAGAATGTAGATTTTTGGTTGCCATAAAATGGAATGAGGATGTAATGTATTTAGACATTGGTGATGGTGTACAGCCAGCCTTATGAATTGACAAAAAGAAGAAAAATCATGCCACACTTAAATGAAGACTTTCATGGTATGTAAATTACACCCCAGTGTTTTTAAGTATTTTTTTTTTAAAAAACACTTGTTATGTCCACAACAACTCAGCTGCTACATGGTCAAGGCAGAGCCCATCAAGCTCCAATTGCCCTGTTTCTCCACTTCTCACCTTACCTTGCTGTAACCCCGACGAAGTGGAAAGTCCTCTGGGCTAGAGAAGAAGGGGCCATAGAAGCAGAAGGTGGGAAATGGAGAAGACACTGGCCACATGCAGAGGTCCAGATGGCCACAGTATCAGCTGTGGAGGAGGGAGAAGACTCAATTTTAAATCAAGATAAAAATTTGACTCTTGCATGTGCTGGGCATTTAATTACTCAATTATCACTGTATTTTATGACTTGGAATGAGATTTTTATTACCTAGAGCGGATAGAAAACATGAGATCTCTGCAGGGCTTCCCTTGAGGGACAGGGAAAAAGCCACATGGCAGATCTGAAAACACAGTGTGAGGCAAAAACCAATGGACTCAGTAAGCTATTTACTGATTTCATTCTGTGATTCTTGCTGGCTTAGAAATGGCAGGTGCTCAGGACTGTGGAGAGATGTAGGACTCCTTTTGTAAAGCTAGAGAGCTATGGTAGTAATTAATGATACTTGAGAATCTTAAATTCATTGCTATATTCAATAAGTAATATAAAATGAAATATAGATATGTATATATACACATTTGAGAAATAGGAATCATTCCTTAATACCCATGGGAGGTTGGCTCCAGGAACTCAGATCCCCAAATTCATAGATGCTCAGGTCTCTGGGGTTGTTATCTGCATATAACCTCCACAATCATCTTCCTGTATACTTTAAATCATGTCCATATTGCTTATGGTTCCTGACATTTGGCAAACATTGTATAAATAGTTGTTATATTATTTAGGAAATAATAGCAAGAAAATGTACATGGACATCTGGCATACCTATACTTCTTTCTTAAATATCCCTAGTCTGTGACTGTTTGACTGTGAATACAGAGTCAAATAAGGAAAGCTGACTATATGAATGTAGTTTGTGTGTCTGTGTGTGTGTGTTATCACATGGAGTGTTGAGAAGACATGAAAAGCCAAACACTGAAGCGGATGTCGCTGCTGTCCCTTATGTGACAACCAAAGTCATTAGTGCTGGTTGTATTTTTTGCTGAGCTTAGATTAAGACTAAGCATACTTCCCACCTCAGGTCACCTCCAGGCTGCCATTGGCAAAGGGGCAGCATTGTAGTATAAGATGAAAACTTATTGACATTTTACATATATGTGTATGTGTGTGTATATATATATATATACACACACATACACATGCACACATACACACACATACATACACCTGGATTTATAGTTTGCATAAGAAGAAAGAACATGCATACTTAAAAATGCAAAACAGAATCATTACATGTTTGATTGGATCCTTCATGTTAGTGCTGCTTCAGATAGGACAAGATAAACCAAGGCCAGAGCAGAAGAGGGTTCATGTCCATGAGGACTGCACAGGTCTTGGTGTTTTTGGAGGAGACAAAGATGATGGAGAGTAGAAAGGGCTGGTATCTGATGTATCTCAGTTGCTAGACTGTGTGCCCAACAGGCCTGTACTACTTATGTTTGATCTACAGCACCACATAAAAATACTGGACATGGTGGCTTATGCCTGTTATCACAGCACTTGGGAGGTAGAGGCAGGAGATTAAAATTATCCTAACCTTCATAATGAGTTTTGAAGACAGCCTGGGCTACATGAGATCTTGTCTCAACAATTAAAAAAAAAAAAAAAAAAGATGATGGAGAACAGGAACTGCTCCTTCACAGATAAGGACCGGAAGGACCAGGCAGCCAGAAGATTATAGAACGTCAGCTTGGATTCTGGGTCTTTGTCCTCTCACCATAGCGGCACTGCCTCCAGATTTCTCTTACGAAGATCCTGCAGAGGCTGGGCCTGGGCTTGGAGAGTAGCTGTGTCCTAGGATCAGCGCAGCGCAGTACAGAATCCAGCTGTTTCTGCCCACAGGGAACACTGGACCGGTCAAGCATCCCACAGCTCCCTGTTGAACTAACATCTGAGGCTTGACTTTTATGTTAGGCCAGTGGTGATTCCTCTTCCTTCTTCCTTCATAAGTATAACAAATATCTTGCTTCCCAAATTCTGTCTCGCTACCCATGTCTAGAAAAACAGCCTATGATTTCTGCTGTTCTATGTCATATTTCATATCAAGAAAATGAAAATGAGGACTGGAGAGATGGCTTTGTGGTTAAGGTGCTTGCCTGCAAAGCCTAAGGACCCAGGCTAGATTCCCCAGGTCCTACATAAGCCAGATGCACTCGGTGGTGTATTCGTTTGTAGTTCATTTGCAGCAACTAGAGGCGCTGGCATGCCCATTCTCTCTCTCTCCCTCCCTCTTTCTCTCTCTCTAATAATTAAATATATATACATATATATATATATATATATATATATATTTTTTTTTTTTAAGAAAGAAAGAGAGTGATGAAAATGAGACCTCTGGTGACCCACCTGAACTAAGAACTCAGTCTCTTCCCTTCACAGCCACTATAAGTTATTGCAGCACGAAGGGTTTTAGCATTATTGTTATGAGAGAACTCTTAATTTGGGTCATATATTTACATTTCTTCATAACTAAAACAAATACCAGTTTATACATGTTACATTTTCACTGTGCAATTTTAACTAGAATAATAGGATATTGAAGCTCGCCTACCAATTTTTTTTCTTCATTGCTTTGTGCTACATTGCACAATTGAGCCCCATGGAAAGCCGTGATCTTACATTAATCATGGACTATTTTTAAAATACCGTTCCACTGAAGCTGCCACTTCCAAGCAGCAGCAGCTCCTCTCAGGAATGAGCCCCGCCAGTGCAGTCACCACAGAAGCCTCTGCTCAGCTTCCATCAGAACCCCTTGCCAGCAGCGGCATTGCCTCAGCTCAGAATGCTGTGGGCAGCCAGTACTTGACTTCTGCATTCCGAGAGGGTTCCAGCCTGCAATCATCATGCGTCGCCACCAGGGGTCAGCCTTTGCATCTACTCGAGCCAGTAAAAGCTTCAAAATAAAACATCCATTCCTTTAACAAAATGTGTATCCTGTAATATATTTGTCAAGTAAAGACCTAAGCAGTTCTAGTACCAATTCCATAACTCTCACATTCTCCACCTGTTGTCTTTGTTGTTCTGTTTCCTCCACGTGAAACACATGGCAACCAGTCACAGAGAGTCTCGGCGGTTCTCCTTGGGGCCATTTCAACCAAGTATTCCCACCCCCGTTCATGGCCAGGGAATTGATGCAGGAAACCTAAGGAACTTATTCTGACAAAAAATTTTGACCACGAAAAGGTGGTAACACATCAATGGGAGACAGCTTGATAGTACCTATGTGATAGTCTCAGTCTTTATAAGACCCTCTGATCCTTGTTTACAGGTGAGAAAACAGTACTAGAGAGGCTCAAAGCATTATCCAACATACATAGCATCCTTGAGACCAGACTTTAGATATGTTGGGCCTTTCTTAGGACTTTGTTCTTCTAGCATTTTTACCATCCAAGCTGCCAGTAAGTAGATGTGACAACCAAGCTTTGTGACAGAAGGTGAGCAAAATGCAAATATTTGAAAGCCAGTCCTTTTAAAAAATAACATTCCTGCTTTTGTTTATTTTTATTTACTTATTTGAGAGTGATGGACAGACAGAAATAGGCAGAGAGAGAGAGAATGGGCGCATCAGGGACTCCAGCCACTTGCAAACAAACTCCAGATGCATGCACCAGCTTGTGCATCTGGCTTACGTGGGTATTGGGGAATTGAACCTTGAACCAGGTCCTTAGGCTTCACAGGCAAGTTCTTAAACACTAAGCTATCTCTCCAGCCCTGAAAGCCAGTCTTTTATGTCTCAAAAGTACAGATTTCAAGAAGTGCGTATTTTTTAATATTTTGTTTTTATTTATTTATTTGATAGAAAGAGAGAAGAGAATGGGTGCCACAGGGCCTCTAGCCACTGCAAATGAACTCTAGACACATGCACCCAGCCTTATGTGGGTACTAGAGAATTAAACCTGCGTCTTTAGGCTTCGCATGCAAGCACTTTAACCACTCAGACATCTCTCCAGCCCAAGTAGTGTGTATTTTTATGAAGTCATAAGTAAACCAAAAATCCTGGATAAATGATTTTAGTCTAGCTTCAAGTAAACTTTCATTTAATCCCAAGCATTCCCTCAGACTTGAAATAGTATTGTTCACCATCTCTGATTCCTGTCAGTGCTGTTGGGACAGCCAATTATAAACCTAATTGGTCTGTCACTTAACTTTGGCTGCCTGAAGAATCTTCTCTTCATCAATGGTGTCCATGATCACAGTACAATGTGATAAGTGTCACTGTACTTGACATGTAGTCTACTCGAAAAATATTTTGCATTTCATTTTATGAGTCCAAGTTACACAGAAAAGTGAAGTTGTTGGTGAATATTACTTTTCCACTATGTGTGTCTTCCTTTTCTATCATTTCTTATGTATATTGGTTCTCATTCTAGCCTCTAACATTTCTTCTGTAGTTTTTAATTTCTTACCCTGAACACTACATAATTACCACATATATAATATCAAGTGTATTAATTTTAAGCTGTGTGTAATTTTCTATTTAAAAAACTCTTAATTACTATGAATCATTTTATTTTTAAATTTTTATTTGTTTTTGTAGCACCTTTATCTTTTCATAAGGTGCTAGTTCTTTCATTTTCATCTTTAGCCATTTTAAATATGTTCATATTATGCTATACTTTCATTGGCTCTTCTCATTTCTTCACCTCTTGAAGTTCTAGTACTGCTCTCATTCATGCTAGGGTGTTGCCTTATTTGCTGTGTGTATTATAAATTAAGAACTAAGAATTAGTCAAGCTATGTTTTCTGAGAATCCAGGATGGTTTCTGCAGTATAAACACCCTCTGTATTACACTTTATAAAGTACTGCATTGCAACAACAAAAGGAATTTGGGTTTTTTTGCCAATTCTGGAGGCTGGAATTCTGAGGTGAAGTGAAGGAAGTGTGGTTTCTTCGGAGTGTCGCATATGGTTAGCTTCTCCTGTGTCTTCTTATGGACTTCATCATACCTCAGCTCCCTCTTCAAAGATTCTATCTCTAAATACAGCCACAATTGGACATAGTGAGGCTTAGCGCTTCAACAAATGAATCTTAGGGATACAGACATAATGGAGCCTATAATCAACTTCAAGTGTTGTTTCTCTTATGCATCTTGGCATGTCTCAGAGGAGGATAAACTTTTAAGTTACTGCCCTTGGCTTCTGCTCCTAAATCCGCAGGCAGTGTAAACTCAGAGCTCCTCCAGAAGCAAGGCAACGGTTTCCAGGTTGCAGAGGAGGACTCCACCCTTCCACCATTCAGGGAACCCTTGAAAACACAGGGTTCATTCTTTCCACCGCCCTGCACTGCTGGGTGGGGTTTCTTTTACCCCTATTTCACTTAAAGATGTATATATGAAGGGTCTTAAAGTTTATGTGAATAATTGAGCTATTGAGAAAACCCTACTATTTTTGTACTCAGTTACTTCTTTACTATATGATATTACAAGCCACACTTTCAGTTACTGAGCAGTTTCTTTGGGTCTATAAAATTATCTATCTAGCACTATGACATTATCACAGATAAACCATTTTCTACTGTACAGAAATATGGAAGCAGGGCAAGACTTGATACATATGAGAGAGCCAATTTTAAAAAGTCAATTTCATGCAAATAATTCCCAGTCATGGGAATAAATTTGGCAAGCTCTGTTGAGAAGTAATCATGCCTAAATAAATGTTTAATCAATGACAGCTGGAATCATCCGTAAATGTTAGTTCTGAAGAAGGCAATCTTATCTCATCCTCCATAGTAAATAGTGTTTAATTAAACAAAAATTATTTTCATGACTATTGTTAATAAGTTTTTTAAATGAGCCTTTTCACTTACATGTGGAATTGAGTTTTTTGAGTGTTTTGAGATAAGGTCTCATGCTGTAGCCTGGGCTAGCCTTGAACCAGTGATCCTTCCTCCTGAACCTACAAAGTGCTGGGATAGCAACTGTGGCCCAACATGTTTAGACTCATACAGCTGGAACACATGAAGAGACGCACAACGGAACAGTGGTTACTGAGTTGCAGAGTTGGCACAGCATGGTGACCATAGTGACTGACACTGTGCACGTGACAATGGCTAAGAATAAATTTCACATAGTTTCATCCACAAAAATATAATATGTAAGGTGATGTATATGTTAGTTTGATTTGGTCATTTTCCATGTTGTATAACATAACATATAACATTTTTTTTTTCATTTGCCAGTTAAAAAAGCAAATTGGCAAAAATACACTCTCAGCACAATATGAATGACAGGAGGGTTTTTTTTATTATTTATTAGCATGGATATCCACATGTATGTGAGTGAAAGTTGTACAGTTAAGATGGTCTAACGCCTTTCATTTAAACCAGTGTAAACTGTTTTAACTAGTCCTAATTTGATCACTCTTTACCCATTAGTATTGATAATATTATAATGAAAACATCCTAGCTGATATTGACAATGTTATAATTAATCACAATGAAACTAATGTATTAGAGGATGACTAAAATAATGCATATCTTACCAAATATGTCCTGCAGTGAGGTTTTCTTAGAATTTATGAAGATAACTGTAGGAGGTGAAACAACCATGTTTATGTCCTTCCAAAAACTTGAAGCTCAGTCTACACAATTTTGTTTTCTTTCTTTTGGCAATGATGAGGATCAAACCCAGGGTGTTGGGTGCTGAGCAAGTACTCTACCACCTAGCTAAAGACCAAGACCCATATTCTCCCTCTTGTATGTACCTAATATATGCAAGGAGAGTTTGAAGAAGGGTTTAAGTAATAGTCAAGCTCCATTCTCTCAGAGTATGCACTAAAAAATAAATCTTCTCTATGTGTCTGAGCACACTTTTAACAAGGAAAGCAGATATGATATCAGGGGACCCTGTGCTAAGGAAGGGAGTCACAGGTTCAAATCCCAGCACTCACTCAGCCAAATTAGTCTCATGATGTTAGTTGAATCACTTCTGTCCTCAGAGATTCACTTACCTAAAATAATACCAAGCCATACTAAGTTCCAGGGATCATTAAATGAAATATGTGTCTGAAAGCCCATCTATCAGGAATATAGCTGCTTCTCCTCTAGGCCGACTGATGCTGATGCTCACTGCAAAAAAGGAGATGTAGACAGGAGACACTAGAGAGAAACTGTGCCTCAAAGTGGAAAAGGGAGGACTGATTTGAAAGTGGTCTTGTGACCTCCACACATGCACTGTGGCATTAACATGCCCTTTCTCTCTCTCTCTCTCTCTTTCTCTCCTTCCCCTCACACAAATAAAATACATATTTTTAAGAGGAATAATCCTGGGTGGAGCTGCAATAATGAAAACAGCCTCTTAAAAAGGGTGGAAAGCCAACACATACTCTCCTGCCCACCTGGGAGAAGAAAGCAGGCAGCTGTGGTATGACCCACCTGTGGAGAGAGCCGTGTCTAATAAAGGGTGGGCTATGACCACAAGGAATTGAACTCTGCCAATACCTCAGCGAATGTGGAGGAGGCCCCTGAGTTCCAGCCAGTAGCTGTGGTATGGTCACCACCTGGATCACAGCCCCAGAGAGCCTGGGCAAGGGAAGTGCGCCTGCACTATTGACTCACAGAAACAGGAAGTGAATGTGGATTTGCCTAAGTCAGTTCATGAGGATTTTATTCACAATAGGAAATCACTTCAGTGCCCCACCTGTGGGTCTCACCCTTTCCAAGCAGTGGTAAGAAAGGGTTACAATACCTGCTCTGTATTGGGGTATAAGACCTAAGTGAAAGTATCATACAAACACTGAGCTGCTCAAAGCAGAGTGTAACTCCCTTTAACTCCCTATTGTCCAAAAATGAGCATTCGCTTGCAGCAAGTGTTGATTCATGGTTATGGTTAAACATAGTAGTATGTGTGCTATGTGTGTGTATGTGTGTGTGTGATATGCATGTATATATGCAGATGGAGAGCATCAGATGTCCTCCCTTTATTACCCATATATATTTGAATTGGCTGAAGTTTCTCTCTGAACTCAGAGTTATAGTTTCCTTGAGACCCAGCAATTCTTTTGTCCTTGCTCCCTGCAGGACTAGGGTTATAGATGTGTGCGACCACACCCAGCTGCATATTATGTGGGTCCTGGAGAATCAAATTCAGTAGTCTCAGGCCCTCATGCTGGGGGTAAGTGTTCTTATCCCCTAAGCCATCTCCCCAGTCCTAATATCAGTAATCTTATAGAGAAAAGGAAACTAGTATTTTCTGAACAGAACTAATGATTTATTCCCCCAGTGAAACCTAATCATTTTTACTTCACATGTGCTCATTCCTTGATCTTCATATACACCTCTCAGACACCTTACTGTCCCCATTATATTAAAGTGAGGTAATTAAGCTGCAAAAAAGCTTAAGCAGTTTGTCAAGTCATAAAAGTAGTAGGTTAAATAGACCCAATATTTAAATGTCGATTTGTGCTAGACAGTATAATTTGTTTGGTCTATTAACATGCTATAACAATATGGCTGCCACACAAAAGCCTGTGGGAGATTCTAGGACTGAGTTAAAAGAAGTGCTTAGTGTTCAGGAAAGGGTGTTATCTAACTGATCAGAGGCTCATGAACACCTGCCTGCCTTCCCAGGGTGCTTTCTGGCTAATGCCAGGAGAACATTATATTAGGACTTATTGGTGACAAGATGATGTATCAACTTGGCGACATTTTCTTATGACATTTTAATTGCAAACATTTGTCTTCCCTAGCAAGCATTCCAGAAGCCAAAAGAGGTGAGTGAGTTGTTTTTGAAGAGAACATTCAAAACATCCATCGTGCCATGTCGGTTCCTGTGGTGCTCATTGTTTACTCCCCCAGTGTGGCCTAATCATATGGACTTCACACAGGAGCACATTCGGCATGATACAGAAACACAGACAAGCCCAATCTTCAAACTGCCACCAAGCTTCTCTTTATAACATTATGCTTACTCTCCCAAAACTAGCAGCCTGTGGCCATCTGCAACAGGCTGCATGCATAGGAATATATTATGCTCATCAATCAGAGGACAAGAAGAAAAAACCCACTTTGGAGAAATGACATGTTTCTACCTCTGTTACAGACAATGAGGTGTATCTTTAAAGCACATGGGACAGGTGCCACTTTGTGTTTAGAATGTCAATCACTGCATCTTTGTAGTCATGCATATGAAGAGCCAGTAAATCAATAACTGTGTCTAAAAATTGCAGGACATATTGTCATTGTGGAATTTGTTCCCTTTATTCATGTCTTTTTATTCTTGATTTCTAGAAATATGTTGGATTACAGTTTGCAAGAGTTTTGCTCTACCCCCTTAACAAGATCTTAGTGCCCCAAATAACACCCAGCACAACAGAATCCAAAAGTCTGCTTTTAGAGATATGAACAAGAAGACTTTCACTAAAATCTGTGGGTATGTATTAGTTCCTTTTCCATTGCTATGACTAAATATATGACAGAAATAACTCAAAAGAAGGAAATGTTTATTTTGGCCTGTGGTTTCAGAGGGCCATGGAAACCTGACTCTGTGAACTGATGGCAGAAGTATGTGACATGCAAAAGCTGTTCAGTTCATGGCAGACAAGAAGCGGAAACACAGGAAGAGACCAGAAATAAGATATACGTAAAGACCTGACCCAGTGGTGCAAGATTTGTGGGTTCCCCAGACTTATGAATCCCAATTTTGGGGTCCTTATCCTTATTTTAACAACAAATTTATAAAAGCAGACTTGAGAGGAATATGTGAATTATTGAAGCTTTTTGGGAAATATTAAGAGTTGTGAGATTTATTTAGGGAAAATAGGTATCTAAGAAGAGGCTAGAGCAGTTACACATGCATGTGAGAGACAGGGCCTAGAAGCACATGCTAAAGGATTTAAAGGAAATATTCAGACACACCTATGTGAACAAAACGTGTCAGCCCTGTACTTCCACACAGGAGAAAATTTAGAGATTAAGTAGAGGGTGGACTCAGAGCTTAAGGAAGGATAACTTAGTGATACTGTCAAAGCAGAGACAGGGAAATTTAGGTGCCTGAAAAATGAATAGTAATGAATGTCAAGACGGCTGGAGAAATAGTTTAGTGGTTAAGGCACTTGCCTGTGAAGCCTAAGGACCCAGGTTCAAGTCCCTAGTACCCATAAAAGCCAAATGCACAAGGTGGTGCCCGTATCTGAAGTTTGTTTTCAGTGGCTAGAGGCCCTGGCATGCAATTTTTTCTCTTGTCTCTCCTCTCTTTCTCTTCAATAAATAAATAAATAAAATTTAAAGAAAAGAAAATCAAGAGTGTAATTATACATGTGGCAGACCCGGAGTTTAGAAGAATTGCACATGTAGCAGGTCCAGAGTTTAGGGAAAATACAAATGTGGTAGACTCAGAATTTAGAGGAAACTCAAAGTGAAAAGGTATCTGGAAACAGAATGCATCTGTGGACCAAACAAAAGAATATACAGACATGTAATCCACCACCCCCCACCCCCCCGCCAAAAAAGCCAGGCTGCTGAGAGTAGGGACACATTTACTTACTACTCATATGAAAGGAGCCAGAATTCAATCAGGTCACCCAAGTAGAAAGGAGGGAAGACAGGGAGATTAAGCCCTTTATAACTAATTAGAATGGATTTTGTCATTAGACTCAGATATGTAAGGGGAAGACCCAATTTGTTCATAGACTCAGGAGGCTGACCAAGGAGGGGACAAGAGCTGACTGACTGGTTTGTGGACTCAGGAGGCTGACCAAGGAGGAGACAAGAGCTGACTGACTGGTTTGTGGACTCAGGAGGCTGACCAAGGAGGGGGACAAGAGCTGACTGGTTTGTGGACTCAGGAGGCTGATGCATAAGAGCTGAGCTGAGGAAAATGCAGGAAGCCCCTGCTGGGGACTGTCACTGGCAGCCATCAAAGATGAGACAGGATCAGATGTGAGTTCCAGTTTTTGCCAGGATGGACAGAATGCACATTCTTGATCCCTCTTTGGGCTTCTGTCCCTACCTGCCTGCCTGCCTATAAAAGCCACCTTACTCCTGTTTCTCCACCTGGCCTACTTCCTCTAGATAGACCCCATCTTCTAAAGTTTCCAGAACTTCCAAATAGTACCACCAAGTGAAAAACAACTGTTCAATACATAAGCCAATAGGGAGCACTTCATATTCAAACCCTAACAGGGTATGATGACCATTGAATATTAAACCAATTTTAGCTTAGTTTCTCCTCAGTAAGAAATAAGGAAGAGACTGAGGGAGGGAAGGAGGTATGGAAGGAGAAAGGGAGAAAATGAAAGAAGTAGTATCTTTTGCTATGATCAGGAGAAAACTTGAATGTGAATTTCCTGAAGTAAATATCCACAAAGAGGAGAAGTGAAACACTGGAAGCCTAAATGCAGAAGGATGAGGAAGGAGAAATTGGAACTAAGGGGTGAGATCTGGATTTGGTAACTTTCTACTTAGAACTAGCAAGAGGACTGCCTTTGAAGAAGTTCTTTGAAGATCAAAAGTATTGTGGTGAACACCTGGAGAAAATATAGGACTAACAAAGGGAAAGTCTTCTCCTCTAAGCAAAGAGACTTGCATTGTATGTGATGAGTAACAGCATTATGCAAAATGAAGTACTGAAGAAAATTTATTTGGACAACTTTGTATGGTGACTTGAAAACAGAAGCTTGGTTAGACATTGTTGTGTGCTCAGCAGCCTCTAAATTGAAGTGATGTTTCTGTTTATCTTTATAAGCTCATCACAGAACCTGGACCAAAGTGAAAATGGAATGAATAATTGCTGAGTGAAAAGGCTGAGGTAGAGAGAGTTTGGAATGATGGCTGGCAGAATAGACAAGCCCCAGACTGAACAATCAATTTCAATTGGTTTCAACTGAATAAGGGTTGAAAAATTAATGATAATCCTCCTTAACTTTCTCCAAAAAGTGGGATAAAAAAACTTTTACTTTCACTTATTATTCAAAGTCAGGATTGACTTGATATAGAATCCAATGATAGTACAAGAAAACTATAGACCATTATCTTTTATGAATATTAGTACAAAGCTCATGAATATAATATTATCAAGCTAAATTCCACAGACTATTACAATATCTATATATCATGGCCAAATGAGATGTAACTAATTAAAAGAAGGTAAATTAAAATATATCAGTCCACATAATACTCCACAATTAGAGAATGAGGGAAAAACTCTATAAGACCATCCCATTTGGTGCAAAGACATTTAACAAAATCTGATTCTTTTTCTATCAGAACATTCTATCAGAATGTTTTCTGATAAAAAATATTCAAAAACATTGAAAAAAGTGGGAAATTGTTCAACAAGATGACATACAAGAGAAAAGCCAAAACTCTCATTCAATAGTGAAAGAATAAAAGCTTTCCCCTAGAAACAAGAACAAGAGAAGCATGCCATCTTCACCATTCTACTTAACATAGTCCTGAAGTTTCCAGTCAAAGCATTTATCCAAATAAGAGAAACAAAAGACATGCAATTGGAAAGGAAGTCACTTTTATAAAACTCCAGGTAAAGCACACCAAATATAAGAAAAGAAAGTAGTTTTCATGTGCTAAGAACAAAGAAAATAGTTGGAAAAATGCAGCCCAAAATCTTATTGCAAGTTAAATTTGCATTTCCCTAGTAACTAATGGTTTTGAGCCATTTTTTATTGTATTTATGGACCATTTTTATAATATTATTTGCTTACTTTAATGTGCTTTCTTCTTTCTTTATTATTAAGTTGTATAAGCTAATATGTATTCCATCATGTGTATGGGGGGGGGGCATGAGTTTCATTAGTCTTGGCAACGGCTATACCACTAAAGAAAATGTCTGTCACTGCTCTCAGTGACCCTGAGCTTCTTATATATCCTTAGGCAGGGGCATACCTTCAAAGGCCCTCCCCTACACACACATCATAGGATGTTGAGAGGCTGTGTTCTGTACAGATCTTGTGCTGATAACCACACTTTTATGAGATCAAGAGTGAAAAGGCTATGTCATGCTCTGAGGAAGACAGTGTTCCATTTCTTCCTTTGGCTGTTATATTCCTTCTTTCCCCTCTTCTACCATTTTCTCTTAGCACTAGAGAGAATGATAAATGTCCCATTTAGAGCTGAGCACTCATTCTCAAAACTTTGAGCAGTTAGGTTCTCTGTAGTTACCACTACATACTTCAAAAGGAGCTTCTCTGACAAAAGATGATGGTAGTACTAATCTTTGAGTATAAATATAATTATTTAGAAGTCAATTTGATGGACACAACATTTCCATGTAGTAAGTAACAGCAATAGCTTCCCCATCATGCCTGATGACCTCCAAGGCCATAGGCTTCTGATGAGAGTTACAGTTCCAGACCAAGAGTCACTCTTGTGGTGTGGGTTTTTTAATCTAATCTGATACTATGTGTCTTGGGATTGGGAAATAGAGATTGTTAATATTCAGAGTTATTATTGAAAGACTACACACACACACACACACACACACAGAGAGAGAGAGAGAGAGAGAGAGAGAGAGAGAGAGAGAGAGAGATTTTTGCAGTGTTTGGTCTTTTTCTTGACTCTCATTCTCTTAAATACTGTTGTTGCATTTATTTTCTCCTAGTAGCTTTTTGGATATGCATCCTTCTCTTCAGTCTGTAGTATGTTTTCTAGTATCCTTTACAGAGAAACCTTAGTCTCTATAATTTCCTTTACCCTGTTGTTATCAATGAAAGTTTTAACTTCTCCTTTGATTATTACAAATAGTTTTGCTAGGTAGACTTGTCTGGTTTGGCAACTGTAGTCTTCCTGTACTTGAAATAAGTATTTATAAGCCCTTCTGGCTTTTAATGTTTCCACTGAAAAAAAAGCAACTGTGATCTTGATAGGCCTGCCTTTATACTTGACTTAATGTTTCTTTCTTGCAGTTGTCAGTATATTTCCTCTGTTCTATATACCAGTGTAGTGTGACATGTAGTTTTTCTTCTGTTCCTCTCTATTTAGTGTTCTGTATACCCTTTGTATACATAATAGATGAGCATCTCTTTCTCTAGATGTGAAAAAAAAACAAAAACTTCTGTGATTTGTTGAAAATATTTCCTGTGCCTTTGGCATGGAATTCTTCATCTATTTCCACAATTGACTCATTTTATGTTTTCATGTTGTCCCAAATATCTTGCATGCTTTGTTCACAGTTTTGTTATTAACCTTGTCTTCAAATATTGATAGTCTGTAAACCATATAATCCATGTTCTTGGTGAGGTTTTCCACTGAACTTTTTAGTTTACTTGCTGGATTTTTTTCTTTGCATATCATTGCAGTTTAAGTTTTCCTCAGTAATTCTCTTTATTTAATTCTATTTTCATGTCCTGAACTGACTTTTTTTATTTTATTCAGCCATTAGTTAATATCCTTCTGGAATTAATCCCTTTTTAAATATCCTCTTTGAATTCTTTGAACATATTTATTAGTCATCTTTTGAAATTTTTTGCCTGGAATTTTATCGATGACTCTCTCATTAGGGGCCTACTAATATGGGACTGGTTATTTTTGGAAAGTACAAATTTTCTTGGTTTTGCATGTTATTTTTTGTTTTCATATTAGGATTTACATATCTGGGGTTAGATTGCTGGTTGGGTATTTTTATTATATTCAAATCCCCTTTCTTCTTTCAGTGGAGTTCCCTGCCATTTTATTTTATTTATTTATTTATTTTATTTTATTTTTTTTTTGGTTTTTCGAGGTAGGGTCTCACTCTGGGCCAGGCTGACCTGGAATTAACTCTGTCATCTCAGGGTGGCCTTGAACTCCTGGCAATCCTCCTACCTCTGCCTCCCAAGTGCTGGGATTAAAGGCGTGCGCCACCACGCCCAGCTTCCCTGCCATTTTAAAGAGGGATAAAGTTATAGCAGGCCTGAGGTGCCATTTCCCTCACTATGCTTATGTTCAGGGCACCAGATGATCCCCAGACCTCCTCTAAGAGTTGAATACTGCCTATATCAGTAGTTCCTATCCAGGGGTAAACCCTGTGAAAATAGGAAACAATCAACTACAAGACAATCACTCTGCAAGTACAAGGAAACAAAGGGGCACTTTTAATACTATGTATATTAACATATTAACTATGATGGTGAAAGGCCCAAGAATTCAGAAGCTCAGAAATACTATCACGCTCCAAAGGGAGCTTAAGCGGGCCACCTGCATACCTCAAACTCCAGATTTTACTCTCTGTCAGAAGCAAGTAAAGAATCCTTCTTCTCATTGTATCAGAGCCCACTCCTAATATAAAACTAGGTAAAAGGGCATGAGATAGCCCTCAAGGATGGGAAATGAGTAATGAAGTAAACCACTTATTTGGTTTCTGTAAATAGCCTGCACCATAAGCCTTAATAGCCCACACTGTAAGCCTTAGTAGCCTACACTGTAAGCCTTAGTAACTCGCACCATAGGCTGTAGCAGCCTGCCTCAGACCACCAAGGTCATAGGAGGCTGATACCATACTCTGTTACCCCCACCTAAGGAATTGCACAAGTGCTGACCTCCAAGGTCACAGGAGACTGATACCACACTCTGCTACTCCCACCCAAGGACCTGCGCAAACGCTGACCACCAAGGTCATAAACTAATTGGCTTAGAAACTATGGGGTGGCACCAACTGACTGGCTAACACCCTGCGGGGCTCCTAATATTAGAAAATGATTGGTCTAAGGCACAGGCTTTGTTAGAAACCCTATAAAAACTACCCCATTCCTGCATTCGGGGCTCTGCAGTCCTCTACCCCTGTGCGGTGTACGACTGTGGGCCCCAGTGCGCTTGGAATAAAATCCTCTTGCAGTTTGCATCAAGACCGCTTCTCGTGAGTGAGTGATTTGGGGTGTCGCCTTATCCGGGCAGAGCGTGGGGACCCCCTGTGGGGGTTTTTTCCTACAATGGTATCATAGAGTAGTCTCATTTCTTAGGTGAATGAGCAACAGATGCCCTGCACTACAGGCTAATCTCTTTTCTTTGGTAGACTAAAAAGAAAAGAGTATTGAGAAAAGAAAGGAAAGATGATATAAGGCAAGAACAATATGGGACCAAGCTGGCATGCTAAATTGGCCTTGGGTATTATATAAAGAAGTAATATTATAGGCAGAGGAGAGAGCTGAATGGAGATCTAGGATATTATAACTGACTGCCAGGTTTATTGGATTTCATCTGGACACTCTTCGTTGTTTCTTTATTGGTTCCTAGAAGCCTGTGTCACCACTGAGAGTCCCTCTATGGTTCACAGCCCCTTTGCCCCTCAGAGTCCTGCTCTGTATTCTCTGTGATGCTTTGCACCAGCCAGGTTCTTCCTCTGGAGGTTCCTAGAGCTGCACCCATGTAAAGGTCACTTGTGGAGATAACTATTCTGTGGGTTTCCAGTGACTAAGATGATCTCTTCCTAGTAGCTATTGTTGCAGCCACGCAGGGCAGGTGGCTGTTTCCCTTCAGCAAGTAGAGCAAACACCATTTGAGGCTTTGGGATTCCCAGTTGGGAGCCTGGGGGTTGCCTTGGGAAGATATTTGCTGAGGCCCCATTCTTTCAAATTTCTATTGAGGTACTACTATTGGATATTCAGGTCCCCAGCAAAGGACCTTAAGACTGGTATGCATGTTCTCTGTGGTGAAAACAGGGGCTATAGCAGTGGGTTACAAGTGCAGTCCTTCAGGTTGCATTTTAAGATGACACATCCAGAAGCCCAATGTGCTATCCATTGTGCCACAGAGCCACCTAAGAAACTTGGTGGTCTCTGAAAAACAAACACAGAACTACTATATGGTCCAATTGCCTACTCCTAGATAGATAACCAACAGAATGCTAAATGGAAAATCAAGTGGATACTTGCATGCCAATGTTCACAGAAATATTTTATTCACAGTATTCACGGGAAGAAATAACACACACACACACATACACACACACACACACACACTCATCAGTAGGTAAGTAGATAAACTGTGCTATGTGCATGCAGTAAAATATTATTCAGTCATAAAATGAATGATATTTTTATGTATGCAGTAGTAGATGGATGAACCTTGAACATGTTATTTTAAGTGAAATAAAAAAAAGAACAAAAGGACAAATATTATTTGATCCCACATCCACTAAATTCATAACACAGGCAAATCATTCATGAGATACAAAGGAGATCTGGAAGTCACTAGAAACAAGGACAGTGGAAAATGAGGAATCAGAGTTAATTTTCCACTTGGGATGATAGAAATATTCTGCAATAGACATGCAGAAATAGCTGTGTAGTAAAGTAAATATAGTCTCTGAAGTGTGGGAAGCCGTGCTGGCTTCCTCAGGCTTTGCTGCGTCAGCTTGTTTACTGCTTTTGTATCCTAATCGTTTGCACAGGAGCATATGATGTTATCCTAACATGGCTGCTCACCTATCCCAATTGGGTGATGCAAAGTCGTCTGATGAGACTTAAGCCAATCAGACAACGTTTCACATCCACATGACCACAAGTATATAAGCTTGGCGCTCCGTAGGGTCGAGGTCCTTCTCTCTTTCAGTTTGGAGCTCCCAATAAAGTGTGCTTGAGAAGAATCCTGTTGTTGTCGTTCTTCCTGCTGGCGGGAGGGGCGCAACACTGAAGGACATGTTAAACTAAAGCCAAAATGAGAGCTGGGGATGTATTTTGGTGATAGAGGCCTAGCATGCATGTGGTACTGAGTTCAATTATCACCACTGAAAAAATCCCAAGCTAAACAGATATTTTATGTATGTTATATCAGAACTTAAAATGATAAACAAAATGCAAACTAACTCTGTATATACAACACTCATAAAATTGCTCTGCAAAATTTTTATAAGATTTCTAACACTTGCTGGGTTTGGGGTATTGCTGATCTGGAGCCAAATAGTTTACCTCAGTCCCCATCAGATTGATCCTCAGTAAATGGGGATCATATATTGCCTATCTTGTCTAATTTCACAGAATTACATAATCAGTATAAATTACTCAGTCTCATGACTAACACTTTTTTATCTGATGTTTATACTTATTTGCACACTGAATTCTTAGTTTTAACTTGTTTGTATATTTTTTTCATTAAGTCTTTACAATATCTATAAACAGAAAATGGCTTTTACAATTATTTTGGCTATTTTCACCTTACTGATTTGTATGTGTATATGTAATGTGGGGTATGTGGGTATATGGTGTATGTGTGTATGTGGTATATAATGAGTATGTGCCCTTGTTGCATGTGGTGGTTTGAATCAGATGGCCCCCATAAATATTCATGTATTTTGAATGCACGTTCCACAGCTGGTGGCAATTTGGGAGATAGAGCCTTGCTGAAGGAGGTTTGTTCCTGGAAGTGGGCTCAGAGGTGTTACAGCCAACTCCCCCTTGCCAAAGCATGGATATTCTTCTGCTGATTTTCACCTGTTGTGTCAAGGAAGTAATGTCCAACCTGCTTGTGCTATGCCTTTCCCCTGCCATCATGAATTGTCCCTGTGAGATAAATAAAATTTATCTTCCAATCGGCTGCTTTTGGCCAGGTGTTTTGTTCCAGAAAATTGGCTCCAGAGAAGTAAGATCATTGCTTTTAAACACCTGACTGTGTGGCTTTTGATCCTTTGGAACTTACTCATGGGAGGTGTGATGGTTATGTTGTTATCAACTTGATCTTTTTAGTAATCCACAGACATCTCTTTTGGGTAGGTCTCTGAGGTTGCTTCCAGGAAGGATTAACTGAAGGACTAAGTCCTTCGCCCAGGGTGAGCCCTTCCCCCAGAGTGGGTGGACCCTCTCAGAGGGGAACTTAATATAAAGAAGCTCTGGGTAAAAAGAATCCTCTTCTTTCCACTTGAGGGCCAGACCTACTTGCTGCCTTCCAGTGTGGACTAAATACCAGAAAGGGAATGAAGACCAGAGCAGACTGAAGATCCACATGGATTGAAGACCAGAGACTCCTCAGGAAGCCTACAGGCCTTCAATGCTAGACTGGGACTGCTGAGGCATCTAGTTATGTGGACTGAACATCTACCAGGTTCCTTGATTCTTGGGCCTGCAACTGCTATTGGACTGTGGTAAGCTAATCCAATAAATTCCCTTTTAATATAATTCTCGTTCCTCTAGAGCACCCTGAAAAATACAGTAGGTATATGAGGATTTGAAATTTTGGGTTAAGAGATGTCTTTAGTGCTATAAGCAGAGTTTGATGAACCATTATGGTCAAAGTTTGAAAGATCCAGCTATGGAAGGAACTGCAAAGCCTTGTCTTATAAAGGGAAGAAAATCATTTGTCAGTCTGGGCTAGAAGCAGTTTATTTGAGAGGCTTGCTGCATTCTGCCCATGTCCTAAAAATTAGACCAGGGTTGAGATTAGAAGACATGGACTGGTGTAAGCAGAAAGATATAACACAAAAAGAAATGAAAGTTCAGGCTACAGACTAAAGCCTAATTGAGCTATAGTTGAGAGAACACCACCATTGAGATGTGGCCAGCTATTCTGCACTGTGGTAGTAGGAAGAATGTTGAAGGCATATTTCTGCTCTTCGAAGTTGGCTTTAGTTCCAACTGGATTAACAAATTTCATAGCCTACCTGGTGCACTATAGAAGTATTACACATGCAAATAAAGGGTCATTGGTTTTACAAATTGAGGGTTTTGGGGGGTGGAGGTTATTAAATGACCACTAAGAAATGTGAGGCAGGATTATTGGAGTCCCTGTGTGGAGACCTCATGGAGCCATGGGGATGAAGTGTGGGTTGCAGTGTATGTAGACCTCAGCAGTTTAGAGATGCCAGAACTGTGAGATGGCTGCCAGGGAGACTTGCTGGCTTGAGATGTAGTTTTTCCCAGGCTGTCGGCAGCCCAGCTAGAGGTACAGAATTAGAACCCAAGAGATTTCAGTACAGGTACCCCATGGAGCTATAGAATTTGATGTTTTCTGAGTTTATTTTAGATCTTCCATTGTTTCTCTTTCCTTGCTAGTCCAAAAGCCATCTTTGGCAGCATAAACGTTTCCTCTGTGTCATTATGAGCAGGTAAGTTGTTAAGTTGTATTTTTGTTTTACAGGTGAGCAGTTAATAGACTGTCTTGGTTCTCAGATTAGATCTTAGATTTTTGAACAGTGTGACTGATAAACACTATAGGGACTTTTAAAGTTGAGCTGGATACAATTTACTTCAGATGGTTGTTAGTTTATGGGAGCCAGGGGCACTCATGTGTTTTGAATGGGTGGTCCCCAAATGGTGGCAATTTGGGAGGTGGGGCCTTGTTAAGAGGTGGTATGTTTCTGGGAGCAAGATTAGGTGTGTTATAGCCAGCTCCTCATTGTCAGAGCTTGGCTGTACCCCTACTTTTGTTTTCAACCTGATGTGTCAAGGAGGTGATGTCCAGCCTTGGCTTGTGCTATGCTTTCCCCTGCCATGATGAATGTTCCCCTCAACATTGTAAGCCAAAATAAATCATTTTCTCCCATAAACTGTTTATGACTAGGTGTTTTGTCCCAACAGCATGAAGGTAACTACAATACAGCACCCTATGCCCATGTCTGGGGTGGAGAGCACTCACCTTGGTGACCAGAGAAGAACATCAGGTGTCCCACTTTATGACCATTCAATTTGAGTTGTAATCTCTTACTGACATTTGAGCTCACTGATTTTCGTGAGCCCACATAACTCCATGGTTTCTGATCCCCTTTGCTGGACAGGAGTTACAGGAGTGTGGCCATGGGATATGGAGATTTGAACTCTTGGCAGTCCCAGGACTCCCCTCAGTCCCTCAAGCTTATGAGATACTGAGATATCTCCAAGCTGATTTTTCAAGTACACATATAACAGATAGTTTAGGAGTGACAGGGCCCCAAAGTGAACAGCTTTCTCTTGGCTAACAATGAGAATTTTCCTTGGAACTTTAGGGGAAAATCTACATCATTGCATTTTGATATAGGTCAGAAACTTCAAAAAGATCTTGCCTTTCTTTCTCTAACCTCTTAGGAAGTGCTTCCCAACTTTCAAGACTGCCCTTTCTAGATATTTAAAGTTTTGGGGGATATTTCCCATTTCTAGATCCTGACCACAGTCACCTGATATCAGGACTAACTGGCTAGACTATTCACAGGTCTCACATTAAAAAACCAACCCAATACTTAGCAGTCAAAGGCACTTTCTTGCAAACCTGATGGCCTGGGTTTGATCCCCCAATACCCACATAAAGCCACATGCACAAAGTGGCACATGCATCTGGAGTTTGCCTGCATTGGCAAGAGTCCCTGTGTTGCCCTTTTTTCTCACCTCTGTGCGCATGCATGCGCGCGTGCACGCACACACACACACACACACACACACACACACACACACACACACCACTCATATAATGACTCTGTTTTGCATTTCTGGTTAGTATATCCTATATTGCATGACATTTTTAAATATGCAATTGTCTTTTGATACCCATGGGGGAATCAAATACTAAAATGTATCATATTCAAGTCTCTTCTATAAAGTAGCATCGTGTTTTCATATAACCTATGTACCTTCTCTGATATATTAATCTCTGGATTACTTGTAACACAAAATACAGTATAAATAGTTAACCTATATTGTCTGTGACAAGGGAAAAAGTTTGCACATGTTCAGTAGAGATTTGTCAACATTTATGCTCTGCAGTTGGTGGAATCTGCAGATGCAGAGCCCTGGAGGTACACAGACTTCACTGAAAGTGCTGACTAAATCAATAGTGCTCAGCAGTTTCTGCCACACAGCAGCCCATAGTTTACAAGTCCTATCTTTCTATCTGCATGAACTCTGTTGGATAGAATTTCCTACTCTGAAGATGTTCCACATAATCATAGATTATATTATCATAACTTCAACTTGGAATAATGATATTTGTACAATATTTTGGTGTTATGTAAACTGTAGCATTAAAGAGCAATCATTTAGGATGTGAGTCATCCATGAAAAAATATCTATGGTAGCATATTATATTCATGCTCCTTTTGTTCCCATTACTAAATAACAGAACATTAACCACCTACACTCAACTTCCCACCACAGGAATGAAGCATGTCATTGCCTTCAACAAAACTCCTTAAAACTCCTACAGACTACAGGCAAACCAATCAACTATACAACATGGCTGGAAATTTCCCTTTCATGGTTCCTGGAACACAAAGTATATACATTGTGTATATATAGCACACAGCTTTTCAAATAACTTTTACCTGTTTCTACTTGTATCCCAGCCATGTGGCTCACAAAATGTATGCAAATGTATGCTAACTATAATAATAAAAATATTTCCATAGATTCTTTGACCTCAAAAAGCTGTTTAGGGGGTGTAGTTGATGCAGGTGGGATTAAACACAATAAAATATTTTCATAAGGAACATAATTGATATGGCAAATTAAGCTTCAAGCCTGAACTAGTTTTTCCTTCATCAACAAAACTCTCCCTTTAGGCAATAAGACCTAGGGTGTAATGCCTGTTAGTATCTAGCTAAATGCATGCATTATGTTCACCAAACTGTCATAAGCAATTTTCTTAATGTTCATATTCATATATTAATGCTACTTTCACTTTTGGTTAGAGAAGCTTCTCTTTTCAGATGGTGGTGACCACTGGAATGATCCAAAAGCACCACAGTGCTAAGAACTGACAGAGGAGTATTCAGCACTGAAATATCTCTATCACACTGTCTAAGGCTCAGGGTCTGTTACAGAAGAGATGGAGGAAAAAAATGTAAGAGCCAAAGGAACAGTAGGACTGCTCACAATGTAATTATTCAGACACAAATTGGTCTCTATATCCATGACCTTGCAGTGCCTAGCACTACCTTCACAAGACCTTCATAATATCATGAAAAGATGATAAGATCAACATAAAAAAGAAACTAATTGAGAGAAGGAGGGGATATAATGGAGAGAGGATTTTGAAGGGGAAAGTAGGTGAGGGGAGAAAATTATCATGGTTTATTACTGTAATTAAGGAAGCTGTCAATAAAAAAAGTTTGAAAAAATAAAGAAAAGAAAAGGAGGGCTGAAGAGACACCTCAGTGATTAAGTCACTAGCCTGCATCTGCATAACTTAAGGAGAAGACCCATATTCGCTCTCCAGATCCCATGTCAGCCAGATGTACAAAGGTGATGAAAGTGAAGAGTTGAACATGCACACAAGAAGGTGCAAGCATCTGGAGTCTGATTTCAGTGTCTGAGGCCCTGGCATGCCAATTCTCTCTCTCAAAAAACAAACAAACAAACAAACAAAAACCTCTCCCTTTAATACTTAAGTGGAAGATAAAAATTGAATGTCAACATCCAAGTTGTAAAAACTGGCAAATTATATACAAAGCACAAAGTTCTTCTTTAAAATCTCCATAGATAATCACTATTTAAATATAAATGGGAAAATATTTCAGCTAGCTGTCAGTAGAATCTTTATTAAACTGAGGCTATAGATGGAAAGCTTTAGTTCAAAGCAATCATTTGCAAAAATATGCACACCGTGCAAACCCAGAGCCAGGGGCTGGTGTGGGGAGTTACTTGGTTCTGTCTTTAACTGTTCACTGAGAGTATTCAACCATCTTCTACCAATGGGTTTCTCAGCCATTCACAAATAAATTGATTGAGGCATAATATACCAGGGACTAAAGAAGTACTTTGTGAGTCATAAGACAAAAAAATGCATTATTCTCAATTCTCTTTTACTTACATTAAGATTGAACTTACACTGGATGCAAGTCTCCATATACATCTATTCTCTTCAGTATTGCTTGACTGCTGAATCCTTTAAGCATAGCAAAAATAATATAGATACTTTTTCTTGTTTCTTTTTATTAACTCCCCAAAATTTTAAAGATGCACTCACAATTGGCTTTCCTATAATATGCTTCATTTTCCTAGATGCAAGGTCCAGACATAATAAAGATAAACTCCAACATAAAACACTGTGAAATAGCCAATGGAAACAGTTCCCACAGTTGTGAGTCTGTTAACATTCTGTCCATGGCAGCACATAGAATCTGAAACAGCATGCTGTTAATTCAAAGACCAAGCACATAAACCACATATATCAAAGCCATGTATGAAATACAGAAACTCAAAGATGCTGGCCATGCATAGCATTCTGCTTTAGGAAGCAGGGAGGAAAAGATGTCTTTATATTCATTGGTAGGTTTCCTAATTGTACAGAAATATAGCAATGGGGTTTCAAAAATATGCAGGTGAAGCTACATAAACAGGACTAAACAACAAAGGATATCTTTCTATTCTGTTCTTAATAATGAAACTTCCTGACTTTGTCATGATCACGTCATCCCCATTAACCTGAAGGTGGAAGCAGAACAGGCTCTGCTGAACCCATGCTCAGCAGTGACCTCAAAAGCTGCCCTGGCCCTGGCCCTGGCATGCTGCCCTGGCAAGTTGAGGAAGACTTGACTCCAAACTATTCATCTGTTGTCACAGTAGCTTCCAGCCAGATAGAAGTCATGGATTAATGCTGACTCTTCTATATTTTGCAGCATTTTGACACTGTGAACCTCTTGTCATCTGGAGAGAAATTGCTCCTGAGGCTAATTCCTGGAGAAAGCCAAGGATTTGGCCTTGGACACATGCACACCCTACATGTGCAAAGTACAGACTGCCAGGTGCATATTCCTGGTCATCAATTTAACCACAGTCACATGTGAAGGCAAAAATATTGCCCTTGCCCTAAGTCAGCCCAGGTTCAGGCACCAAGAAACCAGATCCCAGCAGAATTAATCAAGCTGCTTGCTCTTCCTTACCTTCTTGCTGAAACCCAATGAAGACTCAGATCTCATCTTCTTCATCCTTTTTCTGTACTGGCCAAACTTAATGCTTCCCTCTGTGGCCCTGCAGGGGGAAAGCGCCTCTCTTGGGGAAATGGCAATCATTCTTTCAGTGTCATTGACCTTACCCATGCCATCACTCCACCAACTTCATAAATTAGAATCCTGTGAGAAGAAAATGTGTCAAGTATCAAACGTGGTTCACATGCAAATGAACAAGTCTTCTGAGCTCTGAGCTCACGCTTTAGCATTTTGCCACATATTAAAATAAATTAAGGAGGAAAATCTACATAGAGAGAGTTTATTAAGGAAAATAAATTAATTGGAGCTGGGTCACTTAAGAAAACACTTAATTAACCAACATTTTGGGGTTGGTTTTTGTGTTTTTTGTTTTTTGAGGTAGGGTCTCACTCTAGCTCAGGCTGACCTGGAATTCACTATGTAGTCTCAGGATGGCCTCCAACTCACAGTGATCCTCCTACCTCTGCCTCCCGAGTGCTGGGATTAATGGTGCGTGCCACTACACCCGGCATAACCAACAATTTTATTTCAAGGCTTTCTCCCCGCCTCCCAAAAAAACCTTATCTGAATTGTCAAGTAAAATGAAAACCCACAGCACCTCGGTGAGGTTATTATGGCAGCAGCTGTTTAGGATGGAGCTCACACCACCAGGGCCTCTGAGTGCTGCTGATTAGAATGCTGTGCAGGCCCTGCTGCCCTCCTCTCACATAAGATATCAGAAAGAGGCTTGGGGTGGGGAATGGGCTTTCAGGCCCTCCCCATGCTCTTTCTGTTTTTGTGTAAGACATAGCAGGCCCTCTGCTGGTCACAACTGGCTGTAGTGAAGGCGAGACTGTATTCTTCTGCAAACACACTGTGGCTCCGGTTCCTAACCTTCCCTGTGCAGCAGAGCCTTCGAGGGGGGTTGAAAGTTCAAACATTCAAAAAGATTTTTATTTTATTTACTTGCAAGCAGAGAAATATAGAAAGAAGATAGAAAGACAGAAAGAATGGACACACCAGGGTCTCCAGCCACTGCAAATGAACTCCAGATGCATGCAACACTGTGCATCTGGCGTTACATGAGTACGAGGGAATCAAACCCAGGGTCATTAGGCTTTGCACATTGTTGCAGTCAGGTTCTTCACATTGCTGGCAGAAATCACCCAACCAAGAGCAGCTGTTGAGAAAAAGAGGTTTATTTTGGCTTACAGGCTCAAGGGGAAGCTCCATGAAGGCAGGGGAAAATGATGGCATGAGCAGAGGGTGGACATCACCCTCTGGCCAACATAAGGTGGACCATAGCAATGGGAGAGTATGCCACACACTGGCATGGGGAAACTGGCTATTACACCCATAAGCCCACCCCCAACAATACACTGCATCCATCAGGCATTAATTCCCAAATCCCCATCAGCTGGGAACCTAGCTTTCAGAGCACCTAAGTTTATGGGGAACAGCTGAATCAAATCACCACATACCTTAACCACTGATCAACCTCATCAGCCCCCCAAAGTTCAAACTTTCAAAAATAATCACATCTATATTATCCATCTTTTGTCTTGAAACCCTGCATGGGCAGTACAATATCTGGAAATGTATCCTATTTATAAGCTAGGGGAGGTGACTCAGTGGTTAAAGACCCTGCCAGCAGGAGGATCAGTGCCCCAATACCCACATAAAGCCAGATGCACCCAGTGGCACATGCATCTGGAGTTCGTTTGCAGTGGCAAGTGCCCTCCCCCCTTTCTGTCTCTCTTTCTTCCTCCTTTTCTCCTCCTCTCTTCTTGCAAGTAAATAAATATGTTTTAATCACTAGATGGATGTCTTAAGGCATATATGTCTATTAGTAGTATATTGTCCTAAAAGAATGTAATCCCCCCCAAAAGAAAAGAGTGGTTTGATGAGCAAAGACTAAATGGCTTTAAGAAAGTTATCCCATGGCTATCCTCTACTACTAAGAGACGTGAGCAAGTTACTGCTACCATACATCTACCTGAGACTCACCTATTAGGATCTATTCTGTAGTGGTTCCAAATGATCAGGCTTTAAAATAAATGGTATTGGGAATAAAAAGGGAAAGATATTAGTGGTAACTATATTAATTAAGGTAAAATTAATCACTTTTACTAGCTAACTAAAATTGAGTGCTCTGTTAGAATGTTTTGTGGAGAATGAGGAAAAACAAGATGGGAAATGCATTCATGTTCATGGAAAGAAGAAATAGAGAGCTGCATCTTTGTGTGCTTGTAGTTCTGTAAGTCACATGTGCTTTTTAGCCATGTGCATTATAATGTTTTTGAGAAAACTATGGCATAGTAATCACAAGGAAAAATATTCTCAAGCTATCTTTTGTTTTAAACCTAATATAGCCAAATTGCTTTGCAATTCTTACAAATTTTCTTCATGAAAAATGGCAGTTTGGCTGAGTGTGGTAGCTTGCACCTTTTCTTTAAAAAAATATTTTTTAGGGCTGGAGAGATGGCTTAGCAATTAAGCACTTGCCTGTGAAGCCTAAGGACCCCCAGTTCGAGGTTCAACTCCCTAGAAACAACATAAACCAGATGCACAAGGTGGCACATATGTCTGGAGTTTGGCAGTGGCTGGAGGCCCTGGCGTGCCCATTCTCTATCTGCCTTTTTCTCTCTCTGTCTGTTGCTCTCAAATAAATAAATAAAAATAACATATCCAAGACTAATAATTTTTAAAATCTTTTTTATTATTTTTTATCAGAGAGCCAGAATATGAGCGCCAGGGCCTCCAGCCATTGCAATCAGACTCCAGATGTGCGCACCATCTTGTCTTCATGTCTGAGCTTCCATGATTGTGCCACGTAGTGCATCCGGTTCACATGGGACATGGAAAGTTGAGCATGGGACCTTGGGCTTCACAAGCAAGAGCCTTAACTGCTAAGCCATCTCTCCTGTCTGGTAGTTTGCGCCTTTAATCCCAGCATTGGTAGGAAGAGGTAGAGTTACTGTGAGTTGAAGCTAAAATAGGCTTCACAGTGTCATGTCAGCCCAGGCTAAAGTGAGACCCTGCCAAGAGAAAAAGAGAGATAGAAAGAGTTAAATAGTTCAGATGGTGTATTTTTTATATGTTTGTTGTTATGACAAAATACCTGCCTAAAAGCAGCTTAAAAGAGAGGAGGAAGTGTTTGTTTTGGCTTACAGTTTGAGATACCATCCATCAGAGCAAGGAAGGCGTGGCAGCAGGAGCGTGAAGCAGTCACCTTGGAAGCAGAGAGGCTTAGCTTGCTTTCTCCTTCTCCTTCTTTTTTTTTTTTTTTTTTTTTTTAATTCAGTCCAGCACCACAGTCCATGGAATGGTATTGCCCACAATTAAGGTGAGTCTTCCCAGCTCATAAAACTAAATCTAGATACTTCCTCACAGACATGCCTAGAGATTTGTTTCTATAGTGACTCTAAATTCCATCAAGTTGACAATCAATGCTAACTATAACAAATGGTTCATGAGCTCTTTCCCTGTCCTTCTTTTTTTTTTTTTTTTTTTTTTTTTTTACAGATGGTTTGACTTCTCTATTTCACTAACGTCACTTCATATCTTCTACGGATTTTGAGATAGCTCCTAATTGAGCAGTGCTAGCAAATGTGACAAACTGGTTACTCTTCCTTTAGATCACTAATGAAAACATGAACCTAAATTCAAGAAAGAGCCCTTTTTCTCTGGCTGCTGCTCACATGATGTGAATGGCTCTACTCTGCTGAACCCTCCAGGTGTGAGGGACTAACACCTCTGAATCCATAAGGAAACTGAGTCACATAATGGCTATGTAACTTTAAAAATATTTGTAGGAGTATAAGGAGAGCTATTGACTCCCAGCATGCTCAAAGCAAACTCTTGTCTGAGACAACCAAGGGTACCAGAGATCAATCTCAGGTCCTCATGCTGACAAAGCATGCAATATCTCTTTGAAGATAGTTTTATAATTGTAAATAATCTATGTTCTGAAAATAAATAACTAAAAATCCAATAAAAAGATCAGAGGGCCCTACTTTTGTTCATCATGCCCTGCACAAGCCTTTCATCAGCCAGTCCATCCTTCTCACTGGGCTGTACAGGCATCACAGGTGACATGAACTCTGAAGTATCTCAGGGTAAGAAGGCAATCCCACTCAGGAAGGCTGAACCTCCAGTTACCATGTGGGCAATATACATCTCTTTCTGCATCAGCAAAGTGGCCAGAAGTAAACCTGAATCATGGGTGTTCAGAGAGAAAGAAGTAAGGGATATTGCTTTTTATAAAATCATGTGTTCTGTGAGTATCTTTGAAATTTTGACAGGAATGATTTAGGAACAATACAATTTAAAGCCAAAAGAATGAATGAGATGAATTATGAAGGAATTTTCCAGATCCATGTCTATAAGCTTCTAAGTTATCTCTTCTATGTATTTGTAAAATATATTTGGAATCATGGAAGCATTTTTCTAGAAAAAAGATAAATCACATTTATCATTGTTAAAAAGCATGTGTGTGTGTGTGTGTGTGTGTGTGTGTGTATGAGAACCAAGAGCTCTTACTGTTGCAAATAAATGCCCATTTGTTGTTTTTTTTTAATATTTTTATTTACTAATTATTTTGGAAAGACAGAAGAGGAGGAAGATAGAAAGAGAGAGAATGGGCATGCCAGGGCCTCTAGCCACTGCAAACAAGCTCCACATACATGTGCCACTTGTGCACCTGAGTTATACATGGGTACTTGGGAATAGAACCTGGGTCCTTTGGCTTCACACACAAGTGCCTTAACTACTAAGCCATCTTTCCAGCCCCATGTGGTTTTATGAGGGTGATTGAACCTGGGACGGTAGGCTTTAAGCACGTACCATTTGCAATCAAGTGCTTTAACCACTCAGCTATCTCCCCAGCACAATGTTCATTATTTTTTAAGTACACATTATACAGAGGTAAAATTTTTCTGCTAATTCTCCAAAAGATGATTTCTTGCTTAAGCCTTTGTTTTTACCATTTGATCTTTTTCCTAGGCTAGCAGATTATTAATTTGACCAAAAATAAAATAAAAGAATAAGAAAGGAAGAAAGAAGTATGCATAGAATTTTAAGAATACTGAGCATTATATAGCTTTGATTCTATTGATGACTATTAGCTCTATAATTTTAAGACTAATTCCTAAATAAGAATGTATCATTATAAAACATCAAATACTAAGTAAAAGAAAACAAGGGTGGAAACTGTTTAAGTAGTTTTAAGTAACATTTATTCATATGCTAAAATTTGTTGAGCAATTACCTCATGTGTATACCTGACCTTTCTGTAATCCCAGCTATGAAGAGACTAAAGTAGGAGAATCACAATTTCAAACAACACAGTCAGACCTTGAAGAAAGGAAGGAAGAAAGAAAGGGAGGAAGGGAGGGAAGAAGGAAGGAAGAAAGGAAAGGCAGGAAGCAGGGAAGGAAAGGGGGAAGGAGGAGAAGCAAAGAAAGGAGGGAGGGAGTAAAGTACAAAGGGAAAATTTTTAAACATGTTTATTGGAATATTTAATTGATTCACAAAAGCCTTGTTGGGTGTATAGTTAAATAATTCTTCCAACATTGTTACAAAGCAGGATCACTCTTCTTTACTTGGATGTCTTGCATTATTCTGCATTCATTTTTATTTTTTTAAATATTTTATTTATTTAGTTATTGAGAAAGGGTGAGGCAGAGGAAGAGTGGGCACACCAGGGCCTCCAGCCACTGCAAATGGACTCCAGATGTGTGTGCCACTTTGTGCATCTGGCTTTATGTGGGAATAGAACCTGGGTCCTTAGGCTTCACAGGCAAACACCTTAACCACTAAGCCATCTCTCCAGCCCCTGCATTCATTTTTAAAGTACATTTTATTGTATTGTACATGCTTAACATACAAAATATGAGGTTATAAGATACATGTACTGTACATGTCATTTTACATAGTTATCTTTTAGTTTGTTTGTGGTAAAATCAGATGAAATCTACTCAATTTGCATGAATTCCAAATAAAGTACCATTTGATTGTCCAGTTAGAACTATAAATCCTTTCAGCCCACTGTATCTCTTCTGGCCTTCGGCTTTTTTAATCTGCACTAATTTTACAATAATCTGAGCTCTTCTCTAAGAAAACCATACCATATCCAGTTCCATCTGTGTTTCAACAACTTTGTCATCTAATCAATCTGGATGTCATCACTATAACTCATGCATATGTGATTATATAGCACAGACTAAAGTAGAGAAATGTAGATAGGAGGGAATTTAGGACTTTTGCTAAAGATGCATTGATCCTATGGGAAGTTTTCTATTACCCAATTTGTTACATGCTGCTGAGCTTACATTTGAACATGTCAGTCTACATCTTTATAGATTTTAACCTTCTAGGAGAGGGAATTCACCAGAACTATATATTAACTAGAAGTTAGTAATAAGAAAAAAAAATGTCACTAAATGTTACTGCTAAATATATGATTTGGCCTAAATAGAAAATAGTAGCAAATGTATGGGGGAAAGTAATTTTATGATACATTGAACACAAAGGCAGGAGAAGTTAAAACATTTTGGTTGGTTACAAGGTAATGGTCATTATTGAATTCCAAGTCAAACAGAAAACAACTGCATTTCTCTCCCAATAAGTTGCAGAGGGGTAGGGATGAATGAGAGTCTGGAAGAGAGAATACTGAAGGAAGGCCAATTAAGAAAATATGGATATGGACTGGAGGAATGGTTTAGTGGTTAAGGGGCTTGCCTGCAAAGACAGTTGACCCAGGTTCAACTCCCCAGGACCACTGTAAGCCAGATCCACAAGGTAGCAAATGCATCTCTAGTTCATTTGCAATGGCTGGAGGCCCTGGAGCACCCATTCTTTTTCTCTCTCCCCCTCTCCCTCTTTTGCTATCCCTCTCTCTCTTTCAAATAAATAAACAATAAACTTAAAAATAAAATATTTTTCAAAAGAAAACATGGATGAAATAATTTTACAAAATAGTGTGGGTTTTTTTGTTTTGTTTTGTTTTTACATTTTAACACAAGCCTTGCATTTTTCTAGCTTAGCCTCACTATTAAAATATTTGCTCCAGCACAGGCCTGTATTATAATTAGAAAAACACAATAGGTTCTGGAGCAGCAGTGGTTTCTCTTTAACATGACTACTTTTAGCAATATACATTGTGTGAATTATAATGAAGAGAGTAAGGTTACAGGTCAAAGTTTATAAACCAAGGGCTGAAGAGTTGGCTTAGTAGCTAAGTTGCTTGCCTGGGAAGCCTAAGGATCCATGCTTGATCTCTCCCCAGATCCCATATAAGCCAGAAGTACAAAATGGAGGCAAAACGCAAGGTCACACATGTGCACTAGGTGGTGAAAGCATCTGGAGTTCGATTGCAGTGGCTGAGGCCCTAGAACACTAATTTTCCCTTTCTCTGTCTTCTCTCTCTCTCTCTCTCTCTCTCTCTCTCTCTCTCTCTCTCTCTCTCTCTGTGTGTCTTCTGTTCTCCCTAAAAATTAAAAATTAAAAAGTTTACAAACCAAACACAGAACAACCAGCTTGTCAAAAACAGCATCTAAAGTCCAGCACCTGACAATTTTGGTATCAAAATGTTCCAACAGCAAATAAATACAGCATGACTTGAGAAAAGGAAAATTCCTTCTCAACCTTCATGGTTGGAAAGGTAAAGTCTAGACCTTGTCCTTCCCCACTTGCTGTGTAAAAATACAGCCCTCCTGAATTCACAGTCATATTTTAACAAGATCCCCCAGGTGATGCTGAGTTGATACAGGGTTTGAAAAACACTGGTGTAGAATATTTTTGGTGAACTACCAGGGAGTACGAAACATGGAATAAAACAGCAGCCTTTTTTGAACAACTTATTCTGCTTTTAAGCAGGCAATCCTTCCAGATGGAAAAAAAAAAAAGCCTTGCTTATTCTTCTACCTCACACATCCATTATTATTTCAAATTGTTTTCAACCTCATTTTAAAAGATATTTTATTTATTTATGTGAGAGAAAGTTGGAGGAAGAGAGAATGAATGGGCATGCCAGAGCCTCTAGCCACTTCAAATGAACTCCAGAGGCATGCCACACCTTGTGCTTTGCATGGCCCTGAGGAATCGAACCTAGATCCTAGACTTTGTACGCAAACACCTTAACTGCTGAACTATCTCTCAGCCCTCAACATCATTTTTATAATTATCATTTCTGCTTGTGTTACCAGTAAGTTCTTCAGGTGTTAAATCTGCTGAATGATTCCCATTGTGTCTGTCTCCCCCAGTTCCTTGTTATTTGATCATTTCTTGTCTTCTGTACAGTGAGTCTACTGGGTGTTCGTGCTTGAATCAAGCACAAGAGGACGTTTGCAGGTCTTCTGCCAGGTTCTCTAGGTGTGTCATTAGGGAAGTAAAGCCACTTATACATTTTTTAACAAAATGTTTTATTGATTTACTAGAAAGAGAGAATGATAATGAACAGGTATGGGCACACCAGGGCCTCCTGCTACTGCAAACAAACTCCAGATGCATGTACCATTGTGTGCATCTGGCTTCACATGAGTACTGAGGAATCAACTCAGGCCACTAGGCTTTGTAAGCAACTGCCTTTTAATTACTGTGCCATTTCTGTGCATTTTCCAGGTTGATTTTTCATCTTGTAGATTCTCTCTATGCAAAGGGTATGGATATTCATTTCGAGAATTTTTCAAGGATAACTTTTTTACACCAACTTAGAAATCTATCAATGTATTTTTCTCCTCCACAGTTGAAGTTCAGTGCTCCCCCCTCACCGTGAGAGTATCTAAGTCTACTTTCATTGCCAGTGAACATCATTGCCCATCTATTTTCTATCCTAGTATCTTCCATTAGTTTCACACCATTAGCTAGTGCACTGGCTGTTCATATCCTAGCTGTACGTTAGTAATTCATGTCCCAATTGCTTTGAGAAAATCCAACCAATGAGTTTTAGGGACAAAAGGAGGCTGAGTCCCAAGGCACAGAATTAATTTGACCATTAGCATCTGTGGGCACTCGACCACAACACAGAAGAAAGAAACATTGGGAGAAGATGTTCTTCTGGGTTTGATCCACCCTCCCTGGGCATTTGGAGAGAGAGAGAGAGAGAGAGAGAGAGAGAGAGAGAGAGAGAGAGAGATTGACAAGGCCCTCTTTCTGGGTCCTGCACTTCCCTGATAATATTCTCTGAACATAAATCAAAAAGATGGGACTGCAATTTCTGCCCTGGATGAGGGAAGCAGTAATTCTTCAATTTTGTTCAAAAAGAGACCAGACTCTGCTTAAGGCTTTGTTTGATCTTCCCTCTGAGCAGCGCCTCCATCAGCCAGCTGCCTTAAGATATGGCCACCCATCCCCCTGCCAGAAGTCCAAACTTCAGGCTTCCTGGGTTTTTTTTGGGGGGTGGGGGTTCACTAAATTCCCCAAATCCTCTTATTTTTCCTTTCTACTTTCTCCTAGGGCTGAGTTTGGAAGAAAAAGCCAAAAGTCCAGGTTTCTTTGACTTTGTGATAGAAACCAGTAACCTAGTGAATAGTTCTTCATTTCTGGAAGCCAGATATTTCCTATGATGGCATCAGATATAAATTTTAAAAGTCAATATTATATTTTAGGTAATATTGTGGTACTTTAAGATAGCATTGAGGATTGATATGGTCTTAGAAATTGCTGGAAAAAAAAATCACCACAGCTTTGTTTTCAGTTTTTGATACACATCTCTGTCTATTTGAATGGGCAACTCTTCTGTCACTGTTCGCCAAGTTTTCCATGAGACTGTTTCCCATAGTTTCTACTTCAACTAAGATTTGGTTGGTTCTCTTATATGCATTTTATAATAAATCTTGTGATCACTGAACAAAATATGACCATATTAAAGAAAAATTTAAGAATCTTTGTCTCAACATGATGCAGATATAAACAGGATTTTTGTTTCTTGAGAATGTAAAGTAATTATGACAGAGACATTGGATTTCAATCATAAATTCAAGTTGGCTCATGTGTAAGCTTATGTCAGTTCTTAGCTGCATACCCTTGAGGCTGGATTGTAATTATTCTAAACTTTAGTTTTTGCATTTTAAACATGGCTAATACTAGTACATTTCACATGTATTCATGTGAGAATTAAACTTCATAATAGGCTCCTAGCAAAAGCTTAATAATACACCAAATGCCTAATTAGAAGCTATCATTGGTTTTACTATTTTACCCTGTTTTTTAAACTAAACATATTGAAGAAAGATGAATCAAGATTGTAGGTTAGCTCTTTCTTTTGGTTGTCTCTATAAAGCCACATCTAGTTCTGTAGCCTGCATTAATATTCATATTTGAAAAGTGACAAACACTAGAGACTAGAAATCACTTAAGTATTATTACTTATGTAATAATTGTATGTAATAAGTGTAAACACTGTGTCCTCTTTACAGCTAACCAGTTTTTCCTATTTCAGTTTCTGAAGTATTTAAAAATATAAACAAGAAAAACTATAAATCCACTCAACTATGTTGTATTCTTTCAGTCTAGAAATTTCTGATATTAAACCATCTATCTTCTAGACCTAGTTATACCCACAGATCCCAAGAAACATCATGAACATGTGTTGAAACTATAATTGTAGGGAATATCATCATGATATCTACATTAAAAAAAGCATAAAGTAGCTAAATTGCACTTTCCTAATTTTGCTATTAAATAGGTTGGTACATGTTCTAAGGACTTAAGACAGAAAGTTTCATGTTACTTAATGAGGAAGACTTTGAAAACATACCTTGTTTAATGATTGGTTTGATTTTAAAATTTTGCTTTTGTAGATTTTTTTTTTAATGTGGTTGACACATCTTTAACTTATTCATTTGGTATTGCTTTCTTTTATCAGATAGGGCTTAGTGAACTTTCACTGCTCACGATACAAAACCAAGAACAAGATTCTATCTCCAGTCAAGATAGCGTCAGCCTAGCCACCACACCTCCCAGGGAAGGAGAGGCTCTAAGATGTTCATGGTTCATTTGGTCTAGGGGTGACCAGACTCTAACAGACCTCCAGTGGGAGGGCATGGAGAAGCAAAGTAGGGAATCCGCTGATGCTCATGCTCCCGGTAGCCCACCAGTCCCCCAATACCCTAAAGCAGCGGCCGTCCCAGCCACAGGTTCCTCCTGCACAAACCGCGGGCTAAAGGGACGCAGACTAGCAGGCGACACACACAACTCCAAGCTCACCAAACACCATCCCACTTGCCGCTGGCCCCCATCCCTGCACACAGACCCAAGCCAGCGGGCTAGCATTCCCCCAGGGGACTTCCAGGCTCGAACACCATCCCACATAACTTTGCTCCCCTACCCCCTGCATGGACTCAGGCCAGCAGGCTAGCGTTTCCCCAGGGGACCTCCACGCTGGAATGCCTTCCCACTCACCGCTTCCCACCCCCCCGCCCCCTGTACAGACTCAGACCAGCAGGCTGGCGTCCCCCCAAGTTGTTCCTGCCATCATAGAGCTCCACACAGAAGTCGAACTCTGCCGCACCCCCACCCTCATGCGCAGACCCGGGCCAGCAGGCTATCATTCCCCAGGAGATATCCATGCATGAAACACTTCACACTCACTGTCACCCCACACCTCCTCACCAGGACCCAGGTCAGCAAACTAGCGCTCCCCCTGCCGCCACCAGGGACCTCCATATGCCTCTGCGCCTCCATGCATGGACCCAGGCCAGCAGGCTAGGGTTCCCCCACCCCAGGGTCTCCCACCACAAGGGATCACCATGCCCCCTCCTGCATGTCACTTACCCACAGCAGTCCCATACCCTCGCCCCGCCATGTCACAGGACCCAGCAGTGCCACATGCCCCTGCTATAGGGTACAAGGGACCTGCTGTCCCATCCCTTCACTCGTTGGCATCATAGAACCACCACAAAACACTGGAGATAATAGGCATGGACAGTTTCTATCTCCACATAATAAAGGCTATATATAAAGCTCCCAAAGCCCAAATAATACTTAATGGGGAGAGACTAAAGGAATTCCCATTGAGATCAGGAAGAAGACGGGGGTGTGCATTCTCACCTCTGCACTCCAACATAATAATGGAAATCCTAGCTCAAACAATAAAACAGGAGAAAGAAATAGAAGAGATACAAATTAGATAGGAAGACGTTAAATTAGCTCTATTCACAGATGACATGATTCTATACATAAGAGACCTGAGAACCTCCATCCCAAAACTCTTAAAGGTGATTAATTCCTTCAGCAAAGTAGCAAGGTACAAAATCAATGCACAAAAATCAGCAACCTTTCTCTATGCAAAAGACAAAGCCACAGAGAAAGAAATAAGCAAATGGGTGACTTTGTCCCATTTTCAATAGCAACAACAACAACAAAAAATACCTTGGAATAACATTAACCAGGGATGTGAAAGACCTATACAATGAAAACTTAAAAACACTCAAAAAAGACATTGAGGAGGATTTGAAAAATGGAAAGATCTCACATGCTCCTAGATAGGCAGAATTAACATTGTGAAAATGGCAATCTTACCAAAGGCAATATACAGATTTAATGCAATATCAATAAAAATCCCAACATTTTTTCTTCATGGAGATAGGGAAAATGACCTCAAAATTTATTTGGAATGGCAGAAGGCCTCAGATATCTAATCACATCCTCAGCAAAAGAAACACCTCTGGAGGCATCACCATACCTGATCTAAAGCTAGATTACAAAGCCACAGTAATAAAAACAACATGGTACTGGCATAAAAACAGTATTATAGACCAATGGAACAGAATCAAGGACCCAGACTTTGGGGCAAATAACTACAGCTACTTGATATTTGACAAAGGCCCTAACACTGTTGGCTGAAATAAAGACAGCATCTTCCACAAATGGTGCTGGACAAACTGGAGAACCATATGCAAGAAAATGAAATGAGATCCACACATCTTGTCATGCACAAAAATCAAGTCCAAATGGATGAAAAACATCAATATAAGACCAGAAACTTGGCTCCTACTGGAAGAAAAACTAGGAGGAACTTTCCATGATATAGGAATGGGAAAAGACTTCCTGAACAAAACCTCAGTAGCTCAGGAAATTAAACAATTACTCAACCACTGAATCTCTTGAAGCTGAAAAGTTTCTTCACAAACATACAATAGCAGAGCCAATACATTACAGAATGGGTGGGGGAATTTTGCCAGCTATACAACTGACAGAGGTAACCCACTCACAAAATGCGGCAAATAACTAGACAAGGATTTCTCACAGGAAGAAATACAAATGACAAACACACACACTTAAGAAAATGTTCATCATCCCTAATAATCAGGAAAATGCAAATTAAAATAACTATGAGAGTCCACCTTTCCCCAGTAAGGATAGTAAACATTAAAAAATCAAATGAAAACAAATGCTGGCGAGGATGTGGAGAAAAAGGGACCCTTATTCACTGTTGGTGGGAATGTAAGATGGTACAACTACTATGGAAAGCAATATAGAGACTCCTAAAAAGGATAACTATAGAGGTACCAACAGACCCAATTATTCCCTTACATTTACCCTAAAAGCTCCATGCCCCAGTTCATAGAGATTTGCTCAACCATGTTTATAGCTATTCAATGCATAATAGCTAGGACCTAGAATCAACCCAGATGTCCATCATTAGACACATGGATAACCAAGATGTGGTATATCTACATGATGAAATTCTACACAGCAATAAGGAAAAATGACACACACAAAAAAAGTGACACACACAAAAAAAGTGACAGGTCAAACCTGAAAGAGATCATTCTCAGTGAACTCACCCAGTCATGGAAAGATAACCATCAATCACATGGTCTCACTCATCTGTGGCTCCTGAATTTACTTGAGATGCTGCCATACCTAATAAGCATTTCAAGGACCAGACAATAAGGAGGGTGAGGTGGGAGAGGAAGGTAAGCATAGGGTGGGTGATACAAAACTGAATCCAAATGCCAATGGTATTGTGATGGTTTTATTCAGGTGTCCCCCCTAAATTTAGTTGTTCTGAAAGCTAGGTTCCCAGTTGGTGGAGATTTGGGAATCAATGCCTTCTGGAGGCAGTGTATTGTTAGGGGTGGGCTTATAGGTGTTATAGCCAGTTTCCCCATGCCAGTGTTTGGCACACTCTTCTGTTGCTGTTGTCCACCTTATGTTGGCCAGGGGTGTGATGCCCACCCTTGGCTCATACCATCATTTTCCCCTGCCCCTGTGGGGTTTCCCCTCAAGCCTGTAAGCCAAAATAAACCTCTTTTTCTCACAAGCTGCTCTTGGTTAGGTGATTTCTATCAGCAATGTGAACTGGACTGCAACAAGTGCCATAAAATTCTACATCCTAAAAGACAGACTAAATGGTTGAGCCTTCATCATGTCCTTAGAGGGAACACCTGAATCACAGAGCCCTGGAGAGAGTATAATAAAGACTAACCTTAATCTTCCCCTGTCTCTCTCTCTCTGTCTTCCTCTCCCCTTCTCTCTTCTCTTCTCTTTCTTTTCTCTATCTATTTTATATTACCTATCTTTTTCTTCCTTCTTTTCCTTGGTGCTGGCCTATAACTTCTAGTACCAGCATGTGCTTAACATCTACAGTGAGCTGTTGATAAGATAGTACTACAAGTTTTTCTAAAAGAAGACAGATTTCTGTCAGAGTACTTGATGACCCACCAAAGGTTGGTGGTAAGATCCTCCTGCCAAAGACACCATATTGCTCTTGGTACAGAACATGTAGTGACCTGGTTAGAATCTGGAAGAGAGTCAGTCCCTAGACAGCTCATCTAGTGCCAAAAGGTGCTACATTAGTGACTGGGGAATAATGACCAACATCTTTACAAGCAACTTTTGGTCTAAGCTACTCAGTAGCAAGCAACATGACATGATGCTCACATAAGTGCAATAGTACCACACAGCCATGGTGGGTAACCAACTGCTCTTGAATTGGCTAACTGATCCACTCAGTGGAATGGAACTCATAGCTGTATCTGGGAAACAAGTCAGAACCATATCCCAAAAATCATCCCACTCCAATCCAATGCCTTCAACCAATCTTGGGCTACAGGAGGGCCTACACCTATTAAATTCTCTCTAAAATAATAATGGTGATCCCATTTATCTGGTGCAGACTTCACTCTCCATTGGAGAATTTGCTTCTCTTTTTTAGATGGATGCAGATCCTAAGAAAAGAATCAGCCCATCACACCTCACCAGGGCCCCAGCTGAAACCAAGAGTAAATGGGGAAATGAACAAGAGTATTGCTTTCTTGGTGAACCTGGTACCAGCACAAGGGTGAAGGACATAGACACAGAGAACACTCAACTCCTAACAAACCAGATATCCAGAGACACAGAGGCTCCCAAGACCTCATCACTAAAGTAGACATAAAACGAACCCAACATGGCAAAGGGAAATTTGAGAAGAGGGGGCAGACGGATTGTTAGAGCCATATGTTAGGACATTATGCATAGAGACATTGCCTCTTCCCCATAACTGATAGCTAATACCCTATGCATGACCCACCTTCCCCAATGAGACAGGTCCCTGCAGAGGGAGGAGGACAAGGAGGAGGCTAATGGTGGTACCGACATGGCTGTATACACACTGTGTACTAATAATAAAAATGTTATAATACCAAGAACTGCTTAATGGGCTGGAGAGATTGCTCAGCAGTCAAGGTACTTGCCTGTAGAGCAAGGACCTGAGTTCAATTCCCCAGTACTCACGTGAAGCCATATGCACAAGGGGCATGTGCATCTGGAGTTTGTTTACAATAGCTAGAGGCCCTGGTGCACCCATTCTTTTTCTCTATATATCTGCCTTTCTCTCTCTCTCTCTCTCTCCCTCTCTCTCTCTCAAATAAATAAATAAATAGATAAATATATTTTTTAAAGAACTGATTAAGATAATACCCCTGCCTTACATCTGTAAAAGTATATGACAATAATAGTTTTCTGACATTACATAATAATGAGCTAAGGACACTAACCCTCAAAAGAAGGTAAGTAATCAGGTTGAGAGTCATTCATGGATTTTTGTGTGTATGTTTTATGTTTAATTTTGACACATGATCCTTGTGTGTAGTCCAGGCTTGTCTCAAATTCACAATCCTCTTGCCTTTACCTTCAAATACTGGGATTATAAGCTAGTGCCATTGTGCAGTCACAATTGGTCATTTTTTCATTCTGGACACATTTAGTGTATAAAACATAAGGAGGAGAAAACACAGTCAATGGAAAAAGTCCAAGAATGACATAGAGCTGGCTCAGAAGTTAAGGTACTTGCTTACAAAGCCTAAGGAGCCTGGTTCTATTCCCTGGTACCATGGTACCCATGTAAAATCAGATGCACAAGCTGTTTTTCCTTTGTTGTAAATTTTAATACCAACTTTAATACCAACTTCTGCTTCTAATGAATGAACATCAAAATATTTCCTTAGCTAGTTGCTAGAGATATGTCATTTGCTCTTGTACTGTGCACTAGTGTCTAGAATGTTGTATAAAATGGATGAGCTTATATCTTTTTTAAAATTTTTTTATTTATTTATTTGAGAGCGACAGACAGAGAGAGAAAGAGGCAGAGTGAGAGAGAGAGAAAGGGAGAGAATGGGCGCCTCAGGGCCTCCAGCTACTGCAAACGAACTCCAGACACGTGTGCCCCCTTGTGCATCTGGCTAATGTGGGTCCTGGGGAATTGAGCCTCGAACCGGGATACTTAGGCTTCACAGGCAAGCACTTAACCACTAAGCCATCTCTCCAGCCCAGAGCTTATATCTTTTGCACTTCCAAAACATGCTTGCTATCAGTCAGTATGAAAAAATTCTAATCAGTAAATCTGTTTTGGCACAAAAAGAAAAAAAAAAGCCCACTTGTATAACTGGCTCTTTTTCTTCCCACCAAGCAAGAACATGATATAAGGGCTTTCATGAGAACCTACATAGGAAATCATGAATATTGGGAAAGTTTTTTTATATACTTTTGTAGCAAAATCTAAACTTTGAGAGTAAGGACATGTCTACCAACTATTGTTTTAGTGTAGGTAGAAATGATACCATAGATTATAATTCTTTATAATGGTCTCAAACAGAATATGATAATTTGTGGTTACTGTTTACTGAAAGAAAGATCCAAATTTTATAAATTAAAAAATTCCCTGGAATTTAAAGACTGACACTTATTTAATATTGCCTTGACACAACTGGTGCCAAGTATATGACTAAGAACAAACGTGACATGGATTCTCACCTTCCCTTACATGAAGGGTTTATTTATTTTTTTCTTAAACTGACATGTCATTAAGAACGGCCCATTTGGGTTGGAGAGATGGCTTAGCTGTCAAGATACTTGCCTGCAATGCCTAAGTACCCAGGTTCAATTCCCCAGTACCCACATTAGCCAGGTGCTCAAGGTAGCACATGCATGTGGAATTTGTCTGCAGTGGCTGCAGGCCCTGGTTTGCCCTGCACACATGGTGTGTCATTCTCTCTCTCACTCTCTTTCTGTCTCTTTTAAACTGCTTCTTATCAGGTATTTGGTCACAGCAAGAAGAAGAGTAACTAATATAGTATAGAAAAAGGGCTGGACAGAAGGCTTAAATGTTAAATGGTTAAAATTCTTGCCTGCAAAGACTAAGGACCCAGGTCCAGCTCCCCAGAACCCACACATAAGCCAGATGCATAAGGTGGTACAGGTGCACAAGATGGTGCATGAGCCTGGAGTTTGATTATAGTGTCTAGGAGCTCTGGAACATCAATTCATTTTCTCTCTCTCTCTCTCTCTCTCTCATAAATTAAATAAATAAATAAAATAAAATAATAGAAAAAATAGGAAAGAATTACTTGGATAGCCTTTTTTTTTTCAAAAATTAATACAACAGGGACATGGCTGAACCACACAATGGGACACCATATAGACATTTAAAAATATCAAACAGAAGTATAATAAAATGGTAACATACATGTAATATATACAAGCAGACTATGAATTATTCTATAACATATAATGAACACTGTGCATTACCAAATGCATTGCTCTTTCTCCCAACTGAAGAAGGACTTTGTTTTTTTTTCTCACTGTAGGTTACAGTTACCTTCTTGTTGTTGGCACAAAGCACCTGACCAAAAAGTAGTTCATGGGAAGAAAGTTATTTATTTTAGTTATGGTCTCAAGGATAAGGTCCATGATGGCAAGGCAAAAATGGTAGAACACAGGTTGGACATCACTTCCTTGCCACAGCAGGTGGCACACAGCAGCATGAGTGAATGGAGTTCTGGCTAGGACGAGTTGTCTATACTACCCATACGCCCACTCCCAGCAACATGCCTCTTCCAGCAAGCCCACACCACCCACGCTTCTACACTTGGGCTCAAGCATCCATAACACTTAGTCCACACTACCACACTATCTCTAGGATAATAATACCTGGCACACAGTATTCACTGAGTAAAGGTTTATTGTATATGTTATATATTTTCTTCTTCTCATAGTGAGATTCACTAAGATCTATAACAATTAATATAACAAAAGATTATTTTTTATTTTTCAATTAGTTTTTTTTACTTTTTAAAAATATTTTATTTTTCTTTATTTATTTGAGAGAGAAAGAAATAGGCAGGGGGGCTGGAGAGATGGCTTAGCAGTTAAGCGCTTGCCTGTGAAGCCTAAGGACCCCAGTTCAAGGCTCGGTTCCCCAGGTCCCACGTTAGCCAGATGCACAAGGGGGCGCACGCGTTTGGAGTTCGTTTGCAGAGCTGGAAGCCCTGGCTCGCCCATTCTCTCTCTCTCCCTCTATCTGTCTTTCTCTCTCTGTCTGTCACTCTCAAATAAATAAATAAAAAATTAAAAAAAAAAAAAAGAAATTGGCAGGGGTAGAGAGAGAGAATAGGAATGCCAGGGCCTCCAGCCACTGCTAGTGAACTCCAGGTGAGTGCGCCCCCTTATGCATCTGGCTTGATGGGGACTGGGAAGTCAAACCTGGGTCCTTTGGCTTTTCAGGCAAGTGCCTTAACCACTAAATAATCTCTCCAGTCATAGGTCTTCATGTTTTCACAGCAAGAAATTTACAGACTGAGCCATTTTCCCAGCTTACTCTCTCCCTCTTTAACAATCCATCTCCTCCATTTCCTACACTCTGGAGATTAAACTTCCAATATGCAAAAACTTTGGGAGATGCACAGAAAGTATACATAAGCCATTGCAGAGATAAAGGCATAACAGTCTAGTTGGGACCATGAAACATTTACTGCCCAAACCTCTCAGATGAAGGCCACACTGAGTATTCAGTCAACCAGCTCTGTGTTGGTTTCTGATGATATAGAGATTAGACCATTTGCTAAATGTCTACATGTCCTGTGATTTCATAAATTCATGAGAAAGTATCCTCAGCTCTAGGGCTAAACCCTTCTTTCCTCCCTCCTTCCCTCCCTCCCTCTTTCTTTCTTCTTTCTCCCTCTCATCTCTCCTTCTCTCTCTTTTTTTATTAAATAGTTTTGTACTCAGTGAATATAGTCAAGTTGGTACCATTATTAGGCTCATCCATGTACTACCCCTCCTTGCCCCTCCTTGTTGAGGTATATGGGTCATGCATTGTGGAGTTAGCCCACAGTTATGGGTAGGAGAAATGCCTCTGCATATCATGACCCAACATGTGGCTCTGACATTATTTTCGCCCCCTCTTCCGCAAAATTTCCCTGAGCCATGTTGAGTTCATTTTGGTCTGCTTCAGTGATGAGGTGTTGGGGGCCTCTGGGTCTGTGGATATCTGATTTGGTAGAAATTGATTGTTCTCTGTGTCAATGTCCTTCACCCTTGTGCTGGTACCCATTTCACCAAGAGAACAGCACCCTTGCTTGTTTCGCCCATTGTTCTTAGTTTCAGCTGGGGCCCTTTTGAGGTATGATAGGATGGTTCTCTCCTTAGGATCTGCATCTATCTGAAAAAGAGAAACAGATTCTCCAACGAAGAGTAAATTTAGCACCAGACAAATGGGATAATTGCTTTTAATAAAATGAGTAATATATTGTTTTTAATATTTATTTATTTGAGAGCAACAAACAGAGAAAGAGAGGCAGAGAAAAAGAGAATATGTGTGTGCCAGGGCCTCCAGCCACTGCAAACAAACTCCAGATGTGTGTGCCCCCTGTGCATCTGACTAGCGGGCCCTGGTGAATCAAGCCTCAAGCTGGGGTCCTCATGCTTCACAGGCAAGTGCTTAACTGCTAAGCCATCTCTCCAGCCCAAGTAATATATAATTTCTTATAAACACAAAGCAGGTTTGCTGACTGAATACTCCATAGTTCCCTCTCTTTTTATTTAGAACACACATTTCTACTTCAAGTGAGATTCAACTTCTGATACTTCAAACAGAAAGCAGATTAATACAGAAAATGAAAGCTATTCAGGATAAGCCTGCAGACGGTCCTATGATGTTTGCACTTGTGAAGTTCCCACATCTGTCAGTGGAAGCTCGATGTCTTGATCTCTGTACTGAAAGAGATGAAAAACACAGAAAGTGAACTGAGCTTTCATTTCCTCAGAAAGCTTCCAGAGAGGAGTTCCTCAGCTGCATTTGAGTATTTGACAACTACTGTAATTTTAAAAATCAATTTCATTGTTTTATTACACCAATTTTAAGGAATATTGAAGAGTGTTTACAAGTGTAGGATATACACTCATGTAATGGAAGTCAGGAACAAGACAGAGAGATTTTTTTTATTGGTTTTTTTTTTTTTTTTTTTTTTTTTTTTTTTACATTCAACTTTTCTTCTCTGATATGTTCCTGGGCATTTTAGTTTTTGAATCTGACCTCTCCTTGAAATTTATTTACATTGTTGCATATCTTGATATTAATAGTTTATTGCATTTCATCACTGTGTAATATTTCATTGTGTAGATAGCTAACACTGTAGTATTTCCATTTGATGTATTTTTGAGTTTTTTCTAGTTTGGGGCTATTATAATAAATAACATCTTAAAAAGATTTGAATACAGACTTTTGTGTAGGAATGTTTTCATTTACTTTGCCTAAATATAAGTAAAAGACCAATTGTTTGGTTGTGTATCAACTTCCAGGCAGCATGGTTCTAGCATCAACCTTCACTCAGTACTATGAGTAGTCCAGTTAACCTACTTTATGTCTTTTTAATCATAGCATTTTATTATCCCTTAAAACAGGTCTTTGCCCATAGGCCAGGCTGGCGTGTATCTTGTCACCTTCTTATCCCTACATCCTGAGTACTGGTGTCACACTTCTAGATAATAGTAGCAATTTTGATGGATGTATAGCTATATTTCAGTGTGATTTTATTTTTCATCCATTTATATGTGTATACATATCCCCTTTGGTCTGTTATTGTGGAGAATAGTTGATTTCTAAATATTTTGCTATACCCCAAAGTGAAACTCCATTTACTAAGAGTTTATTTTCATTTTTATATATTACCAGATTGGACTGTGTTAAAGATTTTTATATATCATCAAAGATCTTCACAGTTTTAGACTACAGTATCATGTTGAATATCTTTTATGATAAGTCTGGCCTTACTAATAGTCAGAAATTAGTTTTGTCTTGTGCAAGCACTTTGTGTTAGAGTAGTGCCATTCACTGTAAAGCCATTTGGGCCTGCACAACTTAGGGAGACTTTGTCTCAAACTAAAAGATAAAAGGAGGGCTAGGGATATGGCTCATTTGTAGGATGCTTGCCTAACTCTTCATGAGGTCTTAGGTTCAATCTTTAGTACCACTAAGTGACTGAATGAATAATGAATGAATAAATGAATTATATTAGCAAGCTCTGCAGTCTTTCTGATACTGCTGGTTTGTGTTTCTCTCCTTTTTCCAGTAAAGTTAGAAATTTACCAACTTTATTGATTTGAAACAGTTTTATTTCATTGGTATTATATTTCTACTTTCTACTACTACCATTTCACTAATTATGTTTATTTTTTATCTTACTGTTTGTTAGGTTTAAGTTGATCTTATTCTAACTACCTTGAGTCATTTATTTTAGACTTTTTGTTTTGTTTTTAGACAGGGTCTTACTCTAGCCCAAGATGACCTAGAATGCACTCTGTAGTTCCAAGAGGGCCTAGAAATAACAGTTGTCTTCCTACCTCTCCTCCCCAGTGCTGGGATTAGAGTTGTGTGCCACCATGTGTGGTCCATTTTTGTCATTTTAATACTATAATTTAGTTTTTTTTCAGATATTTTTATTTATTTATTTCAGAGAAATAGAGAAAAAGAAGACAGAGAGAGAGAGTGAGCATGGGCATGCCAGGACTGCCTGCTGTAGAAAACAAACCCCAGACGCACACACCACTGTGAGTCTCTGGCTTTACGTGGTAATCAAGTCCAAGCCACCAGACTCTCCAAGAAAATGCCTTTAACTGCTGAGCCATCTCTCCATCCTTAAAGTTATTAATATTCTGACTTAAATTCATCACATGAAGTTTGATGTGTTTCCTTCATTATTGTTTAGTTCAAAATATTTTTAACTTTTGTTATCTTTATTTATTGAGCCAAAGCCATAAAGAGAACTGTTTAATCTTCATGTATAGAATTTTCAGATTTGTAAAAATGTATGCTAATTTAATTCTATTTTGATGTAACATATATTCTATATCACTTTAATCTGTTAACTTTGGAGGATAGAGTCTGTGACCCATTATATGGTCTGTCTTGGTTAATGGCCCAAGTGCACTGATAAATAATGTGTTATTTACCTTATTGGGTGGGGTATGTTCTATAAATGTCAATAGGGTCCAGCTGGTCAATGGAGTTCATTGTTCAAATTTTCAGTGTACTTCCTGGTTACTTTTCTTTTGCTTACTTATCTTAACAATGACAGAGGGAAGAATGTTGAAATATTGCTCTGTTCTTAAGGATTTACCTAGTTCCTTTAGTTCTGTTTTTATTCCATGTGAGTGAATGATCTTAATTTCCATTCATACATGCTTAAATTGTTAGATCATTATGAGGTTTTGACTTATCACAAAATGTTTTTGTTTACCCTAAGTAATGTTTTTTACTGAATTTCCTTTTTGTATAATATTAATGTAATCCTTTCATCTTTTCTTTTCCTTTTACTCTGAGAAACCTCACAACCCACCTGCTTTGGCAACCTGAAAGCTGGGATAATAGCCATGTACCCAGGTATCATTACATTTGAATTAACTGTTTTTAGTACATGTGTATATATGTATGTTTATGTGTATCTGAGTGCACATGTGTGTACAGATATGCATGTACATGTAGAAGCCAGATTGTGACTTCAGGTGTCATTCTTGGTAACATAGTCCATCTTTTTGATACAGGGTTTCTCATAGTCCATCTTTTTGACACAGGGTTTGCTTTATTATTCAGAGTATAAACTCTTATATATATAATTTGCAATAAGAAAGAGAGAAAGAGAGACAGAGAGAAGAGAAGGAATGGGCATCCAGGGTTTCTTTCCACCCAAACAAACTCTGGATGCACATGCCACTTTGTGCATTTGGCTTTATATGGGTTCTGGGGAATTGAACCCTGTCTGTCAGGCATTGCCTTTAGCCACCGAGCCATCTCTCCAGCCCAAAGATACATCTTGTCTGAAGACATCTTCCATCTCTCTCTGCTTCCCAGTGTCCATGAAGTGAGGAGCTTTGCTCTGCCACATGCTACTCGCTGTGAACTTTAAACACATCATGGCTCAGAAATAATGCAGCCAAGTGTCCATGGCGCGAAATCTTTATAAATATTTTCTCCTTTTAAATTATTTTCCTTAGGTATTTGTCACAGAAATCTGAATAAATAGAACTTATTAGCCATGGCTTATTGTATATTTTCTGTTGTTTACAATAGAGACTACAATGGACTTCTTTAACTTGTTGCTTTCCACTCAAATGACATCACATGATGTTTTTAAAATATTGTGTTGTTTGTTTGTTTATTTATTTATTTATTTATTTATTTATTTATTTACGACAGAGAAAGGGGGAGAGAGAGAGAGAGAGAGACAGAGAGAAAATGGGCATGCCAGGACCTCAAGCCACTGCAAACGAACTCCAGATGCATGTGCCATCATGTGCATCTGGTTTACATGGGATTTGGAGAATATAACTTGAGTCCTTAGGCTTCACAGGCAAGCACCTTAACCAGTATACCATCCTTCCTACTTACATAATACTGTTTTTTGATAAAGTAAGCAACTTACAAAAGCAGGCTTTCTTTTCCCTGTCACTCTCTTTGTTCTATCACTGTGATACATTTTTAATTCAACACATACTACAAACTCTTCAGTAGATTGATTTTCCTTTGCATAGTTTAAAAGAAATTTTAAGCAAAAATATTCCTTTATCTTTACCAATTTGTGGATGATTTTTGACATTTTCTACTTTTTTGAGTATAGTCAAGCTTCCATCTAATATCACTTTCCTTCAGGCTAAAATATTCCAGTAACATCTCTTGTAAACAGGTCTTCTGAGGAAAAAAAAATTCTACCCAATGTCTGTCCATTTTGAAAGCTATTTTCACATAACATGAGAGTCCAGGCTAACATTTGACTGTTAACTCTTTAAGGCTGTCCCATGGTTTTATGGCTACATGTTTCTGATAAGGAGTTTTGACCTCCTTCTTTCTTTACTCCTTAATGAATATTATTTTCTGCCTTCATTTTCTGCCTGCTCTTGAAGTACAAACTCCACTTTCTTTTTTTTTTTTTTTTAAATTTTTATTTATTTATTTGAGAGCGACAGACACAGAGAGAAAGACAGATAGAGAGAGAGAGAGAATGGGCGCGCCAGGGCTTCCAGCCTCTGCAAACGAACTCCAGATGCGTGAGCCCCCTTGTGCATCTGGCTAACGTGGGACCTGGGGAACCGAGCCTCGAACCGGGGTCCTTAGGCTTCACAGGCAAGCGCTTAACCGCTAAGCCATCTCTCCAGCCCCAACCTCCACTTTCATTGCTTAGCAACTTGATTATAGTAGACAGTGGGGCCATTTTCTGTGTTTTTCATAGTTAAGCTTCTTGTATTGTGATTCTTATTCAAATCCTGAGCTTGTTTTTAACCAATGTTTAAAGTTCTTGTCTGATCATTTCTGCTGTCCTTTCAAGATCTTTATATTGACTTATGTGTTTCCTAGTTATACTTCCCTTCTTGTTCATATATATTTTTATGGATTTTCGGTGCAGGTGGTGCTATGTTGGTGATTGAGCTCTTTTGTTATTGCCCATCTTTGTATGGAGTGGTAGGTAAGGTCCCCATCAGCTTCAATGCCTATTTCCAAGGTTTATTTTTTAATATTTTATTTTTATTTATTTATGAGAGAGAGAGAGAATGGGTACATCATGTCCTCCAAGCCACTGCAAATGAACTCCAGGCACATGTGTCACCTTGTGCATCTGGCTTACTTGGGTACTGGAAAATCGAACCTGGGTACTTAGGCTTTGCAGGCAAGTACCTTAACAGCTAAGCCATCTCTCCATGCCTATTTCCAAGATTTATGATGATGCTCTGGCAATATTTAATCTAGAACTCTCCAACTTTAATCTTTGAGCTCTATAACTAAGGCCCAATCCTTTTGTAGCTCTGTTGTATTTGTAACATTGTGGAGTTTTGTGTTGCATAGCCTAAGGTTCAGCAAAATAATCAGGAGGTAAGATGCAGTGTTCATATTTGCTGTGAACTCCCTTTGTAGTGCAAATTTCAACCCTGCAAAATCCTGTAATTCTAATCTCTGTCTCCTCAAATCAAGATGATCTCTAAGCTGTGTTTGAATGTTCCCTTCTTATACCACTCATTCTAGAAAGTTCCTCAAAGTAACCAAATATATTTATCAGCTTTCTTTTATTTTCTTCTTGTTGTTATTTTTCTGTTTTGTTTTTTGAGACAGGGTCTCACTCTATCCCAGGCTGACCTGGATTTAATATGTTATTTTTACTTATATATGTGTGAGAGAGAGAATGGGTGCATCAGGTCCTCCAGCCACTGCAAACAAACTCCACAAACACCTTGGACATTGGGCTTACTTGGGTACTGGGAAATCGAACCTGGGTACTTGGGCTATGCAGGCAAGTGCCTTAACAGCTAAGCCATCTCTCCACACCTGTTTCAGGGTGGTCTCTAACTCATAGCAATCCACCTACCTCTGCCTCCCCAGTGCTGAGATTAAAGGTGTGTGACACGGGCTGGAGAGATGGCATAGCGGTTAAGTGCTTGCCTGTGAAGCCTAAGGACCCCGGTTCGAGGCTCAGTTCCCCAGGTCCCACGTTAGCCAGATGCACAGGGGGGCACACGCGTCTGGAGTTCGTTTGCAGAGGCTGGAAGCCCTGGCTCGCCCATTCTCTCTCTCTCCCTCTACCTGTCTTTCTCTCTGTGTCTGTTGCTCTCAAATAAATAAATAAATAATTTTTTTTAAAAAAAGGTGTGTGACACCACACCCAGATTAAATCCTTCTAGTAATATTGCAATATGCTCTGAAGCTTCATATATAAAGGTGTTATTTAGTTTAGAGGTTCAAGGGCATCGTGCCAGCATTAGCTTGGCTCTGGAAAGGACCCCATGGAAAATGCATCATAATGATGGTACAGAAAGTGAAGAGCTGATCACATAGCAAGATATGAAGCCAGTACATAGGGAGGGCCAATCTTCTGATCTCATACCAGGCCCCACTGCTTAATGGCTCCACCATCTCATTAGTCATAATGTGGGCCAAGCTTTCAACAAATGAATTTGTGTGGGACACACTTAAACTACATCCAAACAGAGTAACCTATGACTTACTTTACCCAATCTCCTCAGAGACCGCCATCCTACCTGACATGTGTCCAATGTATGAGTATGCTATTTTATTTATTTTGTCAAATTTTTGTATTTTTTATGGATCAAGAACCAGCCAAGTGTCAGTTATTCTGTCATGGAGAGAAGGGGAAGTTTGATCTGCATTATGTTTTTCCAAGTTAGACCTGCTAGGAAGCAACCTTGTCAAAATCTTGTCAAAGGAAAACCAATTCACTATGCTAAGGAGAGAAAAGGCACCAAATATACCTCTGGAGAAGCCATGGAAACAGCGTTATAAATATCAAACACAATAAGAGGGATTCCACACTTAGGATCGGAAAGGAACTGAAGGGCAAAATCAACAGAAGAGCAACTGGGAGCAGGACTGTGTGAGCCATTATTAGACAGGACTGAACTTGGGTCTTATGCCCCAAGGGTAGAGCCATCCCTGGGTGGCGGCCTGGGAGGGTAAAGTCAGTGAAAGAACAGCTTGAAGCAGCCAACCAACATAGATCCTACTTCTCACACTCTCCTTCCAAGCCCTGCCCCCAACCAAAAGTAATCACCTGAAAAAGGGCTGAAGTGGAGGGCAACTATGTACCAGTCTCATCATCTAGGAGAAGCTTGGAGCTTATCTCACTCCAAAAAGCCAGACAGTGAATAAGACTGGATGAAAAGCTCCCAGCTTGGATGCCAGGAAAGCCAAGTCTCCCAAGATTTTATCCAGATTGGCCCAGAGGAGCTACACTCAAAGTACTCTGCTCAGGCCCACGTGCACTCACCACAGTCCAGTGTATAGACTTCAATTCCACACCCATCTTGATCAGTTTAGACCAGGCTACCCAACACAGGCTATACCAGAGCTGCTATTGTGCATCTTCAGTAAGACAGCTGAATTCAAGATGGGCAAAAACCAGCATAAAACAAGTAACAAAAACTCCCAGCAAAGGGATCTCCACCAAGATTACCTACCCCCACAGTGGAAGCCTCTAGTGAAAGACATAGAAGCCCAGAATGAAATCTCAACAAGTACTTTTAATGAACTTAATGAGGCCATGTACAAACAGCTTGTTGAATGGCAAAAAAGGACAAAGAGTAATCAAACAGGAACTCCAAAAATGGCTGAAGGAAATGGAAGAAAGCTGGCCAAACAAATTGAAGTTACAAATCAAAGTAAATGAATTGGAAAAAAGGCAACAAAAAGAACTCAAAGGATGGATGAATAAAATGGAAGAGACTCAGCAAGGACATCTCAAAAGATAGCTGAAGAAAACCAAAGGGAAGCAGGAAACAGTACTCCATAGATGGATTAATGAAATCAAAAACAATCAAAATGAGATCAAAGGGCTGGAGAAATGGCTTAGTGGTTAAGGTACTTTTCTGAGAAGCCTAAGGACCCAGGTTCGATTCTTCAGGTCCTATGTAAGCCAGATGCACAAGGTGGTACGTGCATCTGGAGTTTGTCTGTAGTGGCTAGAGACCCTGGCATGATAACACTCACTCTCTCTCCCTCTCTCTCTCTGTCTCTTTCTCTCTCCTTACTCCCTCTCTCTTCTCTAATAAAAAAATAAAAATAGATATTAAAAAAATTGATCAGGACTGGAGAGATGGCTTAGCGGTTTAAGCACTTGCCCGTGAAGCCTAAGGACCCCAGTTCAAGGCTCAATTCCACAGGACCCACGTTAGCCAGATGTACAAGGGGGCACATGTGTCTGGAGTTTGTTTGCAGTGGCCAGAGGCCCTGGCGTGCCCATTCTCTCTCCATCTCTCTCTCTCTCTGCCTCTTTCTCTCTGTCTGTCACTCTCAAATAAACAAACAAACAAAAAATATAGATCAAAACAAGGCTAAAGGAATTTCAGGGAAACTAGCTCCCACCTAGCTAGCCCTCATATTGCTGGAAAGCCCTATGGGACATGCTGGAAGCAAAGAGATACCAACAGCATGAATAAACAGGAGACCCTGTAGACAACAACCAGTTGGGCAAGAATAACACACTTGGGCAATAGTGGCACATAGACTCGGCAGGTCACCACCTCTTCTCTGATTAGACATGAGGCCCACTCAGTGGGTACTCATACCTGGTACTGGAAACTAAATCAGATTCCTATAGTGAGGACACTCATACTTCATAAAGAAGTCCGCCACTGTTTTCTAGAATAGGAAAATAGGTTTGTACACTAAAAATCTCTCAAATAACTTTTCATACCCCCTTTAACTCATGCTGCTCTCATTCTTGGTCAGAGAATCTGCTTTACTTTACAAATGGCAGAGATTATGGAGGAGAGTCGAGACCATTGATAAGGCAAGAAGACAACCAACTTCCCACCAAGAGACTTGCCACCTCTTCTACATCTGCCAGAGTTCAGGAGAACTTGCAGAGGAAGTGGTGCCTTGAACACTACTCTTACTGCTAGACTGACAACTACTCCAGGATAATGGTGGCAGACACAGTGATCAAGCAAAAGCTATTAAGGCAGAAATCCAGAATACAAAGAACTCAACATTAAATAATACTGCTAACAGGCCTACCATGGCTTAGGGAACATTGCAGATGAGTTGGCAGAAAGATTGTAAGAGCTACACATAAGAAGTGACCAATGGAGTCCATTTGAATTAAATCACACAAGCATTCCTAATTAAGGTATGTTATAGACATACATATGCATATATCTATGATTGTTGCCTACAGCCCATTGACATACATCAGATTATAGAATAATTTTGGGAGTATTTTATTGTATAGTTAATGGAAATATTATGCTGATGAGTTCATATGAGTGAAGTTGATTCTTTTGAAACTAGAATTACTATAAAATAATGGATGATAATTTGAGAAAACATCTAATCCCAATATGACAAACAAATTTCAACTTTCATGCTTATTCTAATGTTTGGTGGAGGCTAACTAGAATACCACATTAGAGATTCTGTGTCCATGAGCAGAGAACAAAAATAGTGTGACATGACTAACAGAACACTGAAAGATGATGCTGGAACTGAGATGGACTCCTCCCTATTGGCTAGCTCTCATGGTGCTAGAAAGCACTATGCAAGCTGTTAAGGATGCCCACCAACAGCAAAAACAAGCAGTAGATCTTGCAAGCTACAAAATCAACCAACCAAGCAAGATGGACACACTGGTTCAATAGTGACACACGGGCTATGGGGGTAAACAACTGCTCTCTGATTGCATACAAGGTTGCTCAATGGGAGGGAAATCATAGCTGGCAGCCAGAACCAAGTAAGAAGCTTATGGCTTGTGTCACAGGAAAAATTTTCTCTAGGGAGATTCAAACACATATCTTCACCCCACATAGAGCACAGATGACAAACCAAAGGATAATTATACCAATACTAGTTTGATGACCCAATGAGGTTATTGGAGTACTTAAAGAACAGATTGAGAGGTTGCTTGCAGGAGCAGTAGATGACTCAAAAGCAGCTGCATCACCGAAAAGCCCAGCCCAGCACAAATGACAACTCACAGTGTCTGTTCACAACCTGCAGGCAGCTCAGCTGGTCTCAAGCATACTACATGGCCTGCAGGCAGCTCACACTAGAGTGTCTTACTATGAAGTTGTTTGCTCTTTATATAGCCTTAGGGCAAGGACTTGCCACCCTTCCCCAGATTTGTTGACTTCCTGAGTTTTCTGGGATTCCTTCCTCCCCTGCCCTAGGAAGGAATGTTTCAATTTTGAGAAAATTGATCTACAACAGAATGAAAGGTCACAGACCCTATAGGGAAGCTTCTACTATTCTTTGGCTAAAATGAGAGTTTATGCTAGTCAAAAAGTCTACATGTCTCTGTTTAAATACCTTAATCTATGCTGCTCTCACTCTTAGTAAACTATCTGCTGCTTACAGAAGGCAGTGAGTACTGGGGAAACCCTAGACCCAACAGTATGACAAGAAAAGAAAGCCAACTGCCTCGCATGAGACAAGTCACCTATGTCACAGCTACTACAGCCTAGAAAACATTAGTATGAGTCCTGCACTCACTGCTACCCTGAGAACCTCCTTCAGCAATATGGCAGATGATGTCAGTGAGGTGACTCAAAACTAATCAAAGCAGAAAATCACAGGCAGCTGAAAGCTCACTAAAAGAGACTTACAACACACACTTCAAGGCTCAGGGAACATTGCAGTGGAGGGGCAAGAAAGAATTTAAGAGCCACAGGATGGGAAGGAGTATTTTGAGGCATTGTCTCCCCCACAGAGACTGGTACATTCATGAACCCACAGTAAATACTGGAAACCCACTGAGGAGGGTCCTCAGTGAAACAGGCCAGGTGAGGTGGAGCATAAGAGTATAACCCAATGGAAATATTACCATTAGACAATATATTCACACAAAAAGTTCTCAATAAAAAATATTCACTATTATGATATGCAACCACTGATACAAAAATCACTGCTCTCACTTCAAAGAGAATAAGAGATCATTTATTCTGGAGCCAAATATGAGACACCACAGCCTGGGAACACATACTCCAAATACCCCAAATATCATGTTCCAACATAGTAACAATTTCATTAAGGTTTTTTTATTTATAGACAAAAAGAAATTAATAAACCAAAATAGTTTTCTAGTACATTTGTAGAAATAGTAGGTTATAGCAAAGCATGAAAAGCTTTGCTATAGGTTTCAAATGACATTCTTAGCTTTTTGGTTATCAGAAGCTTCTCATATATCCCAAAATGTTTCACATGATAGTCAATGGATTTTAGGTCATGCACAGATAGAAAATGAATGGCAACTAAGGGGCAAATGATAGCCCAAGATAATTTGACTCGATCGACATGCAGCATCCAAACTTTCCACAGTCACAGGAAGTTCTAATCAGGAAGTCAGCCTTTGGAAAAGTAGAATCTTCATGATAGGTGTGAATTTGGGGGGGACTTCAGTTCGCATAACTAATGTTTAGCATGTACTCATATACTGGGGAGAGTAGAGAGAGGGACACCAGCATGTGAAGCTGACGGTTACCAGCCCTGATGAGTAGTGCCCATGGTTCACACACTGAGAGGAAGAGGAGTGACCCTCTTTTTTTTTTTTTAATTTATTTATTTGAGAGCGACAGACACAGAAAGAAAGACAGATAGAGGGAGAGAGAGAGAATGGGCACGCCAGGGCTTCCAGCCTCTGCAAACGAACTCCAGACACGTGCGCCCCCTTGTGCATCTGGCTAACGTGGGACCTGGGGAACCGAGCCTCGAACTGGGGTCCTTAGGCTTCACAGGCAAGCGCTTAACCGCTAAGCCATTTCTCAAGCCCAGGAGTGACCCTCTTTTACATGTTTTCAGGGGAGGGGGAAAGTTCTGCTCCATATGAAGCAGACACCGGAAAGGAAGATTGAGGCTGTCAGATCTACTGGCTGTGGTAGTGCTATCTTCTGACTAATAACCATCTCCACATCTGTGAAAGGCAGCTCCTGGTGCAGTCTGGTGAAGTGATATTCTGTTCCAAGGCTAACTGCTCTTAGCTTCTTGTTTGACATCATTTCTGCCAGCACCATGCTGTGATTTTGAAACTCCATTTATGCTACTGTAATTGTTATCATTGCCTCTCCTGCTTTGGCATTGGAACGCTTTATAAATGTACTCTCAGCATGCACCTGCTGTGCAAAAACAATAAACTTTCTACTGTTCTACTTGGCATGCAAAAATATTCCTATCTCCCACTCTGATGAAAAAATACAATCTTTCTAGCTAAGTCAGTCTCTTTCCTTCCTTTCACAGGGATGGTTCAAAGAATATTGCAAGCTCAAATAAATAAATAAGGGCTGGGGAAATGGCTTAGTGGTTAAGGCATTTGTCTGCAAAGCCTAAGGACCCTGCTTCAATTCCCTAGGACCCATGTAAGCCAAAAGCACATGGTAGTGCATGCATATGGAGTTCGTTTGCAGTGGCTAGAGGCCCTGGCATGTCCATTCTCTCTTCACCTGTCTCTTCTTCTTCTTCTCCTCCTCCTCCTCCTCCCCCTCCTCCTCCTCCTTCTTCTTCTTCTTTTCTCTCTCTCTCTCTTTCCCCCACCCTCTCTCTCCCCCCACACACACTCTCTCTTAAATAAATAAATAGAATATTGCAAGCTCTTTGATTCCCTGTCCCTCCTCACAGCCTGGACTTCACTGTGTGGACCTTGGTCTCTGTAAGGCCTCCAATTACATGTTGCTTAGCCCCCAAAAAATACCCTTTAGACTTGATGTTTGTAACAGAAATGTTCATGCTTTTGCCTTGGAGATTTAATCCAATTACTTCTGACTATATACTGCACCCAGCTAAGGATGTGAAAATACAAAGCACTCACCATGGTAACCCCAAGCTTCCTTCTCCTAGTTCTACAGTAGATTATTGTATAAGTGGCATATGTTGTTCTATATCAAAACAATCTATTCTTTTTTAAAAATATATTTTATTTATTTTTCATTTGAGAGAGGGAGGAGAAGGAAGGAGAGACAGAATGGGTGCACCAGGGCCTCTAGCCACTGAAAACAAACTCTAGATGCATGTACAACCTTGTGCATCTGGCTTATGTGGGTATTGGGGACTCGAACCTGGATCCTTAGGCATCACAGGCAAGTGCCTTAACCACCAAGCAATCTTTCCAGCCTCCAAACAATCTACTCTTGACATTTAAATTCTTTGCCATTACTTATACAAACTCCACTCACCCAGATCTGTATGTGGCTAGCACATTGTACTGGGAGTTGGGTACAAACCTTTAGAGGAGGTGAATTACACTGAAGCAAGACAAACAGCTTCAAACATGGCGAGAGTCACTCTTCACGGCAGGTCTCCTGCCTCTCCGTGGCTCCTTCATCCCACCTGGTATGCAGCATCAGATATCTCCTTCACTGCCTCTCTTCCTTTCCCTCTGACCTCTGCCTTTTATCCCAATTATATGTTTCTCCTGTTTTCTATTCCCCTTGAGAGATGCTGGGTTAGTAAGATTTTCACAGCTGTAATAAATACCTCAGATAAATTAAGGTTTATTTTAGCTTAAAGATTTGGAGATTTTCAACCACATCTGCTTGGCCTTGTGGCTTTAAAGGTATGTGTTTTCCTCCATCGCATCTTAACCTCTCCATGGCATCTGACATTTCAGCTCTTCCTTCTCTGGAATGTGCAATTCTATTCTGATCCTGTTTTACAATTTTGAAGGTTCGTTCTGCTCTGCGTATTCTCGGGCTGACGGGATGGCTCAGAAGTGAAAAGTGCTTATTTGTATTACTTGCTAGCCTGGGTTTGATTCTCCAGCACTCATGTAAAGCCAGACTCAAAGTGGCAAGAGGCCCTGACAGGTACAACCAATGTGCGCACATACACACACACACACACACACACACACACACACACACACACACGCCTCAGTTAGATAGGTTTCTCTGAGTCTGTAGATGAACTGTGCTTATTAAATGTGGGCTGAGCACCATATGTCATTTTAGAGTACATTTGAGAATCCTAAATTGCTCTTCCCTGATATCTGACTACCTCAATATCTTATCATTCTGGTCCACCTTCAGCAATATTCTTATCCATATGTTTAGTCATCATTTTTTTTATATATTTAATGCTACTTCCTAGTAATTTTCCATCCAATAGCCCTACACTGCTCATTGGTTAGAAATACCCATCTGTTCTTGTTAGGATCAGGGTTGAAGCCAATCTCTACTGCTCAAGATCCTGTTTTACTGTGACTTTGAATGTCAACTTTGCCATCTTCAACTAGTGTTTGGGTAACTTTTTTCCTTAGAAGAATGCATGGTATCTTTTTCTGCTCAAAATCCCTAGTGCCTAGCATATTATGCAGTACCTAACAGGTATTCAAATAGCATTTGTTGCTGAAGTGGTCAGGCTGCCAGGTATCTTTTTGTTCTCCCATCCTTGTCTCTGGCTGACTTGCTGCTGCATTGTATTAGACAACTACATGTATTCCTTACATATGTATACGGAGAAGGGATCTTTAATAAGATAGTATAAGAAATTTCTCATGTTTTATTTCCTCATTTTGTGTCTCAAAACTTAGGAGGCCAAGTAGCTAGAATGCTACTTGTGGAAATGTTAGAAAAAGGTCATCTTGTACACACTTCAGCAGCACATATACTAAAATTGGAAAGATACAGAAAAGATTAATCTGGCCCCTGTGCAAGAATGTGCAAGTGTTCTGTGTTTGTTTTTTTAGGTCATCTTTAATTGCAGATTTTGTGAGTTTATTGTGAAAATAGTTCCACACAATCAAAATAATCTGTGGCATTCATTTTCTGGTAATGATAAGTAGTAGTTGGAAATATTAAGCCCTGCCTCCTCTACCTGGTGGCATTATAATCCTAACTAAACTACTTAATTTCTGTAAGTCACAGTTTTCTCAAGAAATATTTTTCAAAAATACTATTTAACATCTATTGATAGAGATTAGGAGCAAGGCAGCCTTCTTTTAGGGACACAAACCTAACAGAACACAGCTGCCAGCCTGTGTTAGTAAGACTAAAAGAATTGCATCCTGAACCCTAAACTTGAGTGTTCAAGATGGTGACCAAGGACAGCATCCCAGTTCTTTTCCTTCTAGAAGCTTTTCACAGGTTTTTTGTTGTTGTTGTTTTGTGTTTTTTTTTTTTTTTTAACTACCAGCAGGCCCATTCTGAGTCTGTGCCAAATCTGCACATGTCAATTATTTGCAAGTCTCAGGACAACAAACTCAAGAGCCACTGGCTTTAACAGGTTCCACACTGCTCAAATCTGGTTAGCAGTAAGGCCTCAATGCAATTTAGCGATGTTTATCATGATAATAATGATCAGAATATTGTGTCAGCTAGTATTTTAAGGCATCAAAAATAGATTTAGTCTAATCTGTGCAGAAAAGGGGAATTAAGGGGAACAATTAGACTAAAGCAGCAAATACCAGAAAAGACTGAATCAAGAAAATCAGAATGCTGAGCTAGAGAGATTGCTTAGTGTTTAAGAGTTTTGCCAACGAAGCCTAAGAACCCAGGTTTGATTTCCCAGTACCCACATAAACCAGATGCACATGGTGGCATATGTGTCTGGAGTTTGACTGCAGTGGCTAGAGAACCTGGAGTACCCATTCTCTTTCTCTGTCTCTCTCTTTAATGAATAAAAGAAAAAGCAGAATGACATTTTTAGAACTGTCATCTTACATTTTTTAAAAAATGTCCTAAAGAGCTGGGTGTGGTGGCGCACGCCTTTAATCTCAGCACTTGGGAGGCAGAGGTAGGAGGATTGCCATGAGTTCATGGCCACTCTGAGACTACAAGTGAATTCCAGGTCAGCCTGGACCAGAGTGAGACTCTACCTCGAAAAGCAAAAAAACAAAGAACAAAAAGATGCCTTAAGTTGCCATGGTTAGAACAATTCAGCTCCAATGATTTCTCCACCTTGTGCTTTTCATTAAGTCTACTAATGTTCAATGTTCAAATTCTATATTTCTGGATGACAGATTAATTAGCCTTACATAGATTTTATGTCAATCTCTTGGCATGGAGGGGCTCTCTGCATATTTGCAGCCACTTGGATGACAGTTCTAAAAACATATTAAGTAAAAATATGGATTATCCCTCAAGGAAAAATTGTAGTGTTCCAAACAAGTAGTATGGAATACTCTGCAGGTAAAAACAGCAGATGTCCACCACACAACATTTTATTATCAGCTATAAATCACACAGGCGTATTGGATAAGCTTGTATCACTTCCTAGTTCCTTCCTGTGAAACAAGTAAAATGCAGGGAAAGCTGTCTGCTAACAAATTAGCTGAGATAAGGAGTTCTATTACAGTTGGGCTGTGAGGAGTGGTTTGCCCAAAGCAGTTGCCAAGGATTGAACCTGGAAAAAATAAATAAATAAAAATAAAACCTGAATTGGAATGGAGGAGGTGCCAGGTCCCCCATCAGAAGATTAAGTCTTTGAATTCTAAAGCAGAAATTAGAGAGTGGAAAATAAAAGATGGACTGGGCTTGAATGTTGAGCCTCCAGTTTGCTGTTAAAGCCATGGGTGGGAAGAAGGTAATGTGTTTCTCATTCTTTTGGCTCCCCAGGGCACTTCCTGCTCCCAGAGGAAGGTGCCTCAGGCAATCATGCAAATACACAAACCTGTAATCCCAGCTATTCATGAGGCAGTAGGATTGTAAACCAGCCTGGGCAAGAAACAGTAAGACTATTTCTAAATAAAGAAATAAAAGAAGCAGGATGTAGCTCTGTAGTAGAGGGGTTGCCTAGCATGCAGAGGACCTCATCCATCAGTAGTAGGAGAAAAGATAAAGATAAAAGAATAGTATTCCTGTCTTTCATGAGTGTTTGTCATGTCCTGTGCTTTGCTGACTCATGTCCTTGCCTGATATTTTCAGGATAGCCCATTCATGGGCAAAGTAAGGTGAACAGAAGTAGCTCTAAATCCTTGTAGTGTTGGTGTATCGGATCGGATAGCATCTTCTCTCTCGGCCTCTGCAGCTGCCTCCTATCAGGTCAGGGCATTACTATACAAACTGTGCCCCTTATGACTTGAGTACAACTTGGAAGAATTCAACCAGAACTCTGGAGGAAAAAGCATATAGTTCTGTCTTTAATTACTTCAGACAGCCTTCTTCCACAAATATTGCCAACATTCTCATGGGTATAGAAGGAAGAATCTAAGGAATTTTGAGTTGGCTTTTTATATTTTTTAAATAAAGAACATGTGATTTTTGACCAAATGTCTATAAAGAATGCAAGAGAGCTCTTCAGCTAAGAAACTATCCTTTCTTCCTTGAATTCCATTTGCACTTTTGTGAAAGCCCAGTTGGCTACATTTGCACGTGCTACTTGATGCTTTTGCACTCATTGTTCTCTGTTCTATTCCACTGGTTGTGTGTACCCCTCCTATACCCTTCTTATTCCACTGGTTGTGTTTAACCCTCTTCCTATATCAAACTGTTCTGATGTGTGGATGCTGGAATGTGTGTATGGTGTGTATACATATGCATGTTCATATGTGTGTGAGAACACATGTGTGTGGGTGCATGTGCACCTGTGTGCTGCGTACATATGAAGGCTAGAGGTGGACATTGGGTGTGTTCCTCAATTACTCCCTGCCTTATTTGTTCCTGGTATAACAGTGAGAGGTGACTGGAACCTGTCCATTTTGGATGCTATATTGGGAGACTCTACCCTAAATACCATGCAGCAACTCTGACAACTCCCCACCTGCTTGATGCCAGGTGAGGTTGGACAATTAAATTCTCTCCTCAGCCGCCTAAGATAGGGAAGGGGAGATTCTGCTTCTTAACTTTGATAGGCTGAGAGGGAGATTGGTGGCTGCTCTCCTTTTTTTGATTCCATCCTGACTAGAAGTGAGGGCAGTTCCACTCTCTCCTCTATGTGCGACAAAGGTTTGGGTGGTTCTGCAGGTTCTGTTCTTTCCTAGCTAGATAGACGTCAAGCTCCCCTGGAACATTCACTGATATCACACTGATGGAGAGAAATAGTGAGTCCCCTTCTAGTGATGAAAGACAGTAAGAGAAAGCTATTTTTTTTTTTTTAGTAAGTTTCAGTTAGAAATTGAGGCCCAGCTGGGTGTGGTGGCGCATGCCTTTAATCCCAGCACTTGGGAGGCAGAGGTAGGAGGATTGCTGTGAGTTTGCGGCCACCCTGAGACTACAGAGTGAATTCCAGGTCAGCCTGAGCTAGAGTGAGACCCTACCTCAAAAAGCCAAAAAAAGAAAGAAAGAAAGAGAGAGAGAGAGACAGAGAAAGGAAGGAAGGAAAGAAGGGAGGGAGGGAGGAAGGGAGGAAGGGAAAAAGAAAAAGAAAAAAGAAATAAGAAATAGAGTCCCAGAGAGAACCAAGAGATGCCACCCCACATGCCATCTCACCCTGGTACAGGAATGGAGCTCTTAGCAGAAATGGAACTTGTGTCTGATGGAGACTGATTTTCAGTGGCCCTGCTGTCTTCAGTCTAACGTGCTACCTAGATGGGCTGGCCCCCGTGGGCTTGCTCTAGGATCTACCCTCCAAATCTACGAACCAACTGGGTCTTCCCCTTGCCTATAAAGGTTGCTCTCTTCTTCCTGTCACTAGTTCCTCCCTGCTCCACTCAGCTTCTCTGGCTGGGTGAGGGTATGGAGAGCATAATACAGTTTTTTTGGTCTGGGGAATCTTTTCTGCTTGCCTCTGCCTTAAAATTTGGGGTAACTTCTCACCTTGATTACATGCATGATTTTTCTCTCTCTCTGAATCTAACACATACATATTTTCCTTACACTCGAGAACTAGCAAGTGGGTGCTTTCTCTAACTCCAGGCCTGCTATCTGTGCGGTTTCCTTAAACTCAGGGCAACCATGGGTGTCACTTTTCATTACTCATTGCTCCTCTGAACGTCTTTCTCGGTCTCTGCTTTGATAGTTTCTTATTCTTCCTTGAGCCTCAAGATTTGCCCTCTTAACTTCCCTCCACAGAAAGCACGTGGCAGATGCTGACCATAAATCTTCCTACATATGCATCTATGTTCTATCCTCCATGTGCTTACGGCTCTACTTCAGTCTTTCCTTGTAAGTCTCAGTTTAACTACCCTCCACTTGCTTGAGGTTCTATTCCAGTTTTCCCCCCAAAGCCTCAATTTCTATTAACTGTACCTTATAAACTATGCAGTGTTTCCACATGAGAGCATGTTTCCTGCTTCTCACGTGTTTATGACTCTATCGTAGCTCCCAATCTCCCTTAAACAAACCTTGCAATTTATGATTTCTCCCTTAAATAAACCCTCAATTTGTGATTTCTCCCTAACTAAACTTAAAAATTCATAATTTATCTTTCTTGACTCTGTCTTACCAATTCTTTATTAAAGGTAGAACAGACCCCAAATTTGGGGTTCATAGATGTGGGGACCCTACTGAACCCCCAAATCCTGTATCAGTGACAGTGGAAGTCTTCTCAATATACTTATCCTTGGCTGGTAGGAGGTGACAAGACCACAGCTGTTTTGTGGTGTTTGTTTGAGGTGGTGCTATTATTTTCTAAAGGTCTTGTTTGACTAGGCTGAACCTTTCTTGCTACCTTGGATGGAGAGAGCTAGCTTTTCTCATTGATTCTGTCTATGCCTATTGTTATTAGCAGAATTCAGTTTCTACAACACTCCAGTAAGGGATATGCTCAGGGGCAAAAAGAAAATGCAGGTCCTACGTTCGCATAGCTATTCATGGCAAGGCTCAGATGTCAACCATTTAACACTTCTCAATAAAAAAAAAAAAAAAAAGTTGTATTGGGTTTGATTAGTTTATGTCATAAACATTGATTCATAACAAGGAAGCCTTTATTTCTAATAGCTTTAACCTACTCATTTCTCTCAAGATAACCATTTAAGTATATTCTCTCAAAAATTGTATTACATGAAGTGAAAAGCAGCTTTAAAAAAGTAAATACAAGGGAACTGGAGAGATGGCTCAGATGTTAAGGCACTTGCCTGCAAAGCCTAACAACCCAGGTTTGATTCCGCAGCACTCACGTAAAGTCAGATGCATTAAGTTGTGCATGCATCTGGAGTTTGTTTGCACTGGCTAGAGGCCCTGACACATACTCTCTTTCTCTTTCTCTCTCTCTCTCTCTCTCTGTATGCTTTTCTGTGCTTGAAAATAGAAAAATAAACTTAAAACCTAAATACAGAAACAAGTGATTTTTCTGTGGTTTTCCCTTAATAATAGGAGGTGAAACATTGTATAGATCCTTGAATAAACATTTAAAAATTGCAAAATAAGCAGGGATCTTTCCCTTGTTTGTTCTGAGTAAACAGTAATTAATTGCTTAACATAGTGATATCTTCAAGTAACTCTTTGTTCAGTGACTTTTCATTACCTACATGTTGCAGTTACCTTTGTGTTGCTAGGGAAAAACAGACAACCAAAAGCAACTGATGGGAGGAAAGGGTTTATTTTGGCTGACTTTCTCAAGAGGCAGGGAAAGGATAATAGAGCAGAGGCTGGACAACACTTTTTGCTACAGCAGCTGGCAGAAAGCATCAAGAATTATGGAATTCTGGTAGGAAGAATATGCTATAACAGCACTAACTCTGTGCCTGCCCTCAGCAGCACACCTCCCCCAGCAAGGCTCCACCTCCTAAATTGCTACCAACTGGGGATCAAGCATTCAAAACACATGAATTCTGGGTAGATATCTGATTGAAACCACCATACTAATACTGTATAATGCAAACACTCAAATCCCTTATATAAAATGTAGTGTTCACATAGAGTTTATACATGTCCTCTCAATGCTTCCAATCCTATTTAGATGACTCCATCCCTAATTCAATAAAACACCTACTCTGTTCTTAAAGAAAGATGACAAAAAAACAGACTATCTTTGTTCAATACAGAGTACATTTATACAAACTAACTCAATGACAACATCACTAGCAAACAGTCTTTTGTGACCACTGCCACACATAACCTTCATTCACTAAATGATCAGTATATAGGATAAGACTGAACAAATTTGTCAACATACTATAGGTCTGAATATAGAAAAAAAAGAGCTTACTTAATGATTTATAAAAATTCCTTGTATCATTCAGCAAGTTTAAGGTTTATAAGAAGATAATATTATATAACTTTGAATTACCTAATTATAGATTTTAAAATGCTATGCTATTGTCATTTCAAAGTTTAAATTCTAGCTCTGTCAAACCAGCTGGAATCTATGAATCATAAACTGCTATTTGTACAACAATTCAATAGTCATTCTCTGTGTTCCTTGTTTCACTATGATAGCTTTAACTTTTATGCAGCACTTTCAAAGTACTGGCAAACTTCTCCTACAATTAAAATAACCACTTTGTGATTTTGTTTCATTATCAAAATCTGAAATGTTTTTGCCAAACATAAGTCAGTCAGCAGGGCCTGGCAAGCTGTCTAAGGATCCCTGGAAAGGCATCAAAACATGCCCTTGGCATATTCCCATACTTTTTTGTGTGAGGAGGAGAGACTAGTTAGTCCATGTTGCCTAAATGTTTTCCCTTGTTATAGTGTTCTAAGGTTGTCTGAGGATTGCAGATAGCACCAGAGTGGCTCAATCCATCATAGTACTTAATATACACAGACCCCTAACGAGGAAGCCCTGAATGACTGGAGAATTTCCATGGAAAAACACGAGTTAAAAGACTCTGGCCTACCAGCTATAGCACTCCTAGGCATATATCCTAAGGACTCATCTCATTTCCTTAGAAGTATGTGCACAACCATGTTTATTGCTGCTCAATTTATAATAGCTGGGAAATGGAAGCAGCCTAGATGTACCTCAACTGATGAGTGGATAATGAAGATGTGGCACATTTATACAATGGAGTTCTACTCAGCAGTAAAGAAAAATGAAGTTATGAAATTTGCAGAAAAATGGATGGATCTGGAAAGGCTTATACTAAGTGAGGTAACCCAGGCCCAGAAAGCCAAATACCACATGTTCTCCCTCATATGTGGATCCTAGCTACAGATGATTGGGCTTCTGCGTGAGAAAGAAAATACTTGGTACTGTGGGGCTCCTTCCCGCACAGGTAGTGCCGAGGGAAGGACCAGGCCTGCTGGTTCCTCCCTAGGGGTTGAGGGGATGATGAGCGTCGGACGACCCAGACCTCTCCTGGCCACCGGAGAAAAACCACACTGAGTCGGGAGTCTTTGCAATGCAGGAACAACTCGCTTTATTACTCTGAGCAGTTGCCTATATCAGGTTGGGGACGAAGGCGGGGATTTTAGGGTGGGAGAAGAGGTAAGGGCCAATAGTAAACTTTAACTATTGAAATGTTAATTACAATTACCATGAGGAAGTAGCAGGCCAGAAGCCCTTAGGCATCCTGCTGAGTCATAGCTGGCCAGAGACAGGTCGCCAAACTTTAGCTAGGCTCAGGAAGTTCCACTAGGCCTCACGCCTAGGCCTTGCAGGGCCCAACATGGTACCAGAGGCCAGTAAGTTAAAAAGGATATATAAAGGGAAGAGAAAGGAAGGGAGGAAGGTACTTAATAGGTTGGTATTGTATAGATGTAAGTACAATGATTGAGATGGGGAGGTAATATGATGAAGAATAGAATTTCAAAGGGGAAAGTACAGGGAGGGGGGGAAGGTATTACCATGGGACATTTTTTTATAATTATGGAAAATGTTAATAAAAATTGTGAAAAAAAATTTTAAAAAAAGAGACTCTGGCCTAGAAATCTCAAAATGCTTAAGTTCAAGCAATAAGTTTGGAAGCCTGGGTACAGATTGAGCCTGGGGAATCGGTCAAAGTCCAGAGCTGGGAAATGACCATCTCTTTTCTTCAGGGAGATTTAGCAATTGAAGCTGTCGACCTGCTAGGTTTTCCTAGGCACTGTCTCTAATGGTCTAGGCACACAGTCTCACCTTTAAACTGTAGAAGGGCATTTGATGAATATAATGAGGACAGTCATGTTTGCACAGATAGTGTCTGTTCTGCTCTGACACTAGGTTTTCTGAGTTAGAACTCAAATTAAGTTTCAGGGAAGTCTGTGTCAGAGTACCCCTGAGAAGAAGCTGAGGCAAAAGGAGAGAGCACAAAGTGTTGTGAGAGTTGGCAGAGGTCCAGGCTGGATCACACATACTACTGAAAGCTAAGGAATCAAGATGACTCATTCCCATGGGCAGCAGCAAGGCCACCTGCAAAGAGGGCTCATCTGGTCCAAGTATCACTGCCTGCACTGGACCCACAGGTGAGCATCAGCCAGTCTTGAGGGATCACTGTCATTGGCATCAACCAGGTTTGAAGCAGCAGTGCCATTCTCAGCATGGGGCCGAATCGAACAGGCAGCACAGATAGGGATGAAGTAACTGGGCAAGAACCCAGCCAGAAAAGCCAGAGTTGGTAGCTAGGTCCCAGCACTTGAGAGACTGAAACAGAAGGATTATCATGGGTTTGAGCTCAGCTGGGTTCTAGGCCATCCTGAATATAAAGTGAGTCCTTGTCTCACAACAAACCACCTTACTAATAAACACAGACACCTAGGGTTAAAGGATATAAAAAGATATTCCAAGTAAATGGAAATAAGAAAAAAACAGGTAAGGCTATACTAATATGAGACAAAATAAACTTTAAACCAAAAGTAATCCAAAAAACTAAGGGTATAGACAGGTGGGAAACAGCATCTGGAGAAGCAGGTCAACTAACCGGAATCCTACTTAGTTCCATTGCTTCCTAGTTACATAGGTGTCATTGTGTCATTTCCTTTTGCTGAGGAATAAACTGAGGGGCTTCATGTGTGAAGCAAGCACTATATCACTGAGCTACATACCCAGCCTTGTATTATTTCAACTTTCAAATCCTTAGCCTGCTAGTTTGTAAATCAGGGCTAAAATACCCAGTGTATAATATTGTGAGGGCTACATGAAATAATGCAGGTATTATCTCAAGACTTCTTACAGAGGAAGGACAAAATGAATGAATAGTGTGAGTTTGTAGAAATACAGAACCATTCCATCACCACAAAGGCATACAACCTACGTTTGTCCCTGTACCTGTTCCCTAATCCCCACTGATCACTGCAGTGCCATCTTTCATTTCTATAATCTTAAGACTGAAAGACATGGCATGGGACCTTTTAAGATAGGCTTTTATTTACACAGCATAATGAACTTGAGATCCATTCCAGTTATTATTTCTTAGTAGCCTCTCACAGTATGAACATTTCAGTGTGTTTAACCAATCCCCTGCTTAATTATTTTAATTGATTTAAGTTATGGACTTTAACAAATAAACATCTATGCATTATTTTTCAGATGTAATTTTTTTTTTAATTTCTGGGAGGCAAATGTCCAGGGATATAATTACTGATTATTTACAAAGTTTTATAGCAGTTCTAACTAGCTGGAAGTCATCACACTCCTCTAATCTTAGCTCTTAGGGGAAGGCTAAAGCAGAAGAATCCTCCCATCAACCCTAACTCATAAGAGAATGAAAAAAATGCCTGATTTTTCTGTACTGTTATAATCATAAGCTGTGATTTTACCATTGTTGTAATAGAAGATAAGGGCAATAAATCCCCTCAAAGACAAGGAAGTGAATAAAATTCCTGGCTACCATTGCAAAATATTAGTTACTTTGCTCCTTGCTGGGAAAAACTACCTGATAAACACAACTTAAGGGAGGATGTATTTTTGACTCACAGTTTGAAGAGATATAGTCTATCATGGTCCAGCATGTGGCAGGAGTTTGGCATGGTTGGTAAAATTGTGTTCACAGTCAGGTACCAAAGGGAAGAATACTTGTTTTCAAGTGGCCTCCTCATTTTTACCATTTTCTTCATTCTTGAACACCTACTCATAGGATGATGCTGACCCATATTCAGGGAGGGTCTTCTCTCCCTAGGTAAGCCTCTTGGAAAACACCTTACTGACAACTCCAGAAGCAAGTAACTGATTCTAGATAGTTATGTTGAGGATCAAGATGAAACACCACAGCAGTTAATGGTAGTAGCTCTGACAAACAGCCCTATAGTCTCAGTGGCTCAAAACAGTTAACAGTGTGTTTTGTGCTTAACCAATAGCCAACATATGTCTGAGAGTGGCACTCTCTCTACTCCGTGGTTCTTCTCATGGCAGATCTCAGCACTTACATCACTTTATGGCTCTCAGAAGTGCTGGTGATAGAAGGGGTTAGTATTTAAGAAAGAATGCTCTCAAGATTTCAGAAGTTGGACCTCAAGTGGCATTTGTCTATATACCACTGGCCATAGGCAGCAGCGCATACTCCCTGTAACTGTATGAGAGGCCAGGAAATGCAGGTTCCAAAGAGATGAAGGAACTGCTATCTGGCTAGGCCCTGTCACAGAGAAGCTTTATATTAACAGTGAGAGGAACTGGCAAGCCAACAGACATAGCACTGTGCTTTTCTTATTAATGCATTGTAAAGGTAAACTCAGGAGCAATCCTTGAAATACTTGCTGTGAAGACAAGTGACAGAAGCAAAGCCTAAGACCAGCATAGCAGTGTGTCACTATTTGCAGTCACAACAATTACAGCTATAATCTTAGCTCAAGGCAAGAAATGTTTGGAAAGTCCAAGACAGAAGGAAGAATACAGAGAGAAGAGGTGTGAATGTGCCAAGACTTTCCCTGTAGGCTCTCAGGGGTGACACTTCCTGTGTATGCTGTGTTCATACTGAAGCCAGAGTAAGCCAGGATGCAGAGCATAGCACTGGGGCCATGACTACCTCTCCAACTATTGGTATACCCTCTGAACTAAGGATGAGGTTTATAGATTTCAACAGTCAGAAAAAATCAAAGAGGAGAATCCTTTGTGACAAAGAAGATTAATTTCTTGTAAATAAAGTTTCATTAAATCACAACCATATTCACGTGTTTACATATAGTCTGGTGACTGCTGTGACAATGCAAACTTGGAGTCCTGGGAGGAATTTGATCTCCACAAAGATACAGGAGATTTCCCCCTCCTCAAGCTTTGCCCAAGTTATCAAAGAATAAATTTGGGCCTTGGCCAAGTTATCAAAGAATTAAAACTATTAACTCAAAGGATAAATTATGAGTTAGGAGATTTATTTTAGGGAGAGTTAGGATCAAAAGGGAAGGCAAGTAGGAAACCCCAACCCAAAGGGAATTGTCCTTCTTCCCAGCTTGACTGGAAAGGAGGAGGGGAGACCAAGAGGATCCTCCTCACATAGACAAAGAGAGAAGGAGCTGGGAAGGTTAAGGGGCCAAGAGAGTCAGAGAAGCCAAGAGCTTTGACAAAGAGGCCTAGAGAGGGCTCACACACATGGCACAGACCCATTTATATGGATCAAACATCCAATTAGAATAAGCCTCGTCATCAGACTCAGGGTTGTGAGGGAAGGACCTTATTGGTTGATGGGCTCCAAAGGGCAAGACTAAAGTTGTGCTAAGCCCATAAAAGTGGAGAAAGGAAGGTGTTGCTGCAGTCATCTTGGATGAGACTAGATGAAATGTGGTTTTGAGTCTTGCCAAAACAGGAAAGGTGATATCCATATTTCCATGGCCAGTCCCTAAATAATTACCTGCAAGAAAAAAAATCAATCTTGCTCAGTTGGTAGAGCATGAGACTCTTAATCTCAGGGTTGTGAGTTTGTGTCCCGTCTTGGGCACCAGTCTGCCAGACTCACTGGCAGGTGGACTGTAGGAGAGCCAGTCTTGCCAGTTTCTTCCTGGGTCTGAGTGGGATGGTGAGTGTCAACAACTCAGAACCTCTCCTAGTCACTGGAGAAAAACCACAGTGAGTTGGGAGACTTGTTGAAGCAGGATCTCACTTTATTCTAACAGGCAGGTGTTTATATAGCATTGAGAATGAAGGCAGGGATCTCAGGAAAGGATGAGGTGTAAGAATCAAAACCATATTGCGACTTTTGAAATGATTGGTTCTAAGCATGCATGGGAATTCTAACTTTTTTGCAGAAGTAGCAGGCAAGAGGCAATTTGGCACCCTGCAGAGTCATATCTGGCCAGAGACAGGTCACCAAACTTTAGCTAGGCTCAGGAAGTTCCACTAGGCCTCACAACCAGGCCTCTCAAGGCCCAACACTAATCTGTATCTGTGACAGACTTGAGGGGTAACAATAGAGACTATATATAGTAGTCTACAGTTCCTAAAATATTCATTGTCTGATCTGCATTTGTCAGTCCCTGATATAAACCAGCTTGGCCTCACAATATTTAATGGCTTTAAAATATCACTAGTTTGTAGAAAGCTGTGACCATTGTGAGCCTTTTAAAAGACATCTTTATGATTTTTCACATTGGAGAAATCACAGTAGGGTAATCCACTTTTCACCTCCATCATATGCTTTCATAGGAGCCATAATCCTGATTAGAGACCCTCCCTCTGAGCCTGGAGGGGTGATGAAGTTCTCCTGGAAATCCATCAGTGGTGAGTTTTCAGATTTCCAAAAAACTGCAGTGGTGTAGCCAGCCTGGAGCCATCTTGAAGTATTACATTAGTTATAGCAAGTCATAGCTTGTGACAGAAATCTGCCCTAGTGAAATACAGAAGTCATAAAGTAGAGGGGCTGGAGGAATGGCTTAGTGGTTAAGGCATTTGCCCGCAAAGCCAAAGAACCCAGGTTCAATTCTCCAGGACCCACGTTAGCCAGATGCACAAAGGGGCACAAGCATCTGGAGTTTTTTGCAGTGGTTGGAAGCCCAGGTGTGCCCATTCTCTCTTTCTCTCTCTCTCTCTCTCTCTCTCTCTTTCTCCCTCCCTCCTTCTATGTCAAATAAATGTCCCTATGTCAAATAAATAAATAAATAAAAGTATTTTACAAAGAAGTCATAAAGTACATAGGTTTGGAATTGTATTTACAAATCTTTCACTGTTTTAAATTGACTTTTCCTCTTTCGAGTACCTTGTTCAAAAGTGACACCAAGGGCTGGAGAGATGGCTTAGCGGTTAAGCGCTTGCCTGTGAAGCCTAAGGACCCTGGTTCGAGGCTCGGTTCCCCAGGTCCCACGTTACCCAGATGCACAAGGGGGCGCACGCGTCTGGAGTTCATTTGCAGAGGCTGGAAGCCCTGGCGCGCCCATTCTCTCTCTCCCTCTATCTGTCTTTCTCTCTGTGTCTGTCGTTCTCAAAATAAATAAATTTTAAAAAAAAAAAAGTGACACCAAAAAAAAGAGGGGGCAGAAAGAATATCATAACCACATGTTGGATCATGACATGCGGAGACATTTCCTTCTACCCCAAACTGATGGCTAATCCCACAATGCACGACCCATATACCCCAAAAAGGGGGTCTCTGAGGAGGGAGGACAGGGAGGAGGCTAACAATGGTGCCAACTTGACTGTATTCACTGAGTACAATAAAAATAAAAGATATCAAAATAGAAGAAGGACTGGTTAGAGAAAGGGGTGGGTTCAGTGGAAGAGGTATAGGGAGTGGGACAAGAGGGAGTGATAGGTGAAGATTATTAAGATTATTAAGATATATTATGTTTATACATAAAATATACACAAAAATAGTCAATAAAACATTTCTAAATTTTCTTTAAAAATACAAATATGTCTTGTTTTTTGTAAAGATTGTTTTTATAATATCTGTGTTGTGAATAATTCATGTTTTAAAATAACCTACAAGGCCTCAGTATAACATCACAATTTTACAACAGTAAACAATAACTACTTGTATTGTATGGGGAAACTATTTTAGCAACACATTGAAAAATTTTTTTTCTAAAACCCTGGGAAATTACTACATTCCATGACTTCAGTGTTAAATATTTTTCTCTGCACCTCTGAGTGTATTATAAGTGCATAGTATAAAAAACAATTAGAAACCAAACATTTCAGGAAATACCAAAGCCTCTGGCACTTCATCTGTGGAGCTCTTTGTAAACTGCATAATACCCTGTGTCCCAGTTCACTCATCTGTAAATGGGATCACACAAAGTTGATCTCAGAAGATTAGAGTAACCTCACTTATGCCTTTTCACCCCCAGGAAGAGATTGAGTAAAGGAAAGATGGATGGGGGGCTAATCAAAATCTAAGAGGATATAAGTAAATCATATAGGAACCTACTCTTTTGGACAATGGAACACTCAGGAGGCATATACTGGTACTAGAAAATTTTCAGGGCCAGGGATGGGATACCTTACAGTGAGTTGTTGACTAGGGAGGTCCCTGATGCCCCCAAAACATTATAGGCATTGACAAGGCCTTTGGTTTCCCACAAGGAATAGATGGTAAGACTCTATTACTGAAGACTCCACATACTTGGGCTGCAAGGTCACTGAAAAATCCTGCTGGAACTGAGCTGAAAACCTCCTCCATGTATACCAGCTGACAGAAAGTTGGAAAAAAAACTATGCTGCATGTAGATCGATGGGAGAGAAATAAATCACCAGTGAAGATACTCCACAGTGGACACTGCAAGCCTTATATCTGGCCATCCAGGCCAAATGTGAAATAGTGGCACATCTGTCATGGTGGAAACCAACTGCCCTCTAATTAGACTGGAGGCCCACTCCATGGGAGGGAATATATCCCGGATACTGAAAACCTACAACAGGGGTAGTCATGAGCCTTAGGGGTGTAATGTCTGCTGCTATCTGGCTAAATGTATATACTATGCTCATCTAACTGCCCAGTAAGCACTTCTCTTAATATTAATACCCATATATTAATGCTACTTTCATTTTTTTTCATTAGAGAACTTTCTCTTTTCAGATGGCAGTGACCTTAGGATGACTCAGAAGGCATTACTGTTGGGCCCTGAAAGGCCTGTGCATGAGGCCTAGTGGAACTTCCTGAGCTTATCTAAAGTTTGGTGATCTGCCTCGGACTCAGCAAGACACCTAATGGCTTCTTCCTGCTACTTCCATGCAGCAGTTGAAATTATCATTTTGATAGTCACAGTTTACTATTGGCCCTTACCGCTTCCCCCATCCTAAAATCCCCACCTTTGTCCCCAACATGAAATAGGCAACTGTTTGTAACAATAAAGTGAGTTCCTGTGAGTTCCTGCTTCCACAAGACTCCTGACTCAGTGTGGTTTTTCTCCAGTGAATAGGAGAGGATTCGAGTCGTACAATGTCCACCCTTCTCCTCAACCCCTTGGGAGTAACCATCTGGTCTGGTCCCTCCTCAACACTACCTGCCCACTGGGGAGGAGCCTGGCATCTGGTGCCTAGCATGGGGCTCTGGGAACCTGGCAGACTAGTGCCCCATGACAGGCATTCGTTGAGGAGGTCAATTGGTGCATGGGTGAGTGTACTCTCATAAATTATGAGGCAGTCTTTATATTTAATGCACTAAACTTTGCTTCTATAACCTGTACTTGCTTGTCAACATCTTTTTGTTCCCTTTCTCTTTCCTTTCACCTTCGGTTTGCTGGCGGCTTGTGTATTGCTAAATGGGGCCCAGAAAGCTGCATCTGCAGCTTTTGTATTTCTGAAGGTTTGTTCCTCTCTCTCTCTCTCTCTCTCTCTCTCTCTCTCTCTCTCTCTCTTTCTCTCTCTCTCTTTCTCCCCCTCTCTGCTTGGACCTGTGAAGGCAGGCCTGCTTTTTCTGCCATTATGGAACTTCCCCTGGATCTGTAATCTTCAATAAATATCCCTTCCTCCATAACTGTACCTGGTCTTGAAGTTTATCTCAGCAAACCTGAAGCTGTCTGATAAGTGGACTGAGATGAACCTGACCATGTGGCTGTTGATCTTTTGGAACCTTTGTTTTGGAGAAATAGGCATGGACTTGATGCTTACAACTAAAGATGTCTTCTGGAGTGGTAAGCCAAATTTTATGGACTGTTCTGATGAGAATCTGAGAATGCTAAATGCAGGCAGCATTGAACTTCAAGGCTTAGCTTATAAGCTTTCTAAGGGAAAGGAAAGACTGCAGAGGACTTTGCTGGAACTGGGCTACTGGCATAAGGGCTGGCTGCATCCTGCTCCCTAGGCCCAAAGAGTTTAATCAAGGTTAAATTTGTAATGGACTAATGTGCTTAGCTAAAGATATTGGACTGAAAGATTTAAGATTTGGGGTTTGTTTGTATTTTTTTAAATGAATATCTTTTTTTGATTTATTTATTTATTTATTTATTTATTTATTTATTTATTTGAGAGTGACAGACACAGAGAGAAAGACGGGGGGGGAGGGGAGAGAATGGGCATGCCAGGGCTTCCAGCCACTGCAAATGAACTCCAGATGCGTGTACCCCCTTGTGCATCTGGCTAACGTGGGTCCTGGGGAATCCAGCCTCGAACCAGGGTCCTTAGGCTTCAAAGGCAAGCACTTAACTGCTAAGTCATCTCTCCAGCCCTTGTATTATTTTTTTGAGATAGGGTTTTACTCTAGCCCAGGCTGACCTGGAATTCCCTATGGAGCCTCAGGGTGGCCTAAAACTCATGGTAATCCTCGCTCTTGCTCTTGTTCGCACACGCTTTCTCTCTCTGACTGGCACTATTGGTTACTAAATCCAACACTAACTGAAGAGGTGGTGTTAGAGCTCAAATGATCAAAAAGGAAACCCGCTATTCAAAGGAAGCCAAGAACTGGGGACAAACCCACATGTTGTCCCCACCCCCACCCCCATGCAACACAGGCTCCTGTGATGTACAACTAACTTCCCCAGATGTACATATGATGCTGACACCTTCATTTTGAATTCTGAAAACCTTAAGATTGTCCTTGACAAGTCCACAGAACTCAGTTTCCCACCCTCTCATTCCAGCCAGACCTTCCCATGCGTTTTCCAACTCCCCCAAAGTGCTTCACCTGAAGGAGGCAACCAAACCACCGTGATCTGGATAAGACACTTGGAACCATGAGGAAAGCCCCAGGGACACTGCTCCAAGATCTGTAGCAGGTGCCAGGATGCCACCAACTCCTCAGTTTTGGGGAAGAGGCCTCTTTAATTGGCAGTTAGGACTTCAAGATTAAGACATATTTTAGCTCATGCATGAACTTTGGCTCTGGAGATACACCTTTTATTCATGAAAAAGGAAGCAGTAGTGCCAGGCATCCCACCACTTGGGAGGCAGAGGAAGAATGACCAGGAGCTCAAGGTCATTCTCAGCCACCCAACCTGAGCTAAGAGACTGCCTTCAGAACAAAGTTGGGCTGCAGAGATGGCTCAACGGCTAAGGCACTTGCCTGAGAAGTCTAACAACCTGGGGTTTAATTCCCCAGTACCCACATAAAGCCAGATGCACAAAGTGGCACGTGCATCTAGAGTTTGTCTGCAATGCCCAGAGACCCTGGTGTACCCATATTCATAGTCTCTCCTTGCAAATAATTTAAATAATTAAAAACAGCCAGGCATAGTGGCACACACCTTTAATCCTAGCACTCAGGAGGCATAGGTAGGAGGATTTTGGTGAGTTTGAGGCCATTTTGAGACTACATAGTGAATTCCAGGTCAGTCTAGGCTAGTATAAGACCTTACCTCGAAAAAAAAAAAAAAAAAGTAAAAAAAGCAAAAACAAAAACGCAACACTATCAAACACCAAACTCCTCCAATTGATGAATGGGACCACCACCACTACCCAGTTCTCCTGAGCTAAGGTAGTACTAGAAGTGGACATCTGACCAAAAGTGAAGCAGGCCAAGACACATGACAGCACTATTTAATCTTCATACCACAGAAAAGAGATGTTGGAATTTAGAGAAAAGCATTGACACCTCCAGCAGCCTTGCAAACATTCTCTTGGGAGAGGTGATGTCGTTTTCTGACTGGATCCCAAGGTTTCAATACGATGTCAGGTAGCTTCTTAAGAACTGACCCATTTATCACTTTTCCCACCAGCATACTCATTCAAATATCTCAATGACTCTTGAGAAAAATATGTCACACATGTCTCTATTGTCAAGGTTTATCACCAGCATGGTATGTAACCTGAAAATTACAGGCAAGATGTGACTCACAGAGAGGTCCCAGTTATCCCACAACCAGTGATGGTAATGGACAGAGTAGATGAGCCAATGGTGCCTGACCCAGCACTTCCTCTTAAGACACCAGACAGTGAGAATTTGCTAATTCAGGCCTAATAATAGGAAGGGCTTAAGATAAGGGAGGAGGTAGGGTAAGAAGCCATGTAAGCCCATCCACATTGGGCTGTCCTAGGAGTCCTGTCGCCTCCTCTCCAAGTCTTCCTGGAACCTCTTAATCATATCCTGGACGATTCCTGATTTATTGGTGTAAAAGCAGCATTTTTCCTGTAAAAACAAGCATATGCCTCCCTCTTCGGCCATTGGTAGGTCTAGTCTCCTCCTATTTTGTAGGACTACCTCAGCCAAGGAATCTAGCTTCCAGGAATGATACATACATCTGGGATTAAGGTGGCTGGGGCACAAAGGCCCATTCAATTTGTGGGAATAAAGTTATAGGCCATCCCACCTCCACAAACATAAGCCTTTTCAGAAGGTGGGCAGAGTTGAGCACTGGGCTCAGTTGTGTTAAAAGTACAGACAGAAGAATGAATGTACTCCACATCTATACTGGAATTATAAGGGGAAGGTGGGGCCCAAATGCAAATTCCAGAGAAAACTTTGGGAAAAGCTGGACAAGGATGGGGAAGGTGGCTGAGCAATTTTTTAAGGTCATATGGGCAACTATACTGCAAGGAGCCAGGGAGGCCCAAATATTTTAGGTCTCTCGCTGGTACCCAAATGGGTCTTTTTATTTTTACAAATTTTTCCCATGGACAAAAATTTTATGAGTTTCACATATTTTTTTTTTTTTTAATCAAAAAACTCCTTTCTGTTACAGAGTTTTTGCACTTCAATCACTTCTCAGTTGTTGGGAAACAAACAAACCCTTTGATCTCAGCAATACAAACATGGATCTTAAGGAATGGCTAGCTCTTATTAGTAACACTGAATGTGTATAATCTTGCTTACATGTAGGTGCTAAAGTCTTGTTGTCAAATGGTCCAGAGCTGTGAATACAAGGCCAGCCAAATAGCTCCAGACAATTCCTTCTCGCTTTTTTATTTTTAGTTTAATTTTATTTTTTTTTATGAACCAGGCCCTTCTGGGCCTCGGTGCAGAAATACTGTGTCTGTCTTAGGTTGTCCTCTACAATATTTAGGCCTTACCCGTCATCAGTACATGAATCCCATCATTCATGCCCTGTCTTAGGTTGACCTAATTCGAGAGAATCTTACCTGTTTTTTACTACCAGCCTCTGCAGGGGCTTTAAGATAATGTCTCAGGAAGCCGGGGTCAGGTCCATAGCTGTATCCCATGTACTTCTGCACAGATATCCATAATGGATCTCAAAAGGCATTTAACAAGTATGGGCAGCAGACACAGAATGAGCAAATGACAAAAACCTGTAGCAGTAAAGCTTCCTATCCAAGAAGTGAGAGAATTCCATCCAGGCAAGGCAGACTTAAAAGCAGATATTAAGTCATCAGCAGTTTTAGCTGCATCAAAAGTAAGATGATCATTTTGCAAAGACAAAATCTCTGAATGTAACTGAATCAGATCCAAGGAAATATTATTATTATGCCAAATACCTCTTAAATGCATTTTTCCAATTCTATTGACTGTCATTACATTTTTTAAGAAGTAGCACAAATCCATTGAAAATCTACATGACATTCCAAATGAGTTCTAACTTTCAACCCTAGTATATAGAGTATCTAACAGGTGAAACTGTAACTAGGGTAAGGATCGAGCCCAAGATCTTAAAGGGAGGCACAGTTTGAACTTTCTCAAGAGCTACTTTAAAGCTGTGAGTATGAAGGATAGTTACACATTAAAAGTACAAGCCTAAAGCCAAAACACACAGCACGCTTCAGGAACTCCAATAGGCACACTTTGTATATCTTTAGATTGAAATCTGAAACCCACCATCACACCTTAAGATCCACACAACAGCACTGACTCCAGCCAGGTGGCTGTAGAATGTAGACTACAAGCTAATAAGCAATTGAATATATTGGGGGCAATTATTTAAATTACCACATTCCACCCCTGGAGCCCAAATAGATTTATAACCATCACACATTATAAATTGTTAGAAAAATTTAAAATATTTAGGGTAAATAATGCCTTTTTTAGTTGGTCATGTGGGGATAAGGATTCTCCCTTTTGTTTTTGTAATTGAGACTTGAGAGTTTGATTATATCTTTTAACAATAGCCTGGCCCTGGGGGTTGTATGGGATATCTGTGGAATGTGATATTTTCCAGGTCTGGAGAAAAATCTATAAAGGCCTTGCTTACAAAGCAGGGGCCATTATCTGTTTCAATTTGGTCAGGTAGTCCAAGGGTGGCAAAGCATTGAAGCATATGGCTAACTGTATGTTTAGATTTTTTTCCGAGCATGTGCCAATGCCCAGCAGGCTCAGGAAAAGGTATCCACTGAAAGAAAAATATCAGTGAGCCCAGTCACCAAGAAAGGGCAGACTTCTCCCCTGTCCCCATCTGGGTCAGTCCAAGGGAGCCATGTGGCCCTGGTTCCCAATAGATCTATAACCATCACACATTATATATAAATTGTACTCAGTTTAATTTTAAAGGTCCCCACAGTCTTGACCAATTTAAGATATTAAGACCTGTAAAATTAAACAACTTAAACACTTCTAACATATAAAGGCACAGAGTAAACATTTTTAACTGGTATAAGTCATAGCAAGGAGAAACTAAAACAATGCAAATTGAACACAATTAATTCACCAGAATCTAGAGGTAATAAAACTCCATCAGGTTGAGATATATTACTACAGGCTGACAACTGAGGAATTAAGTTCCTCAGATGACCCACTGCCATCTCATCTGCCCTCCACGTTATCAATGACTGGTAAGATCTCAGACTGACTGAGATAACCTAAGACAGGCCATGGAGTGGGTTCTCAGTGAGCTAATCACATGGTACCCAGTGACAGGTAAGATCCCCAGAGGGGGATAACCTAAGACAGAGGCCATGGTGACTAATGCTCTTACAAAAAAAAAGGGGGGACATGTTGGGCCCTGAAAGACCTGAGTGTCAGGCCTAGTAGAACTTCCTGAGCCTAGCTAAAGTTTGGTGATCTGCCTCGGACTCAGCAAGACACCTAATGGATTCTTGCCTGCTACTTCCGCGCAGGAGTTAGAATTATCATTTCAATAATCACAGGTTACTATTGGCCCTTACCTCTTCCCCCATCCTAAAATCCCCGCCTTCATCCCCAACATGATATAGGCAAATGTTTGTAACAATAAAGCGAGTTCCTGTGAGTTCCTGCTTCCACAAGACTCCCAACTCAGTGTGGTTTTTCTCCAGGGAATAGGAGATATTTTGAGTCATATGATATGATGTCCACCCTTCTCCTCAACCCCTTTGGGGGAACCATCTGGACTGGTCCCTCCTTAGCACTACCTGCCCACCAGAGAGGGGCCCGGCACATCACGATGCTAAGAAGAAGTGGCAGAGGAGTGCTCAGCACTGAAATATCTCTATCACACCTTACAAGGCTCAGAGTACATTGTGGAAGAGGTGGCAGAAATAACGTAAGAGCCAAAAGAAGGGTAGGACTCTACAATGTGCTCCTCCAGACACAAAATGGTCTGGGTATCCATGACCTCACAGAGACTGATACTACCTACACAAGACCATCATAATAGGAGGAAAAGATGGTGACATCAAAATAAAAGAGAGACTGCTTGAGAGGGGGAAGGGATATGGTGAAGAATGGAGGTTCAAAGCAAAAAGTAGGGGGGGGAAGGGAAGGAATTACCATGGGATATTGTTTACAATCATGGAAGTTGTTAATTTTAACAAAATTAAAAAAAAAAAAAAAGATTAGAGTGAGAATCAAATGGAAAAATGAGTATAGCATCTGGTACATAGACTATGGCCAATAACCTGCTGGGGATTAACTATCACTACTGTTTCATTGAGGAACACATGAGCCAGTGAGCACATTGCTTTCAGGAGGCAGTAAGTACATGGATGCATACTTAGAAAACATAAAATAGTTTAAGTGCAGCAATGTATGCTGCCACGTGCTTGTAATCTCAGTGCTCTGTGAACTGAGGCAAGAAGATTATTCAGTTTTAGGCCATCCTGGACTACTATAAAAGGAGATGTGAAGAGGAAGAAAAATAAGAAAAAGCAAAAAAAAATAAAATAAAATTGAGACAAACAGTGGTCACTATTAATAAAAAAAAAAAAACACATTGTCAGTGGACTAGGCAAATTCAAATGGAACGTACAGAGTGAATTATACTACATAGATGGATGCTTATTATGCATGGTTACTCAGTTCACACTATCAGTATTAACAAACCAGCATAGTCATTTTTGCCTCAAACTCTCTGACATTCATATCAATCTTAGACTTCATCCAGTTCAACCACTTGTCTAATTAAATCCATATGTCCCTATCTCATTCTTCCCCTCATAATTCCCTCTGGGGCAGCCCATTCCAACTTGAGACACTTCCTTAGATGGAGAAGAAAATTGTTTCTCAGCATTTACATCCACTGTACCAACTTCAATGATTTAGAGCCAATTCTAGTGTTGTTCACCCTTGACAGGAGTTCAAATATCTGATAGTGTTAACATTGCTTGGAGTTAACTTCTGTTCTTCAACTATTCCTCATGCTGTACGATTTGTGATGCCTTCATTATCTTGGCCACATTTCCTATTGCTCTCATGACCATACAACCTTTTTATATTAGAAAAGAAAAAGCTGTGTTCTGTGGATTCTGCCCTCTGGCAAATGTGCACCTATATACATTTACTAAGCTTGTGCAGCCACTGGAAAGATTCTAAATCCATTTTCACAATAAAATTCAAAACAACTGTTTGATGTCTCTACTGAGGTTTGTTCTGCAGGCTAGAACAACATTACAATAACACTTGGAGGCAGCGTGAGAAACTAGAGCTTTCTGACCAGTACCCAGAGAGCTGCAAATTGGATCTCTTGTTTACTTAGTTCTCCATTCTTCTAAGTGGAGCTTAGCTGATATATACCCTAGCCTAAGGTAATGTGCTTTCTGCTTGTAAGCTAAGAATGAGCCTGCACCATGTTGTTCATGCTGGCAAAGACATGAAACTAAGGTCAGAAAGAAAGGAGCACAAGGAAGCAGGAGAGTGTGCTCCATGTCCTCTGAGAGTGAGTGACAAGACACAATGAACTGGGATGAGAGCACAGTGAGTTTGGGTCACAGCTAAGAAACCCCACCCTTAACAGTGCACCTTTAATATTGGCCTGCAAGCAGATTTTGCAAACTCTGTGCTCAAAGGAGATCTTACCTTCCATGATCCTAGATGACAAACAAGTCTGCACTCTGCTCCAGAGGGAGTCACTGCTGTTTTCCAGAGTTATTGATAATAAACTCTAGGTCCAAATCAAATGTCCAGTAAGCCAATGGCACTGTGACTAGAGGTGATTTGACCCAAGCAGTCCATGGAGCATAAGAATACAGGACCAAGCTGGAGATCAGAAACACACTGAAGAGCCAGACATGGTGGTAGGGGCTCTCAATCCCAACTCCTCAGGAGGCTGAGACAAGAGAGTCAAAAGGTCAAGGCCAGCCTCAGTACCAGAAAGGAAACCCATTTCAAAATGAAAAGTATACAATGGTGGTGAGGCTATAGCTCTGTAGTAGAATTCTTGCCTAGCTACATGTACAAGGCCCTAAGTTCCACAACCTCACCCCACAAAAAACAAAAGAAATATACCATAGAGACAATCATACAAGAGGAGTTCAAAGGAAAGAGGAATCATGCAAGACCTCATAGTCAGCATGGCCCACAGCAGGGTTTTGAAAAAATTCTGACATGTGAGCAGCCTTAGTGAACTCAGCCTGAAAGGTACCAGGTGCTAGGCTATTGGAAGAGCCCAGAAGAGCTAGAAAATGTATGGTGCTGTCATTATTTATCTTCCTGAGTCCTGATATCTGAATAGTCCTTGTGTCCAAAGTGCTCAGAAAAGTGTAGGTTAGCAGGTTTGAAGGCAGAGTGCAGGTTCAGAGCTATGACAATTATAGTGTGAAGGGGTTAACAAATATAAGGAGTCAACAGACTATGGGTGACCAAAGTCTATCTGGAAGTTACAAGTGGTCCCATAGCTTTGAACAGTCTGCCTGAAGATGACTCACAGCCTGCAACATTGAAAAGAAAAAAAAAAAAAAAGCTTACTTTCCCTCTTTGTCACCTCTCCCTCCCTCTTTCTGCCAGCATGCAAACAAATAAAAAGGGCCCACCACCAGTGACAAGCCACCAGTCACGAGTGACCAATCACCAGGCCTCAGTTTTTCAGAGTCCCTGGACTGCTGAAACATGATGTCCTCTTTTTTGGCTATTGTTCTGAAGCCTGCTTGTTGGGCCTTGAGAGGCCCAGACGTGAGGCCTAGTGGAACTTCCTGAGCCTAGCTAAAGTTTGGCAAACTGCCTCCACCCAGCTATGACTCAGCAGGGGCCAAATGGCCTCTGGCCTGCTACTTCCGCACAGGAAATTAGAGTCCCTGCCCGTGCATGCTTAGAACCAATCATCTCAAAGGTCACGGTATGCTATTGGCCCTTACATCTCACCCCATCCTAAAATCTCCACCTTTGTTCTCAACATTATATAAACACCCACCTGTAACAATAAAGTGAATTCCTGCTTTCACTTGGTGGTTTTGTTCCTGGCCATCAACACCCACCTCCTCCTCAACCCTTTGGCAGGAACCAGTGGGCCTGGTCCTCCCCCAGCACTACCTGCCGGGAAGCCCACCATTTGGCGCCCAACATGCGGCAACGGGAACCCAGCAGACCAGTGCCCCATGAGAGGCATTCATTGAGGAGGTCAATTGGCATGCGGGTGAGTGTACCCTCATAAGTTATGAGGCAGTCTTCATATTTAATGTGCTAAACTTTGCTTCTATAACCTGTACTTGTTTGTCAACATCTCTTCATTCTCTTTCTCTTTCCTTTCACTTTCAGTTCACTGACAAGCTGCATCTGTGGCTTTTGTACAGCATGTTTACCTATCTTTTGGATCCTTGTGTTTGTGCTGTACTCGTGTGTCTGTCAGTTGCTATAGCCCTAATTTTATGGACATTTTTTTCTCTGGGCTTTATAATATGGGACAGTCTACCTCTAACCAATCCTGCTTTAGAATCTCTCAGGGCACTCCTAAAAAGTAGAGGGCTTAATTTAACTGATAAACAGGCTCGACAGACCTGGGCTGGCTAAGCTGGTGCCATGGCTGCTGGAAGGAAATCTCTTTGATTAGGACACTTGGGATAGGGTAGAGTCCCTTGTTTGTTGGGCACATGTGGAGAAAGGTCAAATATCCCCCTTAGGGGGCCTCCCTATCATCTTGGCCCTCAGGGGCTGCTTCCCTCCAAGGCCAACCAAACATAAACAAAAGACAGAGGAAAAAGATAGTATACAGCCTGACCCGGCTACTCCTTCTGGAGATACAGCTTTAAAAACCCCAGAAAAGGGTACATCTTTATACCTCTCACTCGATCTCTTTGAGAGTGCTCCCTGGCCTTCCAGGGGACCTCCTCTACCTCCTCCATCAACTAACCCTTTCTGGACCCCCTGGGCCCCTCCATCATATTCTGCCACCAAGACCCCCTCAGCCCATCCATGATTCAGCCACCAAGCCACCAAAAAAAAAGCTAGTTTTTTATTTCCCATCAATCTAAATCCTGGGGGCAATCACCCTGCTGCCTGGTATCCATGGGAAGCTCAGGACATTAAGGAGCTCAAAAAGACAGTCTTGGAGGATGGACTTAACTCTCCTTGGGCTGAGACCCTGTTACAAGGACTTGCCCAAAAACCTTGTACAACCCAAGATTGGAAAAATCTAATCAGGGCTGTCTTGTACCCACTGTTAATTTTTGTGGCCCAGACAGGAGATTTAAATGGACTGTCTTACCTCAGGACACGGCTAATGGCCCACCCATTTGTCAATATTACCTGTCATCCATTTTCTCTTCTCTTATCCATCTTCCCAATACACTGTTTTACATTTACATGGATGATATTATTCTTGGGTGCCTAGATTCCTCCACACTCCAGGACCTTACCCACCAATGTCTAACTATCCTTCATACTCATAGCTTTAAAGTAGCTCCTGAGAAAGTTCAAACTGCCTCCCTTTAAGATCTTGGGCTCGATCCTTACCCTAGATACAGTTTCACATGTTAAACCACAACTTTATGTTCAGGATTTTTACACGTTGCCTCAACTTCAGAAGCTCTTAAGAGAAACTAATTGGATGAGGCCCTGGATACCTATAACCACTGAAGAATTATCCCCCTTGTTCAACCTACTAAGGGGCCTTAATCTTTCATCCCATGTAACCCTAACACCTGGGCAGAGACAAGTCCTCCATAGAGTCCAGGAGGCCATAGATAACTCTAATCTCAAATGATTCAACTCTGCTCTCCCTCTTTCCCTCTACCTTTTCCCTGGGGAGACCCTGACCACACTGCCCTGTTGGCTCAAAGGGCAAACCTATTCAATGGATTCACCTTTCAATTGGTGTGGCCCCTAGGGTCTATTCTTTAAGTAACCAAGTTGCTGATTGCATCATTAAAGGAAGGGAAACTGCCATTAGACTCTTTGGTATTGAGCCTCACTCCATGATCACCCCGTATAAGATAACCGATTTCACTTGGCTCCAAAGAAATAATGTAAGGGTCGCTATGGCACTTGAAGGATTCCTGGGTACAATTAACTGCCATTATGGCCCTCATAAATGGATGAGCTCTTTTTCCAGGTTGGAGTGGAGACCCCCCCCAGGCTTTTCCTACCTCAACCCAACCCTAACTTCCTCATTACCTTTACAGATGGGGGACACCTGGGGGCTTCCCTCGTTGTATATGCCCCCCCTTTAAATTGGGGGTCAAACCTAAACCCATCAAGTCTATTTCTCAGAAAATAGAAGGATCAGCACAGTACAAAGAGCTTTTTGCAGTTGTTCTGGCTCTACACACTATTCAGGAGCTGTTCAACTTATTTTCTGATAGCCTCTATGTGGTAATCCTACTGCCCAATCATATTAAAGCTCACATTAGACTTGATTCCAATCCTATACCCCCTTAATGATCCAGGCTCATGCTCTACTCAAACAAAGAGTCCACCCTATCGTCATACAACATCTGTGAGGCCATCAAAATTTACCAGGTTTCCTGTCTGAAGGAAACAGCTTGGCCGATCAATAGGCCTCTGCAGCTCACTGTCACACTGTCTCAGAGGCTATCCAATTTCATTCCCACACCAACTGGAGAAGCCTTAAACAAAGATTCCCTGAATATCAAATAAAAATCTTAAAAAGATTATTAGGACATGTAAGTCTTGCCAACCCTTCCTCCAGGTTCCCCCACTACAAACTTCCAGGAGTAACCCTCCAGGCCTTCGCCCTAACCATCTTTGGCAAATAGATGTTACTCATTATTCCCTCTTTGGAAAACTTAAATATATCTTTTTATCAGTTAATACTTTCTCCCATACCTGTTGGGCATCTACCCATGCCAGGTGTAAACCTAAACATGCCATTAGTCATATTCTTCAATGTTTTGCCAGTCTCGGGCTGCCCGATCAAAGAAAAACAGATAATGACCCCTGCTTTGTAAGTCAAACTTTACAAGTTTCCTCCAGACATGGCAAATTACACTGCCACAGACATTCCATATAACCCTTGAGGCCAAGCTATTGTTAAAAGATATAACCAAACACTTAAATCACAATTACAAAAACAAAAGGGGGAATCACTATACCCCCCATGATCAGCTAAAAAAAAATGATTCACCTCAAATATTTTAAAGTTTTCTAGAAATAAAAAAAAAAAAAAATGTTTCGAGGAAATTACCATGGGATTTTTTTTATTATCATGGAAAATGTTAATAAAAATTTAAAAATTTAAAATAATAATAATAAATAATAATAATAAATAAATAAAAAGAAAAAAATGTTTCCATTTCAAAAACATTGGTTATCCTCTGTCACATACAGCTTGATCAAGGTCAAATAGAGAGACCCATTGACTGGGGCCTGGAGAGGACCAGACCCACTCCTCACAGCAGAGAGAGGGTTTAGATGTGTCTTCCCTCAAGATGAAAAAAGACCCATTTGGATACCAGCGAGGGACCTAAAATACTTACCCCAACAAGGGGCCACTGATAATCACCCCTCCAGGGAGCATCCCACCCCTGAGGACTGTTTCTAAAATGATCTTCACCCTACTAAACCAAACAATTCCCTCCCTTGCAGAGGATTGCTGGCTTTGTCTCTGATCTTGGCTTCCCCAGCTTCTTGCAGTAATCACCAATAATACAACTACAGTTGCCCATATGACCCTACTCGTTGGGGTGGGAATAACCACAGGCATGGCCACCAGGACAGCTGGGATGGATATGGCAGTCCATCTCCACAGAAAGCTCTCTCTCCAGTTGATCAGTGACATAAAAGCCATGTCTAACACTATCTTTGATCTCCAACAACATAGATTCCCTGGCTGAGGTAGTCTTACAAAACAGGAGGGGACTAGACCTATTAACAGCCGAAGAGGGAGGCACATGCTTGTTTTTATAGGAAAAATACTGTTTCTACACCAACAGATCTGCAATCATTCAGGACAAGATCAAAAGGCTTCAAGAGGACCTGAAGAGGAGACAGCGGGACCTTCAAGACAACCCACTGTGGATAGGCTTACATGGCTTCTTACCCTACCTTCTCCCCCTACTTGGGCCTCTCCTTCTCTTTCTCCTTCTCCTCACTGTCAGGCCTTGTGTAATTAACAAAATTACACAATTAATTCACCAGCAGAGAGAGGCAATAAAAATACATCAGGTTGAGCTACATTATCAAAGGCTGGCAACTCAGGAATTAGGTTCCTCAGATGACCCACTGCCACCTCCTCTGCCCTCCATGTGACCAGTGACGGCTAAGATCTCAGACTGACTGAGACAACATAAGACAGGCCATAGAGTGGGTTTTCAGCGAGCTAAACACCTGGTTCCCAGTGACGCGTAAGATCCCCAGAGGGGGAAAACCTAAGACAAGGGCCATGGTGACTAATGCTCTTACAAAAACAAAAGGGGCCGGTGTTGGGCCTTGAGAGGCCCAGAGATGAGGCCTAGTGGAATTTCCTGAGCCTAACTAAAGTTTGTTGAACTCCCTCTGCCCAAGTATGACTCAGCAGGGGGCCACTGGCCTGCTACTTCTGCACAGGAAGTTAGTCCCCACCCATGGGCACTTAGAACCAATCATTTCAGAGGTTGAGGTATGCTATTGGTCCTTACATCTCACCCCATCCTAAAATCCCCACCTTCATTCTCAACATTATATAAACACCCACCTGTAACAATAAAGTGAGTTCCTGCTTTGAGGAGACTCCCAGCTCAGTGGATTTGTTCCTGGCAGTCAACACCCACCCTCTTCCTCGACCCCTTGGCAGGAACCAGCAGGCCTGGTCCTCCCCCAGCACTACCTGCCAGGGGAGCCCGGCACCTGCTCATGCCAGAGATGTTTTTTTGTTCCTTCCTTTCATACTCCCCTCTGTCCTTACATGGTATTTCTCATAAAAGTGAAAAAACAGGACTGGATGGAGAGATCTTAGCAGGTAAGCTGCTTGTCTGCAAAGCCTAAGGACCCATGTTTGATTCTGAAGGTCCCACATAAGCCAGATGCACAAAGGTGAGGCAAGCACAAGGTCACACATGCCCACTAGGTGGCACATTATCTGGAGTTTGATTGCTGTAGCTAAGGTCCTATTGTGTCAGTTCTCTCCTCTCTCTCTGTCTCTTTCTCTCACTGCCACTCTTGCTGTCTTGCATAAAAGCAAAGGTCAGTCTGATGGGCTTGCCTCAAAAAAAAAGTGAGAAAGTCCAGTATCTCTATAGAGCCAAGTGTGGCTCAAGCTTGTCATCACTCAGGAGACTGAGGCCGTAGTAGTGTCACAAATTTGAGGTCAAAATGAATGACAGTATGAGATCCTGGAAAAAGAGAGAGTCAGAAAGAATATCATGTAGGCTTAATCTGTCTTGTCCATATCCTTTATGAAGCATAGATAGGTCTCTAATTCTGAGTTCTTTTGAGATGATCTGGGTGAGAACTGTGGGTGTAGATGGGAGAGTCAGTCTCTGGTTTGGCTGTCTGGAAGCCTGGATCATCTGTTACATTAGATGTTCATCCAAGTCATGCACCAAGCTTTCTTGTCAGCATTGACATCATTCCAGGGAGGTAGCATTATAATGACTGGAACTATGGTGATCCTCATGCTACCACTTCCAAGAGTGAATGAAGTTGCAATAACTGAGAGGGGCTGGCTAGCTTTGGGGGAAGAGTATGGAGAGGAGCAGGAACTTCAGGTCAGTGTGATCAATATTATGGTGTGAGTAGGGTTCAACTTCACTCTGACCCATACCAAGGATTAATTCCTCAGTGTTGGGAGGTGAGGCCTGTTGGGTATTTGGATCATGGGGGTGGAGAACTCATGAATGGATTAATTCCATCTCTCAGAAGTGCTCACTCTTATTGGATTGCAATAGTGAGTACAGAGAAGCCTGTTGTAAAGTAAAATTGGCCCCCCTACTTTATCTTCGTATAAACTTGTTTGCCTCCTGCTTTCCCACCAATCATGGAGCACCACAAGGCCCTCCCCAGAAGTGGAACAAATACCAGCACTATACTCTTAGACTTTCAGGGTCAAAATAATACCTTTCCTTTATGAACTATTCCAGTTTTGAGTGTTTTGTTATAGATTTCAATAAAGGAGTAAGACAGATTCAGAGGTGCAACTAAAATTAATAAATCTAAGAAGCTCTTTGGAAAGCAGAAGGCTTGAGCTGAATGTTTAAAGAAGTCTCAAGAGAAATTGACTTTCTTAAGAGCTTAGAGTCTTTTCAGGATGGGAAAAACCAAACCCTGGCAAACAAGCTCAAACTGTTTAGCCTTGGACATGTCCAAGACAGTGGTCTGCTGACAGCAAGCATTGGGAAGCCTTGACCAAGAACACAGAATGCTCCAGAAACTGGAAATGTACTCAGGACAGATATTGTTGACTAGACAAGAAGTACAGGTAAGGTTGAAGAATAGTTGTTCAATATAACAGAATTTTCAGAAAGCAATTTGAATTAGTAATCATAATAAAACCTTTATCATCTGATATGTGGAGATACATAAGTCTCAAACCTGTAGGTCCCTTTTCTTAGCAAAGAGCTGAGAATGTCCAATGGATAGTTACCCAGGAAGTCACCATTGGTCAGGAGTGCCTAGGCTTGACCACTTTCTCACATGCTATGCACATGTCAGAGAGAACCTCCAAGACCCTCTTTTTCCTCTCCTTTTCTCTAAAAACACCTACTCATCTTTGCATTTTCAATTTAGGAGCTTCCTATCCCCATTATTCAGTTAGGATTGACTATATCCTCCTTTGGGGGCCCAAGTACTAGATCCAAGTAACTGTCTCTTCTTGAACTGTTATTTCTTAGTACCAGGCTTGGGGTTTGTTTTGCAATGTTGGGAATCAAACCCAAGGCTTTGAACATGCCACAGCTGGCCCCAACATTTGCAGCTAGTATTTCTTGTTAATAAATCTAACCCCTCATGAACAAGGACCTTGCTTTGGTGTCTGCTTATGCAGCTGTTTGGCATAAGTTATATACTTGTCAAATGGTGATTACCTGACCTAATTCTACATTCCCACCCATTTCCCAGGAGAACAAAGTACAGTGTCAGAGCCAGGAAGATCTGTGATCTAGATCTCCTCTGGATTTCTGGAACAAATTTGGAAGAAGAAAAATGAAAGAGGAAATTGGAGAACTTCAGAGGAGTCAGGAAATGGCTATAAAGAAAGACAGAACTCCTTTAAAGTGGGAGCCATGGGAATAAACAGCTTTCTCAGGTCAGAGTTCAAGAAGAAATGGTGGGGCGGAAGAAGGCCAGCCTAGACCACAACTCCTCCTAGGTCAAGCTGGCTACAAGCTCGCTTTTATCTTTCCTCTCATCAAAAGAAGCCCATGAGGTACAGAAGATGAGTGATTTAATTGCTCAGGAAGACACAGTACTTCCTGTACCTTGCTGAAAACTGTGAAGTAACTGAACCTGTACCTGGCCTATCTCTTTAGCTGCTTCATGCTGTCCAGGGCAGAAGGCTGGACACACTGGCTCCTGGTGAATACTGCTCGAAAGAGAAGAAAGGACATGGGCTAGGAGAGGCACTCTTGTGAACAGGGGTGGTTGAAGCTGTGGAGGAAGAAAATCTTATATTCAGCTCACTGTGTATCCAACCACACCTAAGGACACTGAGACCAGCATGCCAGCCTGCTTTCCCACATCCTCCAGTTTCTCAGATCCAGTTTTCTGTTATATGTAGGGCATGAACCTCTGGAATATGCTAGATTATGGCCTGGCATCAGCCTCATTCTTTTTGTCATTCTTGTAAATTCCAGATGGTGCCCCTAGGTTATTGTGAGGGTCAACCTACTCCATCCCTAGGAAAGGCCACTGTGTCTTCTTCTGCAAACCTGTCATAGCCACAGAACAAGCCCTTGCACCCAAGAAGTGAAATCTCCACAAACCCTTGATTCATAATCTTGTGGTGAAGAGACATGACTGCATGGCAAGGGAAAAAGGACTGGAATTGGTTTTCTGCTCCAGTAGCATGAGGCCATGGGCAGTGTTCTGCCCTCAACATACTGTCCTTGAGAATCCTGTCTTGTTCATTTTCCACACCTTCTTGCCAGTGCTATATGAGAACCCACATGGAGAATTTAGCAGCCAGCCTGGAAGCCAGGCAGCCATAGCAATCCCTGCTGAGGACCCAGGCACATGAGGAGTTATGTGGCCCTGCCACATAAACACTGAGGACATTGTATTAGTTAATTTTCTTGTTATTGTTACCAAAAAAATACCTGGCAAGAAGGAATTTAAGGGAGGAAGGGTTTATTTTGGCCTTAAGTGGGGAGCGCAGTCACACTCCTTAGTGGCAGGGAAGGCGTGTAGCAGAAGCATGACACTCAGGTCACACAGTGTCTCCAGTCAAGAAGCAGATGACTGGCTGCTCTACCTCCTTTCTCCTTTCTCTTCAGTCCAAGACCCTAGCCTATCGCATGATGCTGCCCACATTCAGGGTGGATCTTCCCTCTTCAGTTAAATTTTTATGGAAACACCTTCATAGGCCCACCCAGAGGCATGTTTCCATGGTGATTCTAAATCCACTCAAGATAACAGTAAAGATCAGCTATCACAGGCATGTGACTCGTCATTTTACCATTCAGTTGAATCATCTATCCAGTAGGAATGAGATGCGTGCCAAACAGTAATGGATACAAGGATTCCTGGATTTCCTTTCTATGGTGTAGTGGATATTTCTTGCCCCCAAGGACCTCCAGCATTGTTAGCTTATGAGGAAGGTGACAAACCCACTGAACAACTTGGTAAAGACAGGTGAATTTCTAGAAAACTGATAAGGAGTCAAATGTATCCTACCCAGTTTCTCATATGGCACTTGCTTAGAACAACATAAATAGACTCTGCTTTGCTAAAACATGTCCTATTGGATAATGTGAATTTAAATTTAAATTAATTAATTAAATTCAAATTAATTAGTTTAATTAATTAAATTAATTGATTTATTTAATTAATTTCTTTAAAATTAAATTTAAATTTAGCGTTTTATCTCAGACAAGGATATAAAGACATTAATGTAAATATGAATAGGCTATAAGTCAGTGCTGCACAGGGCAGAAGAGTCAGAAAGGTGTTAAGGGAACAGACCCTGCATCAAACTGTTTTTTACATCTGCACAGTTCACTTCTTAATTAATAATCTATGTGAAATCTTGATCCATGTTCATTTTATAAAAGAGTTTCATTTGTAAAGACCACATAAGGCTCTGTGTATGTCAGAGGAATTTAACACAGGATCTGAAAACTGAGCAAATCAAGTCGGATTGAAGTGAAACATTACAGCAGAGGGGAAAGGAAAGCAGGAGTCAAGAGTCAAGGGAGGCGTGACTCTAAAATCTCACCCAATAATGATAGCCAGCTGTTCCAATGGTTATTGTTAACCCATGCCACAGATTGGAACCCCAGCTTCCAGTGTGTAGGAACTTGACCCTGGCCAAGCTAGTGGGGCATGAAGCTAAGATAGAAACCCAGGTCTATCAGATCTGAAAGACCCCTATTTTTCCTACCAAATCATCTGTCACAGACCAAAAAAGTGTTCCCTAGTATGTCTGGGAATTGCAGCTGATGTTGGGAAAGGAGAGGAAGAGGGAAGTTCAGAGCCCTGGGCATCCACCATCCACCTGTGTGTCAAAAGAAAAGATGAGAAGAAGGTGGTGAGATGTCCCTGCTGAGGATGCCCAGCCATGGCCGATGCAGGCTCTGTCTGCTTATCATGCTTTTCATCCTTATGCCCCATGGAGAGATGAATTTCAGAAAATTCAAGTCCACTTTAACTTCTTTATACCATCGGCATCATCTGATGAAATGGAACTGAGGACCCTGATTCCTTGGATCATGTACCTTCCCCCTGCTAACTTGTCTCTGCTGTACTAAAGATTCATAACTCACCAGAATGGCAAACTTAATGGGAATGAGTTCTGACCCTGTCCAAGCATGTCAGGAGATTTTAAATACTGAATACTTCCATATTTATTTTTCAAGGTCAAAATAAGAAAAAAACATGAGGGTTGGGGAGATGGCTCAGTAGATAAAGCACTTGTTATACCAACCTGAGTTTGGGTCTTCATAACCCATATAAAAGCCAGGTTGCAGAGCTTCCAGTTAAGATGGCAGTGTAGAAACCATGCCAAACCAAACTAGGGGAGAAAAATAAAAACAACAACAAAAACAACCCAGCAAAATACACTCTTATACTAAAAAGTGAGGTACATAAGTAATTACCAACTGCAGCAGAGAAGGAGAGATCCAGAACATCTAGAGCCCACAGAAGCAAGCAGAAGCTGCTCCAATAATGGAGGCTCCAGGTCCATGGGCCACAGCTGCAAGGCTTGGCTTGAGCCACAGGAAAAGCCAGGTGATGGGATGTGCCACTCATACCAGAGCACCTTGCAAACTCAAGAAACATGAAAGGAGGACCACAGCGACCAACAGAGGAGCCGCTCATGGGGTAGAGGATCACATGGACCAGTGGGAGGACTACAGCCACCATCCACAGCCTCCCCTCCACCACTGCCAGCTCAAGTGCCAGCAACCACCAGAGACCTGGGAAGGGAGATCATATCACCCAGCACAAGCCACCAGAGCAGCCATCCAGTGACCCTGCCAGCCTACCGGAACCCACAGCTCAGCAAAGAGGGACCCAAGCAGGAGTCCAGCATAACTGAGACAAAAATCATAAAGCTAACTGGGATTACACCAGGTCTGTACCTGCAAAATAAACCTGGTATATAGTTTTGAGTTGGAAGTGCTAATTGCACCTTCCATTATATGTTAAATCTGATGGATGGATGGATTTGCCATTCTTAAATAAGCTATATTTGGGGCTTGTCATTTGCTGCTTCCTGACTTATAGTGGCTTTGTTTCCTCTTCTGTTGTTCATTAGGGAAGGCTTTCACTTGATCACAAGCTGACTTGGAACTTTCAACAGACCAGAAATCTTAGCCTACTAAGTTGATGGGATTAAGAGTGTGAGGCAACACACATCCTAAGGGACTGTGACTTTGTTAGAGAATCCGCTTGTCATAATACCTACTCTTGCATAAATACTCTGTGCTATTTTTCATTGAATGTGTACATTGTTTAGTTAAATTTTAGAATCTGTCTACATTTTGTTCCACTCAGTCTACTTGAATACTCTCATAGCAGGCAAACCCAACATCTAGGGTCATTTTTGTAGATACTTGGAGAGGCTTAAAAGCCATACCTAGCACCTTGAGCTCCTACCCTGAAGATATGTAACATCAGATTGATTGATATATCTAGTAATACTGCAGCTAATTAGAAAATCCAAGCATTAAACTAATCCAAGATGCAAAAATATGTACATTATAACACAAGAGACACCAAAAATCAAGACAATATAAATCCACCAAAAGTATTAATGCTTCAGAAATGACCTCCAGTGAGAATTATTTAGAGGAAATGCCTGACAAAGATTTTAAAAGAATGATTATAAATACGTCCAAAGAAGTCAAAGAGGAAATCAAAGGAATCAAAGAGAAAAATCAAAGGAATCAAAGAAAACACAGGATACCAATTTAATGAAATAAAGAGGTAAATACAAGACATAAGTAAAGAAATATAAATAATAAAGAAAGACCAGTCAGAATAACTAGCAATGAAAACAGTCAATGAAATAAAAATCTCTGTAGAAAATCTCACCAGTAGAATGGATGAAGGAGAGGATAGAATATCTAAAATTAGAAGACCAGGTGGTAGATCTAATACAGTCCAACAAAGATAAAGACAAATAGGAAAGTATGAATGGGAATTTCAAGATATTCAGGACACTATGAAAAGGTCAAACAAGAATTCAGGGTATAGTAGGAGAAGAATTTCACTCCAAAGATATAGTAGGCATTCTCAACAAAATCATAGAAGAAAACTTCCCCCAAATTGGGAAAGAGATGCCACAACAGATACAAGATTCCTTTAGAACATCAAACAGAAAAAACCTGGAAAGAAACTCTCCTTGCCATATTATAATTAAACTTCCAAACATACAAACCAAAGAAAATATATTGAAAGCAGTTAGAGGGAAAAATCAAGTTATATACAAAGGCAAGCCCATCAGGATCATAGCATATTATGCAACACAAATTTTAACAGCCAGAAGAGCTTGGAGTGATGTATTCCAAGTTCTGAAAGATAACAACTATCAACCAAGGTTACTTTATCCTGAAAAGCTATCCATTCAAATACACAGACAAATAAGGGCATTCCCCAACAAAAGCAGGCTAAAGAAATATTTGAGACAAAATCAGCTCTAGAGAAAATACTTGAAAGAATCCTCCATGCTGAAGAGGAAAAAAAGACACACATAAAAGGAACCTAAAAAAACAAACCATACTCAAATACTAGCTAATACAAGAGAGCAAAGGTAAATCTGGAAGAACTACCAAAAAAAAAAAAAAAAAAAAAGGCAAAAGTAAATAGACACTTTTCAATACTATCTCTTAATATCAATGGCCTCAATGCTCCAACCAAAAGAGAGAGCTTTGCAGACTGTGTTAAAAAGCAGGATCCTCCAATTTATTGCCTCCTAGAAACTCACCTTTCTACAAAGGATGGACACTATCTTAGGGTGAAAGGTGGGAAAATGGTGTTTTAAGCAAATGGGTGTAGAAAATAAGCAGAGATTGCTATCCTAATATCTGACAAAGTAGACTCCAGTCCAACATTAGTTAGGAAAGATAAGGCAAGTCACTTTATATTGCTGAAAAACACATTCCAACAGGAGGATATTACAACCCTAAACATGTATGCACCTAACATGGGGGCTCCCAACTTCATTAAACAAATGCTATTAGAACTAAGGTCACAGATAACACCAAACACAGTTGTAGTGGGTGACTTCAATACCCCAGTCTCATCAATTGACAGGTCATCCTGGCAAAAAATAAATAGAGAGACATCTGGATTAAATGAGGTCAGAGAACAAATGGAACTAACAGATATATATGGGACATTTCATCCAAATTCTGCAGAATACACATTCTTTTCTGCAGCACATGGAACATTCTCTAAATGAGACCATAGATGTGGAAGAAAGAATATAAGAGCCAAAGGAAGGGCAGGACTCCTTACAACATGCTCCTCCAGTCACAAAATGGTCTGCATATCCATGACCTCACAATGCCTGACACTACCTACACAAGGCCATCATAATAGGAGGTAAAAGATCATGACATTAAAACAAAAGAGAGAATGATTGAGAGGGGGAAGGTATATGATGCAGAATGGAGTTTCAAAGTGGAGGGGGCAGGGGGTATTATCATGGGATATTGTTTATAATCATGAAAGTTGTTAATAATAAATAAATAATTTAAAAAAACAAGAAAAATAAATAAATAAAAACCGTGTGCCATGCTGGGCGTATGTAATCCCAGTGCATCAATGGCACAGGAGGAATCAGGGACAGGAGAATCCATAGGAACTCAACCTGAGAAATGGACCCATTAGCAAGACACCCTGCCTCAAACAAGATGGAAGGTGAGGCCCAGCATCTGAAGTTGGCCCCTCATGTTCATATGAGTGCCATGGTATGTATGTGCACCCACACTCACATTCATGAACTCTTACATACACTCCAAAAATTAAAAAAATAATAAATTCCTGGCAGCTGGGCAAAAGTTGATTGAGAAAATATCCATAAATTCCAGTTACCTTTGCACAGTAGTCAAGCAAGCAAGGGCCAGAAGAGCAAACAAATATAAGCCTATAGGAGCTCTCAGACCAAACTTTCTATTTGTCCATCACCTGTATCTGTCAGTGATATTTCAGCAAAACCAGTGCCTGCCTCTGACTCAGTGGGCCTCGCCAAGGTTATTTTATTAGTTTATTTTGATGAGTCCTCTTTCAAGGTTAGCATGCAGTTCCTAGGCTGCAGAGCTTTTTAAATTTGTCACAGCAGCATTTTAAATCACTACTCCTGTCCTGCATCCAACACCCCTTGCTAGTGATCAGAAATATTTGGCATTTTCTTGGAGGAGAAACAATGTTCTTGGTAAATGAGAACTAAATGTCAGACTTAAAAATGAAAGTGTAACTCTGAAGATTGTGAAAGAAGGGACATTTCCAGTTGACTGTATCTGTTCTGCCCCCATTAGTTTCAACATAGGAAGAAGCTACCTTGTCACTTGGCCAAAGCCAAGAGTAATAATAACCATTCTATGAAGCAGACAACGATCTGCAGTAAAATAAAGAACAAGAATAATGATATAAACTTTTTAAGACTCCTGCCATAGACCATGTTTAAAATTAAGTTTCTGATTTTTTTCTGCTGTACTGGATATTAAATTCACTGTCTCACACATGCTGGCAAGCACTTTCCAACTGAACTATGTTCTCAGCAAAACATTTGTTTCTGGAGACATACTAATAACGTTATCTACTAACCTTGTAATCGCTTTATTTCAATAATTATAATAAGACAGTTTCATAACAATTTACTAGAAATAAATAAATAGTGCTGCTAAAATCTTTACAGGCTCATTACCTTCCCTGCCCTTTCTTGTTAATTCCCTCCCTATCATAGATTATGCACCTCACAGGAGAGAATCAGGAAGTGGAAATGGAAGCATAGAGGAGAAGATGAGAAAGTGACTTTGGGTGTGACATGTGTCCATGACCAATCAATGTCATATAATAATTTGGGATTTATGCAACTGTAATCCATCAGTCATTCTGTACATAGTGCTTCCTGCCCACTAATCCCCTGGCTGAAGGTATGTCTTGTGCTCATTGCAGGAGCTTCCTTAACACAGATTTTGTCACAGTCTTCCAACCCACAAAACCTCTGTACTTGAGTCTTACTCAGGTTGTTGTGTATGTACTTCTTTCACATGTTACATCCCTTTTTGCCATACATATATATGTGTGTGTGTGTGTGTACATATATATGTATATGTATGTATGTATATATATATGTATATATATATACATATATATATGTAATAGGCCATATATACATGTATATAATACATATATAAACATATATGTACATATATATGAAATCAATGTATTGAATGCATGTCAAAGAATAGATAAAAGCACCATTATTATTGTTTGCAAGGTAGCCAGGGGGCAGCCTCCAACACTGAGTTCCAGTCTTCCTGATTCTGTTGTTTTGGGGACTCTTTGAACTCCATGTGAATAAGCATGAACTGACCTCCTGTTTGTTCCTGCCATCCTGAGCAAGACCCAGATCTGCAAATGAGATGATCCTAACCCTGCAGTTGCAGCAGGATGAATGAAAACTAAAGCACTGTCTAGCCAGGATAAGCCATAGTGGGCAGGAACTGGACATTTCTTCAATACTACTGTTAGAAAGGTTTGATATAAATCAGATGCAACCAGCTTTTCTCCATTTAATAAATGCTTGGCTTCCTAAATTGCTATGAAAACCCCAAGATGATAGAGATGCCAAAACCATAGGCCATATACCAAGGAAAGCTCTAGGCTCAAAGTGGAGCTAGTCAAGAGAAAGGCTATGTGTGTTGCAGGCAGCAGAGCTTGAGAGGGAGGGCTATACAGGCCTTTGGATCACAGATTTCATGACAAGCCCCAGATGAGGGACAAGGAGTTATAGGATTTATCATTTGCCCTGCAGGGTATCGATCTTGCTAATTCAGATCATTCCTTGATGTGCTCCCATTCTTCCCTTTTAGTATAGGGATGTTTGTCTGTATTATTTTATTTTGTAGGTATGTAACATATTTTGATAAGGAGATCACAGTTAGGAGATTGCCTGAGTCTTAGAAGAGTCTCTGCACTTATGTTTTTGAACAGTGCTGGGACTATGAAAGACTATTTGGACTTTTGATGTTGAACTGAATGAATTTTATTATATGAGATGTCCATGAACCTATGATGATGACACATGGAAGATTATGTTGTCAAAGTAATATACTTAGTACTGGGTATGGTAGTGCAAGCCTTTAATCCCAGCACTGAGAAGGCAGAGGTAGGAAGATGGCTCTGAGTTTGAGGCCAGTCTGAGACTACAGAGTGAGTTCCAGGTCAGCCTGGACTAGAGTGAGACCCTACCTCAAAAAAACTAAAAGTGATATATTTGGGTGTCTAGTTGACAGGGGTGGAGTTCTGATAGTATTTATTGTCAACTTGACAGACCTAGACTCACTTAAATGAATCTGTGGGCATGCCTATGAAGGATTATGCAGATAAGGTTAGCCTCTGGGCACACTTGTGAAAGTTACTGAATTGAGACATTCACATTAACCATGGGTGGCACCATTCGATGGGCTGGATAAAAAGGAGAGAGCTGCTGAAAGCCAGTGTTCATCGTTGTCTGCTTCCTCATAGTGGACTGAATGTACCCAGTTACTTCAAGTTCCTGACGCCATGCCTTCACCACTGTGATGGGCTGTACCCCTAGCAGTGTAGGTCAAATTGAAATCTTCCTCCCTTAAACCGATTTTTGTCAGGTATTTTGTCCCAGAACCAAGAATGTAACTATTATGCCAAGGTTTAGAACTCCATTCCATGAAGGCCGATTTGGACAGAGAACTCTAGTCTACAAATGTGTCTAGGCACAAAAAAGCACGGAATTTGGTATGGAGTCAGCCTTTTCACCCTACCCTGGCCTCAGTATGTACTCCTGACGCCCTCCCACACTTGTCCTCATCTTTCCTGGGGTTGGCAATCATATGCCTACCCATATCCACTGCCACTAATACCTATGGGATTACATTCCATGGATGAATTGTAGAGAGCACCCTTAAGATACACCAACTTGCAGACTTTCTTCATTATTAATAGATGGTGGTATGGCTGCAAACAAACTTCCATTCATACAATTCTAGTGTCTGGAATAAGAGATGCAATGATCCCTTCATGGATAGTCTCAAGCATAAAGTCATTTGGGCGTCTGTGTCTATGGATTCTGCATCTGTGGATTTAACCAAGACTTCCAAATCCAATCTGTGGCTTGATCAAACCAACCACAGATGTAAATATTCAGAAAAAAATAGTTTCCATTAAACATCTATAAACTTTTTCTTGACATTATTCTCTAGCCAATATAGCATAACAATTATTAACATAGCTTTTATATTGTGTTAAGCACGATATGCAATCTCAAGATGATTTTAAAAGTAAGGGAGGGCATATGCAAATAGCAACCCTTGATGTAAGGGAAGTCAGCATTTTAAGGAGTACTTGAATAACCTACCAAGGCAGGGTTGTTCATTCAGTTGTTTATTTCACACTGGCAATAAAAGAGAGATTAAAAAAACCATGAATAAAGGCTGAAAAATATGTAGTTACTCAGGGAAATGAAACAAAGAACTAATGAACAGGGCATAATTACTTTCAAATACACATTTTCAAAGACAAATATCTTTTCTTGTCTCCAGAAAAGAAGAAACAAGAAATATTCCTCTTTTCCCACCACTCACAGATAAGCAATATGAGCGTATCCTTTGTGAAATAATTCCTTTAGGATTATTTTCCATGGATATTTTTGAATATTCTGTACTTTGAGCTTGAGAGGTGGCTTACTGGATCAAGTGCTTGCTGTGTGAACATGAGCACCTGAGTTCAGATCCCCAGAACCCTGGTGAAGCCAGGCATTGTAGTGGGTAATCCCAGCACGCCTGCAGCAAGAAGGCTGGTAGAGGCAGGAAAATCTACTAGGAGCTTGCAGGGCAACTAGCTTGGTGAATACAGCAGTGAACAATGAGGGAGACTGCCTCAGATGATGTGGAAGGAAAAACATCAACACCAAGGCTGTCCTCTGACCTCCACATACACATCATGGCTGGCGCATGTTAGCACTCACACACATGAACATGAACACCCACATACACAAACATAATACTCCAAACATATTCTTGAATTTTATTTTCTTAATTTTTGTGCTGTTGTCACTTATCAGGATATAAACATGTACTCATGTTTTCAAAAACTTCACAAACAGCGTTTTCCTAATACAAAGACTGTTTCACTGTGAAGACATCCACTCAGTGCTGAACATTTAGACTGCTCCCAAGTTCTCCATGTCATAAACATCATGGGAATCATTGTGGCATTCAGAATGTCTTCTTTCAGTTCCTCTCATCAAAGCACACTCTCCATGCATAAAGGTTCTTCTTGCCACTGCTAATTTGTATTCCAATATGTTTCCCCACTAATAAATGGATAAGAATTGATGCTTGTCTAAACCTTCTCTAGCATTTGGAGTTACTTTAAGAAATATGTTCAAAATAAGAGAAAGAACTCTTTCTTTATGTAATCTGCATGAACTCAATTATTAGTGAAGTTAAAGAGTTTTCTAAGTTTATTAATTATGTCTATGTTTTTGAATCATATTTTCATATAACTTAGAAAACTGTCTAATCAAAGGTTTTTCTGCTATTTTCCTCATCACTCTAACTTTTCAACGTATCTGCCAAGTTTATTATTTCCATTTTCTTTGCTCTTATTATGATTGTCTTCAAGTTTTAAACCTTATTGTATTTAAAGTTAATAAATCATCTTTCTTTGACATGTTTTTGTGCATGTGTGTGTAGATTCATGAGTGCAATGTGTGTGTGTGTGTGTGTGAGTGTAGGTTAGAGGAAAATATGAATGTCAGCCACCTTGTCTGGAAACAGGGACTCTTATTAGCCTGGAATTTGACAAGCTGGCCAGTTAGCTCTAGAAATACACCTATCTTTATTTCTCCAGCCTTGGGATTACTCATGCATGCCATCACTTACAACATTTTTATGTGGGATTCAGGGACTGAACTCAGGTCTATATAAATTGTGAGGCAAGCATTTTATTGTGAATTATCTCCTCAGTCTTACCAATGTGCTTTAATCTTAAAACTTTTATCCACTTCAGATAATAAATATATATTCACATTTTCTTTTAGCCTTTTATAAGTTATTATTCATTGGTTCTTTTGAAGTTACTCCTTAATTAAACTGTAACAGCTTTGAAAGTATGGAATGAAACAATGCTTTAAAATTCATTTCCCCTAAATAGTTATCTTAAAGTATCTAAATGACTACCATGTGTGGAGATGGGGGTTGGAAGATTAAATTGGCTTTGCATGGATCAATGTGCGAATTGGGACCCAAATGAATTTTTTAAAAGAAAGAATATACTAACCAGTTATAATATTTAAAACAATAAAGAACTGTATGACATGTTCTCCAAACATTCCAGTGTACCTGTAAGGAACTTTGCACCAATTCCCAGCATTCGGAACACTCAGGAGGCTGAGGCAGCAGGATGGTGAGTTTGAGGCCAGCCTGGGCTACATAGAAAGATCATATTTCAAAAAAAAGAAAAACTCATACTGGCCTGATTAATACTACTGGAATATAAAATAGTCTTCATAGGGGTTAAAGGTGTAGCACCCATATACTTCAGCTATCCTGAGGGTCCTGGTTTATGCCTATTGTCAAAGTTCTAATATTTTATTTTTTTCATTTTTAATACTCTCCCGGTTTACATGATCCTCAATGAAGATATTTAACTAAAGTGTAACACGACTCAGTGAACATGGAAACCAATGTGACATTAACATTGTGTGATTGTACTAAGTGTATCCAAAATCTGTTGTCAGATCCTTTAGCGCCCAGTGTGCATCCATCTGTGACTTCTCCCCTGAATCTTTGCATACTTTATAGAATTGTATATGTTCTTGTACATTGAGTTTCCCAGTATCAAGTGATATTGTAATTTTGCTTCCTATAACAAACCCAAGCTAGTGTCCAACATGAAGCAAACAATGTCTCTTGATCATGGGTCTTCCTCCCCTCCACAAAGGTGAGGGAAGCAGGAAGCATCTTCATTGTGAAGAGACAAACTGGATTGTTCTAGGAGAAACTGTGAGACTGGTGTCATGTCTAGTCAGTTTCAAAGTATAAGAACAGGTCTTCCTTATACAGAGCTCAGTGCTATGCTTGCTTCTCTCACAAGGCACTTGGAAGATATGCCCCAGCTAGAACATGAGCCACCCCATGGGTACAAACTGGGGAGTCTCATGATGGGATACAGCCTATCCAGTCCACACACTGCAAGGCAAAAGGTGTCTAGCACAAACCTCTGGTATAAAGGAAAGAAACACCTAAAGTGATAGCAGCTCAGGCAGACACTGGACACTTGTCCAATACAGGCTCAGCATCATGTGTCAGAGGAAAAACAAAAGCCCACAAGTTTAACTGGATCTATCCACCACACATGTACATGGAAGTCTTCAATTTTCAAGCACCCAGAACGAAACTGCTCTGAGATTTCCTCTTTCCCCTCTTAATTGGTCTCCTTTTTCTATTAACTATGCTTTTAGTAGTAACATTACTTTTTGTAATTTTTGTATATTTACCTAATTTTCTTCATGCATTTTTTCACTATTGGGCATTATTTTTTCTTTGGGGGGGGGTCCCCTATGTTTCTCTTTTTTTTTCTTTCAACTACTTTTAGTAGTATGTTGACCTTAGCCTATTGGGTTTTAAAAATATTTTATATTTTTATATAGGATTCCCCTTATATCCAATTTTGATTATGAATTGATTATTAGAAAATTTAATTTTCTTTTTTTTTTCAAATACTTGAAATTCTTGCTGTTTTTTCTTCCCAACCATACATTTTTTTATTTTTACTCATTTTTTTTTTTTCTAGGCAGGGTCTCATGCCAGCCCAGACTGACCTGGAAATCACACTGTCACTCCAGGGTGGCCTCAAACTCTTGGTGATCCTCTTACCTCAGATCCCGATTGCTGGGATTAAAGGCATGAGTGACCACATCAGGCCCACTCATACCATTCTTATCCACTCCTCTTATTCTGTCTTTTGTGTGTTTAATCTTACTTCTTATCTATTTTCCTTTTTCTGAATCCTTCTTTCATCTCATCCATATACTATTTTTTATATTTACCATAAATGATTCATAACTTAACCAAACACTCTACATTAATGTTAAATGTGAAAAAAAAGTTAAATGTCTCTATGACATTTATGTAAGTTAGGGAAAGCTGGCAGAAAACTTTCCATAGGAGAGTCAAATTTGCTTAATAGTAATTTTGTTGCAATACCGAGTTATTCTGGGATAAAGAAAAAAAGTAAAAATACATCTCTTCACATATTAGCTTCTAGAACTATGGTTTGGGACATGTGCTTTCTAACCTTAATTATAATCCCTTAAATCTTTGTTTATAATGATGAATTGTATTGGTTTTCTTATTCTCTTTTATTCTTTATTGAGAAGTTTTAGCAATAAAGACTGATTAGAATGTACTTGGTAATGTTTTCAATTCAAGCATAAAGTGGAGCTTATGATATTTCTACAAATCTCATTAATAATTGATTGTTTTATCCACCCAACATTTTTGTTTTCCCTGTTCAGCTTAATTAAAAATCCATTTGAACCACAACCATGAACTTACTGACATAATATTTCACAAGCTTTTCACTGCATGAGAAATGTACAAGTTACCACCTGGCATTGAATCATTCTTTCATTGTAATGCTATATTTTTTACTATTTAGCACTTAGGAATTCAGAAAGATGATTTATGGAGCTCTGTAAGCACTTCTGATAAGATTGGCTACATTCAGGGTTGTATGGATGGAGGCAATAATTTCATATTTAATCAAAAATTTATAATCTTAGAAGGGAGCATATGGTTTGTAAAGTAGATAATAAATTTTCAGGAGAACTTATTTTGAATATTTCCAGGGCAAAATGATGACATAAGACAATGCTTTTTAAGTAAAAACAAGACAATATGAAAAATCAATGATAATGAGGGCTAAAGATGTAGCCTAGTTGGTAGTTTGCCTAGCATGCACAAAGCCCTAAGATTGATTCTCAGTGCCAATATAAACAGGGCATGGTGGTGCTATAATCCCAGAACCCAGAAAATGGAGGCAGGCGGATCAGGAGTTCAAGATCATCTTTGGCTGCATGAGTGAGTTCGAGGCCAGTTTGGACTATATTAGACCCTATCTCAAAAAGAAAGAATGATAATACATAAGTTAATGATAATATGCCAAATGATAAGATTAATTACTACCTAATTTTGCAAATCTGTTTTACATTACTTGAGCTATTCACTCTACTTTGAAACAGATTTAAACTCTTCAATAATAAAAGCATTTCTAACTACTCATCTAAGTACAGTTGCAAGGCACTAAAATCTTGTTCAAATATATAGACACGGATATTTAATGGCACCTGAATTAGAAAGCCATAGCTTGGGTTTATAAGAGTAAAAGACTTGGGCCTGGAGAGGTTGCTCAGTGGTTAACGTGCTTGCCTACAAAGCCTAGTGACCTAGGTTCAGTTTCCCAGTACCCATGTAAAGCCAGATGTACAATGTGGGCCATACACTTGGCATTTATTTGCATTAGCTAGATATCCTGGCATGTCCATTCTCTCTGTCCCTCTCTATCTCTCTCTGCTTGATATATCTATATCTATATCTATATCTATCTATATCTATCTCTATCTCTATCTCTATCTCTATCTATCTATCTATCTATCTATCTATCTATCTATCTATCTATATATATATATATATATGTATCATATATATATGATCAATCTCTTGCCATATATACATAATCAAGATACTTATACAATTAGCCTTACAAATCACATTTGCCTGTAGCTGCAAAATGTCACCGAGTAGATTATGACTCTCTTTGTAATTCTTTCTATAACATTACTATCTAATATCCATCTGATTTCTCTTAGAAAGCCTTAAATAAGCCAGACCCACAGTATCTTCATGTCATTTTAGTGTCAAAGTTCATTGCTGAGACAAACACTGGACCAGCAACAGCTTATAGGAGGAAAGGGTTTATTTCAGGCTTATGGATTCCAGGCAATGTTCCATCATGGTGGAAGAAGCTGGCTCTTTTCCATACATGAATTATACAGAGAAGAAGCCAACACCCATAAAACTGACTTTGAACAACCCTAGCAGAGAGAGAACTAACAGCCAGAGCTCTCAAGCTGGCTCTGAACACACCTAGTAGGATTGGATTCAAGATCCACCCCCAGTGACAAACCCTTAGTAGGACTCTTCATGCTGACGACTAAATAGTAAGCTTAACCAAAAATATCAGGGGCTGTAGGGGACACCCATTTGCATTCAAGCCACCACATTCTGTTATGCCCAGTTCTCAGTACCCCCAGTGACCACCAAGGAGAACCAAACACATATGCAAAGGCAAGGAGCTTTACTTTGGGTTTAAGCTCAGACTCTTGACTTCACCAGCGCAGTGGATCTGTACAAGAGTCCTGAGCAGCAGGGGGGCAGGTTTTTTATAGGGATTTGAACAAAGAAGTAGGGGAATGGTTACATGATTGGTAGATTTAAGTAGTAACTGCACTTGTATTTTTCTGATAGGCTTAGGATGCTGGGGGGTAGAGCTGGTGGGCAGGGGGCTAGGGGAATTTCAAGCAGATTAGGTAACCTTTATTGTGATTGGCTATGTGTGTTTGTGATCTTTTTTCAGTAACTGTTAAATTCTGCTTTAAACCTTGCTGGGAAACAGAAACTTAGGGCTACTAGTGACTCTGAAGCCTGTCATGGCATTCCTCTGGTTCCTGAGTCCTTCAATTCCACCCCTGACAACCACAGACTCATGATCATCTCACATTGTTAATTGCACTCAGACCAACTTCAAAGGTTTCCATAGTCTTTACCAACTTTAATACTGTTCAAAAGTCCAGAGTCTCATCCAAGATTTAATATTGTCTCCCCACTGTGAGCTCAGCAAAATCAAAATACAAGTTACATATTTCCACCACATAATGGCACCAAATAAACATTTCCATTGGAAAAAGGCATAACAAAGAGATACTAGACCAATGCAAAATAAATAACCAACAGATAAACATTAAACCTGCAGTTCCAAATCCAACATTTAAACTCAGAGATAACATTTCTGGGTTTTCAAATGCACACATCCAGCAGAGCTGCTCAAACCCTGGGGAAAATTCCAACCTAAGTCAGCAGTTCTCCACAGAAGCTGTTCCACAATCCTGGTATATCCAAAACAAATCTTAGGATCTCTACTTCAAACCGTGGGTCATCTTAATAGCTTCATGAAATGGCCTTTATGGGCCTCTTAAAGGGATTTCCGCCCTGCTTCACATTGCTGCATCTCCTGGGATTGTGTGCAGTTCATGACCAGCTTCTTTGTCTCACAATGGGCAGAAAACCAGTTCCTTCTTAGACTTGATGGAGCACAGTTGAGTCTTGAGTCCAGAGGATAGAATTGTGTTTGCTCCCCTAGGTTCAGGTAGTCTCTCTATTTATTTTTTAAAATATTTTACTCATTTTTTATTTGTCAAAAGATGAGAGAGAGAGAGAGAGAGACAGAGAGAGAGAAGGCGAGAAAGAGAAAGAGTATGGGTACACCAGGGCCTCTTGCCACTGCAAACAAACTCCAGACGCATGCACCACTTTGTGCATCAAGCAACTTCAAGCACTGGGTCATCTTCCTAGTGTGTGATTTCTTATTAGAGAATAGAAATGTAAACGATATCACCTTTGCACCACTGTTGTCTCATCTACTTGTTGCTTCACCTACCTCACTCACAGACATGTGAATGTCTTTCTAGGACTCATGCTAACTTTCTCAAGTTTATTTTATCACCTAATTTCCAAAATAGCTATTAATTTAACAATGAGAGGTATCTTTACTTTGTAATGTATACACACACACACACACACACACACATATGGAGAGAGAGAGAGAGAGAACATGGGGAGGCTAAGGAATTTGCTAATGTTCTCTGTTTGTAAATTCATGCACTATTATGCAATCATTTAAATAATCACACATAAAAGAAAATATGTTCATTCAGCAAGTAGATTTAGGTTATTTTGTATCAAATTCCTGGCAAATTAGAGGACCATTCTACCTCATCATGGTTTGTAATGACTGTATTGTCACAGAAACTTGGAGTCACTGGCTTATAACTACACAGTGTCTGAATTCAAGGCTGAAGTCAGGGATTCTCACTTCCTCAAGGTGAAGGCCATGAATCAAACAGACTAAAGTTAAGTATTCAAGATAAGTGGAGGTGATGTCATGAAAGTAACTACTTTAAAGGTAATATGGTGATTACTCTAAGTACGTGAGTATCCAACTTCTCTATCTTCCTCATTATGGCCTTAGATATACCTCCCAACTATGTGCTCCAAGGCTCATATTCATCTGAACTCTGTCTGTAACCTACCAGGTCACTGGCTTTTACACCTTATATAGAAAAATAACTGTTGCTGGTATAGATGGAATGTTATTCATGTATCTCATGGCTGAGCTTTCATATTTGCATGAGCAGGTCAAACCAATACTAACTGCAGGGGAAAATACTTCAGTGTTTAAATCCTAAATCCTTTCTAGAGTTACTGTTCAAATCTCCCTTCCTGTATAAGTAGTTTATCATGGAAGACCTGGGAAAACCAGGGGGAAAAGGCAGTAGCCATTGAGGAACATGAAACAGATCACCAGCTCCCACCATCCCAAGGGCTAAGAATGTAATCAGACAGCATCTAAGACCTGTAATAGAGATTTCCCTACTTTGCTGTAACTCACCTGTCTATTGGTCAGCCAGTTTACTTGACAAGTGCCTTAATTCATGACTATGATGTTCTATACCTATAAAACCTTCATGAAATTGTTAATGTGTTGGAACACGGAGTTGGGGTAACTCAAATCTATATTTCAAGGCCATAGTCACTCATATATGGCTCTAGAGTAAACTATAGTCATTAATATATGGCTCTAGAGTAAACTATTTCTTATCCCCTTTAAGGTGAGAGATGTGTGTTTTGTGTTGACACATACCTTGTTTTGGATAGATAAGGTCAATACTATACACTGTAAATTGATTTGTAAATATAACATATTCATCAAGACAATATCTTCACAATTTTTTTCTAGAACAGTGTAAGTTGATGTTGTAAACAAGAAAAATCTGTGCTGGAGAGATGGCTTAGCGGTTAAGCGCTTGCCTGTGAAGCCTAAGGACTCCGGTTCGAGGCTTGGTTCCCCAGGTCCCACGTTAGCAGATGCACAAGGGGGCGCATGCATCTGGAGTTCATTTGCAGAGGCTGGAAGCCCTGGCGCACCCATTCCCTCTCTCTCCCTCTATCTGTCTTTCTCTCTGTGTCTGTCACTCTCAAATAAATAAATAAATAAATAAAATTTAAAAAAAAAACAAGAAAAATCAAATATGTGTATGCTGAAAATGGGAGGGAACAAAAAGGCATATATAACAAAGGGTGCATAAATAAATGAATAACTGACAGGAATCTACAAATGGACTCAATAGCAAATGGAAATTTAGTGAATGACAAAGATTGCAAATCAATGTAGAAAAGATGAACATTTTCATAATTGGGAATAACTGGATGTTCAAAATTTTATTTTAACAAATTGGACCTAATATACTGCACACTAGGATAAACTGAAAAAGTCAAGCTTAAATGTTAAACAAACCAGTGCTGTAGTTTGGATCAGGAATGTTCTCTCAGTGCTAAAGACAAGGTCTCTTTATGTAGTTTACTTTGCAACCCTAATGGGAAGTGGTAGACCTTTCAGGAGATGGAGCCTACTAGAAAAAGTTCTCTGGGGAATAACTTCGAAGGAGATATTAGGACACTGACACCTTTTCTCTCTTTGTTTCCTAGTTATGGCAAGCTGGGAGTCTCCTGCACCATATGTTCATTGACATATTGTACTCCCTTACCACCGGCCCAAGGGCAGTAGAGCCAAGTGACCATGGATGAAACCTCTGAAACTGTGAACTTAAAAAGACCCTTTCCCCTTTAAGTTGCTTTCCTTAGGCATTGAGAAAGTTACAGTGAAAGAAAACTAAATAGTGTTTTATACAAGTATTAAGACAGAAAACATGAGTGACTGATTTATGAGCTAGTAATAAAAAAATGTTCATAAATATGATATAAAACCTAGCTTAGGTATAAGTAAAAATACTGATAAATGTGATCACATCAAAATTGTAATGTCAAAGGAAAAAATGGCAAATTAGAAAAATATTAGCAACATAAATGACATACAAAAAGTTAATGTCTCAAAGAACTTCGAAAAATTAAGAAGAAAATAATCAACAAATCAAAAGAAAACTAGAAATAGTCTGTGAAGAAAAATACAAATAACATTGCATTTGAACTTTTCCATTTCCTTCTAATAAGTGAAAACAAAAATGCAAACTTTATTGTAATGCCACATATCACTTAGATATCATTTTCATTTATCAATTTTATTCAAATTAATACACTTGACAATACACTCTAATCAAGACTAGACTTGGTTATTTATACCTGTGTTGGTTAGATGGTTAGGTGATTTAGGCCATTTTCCTGGCTGCCCACACTACTTGCTGGCATGTGCCTCTCAGAACCCAGTTTCATCGGCCTTCTGATATGGACTGAAGACCAGTGGTTCTCCAGAAACCCTTCAGACCTTCAGAGACATATTGGGACTTCTGAGGCATCCAGCCTTATGGACTGAACAGCTACCAAGTTCTCAGACTCTCCAGTGTGCAGATAGCTATTGTTGGACTATATCCCTCAGCCAATCCAACAAATCTCTTTTATAATATAAAATAGAATGTTAGATGATTTAATAGGAATGAAGAGGAATTTACCCAAGGCTAGAAAAACTACACACACATTTAACCTTTCATCTAACAATTACAATTTTAATGATTGCTTATAGATAAAATGAGCAAACAATATGAAAAGATACATGTATGTTATTTCTATTAAAAGACTGTTTAAAGAAACACCAGAAATAATATTAATATTATCCTTAGGGAATTTGGTAAAAAAAACTATGACATGCTCATAGAAGTTATGTTACAGTCATCTACTGGAACATTGCCTAAAGGAATAAGGAAGATTATGCAATGTAGTAAATGCCATGATATATCATATCGGGCTATGTAAAAATATATATGGCAGAATGGGCTAGAAAGACAATTGTGTAGTTAAAGGCACTTCCTTGCAAAGCCTGACGGCCTAGGTTCAAATCCTCAGTGCCCAAAGTGGTGAATGCATCTGGAATTTGTTTGCAGTGACAGGAGGCCCTGGTGTCCATGCTGTCCTCTCTCTCTTTCTCTGCCCCCTCCCTCCTTCCCTCTTTTCCTCCTTCCCTTTCTTCCTCTGCTTGCAAATAAATGATAAAATATTTTAAAAGGCAGGCTGCACAGTGGTGTAGATAGTCTGATAACTAATTTTATATATCAAAATGGCTGGGTGTCTAGGTTTTTGGTTAAACATTATTTCTGTATATGTCCATAAGGGTGCTTCTGGGCAGAAATAATATTTAAATATGTAGGTTAAATAAAAAGAACACAGACCTCCCTAACTGACTGGATGGGCTTCTACTATTTAAAGGCCTAAATAGAACAATAAGAGGGGTAAGAGAGAATTCTCTCTGCCTATTTCCAAGCAAAGATGGTGGTCTTCCTCTGCATTCAAATAAGAGAAAATCTCTGCAAGCTGAAAATAAAAACACTTTGTAAAGATATACAAATGAATCTGTGTATCAAATTGATGGCTTAATGACAGAAATTATACAGTGTGATTATAGAGCATAGTAAGTTGACCCTTTCAGTCCTCATGTGACATACTAGAAGAAAAAAAATAACTTCATAGAAATTGAAAGCCCTATTGTTTCTATTATCCATGGCAACAGAGGGATATGTGCTTTCCTTCCACTTTCTTTAAAATGGTCACTCTCTCTTATGTTTGTCCTCAGTTGCAGTGGGTTTTTTGTTCAGGACCATTAGCTAGAACTTGGATCAAAGGTCACTCTGTAATGTTAAAGAAGCCTGGGGAAAGTACCAGCATGTGGCTATCGTCCACAATGAGCTTTGATCAGAGAGACCTACAATGTTTACTAAAAGAAAAACAGATTTCTGTCAGAGTACTTGATGACCCACCAAAGGTTAGTGATAAGACCCTACTGCTGAAGACACCTTATGTATTTGACACGTAAAATGGAATGCAGTGGCTGGAAGAGAGTCAGTCCCCAGACAGTCAGTGCATCTAGTGCCAGAAGGTGCTACATGGGTGACTGGGAGAAAATTACCAATGTCTGTCCAAGCAACTCATTGTCTAACCTACTTAGCAGCAAATAACCTGTTTTAATGCTCACACAAGTGCAATAGTGAACACAGCCATGGTGGGGGACCAACTACTCTTGATTTGGCTAACTGATCCCCTCAGTGGTATGGGACCCATAGCTGGATCTGGGAAACAAGTCAGAACAATATCCAAACGTAAGCCCGTTCTCCATTATCAAGCTACCACCAATCAGGGGCTACAAGAAGGCCTACACCTATTAAATTCTCTATAAAAAAGTAAGGGTTGTCTCATTTGTTGAGTGCTAACTTACTCTCCATTGGAGAATCTGCTTCTCTTTTTCAGATAGATGTAAATCCTAAGGACAGAGCCACCCTATCATACCTCAAAAGGTCCCTGGCTGAAACTAAGAACAACTGGTGAAACAAGCAAGTATGCTATTTTCTTGGTGAACTGGGTACCAGCACAAAGGTGAAGGAGATCAACACAGAAAAAAATCAACTCCTACCAAATCATATATCCAGAGACCCAGAGCTTCCCAACACCTCATCACTGAAGTAGACCAAAAATCAACCCAACATGGCTCAGGGAAATTTTGAGGAAGAGGGGGCAGAAAGAATGTCAAGGCACATGTTAGGTCATGATATACAGAGACATTTATCCTACCCATAACTGTAGGCTAACTCCAGAATTCATGACCCATATACCTCAACAAGGAGGGGCCAGGGGGAGGGGGCAGGACATGGATGAGCCTAACAATGGAACCAAACTGACTGTATTCACTGAGTACAAAACTAATTAACAAAAAAAAAGGGCAGGGGGAAGAAGCCTGGGCAAGCCAGGTGTGGTGGTGCATGCCTTTAATCCCAGCACTTGGGAGGCAGTGATAGGAGGATTGCTGTGAGTTCAAGGCCACCCTAAGACTCCTTACTGAATTCCAGGTTAGCCTGCGCTAGAGTGAGACCCTACTTCAAAAACAAAAAAGAAAAAAAAAAAAAAAGAAGCCTGGGGAAATAGGGAGCAAGCTCATTACAATTACATAGGTGACCCATATACCATTATTGCATATCAGTCACATATCTTCCCTTTTCCATAAAATAGGAATCTTCAGTATGGAAGAAGGGGAGCATGTGCTAAGAGGCCACAGAAGCAAAGGGAGGAGGAATTGGTCAGAGTGATGTGAGAATGATGAGGTGGTTGCCTGGTGGCATTAGGTGGGAATGTCGCCCATGTAGACATACAGACTCTGCATGGGATAAGCAAAGATTTTACTTCTACCACCTTTGTCATGAGTCGGACTGTCATCTACTACTGCAAACCAGCCTTTAGAGGGCTTAATCTTGTGTCATGTTTGCATGTGTGAGGGTATATTTGCCCACCAGATAAGAGAGGTTCAATCTCTGATATAAGATTGTGCAGCCAGAGGTAGAACCCAGATTTCAACCCACACAGTACAGTTGGCCAAAGCAGCAGGACCTTAACCTGAAACCCTACTGGTAAGACTGGTTTGACTGACTTCAAAATAAAGGCCCCCATACCTGGAATCCATTTGCCATAGTCACAAACATCTAACAGCCAAACACTGTGCTAAGTGTTTGATATCAACTTTCTCATTAACCCAAGAGAAACCTAACAGTTATTTGGTGATTCCAAATGAGAACATCATAAATTCAAGAAGCTAAGCAATTTGTCTCCATTTTTTTAGCTGTTGAGTGTAGCAGAATGGGAATCCTTGCTTTTATTTGCCCTGGAAAGCTATTTGTGCAAAGGTTTTGTTTTTTAAAAAAATAAAAAAGAAATTCTTTTATTATTGACACATTCTTTTCCAGTATTAAACTAAAATTGTATGGTTTTAAATTTTTGCTTTTTTTGTTTACCTGAGTGGACAAAGAGATTTAAATTAAATATTTTTAAATATATTCTTTCCCAGTGGACAGTATATAAGTGAGAAGTAATTTTCTTAATGAAATATTAGTGAGTAGTGAGAGTTACAAATTCTGAATCAAGAATGAATGGCCTATATCAAATATACTTAAGTGATAAGACCTAAATTACATTGCAAGTAACATCCACCAGTGGGAAAGTGTAAAGAGATATGCTTCCTAGCACAGTGGCCAAGATGTGTTCTGGAAGACCACAGCATATAGAGTTCAACATGCTTGTGATGGTTTGAATTGTATAGTCATATATGATAAAGTCATGTGTTTTGAATGACTGGTCCCCAGCTGGTGACAATTTGGGAGGTAAAGCCCTGAAGAAGGTGTGTCACTGGGGTGGACCCCGAAGTTTCTTGGTCCCTGGCTTTCCAGTGTTATCTCAGCTCTCACTCTTGCTGCTGTCTTCTACCTGTTGTGGCATGGATTTGGTAGTAGTCAACATAGCATCCAGCAACTCTGTTTAAAGAAGTTCATACTCATCTGTCTGTTCTGTCATTGTCCTTGTCAACATAGCTGGAAAAGAATGACTGGTCAGGTTTTTTTTCACATGATTATGGTAGGCCTGGAAGCAAGATTATATATATATAATGAATATATGAATATAATGTCCTTCAAATCCCTTTTCTCAACTTGTGGGTGAGCAGTCAAAAGTTCACAACAGTGAGAAAACCTATATCTAAGATACTGCTGTATAAGGTTAATCCTGGTAAGCACCCCTTCATTTCTAATCACTATGCATTGTGTTATCAATGAATAATTATATCTAGTGAAGTATATACCAGATATGGAGGAAGTTGCAAAGGAAAACTAGATTTAAAATCCTTGGAAAATAAGTATTACAATAAGTAAAACAGATGGCTTTTATTTAAAGCACACCAAGTGAACAGTTTATGTGCCATTTGGCATGGCTTAGGTTAGTCTGGTCAAGAGCAGCCATAAAACAGAGATGTGGGAGCTGCCCCTCATAAGACCAGAGCTTTTAGAGGTAGGTAGGGAGGTGATGTCAAGCTTATTCATCTAGAGTATTCCTCAGCAACCCACACCACAGTGGCCCAAAGGCCAAAGACAAGATTTGGAGAAAGAGAGGGTATGAAGAAGAGAAGCAGGGCAGTCTGACGGTGTGCACAGCAGACTCTTTGTCTCTCACCAGTCCAGCTGACACTGAGAAACGGCAGCCTGCTTCAGCTGCATACTCCTAGCAAGGGGACTTCATTAGCCAGAGATAACCAGATGAGAGTATAAGAGAAAGGCAAGTTAGCAAGCATGAGAATCTGAGGCAAACCATCTTTTCGGCTTGATTGCACAAGATAAGCAATTTCTGTAGAGTGATATGAGTGTTAGGCATAAATAATTAGGAAAATGATACAATACTAAATGGAGCAATAAAGATTATGAGCACAATAGAAACTCAGAGGATGGATAAATATAGGTAGGCTGAGTAGAAAGGAAGCCAGATTCATGGGGCTTGAAGACTGTTCAGATCTGGCTAGGCAAAGAAAGGCAAGAGAATACATAGCAAGAGAGAAAACAGTGCCAGCAGCTAAAAGAAACAACCATTGTTAAAAAGCCTAAGCCAGTTAAGGAAAAACAGAACATTTCTCTTTTGTATCATTGTTCTGTCTTTAAACTCAGCCTCAGGAGCTCTTGCTCGCATTTTTGGCTGCAGTGAGCTCTGACTGGTCCCGTTTGGAAGCCCCAATCTGGAGTGGGCATTCGTGCCCATCCTCATTTTGGCTGTAGCTTTGCTGCAACTAATATAAACATGTGGCTTCCATTTTAAACAGAATCCTAGGATTTTCTATCCAGCTCAATCGTTGAAGAACTAGAGGCCACAAATCCAGTCAGACTGGGACTTTTTATACATCCTCATAATTTATGATTATTTGCCATGTGCCACTTAGAATGGTGCATTCTAATGGTACATCCATTTCCTAGTCATCCATATTCTAGCTTGGCTAGAGGAAAGGTCTTTTCTTCTTCCTTAGTTCTGTATTTCTTCTTATCCTCTGAGTTAAGGGGAAGAATGGGTCTGCAGATCATGCTACAAACACCAATAGATATTTTTTAAACCTACTTAAAACATTATACCAGAACACTCTTACTGGGACTGCAGTCATAGTTTGTGGTAGAAATGTAGATTTCAACTACACCTGTTTTGCCTCAGGGTTATATTGTCATCATATTCATGATTCATTTTTATGTTCTCTCATCTCCTTACCCCACCCCTTCCTTTTTCTTCCTTCCCTTCCCCCTTTCCCTTCTCTCCCTCTCTCCTTCCCTCCCTTCCTTCTCACTTTCTTTTTCTTTCAAAACAGGGTCTTATTATATAGCCCATGTTGGTGGGAACTCAGTGTGTTTATGCCTCGCCCAAAACTCATGGTTCTCTGCCTCAGCATGACCAAGTGCTGGAATTATAAATGTGTCCCATCATGCCCAGCTTAGATTCGTTTAACTTGGTTTATTTCTCCCCTTCTCTTTCTCCCTTCTCTCTTCCTATCTTTCCTTTCTTCTCTTCCTGCCTTTCTTCCCCCACCTCATAAGGAACTTGAAGATAGACAAGCTTAAAGATAAAAAGATAAACAAGTGTGATTAAATTCTTTGCCTCCACTCTTCCTCCATCTGTTCTGTTCTTCTTTCCTCCATGTTTGCATTCCATTTTTTAAATAGGCCATCATTTTTAATTGATAACTCAATCTCTATACACAGTATTGCACACATTAAGAATATACAAATAATTCTATTTATGATACAACCTCATCAACACTGACATGAAATCATTCATCTAGGTTTTGTTGCAATTTGTGCTAGGTATTTTAGTAAATAGCACAGCTATTAAAAACTTAGCTACTTCATGAGAATCAGATTTCGTACAAAGTTACTTCATATCACAGATAACCTAGTATGTAAAACCCAGGAGCATCAATCAATTAAATGAGGACTACCTTGAAAGAATAATTGGAAGCCATGTATGGTGGCACTTGCCTCTAATTAGCACTCAGAAAGCTGAGGCAGGAGGATCATAAGCTTGTCTGTGCTACACTAGACTCTGTCTCAAAAGAAAAGCTGGTGATAAAGGTGTTAGGCTAAAATATTTTAAAAAATTGGACACTAAATTTAAGAAGCAGAAAGTATATGCATACAGTGCATTTTAAGCAAAGAACTCCACGTTTTTTTTCCCACAAATATACCATACTCTAAGAGTAACTATAGGCTACTTACCTTCCTGATAAATATAAACCACTGTTTCCAAGTGCTCCAGAAACAAGATGGTAGTTCATATAAAAATAAGAATTTTTCCATTTAAAATAAATGGCTACAAATTCCATAGAAAGTTACAAAAAAATTCAATATGTTGACATACAAGGAAGCCAGCCTCCCACTTAAGTTCATGACGATGCTTCAGTAGTGAGCATATATGTCCTCTGAAAGGGAGGAGAGAGATGGCTTGTCCTAGCTCTCCTCTAATTTGCACAGGACGTACATGGACAAAACCCTTTGGCTTCCTTGGAGCTATCTCTCTTCACATACAGAATTGAGGGAGTCAAGCTGATGGATGTTAAATCTTCCAATTAAAAAAGGTCTACAAAGTTGGGCATGGTGGCATACCCCTTTAATCCCAGCACTTGGGAGGCAGAGGTAGGAGGATCGCCATGAGTTCAAGGCCACCCTGAGACTACATAGTGAATTCCAGGTCAGTCTGAGCTAGAGTGAGACCCTACCTTGAAAAACCAAAGATTTAAAAAAAATAAAATAAAAATAAAAAACAGAAAAGGTCTACAAAAGCCTTGAGCTCCCATTTTGATGCCGACAGGGTACTTCGCAAAGGAGGTGGTGTTAAGCTGGGCCTAGTGGCTCTCACTTTCTGATACTCAGAAATCATGTGCATGAGAGTTCAAGGACATATTTGTCTGGTGCTGTCTAAGTGTTCCCAAATGAGTCATCTGACAATGGTATTGTTGATAAAATGCAAAAGGCCATGCCACATTTGGATAGAAAGACAAGGCACCACCATAATGTCACCCACAGTTAGGACTTCTTGCCTGTGGTACTTGGAACCAGCAAAAGGGGTGATAAAATGCCTGGGAGATGCACACTGAAAAATTCACTAGAGATTGAATGTGAGCTCACCTATCAACCTTCCCTGACCTCCTTCCAGAAAAACACTGGCCATGAGCTGGTTTGAATACAAAGGATGCCACAGAAAGTTAAGTGCAGTGTGGATTTTTTTTTTTTTTTTCTGTGCAGGGCAGAAAAATGATCCAAGGACAGAAATAACTTTTCATCTGTCCCCCATAGAGGATATAAAGATCACATCTGCTGGAGTCTAACATTTTCCAATTGCATCACTTTATTTTCCCCATAAGGTAGCCACACATCATCAACCTTGAGCATACAACAGTCACATGATCCCTTCAGCTCAATCATGGGCCATCTCCAAATCTCCTGCAGCTTGGAGCCAGGAGCCTCAGTTGTCACATGTTAAAGCTTTCTCCACAGCCACAAGTTCCTTTGATGTTTGGGTTATGGAATACAAACTCACTACATGATTTGTTCTTCAGTATAACACAGTTCTGTTCCTAAAACTGTTAGTAGTACTTTTTTCTCAATGAACACTTTGACTCCATATTGAACAACTGCTTCATTAGAATCTCCTTTTGTCTTTTTATATTCCAGAGCATAAGAAAGGCCATAACAGCCCCTGGTTCAAAAACCCACTTTCATACCTACCAGGTGTCTAAAACATCAGTTTGGAGTCCTGGATGCTCATGTTTGCTGGTTTTTTGGTGGTGTCTCTCTGCTATGAATCTTCCTCCTTTATGGTGTTTGCCTCTGGATTCCATAAGCCTGAGAAAGTCCTTTCTTCCCATAAGATGTTTCTGTACTGGTGTTTGTCCTAGCAACAAAGGTAACTTTAATAAATATTTAACTGTAAAAAATATACTAGACATCAAAAAATTCCTGATGGTTTACTGCTTTAAGCCACAGTGACTGGACTTTGCTGATCATTTACCAACTGCTATTCTGATGATTTTTAAAAAATTTATTTTAATTACAGATGGATATATTACGTATATAAACAACACATGTTGGCACCATCCTTTCCCTCCTCCATGCCCCTTTTCTGAAGAGGTCTTCCTTCTGTAGATGCAGGTCAACCCTGTGGGGATTGTGGGTCATGCATTATGAGGGGAGGAGACAATGTCTTTGTGCAAAATGTCCCAACTTGTGGCTCCAACAATCTTTCTATCTCCTCTGCCACAAAATTCCCTGAGCCATGTTGGGTTCATTTTAAGTCTACTTCAGCAACAGGCACTAATGAGCCTCTGCATCTCTGGTTTAATAGGTATTAAGTGTCCACAGTGTCTATCTCCTTCACTCTTGTGCTGATATCAGATTCACTAAAAAAGCAGTACTCTTGTTCATTTCCCCAACTTCTCTGTGGTTTCAGATGGGGCTGGGGTGGAGTGTACTGGGTTGTTGATATCCTCAGGTCCAGCTTCCATATGAAAAAGAGAAGCATATTCTCCAACAGAGAGTGAAGTCTGAAACAGTTAAATGGGATAACCATTATTAATTTAGACAGAATTTAAAGGGTATAGACCCTTTTATAGCCCAAGATTAGTGGGAGCTTGACAATGGAATGCAGATGATTCTGACTTGTTTCCAGTTCAAGATATGGTTTCCTTTCCACTGAGTGGATCTGTTAGCCAATCCAAGAGCAGTTGGTTACCCACCATGGCTGTGTGCCACTATTGCACTTATGTGAGCATCACATCAGGTTGTTTACTTATGAGTCACTTAGACACTGAGTTGCTCAGACAGATGTTGGCCACATTCTCCTGGTAGCTCATGTATTGCCTTCCAGCACTACATGGTCTAATTGTCTGGGCACTGACTCTCTTCTGATTTCCAACCAGGTCTCTCCATGCTCTGGACTGACAGCATATGGTGTCTTCAGGAGTCTTACCATTAATCTCTGTTCAGCAATCAAGTGATCTGACAGAAGTCCATCTTGTTTGTTTTGGGAGATGTAGTGGGTCTAGCTGATCAAAAGATCATTGTGGATGTAAAACACACACTGGTACAGGTAATTACAGGCCAATGCCAATGGAAAAGAAAAAAGAAAAAGACAGAAGAAAAAGAAACAGAAGAAACTTAAGGTTGGTTTTCATCTCATCTCATGTTCTCCATGACTCTTCACTTTAGATGCTCCCTCTAAGGTCTTCTTGAGGGTTCCAACTTCTACTCTAACTTCTAGGACATACAATTTGATGGTACCAGTTTAATTTGGGTTCAGTTTTGTGTTCTGCCCCCACCCTTCCTACTCTCCAAAGCCCAACCCTCCCTATTGTCCAAGCCTTAAGATGCCATTCAGGTATGTCAGCAACTTGGACTGATCCAAGTTAGGAACCACAGATGAGTGACGCCCTGTGACAACTGTCTGTCTGTGATTATATGAGTTTTCTTAGAATGATCTGTTCGAAGTTCAACCATTTCTCTACAATTTCCATTGTGTCATTTTTTTTTTTCTTACTGCTAAGTAGAATTCCATCATGTAGATGTGCCACATCTTGGTTATCCTTTCATCCAATGATGGGAACCTGGGTTGATCCCAGTTCTCAGCTATTATGAATTGAGCAGCTATAAACATGGTTGAACAAATATCTGTGAACTGAGAAGATGGGGAGCTTTTGGGGTAAATGCCCAGTAAGTGAATAACAGGGTCTTTTGGTAGCTCTATATTCATCCTGTTTAGGAGTCTCCATATTGCTTTCCATAGTGGTTGTACCAGGTTATATTCTCACCAACAGTGAATGAGGGTTCCTATTTCTCCAAATCCTGGCCAACATTTGCTTTCACTTAATTTTTTTATGTTTGCCCTCCTTGCTGGGGTAAGGTGGAATCTCATAGTTGTTTTAATTTGCATTCTGCTAAAGGTTAGGGACGTTGAACATTTTCTTGAGTGAGTGTTACCCATTCGTAATTCTTCCTCTGAGAACTCCCTATTCAGCTCTCTGCCCCACTTTTGAGGTGGGTTGTTTGATTTTTTTTTATTGTTTAGTTTTTTGAGTTCTTTGTAGATTCTGGATAATAGGATTTTGTCAATGGTATAGCTGGAGAAGATTTTCTCCCATTCAGTTGGTAATCTATTGGCTCTGCTTATGGTATTTTTGTCTGTGCAAAAGCTTTTTAGCAACATGAAATCCCATTGGTTGAGTGATTGTTGCATTTCCTGGGTTACAGGGGTTTGGATCAGGAAGTCTTTCCCAGTTCTGTATAATGGTGAGTGCCTCCTATGTTTTCTTCCAGTAGTTGAAGAGTTTCAGGTCTCATATTGAGGTCTTTAATCCATCTGGACTTGATTTTTATGTATAGCAAAATGAGTGGGTCTAACTTCATTTTCATACATATGGTCATCCAATTTGCCCAACACCATTTGTTGAAAATGTTGTCTTTCCTCCAGTCTACATTATTGGTACTCTTGTCAAAGATCAAGTAGATGTAGTTACTTGACCTGAGGTTTCCAATTCTGTTCCATTGGTCTATGTTTCTGTTTTTATTCCAGTACCAGGCTGTTTTCGTCACTATGGCTTTGTAACATAGCTTTAGATCCACTGTGGTGATACTGCCAGAGGGTTTTTTGTTGTTTGTTTTGTTTCTTTGCAAAGGATATGTTTGGATAATCTGAGGCATTCTGCCATTACATATGAATCTTAAGATCATTTTTTTTAATGTCTATGAAGAATGATGCTAGCATTTTTATTGGTATTGTGTTAAATATGTATATTACTTTTGGTAGAATTGCCATTTTCACAATATTAATTCAACCCATGCAGGAGTATCAGAGGCCTTCCTATTTTCTAAAGTCCTCCTTGATTTCTTTTTTGAATTTTTTAAAAAAAATATTTTCATTATGTAGGTCTTTCACATTCTTGTATAGTGTCATTTCAAGGTATTAATTTTTTTGGCTATTACTATTGATAATAGGACAGCCACACTGATTTCTTTCCCTGTACATTTGTCCTTTGCAAATAGAAAAGCTACTGACTTTTACACATTGATTTTGTATCCTGTCACTTTTTTTTTTAATTTTATTTATTTATTTGAGAGCGACAGACACAGAGAGAAAGACAGATAGAGGGAGAGAGAGAGAATGGGCGAGCCAGGGCTTCCAGCCTCTGCAAACGAACTCCAGATGCGTGCGCCCCCTTGTGCATCTGGCTAACATGGGACCTGAGGAACCGAGCCTCGAACCGGGGTCCTTAGGCTTCACAGGCAAGCACTTAACCGCTAAGCCATCTCTCCAGCCCAAAGATGATTTTTTTGTTTGTTTGTTTTGTTTTGTTTTTCGAAGTAGGTTCTCACTCTAGCTCAGGCTGACCTGGAATTCACTATGTCATCTCAGGGTGGCCTTGAACTCATGGCAATCCTCCTACCTCTGCTTCCTGAGTGCTGGGATTAAAGGCATGTGCCAACATGCCTGGCTCAAAAGATGCTATTTTACATCATGATGCTCATCAGTTTATAGGGAACAGAGGCAAAATGAGGGGGTTTGAATTAGGTGTATCGTATAAACTTGTGTATTTTGAATGCTTGGTTCCAACCTGATGACAGTTTGGGAGGTGGAGTCTTGCTGGAGAAGTTGTGTCATTGGGAGTAGATTTATGTGTGTTATAGCCAGATCCCCCCCTTGTTAGAATTTGGCTCACTTTCCAGCTGCTGTTTGCACCTTGCTGTTGACAAGGAGGTAATGTCCAGCCTCTCTACTTGCAAGGCTTTCCCTTGCCATTGTGGAGCTTCCCAAATAAATCCTCCTTCCCATAAGCTGATTTTTTGATGGGGGTTTTATGCCAGAAATATGCAGGTAACTGTAATAAAGGAAAAATAAGAATATAAGAGAATTATCAGAAAATAATACAAGAAATAATTTCTAGGGTACGACTGGGAGTTCGGAATCATTTGGGTAAGCTAACACTTCCGTTGCAGCTACCTTTTCACTATTGGGATAAAATACCTGACAAGAAGCAGTTTATGGAATAAAGTGTTTATTTCAGGCTTACAATGTCACAGGGAAGTTTCATAATGGAGGGGGAAAGCACAGTATAAGCAGAGGCTGGACATCACATCATTCCACAGCATCTTACAGGAATCAGCAAGAGAGTGAGGTAGCTAGCACTGGCAAGTTTGGCTAACAAACCTTGAAGTCCACCCTCGATAAACACCTCCTCCAGCAAGGGTACCTCTCAAACTGTCACCAGCCCAAGATTGGGTATGAGGTTTAATCGCAGACATGTGAGGCTATGAGGGACATTTTAAATTCAAAGCCATAAGTCCTTTATTTCATAAAAGAGTGTCATTTAATTCACAAATAATAGGGATCATAAACAGAGTTCATATTTGTAGTAAATAGAAACATCTAGACAGGAGAGGACCTATGTCTAATTAATAGAGCAGTCAGTAAATTGATAAATCTAAATGTAGGGAATATCTATTATCAGTGAACATGAAGTAACAGAGTGTCTTTTAGAGCTTTGGTTTTTATTTTTTAATGTTCTTTTTTATAACTTCCAAAGCCATGTAGACAATATAGCATGATCATAATCCCCTCCTACAACCCTCTTTTTCTCCTCCCCAATAACTCCTCAACTGAATCTCTTTTTCTTTCCAACTAGTCTCTCTTCCATTCAGATGTCATCATTTTTTCCCCTCCTATTATGCAGGTCTTGTGCAGCTTGTGGCAGCCACTGTGAGATCATGGATACCATAAGCGCCTTTGTGGCAGCTGTGGCTTTAAAACTCATTCTTCCTATGTCTTGGTCTTTTCTCCCTCAAGTCTAGGTGTCTCTCCTGAAGCAGAAATGCTCCAGACCTTTTATTGTCCCCTCCTTGCATACCAGTGGATGTAACCTGTAGTCTGTTTCAAAATCCTTGCAAAACAATGTCCAGTTTATTTTGATAAACATGTCAAACTTCCCATGATGCTTTTAATCTTCCTATAACCATAAACCATTTAAAACGTGTTGTTCAGTCTGAGGTAGTTCTTTTTTGTTGTTGTTACTGTTGTTGTCGTCGTCTTTTATTTTTTCAGGGGAGGGTCTTGCTCTAGCCCAGGTTGAGCTGGAATTTACTATGCAGTCTCAGGCTGGCCTCAAATACACAGCGATCCTCCTACCTCTACCTCCCCAGTGCTTGAATTAAAGGTGTGCACCACCATGTGGGCTACTTCTCTTTTTATACCTCATCTGATCTTACCCCTAGATTAGGTATCCCTATTTTGTGATCTTCCTTTCTGGATCTTTTTGGAAAGCAAATTTAATGAAGTGTAATATTAATATCAACAGGACAGTAATAGTTCTTTAAAGGCTAGTGCCATCAATGCTGGAGGGGATCTCTTGCATTGATTTGTATTAAATTTGGTTTTCTTCTATCCTTACTTTTAAAATACTTATTTATTTGCAAATGAGAGAGGGTGGGGTAGACTGGGTGTAATGTTAATCTCAACAGAAAAGTAATAGTTCCTTAAGGGCTGGTGCCATCAATGCTGGAGGGGATCTCTTGCATTGATTTGTATTACATTTGGTTTTCTATCCTTACTTTTAAAATATTTATTTATTTGCAAACAAGAGAGGGTGGAGTAGACTGGGTGCATCAGGGCACAGAGCCACTGCAATCCAGGTCCAGATGCATGTGCTAGCTTTACATAGGTACTGGGAAATTGAACCCAGATTGATAGGCTTTGCAGGTAAGCATCATCTCCAAAGCCCTGTCCTCACTTTTAAGCTACTTATAGGTAGCTGGCAGAGGGAAAAAAAATCAAGCAATTGATAGTGTTTATTACAGCTAAACAACAGTATGCAAATTCTAGAGATGCCTAACCTCTAAGTAAGCACACAGGTCAGGTTCTATAAGACTTGATCAGCAAGTAATGGATGTTCAAAAGTTTCATATATTCCCAGTCTTAAAAGTGGTTAATACTAAAACTTACACTTTTTACCTGAAAAATGGCTTGTATTTTAAGTTGATTCTATATAAGTAAGCTATCATTTAGGAGCTATATTGTACATCTTCTATTTTTCTTTCTCGTTTTGAGACAATGGCTCACTGTAGCCCAGGCCATCCTTAAACTCGAAGCAGTCCTGCTTCAGCCTCCTAAGTGTTGGAATTACAGGCATGAAGCAGCACCAGGTGTACTTACAGCTTATCATGTATTTTAAAACCTGAAGAGAAACTTCTGAGTATTCATAGCACATTAAAATTCAGTAATGTTGTCATTATTGCTAAATTAGTGGTATTCGAAAAGTCAGCTCTAGGCATTTATTGGCTCAGAATAATGTAATCTAGACCTACTTTAAATCAAGCCAATATTGCCCAACAGTTCTTTCCCTGGTTAACCTCCGGGGTATGTGAGGGAAGGTCAGGGCTAAAGTCTCCTAGGAAGTAACAGGAAGCCCGGCTGCTTTGCCAGAGAAGCCTGAAAAAAAATGTACACACACACACACACACACACACACACACACACACACACGTTTAGACACGCACAAAGGGGGAGGGGCAGCAAAATGAGTTGCTGAGTAAAATTCCTCTCCTCAGCACTCAGCTACAGGCTGTGGAATAGGCTTACGCATGCACTTTTTAAAATGGGTTTCGTCTCCTTTCTTTCCTCATCTGAGTGATGGGCAGAGTACCCTGCCATTGTGGCTGGATTCCAGCCACACGTTGTGGTGGGAGCAAAGGGAGACAGGTTTCACTGCACGTGCCCGCGGTAATTCTTACTCTTTCCAGCGTGGAAAGCGAACGGCCGAGCACGGGACTGCTACCGAGCTCCAGCACCGCGGGAAGAGCACCGGAGCCCCGCCCCGGCCCGCCTCGCCCCGCCCCGGAGGCGGAGCAGGCCTGGCCCCGCCCCCTCGCGTAACCCGGATACACACCCACGCTCCCCTTTCACCTCGCGGCCGTTGGCTAACGTGGAAGTCGGACAGACCTGCTGGCTGCGGAGCCCGGGCCGTTGTGCCGCCGGGCGAGTCGTCTCGTGCTCCACGCGGCTCGGCCTCGTTTTTTTTATTTTTTATCCTTTGTCCAGCCCCGGCCTGGGCGATGGGGCGCGCGGGCGCCGGGGGGCGGGCGCCGGTGTAGCCCGAGCGAGCGAGCGAGCGAGCGAGCCGAGCGGGCGGCGCGTGCCCGGGGCGCGGCGAGGCCTGAGCGCCGCCGCCGGGGCCTCCCGCCATGGCCCCCATGGGCATCCGCCTGTCCCCGCTGGGGGTGGCCGTCTTCTTCCTGCTGGGGCTCGGCGTGCTCTACCACCTCTACTCGGGCTTCCTGGCCGGCCGCTTCAGCCTCTTCGGCCTGGGCGGGGAGCCGTCCGGCGGGGCGGCGGAGCCCGCGGCCGCGGCCGACGGAGGCACGGTGGACCTGCGCGAGATGCTGGCCGTGTCCGTGCTGGCGGCCGTGCGCGGTGGCGACGAGGTGAGGCGCGTCCGCGAGAGCAACGTCCTCCACGAGAAGTCCAAGGGGAAGACGCGCGAGGGCGCCGAGGACAAGATGACCAGCGGCGACGTGCTGTCCAACCGCAAGATGTTCTACCTGCTCAAGACCGCCTTCCCCAGCGTGCAGGTGGGCAGCCCACGGGGCGGCCCGCCCGCGCCCGGCCCGGCCCGTCGCCCCCAGCCCGGCCCACCCCAGCTCCCGTTTGGCACGCGTGCACGTGGACTCCCAGAAGTTCACGTGCGCAATGTCGTGCACACGGTTCCCGGGATGGCTGGGTGAGGTGGCAGGTAGTCCGATTCACGTCCGGCCTCTTCAGGCCTCTTCTCCCTGCTCGTGGACCTGAACTGTGGGTGGGCTGTGATGCAGACCCTGGAGCACTGATAAAGTGAATGACACCCATGTCTCAGGCACTTAGTTCTCCAAATGGAAGGGTTGGGCCAGAACCCTACTGGATTTCCTGCCCACAGCGGTCGTGCTTGTTGCATTGCTGATAGTATTTCAGAGCAAAGGAACGAAGGGGGGGTGGGGGGAAGGGGGCTACTACTTCCCTGGGTTTGTACAGGGACCCTTGATTCAAGCATCTGCATAGATGGTTCACAGCAACTTCATGTCAGCTGTGTATCCATGCACTTGATGAAAGATTCATAGGGAGGCCAGAAAATGAGAGTTGAATAAGCTTGTTTGTTTGTTTGAATAGGTTTCTTTTAACACTTTTAGAATTCATCTTTCTATTGGAACTGCTCTCCCCTACCACCCCCCCCCCCCTTTTTTTTTCTTTTCTCAGACAGGGTTTCTCTAGGTATCACAAGCTGACCTGAAACTCACGGTGTAGTCGAGCCTGGAGTTGAACTCCTCTTGTCTTAGTCTTAGCCTCCTGATTTCTGGTTTTACAGGTATCTGTCACCATCATCAAATAATGGTGATTTTTAATTTATTGTAGTTTCAGAGGAAGCATTCAACATAATGATGCAGTGTCTTTTAAATGTTTGTAACACAGAACAGTAGGTTTTGGCTACTAGACAGAAAAGTTGTTTCCATTGGAATTTTTATTAGATGAACAGTGATAATGAAACCCCGGTTTCGTTGAAGGGAGTCTCACCTTTTGCTTTTGCTCTTGGAAGAATTAGTGTTGTCATGGTAGAATTTCATATCAGATTTAACTCTTTGTAATCTCATATTACTGCTTTTCTTTTCTCTCCCTCTCTGCCTTCGTCCCATTCATTTCTTTTGTCTTCCACTCTCTTTGAAACATTGGACGTCACCTTATATAAACTGCTGGAGACCAGATGTAATTCACATTAATAGAATCTTCTTTCAAATGCTTTCTCAAGCAAACACAGAATATTCCCACTTTTTCTTTTACTCTACCCTGCTTTTTTTAAAAAAATGTTTTTATTTATTTATTTGAGAGTGATAGGCAGAGAAAGAGATAGAGAGAGAGAGAAAATGCGCACGCCAGGGCCTCCAGCCACTGCAAACGAACTCCAGACGTGTGCACCCACTTGTGCATCTGACTAACGTGGGTCCTGAGGAGTCAAGCCTCGAAACACGGTTCTTAGGCTTCACAGACAAGCGCTTAACCACTAAGCCATCTCTCTAACCCCTACCCTGCTTTTTTCATGGCAAATAATAGTTGCCTTTGTTTGTATCGAGATGCAAGGTGAGCGTATAAGATATCTTTTTTTTCTTAAAAAATACTTTTTTATTTTATTTATTTGGAAAAAGAGAATGAGAATGGGCTTCCAGAGCGTCTAGCTGCTGCAAACAAACTCCAGATACATGTGTCTCTTTGTGCATCTAGTTACTCGGGTACTGGGGAATTGAACCCAGGTCATTGGGCCTTACAGGCAAGTTCCTGAACTGCTGAGCCATCTCTCCAGCCCTAAAATATATTTCTTCCCAAAAGAACATGTGCTTCTCCGAGAGTTGATGGAAGAAATGATAGTTTCAGGAATGTTGATATATGACAGTACCCTAATAACCACATACTGAATGTATTATATCTGCCCTGATACTGGCTATATTTGACTTCATTTGATTCTTAGAACAACTTTAAGAAAAATTTTACTCACACCGTTTTACAGATGTCAGTCAGTGTCAGGACACTTGACAGCTATGTGAATATTATTGTCCTGAACTTGAATAAAGTTAAGTCACTTGCCTAGACAGCTTTAACTTCTTGGTTTTCTGTAAAATCAGAATAAGTAGTCATCGGTAATCAGTGGAGACGTAAGTACTGCAGGCACAAAATAAAAGAGCAGGCACAAGAAATGCATATGGCAGAATTACAGTGGCAGAGATTAAAAAGGAAGCCTGGTCTAGAGGCTTGAGTCTATATGCTGAGTTTTAGGCACTTAGAGATGAATGAAGCCAATTAGGAGACTGTATGTGAGAGAAAAAGACCAGAACTCAAGTAATGGGGAAAGTAATGCTTTGCTTAATTTCACTAGCTAATTTTCCTTAGTCCTTAACTAGTAGCAAACTGAGAATTAAACTTTTTAATGTCATTGTTAATTTATCTGTAGAACGAGGAATGTTAAATAAATTGTAGCTTCCATTTTGCAAGTAAAGAAGTTGAGATTTGAAAAGGCTAAATAATTTGTCAAGGTTTCACATCTAGAAAATAAAATTAGGATTTCTAATTGTGTATTTGAGAGTCATATGCTGAAGGTAGATTTGCTACCAAACAGGTTATATCCTGTCTAATACTGGATATATGCAGTATAGGTGATGCAATAGCACTGTACTCTTAACCACAATATTGCAAGTGAATGGAAGGACTCATAGTGTGTGTGGAGAATAGTGTGGAGGGAACAAAAGGAGAACAGTTAGGAGGACTTTTTAGGTGAGAGATGGTGTGTTTTGAATTGGAGCTGTGGTTGTAGGGAAGATAGGACAAATAATGAAAGAATATTTAGAAATGCTTTAGAAAATGACTGTTCTGGACTGGAGAGATGGCTTAGTGGTTAAGACATTTGCCTTAGGACCCAGGTTTGATTCCCCACTACCCAAGTAAGGTCAGATGCATCAGGAAGCGCATGTATCTGGAGTTCGTTTGCAGTGGCCAGATGCCCAGGCGTGCCCTTTCTCTCTCTCTCTCACTTCTTTCTCTCTCAAATAAATAATAAAATCTTAAAAAGATCCTTAAGTGACTGTTCTTTCTAAATTTATTTTTAATTTTTTAAATATTTATTTATTTACAAGGAGGAAGCGAATGGTCTCCTGACACTACAAATGAACTCGATGTATGTTCTGCTTTATGCATCTGGCTTTACATGGATACTGAGTGTGTGGTAAATCAGTCTGCGTAGTATGTGTAAGGCCCTGGGTTTGAGAGGCTTAAGCACCAAAAATAAAAAATAAGAAGCTGGGCATGGTGGTACACACTTTTAATTCCAGCACTTGGGAGGCAGAGGTAGAGGTAGGATCACCATGAGTTCAAGGCCAGCTTGGGACTACAGACTGAGTTCCACGTCAGCTTGGGCTATAGTGATGCCCTTCCTCAAAACAAAAATAAAACAAGGCCTGTCTACATTTATAGCTTTCACAGTTGAGGTTTTATTGCTGGTTAAAGGGTATGCATATGTGTGACAGGTTAGAGAGGTAGGAATATAATTGCCATTTTACAGTTAATAAATCCCTTTGCTGTTTCCAAGGGAAGATGACAAGGAAGTTGCCTATATGAGGTTGAAACGCAGAAGCATGTCTACTTTAGAAATAAATTTGAGTCATCAGTGTTGCAGTGTTAATTGAAACTGGTGTGGACAGAATTTTCTAGGGAGAAAATATAAGGAAGAAGAGAAGATCAAAGCCTAGGGCAAAAGGTAATAAAAGATGAAGAGTCATTTAATACTAGCCTTTATGTAATGCTTACTCTGTATTAAAGGCTATATTGAATTTATTTTACTTTTTATTTCTATAATTTTTCATAAAAGACTTAACACCTGCTTCTTCTACCATTGAGCTTAAGGAAGTTGCCTTATGTGTTATATTGGACTAAGAAGATACTATAGGTCTTTTTTTATTTCCAGAGTTGACATACAAACTTTCTCCCCCCCCCCCCCCCGTCTCTCTCTATCTATCTATTCATCCATCCCTATGGTTTTTTTCTTCTTTTTTATTGACAAGTTACATAATTACAGACAGTAAACCATGGTAATTACCCACTACCACGTTCCCATTTGCAACTACACTCTCCATCTTATCTCCTCCCTCTCTCAATCAGTCCCTCTTTTATTTTGTTGTCATCATCTTTTCCTCCTATTATGATGGTCTTCTGTAAGTAATGTCAGGCACTGTGAGGTCATGGATATCCAGGCCATTTTGTGTCTGGAAGAGTGCATTGTAAGGAGTCCTACCCTTCTTTTTGTTCTTCTCACCACCTCTTCTGCAATGAACTCTGAGCCTTGGAAAGTGTGATAGAGATGTTTCATTGCTGAGCACTCCTCTGTCACTTCTTCTCAGTGCTATGGTGCCTTTTGAGTCATCCCATAGGTCACCACTATCTGAGAAGAGAAGCTTCTCTTACCAAAAAATGAGAATAGCATTAATACATGGGTATGAACATTAAGAAAAGTACTTACCATGCAGTTTGGTGAGCATAGTATATACATTTCAGCAAGCATTACACCCCTAGGACTCATGACTTTCCCTGTCATAGGTTTTCAGTATCAGGCATATATTCCCTGTAGATCAGGCCCCCAATCGAATCAGACAATGGTTGGTTTCCCCCATAACAGATGCCACTATTGCACCCTTTGGCTCATTTGGCCTTGCTGGCCAAACTTAAGGGTTGTAATGTCTACTGTTTATCTCCACTGGTGACTCCCCTCTCACCCATGGAGCTGCATGCAGTGTAGTTTTTTCCAGCTTTCTTTCAGCTGGTCTACACATAGGAGGTTTTCAGCTCAGCTCCAGCAGGATTTCTCAGTGACTTTTCATCCCTATCATGTGGAGTCTTCAGCAATATGGTCTCTGTAGGTCTTTTTTATACAGTATTTTTGTTGTTGTTTTGTTTGTTTCCAAGGTTGTGTCTCATAACCAAGTTGACCTGGAACTCACTCTGTGGTCCCAGGCTGTTCACAGACTGATAGCAGTCCTCCTATCTCTGCCTCCCCAGTGCTGGAGTTAAAGGCATGTGCCACGATGCCCAGATTTATAGTAGTTATTTCTAAGATCTGAGAAATGAGCACATGTCCGACTGTTTCATGAATATGTTTGAGGGAAGAGTTGTGGTAATATGTTAAAGAGCTTGGAGTAGAGGCTGAAAAATGGCTCAGCGGTTAAGGCATTTGACTGCCAAACCTAACCACCCGAGTTAGATTCCCCAGTACCCACATAAAGTCAGGTGCACAAAGTGGCACATGCATCTGGAGTTTGTTTTCAGTGGCTAGAGTCCCTGACATGCCTATACTCTCTCTGTCTCTTGGTGTTTGCAAATAAACAAACATTTTTTTTTTTGAAGATAGTAGTAGAATCAGCCATTTTTAGATTTTGAAAATACTGTTCTCCAAAGAAACAACTGATAAGAGATCTGTTATGAAAAATCTGCTCATAGGATGCTGATATGTCCCATAGATTTTAGCCTGCAAGTTACAGGTGCAGGCTTGTTGGTGGTGTGGCTCAGCTCAAATCCAAAGGCCAAGAAACCATGGAGCCTGTCAGAGGATGGGAGAGGACTCATGACACAGTTCAGGTAGTCATGCAGAAAGGGAAAATTCCCTTCCCATTTTCTTCTATTTAGGCTTCCAAAGCCTACTACCCCAACTGCTAATTTCATCCAAAAACATCTTCACAGACACATATAGAAATGATGTTTACCCAAATATTTGATACCATCTCATCCATTATAATTGACATGTGAAGTTAGCCACCACATTTACTGTGTGAAAGTTACATATCCAAAACTAAATTATTACATAGTGATTTTTGTAGAAATGCAGTAGATAGTTGGTCCCTCATAAAGGCATTAACCAAAAGTCCCTTCATCCCCATACTGAACTACCACACTAATAACATCACTTGTTTAGACTGTGAGGCTATTTCTGCATGTATGCACTTTGAGAAATTGTGCTCCAGTTGTTCCAAATAGATAAGTTAACATGCTAACATGCAGAACACTCGACTCTCACTTTGTCTCAACACTTGTGATATTTGAGTCACCCTCATGGTCATGGCCATTTGAAAAGAGAAGCTTCTGTAGCCAAAGGTGAGAACTGCATTAATATACGGGCAGAAACATAAGTATTTAGAGGACAGTTTGGTGGGCATATATATCCATTTAGCTAAACAATCATAGTAGTTTCCCCCTTAGGGCTTAAGAGCTTTTCCAGCCATAGGCTTTTGATTAGGCTTTTAGTACTAGGCAGGAATTCCCTCTTGTGTAGCAGGAGCACCCCTCTAGTCCAATGTGTTCCCCATAATGGACTTGCCACCATTCCACCAGTTGGTACATTTGGCCTGGCTGGTCAGCCCTAAAGCTTGTAGAATCCACTGCTGGTTAAGACCATTTATAACTTTTTCCTTCAACAGGCTGCATAGGTCTTTCTAGCATCATGACTGCTTGATTTCTCAGTTCAGTCATGTGAAGCCTTAAGCAATAGGGTCTTACCATCTAGTTCTGATGGGCAACCAAGAGCCTTGGGACTAATCTGTAATGTTTTGGGGGCATCAGGGACTTTTCCTGACCAACAGCTTTACAGAAGGTATCCCACCCCTTGCACTGAAAGTTTTCTAATAACAATCTATGGCTTATGGATACAACATTATCTACCTCCACTAGGTAGTTCTGTCCAAATTCTCTTTTTTAACATATATACTATTTTGTAGCAAATAATTAAGTTACATTTAGGCTTATTCATAAATTTTAAATTTTGATTAATTCTCCTACTTCCTCTCTTCCATCTCTTCACCTTAGACCATTCCCCTTCTCATCTTCACCTTAGACCATTCCCCTTCTCAGTATTCTGCCCATCTACTTACATATCTACTAAGCCTCCTTCTTAAGCCCTCTCTTCCCTCCCTCATAATTTCTTTCTAGTTTCCTGTTGGCTACTAATGACTTTTATTCCAATTCACATACAATGCAAACATTTGAAGCTAGGATCTACACATGAGAGGAACATGCAGCATTTGACTTTCTGAACCTGAGCTATCTCATTTAGTATATAATCTGTTCCAGATGCATCCATTTCCCTGAAAATTTCATAATTTCAGTTTTCTGTACAGCTCAATAAAACTGTTGAGTAAAGGTACCACATCTTCATTATCCATTCATCAGTTAAAAGTCATTATAGGTTGGTTCAATTTCCTTGCTATTGTGAGTAGAGAAGCAATAAACATGGAAGAGCAAGTATCTCTGTGGTAATGAGTAGAGTCCTTAGGGTATATACCAAGGAGTAGTATAGCTAGGTCATATGGTGAATCTATTTTTAGCTGTTTCAGGAGCCTACACACTGATTTCCACAGTGGCTATACCAGTTTACATTCCCACAAACAAGGGAGAGAGGGGTTCCTGTTTTCCCACACATTCCCCAGCAATTATTGTCATTTGATTTCTTGACATTAGCCATTCTGACAAGAGTGAGATTGAATCTCATACTACTTTTAACTTGCTTTTCCCCGATGGCTAAGGATGTAGCTGTTTTTGGATGTTTATTGGCCATTTGTATTTCTTCTTTTGAAAACACTATTCAGTTCTATAGCCCATCTTTTTAAATTGGGTTGTTTGATTACTTATGTAGTTTTTGAGTTCATTATAAATCCTAGATATTAGTCCTCTGTCAGATGTATAGCTGGCATTGATTTTCTCTGTAAGCTGCCTCTTTACTCAATTCCTACTGTCCTACTGTCCTTTGCTGTATAAAAGTATTCTAATTTCATGATGTTCCAATGGTTGGTTAGTTATCTCAACTCCCTGAGCAACTGGGGTTGTATTGAGAAAGTCATTGCCTATGCCCATATGTTGAAGTGTTACCCCTACTTTTTCTTCTAGCAGCTTCAGTTTTATATATTAAGGCCTAGGATTTATTAGGACTTGATTCTTGTTCGTGGAGAGAGGTGTGGATCCTTGTTCATTTTTCTACATATAGATATCCAGTTTTCCCAGCAATATTTGTTAAAGAGGCTGTCTTTTTTCCAGTGAATATTTTTAGCATTTTGTGTAGGTCTGGTAGAATTCACCAGTGAATCCATTTAGACCTGGACTTTTTTCATTTGGGAGTTTTTTACTGTTTGAACTCACTGCTTGTTATAGTTTATCACATCTTGCTTTAATTTTGATTGATCATATATACCTAGAAATTCATGTATTTCTTTTACAGTTTCAAATTAGTGGAGTATATGTTTTTAAGATATGTTCTCATGGTTTTCTAGATTTTACTGGTATCTGTTGTAATAGTCCCCCTTTAAAAAAATATATGTTTATATACTTATATAGAGAAAGAGAGTATGGGCACATCAGGGCCTCCAGCCATTGCAAATGAACTCCAGGTACATGTGCCACTCTGTGCAGCTGGCTTTATATAAGTATTGGGAAATCAAACCCAGAGCCATCATGCTTTGAAAGCAAGCATCTTTAACCATTGAGTCAGCATGTTTCCAAACCCCCATTTCATTTCTAATTTTATTAATTTAGTTTTCTCTCTTTGGTCAGTTTTGCTAAGGAATTATTAATCTTGTTTATTCTTTCCAAGAACCAACTTTTTTTCCTTAATTCTCTGTAATTTTTGGTTTCTATTTCATTAATTTTTACCCTGATCTTTTAAAAAAAATATTTATTGAGAGAGGAAGAGGCACATGGGGGGTGATGAGCATGCCAGGGCCTCCAGCCACTACAGACAGATACATGTGCCCTCTTCTACATCTTGCATTTGGCTTACACTGGGGAATCACAGGCAAAAACCTTAACTGCTAAGCCATTTCCCCAGCCCCTACCCGGATCTTTGTTATTTCATTACATCTGCTGGGTTTTGGTTTGGCTTATTCTTTTTCCAAGGCTTTAAGGTATAGCATTAAGTTTCATTATAATGTGGTGAGTATGGTTCTTTTCTGATCTTGTCTGTTTGGTGTTCTAAATGTCTCCTTTAGCTGTATTGATTTCTCTTTCCCTATTTGGAGAAATTTATTTTCTGCTACTTAATTGAAAATACCTTCTATGCCTTTGTATTGAAATTCTTCTTTGTTTGATCTCTTCATAGTGTCCCAAATATCTTAAAATTCCCACTCATACCTTACTATTTTATCTTACTCTTTGTTGAAATGTTCTAGATTTTCCACCTTATCTTCAAGTTCAGCTATTTGTCTTCTCCTTGATTTATTCTTTTGGTGAGACTTCCTACAGTTTTTTTTTAATGTTTTGTTTACTTATTTAATTTTGGCATACGTGCACTCAGGTGTTACCTTCAAGAATACATTCCTCAGCTTCCTTGTTCAGCATTTTTTCTGTGTTAGTATTAAGAATTGAACTGAGGCCAGGCGTGGTGGCGCACGCCTTTAATCCCAGCACTCAGGAGGCAGAGGTAGGAGGATTGCCATGAGTTCGAGGCCACGCTGAGATTCCATAGTGAATTCCAGGTCAGCCTGGGCTGGAGTGAGACCTGCCTCCAAATACAAATAATAATAATAATAATAATAGAACTGGGGTTTGTGAGGCAGGCGTGTCACCCACTGAAATATCACTCCAGCCATTCTACAGAGGATTTTAAAAAAAATTTATTTACTGTGTTTTTCATTTCCAGTGTTTAGTTTGAACTCTGGATGTTGGTGCTTGCTGGCTGTTGGTTTTCTCTCTCTGCTATTGTTGTATGGAAGTCAGCCAGCTTCTTCCACCATAATGGGGCTTCCTCCGATATCTGTAAACCTGAGCACTAGAATTGTAGGCAGGCCACAGTCCAGGCTCGGCATTTACCTAGATGCTGAGGATCTAAAGGAAGCATTTACACTTGCATGTAAATGCTTGTGGACTGAGCCATCTCTATAGCCCATAGCATGATTATCTTTTGTGAGCCATCAGTCAACTTTAAGTAGCACACTGTTTACATACTTACTCTCTCTGTTTTGAATTTTGACTGTACTTGAATTCTTTGTCTTGATTGACCAACAAACTAAACTTTGATATTAGATTGGAAAGTATTTAAAGATAAAATGTTACTGGAATTTTTATAACATTTTAAAATTTTACAATGATTGCCTTAAAATAAGGATTTATGCCTGGTGTGGTGGAATATTTCTTTAATCACAACATTCTGGAGGCAGGGGTAGAAGGATCTCTGTGAGTTACAGGCCAGCCAAAGACTACAGAGTGAGTTCTAATCCCAGGTGAGCCTGGGCTAGAGTGAGACTACCTCAAAAAACAAAACAAAAAAAACAACAAAAAAAGAGATTTATTTAGTAATAACTTATGAGAATTTTTGTTCTGTTTTTCTTCTGTGCTGTATTAAATAGTCATGTTTTTCTCATTTTTAACTCATTTTTTTCTGGTGTAGATAAATACTGAGGAACATGTGGATGCAACTGATAAGGAAGTTATCCAATGGAATCGTAAGATTCCCGAGGATATCCTGAAGGAAATAACTACCCCTAAAGAGGTACCAGCAGAAAGTGTTACTGTTTGGATTGACCCCCTTGATGCTACACAGGAATATACAGGTATTCAACATTAGTCTCAAAGTTCAGATTATCATTTTATGTTAGAGCCCAGACCAAAGCCTGCAGCATATAATATGGTGGCAGACACTTTGCAAAACCAAGAACATTTTCAAATTTTTAAGAAGCTTATTAGATCTTAAGATTAGAGATTAACATAGGATGTTACCAAAACATTTGAACTGGGTCCATGACTCTTAACTTTTGTCCCAATTCCATATTCCTCTAGTGACATTGGATCACTCAGAATCAGTACGTATTGATTTTTTATTACAGTAGCAATTTTGAACAGTAACAGCAGCAACATACCTATTGGACATTTGTAACTAAGGAAAGTTATTTACTTTAGGATGTTGGGAAATCAACTTTTTTATTTTTAAATTTCATATTCAAAATAGTAAGTACTAGGTACCCAGAAAATAGGAAATACCCAGTCAAGTCAAAATCATGCCTTTCCCGCCCCCACAGATATGCCTGTACATTATTTTTGCCTAACTCAACCTTTATTTTTGTGGAGCCTTTTTCAGGCTTATTTTTTACATGGAGGTATCTTCTTCCTGCTATTTCTCTCTTTGTTATATATGTTAAAGTTAGTAAGTTTGTCCTACTTAATGATGAGCTCTCTGAATATGGGAGCTTCTATCTTTCCCTTTAGTATCTGATATTTTATATTCTGTTCTTAAATCATAATCAGTACTTGGCAGATAGATAACTAACTGTATGGAGATCAGGGAAAAGTCACATGGTTTATACACTTAATAATATCTGAAGTTATAAAAACAGTACTTTGCATGAATAGATAGTAGGAATACAGAATATTGAATTTGTTTGCAAAAAGTTTTTCCTAAAATGAATTGACTTACACAAATAATATTATAGAAAACATCCCTTGTACAATGACTGCTTTAAACATCTAATTTTGATATTTAAATTTAATTCTAAGATTAGAAATTATTTTATCTGAGCCTATAATTTTAATATGTAGGACTGAGGAGAAAAAAAAACATGAGACCACAAAACAGAGGAAGGAGGGGAGTCCACAGGTTTGAAGCCAGAGAATTGGGGTCAAGAAAGGTGGGGAATAAAGAAATAGGAACATCATCAAATTACTTTATGTTCATATATTAAAGTTTTCAATAAAGTAAGGTACTTTAATTTATCCCTAAAGGTGGGTAATTAATTATTATTTTTATTATACAGATGAGAAAATATAGTTATGTAATTTGCCCAAGAGATGGAGCTAATAAAATGATGGCCAGGCCCAATAACCCCAATAACCTGCTTTTACATGCTGAGTTTCCAACTACTCTTTGGCCCTCAGCCCTTGACTCTGTTTGCTTGGGGGGGGGGGGGATTTTTATCTTTAAAAGATATCTCAGCCGGGCGTGGTGGCCTACGCCTTTAATCCCAGCACTCGGGAGGCAGAGGTAGGATCGCTGCGAGTTCGAGGCCACCCTGAGACTCCATAGTGAATTCCAGGTCAGCCTGGACCAGAGTGAAACCCTACCTCGAAAAAAACCTTTAAAAAAAAAAGATATCTCATGTTTATAAATTTTTATGAAATAAAGTACAATATTGTATCCTGAGATTAAGCACAGTACTTTGACAATTGTATGTGTTTTTTCTTACAGAAGATCTTCGAAAGTATGTCACTACCATGGTGTGTGTAGCTGTAAATGGTAAACCTGTCCTAGGAGTCATACATAAGCCGTTTTCTGAATATACAGGTATGAAATGTATAAACACTTTCAAAAGTTGATGTTATTGAACTGCTTGTCATATACTTCACTGTTAGGCTAGAATCTCAACTGTAGCTCTGTAGTGATTGAAATATATTCCTTACCTTTGCATATTACTTCACTTGATAGAGTGATGATATTATGATGGTCATCTAAAATATTAAACAATAGATGACATGGCTTCCTAACAGGGTGGAACTTGTTAAACAAAACAGGGTGATTCTTAGCATACTGGGGGATCGTTTTGGGTACATACTTGGCCTAGAAGCTAAAGTGACCACTCTGTTTCTTTCATTGTATTGGTGGGAGTGAGACCTGGGGCTCTTACACTGGTCCTTAACTAAGATAAAATGTACAGCTATTCTAGTCAAATCTGCTGCTGTGTAGAGCTTGATACTATGGTAAAGAACAGTGCCACCTCCTCATCCAAGATGCAGGAGTAGATGTCATGGTGAAAGTCTCTAAGTAACCTAGATGTTCTTTAGACTCTTGGTTTTCCACTTTCTGGGAGTGAGAAGGTATGGAAGGCCGTATCAAGGAACATCACATTCAGCACAGGTAACATCTTCCCTGAAGCCTAGCTTATGCCAGTCGATCCAAAGACGATATTTTTGGTATCACTGTGTATATTATACAGTAGCTAGGTCAGGGAAACTGACTGTGGTCTTTCAAGGTCATAGTGATGGTATAGGCAGTGGTCATAGGTTTACCATGACAGCACATGTTATCATTGGTAGAGATGTAGCTGATATAAGCAACCTATTCTGACTTTCTGAGGGAACTGTTCTGCTTTTAATTGGTTAATACCTATCAACACACAAGGCATAGATGGTGGCCTTTCACCTCCACCATTCTGTAGGTTGTCCAGGTTCTTTTTTTTAATGCTTTGTTTTGGTTTTTGAAGTACAGTCTCACTCCAGCCCAGGCTTAGGTAGAACTCACTCTGTAGTTTCAGGCTGGCCTCAAACTCAGCAATCCTCCTACTTCTGCTTCCTAATTGCTGCGATTAAAGGCCTCTGCCATCATGCCTGGTGTGACAAGGTTCTTGATGGCATAGTATCTAATATTATCAGTATTGGAAACAGCCATCATTACCATGGATAGTGGGTTACATAGTATTATTATTAAATTCTTATTTCACTGTGCATTTGTTTCTTAGGGCTCCTTTACTTAAAAACTATAAACTCTGTCCTAAACAAGAGTAATGTAGTTTCTCATAGTTCTAAAGTCAAGGTATTGGCTAAGTTGTTTTCCCTTTTAAGTCTTGCTATAGAACTATCCTTATATGGTTTTCTCTGTTTCTGGTAGTTTGCCAATACCGTGCAGTATTCCTTAACTTGCAAACCATCATCATTCCAGTCTGTCTCCATTACCATGTAGCTGCCTTCTCCCTGTGTGTTTGTCTGTCTGCTGTGTCTTGCAGTGCATCAGTTATACTGGATTCCCAGATCTGTTGCCATATGTGTAACTACTTCTTAAATAACTGTTTTGTTGTTGCAGTGGCCTTGTTTCCAAGGAATAACAGATTCTGAAGAGTAGCTGGGGAGTAGGCTTTCCTCATGTTGTTTTCTCTTGGGTGTTGGAGGGAGGAGTGTATACAGTTTATCCTATCACAATCTGGGAAATTAGCATATGTTTCAGATGTGAATACAGAATAGATCCTGAAATTAGGGTGTCCTTGGAAGGAACAAAGATATATGTGAGCTAGTACAGTGTGAAGGCAGAGGCAGAGATTAGAATGGAACTTTGAATCCACCAAGGCTTGCCACCAGGCAAGCATGGGAAGGCTTCTCCTTCAGAACCTCCAGAAGGAACCATCCCTGCCAGTACCTGAACTTCTAACTGTAAGATGGTAACTGCTTGTAAGACACAGTTTATGATCATTTCTTTTTTTTTTTTTTTTTTTTGTTTTTTGTTTTTTGTTTTTCAAGGTAGGGTCTCACTCTAGCTCATGCTAACCTGGAATTCACTATGTAGTCTCAGGGTGGCCTCGAACTCACAGCAGTCCTCCTACCTCTGCCTCCCGAGTGCTGGGATTAAAGGCGTGCGCCACCACGCCCGGCAATTTCTTATGGTATCCCAGGAAATAGATTCACCTGATGTCTTATAGCTGTCATTAATGAAACAAGGTAATTTTTTTTTTTTTTTTTTTACCAAAGTTGTTTATTTCATTTGCCAGATAATAGTGGATTCCTAATTCTGTTGTTGGCAGCAGTTAAAATGAAGCTGATTAGAATTCTTTCCTTTTTCCTTTTTTTTTTTTTTTTTTTTTTGTTTGTTTTACAAGGTCTTTCTAGGCTGATCTGGAATTTACTATGTAGTTCCAGAATGTCCTTGAACTCACCATGATCATCGTCCTCTGCCTCTCTCCTGAATGCTGGAATTAAGGCCTGTTCCACCATACACAGCTCTGATTACAATTCTTAGCACTTGATTGCATTTGATTATTTGAACTTGAAATCCTTAGAAACATGAAACACTTGACTAGTATTTTAGTGACTTAAAGAATACTATATTCAGTACTTAGAAAGTAGCGGCTATTGGAAATAAGGTATGTCATAACCACTTTTTTCTTACTGGGTTTCTGTTTGATAATGTTGTGCTTTTCTTTATTATTTTTTGTTTTTTATTTTTTAGATAAGGCTTGCTTAGGATGGCCTGAAACTTGCACTGCAGCTCAGGCTGCCGTCAGACTTCCAATCTTCAAAGCCCTCCTTGCCCTCCTGCCTCAGCCTTCAAATGCTGGGGATTACAGAATTACTGGGCTTTTCTTTTATCAGAACAAACTCATTTTGTAGCTGCTGTTTTACCTTCCCACTACTGTCATTCATTGCATCATCTGTTGTAATTTAAAAATGTTTCTGTGTAAATGTTACATATGTATGATATATCTAACATGAAGTATATTTTAAAATACTGAACTAGTGATTGTTAATCTAAAATTACTCACAAAGTATATACTGAAATGTTACTTTATTCTGTTACACAATCCTGACCCCTACAGATAGAGCATTGTAAGTTCACTTCTTAGTAAAACAGCATTTGAAAATATTTGTGCAGGAAAAAGAATTTAGAAAATTTAGGGATTTTTTTTCCATCATTTCCATCTTCATTAAAAAAAAAAACTTTTATTATAAATAATTACAGACATTATTATAAATGCTTATATCCTTCATCCATATTTGACAATTGGTATTATAAGTTACTTTTATCTCAATGTACTTTAGAGACAAAGTTACAAGTAGCATATTACTCCTTTATAGTTAGTTATACGTCTCTAAAAACTAGAACATTTGTCTGCATAAGAATAGTCTTAACATAATAAATTAACCATTATTTCATCATGATAGTGAGTATTGTTATTCTTCAATTGCTCTTGAAGTATATTCACAACTGGCCCCTAAGAATCGGGCTCAAGTCAAGTGGCAAGCATTTCTTGTGGCTATTAGGTTATGTTAAATTCTATTAATTGGGGACAGGCTTCTAACACTTTTTATTTCAGCATATTTATTTACAGAAGAGACCAAGACATTATCTTCTAATATAAAGTGCTTATGGGCTGGCTCACGAGTGTTTGGAAGTTTAAAACACTTTTTTCTATAACCTTAATATTTGAAAGAGTACTTGAGTAGTTACAGTCTTTGGTTTGCTATGTTTTAGCGGGACCATGCTTTCTGTTCAGACCAAAGGGAAGAATCAGTTTTCTTTCTCCAGCTTATGCTGGTTCCATATATCCTTGGTTTATGAGTGCTTCTTCATGAGGCAGTTATTTTCTCTCTCTGTATCTCTTCTTGTAAGAATGTCAACCTTGGACTTAAGGCCCACACTACTATGATCTCAACTAATTACATTTGCAGATACCCTCTGTACAAGTGAGCTCATATTCTAGAGATGCCAGGTGAAATGAATTTTGGTAGGTCATTGTTAATCTATTATAAACCTTTTTTCATGACTAGCTTGCAGAAACTTTTGAACTGGTTGTGTATCAATGTGTGTGTTGAATTTTGTTGGCAAAAGGGCTTTTATTTTTCAATTTTAATTTTCTTTGTAATTGGTTTGGTCTTTCTCTCTGGTGTAAGAGCTTTACCTTTAAATCTGTTGAAACATCCATGGTATGTCTTGCAATTGGTACATTCTAGGTAAGATTTTTACCAGTGGTTAAGGAGATCCCTATCAGGGAAGGGGACATGATGTCCAGTGGATAGGAGAGAAGAGAAACAGTAAAGGGTGTTCCCTTGAGAGGGAAGATCAGAGAATTTGGATTGCAGAAACCTCCCTTTGTGGAATTTCTTCAGCTTTAACATCATGATGTCACATTTTCTTAGCATTAGAACTGAGTTCCAGTGTAATCTATGTCCTTTCTAGCTGTGATGACCCTGGCTGCAAGCAGTGGCTTTTTGCCACACTCCAGTTGAAGAAAATGCTCTCTTCCCAATGAGCCTCTTGGGAAAGGCACTAGAACATGTATTGGTCTATTGCCCGAGTTAGAGTTGGGAGAGAAGCTATATCTGTGGTTAAGAGTGATGTTTTATTATAGTCAGGAATAGAATAGTATCGTGGCATGTCATATACCCAATTGACTAAGTCAAGGAAAAGCTATGACCTGAAAGTGCCTGTTTCCTTAGGATCTGCATAGGAAATGAGGAAGGGACAATCCATAAGATTTTTTTTATAAATTTAATCCAGTTAAGGGGAAATTCTTCCCTAGCTGAGGGGGGGGGGGGAGGATTGTCAGTTTATGCTCAAGAAGGGGTAAGATCTCTGAGCCCTTAAATCCAGAAGTTGTATTAGTCTGAGAAATTGAGGTCTCTACCATTTAATAATGAGATATTCAAAGAAATATGTGGCCACTCTGAGACTACATAGTGAATTCCATGTCATCCTGGACTACAGCAAGACTTAACTTGAAAAACCAAAAAAATAAGTAAAAAAAAGTAAATCATTCATTTTAGCCATATAAACATTAACCTGACTGATTGATAGCATTGTCTTACTCTGGGTAAGACCTAATTTGCCCACTTCTATATCTTAGAAAATATTTTTAAATATTTTATTAATAATTTGAGAAAGAAAGAGAAAGAGGCAGAAAGAAAGTGAGAGAGAGAGAGAGATTGAGATTGAGATTGGGCATGCCAGGGCCTCCAGCCACTGCAAACGAATTCCAGAAGGATGCATCTTTGTGCATCTGGCTTACATGGGTCCTGGGTAATGGAACCAGGGTCTTTAGGCTTCACAGGCAAATGTCTTAAACGCTAAGCCTTTTATCCCAGCCCTTAAAAATATTTTTATTTGTTTATTCATTTAGAGAGAATGGGCATATCAAAACTCTCAACACTGCAAATGAACTCCAGATGTGTGCTTCACTTTGTGTGTCTGCCTTTAAAGTGGGTATTGGGGAATCAAATCCTGGCCAGCAGGCTTTTCACGAAAGCACCTACTTTGTTTCTTATTTTTTGTTTGTGTGTGGGGTGGGGTAGAGTCTCACTGTATCCCAGGTTGACCTGACACCGTGTAGTCCCAGGCTGGCCTGAAACTCACAGCAATCCTCCTACCTCTCTGCCTTCTGAGTGCTGGGATTAAAGGTATGCACCACCATGCCCAGTGCAGGAAAGCATCTTTAACCACTGAGTCATCTCCCCAGCCCCAGTTCATGATCTGATAGTGGCAGACTCTCTGGTGACTTAATGTCTATTTCCCTTTGCTTGCCTGCCTTCTGGCACCATATTGAGTTCTCCAAGCTCTTGGTACTACTATGAGGCTTCTGTTACAGTGGCCACATTGAGATTAGCTCTAGCACATTCCCCATTGTCTTCAGTCTTTATTTCCTTGATGTCTTATCCATGTGTATTTGTAGCTCTTTTGTGTTTCCTGCTTTACAAAGAGATTTCATGGGGGTTTGCATGTGCTTTTCTTGTGGCTATGTATGGTTTTTAGAAGGAGTCTGCCACCCTTGGTGAACTCAAGAACCCACACTTCTCTCTACCTCTCTTCTTCCCCTCTCCCTCCTTCTCTCTTTCTTTCTCTCTCTTTCTATATATGGGAATTATCTACTGATGCAGCTGCTTTTGTTGCTAGCAGTGGAGGTCTGTATTTTATCCCATAGTGAGGAAATGTTAGAACAACATCTAACTGGGATAATTCTGGGTAAATTTGCTTTCTTTCATTGTTTGGTCCATAGTGAAGAATATTTCCAAACTAAAACATACATTTCAAACTATCTCAAAGAGGCCCCCCCCTTCTTCAAATTCTATTGCTTTTTTTGAAATCTAAGGCTTTTTCACTTTTTGTTTCTTTTTCTGTAGTGATAAATTCAGTTGCTGACTCAAGATTTGTGTATGTTTTCATGTCTGTGGTATACATGCATGCTTTGTGTGGGGGTGGGCGTGTGTGGAAGCCAAAGGTTATCATCAGGTATCTTCTTGCTTTCTATTTTATTTTTTGAAGCCGAACTTCTTGCTGAATTTAGGATTCACTGATTGTGTTAGGCTAGCAGCTAGCCAGTGAGCCCCAGGGATCATCTTGTCACTACCTCCCCACTGCTGGGATTATAGGTGTTCTGCATTGCGCTGGTCTTTTCCATAGGTGCTGAGAACCTGAACTCGGGTCACACTTGATCAGCAGCAGTTTGCCCACAGAACTATCTCCCTGGCCCTGCATTGGTGTTCTTACACAAAATATTTAAATATCGTTCTAACCGTGAAGAAGTAGGATCTTAATAAACTTTGTTTGAATATATGCCTGTTTTATGTAAGAAACTTAAAATACTATTGTACTTAGAATAAGGCAGCCTATTTTCAAGTCAGGCGTGGTGGTGTGTGCGTTTAGTCCCAGCAGTAGGGAGGCAAAAACAGGAGGATTACCATGAGTTCAAGGCCATCCTGAAACTACACAGTGAATTCCAGGTCATCTTGTGTTAGAACAAGACCCTACCTCAAAAAGAAAATGAAAATTAAAAGAATAAGCAAATCTGTTTGGGGAAATACTCAATTGATTCTGCAGTAGAGGTGATTTTTTTTTTAAATTACAGTTCTGAAGAGTAAAATTTGGGCTCAATATAAAGTGGAGTGAACATACTGGATTTTAAGTTTTGAAACTTCATTGCTATTAATGGGTATTATTTTTTGCTTTTCAGCTTGGGCAATGGTAGATGGTGGTTCAAATGTGAAAGCCCGCTCTTCCTACAATGAGAAGACCCCAAGGATCATTGTGTCTCGTTCCCATTCAGGGATGGTCAAGCAGGTTGCCCTTCAGACATTTGGAAACCAGACTACAATTATTCCAGCTGGTGGTGCTGGTATGTTCCTCCTCCTGTGTTTTCAAAGAGCGTTCCCATCATGGACAAGGCAGGCTGGACAGTGAATTGTTTGCCCCATGCTTGGGAAGAAAGTAAGAAGGAGTATTTTACTTCCAGAGCAAGCTCAAAATCCTATTAATAATCTTTAGTGTAATATCTCAGTGCCATTACCCTTGTCAAAATAATCTCCTAAAAATGATTCCTTACTCAAAAACTACAAAAGACGTCTTCCCTTGGTATTGTTGTACCACCAGTGCTTGCTTTTTATATAACCTGACTTCAAAACAGTTGTCCTATAAGCTTAATAGTGGAATATAAGAGAAAAGAGGAAAGATGAAGCCCTTGAGATACTTCCTATGGCAGAAGATACCAGGCATCATCCTAGGTATAATTAGAGTAGCTACGAACCCAGGTGTCCCTTGTAATGCCCTTCAATTTGCACATTTGGCATAAGCAAGAAGTTTGGTATCCACCCGATGTACTGTGTATTCCACACTATTGTGTTACCTGACTATGAATAGAGCCAGTGTTCTAAAAGGGATCAGTAGTAAATATTTAGACCTTGTGAGCCGCATGAAGTCTCAGACATATTATGTATGTCAACTACCTTAACTTTTTTTAATTTGTAATTTTGGGATGTGTACAAAAATTACTGTGATTTGGATTTGGTCTGAGGTGCAATTTAATGACAATAATTGCTCTTTAACACGTCAGAAATGTTTTAATTCAGTAGATAACAAATTATGGTCAGAAAACATTTATGTTGTTGTGTTTTTTTCAGCATACTAGTTATGAAAAAAGTGACAGTAATTTTTAAGCCTAATAGATTTAATTGGCCAATTTCATACATCTGCCATTTTCTTACTGGATGTGTCTTAGGTTGATTCAGAAAGGTAAATGTCTAGAATACCAGGACTGAGCTAACTGCACCCTAGGCTCCATGTCTTCTGCATTTATTTATATTTTTCTGTAAACCCTGGTGCATTACAGAAAGTCATTAAGTGTGGTAAAATTTTTTTTGTTTGTTTTATTCTTTCAAATCAGTTCTCCTTTAACGTTTAAGTAAAACATGAGTTATTTAACTGCAGTATGTCATTCCATAAAAAATGGCACATATTGAATGTGTCATCTCTGAAAACCTCACAGAAAATTTAAAATAAAAATTATTGGTCTCAAAAAACCGAGAGAGAGAGAGCGTCGGGTTGGGGGGGGGGGGAGAAAATACTGAGCTGGAGAGATGGCTCAATGGGTTATGCGCTTACCCATAAAGCCTAGTAACTGATTTGCCAGTACCCAGGTAAAGCAGGATACACAAAGTGGTGGGTGTATCTGGAGTTCATTTGCAGTGGCTGGACATTCTAGTGGGTGTCCATCCTCTTTTCTTTGTTGGGCATGGTGGCACATGCCCTTAATTCCAGCACTCAGGAGGCTGAGGTAGAAGGATTGCTATGAGTTTGAGGATAGCCTTAGACTACATTGTGAATTCAAGGTCATCTTTGGCTACAGAAAGATCCTGCCTCAAAAAAAGAAAAAAAAGAAAAAAAATAGAAATTATAGACACACTTGGTTATACTTGGGACTGTCTTAACAAATGTACTTTGCAGAATACTTTCTGGACTAGCTTAGTAAGTGTACTTTACAGTATACTTTTGTTCCACTGAGTTTGTTGTTAATATGAACACCCAATCCTATTTGTCACAACAAAGTACTCAATCAAAAATTAAAATATATGCTATGTTCTTACTTTCTTTCAGTAATTAATTCTGTGTTTATCTTTTAGGTTATAAAGTTTTAGCACTCTTGGATGTGCCTGATATGAATCAAGAAAGAGCTGATTTATATATTCATGTAACATACATCAAAAAGTGGGATATATGTGCTGGCAATGCCATTTTAAAAGCCCTTGGGGGGCATATGACCACCCTGAGTGGTGAAGAGATCAGTTACACGGGGTCTGATGGCATTGAAGGAGGACTCCTGGCTAGCATCAGAATGAACCACCAGGCTCTGGTCAGAAAGCTTCCAGATTTAGAAAAGACAGGACATAAATAAGCATAACTGATGACAGGGTGCAACTCTTCGAGAACTGAATGTGTCAGCCTGAACTGCTTCAAAGGATTGGTGGAAACTATGCATGGTTAAGGCCATCCTGAACTTTATGAAGTATTTATGAAGCATCAGAGACTTATTTTCCCTGTAACAGGATGCAAAATCAGGGGAAATAGGTTGCTTCGTTTCTCAAGTATTGTCTTTATTTTTGAGACTATTTTCGTACAGTTGTCATACACAAGGCATATGTATGTATGTGTGTGTGTGTGTGTGTATATATATATATATATATATATATATTTGTGAATTGAAATCTAGAGCTGAATCTACATTGTTAAGAGTCACCATTTTCACCCAACATCATGAATCTTCACTGTCTATATTAATACGTTCCTATAGAATTGGGTTGAAAGAAGGATTGGTTTTCTGTAGATGTGTAATGTGACTTTGCAGTTATAACTTATTGAAAATAAAGCAATTGGAATTTTTACTCCTATTCAAATGGAAAGCACAAAAAGCCTCACATCCATTATTGATATGCAACAAGTGCTCTTTTCATCTGTTAGTATTTGTATGGATTAAAACAAAATGCTTAAATTCATTTTTTTTTGAAATTTTAGTATCAGGTTTACCAGCTAGTAGAAATAGAAAATATAGAGATATGATGGACCACATTGTAATTGTAATTTTCTGTGTATGTGTTTTGTTTTGATAAAGACAAGTGTAGTCATGGCTTTAACATTTCTGTCATCCTTGCTCTTGAATTTCATTTTCCTAATGGAAGAGCATGGCTCCATCCTTTCCCTCTGATCAGCGTTTAGTCTTTTCCTGTAAGGTTTGGTTTTAGATTTGAGTATTAGTACTATGATTTTACTATATTTTTCTCATTACAGTTAAAATACTCTATAAGACACTAAGACTATAAATGATTTTGTGATAATTGAAACTTACTTGACATTACATGAACTGAACCAGTTTTACTTTTTGTTTTAGTATGTTTGTAAAAACAATTGCAGGTTTGTATATATTCTTTCATTATCAAGAATGCATATGATTGCTTTTTACTATTAATAAATTGACCTGGTAAAACCAAACTCTTAGAAGAATAACTTTTGAGATGCTCTGTAGTTGCCCTTATTCCAGTAATGAAGTTTAGTTACTTTTTGATAAAATTCTTTTTCTATTCAGTTTACAGAATCTGGTTAGAAAAAAAGATGGTGACATATTCATTGTGTTGCTACACCTAGAAGCTTGTTTTTTGAGCTGTTTTATTTAGACTGTGTGGGTTCTTTTGGTGTGATATCTAGAAACTTCACGTAAATAAGTGTTATTTCATGTGGCTTCAGTGTCCTTGTAGACTTCAGCACACTGATAGCGAGAGGTAATTTTTCATGCATTTTTTTTCTTCTTTTTTTTAAAAAAAAAAAACCCTTAAAGCAACTTTCTATTTATTAGCTAGAGGTAAAATAAACCAAAGAATGGACATTTTAGCCTAGTAGGATGTCCATACTTTAGGTTTGCAGTTACACTGTCCAAAGCCCTTGAATTTCTCACTAGCGAACTGAGTCTAGTACAAGTATCCATTCCTCACAGGCACAGATCCATCATGCCTTTATGCAGTGAAAAGGCATATAAATTGTAGAGGTTGGAACACTTAGTATTTAAAGTAGACTTGTGAGTTTTAAAACCAACTTCAAAGACCTCATATATTACTGCACAGTACAACAAAGAAAGGAAATCCTTTTCCTTGGGAGAGATGGCAAAAGCAGATGTTGTTACCAGATGCTATTACCATAGTCCTGTGACATGAACTTTTTTGTTTGTTTGTTTTTTGTAATATGTCAAAGTAGGAATGGAATGTAATTGGGATGTTCTACAGTACACCAAAACTTTATGATTGAATGGATGGAAGCAAAGCTGGTTCATATTAGCTAGCATGATTGCTTTAGTTTTCAATTTCATTAATTGGCATAACTAAGGATGTGAAAAATATGTGTTTTGTGGTAAAAATTAAGATATTGGCTGAAAGATAGATTATTTTTATAATTTGTTGGGTATAGTCTAGTTACTAATAATTTTAAAATACTTTTTAGATAGTTTGTTTTTTAAACTTTATTTGTAAGAGCCAATATACAAGGAACAATATTTATATTTATTTATTTGGGATATTATTGTGCCAAAACATACTAGCTGTGAGGTATGTAATATCTTCTAGATACTTAAAATTATTTCTAAAACATATCAAAATAATTACAGTATACTTCTAGCAACTCCTACCTTTTGAAGGCCAAGTCTTCCCTTACCTTCATTTTAGTAGAAGCAGTGATGTCACCAGCTGTGTCCCTACTCTGCCACTTTTTGTCTATCCTGTTGCCTATTACTTTGACCCATTTATGTTTACTTACTTTTGGTCTTCCTTTTTAGCCAGTATGTCCTTCTGCCTCATGTTCACACCAAATTCTTTCCTAAATATATTTTTCTTGAGATTGGCTACTAAAATCTTACAGTACAATTGAGACTCTGTTATAGTTACCAGGGAGGAAATCAGTCCTCAAGGAAACTCAGTCAACATTAGGTTTCATAGGAAGTAAAGGAAAACCACTTACAAACCTTTTACATTATCATGTCATTCAGTACTAAAAGTGTCTTTGCAATGAATTTCTTCTCACCTATATCTTAAGAATATAAACATGGAAAGTACTAAAAGAATTGAATAGACTGCTTGAGGAAGCCTGCTTTTCCCACAAGTTTTCATTCTCATATCCTCTGTTTCAGGTGAGTGCACAGGGTACAAAGTCATACTTGTCTTTAGTATTTGATTTGTCGCCTTCCCTTAATTTTAATGTTTCTTGGTCTTTAAATCAGAAATATTCAGATGATTGTGCTATACAGTGAACTAATAAATACATTTTAGTTTGTATTTTATGTAACAGTTATGTGAATTCTTCTTGTTGGCTGGGTGTTGTTTTGAGTTTTGCATATTGTATCAGGAGGTGGAACTCTAGAGCTGTGGCTGAGAAGGAAGGAAGAGGGATAAGGAAGCTCAGGGGAAGGGAAGTTGTGGGAAGATTCAAGGCAGACATCTGCCCTGGCCCTGGGATCTGGTCTCCTCTCAGATGCTGAGTTCAAAACATTGATTTTACTCAGACTATGAAGATGGTAACTATTTCTAATAGCTTAGGCATAAGTCAAATGAATGTCACTACAGAAAAGGAAATATTCACCTTTTATCTCATGGGTAGCAGTCAAAAGATGGTTTCTGGAGACAACATGACAGCTTCAAATGGGAACTATCTTGATTAGTCTAGGTGCAGTTACCTATCCTGGCTGTAGGGCCATCATTCCTGTAGAGATACAATATTTTTTTTCATTTTAGATCTTGATTGAGTTTAAGATGTATTTGATGATACCCCTATAAAATGTCTGTCTTAATAACTTGTATAAAATAAACCAAATCTTTGGTTTAATTTTTATCCTTAAAAAGTTGTGCCTTAATAATAGGGCATTGTATGTTACTAGGAGGAAAAAAAATTTAATAGATGGGTAAAGTATGAACTTTTTGCCATTACAATTTAAGTTCCTTTAATTTTTTAATATTAGAGTAAGGGAAATTCATTGAAATTAAAAAAAATTGATACAAAATTATTTTTGCATAACATAACATTTACAATTAAAGTACATTTTTAAATAAAAACTGGCATCTTGATATATATAAAATGATATGTCATCACTTGGTTTTTAATTTAATACAAGGTCAGGCTAGATGGCATTGTTATAAATTATACTTTTAAATAAATAATTTCAGTATAATAAATTTATCCATTTTCCTAATTCTCTAGTCATTTTGGCTTAAGAAAATAGCTGTTTATTCATGGTAGCATGTCAACATTTTATTAAAGAATACTGAATATTGTAACATAAATACTTTCTAATGGGGAGAAAATTGTAATTCTGATTAGCACTATTGAAGGATAATAATCAAATTTGTACTTCAAAAGCAGGTCTTGGTTTAATGAGGTGCTGTTTTTATATCAGTTATTTATCTTTTATCACATCAAAGTCTGGCAGGTGTATGTATTCTAATTTACCATTGACAAATTTTTTATTTTTATTTTATTTTTAAAGTTGAGTAGTAAATTAACTTTGTGAGAAAAATGTGTTTGTAAGTTTTCCTTTGAATAATGCAAGCTAATTTTAGAAGTTAGGATGATGAATAATACTGAAACAACTGATTTTATATTGTAATTGTGAGAATTCCCTAAGTATTACGATTAATGTGATTTGTATAAAATTGCAAAAGGAGGAAGTAGTATGTTCAATTATTGTTATTTTTTAGGATATAATACAAGTAGGACTTTTTATTCTGGAGTGACTTGTTCCTCCATATTTTTTTTAATAAGAAAGAGTGCATACTACATCATGACATCTATTAACCTAAAAACAGATTTCATCTCCAAAGGATCTGTAACCTTTGTATCATTTGTGAAGTATTATGAAAGGAATGTATCTGGGCTTTTAGTGTTCATATGCCCTCACCATCCTCTGTTGGAAGTAAGTGAAGCTGTTCTGCACTGCCCAGGCTTGCTTTCCTTCTGATAGTGTTAACCTGGAGCAGCTGTGCATTTAGATACATATGTTGGAATTTCACTGAAAGTAGGAGGTTGTTGGTTGTTTCTTGTCAGTTTTCCTGCCCCTAGGATTTTTTTTTTTTTTTTTGTCATTCTTCTGTTAAGCCATTTCTTAAATAAGTCAAAGATGAGAGCAAATGTTTTACCTGTGAATACTCCTTCCTCTGTCAAACATGGAGCCATGGAGGAGATAGGCCTTTTCCTGTTGCAAAAACATGCTATGCCATGTTTTCTTAGCATGCTGGGACTTGCTTCACCATGCCACCAGATTGGAGTGAACCCTAACTTCAACCAAATTTCACTAGGAGCTAAATTCTCCCTGTCTGGCCTCAGAACAGTGTTTGTACCATACACTGCACCACTTTAACATATGCTGTACGTAAACTACTTAGGAGGGTGGATCGTGTCTTGGTGATTTTTGTGTTTTGACCATAACCCCAACACACCTAGCTCAGTATCTTGCGCAAATTAGGTGCTCTGTGTGTGTTCAGTTAAGTAACCTAAAGGGTCACTATTTGCATTAGCATGTTTTGTGCCTCTGTTGTATAAACTGACTGTTTACTTTGCTAATATGTGTGATATCACACATGCTAAATTATTTTTTTAAATTTTGCCTTTCCTCTTAGATACTATCCCATGGCCAATTACTGTTGAAAATGTGATTGCTGCCAGTTAGATAATACTCTATCCTTAGATATACTTCACCAAATCAAATTTGAATAAATTGCTCATGTCTGAAAAATGAAATGGTGTCCTGCATTGGCTTTTATTCTCTTATTTTAATCTTGGTCAAATCATACAGAATATTTATGATTTTAATCATTTTTTGCATTCAGTGGCATTAAGAACATTCTCAATAATATATACTATTCAGCATCTGTCACTAGAACCTGCTTCACATTTCCAAACAAGGCTTTTTATTCCACCCTTGTCTTATAACTCCTGGCAACTTTTATCTGAATATAGCTGTGTTTTCGTTTTTGTTTGTTTTGATTTTTTGAGGTAAGGTCTCACTCTAGCCCAAGCTGACCTGGAAATCACTATATAGACTCAGTCTGGCCTCACCCAGTGATCTTCGTACATCAGCCTTCCAAGTGTTGGGATTAAAGAAAGGCATGTGCCACCATTCCCAATTTATATCTGCTTTTGAACTCTTAATTTTGTGGGAGTCCCATGTATCTTCTCAGCTTATACATCAAGAAGTTCTGTTAAGGAATGAGAGTATGTAGAGCAAAATTCTAGTTGCGTTTTGCCAGAATTTTAAAAGTAGGGGAAATATCAGAATTTGTATGGATTGTCAACTTGACAAGTACCTAGAGTCACCAGATTAGCCTCTAGGACTGCCTGTGAAGGATTATCTTGGTTAGGTTGATTAAGGTGGCAGAATGTCTTAACTGTGCTGGCACCGTTCTATGGAGCAGGGTCCTGGACTGTTAATAAAGGAAAGAGCTGGCTGAGTAATAGCATTCATCTTTATCTGCTTTAAAAAATGTATTTCATGTGTTATTTATTTATTTGAGGGAGAAAAAAGAGGCAGAGAGAAAAAAATAGGTGTGCCAGGACCATTTATTTACTTCAGAGGGAGAGAGGCAGAGAGAGGAAGAAAGAAAATGGGCATGCCAAGGCCTCCAGCTGCTGCAAACGAACTTCAGACACATGCATCACCTTGTGCATCTGGTTTATGGGGGGGTCCTGGAGAATCGAACCTAGGTCCTTAGGCCTCACAGGCAAGCACCTTAATTGCTAAGGCATCTCTCCAGCCCAAAGTATGTTTTTATTTGAGAAAGTGGAATTACATCAGGGTTTCCTGCCACTGTAAATGGACTCCAGACACATGCACTGCTTTGTACATCTGTCTTTATGTAGGTACTAGGGAACTGAACTCAGACTAGCATGCTTTGTGCGCAAGCACCTTTAACCACTAAGCCATCTTCCAGCCCCCGTTTTCTGCTGCTTCACTGTGTACTAAATGAAGTTCTGCTTGAACCTGTTAATGTACTTTCACCACTAAGATGGACTGTAAATGTGAAACAAACCATTAAACAGTTTTTTAAAGATTTATTTATTTATTAGAGACAGGGGAGAGAGTGAGAATGGGCATGCCAGGGCCTCTAGCCACTGCAAATGAATTCCAGATGCATGCAGCACCATGTGCATCTGGCTTACATGGGACCTGGAGAATCTAACCTGTGTTCTTAGATTTGCAGGCAGGCATCTTAACTGCTAAGCCCTTAAACTGATTTTTGCCAGGTATTGTGTCCCAGAGACAAGAAGGAACTATGTAGAAAAAAATACAAAAAATCTATATGGGGGGGGGGGAGACTGTGTCAGTTGTTGCTATTATAAAATGCCTGAGAATGAAACGTGATTTCTTTAGCTCACTATTCTGGGGGCCCAGAAGCTCAGCACTGCTTTTGCTTGGCTCTGAAAGTAGTTTCGTAGGTGATACAGTGGTGCTGTGTAGAAGCAAGAGATCACTGCAAGATTAGCCAGAAAGTGATTCCTTGTCAGGATCAAGATTTTACAACTCACTCTCAAGAACACTGGTGATGTTACAGAATTCCCTTAAGTCTCAAGGTTGCACCCTCCATGAGGTTTTCCTAGACAACTACTTGCCAGTCTTGTCATTTCATATCCCTATACTGAGAATGAACCCCATGAACCCTTGAGATGCAAACACATCTAAAACATAGCAAGTGGTAACAAAAGGTAGGATGGAGCTATCAACCTTAAAGGCCTCTAATTTCAGCTACTCAGGAGGCTAGATCAATCTGATTGCAAGTTCAAGGTCTGCCCGGGCAACTGAATGAGACCTGAAAATGTTTAAAAAATAAAAAGCACTGGATGTAACTGGTAGAGTGCTTATTACGTAGAATGCTTGAGGCCTTAGTAATGAGGGACAGGGGTGCAGAAAATGGAATGCTACCCAAAGTTTTTTGTTCTCAAGTCTTGCAGATAATAAAGACATTACTTGGCATCTTAAGATGTTTTGCTTTTTGATATTTTGGTTTCTTTGAGAATCCATAAAGCAAGAAACTTTGGAATAATAAGACCTTTCATCCTATTACTGGCAAGCTATTTGTCTATGTTCTTTTCTTAAAAATTTATTTTGTGCTGGGCATAGTGGCACATGACTTTAATCCCAGCACTCTGTAGGCAGAGGTAGGACTGCCATGAGTTTAAGGGCACCCTAATACTACAGAGTGAATTCCAGGTCAGCCTGGGCTACAGTGAAACCCTACCTCAAAAAGCCAAAAATAAGATAAATGTGGTATGTGCGTGTACTGCTTGTGGTGTGGAGGTCAGAGGAAGGTGCCCTACCTTTGAGACAGGGTCTCAACTGGCAGACCAGCTGGCCCACAAGCTTCAAATTCTCCTCTTGTGGTTTGAATGTAAAAGTCACTCTTAGCTTCAGGTTCTTTGGAATAAGCTTCTTAACTTACTTATTCACCAACTGGTGAATCTTTGAGAAGTGGAGCCTTGCTGGAGGCAATGGATTACTGGGAGCAGACCTTTGGGTTGAATCCAGCCTCACTGTGTTGAAAGTCAGCTACTGCTTGCTGTTCTCTGTGCTGTGGATGTGTGATGAAGTGAAGATGCTTCCTCCACCACTGAGCCAGATTAGAAGGTGGCTTTTTTCTTGATAGGCAGTTAACTAGGGACTTGCTCACCAAAACATGGATACCACCTTGTTTGCTCTGGCATAAGTAGAACTCACATCTGATTCAGCCTTTATTTATATAAGATGGCTGAATGCAAGAACTTCCTGTTTTTTCTGCAGTTTAGGGGGCTTAGCTCCTATGGGAGGGCCCTTCCTAAATTAATGTTCCTTCAGTGTTCATCAGCCAATCCAGTCCCTCCTCACACACCTGAGCCTGGGGATAAGGCTCATTCTAATTGGATGTCTGATTCACATAAATGCTTCTGAAATTGTATAAACCCCTTTTCCTTTCCCTTCTTCAGAGACTTCCTCTCTGGAGAGAGACTTTTCTTTATCTGAGGGATATTCTAGTCTCCTCTTCCCCTTCACAGCCAGGTGGCAAAGGGGAAGAGTTTCCTTTCACTTGGGCATTTTCCTGCTTTGCTTTCCATTTTAACTCTCTTAAGATGAATCGTTTAACGTGCCCATGTAGATGAGGTTAAATTCTTGCAGTACCATCAATGTGAGCTTACTGTAGGCAAGAGGACTTAAAGTTCAAACATCAGCTGAGTACATAAGGCCCTAAAATTAATGTAGTTACTATTACCAGACATGATAGACATAATTCTCTTTCACCAAGAAGATCCAGGAATTTATTTCTAAAGCTGTTTATGCAATGGCATGTTCTATATGTTTTGTAAATTGTGTAAAGCAGATGAAACTATCAGAATTGTCAATAATACATAACATTGATAATGGCAAAGAGGTCACTCTGAGTATTTTACTTCCTGATTATACTTGCTTTCTGAGTGCTTAAGATCAAGTAGAACTTAACTGTCTAAAGCCAAAATTTAACAGTTACTGGACACTGATTATGCCATAAGATAAGTTCAATTCCCCTAGCTCCAGCCCACCGACCTTGCCGTAAGGGTAGGTGTAGTAGACATTGCCTCCAGCCAGGTAGCCAGCAGATGCAAACTACAAACAATAAACAACTGAATATATTGGGGGCTATCTATTCTATTCAAACCACTGCAGTAGGCTTAACAGTTAAGCCAATTATCCCATACATTCCTGAAGTCATGAGACATTCCTATGGTCATAAATTAAGCTCAAATCCCCTAGCTCCAGCCACCAACTTTGCCCACCAAAATCCTAAGCCAACCAGAAGAGTACACTGTTTAAATCAACCAATCATGTACCCATCCCTTTTTCTATGTTCAAATCCCTATAAAAACCCTACCCTCCCACTACTTGGGGCTCTTGTACGGAACCACTGGGTTGGTGAAGTCAGGAGACCGAGCATAAGCCTGAATTAAAGCTCCTTGTCCTTGCATACATGTTTAATTTTCCTTGGTGTTCACGGGGGGTGCTGAGAACTGAGCATAACATTAGTAGCACAGTGAAGGGGCAAAAAGATGCCAAAGTCTTTTGGAGCCAAAGGACTTCATCACAGATCTTACATGTCAGATATGAAACTTGCAGTTGTTTCTGGGACAAAACACCCAACCAAAAACAGCTGATGGTTGGAAAGGATTTGTTTTGGCTTGCATTCTCACAGGAAGCTTTCTGATGGTAGAGGAAAGCGTGACATGAGTAGAGGCCATAGCTGGTGGAAAGCAGTAGCAGGAGAGTGAGTAGAACTAACACTGATAAGCTAGGGGCTAATAAACCTCAAGGTCGACCCTTCCCAGTGACACACCTCCTCCAACAAGGGTATACTTCCCAAGTTGCCAGTGTCTTGAAACTAAGCATTCAAAACACATGAGTTTATGGGGCATGTTTGATTCAAAGCACCACACTAACTAGTAGGTTTTCATATAGCTTATTCACATGTCCCTAGTTTGGGTTCATCTTCCCAGCATTCCCATCCCTCCCTCATTACCACATCTCTATCCCTGCTTAGCCTTTCCCTCCCACTATTGCCCTCCTTTACTTTCATGTCCTGTGTATTCTACTACCCCCTAAAAAATTACCCCTACCCCGCCATGGAGCTTTTATAGATGTCTGGCCTCTACAAACACTCTGTCATACACATTTGAAGCTAGGATCTACATGTGTGACAGAATATGTGGTGTTTGTGTTTCTGAACCTGGTTACCTCACTCAATGGGCTCCTTTACTGTAAATATGGCCAAAAGTCTGTGGCTAAGGACCTATGCTGCCAGGGGAGCCCAAGTCTATGATTTTGCCAGTGGACAACATGTCAAACTTCCTAAATGTCTGTTTGTTCTCATACATTGGTATTACTTAGAGCCTCAACCACAGAAGTTTCTTTAAGCAAAGAGTAGAGGTTAGTGCAGAGATCCACAAATGGCAAAGTTACCAAAAATAAGTAACTTGTTTGTACTCAGCTCTAAACCTGGCATCTAATTCACACCCTCCAAGGCTCAGGGAAACTCAGAATGGTTAAAGGTGCTTTATTGCAAAGCCTGACAGTCTGGGTTCAATTCCCCAGTACTCACATAAAGTCAAATACACAAAGTGGCACATTCATGTGGAAAGAATGTTAAGAACAAGAGGATGAGAAGTGGGGCTGCAGAATGCTATTTTCTATAATTGACAAATCTGCACTGGCTACAGGGTTTCCTGTACATGACTGAGCCTGTCAATATCTCATCACAGATGAGGGAAGCAGTCTGTGAGATTCCACATCCCTGAGTAAACAGTGAAAACTAATAAGTGCTGGGAGAGGGCATCATGTATTCTGGTGCTGTACCAACTGGAGGATTTCCCATTTTCCTGGAAATAACCTCTCATCCATGATTATATAAGTGATTCTAACTTAAATCAGAGAGACACAGAAATAAATAAACAAGGCATGGAAGTAGGATGGGGATGTAATGGGATGAAAGATTTTAGGGAAGATTAAGGGGGTATCAAAATGCTTTATATACATGAAAGGCATTGTAGAAAAAGGTAGTTTCCAACAGGAGGCAAATAGTAACTTTTCAAACTGCCAAGTTTAAGTGCCTATCTGGCTTCAATTTTTCTGTGGCTAGTGAATCTTGAAAATTATCTTCCCCTCTCTCATTTCAGTGACCTTATTTTCTTTTACCTCTGATTCTTTTCATCCAGCAACTATCTTCCTCCTTCTCTTCCTCCTGCCTTCTCTCACTCCCTTCTTTTTCTTCATGGTATTCTGCTACTATCCATCCCTTCAATATTGGTATTTCTTGAGGTTCTATTTTTCTTAGTCCTCTGTTCATATGCAGCATATTCTCCCAGGGCAGCTTTCAATTACCTATATGCCAATGATACTAAGCTTATATACCTCTACTTTAAATTTCCTATGAGCTCCTCTTGGACAGGTGTTTTCTGCCAGCAATACAAACCTGACTGCAACCATTATTCCATATTCTAGCATTCTCAGAAGGATCCCATCCATAAAAAATATGGAAACTGAAGGGAAACTACGGCCTCCTGCCACTGCAAAAAACTCCAGATGCATGTGCCACTTTGTGCATTTGGCTTTATATGGGTATTGGGGAATTGAACCGAGGCTGTCAGGCTTTGCAATAAAGCACCTTTAACCATTGAGCACCCACCCACACATACAAACTCATGTGTGTATATATACATATGTATACAAAATATAAAAAATGCATAATTTTACATATGTGTGTGCGTAATACAACCGCTGTATAGATGACCCAGGAAAATGATTTTAATTTATGCTTCCATCAAAAACAAATGTGGGGCTGGAGAGATTGCTCAGAGGTTGAAGGCAGTTGCATGCAAAGCATAATGCCTGGGTTCAATTTCCCTAATACCCACATAAAGCCAGAAGCACAAAGTGGTACATGTATCTGGAGTTCATTTGCAGTTACAAAAGTCAAGCTCATACTCTCTCTGCCTCTTTCTCTCTGTTTCAAAGAAATAATATTTTTTAAAGTGTATCCTCCATTCTACTAAATTTAACAAGCAGTATTTAATAAGCCAAAAATGACCCCAGGTCAAGTCCATGTTTACATGACAAAGTTGAGAATTTTGTATAATCAGTTCACTGCTTGTGTTTTTCATGGTTTATTTGTGCTCCCCTTCCACTATATTACTACTCTGGATATGTGCATGACAAACTATTTTGTTCTGTGTGTCAATTGTATTAGTCAGTTTGTTTTTACCTTACACATTTCCATGCTTCCTATTGTTTTCTTGTTTGCACTGCTTCTTACAGGAAGTCAGCAGTCATACTTGTCTTCTGTTGCAGTCAGCTTTGCATTGCTGGCAGAAATCACCCAACCAAGAGAAGTTGTGGAAAGAAAAGGTTTATTTTGGCTTATAAACTGGAGGGGAAGCTCCATGATGGCAGGGGAAAATGATGGCATGAGCAGGGGTGGACATCACCCCCTGGTCAATATAAGGTGGACAACAGTAATAGGAAAGTGTGCCAAACACTGCCAAGAGGAAACTGGCTATAACACCAATAAGCCCACCCCCAACAATACACTCCCTTCAGGAAGAGTTAATTCCCAAATCTCCATCAGATGTGAACCTAGCATTCAGAACACCTAAGTTTATGGGGCACACCTGAATCAAACCACAACTGCTTCCATGACCAATTTGTAAAAGGGAATTTCTTCTGACAACTTATGATGTGCCTTGGTGTGGTCTTCTGTCTGCTTCTCTGCTTGGCTTGCTGACCACCTTGGACTCGTGGTAACCAAACTTTTAAATAAACATAGGAAGGTATGCTTATTATTTTTTCAAATAAGATTCACCTTCTACAACCTTTAAATATGATTCACACATTTCCTTCTAAATTTTCACATAGTCTACTTAAGTATTGGCCTAGAAGACCCTGAGTTTCTGCTCATTACTTTCCCATTATTCTTATCCTTTTCGTTTGGCTTCTTTTTTTTGTTTGTTTGTTTTTGTTTTTGTTTTTGTTTTCTGAGGTAGGGTCTCGCTCTAGCTCAGGCTGACCTGGAATTCACTATGTAGGTGGCCTTGAACTCATGGCAATCCTCCTTATAAAGGCATGTACCGCCACTATCAGACTTGGATGGCTTTTATTGTCATGTCATTTTATTTTTATTGCCTTATTTTACTCTTGAAGTATCCAATTTGATGCAAATTCTATTCAGGGAATTCTTCATTCTGATATTGTGACTATTCTAAAATTCCTCCTGGGTATTATTTTTTTCATGGTCTACTTTGAATCCTTTAAGTGTTTTAACAAAGTCTGTATTAATGCCTTGTTGGTAATTCTATCAACTCTCTTATTTCTGCAACTTTTCTATTGGTCCAAGTTTTTTCTTCTATTTAAGAATATTATTTTCTTGACTTTGTGTATACAATACTATTTAATTTCAAGAAACAGGCATGTTGAGGAATGAAAATTTATTTTCTGTTTTTATTTTAAAAATGATTTATTTATTTATGAGATAGAGAGAGAGAGAGAGAGTACGGTCATGTCAGAGCCTCCTGCCCCTGTGAATGAATGAACTGACACCTGTGTCACTTTGTGTATATGGCTTTCCATCATTACTGAGGGCAAACCCAGACAATCAGGCTTGGCAAGTGAGCACCTTTAACCATTTGAGCCATCTCCCCACCCCCAAAGCATTATTTTTAATTTAATTTTTTTATTTGAGGGAATGGGAGAAAATGGGTGTTCCAGGATCTCTGTACTCTTAATGAACTTTAGATGCATGTGCCACCTTGTGTATCTGGCTTATGAGTTTACTGGGGAATCAAACCTGGGCCCTTAGGTTTTTTAGGCAAGCACCTTAAACATTAAAGCCATCTCTCAAGCCCAATGAATTGAAACAGCACAGTTTGCAGTGGCTGGAGTTCCTGTTATGCCCATTCTTTCTCTCAAATAAAAATAAATAAATAAATAAATAAATAAATAAATAGAATAATAAAATAAAATTAAAGGAAACAGACTCCTCATGGAGGAAGAGATTTCAAGTCTGGAGATCTGTCACCCCATTGGGAGCTGCAATATTTTTTTAATGTTTTGTTTTACATTTATTATATTTTATTTTTAAATGTTTTTCTTGGGAGCTGGGATTTTACTGAATGAAGGAAGACCTCCACACCTATAATTGGTGAGTTTAAATAAAGACAGGGGGCTTGTTAGTCCACAATGCATCTAGTAGTGCACGGGTCCTAGAAAGCCCATTGTTAGAGTCAGTTTCATGTTGCTAGACAAACATCCAATCAGAAGCAGCTTATGGGGTGAAAGCATTTATTTCAGGCTTATAAATTCCAGAGGAACACTGTCAATGGTATAAGACGCTGTCTTACTTCAATAGATCCAGACAGAGAGATAACCACAAACAGCCAGCAAACACCCATACCCAAAAGTACACACCACCCGAGTTCAAACTTCTCTTTACACACCTTAGGGCTAGACTTCAAGATCTGCTCCTAGTGACATGTCCCCTGTAACCAGGATCTGCCTGCTAGGGGCTTAAGTAGGAAGTTTAATGAACAATGTTTGAGTCTATGGGGCCATACATTCAAACTACCACACCCACTAAGCAAGCCCACAAGTGGAAGATTTACTTATACAGGGAAGGAGAATTAGGAAGTGAGCTGCCCTCTTTACAATCTGAGTTGGCCATCTTGGGGTACTCTAGAATATAGCCAGTTACCAAGGGCACCTTTTCCATATCGGTGTGCCTATTGAAGCAAACTATCTATAGCTCCAATAGTGTCTCCCTCCTAACTCTCAGAAGTCAGGCTCATTGCTCTTAGGGAAATGGTTGTTCTTCATGCTGATAAAGGGGCAAGCAATGTTACACGATAGTGGTCAGGGTTCCTCATGGTAGAGCATTCTGCCCTGGTGAAAGTTTTTGGGTACTTGGGTATCTTTTTATATTTTTGACATTTGGAATTGGTCCTGAAACATATATAAACAAATATTAGCAACATAAACACACCAGGTATCTTATCTTAGAGAAGAATTTTTTTTTCTCTAAAACATGTCTCTCTTTTGTTGAGGCCTATTAGATAATAATGCTAATGATTATTATTAACTATTACTAATAATAACCAGAGGAGAGAGATTTTATGTTTGTGGTTGGATCTCTGTAATTAGGGTCAGAGGAACTAGGCTGGGCAAGAATGAAACCTTACCTTGAAAAATAAACAAAAAAATTGGAGCTGGGTGTGGTGGTGCACGCCTTTAATTCCAGCACTCGGGAGGCAGAGGTAGGAGGATTGCCATGAGTTCAAGGCCACCCTGAGACCCATAGTGAATTCCAGGTCAGCCTGGGCTAGAGTGAGACCTCGAAAAATGAAAAAAAAAGAACAAAAAAAAAAATGGAGTTTTTGAGACATAATAGAGAACTCCTAAAAATGGGTCTCTTTCAGGGAAGTCTAGACTGGATTTTCTCTATTTGGTTTACTGAGGTTTTTGTGAAAAATCATCTTAATATAATTTTAAATTAGCAATCATTTGTCATTTTGTCAAGAAACATCAGAAAAATGAGAGGAAATAAAGCATGCTCTGGAAATATAGTAGTCTCTTCTCTATCATTTTCTGTTCCTTTAAGACTATGATGAGCAAGTTATACTGAATAAAATTTTATAATCACTGTTTTGAGAACTAATATGTACTTGGAGATTAAGCATATGTCATCTAATAAAAATGTCAGTTTTACTGTAATGCACATATAATCTAAATAATTTAGTCATTGAGTGTAAGAACTTTTAAGCACTAAGATTTTGTTTCTTCAAGATACACCTGTCTATTTTTATAATTTGCATAAACTTCAGTAATACAATGAAGTAAAAGCTATTGATATGGAATTAAAAGAAAAATAACAGTTAAATTGGATCTTGAGCTCAGTTATGTGTGAAGGCAAAGGTTTTCAGTACCATGAAAGAACACGTTAATTTTGCTTAGAAAGGATGCTATTTTTCATCTTCAGTTCACTCAGAGATGGAGTTTAATGACTGAAGCATATTGTTACTTATTGAAATGATGAGAAAAACCATCTCTAAGTAGTTTCACAAGGCTTTAGCTATACTTCTTGGGGACAGTTTCTTGCTTAAATGGAGAACGAGGAATAGAGCCTGCAATGCCTTCGATGCAAGAGAAGATGTTTAGCACAGCAAGTTATATGGTCAAGTTGGGCAAGACGATCATGACACTGTGACTTCTGGACAGCCAAACAAAAAGTGGTGCATTTCCACCATTTCCTGAGGCAACCAAGTGTGTGGTGTCCTTTCCCCACTTTCCTTCTCTTCCTGTTGTAGCAGTGGATCCATTACAAACTGCCCACATAAGGTGTGTTATCCATAGAAGTCGCTAGAAGTGACTGAGTTTGGGGCTTTGTGGAAACATTGTCAGTACCCTGTGAAACGAATTCACTGGCCTCAGGTACTTCTGCTTAAGTATACATTACAATTGTGAGTGCACCCGAGTCATTAGCAGTCATTATTACCCCATCTCTTAAATAGCTGTAGTGAAATAACAACAAACCTTAATTTCAGGTGTAGTAGCCAAGAGATATTTTTCTTTCTGAATAAAACAGTGTGGAGCAGTGGTCAGCACAGATGCAAGAATTACTTGGGATAGCTTCATATCCAGTAGTGTTTTATTATTATTATTATCATTATGACCTTTGTTGACATATCCTAACTTTGTTGTATTGCCATCAGGTTATAATCTTATAACTCTTCTCCCCTAACCCTATTCCACCAAGGGTCCTCCTCAGTAGGATGATTGGTGTTCATTGTGGGGTCATGAATGCACCAGTGTGGGGGGGCAACAGTACACCTTCCAACCAAGTGGCTATTACAATCTTCTCATTCCCTCTTCCCCAGTGTTCCCTGAGTATTAGCAGGTATGTTATATGTCTCCTTTAGTGTGAAATCCTTTGAAACCTCTGAGTTTCTGCTGTGGTGAATTGTTGGTATCCTCAGTGTCTAACTCTGTCTCCCTGAAAGTGTGATCTTGGACATATACTTTAGCCTCCACGTTCTTCAGTTTTCTTATATCAAAAAATGGATATAATTGTGTTTCTCCATAAAGCTGATCAAAAGGTATACATTGTCTACCAAGATTAGCTATTAATAATTTTTTTTTTAATTTGCTTTCATTGAAGCCAGGCGTGGTGCACGCCTCTAATCCAAGCACTTGGGAGGCAGAGGTAGGAGGATCGCCATGAATTCAAGGCTACCCTGGGACTAGTGAATTCCAGGTCAGCCTGAACTACAGTGAGACCCTACCTCAAAAACAAAACAAAACAAAATGCTTTTATTTAGTTGTGTGTGGGAGGGAACACATCAAGGTCTTTTGCAGCTGAAAATGAATGCATGCATCATTTTGCATCCTAGGATCACTGCCATCTGAAAAGAGAAGTTTCTCTAGCCAAAAGTGAGAGTAACATTAATATATGGGTATAAATATTAAGAGAAGTGCTTACTGGGCAGTTTGGTGAACATAGTATATACATTTAAACAGATAGCCACAGATGGTACACCCCTAGGACTCATGACTACCCCTGTTGTAGGTTTTCAGTATCAAGGATATATTCCCTCCCATGGAGTGGGCCTCCAGTCAAATTAGGTGGCAGTTGGTCTCTGCCATAACAGATGTGCCACTATTGCATCCATTGGCTCATTTGGCCTGGCTGGCCAAATATAAAAATTGAGAATGTACACTCTTGAGTATCTTCACTGGTGATTTCTCTCTCTCCCATTATATTGCATGCAGCATGGCTTTCTCCAGGTTTCTGTCAGCTGGTCTATATGGAGAAGGTTTTCAGCTCAGCTCCAGGAGGATTTCTCAGTGACCTTGCAGCCCAAGTATGTGGAGCCTTCAGCAATAGGGTCTTACCATCTATTCATGGTGGTAAACCAAGGGACTTGGCAATGGCCTGTAATGTTTTGGGAGCATCAGGGATCTCCCTGGCTGACAACTCACCGGAAGGTATTGATCCCTGGCCCTGAAATTTTTCTAGTCAAAATCTATTGCTCCTTTGTGTTCCATTGTCCAAAAAAGTAGGTTTCCATATGACTTATTTATATCATCTTAGATTTTGATTTTTTAAATATTCTTTTATTTTCAGGGAGAGAAAGAGGAGGTGGGAAGGGGCACACCAGAACATTCTGTTGTTGCAGACAAATACCAGATACATGTACCATCTGTCCATTTGGCTACTGTGGAATCAAACCTGGGCTTTTTGACATTGCAAGGAGGTACCTTAACTTCTCAGCCATCTGTCCAACTCTCCTCTTATTTTTATTCTTTCTTCCCAACATTTTTATTCATGACTTTCTTCCCATACTATAATGATACACTTTTGGGATCCCTTGCTTAGGCCCACTGGCAGAGGACTCCAGTTACTATACCTGGTGACTCCACTCAGCTCAACAAAGCCAGATCATTCATTGCTCAAATTCCCTAATGGTAGTTAGGGTTATCCCTTCAGAGGGGTGACTTGAGGGCTGTGTGTGTGTGTCTATCGGAGCTCTAAATAGAAACTAAAAGTGGCTAAGGATGAGAAATTTCCTCAAGCCTGTAAATAGGAATCTGGATTTTCTTATCTCTGTTCCTTTTCAAACCCCACAGGAAGATGTGAATAGGTGTTCAAACATACAACATGGAGCCTAGTCTTTCCTTATCTTTTTCTTTTAACAAGAGAAGGTTAACATTTCCATTTTGTGGTAGTTTGAAAGTGATTATGTAAATGTATGCCCACATAGACTCAGGTATTATATTAAAATTAAACTTGAGCTGAATGTAGTGGCACATGCCTTTAATCCCAGCACTCAGGAGGCAGAGATAGGAGGATTGCTGTGAATTTGAGGCCACCCTGAGACTGCATAGTGAATTCCAGGTCAGCCTGGGCCAGAGTGAGACCCTACCTCAAAAAACCAATCAAACAAATAAATAAATAAAATTAAACTTGTAACTTGGATATCCAGGCATCTAGCTGGAGGAGGTGTCAATGAGACTGGATTCTGTGGTCCAGCCATAAGGTGTTTTTGCAAATTGATCTTGATTTCAGCACAAAGCTGTGGAGAGAGAAGTTTGAGTTCTGTGGTACATCCTTACAGAAAAAGTATTTCATAAATATACATTTTAAAAGGCAAAAGGGTATTGATGGTGGGTGCAATGGCTCAGTCATCAGAGTGAATTCTGAGCAAGCATGAAGACTTGACTTCTGTTGCCCACTGTCCATGTAAAAGTCAGGTGTAGCAGCACATGGCTGTAATCCAACCACTAGGGAATCAGAGAGGGAGGGATCCCTGAAGTTTGCTGAGCCCCATGTGAAGTGAGAAACCAGCTCAAAAAAATAAAAAATAAAGCAAGAAGCTATTGAGGAAGAAACCTGATGCTATCCTCTAGCCCCTCCCATATTTGTACACACCTGCCTTTGCACAGGCACACCCATACACCCTCCCCAAAATGTTCATTGGCCACATAGAGGACTCAAACAAGCATATGAATAGAATAACAACATAAATTCAGAACCTAGTTATGTTAGCAGAGTCAATAAGAATATGCCAAATTCAAAGGCATGGAGGAAAATTTAGCAAAGATATTGAGATTCTGAAAAGAGCAAAACTCAAATGTTGGAAAAAATGTACCAATCAAAACCAAAAGTATACAAAAATCCTGGAAAATATTATAAACAAGACAAGATCAAGCCTGAAACAGAGTATCATGGATAAAAACAAGGTCCAGTTACATTCAGACATCAAATGGGAAAATTAGAGTGGGCTGGAGAGGTTGCTTAGTGGTTAAGGCACTTGCCTGTGAAGCCTAAAAACTCATGTTTGAATCTCTAGGTCCCTCATAAGCCAGGCACACAGTGACGAAAGTGCACAGTGTTGCACATGTGCACAAGGGGGTGCATGCATCTATGGTTTGTCTGCAGTGGCTGAAGCTCTGGTTTACACATTCTCTCTCTCTCAAATAAATAAAAATTAAAAATTAGAGAGCAAGGCCACAATTTCTAAGAATGCTGGGATATTATCAAGAGATCAAACCTAAGAATCCACAGGCAGAAAAAAAGCTGAGATAATAACTAAAGGAGTAGAAAATATATTCAAAATAGTTATGGCCAGACAATCCCCAAATTTAGAGAAAGAAATGGCTATCTAAACATGATAGGCATTTAGAAACCCTAATAAACATGACTAAAGAAGAAACTTCCTTTATATCTTTTAATCTATAGTTTAGTCATGATATCAATATTATATAACAAAGATTGCAAAAGCCATAACATAAAATACCAACTCATCTTCCAAGTCAAAAATATAAGAATAACATCACACCATCAGCAATGCTAAAATTTAGGAAAGCATGAAACAAGATATTTCAAGCCCTGGAGGTAATTAACTGCCAACAAAGACTACTGAGATACCTTCTAAAGATAGTGAATATATTAATATATTTCCTGAAGCATACAAACTAATGCAATTCATGACCAGCAAGCTGTCACTGCAGAAGAAACTTAAAGGCACTGGACATAAAACATAGAGAGGAAAGGAAAGTTGTTTCATACTTAAGAGATCAAGAAAGGGTCAATTTCATGAAAGAAAAAATTCTGCCATGTTCAGCCATATTCAAGCAAATCCTTAAGACTAATAGAACAGAAGGAAAAGAACAATGAAAATCAACTAGCCAAACTACAGGAATTAACAAGCTTTTTCTCAAAAAGCTTAGGTTTTTCTGTTAAGACATTTGAAGGAAGGCTTAACACAGGAAGTTTTTCCCTACCAAGTGTCCAAACTTCCTTCTGGTGGCCGCCTACATATAAGGCAGCTTCAGGAAACGGCAGCACCTAGTGCCTGGTGCCCTTGCTACTTGTTGGTGAGTGCATCTACACTATTGTTGTTATGCTTTGTGGACATTGGAATTCAGCTTTCTTACCCTTCCAACATGGACTGAAGACCAGCAGTTCTTGATGAATCCTCCAGGCCTTCAGTGCCCTATTAGGACTGCTGAAATATCTATGGCCCTGCTGTCTAGCTTATAGATCACTGCTGTTGAGCTGCACACCTATATCTTGTAAGTTAATATAATAAATCATCTTCATACTATATTTTATTCTGTTCCTATATAGATCCCTGACTAATATAGATTATGGTACTAGAAGTGGTGGTACAGAATTAGAATTATAAGGATGAATTTCTCCAGTGGATTTTGTGTTATCTGAAAGTCGGCCTCCAATTCTAATGCTCCTAAAGACTCTCATGTGCTACGTCCACAGCGACCTCGCCTGTGTAGCAAAGATGCCTCTACACTGGAAGAGAGCTGAGGACAGAGGGCCAGCACTCCTTGGAGGGATGCCCCCGGTGACCCCTTGGCAGTCAGTTACTGTAATGGTTCCTGCTGCCCATAAGAAGTCACAAAGACCTGATTGCTGGCACCAATGTGCTGTTTTCTGCGCTCTGTTTCTTTCCTGCTTCCTTCTAGCTGTTTGTCTAAGAACAGCTAATTCAACACTTATTAGTAATCATGCACGCAATCAGAGTACAAGAAACAATCTAAGCATTGAATGTGCCCCTCCTATGATTAGGGCAATGGAGGGAATGTATAACACTACTAAGAATAAAAAATTAACTTTAGGACAATTTTTTGATGGTGTAGAGCAAAAACAGCTTATGGTGTTTGAGAACGATACTAAGCCTGAGAATATGAAAGTAGAAATGTTGATCGGTAGTGTTCATAAGAAGCATGACAGTTCTGTAGAAAAGGAGTTGCAAAACTTAGGCATTCCCACCAGGAAACTTCCTGCGGGATATGTTCAGTACTTGATCAAGGGCAGATGGTGGACTCCTAGAGCTGGAATCTACTTAGTTCCACTCCCCTATGAGGGAGGATATGATGAATTCGGTAATAGATGGGTGAATTATGAAGGAAAAAGGAGGCTATGGCATTCTCTTCCATTTATGGGAACGCTTAGCAAGGAAGCGTAAGCCTTGGTGTTTATACAGTCCTTGGGGCATGACAGTCCTTGGGGTATAAGAAATAAGTAACCTGTTATTCACCTTACACCTTTTACCCTAGTTTCTGTTCGTATAATGTTGTGGTCAATGGTGCGAGACGTGCTTCTCAGAAAATGGGTACATTTCCTGCCTGATAAACACTACATGCTTAGAATAAAACAATACTTAAGAATGTTTAGATTAATGATTTCTGAGATCACTTGTTGGCTTGCTAAGTTTCCTTGTTCAATCTGTATAAAACCTTCATGAAACCTTCAGTAAATTGCAGCAGCATATTCAACGTAGAGTGTGTCTGTCTGTCATTTCCTCGCTGAATCCCGAGTTCTCCTTGAGCCTTCGCCCTTGTTCTCCCTCGGTCCTGATCTCCCCGAGAGTCAGTCCGCGGCACTCATGGAAGCATGGAGAGCACTGTTAATCCATGGTGCAAACAATAAATAGCTCTACAACATAGGTGTATTTGATGATTGCGATTCATCCCTTGTGAGGAGCAATGAACTTAGCGCCTATATAAAACTTTTGAGAATTTGTGGAAAAATTAAAAAAATAATGTTGCAAGGCTACTTGCTTCTAACATCTCTGCATAAAGTAAAATGGAAAAAGAATAGTCTCAGACATGAAATTTTCCAGCTTAAGTTATGGAAAAATGACCTAAAAGTTTCTAAGTATTCCTGGAAGAGTATCTTTTCTCTAGAAGCCATCAGAATCAAGTTGTGGAAGACCAAACCCAAATGATTATCATATGATTGGCCAACTTACAATGCATTTTCAAGTCTCAGCCTTGAAGAGTGTCAGCAGTTAAAGTAAAGGCACTGATTGGAACAGAGATGGAGGGTGGAAGTACAGTTATGAAGCTGAGGATGATGGGGTTATTTTGCATCTCAATTTTTGTCAACACCCTCCTACTTGCAGTGTTGCCCTTCCAGCCTTGCCTTTGGAAAATAATTCTGCATTGTCTATGGAACTGGCAATAACCTTCCCTGAAAGAGATGCCAAACAAGACAATACTGATACCTCTTAGTTCCCACCTCTAGACCTATAACCAAACTCAAGGGTATACAAGCCCCTAGAGATGAGGTAGAAAATGTGGCCCATGAGGAAGGGTAGCATATTCCTAAATACTTTATCTCTTTTCTAACTCATTCAAGCAGAAGTCTGAGAATATGTGTGGGAATGGATTTTTAAGGGGGTGTGGTGCTAGAGGAAGAAACATAAAACTAGATCAGGGTGAGTTTGTCAACATTGGCTCACACAGCAGAGATTTTAGTTTAATAATGTAGCTCACACAGTTAAAACTAGAAGGTGCTAAGATAGTGACTACTAAGAGCTCAAGACTCATCAAAGTGCTGAGAATAAATGACTGTCAAGTGCTCAACCCTAAATGAGACATTTATATCACCCTCTCCATGTAGCTGGGTACATTTCCTAAGACGGATAACAAAGAATATAAGAGCCAGAAAATAGGGAGGAGTGCTGTGGATCTCTCTCTCTCTCTCTCTCTCTCTCTCTCTCTCTCTCTCTCTCTCTCTCTCTCTCACACACACACACACACACACACAAACAAATAAAATTTAAAAAACCCACAATATTACAAAGAAGATAGCCTGCTAAATACTGACTACGTCACTTTCTGATTCCTCACTATGGGCTCAATATGGCCTCAATGTGGCCTACTCTGCTTCAAGCTCTTGCAAACATTCCCATGAAGATGGATTGTAGCTAGGAGCTGTAAGCTGAAATAAATTCTTCTCCTTTAAACTGATTTATATGAATTATTTTGTATCATCATTGAGAAGGTAGTTAATACAGGGACCTCTAGCATTTTACCAGGGCAAATGTACATTAGAGAAAAGAAAATAAACTTATCCAGGGCCTGTAAGACACTGCCTCTGAATTGGCATTGATTCTGGGAGATTCGAAACAGCATCTTGGCCCTTCAGTCAAAGTAGCAACTTACAGAGGTCATGTGGTCAATGGAATTTTAGCCAAATTTTGACTCATGATGCATCCAGAAGGTCCTTGCACTCATCCTGTGGTTATTTCCCTATCTCAGATAGTATAATTTGAATAGATCCACTTATATATTGATATAATCTATACAGTGGTTTCCTGACCTTTGAAGTAAGGCTATTATAGTTGGAAAGGTGAAATGGAAGCCATTAGAACTGCCTCTACCTAGACAAATAGAACATGGAGAATAACAATTAGTTATAGAAAACTTAGTAAGATAGTGATTCTAGCTACAGCTTCTATACTAGATGCGGTTTTATTACTTGAACAAATTAACACATCTCCAGGTATTTGGTATATCTTCATTGATCTTGAAAGTGCTTCTTTCCCATACCTGTCCAGAAAGACCACTGGAATCAATTTGCTTTCAGCTGGTAAGACCAGAAGTATACCTTTAATGTTTCACTTAAGGTTATATTAATTCTCTAGCCCTGTGTGATAACTTGGTTCTTTTTAAAATAAATATTTTATTATTTATTTATTTATTTGAGAAAGAGAAAGGCAAAGAGAGAGAAAGAATGAGTGTGCCAGGGTCTCTAGCCACTGCATACAATTTCCAGACACATGCACCACCTTGTGCATCTGATTTACATGGGTACTGAGGAATTAAACCTGGGTCTTTAGTGTTCAAAGGCAAGACCCTTAACCACTAAACTATCTTTCCAGCCCTAACTTAGTTATTTCTACAAAAATGTTCCTTCCACAAAATACATTGGTCCATCATATTGATGACTTTATTTATGCTTTATCAGAACAACTGAGCAGAAGCTAACAACCTCCTGGAGTTGTTGGTACATATGCACATTGGGGGATAGGAAACAAATACAACCAAAATTCATGAGCTTACACCTCAGCATGAGTTAGGTCCAGAAAAGGAGAATGTCCTTGAATAGTTTCAGGCTGTTGTTCAGGCTTCTCTGTCCCTTGTACCATAAGCAGACTTGATGGTACATGAGAGTCAGTGGCACACAAAGATACTGGTTGGAGCTTTTGACAGGACAGCATAGGTGAATCACAGGAATTTTGGAACAAGACCCTATTGTCATCTACAGACAACTACTCTCCCTGTGTGAGACAACTATTGGTCTGATGTTAGGCTTTGGTATAAACTGAATGCTTGATAATGGATAATGGAGTACAATGGAACTTGATCTGCCCATCATGAGCTGGGTGTTGTCTGACCCACCAAGCCATAAAGTTAGATGCACACAACAACAATTCATCAAGTGACAGTAATACATCTATGTGGTCAGGCTCTAGCAGGTTCTGAAGGTACAAGTAAGTTAGATGAAGAAGTTGCCCAAATTCCTATGGTTCCCACTACTTTTCTAATGCCTTCTGTTCCCAACAACACACCTATGTCATTATGGGGCATTCCTTAATATTTATTGAGAAAGAGAAGACAGGGGCCAGCTTTATGCTATGCAGATGTTATGAAAAGTGGACAGGAGTCACATTATAGCCCATTTCTGGGAAATCCCTGAGGGACAGTGGTAAAGCAGAATCATCACAATGGGCAGGATTCTGGTAGTGCATATGACTGTGCAATTTGCTTAGAAGGAAAATGGTGGGATGTGAAGTTATAGAGTGATGCATGAATGGGCAAAGTATGTAAAGATAATTGTTTCCCATATAAATGCTTATCAAAAGGTGATTTTAGCCGGGCGTGGTGGCGCACACCTTTAATCCCAGCACTTGGGAGGCAGAGGTAGGAGGATCGCCATGAGTTCAAGGCCACCCTGAGACTACAGAGTTAATTCCAGGTCAGCCTGGACCAGAGTGAGACCCTACCTCAAAAAACCAAAAAAAAAAAAAAAAAAGGTGATTTTAGTAGAGGATGACTTTAATAATCAAGTAGATTAGATGATCCATTCTATGGATAGTAGCTAGCCTCTTTGGTCATCCCTATCATTGCCCAGTGGACCCTTGAACAAAGTGACCATGGTTTCAAGGATGAAGGTTATGCAAGGGCTCAACAACATGAACTTCTAGTCATCAAGTGTGACTTGGCTACACTTGCTTCTGAGTGTCAAATATGCCAGCAACAGAGATCAGCACTGAGCCTCAGATATAACACCATCCCTAGGCTGACCAGCCAACAACCTGTTGGCAAAGTTGAGTACATTGGGCCACATCTATCATGGAAATGGAAGTGTTTTTACTTACAACAGATACATATTTTAGATATGGATTTTCCTTTCTTGCATGTAATTCTTCTTCCAAACTACCATCTATAGACTTTCAGAATGTCTTTTTGGCTGCCGTGATATTTTATACAACATTGTTTCTGACCATGGACCTCAGTACACAGACAAAGAAATGTAGCAATGGGCTCATGCTTATGGAATTAACTCCTGTTGCCATGTTCCCTGCAGTTCTGAAACTGGAGGGTTGATGGTTAAGATGGTCAACAAGGTGGCAATAGCCTGGAGGACTGAAGAAGGGATCTCCAGATGGTTTTATATGCCCTGAATCAACCCCCAATCTATGGTACTATTTCTCTTATGAGGGTCATAGGTCTAGGTATCAAGGCATGGAAATGGCAGTGGTACAACTTACCATCCTCAAATGATCCACTAGTGAAATTTTTGCTACCTATTCCTGCAACCTTAAGATCTGCTGGCCTAGAAGTCTTGGTTCCAAATGGAGGAGTGCTTCTACTAGGAGGCACAAAAATATTTCATTGAACTGAAACCTAAGACTTCCCTCTGGCCACCGAGGGTTCCTTATGCCCATTAGTCAACAGGCTAAGAAAACAATTATTGTGTTGGGAGGGGTGATTGATCCAGACTTCCGGAATGAAATTAGACTGCTGTTCCACAATCAAAGTAGGGTGATAAATATACTCTTCAGAAATAAGGTATGGTTCACTCTTTTAGGTAACAAACCCACTGAAGTGCTTGCTAAGGGTGGAGGAAATCTGTAGTAGAAGGTAATTACAAATACCAGCTAAGACCATGTGACCAGTTACAGAAATGGCCATTATATTTGTGATGAGTGTTTATGTCATAATTTTTTAAGTACTTGTGCATTTGTACACACATAGCAAGAAGATGCTTGTATCTTCTCTCACACTATTTCTTTACTGTGTAATATAATAGAAATTGAGATAATATAAGTATAATATAAGATATAAGATAATATAACTTAATATTGTTAAATATATATTATCATGTTTATGGGATATTAGAGACTAAGCATTCCTCAAAGGACTTTGCCATACATTTGAGTGGAATGAACAGAGTGTTTCAGATTTTATGACAGATATATTGTGTGAAGAAGATGATTGCCTTTATTTGCATATTAAATACAACAAACTTGCTATTTGGTATTAAGTTGACAAGGGGTGGACTAGTGATGTCTAATTTCTGCTGTGAACTTGATTAGATCAGGAATACCTCTCATGCAGGTCTGTGAGTGCATTTCCAGCAAGGTTGAAATGAGCAGGCAGGCTTTTACCCAGAGTGAGCAGCAATTCTATGGTGGCAGCTTATTTATAAAGCCTGTATATAAAGGCAGTATCTTTGCCTGGCTGCCCTAGCTACTTAATATTGTATATATATACCCAGCTGCTAGTATCCTGTGCAGACATAGGAACTTCTTCACTTTTCCAATGTGGACTGAAAACCAGTGACTCTCCAGGAATCCTTCAGGCCTTTAGTATTACAATGAAGCTGCTGAGGCATACAGCCTGAAGGACTGAGAAGCTATTAGTTCTCAGACTTGTCATCCTGCAGACAGATGTTGGACTGCCTAGCTTGTATCCTGTAACCCAACCTAATAAATTCTCTTTATTGATTCTATCCTCAAGACTACACTAATGAATGCATCTACTATTCTGTTAAATGGGTATCTAGGCTGATTCCGTAAGTTAGCTATTGTGAATTATTTTGTAATAAATATGTGTGTTTCCAGGTATCCAAATACTATTGATCACTGTTAGTAGTCCTTTGTGGTTTGGGGGGATTTTTTGTTGTTGTTGTTTGTATTTCTATTGGTTTTTCAAGGGAGGGTCTCACTCTAGCCCAGGCTGACCTGGAATGCACTATGTAGTCTCAGGTTGGCTTTGAACTCCCAGAGATCCTCCTACCTCTGCCTCCTGAGTGCTGGGATTAAAGGTATGCACTATCACACCTGGATTTGGTATTTTTTATTTATATTTTCATACATAAAAATTCTATAATTTGGTCGTTATCTTCTTTTGTCCCCCTTCCCTATTCCTCAGAACCCCTTCTGTTCAACTAGTCCCTGGTCTTTCTTGTCTTTTAATTTTTTCTTTGGCATCCACCAGCTGCATGAAAATGTTAATGGATTCAACCCTGTGAGGGCATTTGGAAGTAACAGCAGCTGACAGGTGCAATGAAGTCATGAGTGTGATGATCACATCAAGATTGTGGAGAGTGTTCTAAAGTACTACTTCCCACCCTCTGGATCTTACATTCTTTCTGCCCCCTCTTCTGCAATGTTCCTTGAGCCTCAGAGGTTGTGATATAGATTTAATGTTTAGTGTTGATTACTCAATAGTCACTTTTTCTCAGCACCTTGATGAGTTTTAAGTCTCTCTAGTATGTTTTTGGTTTTTCGAGGTAGGGTCTTACTCTGGCACAAGCTGACCTGGAATTCACTATGTACTCTTAGAGTGGCCTTGAACTCATAGCCATCCTCCTACCTCTGCCTCCCAAGTGCTGCAATTAAAGGTGTGTATCACCATGCATGGCTTCTACAATGTTTTGGAAAATGAAGCTTCTCTAGACAACGATGACAGAAACACTGATCTTTTTTTTTTTATTGGGTTTAAAAAATTTTATTGACAACTTCTATAATTATAGACAATAAACTATGATAATTCCCTCCACCCTCACTTTCCCCCTTGCAATTCTACTCTCCGTCTTATCCCCTCGCCCTCTCAATCAGTCTCTGTCATTATCTTTTCCTTTTATTATGATGGTCTTATGTAGGTAGTACCAGGCACTGCAAGGTCATGGGTATTCAGACCATTTATTTTCTTTTTTTAAAATTTTTATTAACATTTTCCATAATTATAAAAAAAATCCCATGGTAATTCTCCCCCACCTTTCCACTTTGAAATTCCATTGTCCATCATATTACCTCCTCATCTCAATCATTGTATTTACATATATACAATATCAACCTATTAAGTACCCTCCTCCCTTCCTTTCTCTTCCCTTTATATCTCTGTTTAAACTTACTGGCCTCTGCTACTAAGTATTTTCCTTCTCATGCAGAAGCCCAATCATCTGTAGCTAGGATCCACATATGAGAGAGAACATGTGGTGCTTGGCTTTCTGGGCCTGGGTTACCTCACTTAGTATAATCCTTTCCAGGTCCATCTATTTTTCTGCAAATTTCATAACTTCATTTTTCTTTACCGCTGAGTAGAACTCCATTGTATAAATGTGCCACATCTTCATTATCCACTCATCAGTTGAGGGACATCTAGGCTGGTTCCATTTCCCGGCTATTATAAATTGAGCAGCAATAAACATGGTTGTGCACGTGCTTCTAAGGAAATGAGATGAGTCCTTTGGATATATGCCTAGGAGTGCTATAGCTGGGTCATATGGTAGATCAATCTTTAGTTGTTTTAGGAACCTCCACACTGATTTCCACAATGGCTGAACCAGATTGCATTCCCACCAGCAATGTAGAAGAGCTCCTCTTGTTCCACATCCCCACCAACATTTATGATCATTTGTTTTCATGATGGTGGCCAATCTGACAGGAGTGAGATGGAATCTCAATGTAGTTTTAATCTGCATTTCCCTGATGACTAGTGACGTAGAACATTTTTTTAGATGCTTATATGCCATTCGTATTTCTTCCTTTGAGAATGCTCTATTTAGCTCCATAGCCCATTTTTTGACTGGCTTGTTTGATTCCTTATTATTTAACTTTTTGAGTTCTTTGTATATCCTAGATACTAATCCTCTATCAGATATATAGCTGGAGAAGATTTTTTTCCCATTCTGTAGGTTGCCTCTTTGCTTTTTTCACTGTGTCCTTTGCAGTGCAAAATCTTTGTAATTTCATGAGGTCCCAGTGATTAATCTGTGGTTTTATTGCCTGAGCAATTGGGGTTGTATTCAGAAAATCTTTGCCAAGACCAATATGTTGAAGGGTTTTCCCTCCTTTTTTCCTCTAGCAGTTTCAGAGTTTCAGGTCTGATGTTAAGCTCTTTAATCCATTTGGACTTAATTCTTGTGCATGGCGAGAGAGAAGAACCTATTTTCATCCTTCTGCAGGTATATATCCAGTTTTCCCAACACCATTTGCTAAAGAGGCTGTCTTTTCTCCAATGAGTATTTTTGGCATTTTTATCGAATATCAGGTGTCTATAGCTACTTGGGCTTACATCTGGGTCTTCTATTCTGTTTCACTGATCTACATGTCTGTTTTTGTGCAAGTACCATGCTGTTTTTGTTACTATGCCTCTGTAGTATAGGTTAAAATTAGGTATGGTGATACCACCAGCCTTATTTTTGTTGCTCAGTATTATTTTAGATATTCGAGATATTGTGATTCCAAATGAATTTTTGGATTGTTTTTCTATTTCCATGAACAATGCCTTAGGAATTTTGATAGGGATTGCATTAAATGTGTAGATTGCTTTAGGTAAGATTGCCATTTTCACAATATTGGTTCTTCCAATCCAGGAACAAGGGATGTTTCTCCACTTTCTAGTGTCTTCTGCAGTTTCTCACTTGATTGTTTTAAAGTTCTCATTGTAGAGATTCTTCCTTCATTAGGTTTAATCCAAGGTACTTTATTTATTTATTTATTTATTTATTTATTTATTTATTTATTTATTTTTGATGCAATTGGGAATGGGAGTGATTCTCTGATTTCATCCTCTGTGTGTTTGTTCTTAGCATGTATGAAAGCTACTGATTTCTGTGTATTTATTTTGTATCCTGCTACATGGCTGTAGGTTTTGATCAGCTCTAACAGTTTGCTAGTAGAGTCTTTAGGGTCCTTTATGTATAGAATCATGTCATCTGCAAATAATGATAACTTGATCTCTTCCTTTCCAATTTGTATCCCTTTTATGTGTGTCTCTTGCCTTATTGCTATGGCTAAGACTTCCAAAACTATATTAAATAAAAGTGGGGACAGTGGACACCCTTGTCTTATTCCTGATTTTAGTGAAAAAGTTTCCAGTTTTCCCCCCATTTCATAATATGTTGGCTGTAGGCTTGTCATACATAGCTTTTATTCTATTGAGATATGTTCCTTCTATTCCCAGTCTCTGTAGGACTTTTATCATGAAGGGATGTTGGATTTTTGTCAAATGCTTTCTCTGCGTCCAATGAGATGATAATGTGATTTTTGTCCTTCAACCCGTTTATGTAATGTATTACATTTATAGATTTGCGTATGTTGAACCATCCCTGCATCTCTGGGATAAAGCCTACTTGGTCAGGGTGAATGATATTTTTGATATACTCTTGTATTCTGTTTGCCAATATTTTGTTGAGAATTTTTGCATCTATGTTCATGAGGGAGATTGGTCTGTAATTTTCTTTTTTTGTTCTATCTTTGCCTGGTTTTGGTATCAGGGTGATGCTGGCCTCATAGAAAAAGTTTGGTAGTATTCCTTCTTTTTCTATTTCCTGGAAAAGCTTAAGAAGCAATGGTGTTAGCTCTTCCTTAAAGGTTGGTAAAATTCAGCAGTGATTCCATCTGGGCCTGGGCTTTTCTTAGTTGGGAGATTATTGATAACTCTTCGGATCTACATGTTTGTTATAGGTCTATGTAAGTGATTAATCTCATTTTGATTTAATTTAGGTAGGTCATATAAATCAAGGAAATCATCCATTTCTTTCAGATTTTCATACTTTGTGGAGTATATGCTTTTATAGTATGTCCCTATGATTTTTTGAATTTCTCTGGAATCTGTTGTGATGTTACCTTTTTCATCTCTGATTTTATTAATTTGTGTCTTTTCTCTCTTTCTTTTGGTCAGATTTGCTAAGGGTTTATCAATCTTGTTTATCCTTTCAAAGAACCAACTCTTTGTTTCATTAATTCTTTGGATTTTTTTTTTTGTTTGTTTCTATTTCATTTATGATTTCTTCCCGCCTACTGATTTTTGGTTTTCCTTGTTCTTCTTTTTCCAAGGCTTTAAGGTAAAGCATTAGGTTTTTACTTGCGACCTTTCTAATTTCTTAATATAGGCACTTAAGGCTATAAATTTACCTCTTAGAACTGCCTTCATTGTGTCCCAGAGATTTTGATATGTTGTGTCCTCATTATTGTTTGACTCTATAAATTTTTTGATTTCCTTCTTGATTTCTTCATTGACCCATTCATCATTTAGTAGTGTATTGTTTAGTTTCCATCATTTTGTGTATGCTCTATAGCCTTTCTTGCTACTGATTTGTAGTTTAATTCCATTGTGGTCAGATAGAATGCAAGGAATTATTTCAATTTTCCTGAATTTGTTAAGATTTGCTTTGTGTCCTAATATATGGTCTATTTTAGAGAATGTTCCATGTGCTGCTGAAAAGAATGTATATTCTGCAGCCTTTGGATGAAATGTCCTGTATATATCTGTTAGGTCCATTCCTTCTATGACCTCATTTAGTCCAGATGCCTCTCTGTTTATTCTTTCCCTGGATGACCTGTCAACTGATGAGAGTGGGGTGTTAAAGTCACCCACCACCACTGAGAAACACAGATCTTTGGTAGCTAAATATAATAAAAAGTTTTGAGGAAAATTTGATGAGTATGTAGTATCTGTTTAGCCAAGCAACAGTAGCTTCCCCTCAAAGGTCTATGACCTTCTCAGCCATAGGATATTGACTAGGTTTTCATTCCTAAGCACAAATGCTTTCCTATAAAGTGGGTCTTAGATTCAAGCAAAACAGCAGTTGGGGCACATTCATCAAGTGTCAAATCCAGTATTAGATTTACTGGGAAGAATATCTACTCAGTGGGGTTTGCCAGAGAAGCAAGGGCAGAACTACTGGGAAGAGATTCTCCCACTCAAATCAGCCTCATGAATTAGAAGACAACATCAGAAAAAAATAAAAGAAAAAAAGAAAGAAATGGAAGGAAGAGACAATACGGCCTACCTTAACAGCTCCAGAAAAACTTCAGACAGGTTTTGACAACCTCCCATTCCCTGCCAACACCAAAAACTACCGGAGATCTTAGGGCAACCAGGGCTCAGAGCCATATCTACTCCATACAGCAGATCTGAAAAGCAGACCAACCTAACCAGCTGAGCTGAGCCTACAATGAACCAAAGAGGGGATCAGCTTCAAACTCAATGTAGGTGAGATGGAGTCACCCCAAAAGGTAACTGGGCTATATTATACCATGAGAATATATAACCCAAAGCCAAGAAAGAGGCTTACATTATAGCAACTGTTATTTGACTAAACAGATATTATGTACTCATCAAAGTGCCCTCAAAACTTTATATTATATTTAGGACCAGAGATCAGTGTTTCTGTCATCGTTGGCTAGAAAAGCTTCATTTTCCAAAATGCTGTAGAAGGCCAATTATACCTTCCATATCAGGACAGGTTTTTACACAAAGTGCAGGGAGGGAAAGAATTAGAAACCTAGCCCACTAAGAATAAAAAAAAAAAATACTGATGTGTTAAATCTGATGTGCATTTAGTCCACTTTGAAGTTATTAAATAAGTTGTGTGTTAAGGTTAACTTTTTGTCACTTTTGATATTCCTTAATTTATAGTGCTTTTTTCTTCTTCAGTGTTTCTTGGGTGCAGGGTCTTACTCCCAGCTGAAATGTAACCCACTATAGCCCAGGAATCTCAGCCAAACAATTGACAGGATAAAGGGTGTGAACCACCCTGCCTGGTCAGTTTAGGGCCTTTGGTCTTCTTAGTTACCTGTTTGTTTTAACCCCACTCATGCAGAAATATCTCTTGCTAATTTTGCTTGTGTTTGTGTATTTCCTGGTTGGATTTTAAGATTGTTCTGTATTTTTCTTCACCCAGTCTATTATTGGAATTTTGTTCTTCCAACCCACAACTTGTTCACTTTCCCTCTTTTTCCAGTCCCTTTACCACATTCTTTCTTCCTTATCACCTCCTCCTTATTCTCTATAATTACAAACTTCCATAACTTCAATAACTCTAAAATTTGTATGAATTAACAGTACACCAATTTCTCTCTCCCAGATACCTCAGCCTCCTTCATATTTTTCAAAGTTAGTACTAGTCTCATACTAATTCACCCTACATGGCTCCCATATCTAAGTAACCAAAACCCTGGTATACTTCTGCCAGCCTTCTTCTTTAATCCACCAGCAATTATTGAAATTAAAAGAAACATTGCTTTAACTTCATACTAGAACATGCATAGTAGGCATATCCAACAGCTTGGCTCACTCATGTTGTTACTCTGGGATTGAAGCCTACCCTGAAGATATCTAATTTACATTTCTAAGAATACAGCAGATATGTAGAAAACCCAAGCATGAAAATAACTAGAGATACAAAGGGCATTATAACTACAGATAATAGTGAAATTCAGAAAATTGTAAGGACATACATAACAAATTGGAAAATCTAAGAAAAATGGAATATATATCCTTCCAAAATTAAAGCAAGATGAGATAAACAAGTTAAACAGACCTATAGCAAGCAATGAGATTAAAGCAGTTATAAAAAGATTTTTCAACTAAAATAAGTCCAGGTCCAGATGAATTCACTGGTGATTTTTTTTTTTTATCAGATCTTCACAGAAGAACTAACACAGGTGCTTCTAAAACTATTCCATAAAACAGAAAAGGAAGAAATGATATCAAGTTCCCTTTATGAATCCAGCATTATCTTGATACCAAAACCAGATAAAGACATACACACACACACACACACACACACACACACACACACACACACACACACATACACACACACACAACATTAAGACCAATTCCCCTCATAGACATAGGTGCAAAAATTCTCAACACAATACTGGCAAGTCAAATATAGGAGCACATCAAGAAGATCAGTCATTCTGATCAGGTGGATTTTACCAGAGATCCAGGAATGGTTTAACATATGCAAATCAATAAATATAATATACCATAAAAATGGACTCAAGGACAAAAATCATGTGATCACCTCAGTAGATGCAGAAAAGGCATTTGACAAAATCCTTGGTAAAAGTCCTAAGGAAACAGGGAATAAAAGGAACATATCTCAACATAATAAAGGCTATTTATGACAAACTTAAAGCCAGCATTATACTGAATGGGGAAAACCTTGAAGCATTTCAACTAACATCAGGAACAAGAGACGGGTGTCAAGTTTCTCCACTTTTATTTAATATAATACTGGAAATCTTAACTACAGCATTAATGGAAGAGGAAGAATCCAATTTATCATTATTCACAGATGACATGATTCTATACATGAGGGATACTGAAGAATACCTAAGACTGCTAGAGCTGATAAATTCTTTCAGCAAAGTAGCAGGATATAAAATTGGTACACAGAAATCAGTAGTCTTGCTATATACCAAAAACAAATGTGGTGAAGACATAAGGGAAATATTCCCATTCATAATTGCCTCAAAAAATCCTTTGGAATAAACCTAACAAATGAAGTGAAGGATCTCTAAATAAAAACTTTCAAAAACTCAAGAGAGAAATGGAAGAAGACCCTAGGAAATGACAGAAAAAAAAATCCATTTTCATGGATTTTAAAAATAAATATTGTGAAAATATTTTATCAAAAACAACCTAGTGCTGGCTTGAGAAATGGCTTAGCAGGTAAGGCATTTGCCTGTAAAGCAAAAGGTCCCAGGTTCAATTCCCCAGGACCCATGTAAGCCAGCTGCACAAGGGATGCATGCATCTGGAGTTTGCTTGCAGTGGCTAGAGGCTTTGGCATGCCCATTCTCTCTCTGTCTATCTCTCTTCTATCTCTTTGTCTCTCTGCTTGCAAATAAATAAGAATTTAAAAAAATCTACACATTTAATGCAATCCACTTCAAAACTCCAATGGCATTCTTAACTAAAAAAAAAAAAAAAAATCCTAAAATTTGTTTGGAATCCCAGGAAAACCTTAAAGAGCCAAAGAAATTTTGAGCAGGAAAAAAAAAAAGGCTGGCAGTATCACTGTACCTGATTTTAAGATATATTACAGAGCCATAGTAGCAAAAACAGCATGTTATTGGCACAGAAACAGAAATGTAGGTCAATGGAGCAGACTAGAAGACCTAGATGTAAACCCAGGCAGCTACAGCCATCTGATTTTTGATAAAAAGTACCAAAGATATTCACTACAGAAAAGACAGCTTCTTTAACAAATGATGTTGGGAAATTTGGATGTTTTTGTGTGTGTATGTGTGTGTGTGTGTGTGTGATGGATAAAAATAGATACTTATCTCTCTTCATGCTAAATAGATCAAAGGCCTTAATATCAGACCTATAACTCTGAAACTGCTAGAGGAAAAAGTATGGAGAACACTTTAACATATAGGCAAAGACTTCCTGAATAGAACCCCAGTTGCTCAGGGAGTAAAACCACTAATGAATCATTTGGGACCTCATAAAATTAAAAAGCAACTGCACAGCCAAGTATACTGTGATCAGAACAAAAACGTAGCATACGGAATGGGAGAAAATCTTTGCCAGCTACACATATGATAGAGGATTAACATCTAGGATACCAAAGAACTCAAGCAACTAAATAATAAGAAATCAAACAACCCAAATCAAAAATGGTCTATAGAGCATAATAGAGGGTTCACAAAAGAAGAAATACAAACAGCTAATAAACATCTAAAAATATGTTCAACGTCCCTAGTCATCAGAAAAATGCAAATTAAAACTGCTACTTTGAGATTCCATCTCACCCTAATCAGAATTAAGAAATCAAATGATGCTGGATTTGTGGTGCAGGCCTTTAATCTCAGCACTTGGAGGCTGAGGTAGGAGGATTGCTGTGAGTTCAAGACCACCCTGAGACTACAGAGTGAATTCCAAGTCAGCTTGGGCTAGCACAAGGCCCTACCTAAAAAATAAGATAAAATAAAATAAAGAAGAACTGAAATGACAATAAATGCTGGCTAGGGAGTGGGGAAAGACAGCGTTGGGAATATAAATTGGTACAGCTATTGTGTGGAGGTTCCTGAGAAGGTGAAAAATAGATTTACCATATGACACAGCTATCCTGTCTCTGAGACTATACCATGAGGAATCTAGACATAGAGATACTTGCTCATGAATGTGTATTGTTTTATTTAAAATAGCTTGGAAATGGAACCAAGCAACTAAGCAATCAATGAATAATGAAGATATGGTAAATTTACATAGTGGAGTTTTATTTAGCTCTAAAGAAAAATGAAATTTGCAGGAAAATGAATAGATCTTGAATCAATTATACTAAGTGAGGTAAACCAGGCTCACAAAGTCGAACACAGCATGTTCATTCTCTTATGCCCATCTGTAGTAGACAGCCTCAGGTAGTTGAGATGAACCTCCAGACCAGGCACAGTTATGGAAGGAAGAGATTTATTGAAGCTTACAGATCCAGGGGAAGTTCCATAGTGGTAGAAGAAATTGCCTCCCTCTTAAAGGACCAGGGAGGGGGGGGGGGCATAAACCAAATCCCTAAAACCACACCACAAAACAAGCATGCTTCAGAAATTTCAGGTGCTTTGCATATCTTTAGAATGGAATGTTAAAACCACCTTAGGGCTGGACCAACCCAGGACAACTCCTCTAGCCAGGGGTCTAGAAATCCAAGAAGTTTTAATAAACTCCTGAATATATTGAGGTGGCATTTATGCAAACTACCACAAAGTCTTGTGAGTATCTGTAAATTCTGTGGTCAACTTGATGGCATCAGGAATTCACAGCCATTCCTCTTGATTGGGTCTCTGAAGTTGCTTCCAGAAGAAGTGACTGAAGGGAGGAAGTCCTTCCTCCAGAATGAGCCCTTCCCCCAGGGCGGGCCGCCCTTCTGGTGGTGGGCTTTATGTAAGGAAGCTCAAAGAGAAAAGAACCCCTTCTTCCCACCTGGCTGCCAATGCTGCTAGCTGGTGAGTGCCTTCATTCTCATGTGCATCTATCCTATTCAGGTATCCTTTCTTGGTATTGGAACCAAGTTTCCTCAGCCTTCCTCTGTAAATTAGTTTTTAATTATTTATTTATTTATTTGAGAGCGACAGACAGAGAAAGAAAGAGGGAGACAGAGAGAGAGAGAGAGAATTCCTCTGTAGATTATAGAGCAGTGGCTCTCCAGAAAGGCTCCAGGCCTTCAGTGCTCGACTGAGACTGCTGACCCATCCAGCCATGAAGACTGAGCAGCTATGAGGTTACTTGACTCTCAAGCCTGTAGACTGCTATTGTTGAACTGCCTTAAACTAATCCAATAAATTCCTCTTTTAATACAATTCATTCCATTGGTTCTATTCCTCTAGAGAACCCTGGCAAACACACCATCCCTGCCTCAAATGTTTTCATATGTTTGTAAGTTGGAATAAGAGTAAGTAGTAGAGGACAAGAAGCTAGAAAAGGTCATGATAGAGGGAGGTAGGAGAGGGGTGAGGTTATGGGGAGGGGTGGTGATATGTAAGCAGAGGGTGGAATGGTCTAAGTGGGATAATGGGAGGAGATGGACAGGAGGCAATGGACAGGAGAAGGTTGTGGGAGGAAGGTTAGTTAAAATTAATGATGTTATGAATAAACCACATGGAAAACAACTTCCTGGCTAGCTAAACAACATATATGTTGTCAAATAGAGAATTTGGAAAGAAGTGCCCCATAGAAGTGGATAATGCTGTGTCCAAAAGTCATAGATTGTTATACGTAAATTTCAAAATTTCAGTGGCAGGTATCGGACACCTTCCAGTGAGTTGTTCATGAGGGAGGCCCCTGATACCCCTAATACAATAAAGACTAGTGCCAACGTACTTGGTTGCCCACCAGAAATAGCTGGTGAGATCTGATAGCTGAAGACACCACATGCTTGGGCTGTAGAACACTAGGCAGTCAATCTAGAACTGAGCTGGAAACCTTCTTGCTGTTGACTAGCTGCCATGGTGTTGGAAACAGCTTTGTAGCCTGTTGAGAAAAGTCATCAACAGTCTTTATCAACAATAAACATTGCAAGCTTTAGGGATGACCATCCAGGCCAAATATGTTAGCTGATGCAATGGTGGTATATCTTTTGGGGGGGAAATTCTACTGCTCTCTGATTGGACTGCAAGTCCACTCCACAGGAGAAAATTCATGCCTAAAGTATGGAAAAGCTAATCAAAAGCCTATGATTGGGGACACCAAAAGCTTTAGTGGGGAAACTACTACTGTTGTTTGACTAAATCAATATATTATGCCCACCAAGCTGCTCTCTCAATGCATATGTTTATGCCCATATAATAAGGTTCTCTCACTTTTGGTTAGAGAAGCTTCTTTTTTCAAGTGGTGCTGACCACTGTGGAGACTCAAAACTCATCAGTGTGGTGATGGAGAGATGATTTAGTGGTTAAAAGAGCTTGCTTGCAAGCCTTGTGGACTCAGGTTCAAATCTCCAGTACCCACACAAGCCAGATGTACAAAGTGGCATATGAATCTGGAGGTTTTTTCAGTGGCAAGTGGCCCTAGCACACCCATTTTCTTCCTCCCCCTCTTTTTCTTTCTCTCCTTACTCTGCATACAAATCAATAAATAATTTTTAAAAATGCATCCAAGTATGAGAAGAAAAGACAGTTGAGTATTCAGTACTCAATACGATATCTCTTACCATACACTCCAAGTTTCAGGGACAATTGTGGAAGAGATGGGAGAAAGAATGTAAAAATCAAAGGAAGGGGAAGCGTGCTTACAATACTTTCTTCCAGAAACAAATTGGCTGTGGCATTCATGACCTTACAGTGGCTGTTACTGCCTACAGAAGACCTACATAATAGGAGGAGGAAAATAATGATATCAAAATACAAGTGAGAATCTGTATAACTTTTATAACTGTTTGCCATGTTCTAAAAAAAAAAAAAAGACCTTTTAAACATGGGGAAAGGCCCATTAAGGTCTTTAAATGGGAACACCAAGTTCTGTTATCCAGAATCCATTCAATGGACACTTCCTTAAGTTGTTATTCCTCTGGAGCCATTTTTGTACTAAATTCTGTGCCAATTCAAGTTCAGTCAGAGAAGTAGGAGAACTCACTAGGAATGTACCTGATTGCGTATGTTTTTACAAGTATATAATAAATACGGAACTTTTAAAATGAACTTGACCTTATGTAATTGTGAGAGTTGATTAAACAGTCTTTCCAAAGTACTGTCTTTGTCTTGATGTTGAATAACAGGAACAGTCCTATCTAAGTCATTGTCATCAGAAGCTAAATATCAAAAATTCCATTAGCATTACCTTTATCTAAAAATCCCAGGGAGAAGAAAGATCTGAGAGAAAAGTTGATGGGGAAGAAGTTAGTTTATTTTATGCAGTCAAAGTAGGAGAGTATTAGTGATATATAACCCACTTGGGTAATGCTTGTTAGAGAAGGTTTATTGAGGAGAAAGGATTTATTCTTGGCAATGTGCCTACACTGTTTGGATTTGATTGATTAGCTATGGGGACAAAAGCATGCAGAGGTACAATGCAAAGCTCTCTCTCTAGTAGATTTGAAGGAGACATGTTCTCTTCCCATTCTTCCAAAAAACACTTAGCACCAAAAGGCAAAGAGGCATGTAATTCTTTGGGTCCTCAGTGGTGTACAACACAGAAGAGAGGCTCTATCAATACGTGGCTTAACATTGCCTAAAGAGAAAAAAGGAAGGTGCTGAAGAAAATAAAACAGCCATTAGGAAAAATCACAAGGAAATAGGAGGAGCTACCCAGAGCACATGAAGGATAAAGTGAGTTGATCTAAGAGAAGAAAACCCCTTTCTATCTGAAACAAGGAAGGAGGACACAATTTGTATAAGAATAAAAAGTATTTAAAGGATAATGAAATGTCATGATAGCCTTGTTTTGGTAGGAAAGATTTTAGGTAACAATATTATTTTAAAGGTCTTAGGGAAGTACACCTTTAGAGAGAAAGTGCCACAGTTACTCAGCTGTTTTGCTTCAGGAAGCCATCCTCTGGGTCTCTTTCTCTATGCAGATTCCATTGTGCAAGGAGTTCTAATCTCTTGTGATATGGAAGAGCTTAATTATGACTTTCTGGCTGTGCTGGGCAGTCCTCACCAAGGCCATAGATTATCAGAGCTATGGACAAGTAGGCTTAGATTTTGTATCTATAAGTCTGATATAGAAGAATGCAAATTCCAGCAATATTGAGGTCTTTGATCCATTTGGACTTGAATTTATGCATGGTGAGATGTGTGGATCAAGATTCCTGTCTCTGCATATGGTATCCAGTTTGTCCAGCACCATTTGTTGAAGATGTGTTTTTTCCAGTCTACATTATTAAAGCCTTTATCAAATATCAAGTAGCTGTAGTTACTTGACCCATACTCTGGGTCCTCAATTCCGTTTCATTGGTCTATGCTCCTGTTCCTCTGTCTTTCTCTTTTATATTACCTGTATTTTTCTTCCTTCTTTTCCCTTAGCACTGACCTGTAACTCCCAGTACCAGCATGTGGTTAACATCCACAATGAGCAATTGATCAGAGAGACCTACAAGGTTTCCCAAAAGAAGACAGAATTCTGTCAGAGCACTTGATGACCCACCAAAGGTTAATGGTAAGACCCTACTACCTAAGACACTATATACTGTTGGGACAGAACATGGAGCAACCTGGGTGGAAACTGGGAGAGAGTCAATCCCCAGACAATTAGCTTGTCTAGTGCCAGAAGATGTTACATGAGTGACTGGGGGAAATTGACCAACATCTCTAAGCAAATCATGTTCTAAGCTACTCAGCAGCAATCAAATAATGCACCTTATTTTAGTCAGGGTTCTAAAGAAGTATAGAACTGATCGAATGAATTATATTAAAAGGGAATTTATTGGATTATAGAAGTCCAATAGCAGTTGCAGACCTGAGAATCAGGGAACTCAGTCCTCAGTAGCTCAGTCCATGTGGCTAGCTTCCTGAAGAGCTGCTAATCTTCAATCCATACTGGTCTTCAGCTCATGCTGGAAGGTAGCAAGCAGCTCCAGCAGTCAAGTGGAAGGAAGAAGGAAGAGGTTATATAAATCCCCACTCTGAGAGGGGCCACCCACTCTGGGGGAAACACTCACCCTGGAGGAATGACTTCCTCCTTCAGTTCCTGGAAGCAACCTTAGAGACACACTCAAAAGGGATGTCTGTGGATTACTAAACAGATCAAGTTGACAACAACTTAACTATCACACACTTCTGACCATTGAGGAAGATGACACTCTTACTAGCTACCTGTAGCTTCCCCAGGCCTCCCATGAAGGGTACTCCTGGAGCTTTCCCCTTTTTCCCGCTAGAAAACTTGTCCACTCCTCTCCTTGCCTTTAAGTGTCACACAACACAGGCAACAGTAGCTGCCTGCCCTATGATAGCAGCTCATAATAACAGATTTTACATTTGCTTGTTTGGTCTTTATTGCTGCTTTGCTGACTCAAGATAATGAAAACTGTGACTTCTGGTAAAGGGCCCCAGTTTTATTGAGTTGTGTATGCTTTCACATTCAGCTTGATGTAGGGTAGAGAGGAAAATCATGGGAATATGTGAAGGAAAAAGAGCCCCCATCCAGGAATCTAGCAGAAGCCCCTTGTCAGCAGAGAATAAAAATTCTAACAATTAACAGTTGCTTAAAATCCTTTTTCTTCCCAGCTACAAGTCTAGAAATTTTTAGAATTTTTACCAAAAACCTTTTGTACAACCTAGTGGCATCTGATTATCCAAGATTCCTCCAGAGTCATCCTAAAGTCTTATCAAAAAGAGAGAAAATGGATTTCTTAGCAAACTTTTGAGATATCAATTGAGAGCCACCAAAATTGTATATGCAGTTAATACTAAGATACATAATTGCAACTTTTCCCTTAAGAAACCCATGCCCACACTTGGGTATTTCTTTCTTTCTTATTTTTCTATTAATGTTGGTCTATCTGGTACAGTATGTATGGTGTGTGTGTGTGTGTGTGTGTGTGTGTGTGTGTGTGTGTGTGTGTGTTGCGTGTGTGTGGGGTATGTACAGATACTTTTGTATGGATTCACAAGCATGTTGGGTCCGTAAGGGGATTTTATGTGTCTTCTCTAATGGGATTCTACTTTATTTCCTTGAGACAGAGTCTCTCACTGAACCTGGAGCTTACTGCTTTTTAGTTAGACTGTTTGACCAGTTAGCTCCAGCAATCCTCCTGTCTCTGTCCCCCTAAAGGCTATGATTACAAGTGTGGACAACCTTACCTGTTTTATTTATTTATTTATTTTGAGGCAGGGTCTCGCTCTAGTCCAGGCTGACCTGGAATTAACTATGTAGTCTCAGGGTAGCCTCGAACTCACGGTGATTCTCCTACCTCTGCCTCTCAAGTGCTGGGATTAAAGGCATGTGCCACCATGCCTGGCTTCATACCTGGTTTTTAATATGGATACTGGGGATTGAATTTAGGTCCCCATGCTTGCTCAGTAAGTATTGCTACCCACTGAGACATCTCAGCTTCCTCTTTTTCTGATTGTCTCTTTCTCTTTTAACACTTGTGCTTAAAGGCTATATTAAAGTACCTTTAGTAAACTTTAACTCTGCTTCCTACCAAGTAGTTTCAAATTCATTTCTTTCATTAAACTAATAAATCCTAGTGTTGCCTAGGTTGATGACCCTAAAAGATTAAGGGAACTCCTCAGGCTGCTAAGCATAGCAACATGAGCTATGTCACCATCCCCTCATGACTGACAAGCTTTCTTCTTTTCCCAGCTGTGGTGAAGTTCTTAGAATCATGCCAACTTGCCATTGGGTAAGGTAATCCTGTATGAGTATTAAATACCCATCAAATTGTCTGTCCCTGGTGGTGAAGGCAACTCAGGCCATGGACTTTGGATGATTGCTACTAGACCAGGGTGAGAGCCTGCGTTCTGGCAGCCGGAAAGTAGCAGTATTGGTCACACATCCTCCACAAGCCAATAACAAGAGCTGAATTAATAGTGAAAAACATAAAAAGGAGATTTATGCAGCATGGTCATATGGAAAGAGAGACAAATCCAGTGACTCCTGCTAGTCCATTTTTGGGGTGCTGACCTGAGGGTTAGCTCTAAGTAGAAGGTTAGAGTTATGCATATAGATAGTGTCAGCCAAGTAATAGCATCTCACCCATCATCATTGTCTGGAATCCAGTCTCTTCTGCAAGGTGATCTGACAAGTTGTTAGCACTTGGGTTTTCTGGAAAGAAAAGTTTCTCCTCTCACTGTTACCAGGTTTCAGTCATTTCTTTCTTCCGGTAAGAGATTTTTGAGGGAGAAATCCAATTCTTTGGGATTCATTGTTTCAGCAGTCTGAAAGTCAAAGGGAAGGACTGAGGTGTCTCTTTAGAATATCTTCCCTCCTGCCGGAATGGTTACATGATGATCTAAGTTCTTTCTGATTTCCAGAAGCATCTTTGTATCCCACTGTGGAGTCAGGCTATCAAGGTTTGGGCTCTAACATTCCCTGTGTTCTGACTGATCCCTTTGAACCCACTGGGTCTTAGGGTGTTTCTGCAACGCCATGAGGGCTGAATGTTCCCAGACCTTTCTCCTTAGCTTATGCACTACAAGGGACTCTGAAACGCTGTCGTTAAATTTAACCAACTGTGTGGATATTTGTTTACATGTCTAGCTGTCCAGACTCTGGAGCATGTCTCCTTGGTTTATGATGTCACCTTCACATGCTAGAAATTGAAACTGTTGTTTACAGACTCCCTCCTTCCCTCCACCCTCAGGCCACTGGCTCAGACTCTGCAACCACACATATGGTTTCATCTTAGAATGCAGTGATAGGAAGGAGGCATTGAGGATGAGGTAATGAACATGCAGAGGAGCCCTGGCAGGGCTTATGGAAGCACCGGGTGGGTGGTGTGTACAGTGTCCTGTACCCAGCAGCCCTGGTTTTATGGTCTTCCTTGAATGTTCCACAAGACAATTATTGATCTTCCTGCCTTCAGTCTCTGCCCTTCCTAGGATTTTTTTTTTTCAAGGTAAGGTTTCACTCTAGCTCAGGCTGACATGGAATTCACCATGGAGTCTCAGGATGGCCTCCAACTCATGGGCGATTCTCCTACCTCTGCCTCTTGAGTGCTGGGATTAAAGGTGTGCGCCACCACAGCTGGCCCATTATTTTAAATTAAGAAATTAAAATTGAAATTTATTCATATGAATCATGAATCTTTTTGTGTCCTAATTTCATAGTGCAAGTACTTCACGTTTCATTTATCTACACATCAATTAATACACATTTGTTTTCTTATTTGGATTTAAGTTAAAGTCTATAGGAAAGCATATTTATTCCTTACGCAAAATATTCATGTATGAAAATTCTTCTTTTGCACACTAATTATTTCTTAGAACCAAGAGTGTTAGGAAGAACAGTGTTGTAATTACCTTCTCATACCTGGGACAAAGCACCTGAGTCAAGGCAGCTAAAGGGAGGAAAGTTTATTTTTAAAATTTTGGTTTATAGTCTCAGGGGGAAGCTTCATGATGGCAGGAGAAAGCATTCTATAAGCAGAGGTTGGGCATCACCTTCTTGAAAACAGCAAGTGACAAACAGCAACAAGAGAGTGAACCAACTAATATTGGCAAGCTAGGGGCTAATATGCCTTAGTGTCCACCCCAGCAATACACCTTCTTTGGCAAGTCTCCACCTCCCAAATTTTCATCAGCTGGGAGTGGGTGTGGGTTCTCAGTGGAGTCACTAAACACATAAACATTGGATGGACATTCCAGATGCCAGTAAAAAGCTATATTTCCTTTCTACATTATATGACTGCCATAGAAAGCTGGGTAAATAGTCTGTCTCCATGGGTTTATACTATCCAACAGAGAAACTAAAAATTGTCTCTTTTTCTGATTGAACAATATTTACTTCTAAGTGACATATGCTAACAAGTGTATTGGTAATGGATATGACATGCAATCCAATATGGTTCTGCATTTTTAAGATTTATGATCTTAGCAACTAATTTGGTAGTCAAAGATACTAAACAAACAACTTCATAATTGGTTTTTAAAAATTGTTCATTTGTCATATACATAGATAACAGATAATTCTACATCCTCATTAGACATTAAAATTAATTTTGAGCATTATTTAAAAATACTTCTAAAATTTAGCACTTGAAGCACAGAGACATTATCACATGGATTGGTGCTTTTATATTTTCAAAGACGATTTTGTTTCTCCTTTTATCTTTTTTGCGTAACTTTTATCAGGAATATCATGCTGGACTTTGCAAACAATATCAAGGACTCAAATTTTACTGAAAGAATTCCACATGGCATCTAGTATTTTGGAGGCTGTATCAGACTTTTCATCTTTTATAATTTCTCCAAATTTTAATTTGTCTTGCTCAAGCAGTTTGGAGTTTGAAGCAAATGGAGACAAAACATGACTCACAGTGAATCCGCTGATGGAGGCCAGCGCCTCACATGGTCTCTATTTCCTCTCAGAACTTCCTCTCAGCCAGCATTGCTTGCCAGCCAATCCTGCTCTGGGGCTTAACATGAGAACATCAGGAAATGAAGGATTCCATCTTGTCAGACCTAAAAGCAGAGCAGTTTCTTTCTCAAACCAGATTTCCCATCGTGAAACACGGTTTCCACAGCTCTGGTGGGAGCGCACCCCAGGTCTGCCCTGGGTCAGATCTTATTTCACAGTAGGAATGCAAACAGCACCCTTGCCCTTGTTTCTCTTTCTGTTTTCAGTGAATTTAGTTCTCTGGCTGGATTAGGATCTTTGGTTACATCAAATCTCTGTTGGCAGAGGACCAGAGGTAATTTTCCTGAGAGAACATTGTCACGGAGAATGTTCTCTAAAGGGTCTGTAACTTTGCCGAAAGCAGCTGCTGGGGGAGGGGCGGCACGGAGCAGGAGGGGACGCTCTGCACTGGACGCACTTCAGTCTCTGGAGGGGCGATAAAGCATCCTGCAGTGTGTCAAACAGTTGTTTTGGTCCTTGAGCCAAATACATCTTGGAAGCCTCAGTGGATTACATTATCTCAAGAAAAGGAAACATTTAAAGTAGTAAGTTCTGTCAGACAACAGGACAGTACAGCCACTGGCAGAGCGGGGTTTCCTGCGGTGGGAGGCCTCCTCAGCCCAAGATCTCTGCCAGCTATCAGGTGGGCCTGTGAAGACAGAGGCCTGGGTTTCAGTTCAACCATTTAGGAATGGATGCTTGCTGGGCTCATTACAGAGATGGCTAAGAAACTTATAGAAATGAGAGAAGTCCAGTAAGTATGTAAGTTGCACATAAGACTCTGGTGGGCATATGTGTACCCCTTATTAGTGGCACACTGTTGGTAAACTACTCAGCTGTAAACTACATAAAGCACCACTGACCACTGGGTTGTGGTGAGAGTGAAATGCGAAGAAGCACTGAACCATCTTAAAACAGTCACATGCAACTAAAGGATGCGTGTATTCTCCCTGCTGAGCCCTTTCTGATGCTTGCAGATCTACAGGCTTTTGCCCATCCCTTACCTGTGTGGTAGGACTCCCTGGCTTTCAAAAGACAGAAATTAAATTCATTTAAGTAAGAAAGTGATTCATGTGTTAGAATGATGTTGCTGCCTTCCTCCTGTGTCTCTTACTGTGGCTCTCCTTCAGGTTATTTACATCCCATTTTCATTTTTCCACCGAACAGGGATCAAGTCTCTCAGTGAATCCGGTTCTAATATTTTTCAGGTAGAGGTCACATGCATGGAACACTGCCACACCAACTTCATAGAAAGGCCCTGGAAAGAATTGTAGCTCTTTGGACCACTTGCTCATACCTGCCAAAAGGTGGCAGACAAGTTCTGTTAAAAGGAGAAGGAAGAACCTATGTGGAGGGAACAACAGCTGTTTTTACCCAGCAAACAAGAAAGGACTTAACAGTAAATCTGTGGTGAGGGGCAGCCCCCCATCACTAGTCAGGGCTCATGGAAGAAATCTATGAGTTATATTTGGCTGTGATAGGAAGACATGACACTCAGAATTTTGAGATGATTGGTATTATACAAAATTCAAAACACTCCTGACTTTTTAGACTTAAAATGGGGAAAACTATAATCTAAAAACAAAGTATGACCACAGAAGAGCCCTGAAGATTGTGTAGGAGACTTGTAGCAGAAAAAACCCAGAAGTTCAGCTAGCCCTCTTTACAGGAAATTGAATCCAGGTAAGGCACTTTGGGATTTCTCAAATCATGCTCTTGATACCACCCATGAGTTAGTTGAAAGGGAAGGAATAAATAGCCCTTGAAGTTACTAAGGACTTCAGATGGGGGAAAGGACTTTCAAGTTAGTAAACTTTTAGAAGTCATTTTATAAAAGTTCACATAAAGAACAAATAAAAAGGCATTTAAACATAGTAACATATTTACTTATTTTATATCTCTGACTTCAGCATCAGTGGTTTCTGACACAGTAAGTTTCTAAAGTGCAGAGGGATATTGAGTTAAGTTTCACAACAATAGCTAAAACATAATAAGTGCCATTCATCTTGTCTTAAAAATATTTTATTTATTTATTTGAGAGAGAGGGAAAAAGAAAGAGAAAGAAAAAGAGAAGGAGTGAGAAAATGGGCATGTCAGGGCCACCAGCCACTGCAAACAAACACCAGATGCATGTGCCACCTTGTGCATATGGCTTTACATGAGTACTGGGGAATCAAACCTGGGTCCTTGGGCTTTGAAGGCAAGCACCTAAACCACTGAGAAATCTCTCTAGCCCCTTATCCTCTACTTCTGAGAAGTAAATATTTTGTTCAGTTCCAAGGACCCTATCAATTGTCAATTGGTACCTACTAGCTTTAGCCCAGGCTCTTCTGGACAAAGTAAATAATATTTGACTTGCATTAGTTTCCTAGGGCTGATGTAACTGAGGTGGCTCAAACAACAGGAAAAATATTGTATCATAGTTCTGGAAGCCAGAAGTCCAAAGTCAAGGAGTAGGTAAGGTTGTTTTGAGGGTTATGAGGGAGAATCACACCTCTCCTAGTTGCTGACTACTGTGATTGGGGCATTGTCACTTTGAGCTATCAGTATATCCCTTGTTTTAGAACCCCCTGGACATAGTAGTTTAAGACATATATCCATGGGCCTACATCAGAGAACCTGATTAGAAAGTGTAACGTGGGCACCCAGGATTCTAACAAGTTCTCAGCATATTGCATATCTTTTCTAAGAATTACTTTGTTAATTTAATATGCATCTGGCACATATTGACTTAGTCCATATTCGACTTAAGTTCTTGTTTCCAGTTCTGTTTTCTTGTCAGGAACAATGATGCAGGTCTAAAATTTTAGCTATGAAAGAATCTAATGTAGGAGGGTCACAAGTTGGAGGCTGGCCTGAGCTACAAGGTAAATCTAAGAAATTTATAAAGATCTTGTGTCAAAATAAAAGCAAAAGAGGAGTTAAGAATGTAGCATAGAGGTAAAGAATTTGCTTAGCATGTGGCCCTAGACCCAGTTCCCTGTAAAATAGAAACAAACCAAAACTTCTGCTTTCTCCCACTGGTAGCTTTATGTTTAAACTATAGTATTAATCTCAATGTGCCCTCATTTCATTACTTCAAATGTTGTCAAAGTTCAGTTAAATAACACACACAACTGTGAACCAGCACCACTGTGCTTGCTAGGTGTTTACACATATGAGTGTTTCTATCACTGTTGCTACTGTTCTTATGACAACGACTGCCATGTTGATTTGTCTGCGATTTCTCAGGGAAACGGACCATTGTGAGTCCCTGCTTTGGCCATTTTATTCTCAGAAAGATGACTGTACATCACATGGAGTTTGGATCTTTTCAATCCTGGTGATTTTGTCTGACTACAACTCTTTCTCATTTTTTAAAATTTGCCTAACCAGTGATGCTTTTTTAACATTTTTCTTTTTTGCAAGGTAGGGTCTCATCCTACCTCAGGACTTGAACTCACTCTGTAGTTCCAGGATAGCCTTGAACTCACAGCAGTCCTCCTACCTCTGCCTCTGAAGTGCTGGGATTAAAAGCATGCACCACCACACTCGGCTTTAAAAATTTTTTACTGACAACTTCCATACATATAGACAATATATCATGATCATGGTTCCCTCCCACCACTCTCTCTTTTTCCCTTCCTGAAAGCCCCCTCCACTGAATCCCTTCCTCTTTCCCACAGGTCCTTCTTTTCTATTTTGGTGTCATCTTATTTTCCCTCCTATTATGCAGACCTTATGTAGGTACTGTCAGCCAGTGCGAGACCTTGAATACAGTTGCCTTTGTGTCTGGAAGGACTACCCTTGGCTCTTACATTCTTTTCACCATCTTTTCTGCAATGACTCCTGAGCCTTGGAGGGTGCATTAGAGATGTCTCATTCAATTGATTCTTGGCCTTTTGACTAAGATCAAAAGTTGTCTCATTCAGTGCTAACCACTCTGCCAGTGCTTATTCAACATTAAAGTGCGTAAGAGTCCCTGGGGGTCTTGTTGCCTCTGGGTGTGTAAGGTCTGAGCTTGAACAGGGTACTGACTGTGTAATAAACTGCAGTGAGACACCTGTGGTTGCTTGTCTAGGTAGCACCCAGGAGAAGCAGGGCTTTAGATGACTGCATCTAACTGTCTCTGTGTACTCCCCCCCTGAATGTCCCACAGCAGTTAGGTGGAGCTCCTGCCACATGGCCTGTATCTTAGGTTAGCCCATAGGGAGATCCTCTCCAGGTTGCCCCCAGATTCACAGGCTGTAAGAAAACTTTCCTAGGTGTGTGATGCTGTCCTTATTCTCAGGACTTTTGGCCTTCAGTTTTCTGCAGTTCACATACAGATGATCTTGAACACATGATGCATGTTTTTTTTTTTTTTTTTTTTTTTTTTTTTAGCTTCATGATGGTGTGAAATTGATAGGCATTTGGTAGAAATGGTACTGCCAATTTTGATTTGCATCTTTCCAGGCTGTCACTTGCAGTTTGATCCTCTGCTGTGATACTAGACAGGGATGTGATCTGTTGTTTATAGAAGTCACAAGGTCAGGAGGGAAAAACAACCAACCTTCCTTCTACAGAGTGCTCTCTTGCTAGACTAGCATGTTTGATGGGTTAGGTGGATTGTAAATCATTTCAACTTATTATATTTTCAATTTGTGATCAGTTTACTGAGATATAATCTATTGTAAATTTAATATCTGACATTTTCTGTTGAGTAAGAATGGAAAGTACTTTATCTACTTAGATATTATTTTAATTATTGCCATTCATAAAAATGCTCCAGAGATACATGAGTGCATCACTACCTCTTCTCAAACAGTGTATTGCATGAGCTAAAACAAAACTTATGTAGCATAATCAATTTTATAGTTAAAGAAGGCTATTCACTGACTTTTGAAATTTGGAAGAACTGCTACAGGATATTTCTCTGTGGACATTATAAATTAGGTACTGCCTTTTATGTTCCAGCCTTATTTATTAATTTATTTTGTCTGAAAAGAAAATTATGAGGTTCTGGGTATGGTGACACATGCCTTTAATCCTGGCATTCAGAAGGCAGAGGTAGAAAGAGCTCTATGAGTTTGAAACCAATCTGATACTACAGAGTGAGTTCCAGGTCAGCTTGTGTAAGAGTGAGATTCCACCTTGAAAAAACAAAACAAAATTATGAGGTGTTATTTAAAATAAAAATACAAATCTCTCAACAGTACTTGTTTCCTCCCTTGGTTGAGGTTATAAATCTGGTTTTTACAGAGTGAAATATCAAAATCCACCACACAGGGGAAGCATCGCTCTTTCTACACTCAATTAGAAAAGGCAAACTGAGTTTTTTGGTTGCATTTCAGAACTTTGAAGTTTGCATTGAAAACAGCAGAACTTTTCTCACTTGTAGGAAAACTTTTCCATTGGTTGAAATTCCACTAGTGTAGCTTCTGACTTAAAAGTCTGTCTTGGGATTACTCTTGTGTAGATCATCTATGCCTATGTTTATGTCTAGGCCTATAAGCCTTGCAGAGGGAGAAAAAGGATGGAGGTGATTCTGCACATGTCGGGAGTATATTAATTCCAGCACAAGGTGCCATAAGGCCTTGGCTTCCAGCTAGATAGAGGCATCAGGAATAAACGAGACAAAACTAATCAGAAGATGCCCTGAGGAAATGGTTGAAGAAATGCTGTGTACAGAGATAAAATGGAAGATAGCCTTAGAAAGTCATTTTAAAAATCACATTGAAAATAAGTTTGGAATCCATAAGGTATTATTTGTCCTTATATCTAAAATACCACTTGCCCTGACTAGTGGTAGGATTTAAATGGGCAAAGTAAGCTGTCTTAAATACATGTCCAGAGGAAGTATTTAAAAAGAAGGCAGGGGGAGGTTCAGTGGTTAAGAGTGGTGGGAGGAAATTATGATTATGAACACACACACACACACACACACACACACACACACACACACACACACACATATATATAAATAATGTGGACATTGTCAACAAAATAATAAATAAAAATACTTCCATATTGTTTCTGCCAACTGAAAAATACTTTCACTCCTCTGTGTTCTTTAGTTAAAAACCAGACAAAAAGGAGGCTTTGAGAGTCCAGAGAACACATTTACACACACGGGTTTGATATTCTGTCCTCCAGCTGCAACTTCAAATCTCACAGCAATGGCCAAAGTCTGAAGGAAAAAGTGAGGGTATCCCATCCTTCTCTGGAAGGCTGAATTTGAAAAAGGGCTTGCTTTGCAGAGCAGAACCCAGTTCCAGAATCCCTGTAATGATGCTCTCCTTCAGTGGACTTGAATGTCAACCCAGGCAAGAGTATCCTGCTGACAGCCCCGGCATGGAGACATGGGCTGGATAAGATTGTGGACAACTACTGCAAGAGCACTCAGAGGACCGTGTTATGAGGTGATGTCAATTTCTCATTTCCAGGTGCATTGCTACTAGTCTAGTATAATCTCACTGCTGAGCTCCAGATCCGTCTATGCCCCTGCTCATAGTGGGCTCCTGAGTGTCACCCACCTAAGGAGAGGCATGATCAGAGCCATGCTCTCTTCTTTCATCCCCAGGTGGAAAACCATTGATTTTCTGGGAGGTTCTTACATCTCGTCACCTCTCTGCACAAACATTGTCATCATCTGGATCCAAACAATGATCATCTTCCCTGCAGACAAAGTGCCCTCCTGGAGCATCCTTCCTGGCTGCCCCCAACACAGTCAGTCAATCCAGAAACATAGGTAGCCCCAAGGAATTTAAATAATGTCATAGATATGACATGAAATACGTCTTATTTCAAATGCTATACTGTGGCCTAATCTCACCAACTTGCCCCACTTGCTGAACTTTCCTGACTTTGGAATTGAAGTCATATGCCCCAGAAAGTCCCTCTTGGTGGTGAGCCTGAACAATGGCCACCTAAAGCTCTGCTCCAACCTGTTTCTCTTTGACCTTTACTCACTAGGACTCAGCCAATCTAGGTTTTGTTTACCATCCTCTAGGCAGGATGTGTTTGCCCTCAGATCTTTGAGCTTGACTTTTCTACATTCTCTAATCTCCAGAAGCTCACATGCAGGTGTCCATTGTCTCATGTGAAGTTTGTCAAGTCACATCCCAGTGGTACTTTATCATAGAACCCCCATCTTTACTTACCAACAGGCAAACTGAACCTTATATCTAAGCTCTCCTACTCTCATATCTGGTGGAACCCAAGGCCTTACACATAGTAGGCCAGAACCAATGACTCACACACTCCCCATCCCTGACCTTGTTAGCTATGTAATTTCTGTTTTATGATTTTCTACAAGGGAAAGTATACTTCATGAGATTAGACTACTTTCTCTTTTTATTTACATCTGTGCCTAGAACAGTGCTCATGACGTCATTGTTGTTCAGTGAATGGATCTATTGAACATATTCAGTTCAGAAATCTTTTTATTGGATGTAGTTAAACTTTCTTCTCATTATATTGTACATTCTCAACGTTAATTCAGTAAATTTATTCTAGTGTGCTTCCTTAGTAAATGTTCCAAGTATAAATCTTACTTGTAGACTCCAGACTTTGGCACCTCATTCCCTCTGCCCCCCACATACCATGGGTGTGGTCTGCAGAACATATTATAAGATGGGATGGGTCCTGCCTTCTAAAAACTAGCACCTTTGTACCTGCCATTGTATACTAGCTCTGCTTCCACTGAGTAGTCACCTAATATGCCTCCTGGGTCTCTAACCTCTCACACAACCTCTGACAAACTCCTCCTAGGAATGAGGAATTCAATGATAAAAGGCATGTCCCTTTATCTCAATTATGTCCAGCAATAGCTGGTTATTTTTTAGGAACTGGACTAAATGTCACAGTTTTATGGACTCATTTAAAATACCTTCACAGAATTCTTTTGACTATATTATATGCTGTCAGCAATATGCTTCCCTCACTCCTTTGTTCCCCTTATTTTTTATTTCATTGTTGTATTTTATTCATGATCTTTTGAGTGAGGTTTTTATAAGCAGATAGACTGAAAAGATCCCCCCTCCCCCATTTGAGTCTATATCCCTGGCTGGTTTCTAACTCTTTATCCTTCTGGCTCAGCCTCTGGGATTACCACTGTTATTTCTCATGGCCATTATGATATTTCCATATTTTAAATAGGAACTGTGAAATATATCTCATTACATGTATATTTCTTCCAAGAAATTACTCTTCTGAAGGCAGAGGTCCCCATCCTTTCCATTTCCATTGTGCCTGGTTATAACAAATGCTATGTGCTCAACAAGCATGTCGATCAGATGCTTAAGTGGTGATTACTTGAAGGAACAACTTACAGACAGATGAAGATAAGGAACCATAATGTGTCGGAATGCATAATGGACAAGAAAGCAACTAATTATTCTGGATCGGTGGGTTATTTAAGAAAATTCAAAAAGAAAAGGTATGTTTCTTATGAGTTTTGAGAAGAAAATGTTTGTGAAGAAATGAGAGCAGAGGCATGGGTATGCCAGGCAGGAGGGCAGCCTGAGGTGCCTTTGTCGTATGAGGCATGTTAGGAGAAGGAGTTGCAGAAAGAACTCAGGAAGTCTGACAAGGAGATGTGAGCACAATGTAAAGTGACCATGAGCAACAGAAGAGAAAAAAGACACCATTTAATTTAATTTATCCTTCAGATAACTAGAGATGGTATTGGAGGATTGAGGCCAAGGGAGAGAATGGACATAGACAAGCTGGTTAAAAAGCCTCCATAGGAAACAGTGCACTAGAGGTAACTGTAGGATGGGGTGGTGTGTTACTTCATTTTTTGTTGCTATAACAAAATTCCTGAGGCTTGGCATTGTGTAAAGTAAAGAAACCTGCTTAAGTCATAACTTTGGAGGCTGAAAATAAAACCTCAGCCAAGTTTACTGGTTTGGCCTCTGGTCAGGGTCCCTTTGGATGTATTGAAACATAGTAAAGAAGTAGGGATGGAAATAGGAACATGGAAAAATGACAAGATATATAAAGTAGCCTCATTTTAAAGTACTCTACTTTCATAGAACTAACTTACTCCATGAGACTGCATCTTCAGAGTGTGATGTCTCCATGACCTAATCACTTTCCATTAGGCTTGCCTCTTAAAAGGGCATCATTTTCACACTGCAGCATCGAAGCCCCTCCTCTTAAAAGGGCATCACCTCAACTCTGCAACATTAATGCACACAGTTTTAACATACAAACCCTTGGGGCACATACTCAAATGACAACCAAAGCAAGATAAAAAGGAAGGGTGTGGTAGGCAGAATAATTTTTCTAAGGAAGCCTTTCTCTGAGGCTCAGAACCCCAAAATAAATTTTCTTTTGTGACTAAGGGGAACTAAAGTACTAGATGAAATTAAAATTGCTATTACCGTGGATACATTGTAGTCCCAGGAAGGCTAAAAATTACAATGTGAGGCAAACAAGAGAGAACTCCAGTGATGGCAACGTAAGAAGGGCGGGCCTGGATCTTGCCAGGTTTGAGGATACAGGAAAGGACCAGGAGCCAATGACTGCAAATGGCCTCTAGAAACTAAGGGAACATGGCTTTCATAAACACACCTTGGAAAAATCTAGTGAGACTTGTCAAAAGTGAGCTACTTTTCACGTTTATGAACTATGGAAATATAAAATAATAAATATACTTTATCTAAGCCGACAAGGATTTCTATGGTGATTTGCCCTAGTCATGCCATTAATTAACATAAGGAATTTATTTGTGAGACATAAACAGGGAGGGATTGGGAGAATCATCATTTGGAGGTTATTGCAGTTTTCTGTCAGAGTCAATAAGATCTTTCATTGCAGCAGTGGCTTGGGGGAAGGGAGGCAGAAAGCATTTGGGAACTAGTTTGTAGGTGCATAGAGAGATGACTCTGATGTCCTCAAAGCGGGCATAGAGTGGAGCAGGGAAGGGTGGAGGGAAAGCAGGTTTTGGCGGGGGAAGAGTGGAAGTTTGGTTTCTGTAGTAACCCAGACAAGAGTTATGGGGAGTTTGGGATCAAATGAAGGATGAGGTCCTTCTGGGAAATGCTAAGGTCAGGAAAATAAAGCTGAGCAAGTCTCCTGGGAAAACAATATAAGATCACCATGGAAACAAAAAAGAAGCAAACAGAGACACAGACAAAAAGAGATTACAGAAAAGAGAGAAATCTGAAGAGCTCAGTGTCATAGCATCTAAAACTGTGGAAAGACTGATTATACACAATATTCCAGGAGCATCAGGTAGGAAGGGGCCAGTGTTTGAATTGAAGCATTCCCCATAGCTTCATAAGCGGGGTGTTTGGCCTCCTGGCTAAAGTAGGTCACTGTGTGCCTCTGAGAGTTATCCTTTCCCCTTCCCTTTTTGTCTCTCTATTTTCTGGCCTCTGTAACATGAACAACTTTGCTCTTCCACACCCTCTTAGGCCCACACCAGTGGAGCAAGCCAGCCAGGAACTGAGGTCTCTGGAACCACGAGCCAAAGTGAACTTTAACTTGTTTATCTTAGGTACTTGCTGCAATGGAAAGGCTGATTAACACAGCCACCACGAGCGGGGCCTAGGAGAGCTTACAGCGTTGAGCTGGAATTCTAGGAAAGAGAGAACCTGGAATACAGCTCTATCTATCACTAGCAGTTGTGTGACTTGAGACACTGATCCTGTATGATGAAAAGTATTAATTTCCCATAGCTACTGTGACAGATTATCACAATATAGGTGACTTAAGATAAATTTACTTTCTGAAAGGTCTAGAATTTAGAAATAATCACGTTGGCAGGACCAAGCTTCCTTTGCAGACTCTAGAAGACGTGCTTTACATTGCCATCAGCTTCTGGAACTGGCCCAGTTCTTTATTTCTGTGTGTATCCAGGCTCTGCCTCTAGAGTCACATGGACTGTTCCTCTTCTTTCTTTGTCATTATCCCCTGCCTCTCTTTTATTAGGACCCTTGTGATTGAATTTAGGGACTATTTTGAAAATGCAGGTTTAAAATCCTCCTCTGAGAATCTTATTAAATCATATTTTGTGCATATACAGTGATATTCTTTACAACATGCAATAGATATTCACAAGTGTGAGGATGGAAATACTGATGTATCTCTTGGGGACTCTATCACTCAACCCACTTCTAATGGTTGATTGACACTCAGGCTAAATAATCCCTGCCCAAATGTTTGTGATTCACAAACAGATTGACAACATGGGACCCTCTATTACTAGTTAACACCAGTCCCTAATAATTAGCAGTAGAAATGAGTGTTCATTTCCAACTATAACAATAGCTTATACCTGTGTTGTATTTGCTCTTTGGAAGACTGACTAATACCTCACAGTAGCTGACCACAGGCTGCTAGTATAGTCGAGTCCTTTGGCAAATTGTATACTTTCAATTTTTCATCTGACTTCACTTATTCTCCTGAGTTCTATTTTGAAATTTTGGCCAATTCTCTAGGGAGTGAAATTTGGAGACTTTTAATACGATAAGGGAAAATTTTTGGAGTTAGAATATTAAGATGTTTGATTTAATTACCTTAAAGTACATTAAGTGCAACCTGGCAGCTGCTGATAGAGAGGACAGGGAAACCCTCTGTCAGGTAAATGCTTTAATAAATGGCTAATTTATGAGCATATTCAGTGTCCAGGTACAAAATTTACATATAAAGTGGTTTTCTAAATTATCCTAAAGTAGTCCGGAGCCTTAGGCATTTCCCTTGCTTACGTTTTTGGGCTGCTTTGTAAGCTGGTCATCTGACAAAAAGTACAAAGGTACACTTTGACCTTGTTAGTCATAGCTATTTGAAATTCTGATTTATTTAGAAGAGTCTTAAAAATTAATGAGGGCTTCCTTCATATGTAAGAGAAATAAAATGAAATGTTTATTTTTTGTCAAGCAGATAGGACAATATTTTTTACCCACTTACCATTCTTCCCTAGTTTTTAAGTCTCATCTATTTTCATCTGCTTGCTTTTTTTCTTTGCTGAGTTTATACGTTTCTCAAGGTTAAGAGATACAGAGAAATGAGCTCAAACATTCAAATCTGAGTGCACCTGTGACACTGCCATTAGTAAGGGTTTGTTTATGGCATGTAAGAACAGCACAAACTTTCCATCCACACTTTTGGCAATTTTTAGGCTGCTCTCTGCTTTAGAAACTAGACATTGTGACCATTGTGTTCCCAATATTTGGGATCTATTCCCTATGGGAAATAAGAAGGCCAAAGTTAAGAATTACAAAACTCTTTCAAGATTAAAAAGTAGGTTGAAACTCTTAATAACACTGAACACAAAATATGAAACAAAACAAAACACAAATCTTGCATAATTTTATGAATAATAGTGGAAATTAACTCGATCTTCTTTAAAAGTCATCATTTTTAGAGAACAAGGCCAATCCATAAAAGATATTTACCAAAATCAGCGCAGAAACAAATGAACTGCAACGGCACAATGACAGTGGCCACACTTGTGTCAAAGGCAAGATTCATCTTTATAGTAAGAAAACACCATTACATATAAATGTGCCAAACAAGAACTCTTCCACCAAACTCCCAGCAAGTTTTCCTGAGCTATCTTCTTGACCAAATCTGACCATGGGCAACTTCAGCCTTTGTAGGATCCAGTTCCAACAAAAGTATTGCTAAGTTAGTTAAACCAAAATTCTCTGTCAGTATTTGATAGTGCTTTCTGTCTAATCAGATTCTTCATCAGTACCATACTCCAGGTGACTCCTGTTCCACTGGCCTTCCTAAAGCGAGAAACTTGCTGGATCAGTTTCCACAGAATGGCCATTTAGCCCTTCATACTCCTTCAGCCTCTTCTATTTACTCTTCTCTTCTCTTTGACTATAAATTTCCACTTGTTTGCATTTGAAATTGGTCCCATTGTCCCTCTCTTACTGGGAAACTCAAGTTCAGTGTGTCCATTAAGTCTTGCTTGTCATTTTTACCCTTGAGTGATTTTAATTTTAGCACCTGCCCACTCATTCTGCACCCTTTCAGGTGTTTGTGCCTGCGACCGCCCCATTAAGCCTCCTAGGCTCCCTAAGTCTAGGTTGAAGAATAACCTAGTTTCTGTTGACTCCTTCAGCTTCTTACAGCTTGCTCTTCAGCCCTCCCTATGCCAGAAGCTTGTTTCTTCTGAAGCAAATCCCTGGATTTGTTTTCTGGGCTTTGTTCCATGTCTCTATTATTAACATCCCTCCCACATTCCCAGTCTTCCTATCTCCTTTGTCCCCTGACCCCAAACCACTGTCATCCTTTGTCTTTGTCCTTTTCTTTTTAATTTTCCTTCAACTTAAGAAAATATCATGTTTTCTTGGACACTGTATCAGGCAATTGTCACTTAATATAATTAAATAGTTGAAGAAAGCTAACTTACTAAAGAAAAGAAGCTTATTTAGCTTATAGGTCTAGAGATCTACAAATATGGTATCTACATCAGCTCTACTATGCTGGGGACACATAGTGGATTCCAGTAATATGTGTGAGAGGGAGAAATCCCATCATTAAAACATGAAACCATAGAGGTGGGTTTCCATAATCTGTGTAAGGCCACACCAATGATTTATCTAATAATCCCATGCAGGGATTTGTCCACCTTTTTGTCATGGTTACATGCATCATCATCTGTAAATGTATTGGCTCACACTCACAATTATCCTTTGATGAAGCAGCCTATGGACCACATATGAGACATGTTTGTTAAACCAACCTTTTCTTTGTAGTGTAAGTGTGTGTGTGTGTGTGTGTGTGTGTGTGCAGGGGTACATGCTTGACATGGAAAGTGTGTGGAGATCACAGCACAACCTCAAGATGTCTCTTCTCCATCTAGCTTCTGTTGAGCCAGTCTGCTGCAGAGTATCTGTTCATCAAGTTTTAGGCCTTGGACTCTCTGTGTGAGCTCAGGTCATAGAGTAAACCTCAGGGTTTATCTCCAGGGCTGGTGTCTTGGCCATCACTTTCTAGTACATGCAGAGTGAACACATATTCCTCCATGCAGGTCTGGAAGAAGAGCATGATTCCTGGCCATAGCTGTGTTTCCCATTAACTTCTCCACCTTCTGTTTGAGACTGGTACATGTCAAAGCAACAAAGGTGCTTACGCTTTCCTCTCTCCTGTGAAAGCAAATTAGATGAGGCTTACATCCAGAAGATTTAGTAAGAACTATATGTTGAAAATATCTGTAACAAAGAGATATCCAATTATGTTAACTCATTTCTTCATAGTAAAAAATTGGTAATTTACATGGATAAAATATTTAAAGTTCCTGAAAAAGTGGACCTAAAAGATATCTACAGAACACTCCATCCAATTGCTGCAGAATATACATTTTTCTCAGCAGCACATGGAACATTCTCCAAAAAGAGCCCATATATTAGGATACAAAGCAAATCTTAACAAACTCAATAGACAAGAAGAAATAATAAAGATTAGGGCAGAAATTAATGAAATGGAAACCAAAAATATAATCCAAAGAATCAATAAAACAAAGGGCTGGTTCTTTGAAAGGATAAATAAGATTGATAAATCCTTAGCAAATATGACCAGAAGAAAGAGAGAAGAGACAAACATTAATAAAATTAGAGATGAAAAATGCACCATTACAACAGATAAAAAAGAAATTCATAAAATCATAAGGACATACTTTAAGAATATATGCACCTCTAAGTTTGAAAATCTGATAGAAATGGATATTCCTTGATTCATATCATCTACCAAAATTAAATCAAGATAAGATAAACCATTTAAATAGACCTATAATAAGTATGGAGATTTAAGCAGTTATAAGATGCCTCCCAACTAAAGAAAGTCCAGGCCCAGATGGATTCACTGGTGAATTTTAACAGACCTTCACAGAAGAACTAATACCATTGCTTCTCAAATTTTTCCATAAAATAGAAAAGGAAGAAATTTTACCAAACTCCTTCTACAAAGCCAGCATCACCCTGATACTAAAAGCAGACAAAGACAGAAAAAAGAAAAAAAGAATATTACAGACAAATCTCCCTCATGAACATAGATGCAAAAATTATCAACAAAATATTGGCAAACAGAATACAAGAATATATTAGAAAGATTATTCACCTTGAACAAGTAGGCTTTATCCCAGAGATGGGGGGGGGTATATTTCAACATACACAAATTGATAAATTTAATGCACTATATAAATGCACTGAAGGACAAAAATATCACATGATCATCTCAATAGATGCAGGAAAGGCACATGACAAAATGCAACATCCCTTCATGGTAAAAGTCCTACAGAAAATGGGAATAGAAGGAACATATCTAAACATAATAAAAGCTATTTATGATGAACCTAAAGCCAAAATAATACTAAATGAAGAAAAACTTGAAGTTTTCCACTAAATTCAGGAACAATACAAGGGTGCTTCCAAGCCCCCACTTTTATTTGATATAATACTGGAAGTCATAGCTATAGCAATAATGCAAGAGACACTCATAAAAGGGATACAAATTGGAAAGATAGAGATGAAATTATGTTATTTGCAGATGATATGATTCTATACATAAAGGACCCTAAAGCCTTTACCAGCAAACTGTTGGAGCTGATAAACACTTTTAGCAATGCAGCAGGACACAAACACACAGAAATCAATAGCTTTCCTATATACTAACAATAAACATATAGAGTGGGGATTTTCTCCCATTCACAATTGCCTCAAAAAAAGTAAATAAAGTACCTTGCAATAAGCCTAACTAAGGAAATGAAGGATCTCTACAATGAGAACTTTAAAACACTCACACGAGAAATTGCAGAAGACAGAAGGAAATGGAAAGACATCCTATGTTTTTGGATAGGAAGAAGTGATATTGTGAATGTCAAGCTTACCAAAAGCAATCTGCACATTTAATGCAATCCCCATTAAAATTTCAATGGCATTCTTCACAGAAATAGTAAAAGCAATCCTAAAACTCAATTGGAAGCACAAAAAGCCTCAAATAGCCAAAACAATTTTTTTTTTTTTAATTTATTTGAGAGCGACAGACACAGGGAGAAAGACAGATAGAGGAAGAGAGAGAAAATGGGCGCGCCAGGGCTTCCAGCCTCTGCAAACGAAATCCAGACGCGTGCGCCCCCTTGTGCATCTGGCTAACGTGGGACCTGGGGAACCGAGCCTCGAACCGGGGTCCTTAGGCTTCACAGGCAAGCGCATAACCGCTAAGCCATCTCTCCAGCCCAAGCCAAAACAATTTTGAGCAACAAAAATGAGGCACTACACTTAATGTTCATATTCATTTATTAATGATATTCTCACTTTTGTTCAGAGAAGCTTCTCTTTTCAGATGGCAGTGACCACTGGGTTGGCCCAAAAGGCAACAGTGTTGAGAAGAAGTGACAGTGGAGTGTCCAGCACTGAAACATATCTATCTCACTCCCTAAGGCTCAGGGTCCACTGTGGATGAGGTGGTGGAAAGAATGTAAGAGCCAAAGGAAGGGTACGACTCCTTACAATGCAACTGTCTACACAGAAATAGGCCTCTATATCCATGATCTTGCAATGCCTAGCAATGCCTTCACAACACCTTTATAATAGGAGAAAAAGATGATGACATAAAAATAAAAGAAAGACTAATAGAATGAGGGAGAGGATATGATGGAGAGTGGAGTTGTGAAAGGGAAAGTGGGGGAGGGGAGGGAATTATCATAGTTCATTGCCTGTAATTATAGAAGTTGTCAATAAAAATTATACATTAAAAATAAAAATATATTATGCTGCAGGTGGCTTAATGGTTAAGATACTTACCTGTGAATCTTAAGGACCCAGGTTCAATTCTCTAGTACCCATATAAGCCAGATACATAAGGTGGCACATGTATCTGGGTGGCTAGAGCACCTACTCTTTCTATCTGCCTCTTTCTCTCATAAATAAATAAATAAACCATAGTATACAATACAGCCAAAAGCTATCAAATTGATTTATGAAATCAAATAGATAGATGTAGGATCACACATTTTAGTGAACAATAGAATGGCTTTCCAAATTAGTGGGGTAAAAGTTCAGAAATTAATGTTGGCAATTATGTCATGACATCTGGGAGTTTTTATGCCTTCTTAAAGTTGTTTATTGTGGTCTGCTTCTCATAGGCACTTGAGGTTGGTTATTTGAGTCTTCTGTGTGGAGCATGGCCTGAAGTACTCTCTGTAGATTTGGCTTTGTGTTCATATAGTTGATTTCAACATAAGCTAAAAATTAACAAATTTCAAAATAGACCAAGTATTGCCAGCATAGTTTAAATGGGATAAGCATTATTAATTTAGGGATAATTTTACATATGTACCCCTCTTTTAGCCAAAGACCAGTGAGAACTTGACACTGGAGAGCATAATCTTTGTCTCCATAGGATTCTGATCTCATTCTCAATTCCAGATATGTGTTCCTTTACACTGAACAATTAGCCAGTCAGAAAGCTATTGGTTATACACTGAGCACTGTTGCCACTATTGCACTGGTGTGTACGTCATGTCAGTGTGACTGCTTCTGAGTAGCTTAGACCTCTGGTTGCTCAGACCTTTGTTTGCCATTTTCCCCCAGTAGAGCTCATGTAGCACTTTCTAGAACTAGACAGGCTAACTGCCAGGGGACTGGCTTTCTTCTGAATTCCAACCAGGTCTCTCCATGCTCTGTGTAAGCAGCATATGGTGTCTTTAGCAATAAGGTCTTAGTTTTGCCTCCGGCAGTAATCAAGTGCCTGGACAGAAAGCTGTCTTGATTTGGGGACCTTGTAGATCTCTCTGATCAACAGCTCAATGTGGGTAGCAGGCAATCTCTGCTACTGGGAGTTACAAGTCAGAGACAGAAAAAAATTTTCTTTTGAACTTAGGCTTCATTCCACCCTGACCAGAGTCCTACTTTTCAGGTGCCCCCCTTACTCCTTTTGAGGGTTATATATTTTAGGCTATCTCCAAGGATAATGGTTTCTATGGTATCAACTCATTTTGGATTTAATTTTGTGTTTGTTTTTCCCCCGTCCTTTTTCCATCCCCACAAACCTTCCATCTCTATTGTCTGGGCTTGAGTTGCCTATGAGAGCAATTTGAGCAAGACCAGGCTAGGAACTATAGATAAGTGACACCATGAAGTATTTGTCTTTCTGTGATTGTGTGAGTTCTCTGAGTATGATCTGTCCAATTTTCTACTAATTTAATTGCATTTTTTTTTCCTTACTGCTGAGTAGAATTCCATTGTGTAAATGTACCACAACTTTGTTATCCATTCATCCAGTGATGGGCATCTGGGTTGATTTCAGTTCTTAGCTATAATGAATTAAGCAACTATAAACATGGTTGAGCAAATGTCTTTTTATTGATGCATGGGGCATTTAGGATAAATGTTCAGTATGCTGACTTCACTCTGCGTTGGAGAATCTGTTCTTTTTCAGAAGGTAGTGAGACTGGAGCAGATAAACTAGCCCTCACACTTCAGCCAAACCACAGCTGAAACCATAGAGGAATGGGGAGACAAGCAAGAGTGCTGCTTCCATGCTAAATCTGGTAATCAGTGCCAAGGAGTAAGTGACAGATCCTTAGGATACTTAATACTTACCAAAGTAGAGATCCAGAGGCTCCTAAGAGCTCATCACTGAAGTAGACTTAAAACTCACCCCCACAGCTCAGAGAATTTTGAGGGAGAGGGTGTAGAAAGATTGTAAAAGCCACAGGTTGAGACATCATGCCCAGAGACATTCTTCCCCCCCCCCCCAAATAACTGACTATTGCTCCCACAACACATAAACTACAACCCCATGGGAAATACCTGCATCCCCATTTAGGAGCATCTCCAATGGAATGGGGGCAGGGATGAGGGGAAAGAGGGTGCCAACACATGATGTATCCATACAAAACATCTTGTTAATAATAATAAAAAACATTAAAAAAAATAAAATATATACCAAGTATTTAAATTAGACATATAATATAATACTACTAGAGGACTCATAGACATTAAGAATTGCCGGGCGTAGTGGCACACACCTTTAATCCCAGCACTCAGGAGGCAGAGGTAGGAGGATTGCCGTGAGTTCGAGGCCATCCTGAGACTCCATAGTGAATTCCAGGTCAGCTTGGGCTAGAGTGAGACCCTACCTCAAAAAACAAAACAAAACAAACAAACAAAAAAAGAATAAAAACTAGAAAACCGACTTAAATCTTGAAAGCTCTCTTTCATGAAATATTCCCATAAAAATCTAATGCTTGAATGAAAAATTAGGAATATGTTTGCCATATAAGAGAGATAGTAAAGCTATCTCAAAGACATGGGAAAAATTGAAAAAATAATGCAAAGGAAAGAAAGGGATGCATAATATTTTGAATGATAGAAAGACATATCTGTAGATACAACAGATAAGTTTACAGGTAAATTTTTGAAAACATTTTAAAGAATCAACATCCCAATTTTTAGGGACTGGAAAAAATGTCTGTCAAGCGAGTGTGAGGACCTGAACTTGGATGCCCAGCACTCACTTAAATGTGGGGTATGGCAGCGTTTATCTATAATTCCCCACTCAGGAGGGAGAGATGGGATCCTTGGGGCAAGCTGACTAACTAGCCTACTTGAATGCATGAGTTCTGGGTTCAGTGAGAGACCTTGTCTGAAAAACTAAGTTGGGGAGTGAGTAGGAATACACTGTGCATTGACCTTTCTTCTTTCCACACACAGACATACAGATACACAGACACATAGACACACTCATGCACACACAAATAGGCATATACATACATGCCCACCATGCACAAAAATACAATATTTAAACAACTCGTTTTCCCAATAAAGAAGGAAGAAATGTGATTTGGTAAAGATTTACATAAATCAATTTCATTTACAAATGTCGATGTAAAATCTTAAATTGCATAGTAATATATAAAAATCCAGGAATGACTTTATGTATATGAAACTCAAATTTTCTTTCTTCTTTGTGTGTGTATAGTTTGGTGTGGTGTTTTGTGTGTGTGTGTGTGTGAGAGAGAGACAGAGAGAGAGGGAGAGAGAGAGAGAGAGAGAGAGAGAGAGAGAGAGAGAGAGAGGGGGAGGGAGGGAGGGAGAGATGTGCTGTTTGTGCTTGTGTGTGCAGGTGCACTTGCAGGCACATGGAGGCCAGAGGTGAATGCTGGGTGTTCTTCCCCTGTCACTCATCTGCATATTTCCTTGAGAGGACCTTCTCTGAATGTGGAGCTGTGGTTCTTGTGAACTCCAGCATTTCTCTGCTTCCAACAGACGTGAGTGGCCAAATCCTAAGGAATACAACTTTGGCTGTCTCAGCCCCTCTCAGGCCCTCACACTTGTGGCAAGTGCTCTCACCCACTGAGTCCCCGGCCATGAATTTTTCTAACATTTGTATATATTGTATTTCATGAGATATACCTGGATTTTGTCTTACAGTCTAAACATATACAGTGTATATAAATTTTATCTTTGTTTTCAATTTATGGGTAAACACATACAATTGCAATAATACAGCCATATGAGAAGTGGAAAGGATGACAGGAATGAGAGGATCCCTTTCAGGCAGGAAGAAGCAATTGTGTCAGAGAGGAGGTGAACAGGGCTCACTCCTCACGCTTTATGAATAAGCTATTACAACTTAAGGATGGAGGCCAGAATAAGCATAGAGAAGCACTAAGTTTCAATAGACTCAGTCAGTAGATACAAATATATTTATATTAGTCTTTATATTTTATTCTCTATTTGGAGTAGTCTTCAATAAAAAGAAGAAAAGTTCCTTTTGAAATTAAAAAGGATTTTTTTTCTGTACAGTCTGTCCTTCGGTCTCATTGGATATACCCATGAGACACTAGCACCAGTTTAATTTGACATGACTTGTGAAAAATCTGACCGTGCTTAGTGAGGCTTAACATTTTCTATATACTCTGACCCTGTAATTCCACATGTAAGAATTTATTTTAAGGACAGAAATCTACTATATGTAATATATGTATATAAAGTACGTAAAGTATATATACATACATATATGTTTATACTCTCTCTCCATATATGTACATATTTATTGGCTCTTTTCAAAGTACTATATATGATAATAACATACTGAAAATATTTTTGGTAGATCTCAGGAATGAATGGATTTCCATGCAATTGTTTAAACAAAGTTATACAATGATACTGATGACATGGGATGATATATGTCACATTGTAAAAATATAAATGTTAACATGTGTAGTGTGATCTAAATTCTACCATATATACAACATAAATGAGCACCACATACTTGCACTAAATGCAATGATAGATACAGAGGGAAAAAACTAAAGAAGGACTATACATTTCTACAACAAAATATTTTAAAGATGACTTGCTCTGGGCCTTAAGATTATTTGTTTGCATCCTTAGTTTGGCTTGAGTGTGCTATCTTAACTTTCCACAGAAAAGATGCTTTCTTTGATGACATAAGAAAAATTTGTGTTAAACAGTATTTATAGCTCATTGGTCACTCTCAATTCTCAGATGTTTGAATTATCATTGCACATTACTCTAACACACAGTATTCCTCTTGTAACTTAACCTTTCCTTGTGTCATATAAGAGGGATAATATAATTAGTTGCTTGTCTCATTAAAGCTATTTTAGTGATGAAGACATTCTTGAGACAAGGCAGATACTTTTGATTAATTTATTTTACCTGATTAGATTAAAATTCTCAAATGGAAATAGTCATCCAGGTTGAAATTAGCCTGGCCTAATTTAGACATGCCAAAAGGCTTGAAACTGTTCTGATCAAAGTTGATCTCCTTGAACTGACGATTGCTGTTTGGCTAGTACTTATTTTATCATTTTGAAAAAGTTGAAACTGTTATTTTTGCATAAAATATGACACCTTGGTCGAATCTCCATGCTCTTCATGTTACTTTATTTTGCTTATTTTCATTAAGAGATGTGAAGCACTGTTAGTACTTGTGAGGGCTTGTTTACTAGAACCTAAGTGTTACCTGCGAGGGTTTTTACTTCACCGGGACACTCAGATAAACATACGTAGGAGTACGGACACCTAGACAGAAAGAGTAGTTTGGGTTGGAAAGATGGCTGAGTGGTTAAGGTGATTGCCTGCAAAGCCCAAGGACCCAGGTTCAGTTTCCCAGTACCCACGTAAAACCAGATGCACAAGATGCCACATGTGTCTGGAGTTCATTTGCAGTCACTAGAGGCCATGGCATGCCCATTCTTCTTTTTTTCTTTGTATTTCTTGCTCTCTTAAATAAATAATTGATTAAACAAATAAATAAAATATATTTTTCTAGAGTGGTTTGAACAAGGAACAAAGAATCATAGCACATTTTTTCAGGGACTATCAAGTAAAGAGTTAAAGGGTCTGTTGGAGGGGTGGAAACAAAGCTAGACACTGAAGCTGAAGTTAAGATGATAAATAGAAAGTTAACGGGTTTAGAATTCACATATAGTCAATGAACAGCAGCCAAGTTTTTTTAACCAAGAGAATTTTCCAGAATGAAATGAGACTGCTAAAGTGGAGAAAGGAAAGCCAATAGCCCTAGAGGCTAATTGAGAGCCAGGTGCCTCTGTAGAATTGAGACTTGCTGAAAATGGTGGGCACGGTATTGATGTGGTAAGGTAGTTCTGCAGAGGCAGAGGTAGGGCGGATGAAGTCTAGGTGCAGACTGAGTCTGGTAAAAGGAGAATCTGAAGTTTACTTCTTGTATCAGGCATAAGCAACCCCAAGACGATGGCATTGCTCTTGTGGAGATGGTGGTATGCTGCTGCTAGCCTGGAGGGAGGCTACAGTGCTCGTTTTATGAGTGTTGAGAAGACGGTGCCGTGCAGGGAACCATGTATAATATCCAGGACATGTGAACCAGTACCCACAGACCAAAACCCAGGCTTTATTTTACGGAAAGTTGAAAGAAGTACTAACAAATAAAAAGGAAAGAAAAAACTGGAAAAGAAGTGGCCAGGGAGGCCAAGAAAAAAAAAAAAAAGACAAAGAGAAAGTCATTTATTATTGATTTATGCAAAAAATATTTACTAAATGGCATACCTGGGGAGAACAGTGTAGCAGACAGTGGTTTACCTGAGGCAAACACCAAAGAAACAGTCAGTGCCACTCTCTGGGCCTCTGCTCCTTTGACTGGTTGAAGCAAATGTTTTAATATTTGTCTCATATGTAATATTTATAAATTACAATTAAAAATATTTTTAATTTTGGGCTGGAGACATGGCTTAGCGGTTAAGCACTTGCCTGTGAAGCCTAAGGACCCCGGTTCGAGGCTCGGTTCCCCAGGTCCCACGTTAGCCAGATGCAGAAGGGGGCGCACGCGTCTGGAGTTCATTTGCAGAGGCTGGAAGCCCTGGCGTGCCCATTCTCTCTCTCCCCCTCTATCTGTCTTTCTCTCTGTGTCTGTCTCTCTCAAATAAATAAAATTAAAAAAAATTATTAAAAAAATATTTTTAATTTTAATGAAGGAGGCTAGGAAGAGCTGAAGTGTCCAGGACCAATAGAAGTTGGGCTGTGTTTTAATATAAGACAGGGGTCAGCTCCTGAATTGGCTAAATTTAAAGAAGCTGAAGCCAGTGAATATCTCACAGAGGAGACTTTAAAAAGCTCCCCTGGTCAGAGGTCATCTGGTAAGACAGTTTGCAGGTCCTTGGTGACCTCTGACAACAGAACGGCAGGAAGTCAAAGCTGGACGACAGTGAAATCGAAGGTGCGGAACCCCTCAACAACTATTTCAGAAAGGAAACGATGCTATGATGGTTGATGCCGGAGGAAGTTGGGTTAAGTGCATCTCTTGTGTTAGTTTTTCTTCAAATCTCTTTCTTTTGTGCACCTTGATTCCACATCACTGCTGTTATCATTACCGAGGGAGAAATTTGTGGAATTTAGTAAATAATTAAATCCTGTCCAAATAGCACCAGGATGTTCATTGGGCTACATACAGCCAAAGCTAATGCTTGCTAATGTTTAGGAGATAGGTGGTAACATAGCATGGTATAATAAAATGAATGTGCGGGGCTGGAGAGATGGCATAGTGGTTAAGGCACATGCCTGTGAAACCTAAGGACCCAGGTTTAATTCATCAGGTCCCACGAAAGCCAGATGCACATGGTGGTTCATGCATCTGGAGTTTGTTTGCAATGGCTAGAGTCCCTGGTGCTCCCATTCTTCCTCTCTTTCTCCCTTTCTTTCTGTCTCTAATAAAAAAATAAATAAAATAAAAATAAATAAATTTCTAAAAAATATTAATGTGCAAACTGCTTGCTACTGTTTTGTATTTTTCCAGTCTTCAGAATGGTGGGTGCATTATTGGATCTAATATGACAGCTACCATCTCACCTGCCACATTTACCTAAGTAATTGTCCTTTTCTAATCTTTCCTCTGGTATTATTTAACCTCCAGGTCTGATAGTGAAAGAGAGGATTTAAACATCCAGCTCCTGGTTCACAGTTACTCTAGTCAGCATCATTAATCTTCAAGAATTCTCTCATTGTCACCAAGTTGTGACTCATTCAAGCATACCCACCATCAGAGGTAAATTGCATTGGGAATTTTTGTCTCTTACCACTTTGTCTTTCATTTGTTCTGGTGTTACTGCTCCAAAAATATTGTTTAAATCCACAAATTTCTGACTAAAAAGATGATTTCCTTTTAGATGTCATTGTGCTAGCTGGTCTAATACCTACCTGTTCATGTTCATTCATCTTTCTTTCTTTCTTTCTTTCTTTCTTTTTTTTTTTTTTTTTTTTTTTGGCAGGTTCTCACTCTAGCTCAGGCTGACTCGGAGTTCACTTTGTAGTGTCAGGGTGGCCTTGAACTCACAGTGATCCTCCTACCTCTGCCTCTTGCGTGCTTGGATTAAAGGCATGCGCCCCCCCCCCCACCTCCCGCAGTTCATTCTTCTTTTAAGAATTGCATCTCACTCATTCATTCTAGCTAAAATGAATGTTTCCTATTTTTATACCACCTCAATTAAAATGGTTAGAATATGAATTAGAAAGTTAATCTGCCACTGTCATGTAACTCTCTTCTGCCTCAGTTTTTTATTTATAAAATTTGTAATTCCAGGATCAGTTTCCTAAGATGTTAAGAATTCAATGAATTAATGCCCTCAAAGTTCTTAGAGCTTACTCAGTGTTCAATCAATCTTAGCATTTTAGCATTTTGATAATTTTTTTAAACATACTTTATTTTTATTTATTTGATAGAGAAAGGAAGGGGAGAAAGAGAGAAAGAGAAAGAGAGAGAGAGAGAGAGAGAGAGAGAGAGAGAGAGAGAGAGAGAGAGAGAGGATGCTCCAGGGCTTCTAGCCACCGCAAATGAACACCAGACACATGTGCCCCCTTGTGCATGCATCTGGCTAACCTGGGTCCTGGAGAATCAAACCTGGGTTCTTTGACATTGCAGGCAAACACCTTAACTGCTAAGCCATCCCTTCCAGCCCCTTGATAATTTTTAAAATATGTGTAATAATTTCTTCTTTGTTTACTTGGTTATATTTAACCCTGAGATGGATCGTTTCTATATGATTTTAAGAAAAGAAAAATCACAAAGTAGATGGATAATTCTCAAAGGAAATCCTGCTCCCTGGAGTACCATTCATTTATTCAGTACCATTCAGTTATTCATATTTTGCCTCCTAAATATCTTTTGACTCTCTTTATCATTGCTTCATATTTGGAAGACTGAGCTGACCTGAATGACCTTAATTTGCCCTGTGCACGTCTAAGCTCTCCTCTGCACAAAGCCAGATTGGTGCGTACAAACCTGGGTTTAACAATAATACTTGTTTCACCTTGGTGAAGATTAGTAAAGTCTGTTGTTCTATCTAAGCAGCCATTACCCAGCCTTATGTATCTTGATCCTGAAGTCCCTCTCTCTGCACTCATGACTATGGTTGTGTAGTTCTTGGGCTCCCACCCACCCACGAGGGTGGGAAACCAGTCTTCCCTCTGAATTTACACTGGAATGCTGAGAACCAAGTACATGTTGCATTTTGCACACAATAGGCACACGGTGAACATCAGTTGAATAAAAGTGATTGAAATGATGTATTTGGCATTTAGAAATAGCTAGTTTTTTAAACTAGAAGTTGAGATTTTAAGCATTTTTGATAAAGGAAGAGAGACAAAGTAAATGCATCAACGCCTACTCTATGACAATCAAAGATGACACCATAAAAGAAGCTGCTTGTCCCATAGTGGTAGTCATGTAATGACATTTTATACTTCCTGTTTCTTCTCTTTGGGGTGGGAGATAGAAATGGGGTCTTTCTATGCTTCCTAGGCTGGCTATGAACTCTTGGGCTCACATTATCTTTCTGTCTCAGCCTCTTCACCAGGTGGGACTATACCTGCATGCCACAGCACCCGGTTCTGCCCTTCCCTCTTGTTACCTGGTTCTAAAGTCCTTTTTCTCTTGATACTTGAAGTGATACATTGCTAGCAAGAAAGCACTGCTCTCATCACTTTTCAATCAGTGACATCAGGGTTAGTGACTACAGTTCCATGGTTAGTGACTGTAGCTGGGAAACTCTGAAGCCTCACAGCAGGCAAAGTGGCAAGAAAAAAAAAAAAAAAGGATGCTTTCTAAAACATCTATCTGTCCTTGCCCATCTTAATCCCAAGGTCTCTCCATTTTTCTCCCAACCACGCAATGAGACTATTCTTATTGTTTATTACTGTATAAATTAAACATAATAGCACAGAACAGAGTTGAAAAAGCAGTGGTTCCCTGGGATTTGAGTTTCAAACACCTAACCACTTAAGGGAAATGGCTGTGGACCAATGACCAAGGACAAGGTGGGACATGCATTTGATATAAGGAGCTAGCTGGCCACTAGACAGGAAAATAGATTGGAGTGTTAGACCACAATTCTGTCCAAGCCCAATTTGATGTGACTTATTCCCCAGAAGCAAACATAACCCTAAAGTAAAGGTAAAATGAGAGCAAGAAGCTTCCCATTATGTTGTTGACATATCCATGGATTAGGAAGAGGTCAAAGTAATAGTTCAGCGCAGTTATATGATGTTTGCAAAATGAACTGTCTTTAATGTTTGAGCAGTTGTCTGAGCCCATTCTTGGTACCAAATGCCCTGAGAATACAATCCAGGAAAGGTCAAAATAGTAAGCCCTCTTGCTGGGACAACAGGGAGGTTGGGATGGGCTGCCTCCCTGCCTTTTAACTTTTATATGTTTGTGCTACATGGCAAAAATACAGTTTGCAATTCAGCAATCTGTCCTCAAAGCCACAACAGTACACTGTTGCAGTCTCTTAAGAGTCACTATTACTTGAGACACAGTAGGAACATTCCCTTGCAAAGCCATGAGCTGCCATTCATTCCACTTTTATTCGCTGCATAGTTAGGCTAAGAAACTTAAAATATTTGATTGTATCATTATCATTACATAATGGCAAGTATCTGACCAGTTGGCTGGTGATAGTGGACAGAGATAGAAGTTATCCATTTTCTGAAGTTTTTTTTTTTTTTTTTTTTAATTTAATTTATTAGTTTTCTTTTCAGTAAATACAGGCAGTTTGGTACCATTATTTAGGCTCATCTGTGATCTACCCCCTCCCATTAGACCCTCCTTATTATTGAAAATGGGTCGTGCATTGTGGAGTTAGCCCCCAGTTATTAGTATGATAAATGTCTCTGCAAATCATGACCCAACATGTAACTCTGACATTCTTTCCGCCCCCTCTTCCGCAAGATTTCCCTGAGCCATGTTGGGTTCATTTTTGGTCTGCTTCAGTGCTGAGGTGTTGGGGGCTTCTGAGGCTCTGGCTCTCTGATTTGGTAGGAGTTGATTTTTCTCTGAATTGATCTCCTTCCCCTTTGTGCTGGTATCCAGTTCACAGGAAAACATCACCCTTGCTTATTTCGCCAGTTGTCCTTAGTTTTTTACTTACATAAAATTAATTGCTAAGTTCACTGGAGTATGTCATTTCACCTCTTTGAGTCAATATTCTCATAGACATGCAAATAAATATAAGCCACTCAGTATTTGCATGGTAATATTGTAAAAAGTAGAAAGAATATCCATATAATACCATGGCTCCAGCTTTATTTATGTATCTCATAATAGAATAGTTATAGCTGATCAAGAGCTCTGTAAATTAAAACATACATCCAAGGAGAGAAAGGTCAACACAATTCTGTCTAATGTACTGTGAAAACAGGTAGACTTTGTGAAAGAAATACTAGGTCATTCTAAAGAGAAAGTGTTTATACTGATGCACAATATATGGCTGAGAGTCAATTACATTTGCAATTTTAAGACAAACATCATTTCATTTTAATGAATACGTACCAGGTGTTTCAAGACTATTCTGGCCTCTGAAAATACAAAAACAAATAATGCATGGCTTTTGACTAAGAGGCTTGCCACTCAAGAATTATGTACCTCTATGACATGGCATTTATGTTATACTATGGCAAGTGAGAGCTAAGAGGATAGTTCTTACTCCACAAAATAAACTGGCCCAGCACCAAGAAATCTTGAGAAGAACTTCCACTTATCAGACAATCTATTTAGAATATCTGACATTCTTTATAACTTTGTCTTATAGGTGACTGAAGATATAACCAGAAAATTGCTATTTTGCATTTAATTCTAACAAATGAGAAAGAGCTTACTGTGGTACCATGACTTCTATAAAACTGAGGAGAAATCAAGTTACCTGGGAATCCCTAATGCTGAAGAAAGAAAACACCATAATTAGACATGTGTACAACTGTAGAGCTTAGGAAAACAGATTATTCCAAAGTGCAACAAAAAGAGATATATGAACAAAAACAGAGATAGCCAAGAGTCAGGAGAAAAGCGGACATAAAGGAGATAGAGGTAAAGAGAATGATGCAGGATGAGTATGACAGAGGGGATAGAAACAGAGACTTAGAACGTGCTCTATGTGTGTGTGTGAGAGAGAGAGAGAGAGAAAGGGAGGGAGGGGGAGGGAGGGAGGGAGGGAGAGAGAGAGAGAGAGAGAGAGAGGGAATTGAATGACAGCACACAGGCAAAGGCCAAGGCTAAGAGTAAGAGATGGCTTAAACTAGTGAAGCTGGCAATCAGTTTAGGTCCATTGCAATGTTTGAAGAAGGTGGTTTCAGCCTCCATGGTATGGATTTCTCTCTTAGGCAAAGTGCCAGGCCATCCAGGCAAGGTCTATACACCATCCCAGATGGTTTACACCTATCCTGCTCAGATTATGTTCAGATGGACTTCTCTGCTTACTGGAGTCTGATGTGGTAACATACCCCAAAGTTCAACACCAGGATATATACAGAACACAGTTGCCATTCAAGATGCTTCCCAGAGAACATTATCTAAGACAAAGGAAAGTCCTACTGATGAAACTTTTACCAAATGATCCCCATGTGGGGAAAAAAAAGACATAGAAAGCCAGATAAAGTCACAGCTATGTAACCAATTCTGTGATGATCTTTAATTGTAAAATATGCATATGCAAAATTATAAAAATAAAATGAGAAATGAAAACAAATATGACATAATATATACTTTCAAAATAGACTCAGGGGCTAGTTAAGAATGTCTACAATCCCAAGACCCAGGAGCCTGAGGCAAGAGGATTAGGAATTTAAGGCCATTTTAGGCTACATAGTACCTGCCCCAGGCTAAACCTATCTCAAAGCAACAGTGATAACAAAAATAAAAATGGATACAAGAGAGGGATTAAGAATGAGTTGAGACTTTCAAAAATAAGAATGGTCATAAAAACTTCTACATTAGGTAGAACTCCAGGGCTCTAGAACTACCTCCTGTTATGGTCAGATTTCTTACTTTCCCAAAAGAGTTCAGCAAAGAATCCAGCCAGCCTGGCTATAGCAGGGTCTGATGGAATCCTCCTGTAGCCCATTGCAGAATCTCACAGAATCTCCCCTACAGCTAATTCTTTCCTTTTCCCCCAAAGGATTAAAATGCCTCATAAGGCTGCTGTTCTTTTTCCTCCTCCTCCCTTCCCTCTCTCTCTCCTGGACTCTCCAGCTTCAGATGTGTGAGTATTGTTTATTTCTGTCTTTTTCCTCTCTCTGTTGTACTACCCTTTCCTATTTCTTTTTCTCTCTCTCTTCTATTTCTACATATCTCCTTCTCTCCCTTTCTCTGCCCCTTCCCCTTTGGTCTCCTGCTTGGGGTTTCAGAGTTCTTTCTGCCTTTGCTTATCCTCTTAGCCCTGAGTTCAATGTTGCTTTCCCCTCCTGCTCCAAGCCATACCACTCTTCACTGGCATTAAATAAAACCTCCTGTCCATGAAAACTGTCTCAGATTCCTCTATTTCTGCACCTGACATTTACATGAAGCCATTGGATCTTAAGAACTACTTATATACAAATCTAACACTCATTCACTGGTTGATGCTAAAGGCCATTAATTAAAATTTTAAAACTTTACTAACCAAAAGACCATTTCACTGATTTATCAGCTGTTATTCTGTACCTTTTTCATGAAGTGCCTTCATCATACTCAACAAAGGTAGGTGGTAGGGAAAGAGATTGGCAGGTAGAGAAATAATTCACGGGATCAGTACAGACTGTGGGTGGGTTGTGGCTATTTCCATGTGGGAGCTTCCTTCAGTTTGGTTTCAATTCCTGCTATGCAAATGAGGAAAGTTCTGATTGGTCAATCTTTGATGCTAGGTGGGGTTTGGTTTTCTGGGTGGTGGCTCTGTGGTAGGACGTCATGGTTAATTTTTATTGGCCATGCTCAGTCACATTATTCCTACAGTAGCCCTTAAATTTAAGGGTGACTTGAAACCTCTGGGAAGTACAGAAACTGCTTGTGATTTGCTCCACAAAGAGCTATTGTTTCTTTTTATGATGTTATTAGGGCACATTTCCTGGAATAGAATTGTACAGTAAAAAGTCCCTGATAGAGTCTTGTTCTTATTCTGTGTGTGTTCAATCATGGCTTTCTGTCCTTGTTTTTTTTTTTTTTTTTCCCTCTTTTTCCCCCCTGGCAGGGCATCAAACCAATATCCATAAGTTGGTTAAAGATCTTTTTCCTTCTGTGGCTTCTCTGAGCTAGGCCAGTATGATTCATGAGCCCTACCTACCATTTCTTATTCTGTCATGGATTCTGTGGGCTGCTATGGAAAGAGAACAGTACTTAGGGGTCATTTGTACAATGTCTGTCTGTGTTTGCACGCTCCAGGGAATTGAGGGAAATTGGAGCTTCCAACTTTAGATGTTTCAAGCATTATTAAAACACCCTTTGGAGTTGGAACTCTTGAGCCCTGAAAGAAACAGACTTGACAAGTAGGTTAAAAATTCAAAAAAGACAAATTGTTACAAATGGCCCTAAAAGGGGACAAACAGAAGAACCATAACCATGTCTTTTCCCCAACCAGCCCTGTTCGGTTGTCCTGGCTCTGAAGCTTTTTACTCTGCCGTGTGCTTGATTGATAGGCAGACACAACATTCCTCTTCTAAGACTAGGCTGATACCTCCCTGAGCAACCCATAGTAGGGCAAAACTATGACAATTATGAATCATAATGGATGCTAGTGAATTATCTTGGTCCTGCAGGGTATCAAGAGCACAGAAGATGTGTCTAAACCTACTATTAGCTCAGTAGAAATGACATGGTGATGATAGGTAGCTAGGTCCAGATCACTTGTCCCTAAGAACAACCTATCTATTGTTAAACACAGCCAAAGCTGTAAGAGAATTAATTGAATAGCTCATTTTGATTGAGCCTGGATAAAATGGGGTATTGAGAGTGATAGACTGGCAGAAACAATTTGGATATCTGGGCAGTGGCAGTTACCAGTACAACTAATGGGGAGATAGAAGTAAGGGTTTGTGCTACAAGAAAGGCAAGCTCCTCCATGACTGAGGTAAATGGAGATATTTAGGAAGAATGGTTCTCAATGCCAAGTCACCTAATCAGAGATGCAACTGTCTTAAAAGGAATATTTGGTGGCCAATGTCATCCCAACAAGGAATTGTATAAGGCTGCATTAGTGGGCTGGCAGATGAGTGGGTTTTGTTTTTACAGAGTGATAAAATTGGCTGAGATCTCAAAGTCCCAGCTATTGGAGTTCTACATGGGGATTTTGTAATCAACTACTGAAGGAGTTGGAAGTTCTACAATCCTGCCATGAGGATATATCAGGGAAGGAAATGGGAGATGGACATTCAATTTACATTGAGAATTTTTGGTTTGGAGTGAGAGCTCAGCAGTTAAGGCACTTGTCTTCTATGCCTAACAACTGGGGTTCGATTTCCCAGTACCCACATCAAGCCAGATGCAAAAACTGATGTGTGCATCTAGAGTGCATTTGCAGTGGCTACAGGCTCTGGTACACTCATTCTTTCTCTCTTCTTGCAAATAAAGCATCTTAAAACTCAGTGGTACTAGACCCTCAGCTGGAGCTGGGAAACAAGTCAGAACCATACCCAAACACAAGCCCACTCTACAATATCAAGCTACCATCAATCACGGGGTATAAGAGGGCCTACACCTATCAAACTGTCTATCAAAAAAGTAAGTGTTATCTCAATTTTCCAGGTGCTAACTTACTCTCCGTTGGAGAATCTGCTTCTCTTTTCCAGATAGATGCAGATCCTAAGAAGAGAGCTGCCCCAACATACCTCAAAAGGGGCCCAACTGAAACTAAGGACAACTGGCAAAATAAGCAAGGGTGATGTTTTCCTGTGAACCGGATACCAGCACAAAGGGGAAGGAGATCGACGCAGAGAAAAGTCAACTCCTACCAAATCAGAGAGCCAAAGCCTCAGAGGCCCCCAACACCTCAGCACTGAAGCAGACCAAAAATGAACCCAACATGGCTCAGGGAAATCTTGCGGAAGAGGGGGCGGAAAGAATGTCAGAGTTACATGTTGGGTCATGATTTGCAGAGACATTTATCATACCAATAACTGGGGGCTAACTCCACAATGCACGACCCATTTTCATTAACAAGGAGGATCTAATGGGAGGGGGGTAGATCACAGATGAGCCTAAATGATGGTACCAAACTGTCTGTATTTACTGAAAAGAAAACTAATAAATTAAATTAAAAAAAAAAGATTTTTCCCACTTAAAAAAAAATGTAAAGTTTTCTTAAGAATATTTTATTTGATACTCATAGACTGATTATAGCTGAAAAATGAACCCTAGATCAGAGAAATTACTACCAGTTAGTTGTCTATATTGTCAAGAGGTGTATCTTTAGGCTAGTGTACAGTTACCGAGAGGGCCAGGGAGGGTACCACTGGAATAAAAATAGATATGCAGTCCTCAGTTTTGATAAAGATTGGAAAGTGAAGGCAGAGTTCTACATTAGAAAGTATTGAGCCCAAGATAAGGTGTTGGTGTAAGATAGTGTTTGAGAACTTGGATTGATGTGATTTTAAGAAGAGTGTGGCATGATACATTGATTCTATAAAGTCAGTTCTTTAATGGAGGTGAGGACATAGGGCTTTATTGAATTTGGTCCATTACAAGGGGCTAACAGGAGAGACAAAAACACCAGGTTTAGAGGACAGAGAGAACCAGTGACCACTGGCATGGGAAGAATATTGCATCTTATTTTATTTGTTAAATAATTTATTTTTATTAATTTATTTGAGAGAGAGAGAGAGAGAGAGAGAGAGAGAGAGAATGTGTGTACCAGGGCCTCTAGCCACTGAAAATGAACTGCAACTGCATGTGTCATCTAGTGGGTCTGGCTTATGTGTCCTGGGGAATCGAACCTGGGTCCTTAGGCTTCATAAGCAAGTCCCTAAACTGCTAAGCTATCTTTCCTGCCTGAGTTTTGAATGTAAAAAGGTGATAGCTTTCATTGTTAGTCCTAGATATATGAAATAAAGGGCAAGATAATGACTTTAGGGTCCAGCAAAATGAAGAATGAAGGAATGGTCCTTTATATAAAGACTTGAAATGGACTGAGATGTGTTTCAGTTTTGGAAGTGACTTGACACCTTAGAAGTGTTACTAAGAGCAGTATTGACCAGGAGTGTTGGGTTTGTTGACTTGTTAGTGAGGATCCTCTTTAATGTCTGGTTCAGTCTCTATTTTTCCTGATGATTGTGGGTGTCATGTAGCATGGAGGCAATACTGTGTTTGAAGAGCTTTCCTAGCTCTTTGGGTTGTGACATGAAAGGTAGACCATTATCTGACTGGAAGAGACAGGGAGGCAAAAGTTTAACAAGTGCTGTTGTGACCTCTAAGGCCTTTACAGTCTCGGCTGGAAAAGCTACTACAAAGTATTCTGAAAGCATGAGTATCTGCATCCTTTGTGTGGGGACATTTGGGTGAAATATATCTACAAGCCTTCCCCTGGCTTCATATCTTTGCATGGGTTGGGGGTGAGGTGGATGGCTGAGGAATCCTTTTGGAGTTTATACTATACGGTGTTGAACAGGATCAAGAAATATACCATAAAGTTTGAGAATTTCCCTTGCCTATATATAAATTCTCACCTATATCCTATCCCCCAGGTGAGTAGATTGGTGAAGAGTGTTTGGAATATTCTACTGGGAAGATGGGGTGGAGGGATAAGAATTGATTATTTTGTACCTTTAATCAGCTAAGGCTCCCTAAACATACTCCTGTGTATACTGGGGATCTGTAAGGGTAGGATGAGCGATTACTGTCTGAAGTGGTAGTCTAGCTGTTTCCTTGGTTTGTTGGTCCAAATGGAATGCTGATTGATAACTGTTTAATTTATTTTTGGGAGCCTTGCAATGAATAATTGCCACCTGTTTTGAAAGTTTCATAGCCTCCAGCAAAGTCATGTTTTCAGGGGCATGTTTGATTAGAGTTTCTTTTGTTGTCAGAATATTTTTAAATAGATTTGGATCTTAAGAAAAGGACAGAGAAGCTTGCATACAGGGGACCTTTTATCACTTAGAAAGACTATGATGTAATAGGCCAAGTTGGAAAATGGCATTATAATAAAGAAAACCATGCAAGGGCCTTGCATCGTGGTCTGAGAATTTGTCCTGTGTCCAATTCATGTTAACAAAGATTATAGATGTTTGCTTTTCAGAGTCTGAGGATCAAATTGACAGCAGATGTTTATAATGCATCTTAATGGTGAGTCTAAAGGGACAGAGATGGTCTGTTTCATGATGAGAAAGAATATTAGTGGCCCCAATACCAGGATATCCCTCCAGAGGAAAAAAGGTGTAAGGTATCCCAAAGGACTTGAGAAACAGTTTTCAACAGGCCCAACCAAAATGGAACTCAACAAAGAAGTCACACATCTTTCTCTGGCTGTGGCTGTCAGTCTGACTGTACTTTGCCTTGATTTAGTCACTCTCTGCTTTGGGATTTGCTGGGCAGGACTGTTGAGTCGTGCTCCTTAGTTACTAAGGTTTTTTGTCTACGTAGTATGTTTATAAAGACTCTAAGTACAAAATTAGCAAGAGGCATTGTTCCTCCAATTTATTTGGGACATACTGAATGGCATAAGAACTTCTTGTCTGTTATTTCAAGATAAAAATATCCTGTGGGGTCTAATTAAAATTTTAAGGAAGTGGAAATGACAAGATTGGAGCTGAAACTAAAACGAAGTACAACGTAATGAGGATTAATCCATCATACAAATGGGACATTTTTATAGGTAGGTGGCCTTTTGTTCTTAGTTGAAGATACACACTCTGGTTATTCACCACCCACTGTACTGAAATGTCTTAAAAAACTGTGTTGATGAAAGGAAAAGTAGTTCATGTTAAAATAAAGCAATCTATAAGAATTTGTAAGTTATCACAATGGAATGTTAAACCTATATTTTCAAAAGTAATCAAAGATGAAACAGCAAATTCTTGATATAATATATTCCAGTATGAAATCATCTAATGATGGCTTGAAGCTTCAGCTTATTTGTAGAAGTCAGTAAAGACATTCTTTAAGGAAAAAATAAGCTGATGCTGATGACTTAACTTTAATAGCAAATGACTCTTTGAAAAAAATGGCACCTTTCCTTAGATTCAGAAATTCTGAGGCAAAGTATACCTTGGAGTTGAAGTATCCATTTTTGTGGAAAAACTTGGAAACTTTGAAAATCTGAATTTCAAATAGTCTTTTTCTCCATTTTAAATCTCCTGGAAATGTTCCCTAACCAGTTTTCAGTTCATTTTCTATTCTGTCATAATTTCTTTTGAAGACATATGCCTTAATATGTGACTTTAGGCTGGCCCCAAACTCCTGAGCCCCAATGTTTCTCATGCCTCTACTTCCTGAGTAGCTTTTACAATAGTTGTGTACCACCTTGCCATATTTCCTTTTTATTTCTCTCTCTCCCAATTCCCTACCTCTTTTGAGAGCCCCTAAGCTTCCGTCTGACAGCCTAGTAACACAGTGGGTCAGAGGTCACCTAGACAGTGCCCAATTTCTAGAGAATGGTAAGAATGAGTTTAACTTCGTCAGAGGTGTGGCCCTTTGCTTTACATACTGAAAATTTTTATTGTGTTAATGTTCCAACAATGAATTGACTGGTTTGTAGCAGAAAAAAATCACCCTAATATGATGTATGAATTTTCCACAAAAATTTTTGCTACCAAATGACCCAGGTGCTTGCCCTGCCATGACTGGGATCTGGGAGGACAAAGGTAAAGCTCCATCTTAATGGTTTTTGCTCAAAGGGAGATTGCTTAAACAGCTTCAGGTTCTACAGTCTGCTGTGTCCATGGAGATAATCCATCCGGGATATTCATGCTGGCTTATAGATCATATCCCCTGTTCTGTGCTTGGATGGAATCTCAGGCTAACATTTCAATCCAGCTAGTTTCTCCTCAATTAAATTGCAATATAATTTGATCAGTTCTTCTTGAATAATTGCATCCTAGCTTCATTTCCCAGAAGTTATATGAAGGCTCCACTGAAGGCTGAGATGTTCCCACACTTGCCGTATGTGTTTACAGACATAAGCTATTAAGGACATCTGTTCTTTGTGGAGATTTACAGTGTGAAGTTCCAAGGGTGACCTAATTCCCAAGTGCTTGTGCTTTGCACTGGCAGACAATGGAAGCCTATTTCTTCCTCAGAATCTTTGCTAACTTTCTAGCAATAGTACATTTGCTTCTAGCTACAAATTGTATGCTACTTGGAGAGATGAGTGGGAATGTGAGTGAATAAGAAATGAGTTATGAGACTTCTTGGAGGCATTTTCTGATGTTAAAACTTGGACATTTTATGGTTTGCCTTGTTCCGAAGTGAATACTGATCTATACATTCAACACATTAAGGCAAAAAGTTGTCTCCTTGTAGTCATAATTCTTTGTGCGAAATTATAGAGACTATGGTGGGTAACATGTTTTCATCATTGTCATTTTTTCATGCTTATCTTCCATATATATATTTGGTTTTTTGAGGTAGGGTCTCACTCTAGCCCAGGCTGACCTGGAATTCACTATGGAGTCTCAGGGTGGCCTCGAACTCATGGTAATCCTCCTACCTCTGCATCCCAAGTGCTGGGATTAAAGGCGTGTGCCACCAGGCCTGGCTCTTGATTATATTTTATATATACTGTTGTGACTGAACTCATGACTTTATTCCATTAGGAAACTGAAAATTATATTAAAAGATAGCTTGTCAGCTAAAGTTTCATTCTGCAGAAAGATAAAAGCTATTCTACTTTAATAATTTTAATTTGCTTCTGCCACAAAGATTCATTTCTGATCATTCCCTTTTAAATTTAAAAGTTATTTTAAATGATGTCATTTAATATTTCCTTTCAGACTTTCTCTGTTATCTGCTGTCACATAGATTGCGTAGCCTAGGAAACCTGAAGTCAGCCCTGAAAATATAAAGGGTCTGAGTTCTCATCTTTGTTCAGTCTTTGATTTATTTTATGGGAACTGATAAGTCACTCAAACACATTCTGCCTACACATCTGTAAAATATGTGGGATAGCTGGTATCGACAAACCATGTGGGCTTCTCCTCTGCTGTGCCTTGGCCCTGTCACCCCTGCAGCTCAGTGCTCTTTGCTTAATAGGGGAGGCAAAAACCCAAAGACAGAAAAGGATTTGGCAATTGACATTACTTCTTATATAAATATATCTTCTATAAGTCATGTCTCTAGAACAACATGTAAAAGCTAAACCTTTTTTTTAAAGATGCTATTAAAATCAGGGTTGAATTCATTGTTTTTCTTTTATTAGACAGATGTTATTGGTGATTCTTGACTTCCCAGGTTTATATCAGTTTCTACATCCAAGCTTCTACCTACTCCAGTGTGGAATTACAAGGCTATGTGTATATATGAGGCACACTGTAGCTCAAAGCTGTGGTTAGGACCATGGGTAGACTTGAGTTCAAAACTCAGCTATACCTTGTTGACTTATCCTATGATATGGAGTAAGTTCAATAATTATTTTCAACCTCAGTGTCATTATCTGCAAAATGGAGTAAATAACAGTACCAACCTCATGGAGGTGATGTTAAATCAAAATTAAGTCAATGGTACCTGGTACCCACCTCATAGGGTTTAGCATACAGTGTAACCTAATAAGTATAAATGGTTGCTATAACTTGAAAACTGAAAAGAACAAAGCTCTTTTATTTCTATCACTGCCACTAACAATAATCTCCTCAAGAGATACTGGGCCTTGGTGTGGGCACAAACCTGCTATGTTTTGTATCTTGGGGAAGTTTGATTCATATGTCCTCCATAAACTCATGTGTCCTGAATGCTTGGTCCCTATTTGGTATCCATTTGGGAGGTGAAACCTTGCTGGAGGAGGTGTGATATTGGAGGCAGGCTTAAGGTTGTTATGGCCAGCTCCTCTTTGCCAGAGTTTAGTGTACTCTCCTGCTGTTTTTCTCCACCTGCTGAAGCAGAGATGATGTCTAGCCTCTGCTCATGCAATGCTTTCCCCTACCATCATGGAGCTTCTCAAAACTGCTAGCTAGAATAAAATACTTTACTTCCATCAGCTGTTTTTGACTGGGTGTTTTGTCCCAGAAACAAGAAGGTAACTATTGCAAAATATCTAATAAAGTTCCCTGTAAATGAAGGCAAAGAGATACCTGGTTCACCTCAATATACCTTGAATAGAACTTGAATAAGTGAAGATCTCAGTTTCACCTGAAAGGTGAAAGTACCTTGGACTATATCTTCCTAAGTGCTGCTAACAATTTGTGGTGATAAATATGTGTAGGAAAAACTTCAACAATAAAAAAAGAGCTTTAACTGACCTTTCAAAAGTTGGAGATAGCTGTCAAAGTAAATAGTTCATAATTTCCTTTCTATTTCAGCTGAAAAACCAAGTCAGATTTATTCTTGCTATGTAGTAATATTCTAGGATAAAGTAGAATGAAAAACTTAGTTTTATAATTCACTAACAAAATAAAGTAGAAAAAATGCCTTTCTTGGCTGAGTTTTCCCTGAAATGCTTTTCAGTCATGGCCTTGGTTGAGATGAGAACTCAGCAATGAGAGGGATTGGTGGCTGAAATGAAAATAATGGTTGTTCAGTGGGGATATTTTAAAGCATGTGGTCTGCTGGGTGGACATAAAAACAGACTTTAGCTGTCCTCTTCACAAAAGTCACATACTTCCTAGTATTAATTAGGAAATTATTTTGTCCTTATCTCCTCCATATAACATAAATCTAAACCCTCCCACCTTGGATAAATCAACTTTTTATTCCATTTTAGTTTTACCTGTGGAAATAAATGAGAACCAACCCAATGAGAATCAAAAGTGCTTATTCAGAGCTGATTGTAGCATAGTGTTTAGCAGAAGTTTGGAATTAAGCAAATGAGGCAGACAGTTTTATAGGGGAACGGATGAAGGGCTATGGGTGCACTCTGAGTGAAGACTATTAGCCAAAAGAAGCTGGCATTATTTATCCAGAAATGGGCATTCTAGGATCACAGTTGAACATACATTTTTGGTTGTTTCAAAGTTAGAAGAAGGGGATAAAAGTTAGTGAAGCTGTTAGATATTAATGAAGCCCTGACCATTTAGGCCCAGTTGTTACAGGGGCTACTTTTGGGCTTCTTGAATTATTATTAGAGATTATGATCTGGCATCCTACAAATATGAACAATGGACAACAACCTGGTTTACATCAACAAAGGCTTGATTTACTGAGCTGGTTGATGTAGACTTGGATCAAGAGTTATATTTTTAAATATGATTTGACTATTGTGTTAGTATATTCAATCTTCTATTACTTGTGGGGGAATTGTGTCTTTGATGGTCATCCAAAGAGAAGTGGGTTTAAAGAACATTAACTACACAAGATGATAGGTATCCACTAAACATTATTTCAGCATATAGAAGGGGGAGGCAGAAAGTAGAAACTGGGCCTTAAAAGAACAGGGCATTTATACAAACAGGTTATAATCATGGGCCAAATGAACAAGAAAAAATCATCAATAACTTTCTGCAGTAGAAATTGTCTCAGGGATCTGTTGAAAAGAGCTCCATGAATAAGAGGACCTTCAAACATTAGCTGAGATCAGCAGGAGTCACAGGGAGATATACTCATTATAAACATGAGGAAGGGCTTCCTAAATATTTGATCTCTCCGACAATGTCTATATGGAATCTTATAAAAAGAACTGTCCCTTCCCTTTATTGTAAAGGTTCCAGCAAAGATGATCATTGGTGAAAATAGGGGAGAAGGTTCATGGAGAGAACAAAGACTGGCCTCTGATTCTGAGATTATACAAATCGAATGCAAAGTCCGGTCTTGACAGTGACAACAAGTTATGAGGAGCATATGGAGGGAAGAATGGCAATTGGATGATGGTGTGGAAAAAGTGACCAGTAAATTGTCAAATGTTAAATAGCAAGGGACTAGAAGGAAGGAAGAGATATTTAGGAAAGAGACAAAGAGATTGAAAGATGAGGTAAAGAGAGAAGAAAAATGAATGGCTATGAGTCAAATGTGTGAACAAGAGAAAAGGCTCTGTTAGAATTTGAAGTAGGAAAAGTCATTGGCTACAGGCTACAGAGATCTGGCTACCATCTTTTAGTACCTGGATGTTACAGGTGTTTGGACACCCACCACACATAAACACAGTATAATTCTTAGTAAACTATTTCCAAGATTCCTGGTTCTTGAGCTTTTGTGTACCTGTGGGTCACCATATGTATGGATTTTGGGGAGAATTTAGCTCAAAATCTTTACAGAGAGGCAACATTGGAATGTATAAGCTACAGAGTTAATTTCTGCATTGAATTACTTATAGTCTGCAAACCAAATTTCTTTAGGAATTTTGTTTACTCTGATCTTATATTCTCTAACTGATCATTATTCTCCAAGGTTAGTTGAAAAAGAAATATACATTTTAGGCATCCTATTTCAGAGCACAGTCTAAACAGAGTGACATAGTCTGGCTCTCAGCAAGTGGAAAGAGGAAGAAGTCTTGATGTTGACTGAGTATTGGGCCAGGCACAGTGCCAGACATCTTACAAACAGCACTTCATTCAATTTTCTCACAAATGCTTCAATGAAGAAAATGAGATTCAGTGTGGCCTAGTAACCTAAAAAGTTAACATTGGTATTAATGAACAGATTGAGCTTTTTAATTTGGTTCATATGATTCTGTCTGCAACAAGTAATAAGCCACAAACAAAATATATGTTTATATGCACCTTAATAATAATCACAAATAAATTAAGTGTGAACAAGTAAAATCCAGAGGGTAGGATCAAGACTAACCTAAGTCTTCTACATCTTCCCTCCCTCCCTCTCCCCCTCTTCCCTCCCTCTCTCTCCTCTCTAAGTCTTGTATATTAGTTATGTTTTTCCTCAATTTCTTAGTGGGCACTGACCTGTAACTCCCACTTCCAGCTTGGGGCTACCATTTAATTTCACTAATCATAATGTAAAGGTAATTTGTAATCAAAATTTGGTCATATGTACCAACAGTAATCAAAACTGGTAAAACTATATATGGTAGCTTATAGAGATTTATCAAATGCACATAGGATTTATAGAGAAGTTATTGTGACAGGAAATCTTATGGAGATATTAACTGGGTTTCTAAATTCTAATTAACACATGGGGGTTACAGTAAGGCCTGTACCATGCTGAACCCTCAGAAGGTCTATAATGGCTTTGAAGCTGGATTGAGAGGTGAATGTCAGCTGTTTTAGACAACTGAAACTTGGAAGCTGTATCATTTCTCAACATATGTGTGTGCATGGTCATGTGGATGTGCACATTTTGTTACCATAATGCTTCTGGCTGGCTAGACTGGGCATCAGGAGCAAGAAGAGTCTTAGAGCAAACACAGTCAGATGTAGATGGAAAAGAGGGTGTGAAATCTGAATAACAGCACTCGAGTGAAATAATTCAAAGGATCAATCACATGACACTGAAAGTTATTGTCAAACAAGTCACAACTTAATCATTAATCTTGCCATTTTATAGAAGGATGAACTGAGACTTAATAGAATAAATATGCCCAAAGACACACATCCCACTTTTGATTCCTAATCTGGCCTCTCTGTCTCTCCCTTGTTTTCAGTATTTTTTCTTATACACACACACACACACACAGAGACACACAAGATTTCCATCTGGTATTCTTTCTTATTATAACCATTAGTAATTTTCTCATGAAAAAAATTGAAACTTTTTTAGTACTTTTATTTTCTTAAGATGTCTTTTCTCTGCCTTTATCCTTAAGTATCATTTTGTCTAGGTTAATAGTAACCTTCTTGTTTAGTATTTTGAAGATTCTTCTTTTTTAATTATTTTCAAGGAGAGAGAGAGAGAGAGAGAGAGAGAGAGAGAGAGAGAGAGAGAGAGAGACATGGGCATGAGAGAGCATGGGCATGCCAGAGCCTTAGGACCTCTTGCCACTGTGAAAAAACCCTCTAAATCCAAGTGCCATATATTCTAGAAGTTACTCTGCATTTTTTTTTTTCCATATAGTAGCCCCACAGCTATTGTTTCACGATTACTTTTGCTATGATCCTTCATGGCCCATGATGTCAAACCATGTTTTCCCATTGAGTTTGTTTGACGGTAGTTTTACTAATCATCTAGAACCAGAAATGTCCCTTCTGGTGCACTTTAAAAGTGACAGGTTCATGTTATGCTCACCCCTCTTATGTGTCGATATGAAAATATCCAAATGATAAGTTCTAATTTTTGATTGTACTGAGGACCACTTAGAAGCTATTTCAATTTTGTTTCCTTTTGGCAATTAGTTAACACATATATTTTTCTTTTGGGAATTGATATATATTTTAAATTATTCTTGACTGAAAATCTGTTTGTTATCAACATACCATTATGGTCATGTATTTTTTTATTTCTAGTTTACTTTTTAGTTTAATCAAAAAAGCATATATTTTGGGCTGGAGAGGTGGCTTAGCTGTCAAGGTGCTTGCCTGCAAAGCCAAAGGATCCTGGTTTGATTCCCCAGGAACCACGTAAGCTGGATGTACAGTGTGATGTGTGCATCTGGAGTTTGTGTGCAACGGCTGGGGGTCCTGGTACACCCATTCTCTCTTTCTCTTGATGTCTCTCTCTTTCTCTCTCTCTCTCAAATAAATGCTAAAATATTAAAAGACATATATTTTAGAATCAAAATTTGGTTTTAATTGGACAGTCTATTAAAATTTACTGTCTGAAATTCTTTTACATACTGAACTTGATGTGGCAGGGAATACAAATAAACAGGACTGATAACAGAAGGAATAGGAGACATCCTTGCTGTTAAAGCCAGTTATTGTAAAATTGTATTATCTTAATTCAGGTATCAGTTGCCATCAGTTTAAATTTTGCAGTTGCGTCCCACTATAGCAAGTAAACTTAACATTTATAAACTTTTTAATAATTAAAGGAAATAATCTCAACTGGACTGGAAATCTTTGTGTACAAGCTAAATAAAAACAAGTCTATTATGTGTGAACTTCTTATAGGGCAATTTCTTGGTCTTTACCACATCATGAAAGCTAGTTCGGACATTTATTTTTCTTTGTTTTTCATATAAAATTACAGATATAGGGCTGGATAGATGGTTTAGCGGTTAAGCGCTTGCCTGTGAAGCCTAAGGACCCCAGTTCGAGGCTTGGTTCCCCAGGACCCACGTTAGCCAGATGCACAAGGGGGCGCACGCGTCTGGAGTTCGTTTGCAGAGGCTGGAAGCCCTGGCGCGCCCCTTCTCTCTCTCTCCCTCTATCTGTCTTTCTGTCTGTGTCTGTTGCTCTCAAATAAATAAAAAAATAAAAAGAAAAAGAAATAAGGAAATAAAATTACAGATATACACATATGAGTTGTTCTGTTGTCATTGCAACTCTATTCTAACCACAGAGTAAGAAAAAGAATAGATGACAGTAGTTGGGTCTTGTTTGGATACATGACTATTACTGGGCTCAAGTGTTCCTGCCTCTACCCAGTGCTAGAGTACAGTTGTTAAGTGTAAGAATGCATAGGCACTCTTAGAAAGGCATATCAGAGGATGCCCTCAATCACAAGGGTCAGAAATATACCATATGCGATTTTGATCTTTTGGTGCCCAATTATTGGAGTGCATTTTGAATGCACTGGCTTACTTAATCAAAAAGCCTTGATACAGGGCAGGATTCAGGCAGATGCCATCAAAGTTAGTCTTAACAACTCTGCTCCAACTCTGAGTGTGCTCTCTCTTCTCTCTCTCTCTCTCTCTCTCTCTCTCTCTCGTATGTCTTTGTGAAGTATTTTCTACAGGTTGAGGAAGTAGGGTTCAAGCTTTATCATTTTATCTGGCCAAACATGGGAAGTCTTGGAAATGACTGTCAATCTCATGTGATCAGGCTGGGTCACCCAAAGTTTTGGGTAGTAATGCAAGGCCAATAGGTGTTTCCCACCCAAAAGGAATAGAATGGAGACAGATCAATGCAGAAAGAATAGACACAAATCCTTGGAAAAACTAGATGTTTGCACTCACCATGTGACTTATACCTTATATAATCCCAACAAACTAGAATCAGAGATGCTTCATATACATTGCATGTCAATTTTATCTCATTTCTACTCAGTTCTCTAAGATTTGACTATTATTGGCTACATAGGCAAAGTTGTGAGTCATTCTTAAGAAAAGCATACCATGATGCACAATGCAATCTGAGGAAGGAGTATTGCCACTCATAAGACCTGGGGTGAATCCTAGATCTCCCATGTATAAGCTTGAGCATGTTATAAAAACCTAATTTAGTGTTTGCACTCCTATCTAGAAAATGAGGATAATAATGACAATCTTCAGGGTGGTAATAAGAGTCCAAATAATGCACTGTACATTTTTCACCTAGCCATGAGATGAAATAATGCTTTGAAAGCATGTAGCCTAATTCTTCACACACAACCCATGCTTAATAAGTGGCAAATATTGTGGCTGGCATTCTGGTGGTTCTCACTACTCTGACTGGAACTTTACAGCACAACCTGGTAGGAGCTGGAAGTGAATAGTGCTTTATGGCCATCATGTTGTCTCTTGAATGGTCTGACTACCAAGCAAACATGAGTCCCAGTATGAGAAAGTTTCCATATATTGGCTTTTCATAGTCTCTTTCCCAACTGGAACTCATGAGAACAATTTTATTTTGTCATCCTTGCTATAATTTGAGCCATTATTTTTTTCTTTTTATTTTTTTCTTTTTTTGGCTTAGAACTTTTTATTACAATGACATGTTTTCTTTTTGCTAGATTGACATTTTGTCCCAAGGTAGGGTAATGATGTTCCCAGGTATCTAGTGTAATGTCTAAACAGTAGATCTCCAAATTATGTTTGCTGAATGAATGATGTAATGATACAACCAATGACTTCATAAGTGATTCTTGTGTATTACCCTGTTGGTTGGTGCCATACACATTTTCAGTCTTCTAGGGCCCAGTTGCTGGCACAATACCTGATTCTGCAGCGCCTACTGAGTCCTGTCCACATCCTTTTATCAGTGTGCCTTGGCTCTAATCTGGAGGATGACCTCAAGTCAGGTCCATTATATTCTGGATAGAGAGCCATTTATACTAAGGAAAACTAGGGCAGTATGTGCATGACGGTTGTGTATAGGTTTTATTTGTTTTAGAAACCACCTTGGAGAAAAGCTCTCCCACTGTAATTTTCTGTACCACAGGAATTTGACACCACGCCAAAAATATTAAACACAATTAGAACAGCTCATATGTCTTTAGTACTGTGCCAAGAACATTTTTTCCTCAAAGGTATTTTGATTATAATGCCTTTTTAAAGAAATATAATTGGCACAAAAGTTATATCTATTATACTCAAAGTTATTTAAATTATTAATTCTTCATTAAAGCCTACTTCTAGATTGAGCTTAGGATCAATGGCTTTGAATATAATTTATAAAATAGTTCATATATAATGAGGTGAAGTTCCAGTGAATTAAAAAATAAGACTGAATAATGCTTTAGAAAGAATGACTATTACACTAGAATCTCTAAATCTAAAGTGTGTTCCTCTAACTGTTATTAGTTATATCTGTATGTGTTACTTACAGTTTATTCCCAACTTGATGATATTAAAAGTTTTAAGTTTAGTTTTGAATGTTTTATGAAGTTATCATTTATTGGCTCTGTATTTCTATGTTCTTAAGTAGCCTACTCTTGAATTTATTTATTTACATATTCACTTTATGGTTGATGGATTTATATTTATGTAAGTAAGTTCTTCTGACTTCTTGGTAGAAAATAAATAGTCATTTTCATAACTGCAGCTAAGATAAAGAATTTTAGATCAAGAGACTTAGTCTAAGCCAAGCAAAGTATGTCTGTGCCTAGTCAGCAATATTTGACAAGTAACAGCCATTTCTTTTAGCTATTTTATTTTCTTGAAAATACCAAATTAGTTTTACTGATGAACATAGGCTTTGATGTAATAGAATAATGATAATGGGTTTATTCTGTCAAGCACCAGATTAAAGCCTGTTTAGATACATCAAAATTTCACTAGAAAACAGGCAGCTTCTTCAATCAAGACATGCAAAAGCTGTGTCACTTGCAGGTGCCACCAATGTTCTAGAAATAAAAAATAATCGGAGTTTCTTAGTTTTTGCTGCTGGAGCCAGGACCCTTCTTCTCCAAAACCAATTTTAAATGTAGCTTTTGTCAGCAACTTAAACTTGCTCCATAGTATCTCATATATAAACAGAGAAATGTGCAAAGGAATAAAAAAATAACATCTTTTGTGTTAAACACAAGTTTAAGTTGCTGACAAAAGCTATATTTAAAATTGGTTTTGGAGAAGAAGGGTCCTGGCTCCAGCAGCAAAAACTGAGGAACTCTGATTATTTTATTATTTCTAAAACATTGGTGGCACCTACCAAGGCAGGAAGCGGGGCAGGTCTGTGTGGCAGACTCATGATGGTACTGACAATCAAGCAGGGAAGCACCTCTAAAGTAAGGTATAGCCGTTTGTGTGACCGTCCTCTTTCTCCTGGCCACTTCAGCCTAGACTCCCATAGTTGTAGAAAACTGCTTGCATTTCCCCTTCTCCATGGGAGAAAGTGCCGTCCCTCATCTACTTTTCTTCAGCTCTCCTGGACTGTCTGATACAGCCTCTGGGCCTGGTACTGCACAATGAGGCAGCTGGTTGCAACAACTGTTGTGCTTGTCCCTTGTGGTTCAGCTTCCATGTGCCAAGTGAAGAGGTGGCTAGGATATAGATACCGAAATACCACTGAAAAGGATCTTTAAACCTCACCATTTAGAGGAAAAAAAGGAAATAGGTAATGAATAAAAACTGATATATTAAATAATGGAACCCATATTGCTTTAACAATTAAAATTAAGTTATAGACTGTCATACATCGAGAAATATTTGTGTGGGTTACCTAAATCCCAGACAGAAAATAAAGTACTAGTGTATTCTTGTTTCATAATCATTATTCTAGCATGTTGATGAAAGGACTCATTTGAAAGTCTGATGAGTGAGATGGTCCTTCTGTGCAGAAAATTTTTTCTTCTACTGGTGGTGCTGGGGATTGAACCAGGGTCTTTACATACTAGGCACAATCCACTGATACCTCCATATATAACCTGAAAAACTGCAATTTACACAAATTTTGACTCACAAAAGATACACAGAATTTTTGTTGCTCATAAAGGAAATTATAATTATATCCATAAACATATACAGCAGAAGATATAATCACCAAATTAACCATGATAAATATCAAAAATGTCTTCTTATTTTATTTTTTTCTGTGAATAGTCTCTATTTCCTAATGGGTGAAATAGATTGCTAGCAATGAAGCATGAAGTAGAAGAGGGAATTGTTTGTTGCATTATGGCAAGAAATTTTGATTATATAAAATTTTGAAAAATTGTTCATGAGCTAAATTTGAGAACTTTTATTTCCTACATGCACTATGTGAATGAGCATTATGATATTAGAAAATTCTGATTATATTTGTAGATCTGAACCACCCTCCAGTGCTGTTATGTTACCCTGTATCTCAGGGGAGACAGGGATACTTGTATTAGAAGCACCAACGTGTTAACAGGTTACTTATTAGTCAAAAGAGTCCCAGGCAGAGATAGGTAAAAGGGACTTTTCTGCTGGTTTTCCTAATCCTCTTACTGGTTATTATGCTAAAATGCCCAGCTGAGATTTAAAGAAGATCTTTTGAAATTTGGCTGCTTCTTCCACCTGAGTGGAACCTTGTGGGTTCTCTAACTCTTAGGCTCCTTGTTCCAGCCCTTGTGAGCTCAAGTGGGCTAGCTTTATAAAGACCTTCTCATCATCTGAACGCAGCAAAGCAAATAGACTGATTGTCCAATACTGAAACCAGTAATTGTACTGTAAGGGAAATGGCTACATCTCTCCACTTCCTAGTCATTGTCCGACTTCAAAGCCTGCAGCTTTGAGGCAGACATGGCTTTAAGATGCAGATCTTCTACCCAAGGTATAAAGCTGACCTGTATGCTTTACAGGAAATCAGTCACACTTTAATATTTGCATAGCATGACACATTGATATATTTTTCTTCAGTGCCTTTTCAGAGGATACAAGTTTGTTGATCACCCAAAAGAAATAGTTCAGAAGAGTAAAACCTAGTGTGATTTAAAAAAGGAATTATCTGGATAATGAAGAAACTTCCCTCAATTTTTAGTTGCTTCATCGATAAAATGAAGTAAAGAAAGTAAAGAATACTCACTTTCACAAACAGATATTGATACTATTAAATTGTGAATGTGACACTGTCTTAAGAGTAGTTTCCTATAGAGCAAACTAAAATACAATTCAAGCAAGTGACTTTGACTGCTGAGCCATCTCCCCAGCTACTAAAATGCAATTCAAATTCCACACTTCCATTTGCACCCTAGGAAGATATCTGTATACCTATTCACATCTCATGAAAAAAGTGTATAAATCATTGTTGCATTGCATGAAAGAAACTAAAAGTACAATTTTCATTTTGAAAAAGGGATTTGTGATAGGAAAGTGCCAGATTATTTCAGGTCTCAGTCTTACTTGTGACCTGTAAGCTGCTCTACCTAGAGATGGAATGCCACCTAACTATGTATGTACTTGCCTCCACACTGTCAAGCATTATAGCTAGGAAGGGCTTATCTCATGTGACCTCCCCAGCTAGGCTCTGCTTTGCTTTATTTTTCATCTTAAATCCTTTATGTATGTAACTGAGTTGAGTTTTATTCATGCTATAGACCAGTACCTATATCCTCTACCTCCAGATATCAAGGTCCATATATTCACTGATCTAAATGTCTTAAAATATCAATTCTAAACTGATGAATCAGAATTTGCATGGAATTTTACAGAGAAATAGTGCTTTCAAAAGATATTTACTGGGCTGGAGAGATGGCATAGCAGTTAACTGCTTGCCTTTGAAGCTTAAGGACCCCGGTTCGAGGTTTGATTCCCCAGGACCCATGTAAGCCAGATGCACAAAGGGACACATGCATCTGGAGTTTGTTTGCAGTGGCTGGAGGCCCTGGTGCACCTGTTCTCTATCTATCTGCCTCTTTCTCTCCCTTTCTGTCTGTCGCTCTCAAATAAATAAATAAAAATAAGCAAAAACATTAAAAATATGTTTATTATTTATTTCTGAAATATTTTATTTATGTACTTGTAAGGAAATAGGGAAAAGAGAGATGAGAGAGGAGAGAGAATGAGAATGGGCACACCAGGGCCTCCTGCCACAGCAAACAAACTCCAGTTGCATGTGCCATGGGTACTGAGGAATTGAAGTCAAGTCATCAGGCTTTGCAAACAGGCTCCTTTAACCACAAAACCATCTCTCCAGCCCAAAAAGATGTGTATTTAAAAAAATATTTTTGTTTATTTATTTGAGAGACAGAAAGAGGGAAAGAGAGACAGAGTGGGGAGATAGACAATGAGGGCACCAGGGCCTCTCATCACTGCAAACAAACTCCAGATGCATGCATAACTTTGTGGCTTTATGTGGCATGCTGAGGAATCAATCCCAGGCCATCAGGCATTGCAAGCAAGCACCTTTAACCACTTAGCCATTTCTCCAGCCCTCAAAAGATGTTATTTTTTTATTCCTTTGCACATTTCTCTGTTTATATATGAGATACTATGGAGCAAATTTAAGTTGCTGACAGAAGCCACATTTAAAATTGGTTTTGGAGAAGAAGGGTCCTGGCTCCAGCAGCAAAAACTGAGGAACTCTGGTGATTTTTTTTATTTCTAGAACATTGGTGGCACCTACCAAGGCAGAAGGCTGGGCAGGTCTGTGTGGCAGACCCATGATGGTACTGACAATCAAGCAGGGAAGCACCTCTAAAGTAAGGTATAGCCATTTGTGTGACCTTCCTCTTTCTCCTTCTCACCACTTCAGCCTATTTTTTCTGTGACAGCCTTGGAAGCATGGAAGGCAGGGGTCCCCTTGCTGGAGGAGTCCACATTTTCTTAATGTGCTACTTCTGTTCCTGCCTTCCTGACCACCAGTTTTATGACAGCATTGTCTGAGGCAGAGGCAGAACTCATTAAAATGATTCAAAATCAGGAATGGAGAGATGGCTTAGTGGTTAAGGTGCTTACCTGGAAAGCCAAAGAACCCAGATTTGATTCCCCAGTACCCATGTTAAGCCAAATGCATAAGGTGGTACATGCATTTGGAGTTTGCCATGGCTAGAGCCCCCCCTCCACCTGCCTCTCTTTTTTAAGTAAATAACTTTTTTTTTTTTAATTTAGAAAATGATTCAAAATCAAAAGTGCAATCCGATCTTTAATCTTGCTTTCCATTCTCAAGTCTGTGTTCCTTGAGTAACATCAGAGCTGCTTGCTTGAACAGGCACTCTGATTTCAAAAGGTATACTAAGGTGGAAAGCTCCAGACACCAAAATGCCATTTCAAACATGAGTCAAATGTCGAGAAAAAGCATCAAGTTACATTATAAAACATACCAAAACTTGAACAACTCTTAACTTACTCCTTTCATAGGAAATAAAATTAATTTTTTTGTGTTTTCTTAAATAACTTTTATTTGATAATAACTTTGGACTTTGAAGAGTGGCAGAATATGCCCTGAGGAATATATGCTACTCTGGCAAAAGGATTATTTCAAGTTGAAAGCTTAAAAGTAGAACACATGGAGGCTGTCCTTCTTCCCCTATTTACCAGGAAAAATGAAGGTTGGTCAGAAAAGACCCTTGTCTAGCTGGCAACGGAGGAAACTGTGCCACAAATACTCTTCTCATGGCCTTTATCTGCCAATTGTTTCTGTATGCATTTACTTTCCTAAAGCGTTTCACTTTAGAAAAATCAAGGCCATTTTTATTTATTTTCATTTTTCTCAAAAAGACTGTTTTTATGGTTGAAGATTCTACATAAGACACCTTTTTGAGATGGCCTCATTTCTCCGGTGCCCACCATGTGCACATGAGGTACACATATTCATGAATTTCTCTTTGTTTTCATCTCTTGTTACAGAGATCCCAGTTGAGAACTCAAAAAAGTAGAAGGGAAATTATTTTATCCTTCTCTATGATTTGCAAAAAATGTTTTGTAAACTTTATAGTTTCTGTATACCTTTTTACTTGGTTTCCCTATTGTTACCGTCTAAGATTACCAAAATATATTTGTCAACCCAGGAAGCTGACATTCATACACAACTAATGTGTAAATCCCTGTCTTTATCTGGTTTCACCAAGTTTTCCATGAATCTCCTTTTCTTGTTTCAGAGTTCAGTTCACACATTGCATTTTTCTTCATGTCCCCTCTGTCTCCTCTGCCCTGTGGCAGTTCCTTATTCTTTCTTAATGGCTTTGAATAGAATCCCTAAGGAGTACTGAAAATTTGACAAGGAATGCAGATCTGCTTGATGTTTTCTCCATGATAATGGTTGGGTAATGGGGTTTTGGAAGACTATGACTCAACTGAAATCCATTTAGCATGTATTATATTGGGAGGACATGAGATTCATGGACATTCCTGTGATATTAACCTTCACCACCTGGTTAATGAACATCTGCCTGTGTCTCCATTGCATGCTATTGCTTGGTACTGCCTATTCTATAAATCTCTAGGCTCTGTCCATCCTCAAAGGGTTGGGGGTTGGATAGGATGAAGTGAGCTTCATTTGACAGAGAGAAAGGGTATTTACAATGTTCCTATAACAAAGAGCTGCCATCTCCTACCTAGTTGTTCAATCATTTACCTATATCACTTATATTTGGTACTTTTCCCCCCATGCTTTGGATCCTAAGCAAATCTAGTTTCAGTGTCACAAAGCACAGCTTCCATTCTCTAGGTCTGGAGCAAGCAAAGCCCTGAGGCCAAGTTTTGGAGCTGGCGTGAAGACAAGCGTGACCATAGCAGGCCCCACAGGGAAGCACATGTCCCAGACCAAGCTCAGGATGATACATTGATTAGTGGGGACTTAGTCACAGCCTTTACCTCAGACACTTTACTGCCAGCCCACACAGCCATTTCTTTTATTACTGGATGCTGTGTCTTGGCTGGTTGACTGCAGCCTCTGCCAGCTAATGAACAGGCTCTGATTACTCATGGAGACACGCTTGGCTCTTATCTCTGCTTCATAAGGAAGCCTGGGCACACGCCGAATAAAGAGCCAAGCTTTGCTTTCTTCCGTCTGTTTATTAGAAAATGAAGTACTGAGCTTTTATTTCAAGGGCAGTCGGGAATGTGATGAATGATTCCCTTAAGCCCATAAATACTTCTCCTCTCCCCAAAATTAACTAATTTGTTAAACAATGACTTATGTGTTTAATTGAACATCAGAATTATTTCACATGGATTTCTATTTTATATAATGAAAATGCAGTTTTTTGTAAGTTAAGTTTTTCCTATTTTCACATTTTTTATTTATCTGTTTATTTCACACACACACACACAGAGAGAGAGAGAGAGAGAGAGAGAGAGAGAGAGAGAGAATGGGCATGCCAGGACTTCTAGCCACTGTGAATAAACTCCAGATGCATGCACCATTTTGTGCATTTGGCTTTATGTGAGTACTGGGAAATCAAACCCAGGTTTTCAGGATTTTCAGGCAAGTGCCTTAACTGCTGAACCAGTCTCCAGCCACTCCGCCTTATATTTTATTTTTAATTTTATAATTTTAAAAGCTAAAAGGTTTTGATACACTAAAATATGTCATTGAGTGATGACAGTGACAGGAATTTATTAAGCCCCATAAATGTCTACTCTGTGGGTCATAATACACTGTTTTGAAAGTAGAGAACCTGGGACTGAGAGAGGAATAACTGCATTTAAGAAGTATACTCAGGCTCACTAAAAACATGTTGTTGTTGTTGGTTTTGTTCCTATAGAAATGTAGGAATCTCCAAGGATTCTCTATGTCCAAGAACCTGAATTGAGCAACTAGAATAAAATACAGGCCAAATGGTGCTTTCATTCTGCAGGAGAGAGAGTCAGAGAAAGAAAGAGAGAAAAAAACGCATGCAGGAGAGGTACTCGATTTTCTCCTTTCTCTCTATTCCCTGTGCCATCTGCAGGCCCACAGATCTAGTGTTGAAAAAGGGCTTCCTACAGGATTGAGGGTATGAAAGAGGTCTGATCTAAGTCCTTCCTGCCTCTAATGGTGGCAGAGGGTAGGCAAGACACCTCAACATTTATGAGCTTCATCTATGTGATGGGACGATGGGAGGCTCCTCATATGGCTGTGGTGGAGATTAGATAATAAATGCTCTGTGCTTTACTAAGGGCAGCTCAGGTGCAGCGAGGAAGGCAGGCTTTGGGCTGCCCTGTCAGTACTTGTCTCTATACATTTGAAAGAAGCAGCTCCCAAAGGATCAGTGAGTAAATAGATGTTCACTGGTCTTGCTTAGGGAATCAGTCTTGACTATAGTTCTCTGCCTGCAACTGTAGTCATTTCTCTCATTAGTAAGCTTATTGCCTTCCGCGAAGTCCCCCACAGTGGCGAGTTAACTAAAACCAGGCTGGCAAGGGCAGGGGAACTTGCGGAGACAGTAGGAGTTAGGTCCTTAGTGATAAAGACGTGGCAGAGAAAATGGTGGCCCCTTCCTTGACTCCTGTCTTAGGAGGAGAGTCCCTCGTTCAATTCATCTAGGCTCTGGCATTGACTTTGCAAGGAGTAAGAGGCAGAGAAGAGCAGGGACAGGGAAGAGGGGACCTCAGGAAATTGACTGTGTCTCATGTGAAAAATTGATACATAGAAACTAGGGAAATGGAACGGTAACTGCCCAGAAAGTAAAGGAGAACAATGCAGAGGCTGGGGCTGGACATTTGGTGAGGGAGAAAGAGACAAAGACAGTGACAGGAAGAACGCAAAGCAAGAAAGAAGGAGGCACAGATGACTTGTCCATTAAGCTCAGTGCCTCGGGCCTATGATAGTTTAGAAGATCCATAGAATTCTTTAGTTTTCATTTCTTTTTAAAAATTTTATCTATTTCTATATGTGTTTGAAAGAGTGTGGGAGAGAGGAGGAGGCAGATAGAGAGAATGAGTGAACCAGGGCCTCCAGCCACTGCAAAGGAACTCTAGATGCATGTGCCTCCTTGTGCATCTGGCTTAAGTGGGTACTGGGGAATCAATCCTGGGTCCTCAAGCTTTGCAGGCAAGCATCATAACTGCTAAGCCATCTCTCCAGCCCAGCTTTGATTTTGATTTCTTTAGAAATAAGAATTAAGGGTTGGGGAGATGGCTTAGTGGTTAAGGCACTTGCCTGAAAAGCCAAAGGACCCAGGTGCAATTCCTCAGTACCTACATAAGCCAGATACACATGGTGCATGTGTCTGGGGTTGGTTTGCAGTGGTTGGAGTCCCTAGAATGCCCACTTTACCTGACCCTCTCTCTCTCTCTTTCTCTCTTAAATAAATGAATGAAAATGAATAAATAATATATAAAGCATAGTAATGAATATAGGCTGGTCATGTTAATATTTTTAGCAACACAATCATAAAATATAATTTTCAGTCATTTTTCTGGACAAAGAGATCTCCAAAAGGAAAGTGACCAGTTTCCACTATTGTCCTAACAAGGCCCGAGAAAGAGATAGAAATATGTACATTGCCTTAAAAGTTGGTAGGAAAAAGAGAAGAAATGCTTAATACCTATGCAATATTACTGCCAAAAACTTAGTTCTGAATCTAAAATGATAGAAGAACCACAGAAAAATAAACAGTGAGATATTCTACAGCACATTCCCAAGGTTTTAAAACCTGCCACCACCTGAACTGCATAACAGTTTCAGGACTTGCTCGATAGCAAGGTAGTGACTTCACTGCAGGTGAAGAAGATCAGAGAAACACCAAACATGACAACTCAGTGCAATGCAACTCCTTGATTAGATACAGGGAGAACCATAGGCAGAAGGAAAGCAGATGGGATTTACATATATCTTATGAAAGTACCAGTGTTGTGCTGTAGTAAAGGACATTCCTATTCTTAGGAAATCCATGGTAAAATATTTAGGAGTGAAAAATATTGTGATGCTGGAACCACTACTAGAATGATTCAGCTAAAGCATAAATAAATACAAACAATCACACATATGTGAAGAGATGAATTTTCACTGTGCATTTATTTTTATTTTTTAATATTTATTTGAGAGCAACAGACAGAGAGAGAAAGAGGGAGACAGAGAAAGAGAGAGAGAGAGACAGAGAGGGAGGGAGAGAATGGGTATACCAGAACCTCCAGCCACTGCAAACTCCAGATGCATGCACCCCCTTGTGCATCTGTGTAACATGCGTCTTGGGGAGTCGAGCCTCAAACCGGGGTCCTTAGGCTTCACAGGCAAGTGCTTCACTGCTAAGCCTTCTCTCCAGCCCTCAATGTGCATTTATTATTGTTCTGTCCTAAGATTGAGCTCTTCAAGATTGGAGAGTAGGGCAGGAGGGATGGCTCAACAGCCTAGATTCAGTTCCCCAATACCAACATAAAGCCAGAGGCACAAAGAGACACAGGTATCTTGAGCTTGTTTGCAGTCCTGACATGTCCATTCCCACCTTCTGTCCCTCCTGGCAAATGAGTAAAAATTTAAAATATTGGAGAGTAAAGATTAAAGATTTGAGAACATAAACTGAGACTAGAAAACAGTCAGAATTTGCAGAGTCAGTGGGGCTGTGGGGACAGATAACACACTATGGAGTGTGGTGAGAAATAACATGCCATGGAGTGTGGTGAGAGACGACATACATGGAGTGTGGTGAGAGACGACATACATGGAGTGTGGTGAGAGACGACATACATGGAGTGTGGTGAGAGACGACATACATGGAGTGTGGTGAGAGACGACACAACTTGTGAAGACTATTGCAAAGATGTAATATGTTCTCTAGTGCTTTTTGAATTCCTGAAGTTTTTTTTTTTTTTTTTTTTTTGCAGTGGGGGAAGTCCCTTGGCTTAAGGCTAGAACAGTTTAAAAGTAGGCTGGGTCATAGGCATGTTGAGCTTTATTTATAAATCAATGTGGAGCTCAAGTGGGGTTCCTGGTCCTGCTTTTTAGAATAGGCAGATTCTGACAGACATGTGGTTGAGGTCTTTGTTACCTCCTTTTCCATGTCTATGGTGGGACCACTAGGGTGTGTACTATAAAGAAACAAGCCACTGGGCCAGGGGCATCTGTGAGAAGAACCCCTTGGCAGTTCCCAAGGACAGCATGTTATACAGAAAGGGAAAGTGTGCTTTCTGAAAAGATTAGGACCTGGACTTAGCTGATACTCCCAGAGATTCACAGAGAAAGCCATCCAGGTTTCATCAGGGAGACAGAGCCTGGAGCACTGGGTATCAAGTGCACTAGAAAGTAACTTGCTTAAAGATGCCTGGGCGGGGGGGGGGGGGGGGGGGGGCGGCAACTGAACTGACTGTGTGAAGGTAAGGATCCTTAAGTTTTAAGGCAAGAATGTCCCCACAGCTCACACTTCTTGGGATCTAACTGCCTTCAAGCAGTACTATCACTTGGAAAAACAATGTTCAGCACCTGGTTATGGAAAAATATCTATGTGTGACTCCTCAATGGTGACATCACAGGATATCAAACTAAGGGCCATGCATTGGCCAGAGTGCACTGGTAAAGTTGACAGCTGCAATATCCTGTAGTAGCAGGACACAGCAGGATGCTTTCAGCATCAGGACTGCAATCACCCTTCTTCAACCCCAACAGTGAACATGACTACCCAGATGGTCTTCTTTTCATTTGGCCATTTGGGAATTGTATTATGTTAGCAAAAGCCCTAATAAATATTCTATATGCTCCATGAATAATTCAGACTATCTGAACAATAACATGAGAAATAGATTTGAGATAATGGCATATTTGCACCCTGAGCTTGTAGTGTGCATAGATTTTATGTCCTATTGACATTTGAAGTGGCGGTGTTTGGTAGAACTTTTAGAAACTGTCATCCATTTATCCTTTAACATTTGCTTTATGTCTGTCCTCCTTAGCATGTGTTTCTTTAGTATCCTAATCCACTTTTCCAACTCTGGATGGAACACACATACTTCTCAATCAATCTCCATTATTACTTCCAGACTGCGGTTGGGACATAGCAGAGAAAGAATGTAAATGAGAATCAGATCGGCAATAGCGGGGACGAGTATGTTCATGGCAAAGGCAAGAGCTGCTGTTGTTTTCTCTGGGCAGTAGTTAAGCATCCAGTTAATCCACTTCCACCAGCTCTAACTCAGAACAACTGGGATGTGCCAGGCAGGATGCTAATCTGGAGGGAGCAATGACAACTAAGTCAGACTCTGCCTTTTCACTCTTGGCTTCCAGTCTATGGGATAAAAGTCTCAATCCTGAATCCAGTTAAAGATGAGGAGCAGCAAGGCCACCAGCAGGAGTAAAACACCTAGCAGAGAGGTCAGCACCTCATTTTTCAGTTTTGGTTGAATAATTGAAATTCTTACAATTTTTCATCATAAGAAGGTCAACTGTACTTCTTTGTGATGTCTAAAGGAAGGTCTCTTTAAGATCAATGTTGGTAAATTCTCTTTGCTATTTTCTGTAACTGAGTTCAGATATTTGTGGGTCACTGTTATGTATGTTGAGATGGTCTATCTCTATGGTTTCAGGACTTCATTTCTGCAGCTTATTCCAGTTTCTTTTCTGTCAGCCTGCTGCTAGGCTCTGAGATGCACTAGTAAAGAAAATGTAAACAACACTGACAACTCAGTGGTTACTCCCATGACAAGCTTTAACCATATAAATGCAGGTTGAGGACCCCTTATCTGAAATGTTTGGGATAACAAGTATTCCAGACTTCAGATTGAAAACTATATTTTCATGTGTATGATGAGATATCTTAGACATGGGATCCAAGTCTCAAGGCAAAATTCATGTGTGTTCCTTACAAATCTTATATGCATAACATGAAGGTAACTTTATATAACCTTTTATCATATAGCTGTGTTTTAACTGTGACTTGTCACATGAGGTCAGTTGTGGACTTTTACACATGTGGAATCTTGATGGCTCTCAATTAGGATTTTAGAGCATTTCAGATTTGTCATATATGAAATGGTCAACCTGCACTTGAGAAATAGTGTAAGAAATTGCAAGTCAACTTCATGTTGTGAGCAACAAGAAGCTTAAGCCTTATGGGCAAGCAGGACCTCAGGATCTGGCATAGAGCTCCCAAAATACTGTTAGGCCAGAATTTCAAGTTTCTCTAAATATTCCCAACTGTCAACGTTTTGTCTATAATAAAATACCACACACTAAGGCCCAAGGCCATCTACACACTAACCACCCACAGAGCCTATGGCCATCCATACTAGCAAACTATAGACTATGTCATCTATATACTGACCATCCACAGAGCACTGGGAATATACTGTGAAACGTCATAAACACAAAGCACACTTAGTTGGCAGATGGTGCTCATTTAGGCAGATGCTGGGGCCCCTTTATAGTTCCTCTTTTGTGAACTGTTTATCTGCATCTGCATCTTCTTTTTCAGTTAGGTTTATTTGGGCTGACAATCTGGAGAGGAAGCTTCATGAAAGCAGGGAAAAGATGGTAGAGCAGAGGCTGGACCTCACCTCTGCCATAGCAGGTGGAAAACGCCAGTAAGAGTGAGCCGAGCACTGGCAAAGGGGAAGCTGAGCGATCAAACCTCAATGTCTGCCCCCAGCAACACACCTCCTCCAGCAAGGCTCCACCTTTCAAATCACCACCAGCTGAGGACCAAGCATTGGAAACACATGAGTATATGGGCGCTTAGGATTCAAACCACCACAAGGCCTGTCTTTGGCTTCTGCGTTATTTTCTGTTGCCCTGCCACTGCCTTGTTTACCAGTTATTGATTGCTACAAGACCAAATCCTCTCTCAACCTTCTATTACCAGCTAATCGCATTAGTCCCCTCTTTTCTTCCATATAAATGGAATAAGCTTACCAAATTCCATTCAAAACCCTATTGGTGGTATGCTTGAACATTTCAGGGATACTTCGGTTTGGGTAGAATTGACATCTTTATTGATTTTTTTTTTTTTTTTCCTACCAGTGGGCATGAAATGCCTGAAAATAGCTTTCAAGAAAGATCCATATTTTTTCTTCCATTAAAGACTTGAACATCTTTTGCTGGATTTGTTCCAAAATACCAGAGCATTTCATGCAATTTTAAATGGAATCCTTTTCAATGTTGCATTCTCTAAATGCCTCGGGACTTTTCCTTTGAGAATTCCTGTGACTTATGTTTAGAGTTGTTCCCAGTAAGTGATTCTGTGTTCTGCTGCCAGCACTTGGGACCACATTAGACGAGACTTGCACAGAACAGAAGGCCACACAGGTAGCTGGAATTCTGGTTGTAATCACATGCTGGCTCACGATTAAGAATTCAGAAACAAAGCAGATGAAAAAGAATTCAGTGTGAGTTCTTTAGTTTCTCCAGCATCCCTGGGAAACACATGACAGCTCTGCTCAAATGTCCCTCTGGTGCTCAGGTGCCCCTCATGGTGCCCAGTCCCATTGGCCTCTCAACTCCATCCAAACACAGGGTGATGTTCTTGGGAAATACAGCACTAACCTCCCCCACTGTGTGAAGCTTCTTCCTCAGCAGAGCTTCAAAAGGTTAGGTTTTCTTTCTAAAAATAAGTCTAGTATTTTGTCAGGTGTTTTATTGTAGGTTTTTCTCTGGTCATTTCATCTGTTATATTGCTGGACATAAAACTTTTCTCTGCATTTTTTAACTTAGAAAAGTAAGGATTGTTTGGCACTTTTCTGTTTCCTTTTGCTCTCCTTCCCATTCTCCCTCCCTCCTACTCTCCCTACCTTGTCTTTTTGTTCCCTTCCTTTTGTTTGTTTTGAACCAGGTCTCTCTATGTAGTCCAGGCTGACATTGAGCTTGTCAGCTTCCTGCCCTAGCTTCCTAAGTGTTGGAATTCTAGTTATGCGTCACTATGCCCACTTTGCATACCTCCTTCTTTCTTTCTTCCCCTCTCCTCCCCTCCCCTCCCCTCTTTTCCCTTCCCTCCCTCCCTCCCTCCCTCCCTCCCTCCCTCCCTCCCTCCCTCCCTCCCTCCCTCCCTCCCTTCCTTCCTTCCTTCCTTCCTTTCTCTCTCCCTCTTTCTTTCTTGCTTGCTTTTTGTAGGCAGGGTTTTGCTCTAGCCTAAGCTGACTTGCAATTTACTATGAGGTTTTAGGGTGGCCTTGGACTCATGGGGATCCTCTTATCTCTTCTTCAGAGTGTTAGGATTCAAGGCATGTGCCAAGACACCTGGCCTTATCTGTTTGTTAATGATGTCATGTAGATTCCATGTTGCTTTTTACTGCTTGCTCACAAACATTGTTTTTAGTGATCCTTCTAAAACTGTGTTGAAGTCTTCCATCTATTCTCTTTATACATATTCTTTGCTTTCCACTGAAAAATGGAGATAATTGTTTACATCAACTTTGGAATGTCTCTGAAACTTCATGTTTTTCAGATAATCAACAGTACTTTTGAGGTCATGCCTGTCATTTCTTCCAATTCCTTGACATGGTTTATTTGAGTTTGAAGACTAGGAATCTAAGGAGTGTTTTCTTAGGTTCTTTACTGACAGTTTGCACGTTTTCCCCCAAGTCTTTCATGTTGTATTCATAGAAGGAATGAGAAAATATAGTCAAGACTGGGTATGAGTAGAATTTCAAGGCCAAAGTGGGTATATATGACCATACCAGAATCTATTTATTTATTTAATTTATTAATAGAGAAATATATATATGGAGAGAGAAAGAGAGAGGGAGGGAGAATAAGTGTGCCAGGACCTTTAGGCACTGCAGATGAACTCCAGACATATGTACCACTTTATACATCTGGTTATACATAGGTGCTAGGGAATTTAACAAGGCTTTTAGGCTTTTCAGGCAAGTGCCTTATCCATTAAGCCATCTCTCTAGCCCCCACACCAGACTTCTGGATGCTTTGGCAAGTCCTAGATGCTCTTTGATGCCAATGTTATGTATAAGAAGGTGGAGCCCAAACATCTGCATTGAAGTAGCTTTCTATATGATTTTTATCAGGCTGAGATTTGAAAAAAGATAGCAGTAAATTAAAAGGGGTTGTGATGAGATTGTTTGCATCTCTCAAAGCTCTGATTTTTCTGTACTTTCTTGTCATGTAGGTCACTAGCAACCAAAGACACAGAAAGAGCAAATTGAGCACTGCCCATGCTGGGTACCTGTATAAAACCCATAAGAGCACCTGGAAGGCAGACTTTTCCTTTTGCCAATTTGTAAACACACACAAATCACACATCCACTATCATGGTGAGAAAATGAATTATTACCTACTTCATTTCTAACACTGCTAACAATGAGATTGTGCAAAAATTATAGGCATGTTTTTTTCCTGATCAAATGACATATTTCTTTTATCTAAAAAGTTTCAATTTCTTCTTCCATACCAAAATATTTATAAGGTAGTGGAGGTTTTATGCATCTAAAGACCTTTCTTCAGACCTTGTTTTATATTCTTTTGTCATTTAGCACAGTTATAAAAACTCCACATTTCTGGGATGAATATTGAAATCAGGCACAGTTTAAGGGAAGAAGAAATTTATTTCAAGTTTACAGATCCAGGGGAAGTCCCATCAATGCAGAAGAGGCTGCTTCCATATGTCTAAGCAGAGAGAAACAACCAAACAGCTTGTCAAAGACCTAAAGGAACAAGCATGAATGGACAGCAAGCACAGGGACCCTCCCAGAGCTCAGACTTTCTACAAGCCTTTGGACTTGAATTCTGATCTGCCCCAGAGACACCTTAGGGCTGGACTTCAAGATCCAAACCCTCCCCCACCCCCAGTGACACTTCCTCCAGTTAGGTGGCTAGAGACTCAAGTTGCAAGTTTTAATAAAACTACCACAGGCACTAATGCCTTAACAATGATTGAAAAAATAGAGTTGGTTAGAATGAGCATTTTCAAATGATGCTTGAAATGGACATGATGAAGAAGACATGCCCTGTGAAATATGTGGGACCTGTGAATAGTAGCTCCATTGCTGTTCCCTTTGCTGCAGCTGCACACAACATGTAACATTAAGCAGCTAAAACTAAACACACCATCACAGTCCTGGGGCCCTAACTATTCTCTATGAGAGTGGCAGAATATCTGCAAGAGAAAACTACAACATCCATATCATTACTATTACATTCACACCTACACTCTAGATTTTGAGTTTTCCTAGTAGCAAAGGGACATGTCCCTGCATCACATGAAATGAATCAATGGAATGCAGCCCCAAGCTATGTGCAAAATATGTAACACACTGGATTGGGGATAGGAACTATGTTTTAATCTCAGGCCATAAGGGAATCATCCAAGCACTCTTGATCAACTACTCCATGCTTTCTATCAAACTTTTTTCTTCTTTCTTTAATAAGAAACTAAAAGTTTTGAAAACCATGTAATTTAAGCTAATGTTACTTAGAAAATCAAATGCATAACACTTGGAAAGATGATATGCTGTAAAATTAAACCAACAGACATGGCAACCCCATCACATTTAAACCAGTGTGTGTGTGTGTGTGTGTGTGTGTGTGTGTGTGTGTGTGTGTTAAAGTTTGTAAATATCCCCTGTGCCTTTTTCTTCTATTGAGGAGACTGCTTCCTTTGTTGTTCTGCTTTATAGTTTCTTGCCATCATATGTTTGATTATAGTTAACTAGATTGAGATTCATTGCATGCATGTTTTAACTATATTAAGGCATTAACTTTATACACAGATCTTTCTTATGTCCTTTTAGAAAACAAGCTATAGGGCCTAATCATTTTGTCTTAGTTAGTCTCTTAACAGAGTTATTTTAGATTTTCATCATTAATATGGCTTTGTTGATTTTCTTTCCAATACTGAAGACTCGGACAATGAAGAAACGCCTTCAACTATAACATTTTGGGACTTAGATCTTACTCTGCTATTTATTTTTAAAACTTCCTTTTATGGATGGGGAGATAGCTCAGTTGGTAAATGATTACTGTACAAGCATGAGGAACTAAGTTTGGATTCCCAGTTCCCATGTAAAATGCTGGGAATAGTAATATGTGCCTGTAATGCCAGTGTGGGGAGACAGAGACAAGTAATCTCTGGAACTCACTGGCTAGCTAGTGTAGCCAAATTGGTGAGCTTTAGGTTAAGTGAGACATCTTTTTCCAAAGAATGTGATAGAAAGTAATAGAGCTAGACATATGATATTAGTCTTTGGGCTTTATGTTCACACACACACCCATGCATACCATAGACATAGTACATAAACAAAATATCCTTCCTTTTGAAAAACTTTTTTTTTTAAATTTTTATTTATTTATTTGAGAGCAACAGACACAGAGAGAAAGACAGATAGAGGGGGAGAAAGAGAGAATGGGCGCGCCAGGGCTTCCAGCCTCTGCAAACGAACTCCAGACGCGTGCGCCCCCTTGTGCATCTGGCTAACGTGGGACCTGGGGAACCGAGCCTCAAACCGGGGTCCTTAGGCTTCACAGGCAAGCGCTTAACCGCTAAGCCATCTCTCCAGCCCTTGAAAAACTTTTTTATTGAGAATTTTTATACATGAACATAATATAATTTGGTCATAATTCCCTCCAATTACCTGCCTTTGTCCTCTTTCCTCTTCTTCTTTCCAACTAGTCCTTATATTTTGATGTTTCTCCATCATCCATTGAAATGTTGATAGGCTCAATGTTGTGCAAGTCTTAACAGTTGTTTCAAGATCACTAATGCAATACTGGCCCCTTCATGTCGTGAAGATAGTGTACCAAAGAACTCCTCCCCATCCTTTGGCTTTTACATTGTTTCATCCCCCTGTTTAACCATGTTTCCTGAGCACTGGAGAACATGATAGATAGGTCTCATTTAGTTCTGAGTACTCAACAGTTACTTATTGTCAGCACTTCGATGAGTTTTACATCTTCCCAATGGCACCATCTGTAAATCTTCTTTCACCAAAGGTGAGAATAGCACTAATGTATGGACATAAGCATACTATAGATATTTGGCAATTTTATGAACAAAACATACTTATTTTCTCAAATAGTGGTAGCTTTTCCACTATTGTCTACAATTTTTCTATACATACGTTGCACACAGAAAATGCTCAGATCAAGTGATAGCACAAGACCTCTTCTGATACAAGATCCCTCTGAGCTCAGTGGCACGTGCAGCCAGAAGCATTCATGGATATGAGATCTGCATTAGACTTTTTACCTGATATCATCCCACCTCCCCTTCACAGGCCCTCTCCCAACAAACTTGTGTATGTCTTTTTGGCCTTCCCATCACCTTATCTCATCTTATTTCAGCTGACATGTAGCATTTAGTGTTGACCCACTTGAACACTGTAACAAGCAATTCAAAGTATCTCCCAAAATGAAACTTTCATTTCTTCTTTACATGCTCCAGTAGAAAAGAATCCCATACACCCACATGAACATGATTGAAAAACAAACACAAAACCAGCAATTTATTGCCAAAACAGCCTACCTTTCCTAAAAGCATTAATATGCTAAGCAGATAACAATGACTGTTTAGTAGACTCGAGCCAGCAAATACATCCTTTTTGTATTAGCCATCCAGATAAGTCATAATGGCCCAAACTCATCACAAGCTGTGCTAAGTTTTGGTACACTTACTTACAAACAACCAGAAAACAATGCATTTCAAACACCCTAATTTCCACTAAAAGGGATTTTTTTCTGTAGCCTATAGTTCAAGTTATAGATTTCTGTACCATACCTAATTTGTAACAACAGAGAGTTGAGAAGAGGTACCGAAGTTTCCTTTTGTGTAAATGTTTGTCCTACTTTGGGTGGGCTAGAGAAAGTGCTGTCATGTGGCTCCTGAATAGATGTCCTTGGGCAGCTGTCTGCCATGTGCTGTCATCTTCTTCTCAGCAAGGTGTGACCAGAGGAAATGTGGGAATCAGGAGAGTACTCTTCTCATGAGCCATGGCAATTGATACAGAAAGTACAGTCCTAAGAGAGGCCAGAGGGCTAATAAATGCTGTCATTTTCTCTAAATGTAAGTATCAAATACATGAGAAAGTATTCTTAACTTCATTTCATCTGAAAAATTACTTTGAGAAATAAGCATTTATAAGAAAATGTATGAGAAGGTTTTGAAACTATTGCTTTTATAAAAGAAATTCTTATCAAGGCAATTACAAAAAGCTATATTTTTTGTTTAGAGTCCAACAAAGTAGCTCATCTCTGTTGTCTACTAAATGTATTAATGCTTTTAAAGTTAATTGTTATATTAAAATACATTTATGTGTCTTATATATGTCATACACATATTTCTTCTTGAAAAATATGGGGATTCAAAACTGATGCTTTACTTTCAGTTTGATGGACAATATGAGAAGATATTTGGGTACAGAAATGCCTTTAAGAACAAATGCTTCATAGATGATTAAATTAAAATCAAATCCAAAGTTGAAAGCCTGGGTGAAAATATGCTGGGGGCTATATATTAATTTTGTGCATGTTCAATACTTAAAGAACATTCAGAAAATCCTGAGAGTAAATTCTGATTCTTAGCAAATTACTTATACGAGAGGAAATAAGGATAACTTTGTTGAGTTTAAAGTCCTTGGTTTTATGAAACAATGTAGGAGTTTGGATATTATCATGGGCAGGCAAACTAAAATCCAAAATGGATTCAAGGGAGAACAAAGTGGATAAGAAATAAAAGTGAAGCTTTCAAAACAGTGATTTGGGAGCATAATTCCTCAGGGACCTATTGGGAATCTTAGAAAAGTGTCAGTAGGTTAGGAGTGTAGTCCTGGGACCTGAATTTGAGGAACATACATTTGAGGAGATGGAAACTATATTCTTGCCATCCAATCTTGATACAAAGAGTGTTAGGATGAGTGGCAGCATCATTTGATGCTGATAGGGTGTTTGAACATTTTTAGCATACTTAAAATCATCCTGAAGAAGCATTATCAGCCATGGTTTCCTCATCATAAGAATTACAACCTTTTACAGCTGAGTTGGGACAAAGTGTAACGACTGCTTTTTCCCTACCTCATTTTCTTTTTAAATGACATGTTGAATCAGAAGTCAGATAGTGGCCTGAGAGTTCCTTAGACATGCATTGTGAAAGTTTCAGACTGTCTGCATGGAAGTGCATTGTGTAGTGAGCACAGCAGAGAAATTTCACCCATGGCCTAGGGCTCAAGCTAGAGAAATAGAGAGCAGAAGCTAATACTTAACATTACTTTTCCCAGGGAAAGGTTAAACCCCCCCATCAAAAACCATTATGTGCTGTCTTTGCCATAGCCAAGTGCTTCTAAAACGAAGGGTAACAATGTCATTCCCTCTACTCTTGTGAGTCTAATCATGTTCTTGCTTCCATTATACTGCAAAGAACCTTCCTTTGATCAATTACTGTCTTTGCTCTCTTTGCAGGCTAATCAGATGACTTTACCAGTAGTAATAATCACAGCACTTAGCCTGTGCCCAAGTGGAAAATTGCAGCACTCGAGGTTATCGTGTCATTGCCGACAGTCTAAAGGCATACACTTTGGCGAGCCAGACTTGCACCCTGACAGGCGAGATCTTTCTACCTCATTATCTTGAACAGCAGGGATTCTGAATTCTGCCTTCAAAAGTAGTTTGGTGTTGAGGGCATAGGAGGGCATTACAAATGAAACCATCTGGCTGGTGATACAGAAAAAAAAAAACAAAAAAACTAGCCATTACTGACAGCATAGCAGTATGTATCAAAATGAGGTTATTAATCATTTTAATATGTTGATAGTTACAAATGATGAAATGCTGAGAGTTTAAACTTTGTTTTATTATTTAAAGGATAGTAAAATTTACTTTATTGTACTGTGAAACAGTGAGGCTTTAGAAATTCTTATAGACATTTAACTGCTATCATAATGGGATAGAGAAAAAAAATTTCCTCATTGACCCAGATTCCTTGTGCTCACCCATTGTAGTTAAGTCATTCTTTAGTCCCCATTCTCACTATAAATACTGGCTTATTTTCCATATTTTACATAAATGAAGTCATACATTATATATGTATGTATGTATGTATGTATGTATATATATGGAGAGAGGGGGGAGATCTGGCTGCTTTCAGTTTTAAATAAACAGCAGTGATATTTCATTTTTTTGCAATAACTTACTCTTAGGCTTGTGTACCAGAGTTTGGATATCAAATGTCCAGCAAAGGTCAACATCAACATGTTAAATATTTTGGCCCTAGGCAGGTGCTATTGGAAACTGCTGGGACTTTTCAGAAGTAGGGTATGATGAGAAGTTATTAGGTTATTTAGGGGCAAGTCACTGAAGGGGACTGTGGGATACTGGATCTCTACCTGCTACTTTACTAGTCATTGTCATCTGGCATGCCCACCAGAGGCCAATCAAGAGCAGTAGGTCCACCTATTCATGGAGCAGAAATTGCAAACTCTGCGCAAGAACAAACCTTTTTACATCATAAGTTGATTACCCTAGGTATTTGTTCTGGTGGCAGAAAGAAAAATAATATGTTCTAAGAACTAAGTTTTCCTTCACAACTTATACATGAGTGAATTGAATGGGAAAAAGGTGTTGAAAATTTGTATGCCTTATGCCTTTGCCCATATTGTTCTCTGTCCAGGCTAGAAGAGAGCTAAAAGGACAACTGTTTCAATCTTATTATTGTAGAGGTAAAAATCTGTTCATGGAGTAGCCATAGATGTAACAAGTTAGTAGCAAACATTCCCGAGTTCAAATGTAATGGATTCTCTTTGAACTTTAGGTATACAGAAAGATCAATCTTCTATGAAAGCAAAAGAAAATATGTTTTATTATTTGCAAAGTACTTGTTTTCTAAGTTTGCTTTTACATTTAATAACAAATAACTATAAATCTTAATGATTAATTAAATGTATATATAAGATATATAACTTTAGGTAAATCACTAAAATTTATTTTTATTTGATTTTAAATTAAGCCAATAGTCACATTAGGGTTTAGGGCTTCCATATATGAATTCTTGGGGGCGGGTATTACAACATTCAGTACCCAACATTACCCATGCAGTGGGTTGCACACATTGCCAACTAGAGAGTTCTCTTAGGATGTCACTTGATAGCTTGCTGGTGAGTACACACTCTCCAGATGCTAGACCTTGTCCACTGACTGCCCAGGAGGAATGATGCCCATCTCTGCTCCCATATTTGACTTTGCATGCCCTAACTGTGTTAGTTGCTTTTACTATTTTCATAATAAGAATACCTGACAACTTCAAAAAAGGAGTTATTTATTTTGTTTTGAGATCTCAGAGGGTTCAGTTCATGGTCACTTGGCCTCATACACTTGGGCAGGTGTCATGGTGGTGGGAGCATGTAACAGAGGCTGTATTTCACTTCTTTGCAGATGGAAGAAATTCCAGTACTCATCTGTGTTTATTTATTTTCTTTTATTTTTTGCTTATTTTTATTTTTATTTATTTATTTCAAAGAAAGGGAGAGAGAGAGAAAGAGGCAGAAGGGACCAGAATGGGTATGACAGGGCATCAAACTACTGCAAATGAATTCCAGACATATGCATTCCCTTGTGCTTATGTGGGTCCTGGGGAATCAAACTTAGATTCTTAGGCTTAGCAGGCAAGCACCTTAACTGCTAAGCCATTTTTCCAGCTCTGTCTTTCTTTATGCTTTTATTCCATCTTGACTTCCAACTATGGGATAATGCTGCCCACATTCAGGGTGGGTCTTTGACCCTCAGTTAATTGTCTCCAAACATGCCTTCACACATGCACCCAGAGGTGTGCCTCGTCAGTTTCCTAGGTGAGGTCAATTCCAGTTAAATTGACAATGAAGAACAGCCATAACACTAACCATTCCATGTGAATAGCTCCAAACTTAGTGGCAGAGGAAGTTCCGATTTTGTAAAGGAAAAGTTTCCTTATTCATATGTATGTTATTTAACTGCACCACATGGAAAATTTCCCATTTCACTGAAAAGATTAAAAACCATCCTAAATATTTACTTGTCACCTATGTACTTCCATGTTGACATTCTATATTGTTGAATTGCTCAAGCTCCATTTCAGTACTATGTAGATTTTAAATGTATATTTAAATCCAGAGAATATGCCCACATTAAAGAGACTTTCTTCTTAGGGTTACATAGTACTAGTGGATGCAAAATGAGCTGTGTAATGAACAAACTAGTTTGAAAGTAGCTAACTTCTTGATTAGGTCAATGCTATTCTATGATTACTACTTTGAGTCAATACTTAACTACCAGTAATATTGGACCATATAAGAAAAGCATGAGTACCGAAATTGCAGATTTTTTTCAAACATTCATTTATATTTCTATGTCCTCATAAAACTCATTATTCTGATCTGTTTTTGCAAGACCTGTACAAACAGTGACACAGATGAAAGCAGGCTGAAAAATTACCCTGGATAATCTCCTAACACTAGAATTCATCCATCATTGTTTGAGAACTGATTGTAGAGATATTTATCTCTATTCTTGCATGCACCCTATATAATACACATGTGGGGAATTTTAATAAGAATGTTGAATTTGGCCTAATTTTAATTAGAACCAGTGATACAGCATCACTCTCCTCTTGTGTGTGCAAAGATTTTACTGTCTGCAATGGCATCAGCATGATTGTATGACGAGATCATTTTGTGTTGCAGATTTCAGTGTGCTGGTTGGGGCTGGAACTCTGCTTCCTGGAGTATTCAGGACTGAAAAGGCAAGTCTATGGCTGCTCATCAGTTTGTGCTTCGACATTGGTGACTCTGCCTACATTCTCAGACTAGTTCTTTTTGTCTAATGAAGGAAAGGACTTTGGCTCCTTCCTTTCTTTCCCACTCACCTGAATGGGAGGCATGGAGAGCAGGAGGGAGAGCTAGAACCACATCAGACAGATGAGACAATAGCAGGTGGAGGGCACATGGCAAAAACAGCTGGATTCTATTCTCACACTTTGGAAAGTTTGTCAAAATCTCTCAAGAAACCTTCCCTGCTCCCCAAATGCAGAGGAATAATAGGGCAGATTTTTTTAAAAAATATTTTTATTTATTTGAGAAAGGTAGGGGAAGAGAGAGAAAGAGAGAAGAGGTAATGTCAGGGCTTCCTGACAATGCTACTGAACTCCAAATGCATGTGCCATTTTATGCATCTGATGTTATGTGGATACTATGGAATTGAACCTGGGCCATCAGGCTTTGTAAGAAAGTGCCATTAACCTCTAAGTCATCTCTCCAGCCTCAAGATGTAAGTAGAAATGTTACCTGTAGAACTTACCAGGCCAGTGAAATGTTATAGGTAACAAAATAATTAGAGAAATTAAGATGCTCACCCCCTTTTCACTCTGCTGTTATAAAGTACATATTGCTAGTAAGTCTAGCCATATCCAGGGAAGTCTGTTGGCATAACATGAAGTATATATTGCCACAGAATGGAAGGCAATAAATATCTTCTAATTTTCCTTCTTATTCCATTGTGTATGAAAACACCTAAGTCTGGGAAGACACTCCTAAATTTTTTTTAATAAACTAAAATTTAAATTAAGACCAACAATATATTCCTATTTGATGAATTATTTTTATTTTAATAAAGACAGGCATTTATGTTCTTATTGTTGACATACTGACTATATAATTCATTGGTAGCTAAAATTTTGAAGCTACATAAAAAGATCCTAAATAATTAGTACTGATTGTGTTCACTGTTATGGAAATGTTATGTCAATAAATTTAATAAAACATAACTCTGTAATGATAAACAGGATTTCTTAGACACATATCATTAAATGTGGCAAAGGAAGACATTATTTGAATATAGCTCTGGAGTAGAAAATGAAACTTAATTATATTAAATCATAAATTGCTATGGTTTGCTAACCATTCTCCCTAGAGTCTGACAACAGGAGTTTGTATTCTGATCTTTCTCCATCAATTAATATTTAAGCAACTGCTTAGAAAGAATAATAGACACAGCATGAACTAACTTAATTTTGCTTATGGTTGAAATATAATTTGCTGTTGTCTACTACTGTGAAACCAGAAAACTTTATTAGAAATGTTATGTGAATAAGAGATGAGTACAACAATGTTAAGATGGTCACTAGCTCTTTTTTAACACATACTAGAAAGTGGGCATTTTGAGAACTCTGAGAGGTCATTCATATTTTTAACATTGTATTGTCTATTTATTTTTGTAAATTCATCCTCAAAGGTTCCACTCATTACTTCTGTGTCTTCTACTAGGGAACAAGAAAAAGTGATTTCATGGAATATCTGTCTTGCTTATTGCTGTATATCTTCTGATCATATCAGGAAACACATAAATATTGCCAAATGAAGAAATAAAACTATGACAGAAAACTGAAAAAAATTCCATTGAGATCAGGACAGAATTGTAAGATAAAGATTTATGAAGGAAAATTATACATCATAGTACACACCACTGAATGGCATATTAGATGTCAACATTCTGGATTTCCATGTGGCTGAAAATACTGCCCACTTAATGATGATGCTAGATGAGACCCTTGAACTAAACTGCCTTGTGCTTCCTGCTTGCCCACACTGATTAACAAAAGACTGAGACATGCTTTCATGATAAATTTCAGGATGCAGCCTGGCCCACTGCATAGTTATTGTCCAGTCCACTGTAGCCATAAAGAATCCCAGATTATCTAGTTGGAACTAAAATTCAGTAAAGGCTAATTCTTTCTTCTCTTTAACTATTAGATCTAGGGCTGGAGAAATGGCTTAGCAGTTAAGGTGTTTGCTTGTGAAGCCAAAGGACCCAGGTTCATTTTCCTAGTACCTACGTAAGCCAGATGCACAAGGGGCACATGCAACTGGAGTTCGTTTGCAATGGCCAGAGATGCTGGCATGCCCATTCTCTCTCTGTCTCCTATCTCTCTCTCTCTGCTTGCAAACAAATTTTAAAAAATTAGATCTATACATTCTCTAGTATGTTTTGTTCTATTTATTTCAAAAGTAACTATCCATATTTTCACAAAGGTGAAAATACCACTATTTATTTGACTGAGAGTATCCACTAAAATATTTCATGCTCACATTATGATTTTTTTTTCAGGTATATTCTAGCTCATTCTCTTTTGGACCTCTCTCTCTCTCTCTCTTTCTATCTGTCCTTGAGCCTGATCTCTAAAAATTGTTAACACATAGTCATAGGAAGTTTTTCTGTTTAGAGGTACATTAATCTTGGAATCTTCATTTGTGATTAAAATACCTTGCAACAATTTTAGTCAGGATGGCAACAGAAATTTTATTCCACAAGTATTTTCTTAGTTAGAAACTAGGCACGTGCTCAGTTTAAAGAGCCAAGGGCAAGCAACCCCTCTTGCCCTCTAGCAGGGGCGAGAAGGTTTGTCTAACAATCTTAGTGTGGTAGTTAATCTCTAATTGTCAACTTGATAGGAGTTATTATCACCATGGGAACAAGTCTCTGGGAATGTCTGTGAGTTTGTAAATTAGGTTAATTGAAGTGGAAGAGCCTGCCCTAACTGCGCAGAGCACCATTCCATGGGGCTCTGGTTCTTGGCTGAAAAGGGAGAGAAGTCATCACTCTGCTGCCTGGTTGCGGATAGAATGAGTGCAGCTCTGCTTCATGCTGTTGCTGCCCTGCCTACCCCACCATGGACTGTAACCTGAGACTATAAACTGAAATAAATCCTGCCTTCCTTAAGTGGCTCCTGGTCAAATATTTGGTCACAGCAAGGAGACAGTAACTAATATGCTCAGTGATCTGTGGTATATGTTTAGGAGGATGAATAGGAAATGAGAGAGTTTTGTGAGGTGGGGAAGATCAGCTAAGTTGAGGTCCTGATGATGGATGGAAGGCAAAGACACTTGAGCTGAGCTACTCAGGTTGGTGGGGAAAAGGTGGAAAGTTCCATCAGTCTTCCTCCAATGTCTAACTAAGAATCTTTCACAAGACCTCATTCAAATTTGGGGAAAGAAAAGTGGATGGAACCAGATTGGACCAGGTGTCTGCCCTTAGTGAGCTTAGTTAGTGGTGACTAGTACAGATGATGATGCATCGGGGCCAGCTGCCCAATCACACTTAGAAGATATCAGAGGTGAAGTCATACTGCTTTTGTCAAGAAGCACATAGGGAAGCATGTCTGCCCAACACATGAAGGTTGATTCATGCTCATCTAATGCCAAAGATTCTCTTGCCTAGAGTAAAGAGAGAGCATTTCAGTAGTCTGAAGGCAAGGCAGGGACTCTGAGATTTCTCCAAGTTTGAGAATTTCCCTAGGACTTAGCAGATACTTGAACATATAGTTAAGATTTATTATAGAGGACAAACACAAAGAAAAACCATCAAACTAAAATATGGCCAAAGTAAAATATGAGTCAGAGGAAGCCAAGAACAAGCTCCTAGATCCTCTGTGGCACCTGTAACCAGAAATGAGATGGAAGAACATATGTGAATTGCAGCCAATCTGGGAGGTTTGTGAGAAACTCTGAGACCACATTTTTTTAAAATTTCTTTTCATTAGTTATGGAAATACTAAGTATGTAAACAACACATGTTGGTACCATCCTTTCCCTCATTCCTGCCCCTTTTCCAAATGGTCCTTCCTTGTTAGGGATGCAGGTCATCACCATGGGGATTGTGGGTCTTGCATTCTGGGGGCATCAGTCAGTTATGGGAGAGAGACAATGTCTCTGTGCAAAATGTCCCTACTTGTGGCTCGAACAATCTTTATGCCCCCTCTTCCACAAAATTCCCTGAGCCATGTTGTGTGTATTTTAAGTGTACTTCAGTGATTGGGTCTTAGGAGCCTCTGGATCTCTGGTTTGGTAGGTGTTGAGTGTCCGCAGTGTCTATCTCATTCACTCGTGTGCTCATATCCGATTAACTAAGAAAGCTGCATTTTTATTCATTTTCTCAACTTCTCTGTGGTTTTAGCTGGGGCTGGGGTGGTGTGTGCTGGGTTATTTATCTCCTCAGGTCCAGCTCCCATCTGTAAAAGAGAAACAGATTCTCCAATGGAGAGTGAACTCAGCACAGGTTATTAATTTAGAGAGACGTTAATTGGTGTAGGCCCTCTTATAGCCCAATATTAGTGGGAGCTTGATATTGGAAAACAAAATCATTATCTAGATATGATTCTGACAAAACTGAACCCAAATTGACCTGGCACTATATAAATCTGTATACTGGAAGATAGACTAAAAGGATGAACCCTCAATAGGACTTCAGGGGGAGCACCCGAATCAAAGAACGCTGGAGAGGGTGAGGTGAAGCCTAACCTTAAATTTCTCTTGTCTTTCTCATTTTGTTTGTTTGTTTCTTTTTATTTTCCCTTGGTGCTGGCCTGTAACTCCCTGAATAGTTAATACCCACAATAAGCTGTTGATCAGAGAGACCTACAAAGTCTCCCAAAACAAGACAGACTTCTGTCAGAGCACTTGATAACCCACCAGAGGTTAATGGTAAGACCCTACTGCTGAAGTCACCATATGTTGTCAGCCCGGAGCATGGAGAGAACTGGCTAGAACTGGGAAGAAATCCAGTCCCTAGACAGTTAGCCCATCTAGTGCTGGAAGGCACTACATCAGTTATCTGGGGAAAGTGTCCAACATCTGTCTGAACAACTTGAGGTCTACACTACTCAGAAGCAAACAACCTGGCATGATGCTCACACAAGTGGCACACAGCCATGGTGGGTAACCAACTGCCCTTGGATTGACTCACAGATCCACTCAGTGGAAAGAAAACCATATCTGAAACAATGTCCACATTTTTATTGGATGCTGCTATTGAAAACACCTTTTGTTCATGATACACCCAACTCTTTGTTTATAGAAGGAAAATAGGTGTTCAGCATAAATGACATTTGTATCAACAATCAAGGCCACTGAGCCTCTGGTGGGAACATTCCCAATTGTATATTCCCAGACACCAGGCAAGGACAGACCTTGCTGGTGGGTGTTTCAGAGAAGAGTGGGTAGGCCTGCTGTGCAAACTCTTTGGAACCCACAGGGCCTCTTCAAATACTCTTACTCTGACTCTAACAGAAAACACACCACATTTATATCCACACTTTGGGGTGTAGCCTCTGCCTTTTGTGATATTTAGCCACCAGCAAAACATGTGTCTCTTAATTGTATAGTTGATACTGCCACTAAAATCAATTTCATTTTCCTTGAGAATCAAATATCTTTTATAAACACAAACTGACATTATAGAGCAGCCACTCTCCCAGATGTCTGCTTCTCTAATATTCCCAAGTTTTTAGTCATAGTTTCCCACAGAGAATGATTACATTTCATCACAGAGGAGGATCCTTATCCTTCATATTGCTTGAAAAGTCAGATTAAAGGTGAATGACTAGTTTTTGGACTGGCTGGTAAGGGATACTGTATATTTAGCACCTTGGTAATTCTATAAGGTCTCAAGGGCAAACAGGCCACATCTAAACCTGAGATGAACTGGCTGACAGAGTGCAACAAGGATAGAGTATGATAGAGAAGAACTTAGTTTTTTTCACCAGTGTAAGAATACCCTTGAGAGGTAGAGTTGACCGTTTGTCTCCATCTTTCTGTGCTCTAATCTCTATTCCTCAGACCTCTCACTCAGGGTTTTGGCTCCAATGGAACAGGGCTCACAGAAGCCCTCAATGTCCTGTGGACTGTGGAGCTTGATCTATGATTAAAGGGCAGCCAGAAATACTGAGCAGGTATTCAATAGTCTCTTGCATGACAAAACCTAAAAAACGGACAAGCTTTCCAGGTACTGATCCTGTTTGCCTCTTATGTCAGGACTCCAGCACAAAATGTGCCAGCCATGTCCCAGGTCCTGGGTTCTGTGGAGCAAAACCTCCCTTACTACCACAAAAGGAAAGCAGGAAGTGAGGCAAAATCTTTCTTCATGCCTTACGTGCCCTTTTTATACACACCCTCTGCACCTACTCTGTCTTTATGTCTGGGTGTAGCCCCCACACAGCTGTGACATTCATCCTCTAGAGACTGAAGAAGGCTCGTGCTACTTACACATGAGAAGACAAGATTCAAGTTTGGATCACCTCTGATTTTATATGGGCACTTTGCTCAGGTAAAAGGCCTCAGCTTGAGTATCTTGAGTATGTTGCCTGGGATTGCATTTGAAATAATGATGAAATGATGATTAAGTTGGAGTTGTACAGGAACCTCTGAATGTATGTGGATATATACATACATACACACACACACACACACACATACACACACACACACACACACACACACATATATATAATATACATTGATATATTAATGCTACTCTCACTTTTGGTTAGAGAACCTTATCTTTTCAGATGGCAGTGACCTTGGGATGACTCATAAGGCACCATGGTGCTGAGGGGAAATGACAGAGGAGTTCTTAGCACTGAAATATCTCTATGACACCTTCCATGGCTCAGGGTCCACTGCAGAAGAGGTGGTGGAAAGAAGGTAAGAGCCAAAGGAAGTGTAGGACTGCTTACAATGTGTTCCTCCAGACATAAGATAGCCTGGATATCCATGACCTCACAGTGCCTGACACCACCTACACAAGATAATCATAATAGGAGGAAAAGATGACGATATCAAAATAAAAGAGAGAGTGATTGAGAGGGGGAGGAGATATGATGGAGAGTGGAGTTTCAAATGGGAAAGTTGGGGGAGAGGGAGGGAATTACCATGGGATATTGTTTACGATCATGAAAGTTGCCAATAAAAAATAAAAATAAAAAAGGAAAGGCAACAGCTACTTTTTAAAAGACATTTTCAAACAAAATTAGATCTCTAACTCTTCCTGTTGTTTTACTTTTATTCACCAGGAAACTGAATGTCATTGTGTCTGAAAAAATTAGCTGGTTATACTTGAATAATAATTTTTAGTTATCTTGCAACAATGTTAAGGCTATAAAGGATTTTACCTTTTTCCATATATGCTTGTTCATATTCTTTATGATGAACAGTGTTCATTGCTACAGGAAGAAATGGAAGGTGGGGTTTAGGAGAAGTTTTCATTTATTCCTCATATTATTTAAATATTTCTGTTCAGTTCTTGATAAACATATGTGTGCATTGCTTGCATACCTTAGTATAAAACATCTTAAGGACCATTTTGAGTCAAGAACCATATATGGATTTGTTGCAAGTTCATTATACTGTAACTCACAATCAACTATTTTATGCACTACTTAAAAATCATAATAAATGCTTTTAACTTGTATCCTATAGCAAAAAGTTCCATGTTGTTTTCAATGTTTTTTTTTTTTTCCCCCATAAAAGTGCAGGTAAAGTTAAAAAGCAAGACTTATACTTGGAAAGTGATGTGATGGAATAAAAGCATTGAGGTTGCCGCTCTTAATTTTGTTTATTGTTGGCAGTATTGCTCATTCTCTTCTACATTTATTAAACATTGTTTTGTTACCTTTCTTGTCACTGTGATCTAATACAATATAAAGTAAGGTTAAGGCAGGAAGGGCTTATTTGGGCCTATAGTGTGAAGCTGCATTCCTTGGTGGCAGCAGGAGCATAAAGCAGCTGGTCACGTGGCATTCACAGCCAGGAATCCAGGACCCATGGAGCAGTACCGTCACAGTTATGATTGGACTTCCCATTTCAATTGATCTATTCAAGATAACCCCTTGCTGGCTAGTTTTCTAGGTGTTTCTAGATCCTGTGAATCTGGAAGTCAATATAAAGTTTAATAAGGATTTTCTTGACACTGCTATTAAAAGACACAGCCAGGATATACTCAGAGCAGTTCATGGACAAGTGCTTCCAGAAGGCAGCAGCATGGCACAGTGGGCACACATGTGGACCTGGAGTTGGTGGGATTCAAACCTCTACCTTATGGAAGCTGTGTAACAATTGTGAGCAATGTGCACCCTGTTTCATCTCTGGCTCTTAAGTGATTTGGTTTGACCTTTTGTAAAAGGACAACAATAACGGGCATGCCTCGTGATGCAAACTGAGTGACCATGACCTCCACACCTCAAATCTATGTGTTGACATACTAACCACTAAAGTGGTGGTATTAGAATGTAGGACCATGGGGTGGTGATTAGGTGATGAGTATAGCGCCCCCCTGATGGGAGTGGTGCTCTTTTAGGAAGATGGCCATCCATGAGCCAGGGAACCAGCTTTCATCAGACACCAAATTAGCTGGTGCCTTGATCTGGACGTCCCAGAATTCAGAGCAATGAGAATGAAATATGTGCTATTTAAGCCAGCCTATGGTACTTTCTTGAAGGTAGGATAGAAAATTATAATTTATAAAGTGTTCATGAAAACTAGCACTGACCTTTTAAGGTACCTTGTAATTTTCCAATAAATGCTTTCTATCATGCTTAATAGATACTGCATGAAGACTCAATCTATCTCTATCTCTTTTTTAATGTAAAAGATAATATTATTTTAGTTAAGCTTCATAAAATTTAGAATGGGTAATACTGTGTTAATTTTTCACTATCTTCGAAGTTATTTGTATTATATTGCTTACTACAGCACTATTCACAATAGACAAGATGGAGAACCAACCAAAGTATCGATTGATGGATGAACTGATAATGTGACATATATGCACAATGGAATATCATTTACAGTAATGTGAATGGAATTGGAGATTTGTTAAATAAAATAAGCTAGACACAGAGTAAACACATTATGCACTTCCTTACATGTGGAAGCTAAAAATGTTGATCACACAAAAGTTGAAAATAAAATAGTGGCTATACTAGAAGTCATAAAGATAGGAGTGGGTGGGGGAAGAAGGTTGAGGAAGGACATTAAAAGCGATAGAGGTTGGATATAGGGAAAGAATTCCAATATTCTAATTCTAATGTTCTATAACACAGTGGGACAATGTTTAGTCAAAGTTGACAATGATTAATCATATATTTTAGAAAACTAGTAGAGAAGTTTGAATATTCACAGCCCAAAAAATGATCAATGCTTAAAGTGATGTGTATACTGACTATCCTGATCTAATCATCACACACTATATGTATGTGCTGAATATCACTGTGACCTCATAAATATATGTACAATTATTATATTTAGTTTTTAAAGGTCTACTTCTTGACACTGTTATGACTATCATTATTGAGGTGCACAGAAATATCCTGCTGGGGGTTATGACTATTCCTAGTGGCCTTGAAGTTGCTGTAGCCCAAAGAGCCAGTGTACCAACAACAAACTTTACCTCACTTCAACCCCCTTGAATCCCAGGTCTTTCACATGCTTCTATGTGTTAAATGTGGCATCTTGCCTGCTGGTGATATATATATATATATATATATATATATATATATATATATATATATATATATATATATATATATATACACATACATACATACATACATACATACACACACATACATACATATATATATGTATATATGTATATATGTGTATATATGTGTGTATATGTATATATACACACATATATACACACACACACATATATATATATACATATATATATGTTTCATTTGGATTTCAAGATTCATTTAATGAAAACTATAGTTTCATAGACACTTAAAAAAACAACCCATTCAATTTTATATATTGAGGAACATGGGACATGTACAAGTAAAACAAAATGCCCAGGACTGAGATGGGTTTTCTTATTTTATGTGATTGGAAGAGGTGGGCAAGAAACTTCTCAGGTAGTGAGGAGCAGGTCCATATCTTCCAGGAAACAAGATGGAGAGATGAGATCCATCATGGTAGAGGAGGAAACACTTCTGAGAGGACACTCAGGAGCACCATAGTGGCAGGATGTCCAACACATGTGGTATGACAAAGAAAACGCAGATGCAGCATTGTAAGACACAATAGAATGAAACCAGCAGTGAATTTCCAGTATGCAGGCTTTCACTCATCCTCTCTTTCTAAAATATGTGTACAAACTATGATGTGAAAAAAAAAAGAAATGGGAGATTCAAAGTTTAAAAAAAAAAGCTTATCCTTAGTAAGAAATAGGCCACATGAACTATGAAAATGTGTCAAACACATTAGAACTCCTACCACCATGGAGGGGTGAAAAGGTGTGTGTGTGTGTATTTATGAGGTGACAATAATCCAAACAATTAGGGTAATTTCTTTCTACCTATTACATTGGACTAGTGGCATTGAGGTCAATCCTGTTTTGTATAAAGGTGAATTTTAAAAGCCCTGAAATCACTGACTTACAATTCTAGTAACAATAATCTATCTTTCCTCATGTTTTGTTTATGCCATGTGCTCAAAGTTAATAACATTATTTTGCATGTTTGTGTATGGCATATGCACATATGTACGCAGATGTGTATGCACACATGCTGAGGCCAGCAGAGAATTGTGAGTGTTCTCCTCTTTTGCTTTTGCCTTGTTCCGTTGAAATATATCTTACTGGATCTGGAGCTTGTGGTGGTGTTTTCTGGTTAGACTGGCTGACCAGTAAAACCTAGTAGTCCTCCTTTTCCAGTGTGGATTACATGGGTGCTGGTGATCAAGTTCAGGTCCTTTGGCTTGTGCACTAAGTGCTTTTACCCACTGAGTCATGTCCTCCGACCAATAATGTCACTTCTTACACATACAGTTTTATGTGATAGGTTATATAAAATAAATAACTACTGGTATGGCAACATGGATTAATATGTAAACTAAAACTATATAAATACATTTCTTTCTATCTTTGCTATCTAAAAGCTTTGAGAGTAATCTAGGCACAAAGAATTCAGAATCATTCAATGGTATTTGCAAAAAGCAAATGCAGCCAAGTGAGCTCCCATCCCTCCAGGTTTGAAGGCACTCACTAATTTACAGTGCCGCAGAAGAGGGAAATGTGAATCCACACACATACACAGAGGTTTTTCTCAGCAATAAAAAAGAATGAAATAATGTCACTTGAAGGAAATGAACAGATCTGGAGATCATCACGTTGAGTGAGTAAACCAGACTCACAGTCAAACAGCACATTTTCTCTCAGATGTAGCATTTAGGAGGAGAAAAGCACATGAAAACAAAGGGGGATAATTAAGGATGTGAAGAGGGCAAAAGGATGTAGGAGGGGAGATAAGAAAGGGTAATAGGAACAGGAAAGGTGACTATAGTACATTACATGCTTGCATGGAAGCATGTATAAATGAAGACCATCCTTCTGTATAATGAACTAATTAATTAATATACACCAATAAGAACCATCCAGGGGGTGCTTGTTGCAATCATTGTTATTGAATCTTGTGAACGTTGAAGATAGATTATAAGTTTCATAAGTGATAAACTCTTAATAGCCAATATTTTTAGAGCCCCTATGAGATTAAATACACAGATCTTCTCACAATGGGAAGAGGAGGATATGATCATTTGTTCAAAACAAAACCAAATTTAAGGTTAAAGCCACCATCCATCTGATGAACAAATACTTTCCCCCCATTGTTTTCATAACTGGAAAGAAAATTTTTTTTTAATTAATTTTTTTGTTCATTTTTTATTTATTTATTTGAGAGCGACAGACATAGAGAGAAAGACAGATAGAGGGAGAGAGAGAGAGAATGGGCGCGCCAGGGCTTCCAGCCTCTGCAAACGAACTCCAGACCCATGCGCCCCCTTGTGCATCTGGCTAACATGGGACCTGGGGAACAGAGCCTCGAACCAGGGTCCTTAGGCTTCACAGGCAAGTGCTTAACCGCTACGCCACCTCTCCAGCCCGTAAGGAAAATTTTTAAACTCAGGCAAAACCTGAGGGTAAAGCAGTGGAAATATACCTAACTAAAATTCTGTTGGACTAATTCCACTTTCTTATTCTGTTGCAAAACAAAATATTAAATGTTGGCATAAACAATGTATCTTCCTGGTGATAGTGTTTTATCTTTCCTTCCACAGTAAGGTGATTATTTGCTTAGCAATCAATTTGTTTCTGCAGGTGATCAACTTGCTCTTAGAAGCCATGAAATTTGAACCATTTAATAAACTTTGCAAAGATGTATTCATTTTAGCTAAAAATTATTAGTCTCAGCTGCATAGTTTTCATAAATTATTCTGGTCTCTTTTAATGTTGGATATTTCCAGTGAACAGTATTTCTTCTGAATTTCTCTGATATTTGTTTTTATGGTCTGACTGACAGCCTATGTCTCTCTCTTTCATTTCATGACCCCTCTTCATGCTTGTCTCAGTTAAGCCATATAGATGCTTCTCCAATGTTGTCCTATGCACTTTTTCCAGAGTATTACATGCACTCACCCTTCTCTTTGCCAGCTTATCTCAGTATAATTCAAAAGCTATTGTCTGAAGCAGAGATCTGGCTTATGGTCTCTCCTTGCCACTTTATAACTTGTATATTGATTGCTCACTAGTATGGATGGAAGTTCATGGTTTCCTGCACAGTGTGTGGCTTTGTGTCCCATGGCTTTCAGCAATGACATTCTTTAGCTCCATTCCCTGCTCTTATTTTGACTTCCTAGAAGCATCAGCTCAAAGACCTCCCTTCCAGGCTCATCGGGAAGGCATTTTGTCTTTCATTGACTGCCTCTCCTTTGTAGCATAATTTTCCATTTTAAATAGGACTCTGGACTTTGTGTATGAAATTTGCAAATGTTCCAACAAGGCTATCATCCACTGATGAAAAATTAGGCTGATTCCATGCCTTGGCTAGTGTAAATAGTATTGTTACAAACACCCCCTAGACTTCTACAAAGTGAGTTCATACCCAGTTTGGGGACAGTTCTTTGCACCTTGTTCTGTCTTTCTAATCTTGAGATGATGAGATTTTCCTGAGTTATCCACATACAGGGTACAAAGAATTTAGGGGTCAAATAAACCCAGCTGTCTCCAAAGCACTGCAAATCTTATAACTTGCATTCCTGCCACTGTAAACAATGATGACAAAAGATGATGTGTAGTCTAGTGTGAAGCCTGGAAGTACACCATGGGCAAGATGTCACTAGCCTGTCTGCTCATAGTGGATACCAGTAAATTTTAATCCCTTTTCTTTCTACCTCTCTATTTTTTTTTCTAGAGTGTGTCTCAATGCAACAACTGGTTTGTTGTACTAACGGTGGGGGGATGGTGTAAAGAATAAAGGAAGCATCTGAAAACAAAGTCTGGGAAAGATAGGCCTGGGCAGAGGCCACAGTGAGAGAAGCAGACATCCACATGCCACATGACTCAAGGGTAAAACAAGGACACGACATCAGCTCCTGCTCTACTGTACAGCATGACCCTCACTCAAGTAGAACTGTGTGACTGAAGCGGTCACTTGTCATTTGTTTATAACAAAGGAATATCATCTATTAATCCCTATCTTCCACAGCTGTAGAAAACACAGGTCAGCTAATGTTAAGTGCATATTTATGAAATGCATGTTGTGTGAAATTATGTATCACACTTTGTAACTTATGAAGCTCTCTAACAATGGTAGATTATCTTCCTAGATCTAATATACCTTCCAGAGGAACTGGAAATACCAAAGGAGACGAAAGATGTAAACTTCTCTTTCACCATTTAAAGCCATTTATGCCATTAAAACCCATTCTAGAAAAAAAAATTGGAGAATAAAAAGAAGGAGAATTAGAGGTGACCTGGGAAAGGAGGCCTACTCACTAGAGGAAGTGCTTGCTGAGGGCCAAAGGCAGCTAGAAGCAAGATAAACCACCATTCACACATCAGCCAGAGCCCAGGTGAAACCACAGGAGCAAGAGTGCTATTTCTATGGTGAGCCTGACAATCTTTGCCAGGGTGATAGAGACAGACACTGAGGATACTCCAAATGTACAAAATCAGAAAACCAGATGCTGCTCAGAGCTCAACACTAAAATAAACTTAAAGCACATCCACCATGTCTCTTGGAATTTTGCAGAAGGGAGGGGGGCAGAAACATTATAAGACTGCATACTGTGGGGAAAAGACAAGAAACTAGTATGTTACCATCATTTTTGGAGGCGGGAAACACAATTCTATCCATAACAAGAAGGAAGTGGATTCTTCCTTACAGCCTCCTCAAAGGAATATAGTTTGGCCAATATCTTTAGCTGAGTCCTCTGATTTAGTTCTAAGTTGGACTCCAGAACTATAAAATGATGCAACAGTAAATGTGTATTGTTTTAAGCCACCAAGTGTGATTTAATTTCTAAAGGAAATAATATAAAACTAATACAATTTCTAAGATCAATTTTGAGTGGCAAAAAAATGTGTAGTGAGGATGCTAAATGAGGATGTGATAATGTACCTCAAAAATTTCCAAAATTTCTGCTCGTTATAAGCTACCGTGGTCATGTTTTTGAAAGTCCACCTTTCCCTCTGCCTTATTTAAAGAGGGAAAAAATTCACCAGACATCATGTCCTAAAATTGTCACATAGCCAGGATATGGACTTTCCACAGTTGGTAGGACTTGCCTGCCAGGCCTCCTCTGTGTTCTTCATGGTATTATCACATTAACTTCCTGTGTTCTGGCAAAGCCAGCCACCCTGCATCAAACGAGTGGAAAATGTGAGTGGTGCATCTACAGCGTGGCATTGGGGCTGACCCAATCCATGTTGTCTTGGAATGAAAGGATGATTTTCAAAGCACAAAGTGAAACAGCAGTGGCACAACAAAACAAGGCTGAAAATCTGGCTGCATTAAAAGTCTATTAAAAATTACAAACTCAAAGCATAACAAATTGGGCAAAAGGAATATGCCCAATATTTTAGATCCTGCTTGCTCAGTTGTCTGATGGAGTGAATTTCTTGCATCTGGTCTTCACCAAGCACTGAATCTGAGGATGGACAGTGCTTCAACTGACTGTCCAATTAGCATTGCATACACTTGTGTTCATACTGGGTCATTCTCTGCCTCTCTTCTTTCTCCACACACTGTAATTTTGCAAGTTTTATGCTTCATGTAACATGGCATTGTTTAGGCCATGTGATTGCCAATTTGATTGGATCTATAGTCACCGAGGAGAAAAGTATCTGATCATGTCTGTAAGAAGGTTTCTACATTATATTAATTGAGATAGGTAGACCCACCCTAACTGTGGGCAGTACTATTCCATGAGATGGGTGTCCAGGATTGAGTAAAAAGGGAAAAGAGAGCTCATCGTACACACTCATTACTCTACTTCTGGCTGTAGATGCAACGTGACAAACTACCTCCTGCCATCATGCCTCTCACACCATGATGAACTGTGTCCCCTCACAGTTAGCCCAAATTAAACTTTCCTTTCTTAAGTTGTGGTCCTAGCCACAAAAATAGTAATTAATGTAGATCTGGAATTTTGGAGTCATGTTTAATTCCACTTTTTTCTGGTCTCACATCTGATTCTGTTGCCCATACCTTCAAAATATATCTGGTCCTAGCTACATTTCAATTCCTATTTTACCACCCTGAGGCTGCTGCTTCTCACTGGTTTCTGTTCAGTCATTTTCAACCCATATTTCTATTCTCCTTTTGCCTGTTGTGAACACTGCAGTCAAAGTAAATCTACCAATATGAAAATCAGTTCACACAAAAAGGAAGCCATTGGCCCTGTATGCCTAGGAGCCCTATGTGGTTGGCTCTTAGCAACCACATCCTGTCCCCTCTTCTTCCCATTCACCTAAACAGCCTTCATTCACCCCAACTCCAGAAATGCTCCTTCTCATCCCGGAGTGTTCTATGCTTGTTTCTGCCTGTGGGTTATTGTACCTACTTATCCCTCTGACAACCTCTGGCTATTTTTCTCAATAACTCTGACCCTTACTGAAACCTTCCATTCTTCAAGATGCCTTCATTGGCCATGAGGCCTACAATGCTTTTCTGCATCTTTTAATCTCTGTGGTATACTTCATTCTTTGCTTATTCATGTGTTCACCAACTGTGTCACTGTCATGGGAATGAAAGTATAGAAAGAGAGAAGCTTCTTTTGACTTGGTTCATATGCCATCCAAATTGATAAAATAATGCCCACTGTGCAGCACTGTTGGAGTAGATGAGTGAATAAATGAATATCATTTGGAAGATCCAGGATGTCCATTGTGCAGATGCTCTTGAGAATCCCTCCTCTGATACTGATGCCAATATGGTGGGCATAGTCTACTGTCTTATACAGAAGTTGTTAGCTGCAACTTCAGAAGGCCTATATTTAATGGCTAATGATTTTTAATTTATTTTTATTAGATATGGACATATTTAGTATGTAAGCAACAGATGTTGGTACCATCTGTTCTCCCCTCTCTGCCCTTTTCTGAAGGGTCCCTCCTCATTGGGGATGCAGGTAATCCCAATAGGGACTGTGGGTCATGTATTATGATGGCAGAAGTCAGTTATGGAGGAGAGGCAGTGTCTCCTGTGCAAAATGTCCCAACTTGTGGCTCTAACAGTCTTTCCACCTCCTCTTCTGCAAAATTCCCTGAGCCATGTTGAGTGTATTTTAAGTCTGCTTCAGTGATGGGCTCTTAAGAGCCTCTGGATATCTGGTTTGGTAGGGATTGTGTGTCCTCAGTGTCTATCTCCTTCACCTTGTGCTGATACCAGCTTCACTAAGAAAGCTGCACTCTTGCTCATTTTCCCAATTCCTGTGTGGTTTCAGCTGGTGCTGGGGTGGAGTGCATTGGGTCATTTATCTCTTCAGGTACAGCTCCCATCTGAAAAATTGAAACAGATTCTCTGATGGAGAGTAAAGTCAGAGCCAGTTAAATGGGATAACCATTATTAATTTAGAGAGAATTTAAAGGGTATAGGCCCTCTTATAGCCCAGTATTAGTGGGTGCTTGACAATGGAAGGCAGAATCACTATCTGGATATAATTCTGAATTGTTTCCCAGCTCCAGATACAATTTCCTTTCCCCTGAGCAGATATGATAGCAAACCCAAGAGCAGTTGGTTATCCACCATGGCTGTGTACCTATCACACTTGTGTAAACATCATGTCAGGTTGTTTACTTCTGAGTCGCTTAGACTTTGAGTTGTTTGAACAGGTATTGGCCACTTTCCCCTGGTAGCATGTAGCTCCATCCAGCACTAGATGGGCTAATTGTTTGGGGCCTGGCTCTCTTCTGGATTCCAACAAGAACTCTCCAGGGTCTATGTTGACAGTGTATAGTGTCTTTAGGAGTAGGATCTTACCATTAACCTCTGGTGGGTAATTAAATGCTCTGACAGAAGTTTGTCTTGAGTTCTTTGGGAGATCTAGTAGGTCTCATTGATAAATAGCTCATTGTATATGTAAACCACATCCTGGTACAGGGAATTACAGGCTAGTGCCAAGGGAAGAGAAAACAGAAAACAACAGAGAAGAAAGATAAATAGGAGAAATTGAAGGATAGGCTTCATCTCACCTTCTCCCAGGCCCTTCAATTCAGGGCTCCCCCTAAGGTCTTCTTGAGGGTTCCAGCTTTTAGTCTAACTACTAGGATATAGAATTCTATGGTACCAGTTCAATGTGGGTTCAGTTTTGTGTACCCTCCATCCCCTTCCACCAAGTCCCACCCTCCCTATTGTTCAAGCCTCAAGATGCCATTCAGGTATGTCAGCAGCAACTCAGGCTGATCCAGGTTAGGAACTGCAGATGAGTGAGACCATGTGATGATTGTCTTTCTGTGATTGTGTGAGTTCACTTGGAATGATCTGTTCCAAGTTTGACCATTTCTCTACAGATTTCATTGTGCCATTTTTTTTCTTACTGCTGAGAAGAATTCCATCATGTAGATATACCACATCTTGGTTATCTTTTCATCCAATGAAGGGAACCTGGGTTGATTCCAGTTCTTAGCTATTATGAATTCAGCAGCTATGAACATAATTAAGCAAATATTTTTGAACAGAGATGTGGAGCTTTTAAGGTAAATGCCCAGTAAGGAAATAACAGGGTCTGTTGGTAACTCTATGTTCATCATTTTCAGGAGTCTCCATATTGCTTTCCACAGTGATTAGAACAGTTTACATTTCCACCAACAGTGAATGAGTGTTCCTATTTTTACCCATCCTTGCTAACATTGTGCCCATCTGGACTTCATTCTTGCATTTTATCAAGTCTCCATTAAGCTTAATCAATTGGTTGTTGAGATCTCCCATTTCTTGTCTCACCTTGAATTTATTCCTATCTTGTTGGAAGGTTCTAACATGTTCTTCAATTAAGTTAAGCTTATTGTCAAAAGCTGAATGCTCCAGGTGATGATTATGTTCAATTTCATTGGTATGATTGATCGTTCTTTGATGGTTTGCTTCCGGTACAGCTAATTTTTTAATTGGGGTCTCATGGGTTCTTGTATTTTCGTTTTGGAAATGAATTTCTGTTGATTTCTATATGATTTCATGGGAGGTTTCCATTGTAGGACTAGGCATCTTTGCTGTAGATCCCTCAGTTTTCTGATGTTTCTTGGCTTTTTTGCATTGGTGTCTACCCAATTTAGGGAGACTCTATTTTATTGAGGAGGAAGCAAGTTTTCATTCTTTGACCCATGCATCCTCTCACTCAAGTGAACAGGAATGTTGGTAGCCAGTGGCCACTCGGGCAACCAGAGCAAAAGGCCAGATTCCACAGCTCACTCAGGGAGCAGGCCTTCCCAGGCAAGGCATAATGGGACCTACCAGGATCAGGGGACTAGGAGGAGCTGGGAGAAGCTTGGAGGAGCTGGGAAATAGGGGTCTTGCCTACTTACTCCACACCACTATGCCTGCCCACACACTGTCTGTCCTGTCCATGCAGGGAACCCAGACAAGGGTGCTTGACTTTTTTTTAAGTTGACCCTCTTCCTATTCATGAAGATGTGGATGCTTTCAAGAACATGAGCAATAGAGATATAGAGGAAAGAACATAGCTTACCTCTTTTAGCTTTAGTTATATAGCACCCCTGATAACATAAAAGGGCAGGGGGGACAATAATGGAAACTCAATCAGCACTTATCCTTTTAGTAAGAGGCTTTGGGTATATTTGTTTTTCAAGAGGAAAGATTTTTAAAGAGTCTCTTTTTTTAAAAAAAAAGAACTTTATTATATGAATATAATAAAAATTTGTCATATTTACATGGGACTATGCTCTTATGCTCCCTCCACCCTGCCCCATTCCTCTGAGGTTCCTCCTCACTGTGGTCATGAATGCCCATTGGTCTGGTGGGAACAGTGCCACAGAGTCTACCCTCCACCCTGTGGCTCTTACACTCCTTCTACCTTTTCTTCAGTAATGTACCCTGAGCTCTGGAGGGCATGCTATAAATGTTCTTTTGTGCTGGGCATTCAGCAACCTCTGATTTTTTGCTTTGATGAGTTTTATGTCCCCTCAGTGTCTCCTGCCATCCCTTTAGGGGAGTTTCTCAGGCTAGCAGTGAGAGCTAGCCTCATATTTAATCTGCCACTTCCTCCAGAAGAAAGTTTTATGAAGATTTTTCCACAATGAATAACAGCTTGTGGAATATCAACTTCTGGCCACAGGTGTAGTTGAGGGATGGTAACACCCTGGAGGTTCATTAGTGTCTGTTCATATGTCTGCTAAAGATGTCCTGTGAGCAGCCAGCTGTCATGCTGGGCATAGCAGTTACCATAAGCAGAAAAGTCAGTACCTAGTTTCAAGAATTTCTGGGATAGTTAAGGACCCCATACAAATCAAAAGTGGAACAGACAGGAGTAGCTCATGGAAGGATCATCCACTCTGGGACAGGAACAAGGAAAACAGAGAACATGACAGCCGACCCAATTATTAAACTGTCCAGAGAGCTATGTTCTATGAGCAAGCTCCAGGTAAGAACACTGCTGGGAGAGCCATACACAGTAGTGCAGCATGTCTGGGACCTAAGAGACCGCCAGCAAGGTTAGTCAAAGAACATGCAGAGGGGCAAAGGCTCTACTGGTTGGCCTTATCTAGAGATTTTCCTGTGGTCAGTGGAAGACATACTGTTATATTTGGTGGAACCTGATGCCTAAAGTATCATTATAATAATGATACAGGATGGATAGACATCGGTCTTCTTATGAGATCAGAAGATAACAGTAGAAAGTAAGGGACTAGAGATCATCTAAGAAGAAATGAATAGAGATCTGATGCCTAGACAACACGAACAATATCTCTAGGACACATGGTGAATGAGAAAATGGTGACCCGTAAATTGCTTGCAAGGCTTACCCATATTTTCATACTGAAAGAAATGTCATACAGAATTTCCTCCAAGAGTCAATTTAAGAACATAACAAGTAATGAATATGGACTATTCAGTGTCCTTTCTTGGAGAAAGTGAAATAAGTCTGATTTTAAAAGCATGTCTTATAAAGCCAAGGCATAGGGGTGCTTGTCTATAATCCCAGCACTGAGGAGGCTAATGCAGAAAGTTCACAAATCTGAGGCCAGGCAAATCCACATTATGAGGCCAGATTTCAAAACAGACAAGACAAAACAAAATACATAACCCAAAGAGGATGTTTAAGAGGTGAAACAAGACAGGCTGCTCTTGCCATCCTACCAGAAAATCCCTGGGCTCCCTGGGTCATCACACTCAGCCTTTCGTTGCTTGTTGCTCAGTTCTGTGAAACAGGACTTCTAGAGATCAGGCTAAGGGGGAAGCAAAATATTACACATCAAAAATCTGTAATGCCATTGGCTTAGAAGCTGACAGTAGTGGTGGTACTAGTGAGGGCAATAATAAGTACTGGAGATGAAAGAAGGTGGGGGGGGTAAGACAACACAAACGTAGCCTGAGAGGATGGATTCATTTATTTAGAAGATTCCAAGTGAGGACACCTCTTAAGTGACCCTTTAGCAGGAAAGTTATTCAGAGGCCTCTGACAACATCAGTAGACTCCTTGATCAAGAAGTTGCACATAGGGTTGGGGGAGATGACTCAGTTGGTAAAGTTCCTTCTGGCTAAACATGGGGATTTGAGTTTTGATCTTTAGCACTCAAGTAAAATCTGGGTTAAGTGGGGTGCACTTGTAATAACAACATGCTAGGGAGGAAAAAACAGGGGAATCCCTGGAGCTTGCTAGCTAGTTAGTTTAGCTGAATCACTAAACTCTAGATTCATTGCAGGTCCCTGTCTCAAAAATAAGGTGGATAGGGCTTGAGAAAGACATCTAACATCAACCTGTGGCCTCCTATGCACATGTGTGCATATGGGCACACACACACACGTGTCCAAATGAACATGCATAAGTGCACCATATGCACATGGGGAAAAAGTTGCATGTGAACTAGATATGATGGTGCAGGCTAGTAATCTCCAGTGCTCAGGAAGCTGAGACAGGAAGAACACTCATTTGAAGTCAACTTGATCTCAAGAAAGAAGAAAAGAGAGGAGGGGAGAGAGGGAAGGAAGAAGAAAGAGACACCAGTCTCCGGCAAGACTGGAGTGTAGCTCAGTGGTGAAGCCCCTTCCCGGCATGCACCTAGCGGGGGAGATGTGACACGAGGAGGACAGAGCAGGGGCTGCCCAGGAGGTGGGCAGAGAACTCGACCGGGCCCGAGTCTGCCTGTGGAAACAATGGCTTTCATTCACATCTGCACTGATATATGAAAAATCAGACCCAGAAGTCCCTCTGCAGCTCCTTTAGATAATCCATTTCCCTGTCAGGATGCCCCTGTGACTCACAGTTCAAACTGTGATAATGACTCACAGCAGACAAGCTTCTTTCCTCAGGTTATGAACATAGATAAATACTTTTATTTAATAAGAGTCTGGCACAGAAAGAAAAATACCCTGACCTTTCTTAGGCAGAGTTTCTTTTCTCAGATATAATAAAAGATACAAGGTCTATATTAACTAAGGGATTTAGCAAAGTCATAGAAGGAGCTTCAAATAGTGTTTGTTTAAGTTGAAATTACATTTCAATTGTCATGTGCAGTAGCAGTGAAGCAGGAATGAAAAATGAATGTGTGAGTTTTTACTGGTGGGTAACTGAAAAGGCTGAGTCTGTAATGCCAAGAAGATGTTTCTCTGTGTCTCTCTGCTGTAACAGATCACCTAAGACTGGGAAATTTTTACAGAAGAAAGGTTTATGTTGGCTCATGGTTCTGGGGGCTGGGGAATTCAAAGGTCTGCCTCATGATGCTTTAACTCATGTTGAAGAGAGGCAAGGAACAAGTGGGCCACATGCTTTAGAGCAATCCACCTTCAGTGTAACTAATTGAGCACCACAACTTTTGAGGGACACATCAGCTCTCTTCACTGTGACAAAAATGGGAAACACATTTCAACGTAAGTTTTAGAGAGGACAAACCACGTCCAGAACACAGCAAAAACCTCAGAACAATCAAAGCATCTTTGACAGGAAAACACCTGTTTTCAAAGTCACAAGCTCAAAAGTCTTGTACAATTGTCTAGACCCTAGAAATTGTTTTAAGATTTTCCTATTTTCTTTCCTGCAGGATATTCTTGCATATCAAAATATAGCTTCAGTGATGCCCTATTGCACAAAATTCCCTTTTCTGACAATGGAAGAAGTGGTCCTGGCATAATACCAGCATCTAAGCTAATGAAAGACCCTTGCAGTATCTGGATCTTATGAAACCATGGGCTCCCACTCTATGAGAGAAGAGTGTGACCTAAATAGTGTCAACTCTACCACTATGGCCTTGGTCAGAACCCACAGAGAGGATAGCCATCCCTGCTTTATACAGTTCTAAATGTCTCCTGCTTTTGAAAAGCCTGGTGACTGCCTTTACCATACTATGGGTGAGCCCTGCTTGCTGGCTGGAAGCTCTTTATGCTCACTTGCTCTAGGCACTAATTTGCTACCCAAATGATATGGTGTCACCTTATGGCCAAAGCATAGATTCTTGCATGCCTAAGCCTAGTTCAATCAATGGGCACCTCACTGAGCTTGAGAACATACACAATTCACAGCATTTTCCTTTAAAATGAGAACTAAGATGTTTATTTTGAAGTGTTAAAAATGCCTATGTTATCAGTCACGAAGTCAGCTCTCCTGCTTAAGGAACCCTTACTATTTGTCAGTATCTTAAATTAACTTCTTTTTTTGACCTTCACTTGGAGTACATAAGGTAGGTTCTACCATCAGCTCCTGTTTCACCTGAAAGGACATGGAGGTACTAGCCTGAGTTCACTAGGAGTTCCTATGTGTGCCATCATTCTGCTTCATTCAAGTAGTTCCTTCAGTATCTCCCCACTTAGAATCCAAGAACCCTGGACGTTACACACCAACAAGTACAGAAAGATTCCAGTCAATAGAAAGAAAGGAGCATAATACAAGGGAATCAAAAGAAGACACAGTGTGATATTCCTGAATTTGATTACTGCTTAACATATATCTTCAGCCTAATGGTTCAGCAGCTCCCAGGGGGCATAAACAAGAAAATCTCCATGATAGCTTAATGCTTATTTCTAACAGGACTTTCAGTGGAAAAATCTCCTAGGTCAGCTCCATGCTCATGGATAAGACCACTTGGGTCCTCCTCTATGGCTTCAGTGACTGCAAAGATATGGGGCATTGATCTTCAGACCCACCCTCATCCTGCCCTGTAAAGTTAGGAGTGAGATGACAGCTTCAGTTCCCAGCCTCATGGTATTTCCAGGGGGTGGGGGGAACAGGTGTCCTTCCACTATTTGCCCAAAAGAAGTAGGTAGTACTTTCAATCGTGCTAAGGTCCAACTATGACTGAGCCTCTCTACTCCCTCCTTTCCTCCTTGCCTACTTCCTTCTAAACATTAATTAGATTGAACAAGACAGTAGTAGCTGGGGCTAGGAAGTGCTGGTCTATAGTCTGTCTCTGGTCAGCAAGACACAGAGATGCCAAACCTCCTCACCCATCCATCAGCAAGGAAATGAAAAAGAAAAAAAAAAAAAAGAAAAAGAAAAACAGCACCAAGATTGGCTAGTTGATATCTCATGAAAAATTAACATTGAATTAAAAAACCTCTTTCAAAATAGAAGTTAAAGTAATATCTCTCAATTCAGTTTAGACATAAATATTTTCTATCCTGCAACTAAAAACAAAGAAGAATGCACGCACGCACGCACACACGCACTCACAGTACAAACCAACATGCATCATTGTGGACTTATGTGTAGAATTCATCCACGAAATAGCAAATTCAGCCTAACAGTACACAAAGGAATTAGTCAACATTACACAATGAGATTTTTTTATCTAAAGCCAATTCAATATTCAAAAGTTGATCATTGCAATCCACCAGTAAGCTAAAGAAGAAAAAAATGATTAATGTTATTTGACAAATCAAAAACATTTGAAAAAATATATTACACAACAACATAGAAACAGAAGGCCATTGATCTATTTGATAAACACCATCTACAAAATCCTAAAGTAAATATCACATTTACTGATATGAAATAAACATTTTCCCTTCAATATTGAGAATAAAACAAGGAAGTCTATTTTCATCATTCTAAGTCAGCATAATGCTAGAGGGTAGAATTACTACAAGAAGGCAAGTAAAAATGTTTAAAGCCATAGTGATTGGAAAGCAAGAAATAAGACTATTATCACTTGGTAATTATATAATTATTTATTTAAAATACCAAGAAATACTTTGGAAAACAAAGCAAAAATAAAAACTCATACACTACAAGAATAAGTGAGTTTAACAAGTTTGCAGAAAACAAGATATAAAATCAAATATGAAATCAATCACATTTCTGTATACAAAGCATTAGAATTGAAATATAACATCATTTATAATTACATTTAAGAAAATAAAACTGTTGTAACTCTAGTAAAATACATTTGTGCTTATGTGAAGAAAATTACAAAACACTGAGGAGATATATCCAAGAATGTCTAAACAAATAAAAAAGACACATTATGGGAAGGAAGATTTAGTATACTAAAGATGTCAGTTCTTTTCAGATTAATGTATAGATTTAATGTGATCCTCAAAATGTCAACAAGAAATTTCTATAAGCATGTGTATATTTAATATATAAGCCATGTGGAAAAGCGCAATATATTTTTGCAAGGAGAGAGAGAGAGAGAAAGAGAGAGAGACTAGAGAGAGAAAGAGAGAGAAAGAGAAAGAAAGAAAGAAAGGAAGAAAGAAAGAAAGAAAGAAAGAAAGAGAAAGAGAAAGAGAAAGAGAAAGAGAAAGAGAAAGAGAAAGAGAGAAAATGGGTGTGCCAGGACCTCTAGCCACTGCAAACCAACTCCAGACGCATGTAACACTTTGGGCATCTGGCTTTAAGTGAGCACTAGGGAACTGAACCCAGGTTGTTTGGGTTTCCAGGCAAATGTCTTCACCATATAGCAATCTCTCCAGCCCAAGCATGAGATTTCAAATAGCTAAAATCATCTTCAAATAGAAGAGGTATGTAGAGGAATTCTGATATCAAGTGCTAATATATAGCTATAATAATCAAGGCACTGACATTGGCAAGGGTTAATAGACCAGAGCAGACATGCAAGATCATGCAAGTATGGCCAAGTGATTTTTGACAATCATAAAAAACAAAATTTAATGGAAGAAAATAGTAGGGTATGTTCAAGAAATGAAGAAACTGTACTTCCATAGGCAAAAGTAGATAAATCTCAGCTCAAGCCTCACACCTATACAAAATTTAATTCAAAATGAATAATAGCACTTAAATATGTAAAACTATAAAACTTTAAAAAATAACCATAGGCGAAAAAAGTATTGGTGTTAGTTTTTCTCTGTCTGTCTGATAAAATTCATGAGCAAATCTATCTGGGCCTAGACTGCTTTTACTTTTCAGATTAACTGCTTAGATTTCAGCGCTTGTTATAGGGCTGCTTAAATACTTCATGTCATGTTGATATAGTTTTGGTAGGCCCTGTGCATTTATAAATTTAGCCATTTCTTTTAAATGTCCCAACTCAGTGGAATGTGTTTTTAAGGCATATCCATATAATTTTCTGAATTTCACCCTAATTATTGCCATTTCATTTGTAATTGTATTAATTTGGGTCTCTTTTTTTCTTTTCATTGGTTTCACAAGAGCTTATGGATCTTGTTTATCAATTCAAAGAGCTAACTCTGTTTCATTGGCTTACTGCATTATTTTTTTTTGTTTTATGTAATTAATTTCTGCAAGGATATTAACTATTTCATTCATGTATAAAATTTTGGTTAGGTTTGTTATTTTTGTCCAAGGCCTCTAGGTACATTATTAATTTATTTATTTGATATCTCTCTCATTTCTTGATATAACTACTCAGGGTTATAAAATTCCCACTCACGATTGCCTTCATTGTATCCCATAGGTTTTGTCATATTGTATTTCCATTTGAGTATAAGAATTTTTTATTTCCTTTTTGATTTCTTCAAAGACTCATTCATTTTTCAATAATGTATTATTTAATTTCCATGGATTTGTGTCAGTTTTATTTTTGCTACTAATTACTAGTTTTATGCCATTGAGAACAGATAGAATACTGGAAATTATTTTAGTTTTCCTATATTTGTTAAGATTTGATTTGTGTCACAATACATGATCTATTTTACAGAAAGTTTCATGTACTGCTAGAAAGAATTTATTTTTGCAGAATTTGGATTGAATGTTCTAGAGATGTCTTTTAGTTCCATTTTTTCTATAATGTTATTTAAACTAGATTTTTCTCTACTTTCTTTTTTACTGGAATAGCCTGCCAATTTGTGAAAGGCAGAGATAGGTATTAATGCTACACCCTATTATTTTTCTGGGATATCTGTGGCTTTACATCAATAGAGTTTGTTTAATGTAATTATGTGCATCCCTGACTCTCACTCTCTCTCTATCTATTATATATATATATGTATATATATATACATATATATATACATATATATATGCATATATACATATATATATATATGCATAAATAATTGTTCTGCCCTCTTGTTGGATTGCTCCCTTAAGATGAAGTTACCTTTTAAAAACTCTTCGCACTAATGTCATGGATACATATATGTGTGTGTGTGTGTGTACGTGTGTGTGTGTGTGTGTGTGTGTGTGCTGCCAGATAGTAGAGCCAAAATACCCACTTATTTCCTATTCCTGTTTGCTTGAAATTCCCATTTTTCATCCTTTACCACTAAAGTAGTGTCTGTCTTTTATAGATAGGTGTGTTTCTATGAAGCCAAAACAAGAATATTGCCTTTAGATTCATTCTGACAGTCTTTTGATTATGAAACTGAGACCATTTCTATTCCGAATTAATATCAAAAGGTGTTTATTATTCTTGTTATTGTAGTGCTTGATGCCTTTTCTATTTCTCTGTTGAATAAATTGTAACAACACAAGCATGGTTTAGTCTTTATTATGACTTTATGAATGTGCTTATCCTTCTCTTTACTCGAAAAGATTCCTTCAAATATTTTCTATAAATTGGCAGTGGTGGTCATGCAGTCTTTTACACCCTGCCCCATTTTAAAAATGTTTTACTTATTTACTTATTTAATTAGAGAGGTAGATAGAGAGAAAAAAAGCATGGCATTCTAGGGCCTGTTATTACTGCAAATGAACTCCAGATGCATGCACCACCTTGTGCATATGGCTTTATGTGGGTACTGGGGAATCAAACTTGGGTCCTTGGCTTTTGCCAGCAAGCATCTTAACTGCTAAGCCACTAAGCCATCTCTCTAGTTCTATCCCCATTTTTTTTTTAATCATGTAAAATTCTTATTTCTCCTTCAATTATCACAGATAACTTTGCTGGGTATGTAGTCTGGGTTAGCAGTTGTCTTTCAGAACTTGAAATACATCATCTCAAGCTTTCCTAGTATTTAAAGTTTCCTTTGAGGAATCTGTTATTCTGATAGACCCACTTTTATAGGTGATTAGGGGTTTGATTCTTACTGATTTAAATATATTTTCTTTGGTCTGTGTGTTTAGTTATTTATATTATGACAAACAGAGGTTCTTTTCTGTTTTTGTCTGTTTGGGGTTGTAAATATCTCTTGTGTCTGTATGAGTATCTCCCTAATTTTTAGAAATTTTGTTTTATGTATAGGTATTTTTTCAAAACACAATGCCTTTAGTTTGAAATTCTGCTCTTTCTCTATGCCCAGAATTCTTAGATTTGACCTCTTCAAAGTATCCTAATTGTTTTTAAATTTGCTTTTACACATTCTTAGTGTTATTCTCCTTATTAGAATGTTTCAGTTCCACTACTTTGTCATCAAGTTCTCATATTCTGTGTGTTCCTTGAATCATTCTATTGGTGAGACTTTATAAGGAGGTTTTTATTTGACTCATTATATTTTTCATTTCCAGTAATTCAGGTTATTTTTCTTTTTCAGTATTTCTATTTCCTAATTATATCATTTATTGACCTCCTAATTTCATCCAGCTGATTTTTGTGTCCTCATGTGATTCCTTTAGGAGTTTATTTTCTTGTTTAATTGTTTTGAACATACTTATAATCAATCTTTTGAGTTCCTTCTCTTGCATTTCATTTAATTCACTCCTTCTGGAGGCCATTTCAGTGGGACTTAATATTTGAAAGAGTTATGTTTCTTGATTTTTCATGTTTCATATATTATTGCAATGAAATTATCTTGGGTGATTTCATCGCTTAAATTCTCTGTTTTACTTAGCTTCATTCATAGGCATGTAGTTTAAAAGTTATGTCTTCAGTTTAGGAGCCAAGGTGCCTATTATGAACATATATTACTTCCTGTAATGGGAAGAGTGACAAAGTTTCTGGATATGCTTGCTATGCAAATGTCATAGTATCAAATTAATACCAATATTCTCCTTATTTCAATAACTGTTGGTGCATACACAAGTATGGCTATATAGTAGTTATGTTCTCATTTCTGGGACAAAATACCCAATTAGTATCAGCTAATGGAAGGAAAGGGTTTATTTTAGCTTATGGCTTTGAGCTTATGGCTTTGAGGGGAAGTTTCATCATGGCAGGGAAAGTACAGTATGAGCAGGAAGCTCAACACATATCAGCATTAGGGAACAAGCAGCAAGAGTACTGGCTAACAGAGCTAAACTAAACTATGTGTATAGCTCAGCTCCCAGGGCTCACTCCAGTGAACACCTCCAGTAAGGCCCCATCTCTCAAAGTATCCACCAGCAAGAGATTAATTAAATTAAGTATGGTGCTTAATTATAACCACATGAGGCTATGGGGGACACTTTACATTCAAATCATCACATATCACTTCTTCCCCCACTCCCCAGATTTCATGGTCATCTCATGATTGAAATATGCATGCAGTTAACCTTAACATACAACATTAAAGAATACAATGTAGCCAGACATGGTGGTACATGCCTTTAATACCAGCACTCTGGAGGCAGAGTTAGGATGATAAGTATGAGTTCAAGGCTAGCCTGGAATTATAGCCTGGGTTTCAGGTCATCCTGGGCTAGTGTGAAACCCTATCTTGACTCTCCCCCTCCAAATAATATAAAACATCACAATGTGTGTTATACATGTCAAAACAGAATTTCTGCCTTGGTGGGTTTAAGTTTTAATTTCTCACTTTCCTGTGGTGCTTCATTTAGCAACATACCCTGATATAGGTGATGTGATTAGTACTTCCAGTTGAAACCTATATAACGAGATTTGAGGTACATATTGCTTGTCTTGGTGACTAGCAGCCAAGTTGTTCTATAGAGCATGCTCCTATCTAACCTATACTGAGTTCTGAAAGTTCCCTCTTTGGAGCATTCTCAGTTTGGATTTGTTTAGGATGGGCAGGGCTGGTCTCAGTGCTATGTACAGGAGTGGCAACTGGGAACCTTTACCTTCCTGCAATCTCCAGTGTTCCTGGTGCTGGTGTGTGGAGAGGGCTAATATAGAGTAAATGTGACACTGACTCCTATACGAAGGATTATTTACTAGGTATAGTGGTGGCCACCTTCAATTTCAGCACTTGAGCAGTGGAGGCAGGAGGATTATGAGTTCAAGGCTAGTTTGGACCCTGAGTGAAAAAAGACAAAAAAAAAAAAAATGAAAAAAGGACAAAGAAGGGCCACTTAGTTTTATAAACAGGCTTTGAATTAAAAGTGCTCATTCTAAAACATTTGTTTTTTGGTCACTTTGATTTAATAAAATATCAGTTTGCTTATTGTGCTTGAAAAGTAGAATATCTGCCTACAGAGTTTTCCAAGTAAATGAATTGACTTATTTTTCTGTGAACAATATCTATGTCAAAGTTTATATGGCAGGAAACTGAATTGTTCAATGTTTATCTACACTTAATATTGGCAGAATTTCTTTCCAAGAGAGCCCTTCCCTTAGTCTTATTCATAGATAAATATTTCTACCTGAAATTAAAAATAAATGTTGTAATTTAAATAAGGTAAAAAAAAAACAAGTAAGGTATGATAGCATACACCTCTAATCTCAGCACCCAGGAGGTTGAGGTAGAAAGATCAAGCATTATAGGTCAGCCTGAGCTATATGGCAAGATCTTACTTCAAAAACAAAAAAGCTAAACAATGTTCTTTAAGGTTCTAATAAAGAAATGCAGCTAGTGCTATGTTGAAGGTCAAAGTAGACAACAGCTTCCAGAATTCAATACAAGACTTTAACAGGATTTACCCTTCCCAGTGTTTGCCTAAGAACTGAAGGAGAGGACATCTGGCTGGTTGAGCATCCAGTCACATTGCAAATGTGAAAGAGAATTTTAAGATGGCAACTTCTGACCATTCAGCTCCACAAATGGTTCTGATATTGTGTCTTAGAGAGGTCAATATAGTGTGAAATAAGTATAATAACTTTTCTCATAAGCAAAAGAGACTTAGACAACTGCACAGCATCCCTGAATGTAGACAGCCCAGATACCCTGACAATCATGTGAATGGTATCTATGTGCCAATAGCTTGCTGCTTCTCCACACAGCAATTTACCTTTCAAAATCCCTTTCTGATGTATGCAACTTAATACACTGTCTGCAAATAAGGCACTCATTTCTCTCTTCAGATTACTGAATTTATTGCCTCTGTTTGAATCAGAAATAGCACCTGCATACACTGGAGGTGACACTTGGGTCCTGGTCTGTCCTCTGAGAGTATCTCATTCTCTTTCTCCCACCATATGAGCTTGAGCTACAGATTGGCCACAGGACATTAGAGATGGGCACATTGTGATGACTCTTTAGTGTAGTGCTCACACCTCAAGGGCAAGAAATGCCGCTTTATGCTTATTTAATGGAATTGTACAATAATTATTCTATCATCAATCCTTCATTAATCCTTTTTGTAAGAAAGAAAAGATTGGTCTAGGGATATGACTTAGTGGGAAAAGTGCATGTTGTGCAAGAGTGTTAGATCTGAGTCAGGAACAGAACCAACTGGGGAGACGTGAACCAGAAAGGAAAGCAGACCTCAACAACTACAGACTGCTTTATTGGGATCAAGCAGTGAAGGACTAGAAGACCTCTTTGGGCTTGAGGCTACAGTGGCATATTTACAGCTGAACTGACATTTATATAAAATGTGAGGTGAGAAGAGCATAAGTATCTCAGGGAAAACAATATAGGAACAAGGCCATTTCCCTTGCTGATGAGACAATTAAAACTTAAGATTAAACTGTACTATCTTCTGAATATGAGTATGTTATTGTATAGAACTGTTTTTTTATTGAATAGGTATTTCTGTTTGCTGGTTTTTTCCCCCCAAGTCCCAAGGTTTAGGGATGTGTTATTACCAAGGAATTTGATCTTAATTCACAAGCTTCTGTTTTAGGACCAGTTTATTTCAGCAATTTTAGAACCTTTCAAGCAACTTTAGGGCTTCATTAACCCTTCAGTGAGGACTTGGATTCAGATCTCTAGAATCTTCAGCACTGAGGAAGCAGACAGAGGGATCCTAGAGACTTGCTGGATAACTAAACCAGTGGGATCAGTGTGCTCTAGGATCAATGAGAGAGCCTGTGTCATTAAATGAGTTTGAGAATGACTGAGCAGGAAAACCAGTGTTACCCTCAGGCCTCCATGTGCACTGATAGGTATGTGCATTCTCCCCAACATACATAAACAATCCAAAAAAATTGTCTCTGTACTAGCTTATCCTTAAAACATCTCTAACATTTGTAATTTCTATTTTTCTTAAAGAAGAATCAGCTCCAAATCCTTTATCAGAACAAAGAACCTGCATAAGATATACTAGTATTGACTTTTATAAAGCAATGTTTATTTTCTAATTACCAGATTTACGAGTCATAATACTAATGTGAAAGTCATTGCCCGGTTGATTGGCCAGGCTGAGGCAACTTTACAAACAGAAAATTTATTTTTTAAAATAAGAACATAGCCTATGGTTTCAGTGTTATATAAACACTCCTTTTAGGGTTTTAAAAGTTGTTATAAAAACACATGTCATCTTAAAGAATCTAAAGCTATTTTAAATCTAATAAGACACTGAAGCCCATGTTTGGGAATTTCTAAAGGAAGGTATCTATTTAAAAATTTTATTTATTTGCTAGAAGAAAAAGGCACTGGGGGATGGAGGGAGAGAGAGAGAGAGAGAGAGAAAGAGAAAGAGAAAGAGAAAGAGAAAGAGAAAGAGAAAGAGAAAGAGAAAGAGAAAGAGAAAGAGAAAGAGAAAGAGAATGGGCATGCCAGGGTCTTTTGCCACTGCAAATGAACTCCTTGTACATGAACCACTTTGTACATCTGGCTTTACATTGGTGATGGGGAATTAAACCCAGACCCGAAGGCTTTGTGAGCAAGCACCTTTTACCACTGGGCCAGCTATCAACCCCTTATGTACCCATTTATATTTAAAAATGGAAACACTGCATGATGGGACTGTTCTTCACCTTACCGATGTCACATTCCCAGCTGTGATGTTATACTAAATCTTTGGAAGGCACTATCATTGAGGAGAAGGGCCAAACAATTCAGATAAGCTCTAGATTTTTGTTTATAACTTTATGACAATATATGCCTCAAAATATGAAGGTTAATTCCAAATTTTTAAAATTCACAGCCACTTAATCTTTCTCCACTCTCTGAAATTATGATTCAAATTACATGTCCCTTACTTACACATTTTTTTTGTCTCACATCTTTTCTGTTCTCCATCACTATAAGAAATCACATGGGGCAATTTATTTATATAAGAAAGAGGTTTTCTTAATGACCAAAATCTGTCCAAGCAACTCATGGTCTAACCTACTTAGCAGCAAATAACTTGTCATGATGCTCACACAAGTGCAATAGTGGCACACAGCCATGGTGGGAAACCAACTACTTTTGATTAGGCTAACCGATTCCCCTCAGTGGTATGGTACCCATAGCTGGAGCTGGGAAACAAGTCAGAAACATATCCAAACATAAGCCCACTCTCCATTATCAAGCTACCATCAATCGTGGGCTACAAGAGGACCTACACCTATTAAATTCTCTATTAAAAAGTAAAGGTTATCTCATTTGGCTGGTGCTAACTTTCCTTCCATTGGAGAATCTGCTTCTCTTTTTCAGATAGATGTAGATCCTAAGGAGAGAGCCACCCCATCATACCTCAAAAGGGCCCCAGATGAAACTAAGAACAATTGGTGAAAGAAGCAAGGGTGCTGTTTTCTTGGTGAACTGGGTACCAACACAAGGGTGAAGGAGATCAACACAGACAAAAACCAACTCCTACCAAATCAGAGAACCAGAGCCCTAGAGACCCCCAACACCCCATCACTGAAGCTGACCAACAATGAACCCAACATGGCTCAGGGAAATTTTGTGGAAGAGGGGGTGGAAAGAATGTCAGAACCACATGTTGGGTCATGATATGAAGAGACATTTATCCCACCCATAACTGTGGGCTAACTCCACAATGCACGGCCCATGTACCTCAACAAGGAGGGGCCAGGGGGAGGGGGTAGGACATGTATGAGCCTAACAATGGTACCAAATTTACTGTATTTGCTGAGTATAAAAAAAAATAAAAATAAAAATAAAAAGATATAATCATCTTAACAAAAAAGAGGTTTTTTTTTTTTTTTTTTTCTACTCCTGATGAATAGATTCCAGTTCATGATCAGGTGGACCCATTGTTTTGGGCCCCTGGTGGGTCTACTAGATAGCAATGGCCAAATGTACAAAGCAGTGAGAACTTTTTACCTTACAGTCAGTCAGGAGGCAATAGAGTATGAGAAAGGGGCTGGGGTCCCACAATTGCTTTTAAGAACACACCTTCAATGAGGACCTTTCATGAGGTTCTGCCTTGTAAAGTTTCCATTTCTGATTAGCCCCACCCTTTTGGTCCAAACCTGAATTCACAGGTCTCTGTGCAACATTCATCAAATAGCACCTGTGACTTCCAAAGATAACTAGAATTCTAATTTTGTACATATATCCATGCATATATACACACATACATGTGTATATACACATACATATGTACATGTATATGCATGAGGTGTAGCAGATTCCTCTGAATTGAAATGTTCCCTCCAGAAGGAAGGAGGCACTGAGGGTTGAAGAAGTCAAGTCTGTGAGACTTGAAGCTTAAATGATCACAAAACTACTCTTCAAGGATATAGGGATGATAAACAACTGTTGAGGGGCAGACTTTGACCAGTATTAAGTAGAAACTGAAATATTCCCTCCTTGGGGGAAGGAAGAAAACTCAAGAGACACAGGAAGTCAACTAGTCTGAAAAAAAAAAAAAAAGGTTGCAAGACCTAGCCCTAATGCTTTACAAAGGGAAACCAATTGCTTGGGGGGCAGACTGTCTTTTTGAACTGCCTGCAACTGGTTCAGGGTGCTCTTGAGTCATCTGTTGCTCCTTTAAGCAACCCCTCACCATGCTCTGTAAGTAACTCCAGTAAACTCACTGGTTTACCAAAACTGGTTCTGAGGGAATCACACTTCTGTTTGCAGTCTTCCTGTCTGGGGTGAATCAGCATGGCATGTGTTTGTGTTGCCTCAGGGAACAAATTCCTTTTAAAAATACATATGCATGTATATTTTCTATTGAAGACATTGTTTTATGTTTTGACATTGAAGTTGTTGAGCTCAAAATACAAATGAACACTAAAATTGTTTGCTATTGAAACAAGGAAATAGACTTGCAGACTGTAGTAGTCCCTCCCTGTCATGGCAAACAGGTTTTAAAAGATCTGAAATGTAATACACTTAAGTTAATTAACACATTATTTTATTCATTCACAAAGTTATTGAACTTGAACTATACAACTCGCAAAGAATATATTAAAGTCTATTTATATCTTCCAACACTTTGTCTTTATTAAAGAAGAATGCAGCTATAACCACACATTCATTACTTTAAAAAATATTTGGGTCCTAAAATGCCCCAGTAATTATACTAGGCATCTGGCAGTGAATGCCACATCACTTTCTAATGGAGTTAGTCAAGGAGAACACATGAGCACAAGATACTATTCGCAAAATTAATAACTTTGCTGACAGTGAATGGCTTTCTGGAATTATGGAATAGGCAATGATTTCTAATTTTCATTTATGTCTCCAAAGAACAATCCTTTCCAAATAACTATCACTTTATTAAAGAAAACAAAGGCAAAAATTCAGAAGCATATTCAAATAAATTGATTTTTATTTTCTGTACATTTGTACATAAGAGTTAATATTTGTTAATCATAGCTTTATCTTTTAGATTTTCCAGGAGAGATTTTAAAAAGTATTTTAATTATTTTTGCTTTGTCTAAACATCATATTCAACATTTATGAAAATGTAAAATCCAGTAATTAAATACTAAATTTAAGCAAGTAATATGAAAGGTCAAATATTGGATGATCTGTAATAGAAAACAAAGGCCTTTTTTATTATTGTATTATTGTAAGCATTATTATAAGAATATTTTGGCCAAAGAAATGTTTGTTATCGATGCAGAATTTGGGGGTCCCAGAAGGTCTCCCAAAACTTATGAACCCCAATTTTGGATTCTTAACCTATTTTAACAAAGAATTAATAAAAATGCTCTTATGAAGGTTAAATTCTGAATTATTGAGTTTATTAGTGAAGAAATCATGAATTGGGGGTTTAAGGAAAGTCATGATCTAAGAAAAGGCTGCAGCAGAGTCACAAACATTTGGAAGATATAACCTAGAAACTTATACAGAGAGATTTAGAAGAAATGTACAGTCATGTGGAATGCACAGCATAGTCCACGAGGTTCATTTACCATATATTGAGGTCTAGGAAAAGACTGGAGCAGAGTCACAAACCACGTGTAAGATACTAGGATCTAGGTGCTTATATAAAGAGATTTAAAAGAAATGAACACTTGCGTAACTGCTATGAACCTCCCCATGGAACAAAGTGAAGAGAGTAAGTGATGATGGCTTAAGACTAGGAGACATAAAGTACCAAAACAGAGACTGGGAAATTCAGATGAGAGGTGTGTAGTAAAGAGAGTTACACGCATGTACAAGTGTACAGAAATTACACAGGTAGGAAGCCTTAAGTTTAGAGGAAATACCCACTCAATAGATCTAGAGTGTAAATGAAATGCACAATTGGTAGACTCAGAGATTAAAGAAAAACCATGTATGTAATTAAAATGAGAAGTTATCCCAAAACATCAGGCAGATAAAGGCCAGCAGAAAACTGCCCAGGCCAAGAAACAATGCTCTCCTCTACCAGCCAGGCCCCAGAGGGGAGAGCCAGACTTACAAGTGTCCAGACAGATATCAAAGGACAGAGGGCAGAGATCAGCATGGCCACGCCTTTATTATTCATTAGAAATGGATTCTTTCTTCAGACTAGGGTATGTATTGGGAAGACCTGATTGGTTTACAGATTCAAGGGGCTGACCCAAAATCCAGCCTACCTAGATGGTGTGATAGACTGTGGAGACAGCAGGGGGCGCTGCAGCCGTTGTGAATAAATTTGGATCATTCAGGAGTTCCATTCCTGCCAAGGTGTGGTGGCGTCTTCTGGTTCTCTCTTTGGGCCTCTGTCCCTAATTATCTGCCTGTAAAAGAAAACAAACAATCATATTCCTGAGAAGAGCAACAAAGAGCTTCAGTGCCCACTCCTCCTTACCAGCTCCAAGTCTGTGTCTGGTGTCCTGACATGAGGTTTAGATTTAAATAGGAAGTAAAAGACATGGCAGGGCTAAGCAGTCCTGGTCAAGGTGTGGTCCCAGACATCACTGACCCGCCACTGTCTTGGCTCCAGGCTCTCCTATAAGATGGCCTGACAAGATGTCAGAACTGTGTGAACTCTTCATAGAAGAAAAGTTCCTGTGCTGGCTGTCATCAGGCTGTGGGCACTTAAACTATGGGCACTTAACATTAAAATTGTGTTTTTACATGGCCCATTTGCATATAGCACTTCTTTTGCTATCCTTAACTCACCAAAGCATGGACAGAAAGCAGGTAGCCTCATCTTGCTTAATATCTAAAGGTCATATTTCTAGTTAATGTAGAAAACAGTAGGAATAAAACAAAGAGCCATAAAATTGCTCTTGCAACAAATGGGAGACAGTAGGTGTGCACACCACCTGCTCAGACAGATGTGCATGACACAGCCTCAAACTTTTGGCCGACTAGGTGGAGTGTCTTAAGAGATAATTCACCTGAAGCTTGCTAAAAGCATAACACTAGTTTGTTTTTTTTTTAAAAAAATCTCTTCTTTTCTCCTTTCTTTCCTGTTTATTTCTTCTGCCTTCTGTCTTTTCTCTTCTGTTAAAAACCAAGTCCCTGGGCTTGCTCTGCAAGCATGAGGATGTGAGTTTGACTCCCCAGCAACCACACAAGATGTAATGTATGGGCCATGCAAGCTTGTAACCCCAGAACTAAATGGCAGAGGCAGGAGGATCATTTCCAATCTAAGCAGAAAAATAGGAAGCTGCAGGTTCAGTGAGAGTGTCTATCTCAGGGAACCAAGGCACAAGAGTAGAGAGGAAGGACACCTAGTATCTTCCTCTGGCCTCTGCGCACATTCACTAGGCATGGGCATCTGCACACACAGTGCATATACTACAAGCATGCACGCATATGGCACGAACTATATGCAAAACAAACAAACAAAAAAAAAAAACGGGGCTCTTGTTCTATAAGCAATCAAGCTAGGAGGGGTTGGAGTAATTGTAGACTGTGAACCCTGAAAGGACTAGCGTGCAGGGTTGGGAAAATCCCATTGCTGTGGAACCCTTCGGTCGTTTTAAGGCAGGACAGTGTGGATACTATTCTGAGGAGTTATATAGAAACTGTGATATGGTGATGGCTTCTTGGGTGTCTGTTCTGACCTACAGGGTCTTCCTGTTACTACTAGTGTTGTTAGGGTGGAAGCGTGAGTCCTGGCATCCCTAACAAGCTAGGTTCAGCCACTCATCCTCAGTAGGCCTATTACAGAGACAAGTTACTATGGAAAGCGGAAGAAACTGTATTTAGTGAGACCACGCTGGGAAGAGCAACAAAGAGGTCCAGTGCTCACCCACCTTCACTACCAACAAGTCCGTCCCCAGGATTCTGACATAAGGTTTAGGTTAAATTAGAAAGTAAGTGATATGCACAGATAAGCAGTCCTGGTCAAGGTGCGGTCCCACCGCTCACTGACCTGTCACTGGGCTCCAGTCTCTCCTCTAAGGTGGTCTGAGTAGCTGTCATGACTGTGAAATCTCTTTATAGGAAAAAAAAGTTCCTCTGCTGGCTGGTATTATGCTTCAGCCTTTTCCATCTCTCAGTGTAAAAATCCTGGGAAAATTCCAATTTCTTGGGCACCATTGTTTCAATAGTCTAATAGCCAAATGGAGGGCCACAAATATTTCTCTTTAGAGCATCTTTGCTCCTGCAGGGACAGTTACACTGTTCTATACTAGACCAAGCAATTGTCACAGAAATGTTTGTACTGCTTTTCAACACTTTTCTCTGAGTCATATCCAAGAGGGCGCTTTCACACTTTTTGGATTCAGTGACAAAAAAAGTTAAAGCTTTACTGTTATTGGAAAGATACAAACTGCTGCATGACTTTTCTGTGAAGATGTGAGGGGACATCTATTCATCTCAGGTAGGATATGGATGGAATATTAAAAAAAATGATTCCATTCAAGTATAGCAAAGTAAATTAATGAGTTTATTGGGTTACTTTTAGGAACATGGGTGAGGGGCTACTTAAAGAACCATGGATGACTCAAAGGCAGCTGCATCACTAAAAACACCACCCAGCCCAGGAGGCAACTCAGGACAGCTACATACTAGCAGATCCCTGCACAACCCGCTGGAGGCTCAGCGTGGTAGAGCCTCCTTTCATCAGCAAGTGGTACTGCTTATCCAGCTTGGTTAAGTAGTCTTATGAGCCTTAAAACCTTCAGGCGCTTCCTGGGCCTTGTAAGCTTTGTTTACTTCCCAGTGTTATGAGTCTCCGTCCTCACTTCGGGAGGAAATGGTTCAATTCTGAGGAAATAGCTACAGAAAAGGCAAAGAGGCACAAACACAGCTTTTAGAGATGTAAACAGAGAGATATTTAGAAAGAGGAAGTTTTCACAGGGAGAAAGCAATGCTTCATCCCTATGATCTGGAAAAAGTGTGGTGGGGAATTATGGAAATTATTGCACATTCTCTTTAGGGTCATTGGCTTAAATCTGTGACCTTTAGAAAATGACTACCTATTTATATGTATGGTATTTGTTGCTATGTAGAGGGAATGGACATGCCACCTTCTTAGGACCATTGTAAGAAATAAGGAGGTGAGATAGAAAAGTTCTCAGTATACAATGTGTATGTCAGTAGGTTTTAGTTTTCATTGCTTTCCCTGAAAAAGAAATGTGGCTTGAAAAAGCAGTAATACAAGCCAGAAAAGAGCCAGGGAGATAGTTGAGTGGGGAAGGGTGCTTGCTGTACAAGCATGAAGACCAGTTTCAATGCTCAGCTCCTACGTACAAAGCCTAGAGTGTATTTGTAACCCAGCACTGGGATTAGAGACAGAAAATGATATGGACCTGCTGGTCAGACAGTCTAACCAGAAATCATGCAAACTCCAGGTTTACTGAGAGACCCTGTCACACCAAAAAATAAGAAATAAAAATAAAACGAAACAGGACTGGGGAGATGGCTTAGTGGTTAAGGCTCTTGCCTGCATAGTCTAAGGACCCAGGTTTGATTTTCCCCAGTTGCACAAGGTGGCACATGCATCTGGAGTTTGTTTGCAGTGGCTAGAGATCCTGGTGTGCCCATTCTCTCTCTGTCTCTCTTTTTTTCTTTCACTATCCCTCTCTCTAATAAAAATAAATAAAAATTATGTAAAAAACAGAAGAGGCATCCCACTGTTGGATTTATGGAGACATCATAGGCTTCCAATAAGCATTGTTGAATACCTCTGGTGTTGGATAGCACATTCAAATATAAGGTTACCAACACCACAGTTAACTGAATGGTATTTATGGAACAACTAAAGGGGCCATGTGATTTTCTTTGTGTGTATAATAAATGAATATATACAATAAATGAATAACATATGTATAATAAATGAATATATATATAAAGTCACTGCCACCATAGCTATGCTGACCTTGTGTAATTCTGTTCCATGGTATCCTTATTTATCCTTCTCCCCTGAGATCATGGAGCAAGCACTAATCTGACTTTTGTTTCTACAGATTATTTGTGTTTTCTAGAAGTCCATATGAATTCAGAAATGTGAGCCATTTGTCTGGCTGTTTCTCCTCAGAACCATGATTTTGTGATTTATCTATGTTGATGTATTTGTCCATATAATATAGTTTATTCCTTTGTTCTGCTTAATAAATATGAGTATGCTGCAATCTCATCTACTGTTTAGTCACTTTTCTCTTGCAATAACTGAATACCACATATTGGGGGCTTGTTTGTTTTGTTTAGACTTTTTTTTTTTAAATGAAGGGTCTCACTCTAGCCCAGACTAACTTGAAACTAACCCTGTTACTTAGGCTGGCCTTCAATGTGTAGGGGTCCATTTACCTCGGCCTCATGAGTGCTGGGATTAAAGGCTTGAGCCGCCATGCCTGGCTGCTGGGTATATATAAAGAAGTTTGTATGGTTCATAGTTTGTAAGGCTGAGAAATGCAAGAGCATGGCACTGACTTTTGCTAAATATCTGGCATGAGCCATCTTGTTAAGCATACCATAGCCAAGAGTATCATGTGGTGTAATAATATATGTGTACTAGCAAAGATCTTTCCTTCTGCTTTGAAGCTGTAAATCTTTCATGGGAGCTCTATCCTTGTGATTTTATCTAAATTTTTTGTATTTCCTGAAACTTCTACATGGAAATACATAAGGAATATGTGGAGTTAGCATAAGAATTTGAGGTCTGGGTTTCTAATGCACCTCAAGGGGAGACTTTCAAACTGTAGTTTGCATTCATGTGTTAGTGGGTGTCTGGTTGTATTCTGCTTTGGGCTATTACAGAGCAACCTGCTATATAACTTCTCGTTATTTATTGATTATTATTAACAACATATTTTGTATGGATATACCATGTGCTGGTACTGTCTTGTCCATCATCACGGCCTGGATTCCAATGAAGCCTTCCTCAGTGGGGTTCCAGGTCACGCACTGTGGGAACAGCAGTCAGGTTTCTTGTGGAGAGGGAATGACTCTGGGCATGAAGTCTGAACCTGTGGCTTTTACAATCTTTCCGTCCTCTCTTCCTCCAAATTCCCTGAGGCATGGTGGTGGTTGAGTTTTAAGTCTACTTCAGTGATGATCTCTTAGCAGCCTCTGGATCTCTGCTTTGGTAGGTGTTGAGTATCCTCAGGGTCTGTCTCCTACACCCTGGTGCTGATTGTCAGGTCCAGCATGGAAGCAGCACTCTTGCTTGTCTCCACAATTCCCCTGTGGTTTCAGGTGTGGTTTGGCTGAAGAGCAAAGTGTAGTTTATCTCTTCTGGTCAAGCTACCTTTTAAAAAAGAAAAAAAAGGATCTTCCATGGAGAATGAAGGCAGCATAGTTAAATGGGATAAGCATTATTAATGGAGGGAGAATTTGAGGTATGTAACCCCTCTTTTAGGCAAAGACTAGTGTGAACTTGACACTGGCAAGCATAATCTTTGCCTCCATAGGATTCTTATCTTGTTCCCAATTCCAGATAAGGGTTCCTTTACACTGAGTGGATCTCTTAGCTAATCCAAAAGTTATTGGTTACCCACAAAGGCTGGGTGCCACTTGCACTGGCGTTTACATAGTGTCAGGGTGTTTACTTCTGAGTAGATTAGACCTCTGTTTTCTCAGACTGTTGTTGGCCACTTTCCCACAGTAGCTCATGTAGCACTTTCTAGCACTAGATGGTCTAACTGTGTGGGGACTGGCTCTCGTCTGGATTTCAGCCAGTCTCTCCATACTCTGTATTGGCAGCATATAGTGTCTTCAGCAATAGGTCTTACCTTTTGCCTCAGGAGGGTTATAGAGTGCTTTGACAGAAGTCTGTCTTGTTTTGGGGAACTTGTAGGTCTCTCCAGTAAAAACCTCATTGTGAGTAGCAACCGATTTCTGGTACTGGGAGGTACAGGCCAGAGACTACATATATATATATATATATATTAAGGTTAGGCTTCATCCCACCCTTTCCAGGGCCCTTCTTTTCAAGTGCTCCTCCCTTAACGCTGTTGAGGGTTATATTTTTTACATTATTGTCAAGGATAAAGGTTTCTATGGTACCAGTTCATTTTAGATTTAGTTTTGTGTTTGTTTTCCCACACTGCTCCTTCCCCTCCCCCTGAGTATGTCCATTTTTCTACAAATTTCACTGTACTGATTTTTTCTTACTGTTGAGAGAATTCCATTGTGAAATGTACCACAACTTTGGTATCCATTCATCCAGTGATGGGCACCAGAGTTGATTCCAATTCTTAGTTATTATTAATTGAGCAGCTATAAACATTGTTGAGCAAATGTCTTGGTAGTGAATCATGGAGCATTTAGGATAAATGCCACATAAGGGAATAGCTGGGTCAGTTGGTAACTCTATCTTCATCCTTTACAGGAATCTCAATATTGATTTCCATAGTGATTGTACAAGTTTACATTCAGACCAACAGTGAATGATGGTTCCTCTTTCCCCACATCCTTGCCAACATTTGTTGTTTGATTTTTTTTTTTTTTCAATGGTTGTCATTCTTACTGGAGTAAGGTGGAATCTCATAGTTTCAGTGTGGCCTCAAAGTCATGACAATCCTTCTACCTCTGCCTCTCGAGTGCTGAGATTACAGGCATGTGCTACCATGCCCGACTTTAAACATTCTCTTAAGTGTGTATTAGCCATTTGTAGTTTTTCCTCTGAGAACTACCTGTTCAGTTCTCTGTCCCATTTTTGGAGTGGGTTGTTTGATTTTTTTATTGTTTAGTTTTATTGAATTCTTTGTAGATTGCAGATATTAGACCTCTGTCAGTGGTATAGCTGGTAAAAAATTTCTCCCATTATGTTGGCAATCTGTTGGCTCTGATTATGATATGTTTTATCTGTAAAAGCTTTTTAAGCTTCATGAGATGCCATTGGTTGAATGATTTTTTGATTTCCTGGGCTACTGAGGATTTGTTCAGGAAATCTTTTACCACTCTTATATCTTGAGAGTTCCTCCTATTTTTTCTTCCAGTAGAACAGTTTCAGGTGTTATATTAAGGTCTTTTATCCATTTGGACTCAATTTTTGTGTATGGTGAGATGAGTGGGTCTAGTTTCATTTTTCTACATGTGGTTCTCTAAGTTTTCTAGCATCATTTGTTGCAGATGCTGTCTTTTTCTCCAGTAAATGTTATTGGCACCTTTGTCAAAGATCAAGTAGCTATAGTTATTTTCCCTAAGGTCTGGGTCTTCAGTTCTGCTCCATTGGTCCATGTTTCTGTTTCTATACCAGTACCATGCTGTTTTTGTTACTATGGCTTTGTAATACAGCTTTAGATTAGGTATGGTGATACCTCCAGTGGTGTTTCTTTTGCTGAGGACATGTTTGGATACCCGAGTTCTGTTGACATTGTACTAATTTTGAGATTTTTTTTTTATCTCTGTGAAGAATGATGCTGGAATATTTATTGGTATTGTATTAAATCTGTATATTAATTTTTATAAAATTGCCATTTTTACAGTACTAATTCTACCTATTCAGGAGCAAGGGAGGTCTTTCTATCTTCTCAAGTCTTCCATGATTTCTTTCTTAGTTTTTTTTTTTTTTAATGTGTTTATAATGTATATCTTTTACATCCTTGGTTAGTGTTATTCCAAGGTAATTAATTTTTTGTTACTATTGAAAATGGGATAGCTTTGCTGGTTTCTTTCTCTGTATATTTGTCCTTTGCATATAAAAAGGCTACTGATTTTTGTGCATTGATTTTGTATCTTGCCACTTTATTGAAGGAATTAATCACCTTTAGAAATTTTGATATGGAGACTTGTGGGTCATTTATGGATAGAATCATGTGATCTGCAAATAGGGCTAACTTGACTTCTTCCTTTCCAATTTGTATCCCTTTTACTTCTTTCTTTTGTCTCATTGCTTGGATAGGACTTCTAATACTATGGTGAAGAGCAGTGATGAGAGTGGGCACCCCTGTCTTGTTCCTGATCTCAATGGCAACTCCATGAATCTTTCCCCATTATGTATTATTTGGGGCTTAGATGCTTTGTATATAGTCTTTATTGTGTTTTGATATAACCCCTCCTTGCCTATTCTCTCCAGTGTTTTGATCATAAACTGATTCTTCAAAGGCCTTCTCTGCTTTAATTAAGATCATCATGTGGTTCTTGTGATTATGTTTATTTATGTGTTGTACTCCATTGATTGATTTCCATACGTTGAACCATCCTGCATCTCTGGGATGAAACCTACCTGATCAATGAGGATAATGCTTTTGAGATATTGTTGAATACAGTTTGTGAGGATTTTGTTCAGGATCTTTGCAACTAAATTCAGCAGGGATCTAGGCTTATAGTTTTCCCATTATGCCTCTCTCTGGTTTTGAAATTAAGATGATGCTAGCTTCACAAAAGGAGTTGGGGTGCATTCTCTGCTCTCCAATTTGTGAAACAGTTTGAGAAGAATTGGTTTCAGCTCTTCAATGAAGGTTTGATAGAATTTGGCTGAGAAGCAATCTGGTCCTGGACTTTTTTTGAGGGGGGGATGTTTTTTATTACCTTTTCAATCTCCAAGGATGTGATATGTTTGTTTAGGAGATTAATTCTCTCCGAGTTTATTCTTGGTAGGTGGTATGTGGCTAGGAATTCATCCATTTATTCCAAGTTATAGTTTGGAGAGTAAAGGTTTTAGACCTATGTCCTGATGATACTTCCAATTTTATTGTGACCTCTCCTATTTCATTTCTGATTTCATTAATTTGAGACTTTTTTTTTTTTGCTTGATAAAATTGGCCATGGGTTTATCATCTTGTTTATTTTTTCAAAGAACCAGTTCTTCATGTCAACAATTTTCTTAATTGTTTTCTTAGTTTCCAATTCATTAGTTCTGCTCTGATCTTGATTATTTCTATCTCTCTGACACTCTTTGGGTTGGATTCTTCTTGTTTTTCCAACACTTTTGGGTGGATAGTTAGGTTATTAATTTGGGATATATCCATCCTTGTTATGAAGGCATTTAGTGCTATGAATTTTCCCCTTAGGACTACCTTCATTGTGCCCCATACATTTTGATGTGTTTTCATTATCATTCTATTCTAAAAAATTTTAAATTCCTTTTTTGATTTCTTACACAACCTATTCATTGTTTATAAGTCTGTTGTCCAGTCTCCAGGAGTTGGTCATCTGTTATGATACAGGAAGCTAATTCAATTACCCTGAATTTATGAAGGCATGCTTTATGACCTAATGAATGGTCTATGTTGGAGAAGGTTCCTTGGGATGCTGAGAAGAATGCATATTCTGTAGAATTGGGGTGGAAACTTCTATAGATATTCATTTGGTCTAGTTGATCCATGGTGTTGTTCAGTTCTATTATTTCCTTTTTGATTTTCTGCTTGGATGATTTGTCTATTGATGATAGCAGAGTATTGAAATCCCCAACTATGATGGTGATGGCATTTATTTCTGTTGTATTGTTAGGTAGATTTTGTTTTATAAACCATGGTGCCCTTGTGTTTGGTTCATATAGATTTCTGATGGTCATGTTCTCATTTTGGATCATTCCCTTGATGAGTATGAAGTGGCCTTTTTTGTACTTTCTGACTACTTTTCATTTGTTCTATGAACTTCTTGTATCTGGATGGGCCTCTCTGTTGAGAGATTTGGAAATTTTTCTTAAATAATTTTGTTGAATATATTCTCTCTGCCTCTGGCCTGCATTTCCTCTCCTGGTACACCCATGATCCAGATGTTTAGTGATTTTGGGTATCCTACATTTCCCTTGTATTCTGTTCACATGATTTTTTGAATATAGCAAAGGTTTTGGGCTGCCAATGAATTTCTTCTGTCTTGTCTTCCAGCTCAGAGGGTCTGTCTTGCACATGAGTGACTATTAGGGAGGGGTTCTAGAGGGGTTTTTTAAAGCTCTATTTGATATTTTGTTTTCTGTTGTGTTATTTTACATCATGTCCATCTCTTTTCTTTGGGGTATGATTTCAATTCAATTTTCTTGATGCTTTCTGGAATTCATTCTTGCATGTGACTTTATCTTCATTAAGCTTAGACAGCTGATTATTGAGATCCTCTATTTATTAACTCACCTTCAATTCATTTATATCTCTAATTATTTCTCTAATTATATTTCTCTAATTATTTTTTTTTTCAATTAGGTTAAGCCTAGTGACAAAATCTCAGTGCTCTAAGAGACAATTCTGCTCACTTTCATTTATGCAATTATTGGTTTGTTTTGATTTGATGATTTGCTTCCAGTTCACTAATTCTTTTGATCAGGGTCACATATCTGGTTATGTTTTCATTTGGGGATTCAATTACTCTTGTTTTTTTTTTTCTGTGATTTTATTGGAGACTTCTATTGTGGGACTAGGCATCATTGGTGGAAATCTCTAAGTTTTCTGATTTTTGTTGATTTTTTTTTTCAGGGAAAATTCTTATTTTATTTGATGTATGGTGGGATTAGAACTGCAGATGCACAGATTGTGGAGATTGCGAGTACTTCAAAGGTACCTAGGATACTGGAAGGTGGGGGAACTGAGAGCTCTGGCCTACTTACTCCACTTGTGTACACTCATCAGCACAAGGGGACTAGAAGCCAGGAAGCTGGAGAGCCAGGGACAAGAGGCCAGATTCCAAAGGAGCCCATGCACCCTCTGACACAGGGGATTTGGGAAACCAGTGACCAGTAAATCAGGAAACCTGAGAGAAGGGCTTCCTTCCACAGAACACATGCAGGGACCAGGCCACCCCAAACCAGCAGCAGGGGTACTGGGACCAGGAAACTGGGAGGTGGGAAACAAACAGGAGCATTGGCTTACTCCATATATGCACCCTTCAGAGGAGGGGATCCAGGTGTTGGGGACCTAGGGGCTCTTCAATGAGGAAGGTGGAGCCTAGAAATTTTAAAGTTTTTTTTCTGTGAACACATTTAATTTCTTTTGGTTGAATACCAGGAAATATAATTATAGGTAATGTTACAAGTGTATTTCTAAGTGCTTAGGAAACTCACCTATTTTCCAAAATGATTGTACTATCTTGAATTCTTTTTCTCATCCTTTTATTATTATTATTTAATTATTATTATTAGTTATATACACGGTGTGTATACAGCCATGTTGGTACTCCCTGTCCTCCCCCTCCTCAGGGACCCTCCTCGTTGGGGAATAGGGGTTGTGCATCGTGGGGTTAGCCATCAGTTTTGGGTAAGAGGCAATGCTTCTGTGCATCATGTCCCAACATGTGGCTCTAACAACCTCTCCATCCCCTCTTCTACAAATTTCCCTGAGGTTCGTTTTAGGTCTATCTCAGTGATGAGGTCTTGGGATACCTGGTTTGTTAGGGGTTGAGTGTTCTCTGTGTCTATCTCCTTCATCATTGTGCTGGTACTATACTTGTTAATTTTCCCAAGTACTCTATGATTTCAGCTGGGGCCCTGGTGAGGTGTGATGGGAAGATTCTTACCTCAGAATCTGCTTGCAACTGAAAAAGAAGCAAATTCTCCAATGGACAGTCAAATCAGCACCAGATAAATGGGATAACCATTATTATTTTACATGGAATTTCATAGATGTAGGCCCTCTTGTAGCCCATGCTTGGTGGGAGCTTGGTAATGGAGAGTGGGTTCATTTTTGGATATGGTTCTGACTTGCTTCCCAGAACCAGCTATGGGTTACATTCCACTAAGCAGATGTGTTAGCCAAATCAAGAGCAGTTGGTTACCCACCATGACAGTGTGCCACTATTGCACTTGTGTGAGCATGGCATCAGGTTATTTGCTGCTGAGTAGCTTAGACCACAAGTTGCTTGGACAGATATTCATCATTTTCTCTTTTCCAGATTCCAGCTAGGTCACTCCATGTTCCGTTCCAACAGCATATGGGGTCTTTATCAGTAGGGGCTTACCACTAACCTTTGGTGGGTCATCAAGTACTCTGACAGAAATCTGTCTTCTTTTTGGAAAATTTGTAGATTCCTTTGATCAACAGCTCATGGTGGATGTTAACCGCATGCTGGTACTGGGAGGTACAGGCCAGCACCAAGGAAAAGAAGGAAAAAAAAGAGAGGTAGTATAAAATAGGGAGAAGAGGGAGGGAGAGAGAGCAAGAAAGGAAGAGCAAGAAAGAGAGCGAGAGAAACAGGAGAAGATTAAGGTTCGTCTTTATCATACCCTCTCCAGGGCCCTGTGATTCAGGTGTTCCCTCTAAGGACCTGGCGAAGGTGCAACCATGCAGTTTGTCTTTTAAGATATAGAATTTTATGCTATCATTGCCTTTTAAGTCAAGTTTTGTAGACCCTCCTCCCTACCCTACCTATTTTCCAGTCCTTGAGATGCTTATTAGGCATGTCAGCATCTCAGGCAGATTCAGGTTAGGAGCCAAAGATGAATGAGACCATGCAACAATTATCTTTCTGTGACTGGGGGAGTTCACTGAGAGTGATCTGTTCCAAGTTGGACCATTTTTCTTCAAATTGCATTGTATTATTTTCCCTTTTTGCTGTGTAGAATTCCATCATGTAGATATACCACATCTTGGATATCCATTCATCTAATGATGGACAGCTGGGTTGATTGCAGCCCTTAGTTATTATGAATTGAGCAGCTATAAGCATGGTTGAGAAAATCTCTCTGAACTGAGGCATGTTTATTTTTATTTATTTATTTGAGAGAGACATAGAGAGAAAGAGGCAGAGAGAGAGAGAGAGAGAGAGAGAAAGGGCATGCCAGAACCACCAGCCACTGCAAACGAACTCCAGATGCATGCACTCCCTTGTGCATCTGGCTAACCTGGGTCCTGGGGAATCAAGCCTCAAACATGGGTCTTTAGGCTACACAGGCTAGCACTTAACCACTAAGCCATCTCTCCAACCCAGAGGTGTTTCTTTTGCTGAAGCATGCTTGGATAATCAAGGCATTCTATTGTTCCATATGAATTTTGAGACCATTTTTCTATCTCCGTGAAGAAAACATACTGGGATTTTTATTGGTATTGCATTAAATCTGTTTATTGCCTTTGGTAAGATTGCCATTTTCACAATGTTAATTCTGCCAGTCCAGGAGCATGAGAGGTCTTTCTACTTTCTCAACTACTCCTCAATTTCTTTCTTGAGTGTTTTAATGTTTTCATTGTATAGGTCTTTATTATTAGCATTTGTTTGAGTTTACTGTGGGCTATGAATTTTTATCCTTCTACTAGAATTGGGGTGGTATCACATCATGGTATTACTGTGCATTTTCCTAATAATGTTAGTTTAAAATTTTTTATGTGCTTATCTATAATCCAAGTGTCTCCTTTAGTATGACATTCTCAACAAAGATTGTGTACATTTTAGTGGGATACTTATTTTAATACTACAAAGTTTAAAAATTCTCTATATGTTAGGCAAAGATATTTTACTAAATGTATAATTTCCAGTTGGTTTCTCTAAGTCTGTACAATGCCATTCATTATCCTACCAATGGTTCTTTTTTTTTTTTTTTTTTTTTTTTTTGAGGAGAACAAAAACTTAAATTTGATGAAGTCCAGTTAACCAAAATCTTTCAATGGCTTACCATGCTGGAGATGGTGTATCTGCTTCACCTTTCCCCACTCCAAATCATGGAACATCTCACATGTTGTAGTATAGCTGTAGGTTTAGACTTAATGTATGACCTACAACTCATGGCTCTGGCTTTTGGACACATTTTGAAATATAGTCAAAAAATTGTTTCCTTTTAAAATTTGTGCATGTCTATAGTTCCAATATAATTTGTCCAAAACATGATCAATTCCCACTCATCTGTACTGATACTCTTGTCAAAATCAGCTAGTAATATATGTGTAGATCAATATAATGTATAAACTATCTTGATGCCAATACTTTGTGGTCTTATTGTAGCTCAATAAACCTTGAAGTTAGGTAATATCGATATTTTAATTTTTAAAAAAATTTTATCTACTTGAAGTAATTTATTTTCTAAGTCCTAACTTATTTCCATATGAATTTTTATGTAACTTTTTATTTTTGTAACACCTCTGATGTATTTAATTCAATTAATCAATTTGAATGAGTATTGATATATTAACAATATTGAATTTTGGGGGCCATGAATATAATAAAAATCTTATTTTATTTAGGTCTTGTTTAGTTTCTTTCATCAACTTTTTATAGCATTGAACATATATTGGTCTTACATATATGTTTTGTCAGATTTATCTCTAAATATTTCATATTTCATGATAATTGAAATGATATTATTTTCTTAATATTCAAATGTTCATTACCAGTATATAACAATATAATTTATTTTGCCCTATTTCTCCGTGTCTTGTAACTTCACTGAAATTACTTATTCTAGCACATTTTTTTTGTAGATGTTATCATGTTCTATATATATAATCACGCCATCTGCAGTTAATAACAATTTTACTTCTTATTTTCCAATGAAGATGCTTTACATTTTTCATTTTTTCATTTTTACCTCATTCCTTCAGTACAATAGTGAATGTAAGAGCAAATCATTAATAGCTCAGTTTTGTTACTGGTCATGGACAATAGCACCTTGTCCTCCACTGTCAAATATGATGTCAGGTCATCATTTTCTTTTCTTTTTCTAAATATTTTTAATCAGGATAGTTCCTTTTAATTCCTAGTTTGCTAAGAATTCTTGTTATTTTACTAAGAATGTGTTTTGGGTTTGCTGCTGATTTTGGTGCCTCTATCAAGATGTTAAAGTGTGTGTGTGTCACATTGGCTAAAACCCTAAAATATTTATCCCACTTGTTTTATATACTGTTGAATGCATTTTGCTATAAATGTATGTTATTTTTTAATCTATATTCATGAGGCATCTTTTTTGGCGGCGGGGGGGGGTTCGACGTACGGTCTCACTCTAGCCCAAGATAACCTGGAATTCACTATGGAGTCTCAGGGTGGCCTCAAACTCATGGCAATCCTTCTACCTCTGCCTCCTGAGTGCTGGGATTAAAGGCATGCACCACCACATCCAGCTATGAGGCATCTTCCTTTATAGTATATTTAGTGGGCTTGAATATATGGGTAATGTATTTCCTTCTGTTTCTCCAGAAGAGTTTATGTCATTTATTTCTTTAATACCAAGTAGAATTGACCAGTACATCCACTTAGGCTCTGGGTTTTCTTTGTGAAAAAGCCTTCAGTTCAAATTAAGTGTCATTAATAGATGTACAAATACTATCATTACCTATGTGTCTGTGAGTGACTAGTAAATACCTGTTTGAAGGGACATATATATTTCACCAAAATTGTGTACATTTTTTGCCATAAGATTTTCACGTTAATTGCTTTGTAGTGTTATATTTATTTATTTGAGAGACAGAGAGAAAGAGAGTGAGAGAGAAAGTGGGTGTGCTAGGGCCTCTAGCCACTGCAAACAAATTCCAGACACATGTGCCACCTTGTTTATCTGCCTTATGTGGTTACTGGGAATTGAACTTGGGACCTTAGGCATTGCAGGCAAGCACCTTATCTATTAAGAATGATAATTGCTTTTATAATGGCCATGGAATATGTACCAATGTTACCTGTCTCATTGTCAATATTTGTAATTTCTTTTCTGCTTTTTGCTGATATCTTTGCCAAGTGGTTTATTGATTTCATTGATCTCAAAGAACTACTTATGGTTTCAGTGATTTGATCTATTTTTAAAAATGTTTTATTTCATATCTCTTTGTTCTTTGAGTTTTCTTTTTTCCTTATATACATTGGATCTTATTTTTCTCTTTTTTAAAGCAAAGATTCTAGTCATTGATTTGAAATCTTTACTAACCCAGGTTTTAATAATTTCATGTTTATTTTAGCACAGTCCACAGATTTGTATATTTTTTTCAGCTCAAAAGTACTTTTTATTGTTCCTTTGGATTTCTTCTTTGGCCTATGTACTGTTTAGAAGTGTTCTGTTTATCTTCTAAGTATTTGGGAATTTTCCAAAGAGCTTTCTGTTATTGATTTCCAACTTAATTGCATTGTATTCAAACAAAAGTCAAATCCTTTTATTAACACTCATTTTATGGCACAGAATATTACCTAGCTTTGAAAATTCTCTCGGCATCCTTAAAAACTTAACACAAATTTTGTTGTCACCAAATGAAATGTTCGACAGCTATTTTAATTCAGTTCAGTTGCACAAAGTGTTGCTCAAGCCCTCTATATTCTATTGTTTTCTTGTTTGTTTCTTGTCAATTATTAATAAAAAAGTACTGAAATGTCAGGCTATGTTTTTAGTTTTTCTATTTCTCCTAACATTTGATATCAATTTCTTTTCTTGTTTTGAAGCATTATCATTAGTTCCATAAATATTTAGCATTAATACATCTTATTAATGAGTTGAAATTTTGTATAGTGTGTAAGATTCCCTTTTATTCCTGGTGATTTCATCATCACATCTACCTTGCTTGATATTAATATAGTTACTTCATCTTTCTTTTGATAATGTTAGCATAGCATATTCTATTTCATCCTTTTAACCCGTTTATGTTATACATGTAAATTTACTTCTTATAGGTGGCAGATAGTTGAATTCTTATGTGACAACTTCTGTCCTTTCATTCAGGTGTTGAAAACACTTACTCTACTTGTCATTACTGGTATGGTTAAGTTAAAAATCATTATCTTGCCCTTCATTTTCAATTTGTCATTTAAAAAAAGAATTTTTTTTTGTTCATTTTTATCTATTTATTTGAGAATGACAGAGAGAGAGAAAAAGAGGCAGAGAAAGAGAGAGAAGGGCGCGCCAGGGCTTCCAGCCATTGCAAACTAACTCCAGATGTGTGCGCCCCCTTGTGCATCTGGCTAACAGGGAATGCAGCCTCGAACCATATTTTTAGGCTTCACAGGCAAGCGCTTAACTGCTAAGCCATCTCTCTAGCCCCTCAATTTGTCATTTTCCCCCCGACTTTCAGATAAACAAAGTATTTTTTTTGGTCCCCTTCGGGTTATAATAACCTGTCTGATTTTGGAATTTTAGCTCTAACTCGTCAATTGTTACCTTAGTGGTTTGTGTTGAATTTTGAATATATAACCTGGAATTTGCAGTCTTTTTCTGTGAAGATTAAGATAGTAGCTTTAGGTTTCATGGTCTCTATTGCATATTTCTTTTAGTCGGATTTCCAAAACTATAAAATTATGTATCATGCAGGCCGTGCATAAACAGGACCTGTGGATAAGATTAATATGTGAACGTTTCTCTGGAGTTTATCTCATCACAGTCTACTTCAATTTATATTACATTAGCCCATAGTCTGGCTCATCACAGTAAAAATATGCTTTTACTTCCTCCCATCTAGATTTTGTCCTATTTTGTCATAAATTTTAGTTTTATGAAAATTATAAGCACAACAATGGATAGTTACTTTTATTTTAATAATTATCTTTGACATGAGCTAAAGACATAATACCCAGCTTAGCTGCTATTTCTTACACATTTCAGTTATATGAATTCCCACCTGGTATAATTTTCCTTTTATCTGAAAAGCTTTCTTTTCATATTTATCATTAGAAGATACATTAATGATAAAAATCTTTCTTGTCATGTGGTTTCCTGTTGATAAACTCTTTTAGATTTTATATACCAGAAGAATCTTCTTCCCTTTGATTTTTAAAGATAATCTTGCTAGAAACATGAATTTAACTTCTATTTTAATATATGGTATTTGAATTCTTGAAAATCAGTAATTCAGTTGTTGTTTTTTCTTCTTCTTGACAATGCGGTCTGTGAGCAGTGATTAGATTAAGTTGGCTGGTGATATCTGGGTATACTTTTCATTATTGAGAGAAGGATATCAAGGTTTAGATAATTGTGGATTTGTCCTTTTATTTATTTTCAGTTTGTTCTTCACTATCTTGCATCTCTGTTGCCTGGTTACATAACTACTTAGGATTGCAATGTCTTTTGGTAGATTGGCCCTTTTATCATTAAATAACATCCCCTCACTGGCCCTGGTAATTTTCTGTGCTCTGTGGTTTATGTAATATTAATAGAGATATTCTTGCATTTTTCTTTGAGAGTTCATGCTCGTATGATGTATACCTTTTTTCTATCTTTTACTTTCATCCTATCTGTACCTTTAAAGTTGAAGTGACTTTCTTGTGGACAATATCTAGTTAAATATATATATATACATTTTTGTTCTTCTATATTTTTCTGTCTTTCCAGAAGCTGCAAACTGCTTTCTGTATTTCATCTGTGATTAGAGGGTTTCCTTCAATTATTATATCATGAGACTACCAGCAACAAATTCTTTGACTTATAGTTTGTCTAAGGAAGGATGTCTTAGGGTAACTTTGTGGAATATAATAGAACTTGGAGCTTACAGGTCTTTTTTATTTACCATTTTAAGACTAGTGTGCTACCTCCTTTTGGACACAATGATTTTATTGAATCTAATTTTTCTCAATTTTTATTAACATTTTCCATGATTATAAAAAGTATCCCATGGTAATACCCTCCCTCCCCCTCCACTTTCCCCTTTCAAACTCCATTCTCCATCATATCCCCTCCCCATCTCAATCAGTCTCTTTTTTATTTTGATGTCATGATCTTTTCCTCCTCTTATGATGGTCTTCTGTAGATAGTGTCAGGCACTATGAAGTCATGGATATCCAGGCCATTTGTATCTGGAGGGAGCATGTTGTAAGGAGTCCTACTCTTCCTTTGGCTCTGACATTCTTTCTGCCACCTCTTCTGCATTAGCCCCTGAGCCTTGGAAGGTGTGATCGAGATGTTATTCAGTACTCCAGCCACTTCTTTCCAGCACTATGATACCTTCTGAGTCATCACAAAGTTACTGCCATCTGAAAAGAGAAGATGCTTTACCCAAAGTGAGAGTAGCATTAATGTAAGGGTATAAATATTAAGAGAAGTGCTTACTGGGCATTTTGATAAGCATAGTGTATACATTTTTCCAGACATCAGCAGATGTTACACCCCTAGGGCTCATGACTACCCCTGTTTTAAGTTTTAAGTATCAGGGATGTGTTTACCCCCATGGAGTAGGCCTCCAGTCCAATTGGAGGGAAGTTGGTTTCCACCATGACAGACATACCACTATTGCACCCATTGGTTCATTTGGGCTGGCTGGCCAATTATAAAGCTTGCAGTGTCCACTGTTGAGTATCTTCACTGGTGGTATCTCTTTCTCCCATTGAACTACATGTAGAATGGCTTTTTCCAGCTTTCTGCCAGCTGGTCTACATGGAGGAGGTTATCAGCTCAGTTCCAGCAGGATTTCTCAGTGGCCTTGCAGCCCAAGTATGTGGAGTCTTCAGCAATAGTGTCTTACCATCTATTCCTGGCCGGAAACCAAGGGCCTCAGCAATGGCCTATAATGTTTTGGGGGCATCAGGGACCTCCCTGGCCAACAACTCACTGGAGGTATCTGTGGTGGTTTGATTCAGGTGTCCCCCATAAACTTAGGTGTTGTGAATGCTAGCTCCCCAGCTGATGGATATTTGGGAATTAATGCCTCCTGGAGGGAGTGTATTGTTGGGGGCGGGCTTATGGGCTTTATAGCCAGTTTCCCCATGCCAATGTTTGGCACACTCTCCTGTTGCTATTGTCCACCTTATGTTGGCCAGGGGGTGATGTCCACCCTCTGCTCATGTCATCGTTTTCCCCTGCCATCGTGGATCTTCCCCTCAAGCCTGTAAGCCAAAATAAAACTCTTTTTTCCCAGAAGCTGCTCTTGGTTGGGTGATTTCTACCAGCAATGTGAACCGGACTGCAACAGTATCCCATCCCTGGCACTGAAAATTTTCTAACAATGATCTATGGCTCCTGAGTGTTCCATTGTCCGAAACCAGGGGATTCCATATTATTTACTTGCATCCTTTTAGAGTTTGATTAGCTCTCCCTCCACCTTTCCTTTACTCAATCTCTTCCCCTGACCTTACTTTGGGCCTTTTCATCCCCGTTAATCTATTCTTCTACTTACATATATATAAAATACCAACCTATTAAGTACCCTCCTCCCATCCTTTCTCTTCCCTTTATAAGAAATATGGTATTACTCAAGTCATAGATAGATAGATAGATAGATAGATAGATAGATAGATAGATAGATGATTTTGATTTTGTGTTCTTGCTTGCTTTTACTTCTTTTTCTTTAGTTTTCAGAAATTTCACTACGTTTTTTTTATTTTTTTATTTAGTTATTTATTTGACAGAGAGAAAGAGGGAGAGGAGAGAGAGAGAAAGTGGGCGTGCCACAGCCTCCAGCTACTACAAATGAACTCCTGATACATGTGCCACCCTATGTATTTGTCTAAAGTGGGTCCTGGATAATTGAATCTGGGTCCTCTGGCTTTGCAGGCAAATGCCTTATCACTGATACTATTCCTCCAACTCTCACTATAATGTTTTTGGGCACGCATTTCTTTCAGCTATATATTTATTTATTTTTATCTATTTTTTCAATCTGCAATTTGTATATGTGGTCAAATTTAAAAATTTTGAAGCCATTTATTTCTTTAAATACATTTCTCTGTAACTTTTTCATGTTATTTTACAACTCTAACGGCAGGAATGTTTGATTTTTTTTATCAATGTGCCACCTGTCTTTTGGGTCCAGGTCAGTTTGGTTAGACTATTTTCTTTCAATTGTTGAAACTAGGAAATTTCTACTAGTTTATCTTCCAGTATATTTATGCTTTCCTTTCCATTGTCAACTCACCTATTGAGTTTGTAGTAGTAGCTTCACTTTTGGGGGGGAGGAGTAATGTCTCCATTTGATTCCACTTTATCTGTTTCTTTGCTCAGAGTTTCTATTTTCATCTGACATTGTTCTCATGGTGATAATGGTAGGAATCTCATTACAGTCTGCCAAGAAAGGAACTCTAGCCTCTACCCTTAGTTGGGGATAAGGAACAGAATTGTTATGATGATGGTGCTATAGTTTTATTTTCATGTGACACTTATTAATTATTGCATATATCTGTCAGATAGCAATTTAAATGAGAGTGACAGAATGAGTTCACCAGGACTTTGTGCCACTTACTGCAACTGAACTTCACATGCATATGCCACCCTGTGACCTCTTCAGAGTCAAGCCCTCTTTTAAAATTTCCTCCCAGTCAGTGAATAATGAAGATTTCTAATTTCATCATGAAAACAGCCAACATTCCTGTACTTGTAAGATGCCAAGAACCATCTGGTTCTTTCCCCAACCTGAGGGTTTTTTATTTTTTTTATTTTTCACAATTATTTAACAAAACTATGTTAATTATCTGAGGGAGCCTTTTCAGATCAGTTGAATTCTCTTATTTAAAGCCCTCTCATTTTCTAACTTTTCTGTTAACTTCATCTGCTCAATCCTCCTTTAGATTCTTCACTCTGCTTAACTCAGGAAGTCTGTTAGCTCTATCCTTCTCCCCTCTTTTTGTTGCAACCAGTCAATTCTTTTAAATTTGTAAGCCTGGGATTTTCTAAGGCTCACTATGTATTTCACATTTCAAGGATCACTGTCATTTAGTACCTAATGACCAGTGTATTCAAATCTGTGGTTTCATAAAATTATAAAATTATGTCAGGCAAGATACAATACTAAGCACCCTATTACTCTGTCTCGGCAGGAGGTAGCTATACAATAAAAAAATTAAAATGTGTATGACTCAATTAGAAGACAATTCCAAAACCCTCCAGGAAGCTAAGATAATGTGATCTTGAGACTAACCGCCTCAGGAATAGTCCAAGGAAAAATTTGTGAAAGTACATGGACCCTCTATATTCTGAAGATAGTGAGGATATGCTAATTGAAGGAATTTATTCAGGAACACATAATAATAATTTAAGTCATTAGCACCATCTATCTTTTAAGTTAAACCAAATTTGAAATTAACAAATTTCTATGCTTAGCTACATACTTAACAATGAAAAAAACTTAGAGAATAACTAACCTATCCTTTTGCTTTTCCACTATACCTGTTTTACTACTGAGTAAATGATATTCTGAAACCAAGAATCTGCCTAAGGTTTAAAGGCTATTTAGGGACCAAATGAGATGCCCAGTTTGTTTTTCTGCTTACAAGTTCCATACACTTTCTAATATACCACATTAAGGACAACTCTAAGTCCATTTTAAAACCTAAATATGTCTTGTCCAGAAACATAAGAATAATAGACTAAATTCCAATTCATTCAATGCTTAATTGCTAGGGGATTTGTATGTGATACACTTATCCTTACCACACACCTTATAGGAAAGAAGTTACTAAAGTGGAGGACTTGTAACTGGTGTTGGTATTTAAACGTAGGTCTGAGTAAATTAAAAGTCCTCATGGTTATTGTTATCTTTGTCTTATACTATTATTTTTGTGTTATTTACTTTAGAATAGCCCATACTTCTTGAGGGAATATATGATTTAATTTTTCCTTCACACCATGAAGATCACAGTATGAACTATGTTCTTAAACAGCTCAATAGTAACAACCTCATAGTTATAGAAATTTAGTTTATATTTTTGTAGAATGAAACGTTATATCATACATCAGTTACTTTGCTCAAGGGCACAAAGTATATTGATAGCAGAATTTTATACTGAAGTCTTCAAATACCGAGTTTTCATCTTTCTTGAGCTGGATTGTCTTCTTTTATATTCATTAACAAAAGAAATGAAGAATCTGGCAGTTTTCTGACAAGGAGATCAAATGAGAATTCACTGAGTGCAAAAATAAGACAGTAGCTCAAAGAAAAGGACTCCGTGCAATGACATGGAGATGCACATCCAGAAATCAATCAATAACCATTAACTGCTAAATGGATCAACCATAATATCCTTTCTGGAACTAACCTGTTTTGTGGTATAATTTATGAGCTCTGCTACTTCTAATGAAATTGTCTTAAAGGACAATATCAGAGTTACTCTGGAAGCTATCTTATTGAAGACGCCTTCTATTGAAATAGGACAGTAAGTGAAAATATTGGAAATGAATTCCATTGAAATAAGATTTTATTTGGCCTTAATATTATATATAAATATTTGTTCCAAGTATGTTTTCATAAAGTAAAACTGACTTGACTTTAACTTGCAATGTCTTCAAGATTCCCTTAGCCAGTCAAGTATGTTAGTGTATGGTTAGCAACTGGCTCTTGGAAGGACAGGCTGATTCATGGTATTTGCTGATTTTTTTTTTTTTTTTTTTTTTTTTGTAGAACATATAATTCCTCCATGGTGAATTTCAAGCTGCCAGTCTAAGGCCAAATATTCCTGAAAATGTTAAGTATTTTATTTCCAAGGACAGTGTATGGAGGTAGCTGCTACACATCACTGACTCTAACATAAGGACAGTGAACTCTTCTCTGATTCATGGCAAGTCTTCTGAAAAAGATTACAGTGGTCCTTGGTTGGCATCAGGGCCATAATTTGGAATAAGACAAGCTACTGTTTATATAAATGAGGAAGGATGAAATGACAGGGAAAATTTGGGGGACATGACAAGGGAAAAGAGTCCTTCACCTGAGAGTCTGGCTGAGGCCTCTTGCCAGCAAAGAGGTGAGAATTCCAGCACAATTAACAACTGCTTAAAGTCTTTTCTTTCTTCCTAACTGTAGACCTGCAATCTTTCAGTAGTTTCACCAGGTGTCTCATTTACAAGGAAAGGACTTTTACAAAACCCTTTGTGCTTAGTGGCTCCCCCTTTTACTTCATCAGATTATAACCCCATTCAAGACTAAGCTTTGATTCCACAGAATCTGCTGCATAAACCAAATGCACAAGGTGGTGCATGTATTTGGAGCTTTTTTTTTTAATTTTTATTAACATTTTCCATGATTATAAAATATATCCCATGGTAATTCCCTCCCTCCCCACCCCCACACTTTCCCATTTGAAATTCCATTCTCCATCATATTACCTCCCCATTACAATCATTGTAATTACATATATACAATATCAACCTATTAAGTATCCTCCTCCCTTTCTTTCTCCACCCTTTATGTCTCCTTTTCAACTTACTGGCCTCTGCTACTAAGTATTTTCATTCTTACGCAAAAGCCCAGTCATCTGTAGCTAGGATCCACATATGAGAGAGAACATGTGGCGCTTGGCTTTCTGGGCCTGGGTTACCTCACTTAGTATAATACTTTCCAGGTCCATCCATTTTTCTGCAAATTTCATAACTTCATTTTTCTTTACTGCTGAGTAGAACTCCATTGTATAAATGTGCCACATCTTCATTATCCACTCATCTGTTGAGGGACATCTAGGCTGGTTCCATTTCCCAGCTATTATAAATTGAGCAGCAATAAACATGGTTGAGCATGTACTTCTAAGGAAATGAGATGAGTCCTTTGGATATATGCCTAGGAGTGCTATAGCTGGGTCATATGGTAGATCAATCTCTAGCTGTTTTAGGAACCTCCACACTGTTTTCCACAGTGGCTGGACCAGATTGCATTCCCACCAGCAGTGCAGAAGGGTTCCTTTTTTTCCACATCCCCGCCAACATTTATGATCATTTGTTTTCATGATGGTGGCCAATCTGACAGGAGTGAGATGGAATCTCAATGTAGTTTTAATCTGCATTTCCCTGATGACTAGTGACGTAGAACATTTTTTTAGATGCTTAAATGCCATTCGTATTTCTTCCTTTGAGAACTCTCTATTTAGCTCCATAGCCCATTTTTTGATTGGCTTGTTTGATTCCTTATTATTTAACTTTTTGAGTTCTTTGTATATCCTAGATATTAATCCTCTATCAGATATATAGCTGGCGAAGACTTTTTCCCATTCTGTAGGTTGCCTCTTTGCTTTTTTCACTGTGTCCTTTGCGGTGCAAAATCTTTGTAATTTCATTAGGTCCCAGTGGCTAATCTGTGGTTTTATTGCCTGAGCAATTGGGGTTGTATTCAGAAAGTCTTTGCCAAGACCAATATGTTGAAGGGTTTCCCCTACTTTTTCCTCTAGCAGTTTCAAAGTTTCCGGTCTGATGTTAAGGTCTTTAATCCATTTGGACTTAATTCTTGTGCATGGTGAGAGAGAAGAATCTATTTTCATCCTTCTGCAGATATATATCAAGTTTTCAAAACACCATTTCCTGAAGAGGCTGTCTCTTCTCCAATGAGTATTTTTGGCATTTTTATCGAATATCAGGTGGCTATAGCTACTTGGGCTTACATCTGGGTCCTCTATTCTGTTCCACTGATCTACATGTCTGTTTTTGTGCCAGTACCATGCTGTTTTTGTTACTATGGCTCTGTAGTATAGGTTAAAATCAGGTATGGTGATACCACCAGCCTCTTTTTTGTTGCTCAGTATTATTTTAGATATTCGAGGTTTTTTTGTGATTCCAAATTAATTTTTGGATTGTTTTTTCTATTTCCATGAAGAAAGCCTTTGGAATTCTGATAGGGATTGCATTAAATGTGTAGATTGCTTTAGGTAAGATTGCCATTTTCACGATATTGATTATTCCAATCCAGGAACAAGGGATGTTTCTCCACTTTCTAGTGTCTTCTGCAATTTCTCGCTTGAGTATTTTAAAGTTCTCATTGTAGAGATTCTTTACTTCCTTGGTTAGGTTTATTCCAAGGTATTTTTTTTTTTTGATGCAATTGTGAATGGGAGTGATTCTCTGATTTCATCCTCTGTGTGTTTGTTGGTAGCATATATGAAGGCTACTGATTTCTGTGTAATTATTTTGTATCCTGCTACATTGCTGTAGGTTTTGATCAGCTCTAACAGCTTGCTAGTAGAGTCTTTAGGGTCCTTTATGTATAGAATCATGTCATCTGCAAATAATGATAACTTGATTTCTTCCTTTCCAATTTGTATCCCTTTTATGTGTGTCTCTTGCTTTATTTCTATGGCTAAGACTTCCAAAACTATATTAAATAAAAGTGGGGACAGTGGACACCCTTGTCTTGTTCCTGATTTTAGTGGAAAAGCTTCCAGTTTCTCCCCATTTAGTAATATGTTGGCTGTAGGCTTGTCATAAATAGCCTTTATTATATTGAGATATGTTCCTTCTATTCCCAGTCTCTGTAGGACTTTTATCATGAAGGGATGTTGGATTTTGTCAAATGCTTTCTCTGCGTCTAATGAGATGATCATGTGATTTTTGTCCTTCAACCCGTTTATGTAATGTATTACATTTATAGATTTGCGTATGTTGAACCATCCCTGCATCTCTGGGATAAAGCCTACTTGGTCAGGGTGAATGATATTTTTGATATACTCTTGTATTCTGTTTGCCAATATTTTGTTGAGAATTTTTGCATCTATGTTCATGAGGGAGATTGGTCTGTAATTTTCTTTTTTTGTTCTATCTTTGCCTGGTTTTGGTATCTGGGTGATGCTGGCCTCATAGAAGGAGTTTGGTAGAATTCCTTCTTTTTCTATTTCCTGGAAAAGCTTAAGAAGCAATGGTGTTAGCTCTTCCTTAAAAGTCTGGTAAAATTCAGCAGTGAATCCATCCAGGCCTGAGCTTTTTTTAGTTGGGAGATTATTGATAACTGTTCGGATCTCCATGTTTGTTATAGGTCTATTTAAGTGATTAATCTCATTTTGATTTAATTTATGTAGGTCATATAGATCAAGGAAATCATCCATTTCTTTCAGATTTTCATACTTTGTGGAGTATATGCTTTTATAGTATGTCCCTATGATTTTTTGAATTTCTCTGGAATCTGTTGTGATGTTACCTTGTTCATCTCTGATTTTATTAATTTGTGTCTCTTCTCTCTTTCTTTTGGTCAGATTTGCTAAGGGTTTATCAATCTTGTTTATCCTTTCAAAGAACCAACTCTTTGTTTCATTAATTCTTTGGATTGTTCTTTTTGTTTCTATTTCATTAATTTCTGCCCTAATCTTTATTATTTCTTCCCGTCTACTGATTTTTGGTTTGCCTTGTTCTTCTTTTTCCAAGGCTTTAAGGCGAAGCATTAGGTCGTTTACTTGCGACCTTTCTAATTTCTTAATATAGGCACTTAAGGCTATAAATTTACCTCTTAGAACTGCCTTCATTGTGTCCCAGAGATTTTGGTATATTGTGTTCTCATTATCATTTGACTCTATAAATTTTTTGATTTCCTTTTTGATTTCTTCATTGACCCACTCATCATTTAGTAGTGTATTGTTTAGTTTCCATGATTTTGTGTATGCTCTATAGCCTTTCTTGCTACTGATTTGTAGTTTAATTCCATTGTGGTCAGATAGAATGCAAGGAATTATTTCAATTTTCCTGAATTTGTTAAGATTTGCTTTGTGTCCTAATATATGGTCTATTTTAGAGAATGTTCCATGTGCTGCTGAAAAGAATGTATATTCTGCAGCCTTTGGATGAAATGTCCTATATATATCTGTTAGGTCCATTCCTTCTATGACCTCATTTAGTCCAGATGCCTCTCTGTTTATTCTTTCCCTGGATGACCTGTCAATTGATGAGAGTGGGGTGTTAAAGTCACCCATCACCACTGTGTTTGGTGTTATCTGTGACCTTAGTTCTAATAGTGTTTGTTTGACGAATTTGGGAGCCCCCATGTTAGGTGCATATATGTTTAGGATTGTAATGTCCTCCTGTTGGAGTGTGCCCTTAATCAATATAAAGTGACCTTCCTTATCTTTCTTGACTAACGTCGGACTAAAGTCTACCCTGTCTGATATTAGGATAGCAACCCCTGCTTGTTTTCTAGGCCCATTTGCTTGAAACACTGTCTTCCAACCTTTCACCCTAAGATAATGTCTATCCTTTGTAGACAGGTGAGTTTCTTGGAGACAACAAATTGTAAGATCCTGCTTTTTAACCCAGTCTGCAAATCTGTCTTTTCGTTGGCGCATTGAGACCGTTGATATTAAGAGATATTATTGAAAGGTGTGTATTTATGTTTGCCATTTTTGTGTGTGTGTGTGTTTCTGGTTCTACCTGTGCTCTCTCTGTTAACTGGTATTTGAGTATAGCTTGTTTTTTCTAGGTTCCTTATATGTGTGCTTTTCCTTTTGTTCAGCATGGAGGATTCTATCAAGTATTTTCTGTAGAGTTCGTTTTGTCTTCAAATACTCCTTTAACCTGCTTTTGTCATGGAATGTCTTTATTTCTCCATCTATTTGAATGGATAACTTTGCAGGATAAAGTAACCTTGGTTGACAGTTGTTATCTTTCAGAACTTGGAATATATCACTCCAAGCCCTTCTGGCTTTAAAAGTTTGTGTTGAATAATCTGCTGTAATCCTGATGGGCTTGCTTTTGTAGGTAACTTGATTTTTCTCTCTAACTGCTTTCAATATTTTTTCTTTGGTGTGTGTGTTTGGAAGTTTGATTATAATATGGCGAGGAGAGGTTCTTTCTGGGTTTTGTCTGGCTGGGGTTCTAAAGGCTTCCTGTATCTGTATTGGCACCTCTTTCCCAATTTGGGGGAAATTTTCCTCTATGATTTTGTTGAAGATGCCTACTATGCCTCTGAGTGGAGTTCTTCTCCTTCTACTATGCCCTGAATTCTTATATTGGATCTTTTCATAGTGTCCCGAATATCTTGAAATTCCCACTCATACTTTTCTATAAGTTTGTCTTTCTCTTTGTTGGACTGCATTAGGTCTGCCACCTGGTCTTCTAGCTTAGATATTCTATCCTCTCCCTCATCCATCCTACTGGTGAGATTTTCTACAGAGTTTTTTATTTCATTAACTGTGTTCTTCATTGCTAGTAATTCTGACTGGTTTTTCTTTATTATTTCTATTTCCATATTTATGTCTTGTATTGCCTTCTTTATTTCATTAAATTGGTGTCCTGCCTCTTCTTTGATTCCTTTGATTTCCTCTTTGATTTCTTCTTTGATTGTTTTCATGTGTTCTTTGACCTCTTTGAACATATTTATAATTATTCTTTTGAACTCTTTCTCAGGCATTTCCTCTAACTCTTTCTCACTGGAGGACATTTCTGATGCATTAATACTTTTAGGTGGATTTACATTGTCTTGCTTTTTAGTGTTTCTTGTGTTATAATGTATATATTTTTGCATCTTGGATTAAGTTAATGCTTGGATTTTCTAGCTAGCTGTGTATTCTTAGCTGTATCAATTGATTTGATGTAATATATTTTCAGGGTAGGACCTTAAGGTGTTAGGTGTGGCTCTTAAGACTCTCAGAGTATCTACAAAGATGTTCTTAGGGGTTGAGTTTCCCTGCTATAGGAGTATTCAAGCAGGCTGAGTGGAATAAAATACAGGTAGATTCTAAAATTTAACTAAACACTGTACACATTCAATCAAAAACGGCCCCAAGTATGTATGCAAGAGTAATTATTATAATGACCAGATCCTCTATCAACAAAGAGGTTTAGATTTCTGGTCTGTTGAGGGATCCAAATCAGCTTGTGACCAAGTGAGACCCTTCCCTGGTGCAATCCCAGTTACCTTGGGTGATTTTGGTCTCAGTCAAATTGCTGCCTGCGTCGTCAGGCTGCTGTTCTGATTTCTGGAGCTGGGCACTTGCTTTTCCTACAGGGCAAACTGAGCCGCTGCTGCTGCCTCTGCTGCTGCTGTAGCTGCCACTGCTGGAGCCACCACTGCTGCTGAAGCTGCTGCTGCTGTGTCCACTTTCGCTGCTCCCCCTGAAGCTGCTGCTGCCGAGTCTGCCGCTGCTGCCACTCCTGGGTCTGCTGCTGCTGGGGCCGCTGTTACCAGTGCTGGAGCCGCTGATGTTGCTGCCGAACTCTGCTCCTGCTTGGGTCCCGTTGTCAGCCCAAGTTGGCGTGGCCGGGTCCCGGGCCGCTGCTCTGTTCACCGGAGCTGGGCTCAGGCGGTGGGGGAGGGGAGGGAGCCGCGGCTGCTCTGGTTTTCTCGCTGCTCCACGTGTTCTTCTACCTCGCGGTCTGCTCCTCCCTTCGTTGCTCGCTGCCGCTCTCCCCTCATGTTTCCCGAGTTGCAGAGAGTGCGGTGTGAGGAGAAAATCCCGCACCTGGCTTTTCCTGCGGCTCGAGCCGAGTCTGGCGGCTTTCTGCTGCGCCGCGGCCGCGGCGGTTGGCCGAGCTGCTGGAGCCGCTTTTCCTGCCTGTGCGGGCTCTGGATGCTCTTTAACTCTTCTACTTCTCTGCTGCCGCTTCAATTTCCTATACACCTCACTGTTTAGTAAAAGTGTGTATTTTGCTGAGTTTTTTTGGTCTTTTTCCCCCCTAGGCTGCTTTGACGTGGTACCTACGCCGCCATCTTAACCGGAAGTCTATTTGGAGCTTTTTTGCAGTGGCTAAGGGGCCCTAGCATGCCCATTCTCTCTCTTAACTAACTAAATAAATTTTTAAAAAGAGAGACAAAAGGAAAGATTTCTTAGCAACTATAAGGAAAGATTTCTTAGCAACTATTTTAGATATAAATTGCAATCCACCAAAATTATATATATGACTAATGCTAACACATTTGAAACCCTCCCTAAAGGGTCAGTATTCACTTGTGTATGTCTTACTTTCTGTAACTCTCCCTTGAGAAGACATACCTATACTCATGTGTATTTTTCTTTCTAAGAGCCTTTCTTCCTCCTAACCCCCATGCTTAAATTACTATCTTTAATAAAGTTAATAAAATATTTTATCTTTAATAAAATATCCAACTCTGTTTCATATTAGGCACCTGCTAAAATTCTTTCAAGTGTTGAAGCCTCGATTCAGTTGTTATCTTTCTGTAGGAAAATCCTAATTGTGTGAAGAATTCTAGAGTTCAGGCTTGACTCTGGATTCATAAATTCAATCATCTCATGCATAGCTCAGTTACTATGAATACAACAGAAAGCATCTCTTTCCCTACCCAGTTTCTGGTTTCTTCTGGATTTTCTAAATTAGCCAGTAGTACCTTTAGGTGCCTTGTAGAAATTAGAGGACCATTATCCCTTCCTCCTTTTCACTCCCTTATCATAAATAAACCTTCAAACATGACCTCTTTTATCTTCTTCCTCTCTCTTTTTAATTTTAATTTTATTTTATTTTATTTTATTTTATTTTATTTTATTTATTTATTTATTTTTGTTTTTTTGAGGTAGCTAGCCCAGGCTGACCTGGAATTCACTATGTAGTCTCAGGGTGGCCTCGAACTCATGGCGATCCTCCTACCTCTGCCTCCCAAGTGCTGGGATTAAAGGCGTGCGCCACCATGCCCGGCTTTTTTTTATTTTTTTTTATTTTTTGAGACAGGTTTTCACTGTAGTCTAAGCTGTCCTTCAACTCACTATGTACTATAGCCCAGACTGGCCTCAAGCTCAAGGGAATCCTCCTGCCTTGGCTTCCTCAGTGCTGGGAACATAGGGTGAGCTATCATGCCAGACTTCTATTGTATCTCAAATTACTTTATTTCCTACAGCCATCATTACATTCCTTGGATTCCATTCAAACACTGTGATGTTTTAGCTTCTATTCTTGCTCAGGTGCTCTGCCTGGTGGAAAGGCTTTCCTCTCTTTGCCTGACTGATTCTGATTCACCTCAGATTGGGGGAGGTCACTGTTCCTTTACCATTGCACACACTGCTTTTCCTAATATGAGTTCATAGTCTAGTCTCCTTTCCTAGGACATGAGAGTCCTCAGAAACAGGGACCATCTTAATCACCATGTTCTTTGTACTCTAGTCCAAACTGAGGGCATAAGAGGCTCTTAATAGCCATCCATTCCAAAATTAATGAATTGAATATGTCAGTAACCAATATCTATGGATTTTAGAAAATTTTAGACTTCTAATATATTTAGATGTTACTAGCATCCAGCATTTCAAAATACACAAAGCATTAGAGACTACTAGAAGTACTTTTAAAATACATGCTACTATTGATAATAAATGTTTGTAAATCCATTCTATTCTACATTAGATAGAATTAGAAGGTATGAACAGTATGTAGTATATGTTATAAATTAGAACATTTTACAGTTTATTTTAAACTCATGGGTCCAAATAGTTTGACTTTTGCTGTGGTAGAAAATCCTCAGGCATAGTATCTGTGATGGGGTTGAGATTTGGGCTGAAAGAGCATGCATGAGAAGTCCAACTCTCATACATCACTGATCTCTCTCTGAGCATGGACTGTCATCAGTGAGACATGCAGAAGATTGGTCAGGAGCTGTCACTCATTTTCACTGTGGATTGTTGGAGTTAACAAAATTCTGAAAAAGAAGAAATACTCCTGACTTCCCTAAAACACAAATTATACAAAGAAGAAAAGCAAGTTGTTTATGACCTAGAGGAGAGCATCCAAACTACAAATCTGGTTAAGAGCTAGCACCAGCTTTGCCAGAATCTTTAACTTCCTCTGGCCTACCACTCATGAATAATGACTGTGGGACAGGTATATTGCACACATCCATCTGGTTTTCCAATTTATTTGTCAGCTTGGAGGCAAAGGATCTGGTATGACTTGGTAATAGACTTTCATCAGAATAGAACTTTTCTTGAATTACTTTGACAGCAAATATTTTTAAACTAGTAAGAGTTCTCTTTGTCATTGCAGGAAAAAAGGCACTGAGCTCTGTCTATGAGTATCCTGTAACCCTAAGTTGATGATAACTTAAAACTGAGGCATAGAACACATTATATCTGGATGGGGAATAATCTTCAAGTACACAGTCTTTATTTTCCTCTGCTGGAAATAAAATGATTGCCCTGCTCAATTGTGAGAATTTTGCCATTGTAGAATAAGTTGATCATGAAGGCTCAGCACGACAAATGAATCTGAAAGTCTTATGTGCCCCTGGAAATGGAATGATGGATCAGTATATATCACAGAATTCCAATTTTATTGTCTCACGCTTTGAGAGTCCCTGAACAATCTCATTTCCTTTTCTCATTTTTAATATCACATAAGTGCATATTTTTCTTAAGATTATGCTATATCTGTTGAATTCATCTTTATCTTAGATTGTTAAATATACTTCGTATATTTGAGTGTTTAAATATATTTTATATACAATTTGGTCACATGTTGAACAATTAGATTTCTAATTAAAAGTGATAACAGACAAAATTAAGAGACACTAAATAAGTTAAATTCACAAGTAGTTACTAAATGAATTACTAAGTAGATTGCTACCTAAATTGACAGATATGTAGTTACTACATTGCTAAATTGGCAAAATTAAGATACACTACATAAGAAATAAACAAAATGCCCCAAATCTCTAAGGCAAATGTTATTTATGTGATTCTTATTGGATTATACATTTATTGAAGCAGTTAATAAGTAAGTTTTTTCCCTCATTTGTTAAGCAGATATGATATGCTTAGAATATTTCTAGAGCACAGGGAATATTATATCACAGTTTGCTACTAGTATTATTATGCTTTTATCATCTTAAGATAAGCAATGAAATTCCCCATGAAATATTTTGTTCTTTGAATAAGATTTTTTATCAGCAACTTAGACATTATGTATGATCAAAAACACTAGCTACTGGCCAGTATACCACACATAATTTCAACTTATAATTTATTGAACATTTTAATTGCCAAATACTTGGCTAAATGTTTTACTAAACTATTTTACTGATTTAATCCTCACAAGAACCCAAATGAGAGATATTTATTGGCCTTGTTTTATAGCAAAAGAACGTAAGCAGAAGTAAAGTAATATGCCCAATAAATGAATTTATAAAGCCATGGTCCTGGCACTCAAATCTATATTTTCAACCATGACCTCTTTGATATCTCTATGGGTTTATATAAGCTTATTCTGATGTTGATTAAACAATATGGATCTAGGAAGTTGATCAGCTTATTATAATTTAATTCAGCAATTACTGATTGAGACTTTACAGTGGCCAATCAATAAACTGGACTGTATGCATCAATTATATCTCACCTATGCCTTGTACTGTGGTCAGCATTTGGAGAGGCATAAAGCAATTTGCGATTGTGCCTCTGGACATTCAAGCTGTGAAATAGCTTAAAATTTCTCAGGACATTTAGCCTCAATAACATAAGAGAATTCCCTTGCATATTTGAATTAGTCTTAGGCCTAACATACAATGCATGCATACCTTCAGGCAAGTCAGTGACACTGGGATATAAATGCTTCAGTGATATTTCCTCATCTATGATATTTCAATAAGTATACCTCACTAGTTGACTTACATTGAAGGCATATAAAAAAATTTACCTGTAAGGGCCTAAACTTGTTGCAAATTTCTGAATCTCTCTGTTAGGAAACAATCTAAGAGTACCTTGAGAAATTGCTGTGTTCTCCAATAGAGATAATAACTATGACTCAGGCTCTATGCTCTCCTAGGAGCCATGCAGAGTGAGTCTTTAGAGAAAAGATATGGGCTGAGCAAATGAACAGTGTCTGCCTGCAAATGCAGTGCTGAGTCTTGGTGCATCCCTGTGTCGATGTAGTATTGCCTGAGTAACAGATGAGCTTGGAGCTGAGCTGTGAACACATACTATCATTGAGATTGTTAATTTTTAGTTTATCCATTTTGCATAGCACTGTGTTTTGTTCTCAGAGAGACATTTTATGAAGAATATTGGCAAATGAGATGTGCCCAAAGGAAGATGACAAGGCTCTGTGAATCATGTCACACAGAACATGACTGGGCTCTCTGGGTTTGTTTCGCCTGAGGAGAACAGCATGAGGCACATCTCCAGGATCCAGACATTTGAAGGATGTGTCATTTAGTCTTGAGTGACTCCAAGAAGCAAATAACAGGGAACCATTTTTTTTATTCAATGTAATAAATGTTGCCAGCAATCTCAGTTGTCCTAAAAAGGTGGCAGTGAGTTCCTGTCATTGAAAATTCCAAATTTATTTTATTTATGGTGATACCTGTCACACTCCTCTCTTCTCAAATGATGTAGTAGAACCATAGAGAAGTTGTGTATCCTTAATGCCATGGTGAACCAGGCCTCATGTCTTCTTTGCTTAGTGTCTTCCCAGGACAGCTCAGGTATAGCAGCACCATGCCAGGTTCCCAGTAGCACAGCATCATAAAACAGAATTGTTAGAATGTGGAAAATAATTACCTCTATGAAGTCTATTTCTTCTCAGGTGTTGTGCTTCTAACTTGGGGATTTTACTCATATATTTTTTAATCTTTCTTCAAGAGGGAGTTTTTATTTTATATAAATTCATTTCTGATATGTAAGTGTTGTACTATTATTCAACTTGGAGAATTTGTGATGCTCTCAAAGAAGCAGTATCAATTCCTCAGGAAGGTAAACACTGGCAGGAACCAGGGATCATTCTATAAGCCGTTTTAGGACTCAAACAGAAATGGCCTCTTTTCTGGCTACAAGGAAGACTACCACTCTCAGGGATATTGTCATAAAATCATTTCAAAACAAAGTGATTAGATGAAAATTGGACTGATGTAGAGGGAGGGAGAGTCATCCAGATCAGTTCATTGTCTTAAAAGCCTACTATGTCTGATTGTACAAGATATAATGATGTAAAAGAATTCATTTTCAACTTTCATTGCTGTGGTGGTTTGAGTATGAAATGTCTTCCAGAGCCTCATCTATTTATGAGCAAGCTTCATACTTAATCCACAGCTGATGGAGCCTTTGGAAAGTTGAGCCTTGCTGTAAGAGATGTATCACTGGGGACAGACCTCAAGATTTACTACAGCAATCTTCTAAGTGTTCAGAGCTAGTTCACTTTTGCTGCTATTTCCAAGTGATGTGAAAAGATGTGATGCCTAGCCTCTCTCTGCTCTGCCATCCTTTCCCTGCCATGATGAAACTTCCCCTTGAGACTAAAAGCTGAAAAACCCCTTTCCTCCCATTAGCTGCTTTTCACTGGGTGTTACACCCCGGAACAAATAACTAACTGCTACAATTCATTTGACAAAAAACATATGATTACTAGCAACACACAAGATCCAAAATAAAATCTCCCTGACTTGTGAAACATAGTTAATTACAAGCTTAATGTGTTTAAAATGTCACTTAAATTTAGTTCTAAATAAGTGGAATACCAATACTACAATTTTAAGATTGATAACACAATTGCTACAACATTTAATGAGTAAAAATTTTGTAATAGGCTATGTGGTAAACATTTTAAGTTCATTAGGTCATAATTGATGAGCTAGATATTGTTCACTTTATTTATTATGTGCTTTATAACCCAAATTTTATGAAATAAAAAACTCTTTTTCAATTAGATTAAGTGTAAAAGTAATAAAGTGGGGAATCAACCAAGCCAGGATCCAAACCAGATTTGCCTGAGCAGGAAGAATGTAAGATGGAGACAGAATGAGAAACAACCCAAGCATACAGGAAGGATGTGCAGGGGAAAATAATTGTTTTTGCAAAAATTAACTTTCATTTGATTTAAACTGCCTTTTGATGCATTTGTTATAATACACCAATCATACTATTTATTTGCAGAAATAATTTCTTCCATCATTTTTTTCTTTCTTCTGTATAATGCCTGGGGACTTAATTTGGGCTTTGTTTCATGCTAGGCAAGAGCTCTACCATTGAGCTCTCTTGTCATCTGTGATGGTTTATGTTCTCAACTTGACAGGACCTAGAATCACATGTGAGGGATTATGCAGATTAGGTTAGTCTCTGTGAATATATAGTAGAGATATCTTGATTAGGCTAATTAAGATAGTAAGAACTGCCTTAACGGTGAAGGCCATTCCATGGTACTGGGTCCTGGACTATATGAACAGGAGAGAGCTGGCTGATCAGTAGTGATAATTGCTATGTACTTCCTTATTGTGTACTGAATGTGACCAGCTGCCTCAAGCTCCTATTGCCATGCCTTTCCTGCCATGATGAATTATAATTCAGAAACTGGAATAAACTTATCTTTTTAAACTGATTTATGTTGGATATTTCATCCCAGTAAAAAAAAAAAATGTGGACTAATGCACCATCCTTTTTACATTTATTTTAAATTTTGAGACATGGTTTCACTAAGATGCTCATGAGGGCCTTACACTCACTCTGTAGCCTAGATTAACCTTGAACTTGTGATTTTCCTGGCTCAGTATCTGGGATTACAGACATGTGCCACTGGGCCTCTTTATGTCATTCTTGAGTCATTCTGTTTTTAATTTTTATTTATTTATTTGTTTGTAGGCAGAGAGAGAGGAGAGAGGGAGAAAGAGAGAGAATGGGTGTGCTGGTGTCTCTAGTCACTTCAAATGAACTCCAGATGCACATGCCACTTTGTGCATATGGCTTTACATGGGTAGTGAGAAATCAAACCCAAGTCATTAGTCTTTGCAGGCAAGTGCCTTAACCACTATCTCTCCTAGACATCTTGGTTAATTCTTTTTTGCTTTTTATCAGTCATAGACATACTCAGTATATAAACAGCACATGTTGGTACCATCCTTACCCTCATCTCTGCCTGCCCCTCCAAAGGAGCCGTCTTCATTGGGGATGCTGGTTATCCTCAGAGGGATTGTAGGTCAGGGATCGTGGGGTAGCTAGCCATCAATTACAGAACAAAGGCAATGTCTCTTGGCGCAGTGTCCCAATGTGTGGCCCTAACCACTTTTCTGTTCCCTCTTCTACAAAATTCCTTTAGCCATATTGGGTTTGTTTTAGGTCTACTTCAGTGATGGGCTCTTAGGAGCCTCTGGATCTCTGGTTTGGTAGGAGTTGAGTGTCCTCAGTGTATATCTCCTTTACCCTTGTGCTGGTACCAGGCTCACCAAGAAAACAGTACTTTTTGCTCATTTCTCCAATTCCTCTATGGTTTCACATGGGGCCCTGGTGAAGTGGTATGGGCTGTTTCTCTCCTCAGATCATTTCACCATGCATTACACTCAAATCCAAATGGATCAAAGACCCCACTCCTATCTTAAAAAAAAGAAGCAGATTCTCCAATGGAGACTGAAGTTAGCACAGGTTGAATGGGATGACAACCATTGTCAGTTTAGTGAGAATTTAATGGGTGTAGGCCTGTTTGTAGCCCAAGATTGTCTGTCTGTAATTGGGTGAGTTCACTGAGTATGATCTGTTATACCATTTTTCTACAAATTTCATTGTGTCATTATTTTTTCTAACTGCTGAGTAGAATTCCATTGTGTAGATATACGAAAACTTGGTTATCCATTCATCCAGTGATGGGCATCTGGGTTGATTGGAGTTTTTACCTATTATCAATTGAGCAGCTATAAACATGGTTGAGCAAATATCTCTAAACTGAGGCATGGAGCTTTTAGGATAAATGCCCAGTAAGGGAATAATTGGGTGTGTTGGTAACTCTATAGTCAACCTTTTTAGAAGTCTCCATATTGCTTTCCATCATGGTTATATCATCTTACATTCCAACCAACAATGAATGAAGTTCCTATTTCTCCATATCCTCACCAATATTTGTTTTCATTTAATTTTTTAATGTTTACTATCCTTACTGGGGTAAGATGGAATCTCACAGTTGTTTTAATTTGCATTTCCCTGATGGTTAGAGATGTTGAACGTTTTCTTAACTGTGTGATTGCCATTTGTATTTCTTTCTCTGAGAACTGCCTGTCCAGTTCTCTGCCCCATTTTGTGAGTGGGTTGTTTGAGTTTTTTGGTTTTTTTTTTTTTAATTGTTTAGGATTTTGAATTCTTTGTAGATTCCCACATTCTGTGGGTAGTCTAGTGGTTCTTCTTATTGTATGTTCATCTACTTTTCAGCTTCATGAGATCCTAATGGTTGAGTGATTGTTTAAGTTCCTGAGCTACTGGGGTTTTGTTAAGGAAGTCTTTTCCCACTCCTATATTGTGGAAAGTTCGTCCTATTTTTTCTTCCAGTAGTAGCAGAGTTTCTGGTCTTATATTGAGAGCTTTTATCCAGTTGGACTTGGTTTATGTACATGAAAAGATATGTGGTTCTAAGTTCATTTTTCTCCATATGGTTATCCAGTTTGTCCAGCACCATGTATTAAAGATGCTGTCTTTTCTCCAGTCTACATTACTAGGGCCTTTTTCAAAGATCAAGTAGGTATAGTTACTTGACCCAAAGTCCAGATCTTCAATTCTGTTCCATTGGTCTATATTCCTATAAAAATAAAATGCCAGTACTATGCTCTTTGTTACTATGGCTTTGTAATATAGCTTTAGATCAGGTATGGTGATGCTTCCAGAGGTGTTCTTTGTTTTCTGAGAATATGCTTGGACATCCAAGACTTGCTGCCATTCCATGTAAATTTTGAAATCATTTTTTTTCTATCTCTGTGCAGAATAATGCTGGGATTTTTAATATTGCATTAAATCTAGGATTGCCATTTTTTGTAATGTTTTGAGTAATTATTAATGGTCTTGTAAATCAATGTGATTAGCTTGATTTTCTCTATTTCTGACTTTTTTCTTTATCCAGCAATGCAACAAGATTTGTTTTGGAAAAAGTCTTGCCAAAAGATCCAGGTAAATATGAAACTCCCAATATTCCTTTGCTTGCCTTCTGAGTGTTGAAATTATAGGCACATGAGACCACCACACCTTCAACAATTCTTGAGTGTGTGTGTGTATGTATGCATGTCATGGAGCATGTATGGAGGTCAGCAGACAAACTCAGATGTTGGCCCTTGCCTGCCACCTTGTTTGAGGCAGGGTTTCTCATTGTACACTGGTGCATTAGCTAGGCTAGCTGACCCTTGAACTTCAGGAATTCCCTTATGCTTTACTCCTGTCTTGCTGTCAGCATGTTGGGATTACAGACACCTATTACAGTGCCTATCTTCTTACTTGGGTTCTGGGCTTGGGAACTAAGGTACTCATACTTGTGCAACATGTATTTCACCCACTGAGCCTTCTCCTCAGCTCTTAGCAAATCTTTGCTGACCATGTTCCAGTCACCTGTATCAGGCATGCAAAGTATAATGGAGAGAAAAAACATATAAGTCTTTCCTCTCCTTGGTCTATCTACCTAACATAAGAGAAGATAACAGTTAAATAATTACACAAATAAATTACTACAAACTGAGGTGCACATAGTAGACATGATAGAAAAACATGATATACAATAGTATATGGTAAGTGTGTGAGTCCATCTGAAAACAAAACCCTTGCTGGAGAAGAGGAAGAATAGAATAGACAGTAGAAGCTAGGAGAGGCATTGGTGGGAATGTCAGTCCCTCAATGCAGGGGGTGGGGGATGGCTAGGTTTGTTTGCTAAGTCCTTCACATTAGAGTAAAGCACCAGAGGAGCCTGTCTGTCTGCTGTGTTATATCATTGGCTGGGAGTAACTCTGGCAAGTGAGGCTTCAAGGAATAACACCAATGGTGTCTATTCTTTCTGCACAGAGAGCTCAGAGGCAAATTATCCTGGTGATCATGGCAGGAAACAACATGGGTGATCAAAACAAGTTTCTCTAAGGCACTGAGTTACCTGAGTCTGAATGACAAGGTATTGCCACAAGGACAATGGGATGTGTATAGAGTCAAATTTATGAGGTTTGAAGTGTTTAAAATAGTTTGAGCTCCACATGGGCTCTCTGTGACTCCCCAGAACAAGAAAATATGAGGTAGAGGAATGCATTTAGATAATGTGTACAACACTGAAGGATTTCTGAATCCTAAGAGAAGAATATATCTAGAAGCTATCAGAATATCAGTATTCATAGGCTTTGACTTAGTTATTATATTGTTAGTGAACTACATGTTACTTTGCTTATTACCACCTGTCTGTAAAGTTAGGATTATATCATTAACTCATGCACATTAGTGATTAATGAGTGTGAATTAGTAGGTGATATTGCATTAGTTCACTCAGCATATCATTTTCCCCCACATGATGCAGTTTCATTAAACTGACCATAGGATAACCACAAATAAATTTATGTCCCCTTCTGGGTATGAGCTATTTTTGAAACATCAGAGTCAGTCAGTTAATAAGAATAAAATCATCCATCTGGCTTTTGATATCCCTTGGTGTGTCATTCATTTCTGAAAATGTGTTACTTCTGTGCCCTTGTGGACAAGTTCATTAGGTCCAATGCCATGGTCAATGCTGTCTGTAATTGATGTCTAACTAGCTTCAGAATGAATATTTTTATGTATAAATCCTTTGGCTTTTTTCTAAATCAGAATTTAAGAAACACATATAACATAACTTCAACCATAATTGTGAAAGAAACAAATTAAAGTCAGAAAAGTTTATTGACAAATTTCCATGTGTAATTTAGTCATGTGCAGTATTTGGGATTCATCTGGTGGGTTTCATGATGAAAACTAGTGTATCTTAAAGAATAAGTCAATCTGGAGTCTCATGTGTGAAGAATGGTATCATACATCCTTAACTTGATAAGCAATGAAAACCAGCTCCAAAGAAGGAGGGTCTTTATATCTTGAATCTCTAGTACAGTGCTCTCTGTATTTGAAAGCAATGAGTGACTATCCAACTTCTGGTTGAACTGTATGTCTGCATTTGGTCTCCACATGGACTAGAGCAAAGCATCTGCTTACTGAAGACCTTGTGTTCTTTTTTATTTAAGTCCCATTGAATCCCTACCTTGCTTTACACCTGCCAGTCTGCCTCCTGCTTGATGGGCTTCAGTCTTGCCACAAAAGAAATTACTTTAAGTCTCCAAATCCTGAGCATACTAGTTACTAACTTAAAATTATGTAACATCCCTGCAATGCCTTTTGGCTAAAGTCTCAGTTCCTTAACATGAAACCAGCCTTTCATGATCCAGTTCTTGTTTATAATTCCAGAGTCCCTTCTTGCAGGCCATATTCCCAATGTTTCAACCACAGAGATCCCTGATTTTCTGTCTGCACCTCCATCCCCACATGGTCCACCTTACCTGGAAAACAGACCAGTCTTTAGAGTGAGGCTTGACTCTTTTCTCATAGAATGCGCTTTATTTATACTGACTATTTTGTCCAACCTTGACTACATGTCTGACCATAGTGTTTTCTCATTTGGCTTTCTTACTTTAGAGCTATCATTCAAAAAACAGTGCACCAACTTAAATGTAGAGTTTAGTGAATTGAATTGTAGTAAAAAAAACAAAAAAAAACTACTTCCATTGGCAGTTTTTTCTTCTTTCAATTGCATCAAGCCTGTGGTGGTTTGTTTCAGGTGTACCCCATAAACTCATGTGTTCTGAATGCTAGGTCTTCAGTTGGTAGCGATTTGGGAACTGGAGCCTCCTGGAGGTGATGTATTGTTTAGGGGCAGGCTTATGGGTGTTATATCCAGCTTCCCCTTGCAAGTGTTTGGCACACTTTCCTGCTACTGTTGTCCATCTGATATTGGCCAGAAGGTACTGTTCACCCTCTGCCGCTTTTTTCCTCTTCCACAATGGAGCTTCCCCTCTAGTCTGTAAGCCAAAATAAACCCTTTTTCTCATACGCTGATCTTGGTTGGGTGTTTTTTGACAGCAACATGAAGCTGACTGAAATAAACCCCTTATGTTTATTTGTCTGTTCTAATATTTCATGTAAATGAAATTATATAAGCATGCTCTTTCTTAGGCAGCTTCATTCACATTGTGTTCTATTTTCAAGTTCATTCATGCTTTAGTTCATATCAAAACTCTACTCCTTTGTGTAGACAAATGACTTTCTACCATATAATGTACCATATTTGTTCACTCATTCATCAGCTGGTAGAAATTTGGATTGTTTGTAATTTTAGTTCTTTTGGACTGTACTATTATAAATACTCATGGAGAGCTCTTTTGAGAACTATGTTTTTCTTTCATTTGAGCAAGTACCTTGTAATGGAATCACTGTCTCATGGAAAATTTACATTTAGCCTTTTGAAGAACAGCTAAACTTATTTACATAGCAGCTGCATGTTTTTGGATTCCTGATGGCAGTAGGGAAGGGTTGCAATTTCTCCACATCCTCAAAATTTGTTTTCTTTTAATTTTTGTTACATCCATCCTGGTGAATATGAAGATTTATTTCACTGTGGTTTTAATTCATACTTCTCTAATGACAAGCAATATTTAAAATCTTTTTGTGTGCTCAGTGACCATCTGTAAAAGTTTTATTAAGTCCTTTGCCAAATTTTTAAATCAGGTTGTTGGCTTTTACTTCTTGATTCATCAATTGTTAATTATATATGGATATATGATTTTATCAATATATAACTTCAATGTTTTCTCCATTATGTGGGTTGTATTTTTACTTTTTTGATAGTGTTCAAAGTACAAACATCTTTAATTTTAACGGAATTTAGCTTGATTTTGTTTGGTTGCTTATATCTTGATCACCACAATGAACACACATTAACTTTAATCCAAGGTCGTGAAACCTACTCCTACATTTTTACCAATAGTTTTATACTTTAGGTGCTATTTAGGTTCCTGATACATCTTGGGTTACTCTTTATGTGTGATGTAATAAGAGGTCTAAATTCATATTGTTTTTCAGATGGCTAATCCATCTTCCCAATGCCATTTGTATAAAAACAATTTATTTTCCCATTAAACTGCCATAATAAAATGTCAATAGACTTCATGTAAAAGACATTATGCACACTAATTTCTGTTTTATGGGTATGTATGCATATGTATATTTGATTTTATTAACTGAATTTGGATAAGAATTATGTTGAACCTATAGATTAGCACTGATGCTATTCTTCTAATCTAGAACCATGGAGTGCTTACCAGTATCTAATTTTTTAGTTCTTTCAACAATGTTTTCTAGTTTTCAGATTACAAGTTTCATACTTCTGTTAAATTTATTTCTATCTTCTTATTTTTAGTACTACTGTAAACAGAATTGTATTTTTGATGTTGATTGCAAATTGTCTTGCTAGGGTATAGAAGTACAATTGAATTTTATATATTGACTTTGAATCCTAAACTCTTGCTCTTTTAGGGTTTACATCTAAAGATAATTGAACATCCAATTTATTATTTCAATTAATTTGTGTGTGTGTGTGTGTGTGTGTGTGTGTGTGTGTGTGTGTGTGTGTTTTACTTAGTATAGGCCATATGTAAGAGTATATCTTACACAAAATCATTTTCTTTCTAATCTTGAGGACTTTTTATTTATTTTTTTCCTGTGTAATTGCCCTTGACAGCACTTTCAGAACAACACTAGAAGTAGACACCCTTTCTTTGGTCTTGATACCAGAGGGCCTTTTCTTTATTTTTTCTTGTATAATTGCCCATGATAGAACTTTCAGAACAACGATGGAGGCAGACACCCTTTCCTTGATCTGGATGCTGGAGAGAACCCTCCACATTTTTACCAGCATATGTCAGGTGTGGATTTTCTTGCTTGCTAACGATTAGAACTACATGTACTATGTTTTGGACTTTCTCCCTTGCACACCTCCTCTCCATCTCTTTGTGTGAATTGTAGCTGCTAACTGCCACTTATCTGCTTCTGAAATGCCCACTTGCCTGCTTGCTTGGCTCTGCTTATCACTGAAACTATAAATTGGAAGGGCACACAGTGCTGGGGACCGGAGATCTTCAGGAGCTATCCTGACTATGAACCACATGTGAGTATATCTCATTTCCACCCAATCTGGTGTCAGGTCAATCTCTGGAGGGGCATCTCCCATATCATCATGATGGCAAGAACATAAGACACAAGAACATAAGATCACATAACATGTGTACTTGGAAACAGAAACATGAATTCTGGTGTTCCACTTGTTTCTTATTTCTATTTGGTCCTGGACCCCACTTTGGGAAACAGCTCCACCTGCATTGAGTATGGGTCTTCCCATCTCAGTTAAGACTATGTAGAAAGTCCCTCACACATTTGCCCAGAGGCCTGTCTTCTAAATGATTCTAGATCTTGTGAGTTTGACAATCCTTAGCATCACAATATGGATGCAAAAATCTTGAACAACATGCTAGCAAACTGAAATAGCAATGTGTTAAGATGATTATACATGCAAATAGGTAATATTTAGCCCACATATTTAAAGTAATACAAAAGAGGTTGCCATAGCAGCTTCAGGCCATTTTTCCTAGCAACTTTCTCATTTTCCTTTATTCTGCCACAGTGATTCCCGTCATGATGGACAGCACTCTCAGTGAACCAAAATAAATCCTTCCTTCCTTAAATTACTTTTGTCAGGCTTTTTGTCACAGCAAGAAGAGTAACTAAAACACATATGCATTCAAAACATTGAACCTGGGCATTTTGGTGTGGACCTGTAATTCCATAGTTTAGGAAATAGGAGGAACATAGGTTCAAAGGCATCAACTACATAGTATATTCAGGGCCAGCATGGGTACATGAGACACTGTCAAAAGAATGAAAGAAAGACAAAAAGAGAGACTTTGAAGATGGCTCAGAAGTTAACGCCACTTGACTGAGAAGTCTACTGGCCATGGTCTAATTTCCCAGTACCCACATAAAGCCAGATTCACAGAGTGGCCTATGAATTTGGAGTTCGTTTGCAGTAGTAAGAAGCCATGGTACACCCATTCTCCCCATTCTCTCTCTCTCTCTCCCACCTCTCCTTCCAAATAAGTAAATAATTTTAAACAATGAGAAAAGAGAGAGTGAGAGAATGCGTGTGCCAGAGCCTCTAGCCGCTGCAATCGAACCCCAAACATATGTGTCACCTTGTGTGCACACGTCACATTGTGCGTCTGGCTTACTTGGGTACTGGAGAGCCAAACCTGGGTCTGTAGGCTCTGCACACAACAGTCTTAACTGTTAAGCTATCTCTTCATTCCAATAAATAATTTTGTAAAAGAAAGATTTGTCTGTAATGTAATTTGTTTTATTTTTGTAGTCCTTGTCTGGTTTGTTTTTCAATATAACACTGACCTTATAGGATCAGTTTTTTAAGCATTTGTGAAGAATTAATTTTTATTAAAAAAATTGTTATAATTTATAGTGACTGATTTTGGCATTTTCTTCATGAGATTAATTTTTATTTTATTTTATTATTTATATATTTAATTATATTTTATGTGTATTCATTACTTATATTTGTTTTCTATGCATCACATGTCCAGACTTATTTTCTTACATAATTTTTATTATGATTATTTTTTTTAGGAAATAGCTCATTCTGTAGGCTATCCAATTCTTGAATAGATTCACAATAATATAACCTTAAAATCTTTTTCTATTTAGGTAATTTCTGTTGAGATATTCAGTTTTTAATTAATTCTGTTATTTTTAAAAAAATATTTTATTCATTTATTTGATAGAGAGAGAAAGATAAGTCATGCCAGGGCCTCCAGCCACTGCAGATGAACTCCAGATGCATGTGCCCCCTTGTGCATCTGGTTTACATGAGTCCTGGAGAATTGAACCAGGATCCTTTGGCTTTGTAGGCAAATGCCTTAACCACTAAGCCATTATCTTCAGCCCCCATACTGTTATTTTGTAAATGGAGGATTCTAGAAAGAGTCAATCTATTTAATCTATTTCTCAACTGTTAATCTTTATAAAGAACAAACTTGATTATTTATTTGTTGATTTATTTAGTAGTTTGTTTAATCTTTCTCATTTCTTCCTTAGCGTTTGTCATATATTTGCCTTAGTATTTTTATTTCTCAAGGTGAAAGTTATTGACTTATAATATTTTTCTTTAGGAATATAGCAAACACAAGTATTAATTTTCCTCTTAAGAAATGTTTTAGCTACGTTTTTACTGGTGATAATGTTGTGCTTACATTTTCAATCATTTCCAAATATTTTATGATTTATTTTCTGTATTTTTTGGCTCATGTTATTTGTGGATATATTATTTAAATCCATGTATTCATGAATTTACCAAACTTACTACTGTTATTTCTTGTAACTTCAGCCTAATAATTTCTGACCTCTGCTCTGGAGCTGAGTGTTAGCCAGTGGCCCAATCCTCCCAGAGGATCTCTCACATTGGGAGTGTGGTGCCAGTAGTCCATGGTCATATTTCCTCTTCAGTATGAAGTCTCTGCTTACAAACTTGAGTTTGGATTAGGGTCCAGTATAGTTAGCCTTCTGTTTTAGGAGGAGAATTTCCATCCTATGTATTGGGAGTTGGGATGAGGTAGACAAGTAGACTAAGATCTTGTCTCCCAGGAAGAAGCTGTATGCTGACTATGAACTGTCTGGAGAGAGTGCTGTGTCTCAGCCATACTGGGATGAAGAAGAACTTCTATCATACTGAGCAGATATGCAGGAGGAGAAAAAAGAGCTCAAATGTTATAGATCCTTATTATTGCAGTAAGGTAGATTTTGGTGAATAGATGTCTTCCCATTGGTGTTATGCTTTTAGAGCATTCTCCTGGCCATAGATATATAGGTAGGTCTTAATTGCCAGAGATTTTGCTGTCCCTAGAAAATCAAAAACTGCACAAGATACAGTAGGTACTAAAAAGTGAGTATATCTCTACTAATTCTTCCCCAGAGGAACAGCCCTTCTAAGTGAGGCCCATAAATTTCATATTTTTATATCTATCATTTAGCAGGACCACTTTAAAATTAAGTATTTAATAAATGAAAAAAGTTAAGCAGGAGGAAGGGAAAAAAAAGCTTATATAAAGAGAAAACTCTTTCCCTTGCTATCTTCACTTTCACATCTGCCTTCTCCTGACCCCAATCCAAAAATTCCATCCCAGCTTTCCCATCTGGCTTCTTATTGTTTGCTCTCTGTAATATTTTTATAATTATAGTATTGTTGGTCATTAACAACCTAATTAAATTACTTTATGTACAAAACTTCCCTAAGAGTAGCATTTATTTAATTTAGAGAATAATATAATGCCTGAACTCAAAGAAGTCATTAGAACGAAGGTTTCTAATAATCTAATAGGATGTTAGGAACCTATTTCTTAAGTGGGTATTCTCTGGCCCTCACTCTCCTCCCCTTCTGCTTGGCTTGATGAGCCATCTGCACCCAGTTATTACACAGGGCAGTCACCCAGGAATATACTAAATGAACAAAGTAGGCTTTGGAAAAGCTATTAAGTTCTTCACAGCAAATTATTTATTCTCACTTAAGTAAATCTTATCTTTTCTACATTCTCTGCATCTTTCTGAGCACAGATTTCCCCACCCCAAAGTTGGTGATATATTGATTTGTATATTCCCAATAGTTTGATAAATTAGTCATATCCCATATGTAAAATGCCCCTTTGAAAGATAGCTGCAATAGATAGTTTCTATAAATCAGCTGATACTTGGGATCATAAGTTTAAAGGATAAACAAAATTCCTAACTAACATGCAGCTATGAGGATGGGGTATGCACGTGTGTGCACACATACAAACACACACTCAGAACTTGGAAATAAACTTGGTGAGTAGTATCAGACCAGAGGTGTTATAAGGCTGAGAAAATATTCCTTACACTAGAAAATTCAATAGCAATTCACTGAGATTTAATAGTAATTATTATTTTTTCTTTCTTTTTTTTTGCCAAGGGGGGGTAGGTTCGAGGTAGGGTCTCACTCTGGTCCAGGCTGACCTGGAATTAACTCTGTCATTTCAGGGTGGCCTTGAACTCATGGCAATCCTCCTACCTCTGCCTCCTGAGCACTGGGATTAAAGGCGTGCACCACCACACCCGGCTATAATTACTTTTCTTAAAGGATTATGGGAGTTTCTTCTTTAAGTGTTATAGTTTTAATTTTAATGATACCAAGTGTAGTGCCTATAATTTCTACTTTGTTGTGAGCTTATCTAACTCTATTCAGTTTAACCTCATATATTTTTCTGCCATGAATATTTATTTGTCATTAAAGTTTTATTTTGGATAATTAGGGTTGTAGACATAATATGTAAAAAGAACTGGGTAGATATTACTTTCAGATAACAATAAGACAACCTGACATTTAACTTGGTCCATCAATATTAAAATAGACTGAATAATTATTACTATTTCAGGTAGAAAATATATTGGTATCTTTGGGTTCAATTTGTGAAATTTCAAGAATCATGTTTAATCATGAATCATAGTTGTATATCAAAAACATGTTACATTTTGATGAGTCAGGCTTTACTGAAGAATGCAAGGATAGCTTAACAAAAAGCAATCAATTAATGCCATTTATACATTATGAAATTAAATGAGAAATTATGAGTACCAGTAAATGTAAAAGAAATGCTAATTTTCATCACTTTCTAAAGGAATAACCTGATTTCCTAGAAAATAAATACATAGAAACTTCATAAACTATTAAGGTATATTTTTGCAATATATATGGGTGGGTGTATGTGTGTGTGTGTGTGTGTGTGTGTAAAAATCAATGACAAACACCAAAAGTATCACAATTATACTTAAGACCAGAGTAAAATAAATAGTGCACTTGCATATCTAGTTATTATTATGGCTCTTAAATGTTAGTATTAAGGAAAAGCAGGAATGATTTAATAATATCAGTAATTTTTACCATTTTCTGGTGCAAGAAATGTTAATACCAATATAAAATTTTTATATTTGTTGTATTTACAATTAATCATCAAAGACTGGTAATTTTCCATGAATCCATATAACCAATATACAAATAAAATAAAAACCAGATCTCTAGGAAGCTGGAAGACTGTCATTAAAATGCTTGTTGCATAATCATAATAAACTAAATTTTGCTTCCCAACACCTGCATGAAAGCTGGGTTTGGTGACATATGCTTCAGGCAGTGGAGACAGGATGGATCCTAGGGATTCCGGGGTAGTTAGTATAGCAGAATCAGTGAGCTCCTAGTTCTATGAGAGAACCTATAACAGTAACAACAACAACAACAACAACAAAAATTGTTAAAGAGTGACTGAGGGAGAAACCCAGTTTCAACCTCTGTCCTCCACACACATGCAAGCATACATTTGAGCACATACATGCAAACACCCATACACAAATGAATGCAAACTATACACATAAACACAGACACACTATAAAATAATAAATATACTGGGGAATCAAATCTGGGCCCTTAGGCTTCACATGCAAGCTCCTTACCTGCTGTTCTGTCTCTCTGGCCCTAGTTCTTCTTTTTTAATTGAGAGCTTCAATATATTTGCTCATGCTCCTGTCCCTTTATCCTCTTGTGTGCCCTCTCTCCCAACCCCCACCCCCGTGAAGACCCTACTCTTTCCTCTCTTTTATTGTCCCCTCTTTCCTACATGTCCAAATGTTGATGGGCACAGTACTGAGTTGGTTTTGTGAGGGTATCAATAACTAAAATGGGGTTATGAATGTATCATTTCATTTGAGAGGACAGAACCCCGAAAGTATACCTACACACCCTGTAGCTCTTACCTTCATTCTGCTCCTCCTTCCACAATGGTCCCCGAGCCTTGTCAAGTATAATAAAAATCTCCTTGAGTGTTGAACTCTCAGCAGCCACTTATTTCCCACTTTGAAATTTTGGTTCTCCTCAGTGTCTGTGACCATGTCCATAGAGTCAGTTGTCTGGCTACCAGTGAGAACAGTATTCATATTTGAACCTGGGTCCTTAGGCTTCACAGGCAAGTGCCTTAACAGCTGAGTCATCTCTTCAGCCCTTAACATTTTTTTTTAATTTAATAAAGTTTATTTGTTTGCATAAACATTATGCATACTTTTCTTGGCTCTATGTAGGTATTAGAAATCTGGACAAAAATAGCTTGCTGAAAAGGTACAAAGAACAAATTACACAAATTATTACATAGTTAGCACAAGAAAAAAGTTTATTTGAGAGAGTGAAAGACAGAGAGAAAGAGGGAGAGAGAAAAAGAAGGAATGGGGGCACCAGGCCCTCTTGCCACTGCAAACAATTGCTAGATACATACATTACTTTGTACATCTGGCTTTATTTGGGTGCCAGGGATTGAGCCCAGGACATTAGGTTTTGCAAACTACTTTAACCACTAAGTTATCTCCCCAGCTGTTATCCCAATATCTCAACTATAAGTCCTATATGAACATTTTATAGTCTCTCTCTCTCTCTTTCTGATACAAAGCAAATCTGTTCTTAGAAATGCATCATTAAGTGTCATTGTCATGTGCGAGCATAATACTGTGCACTTATACAAAACTAAAAGGTACAAATCACTAATTCAAATGGCTATGATACAATCAAGAGTCACAGTTTTTCTAACATGGGACACATGACTACTGCCCCCATAGCATAGCCTATTGTGAACCTCTCCTCCTATTTTATAAATAGGAGTGCTGGCCAAGAGATTACCCCTCATCTAAAGACATCCTATGGAGGTGGGAAGAATAGTTATCCCCTTGATGAGATGATGTATGTCTACCCCCAGCAGTTCTTCACTCTGAGCAGTTGCTCATAGACCCTCACTGCTGAGCTTCCCTGTGTCTCTTAGTTATAACTCAGAAAGCATAATTTATGCCCCCCTTTATTTCTGTTCTTTGAATGTCTGCTGAAATGGTAACTATGTTTTCCCTGACACTCTGAATTTTTTTCATCTTTCTCAACAAATCTCTTTTGTCTTACTCTTCTTTGTTCTTTTGCCTGACTTTTCATGGTTGCTAGACAAAGAATTTGACAGTCTGAAAATCTGTGACAAGGATAGGAAAATGACTGCATTTCCATCTGTCCATTTATACAAAAGCATACAGGGAATTATGTGAATATGAGAGGTGTACATTTCTGACTTGGAATCCTTTCCAAGATATAAATATTGAAAGAAGAATCAGAAGAAAATATGTTTAGAGTGAACCATAGTTAGAGCACAAAGAATCAAAGTTAGGGGCATTTATGTAGTTAGTGTATATAAATGAGAATATTAAAAGTTTGTGCATCATGCCAGGTCTGCTGGTTCATGCCTTTAATCCCTGCATTCAGAAGGCAGAGGTAGGAGGATCACCCGGAGTTCGAGGCCACTCTGAGACTACATAGTGAATTCCACGTCAGCCCGGACTAGAGTGAGGTCCTTCCTCAAAAAGCAACAACAACAACAACAACAAAAAATTGTGCGTCAAAGTGTTATTTGGGGAAGATCCTTGATGAAGAAGGATATTAAAGGAGAACGTGACTTTTTCCTTTTTACATTTATCTGTTATTTGTGTCTCTATAATGAGATGTACTCACTTATAAAATTGAAGAAAAATAAAACTAGGCAAACAATCAAACTTTCTCCAAGTAGAATATACTCAATAATTTTGGAATATCCTGAGGAAAAATGGTTATATTTGGGTTTCAGAGCACTGATTAACAAAAAAGAAAAGTAGTGACAAAGGTTTCAAGTAGAAATGTATTTAAAGATGAAACAAAAGCCAAGCCATTCATTTTATTGTGCTCTATAACATTGTTTTATAATTCAGAACATATATGTCATAGCTAATAATATAAATGTATTCAACTTTATTGGTTTCCATACAACCTTCTCTGAGTCCGATGATCTAGCTAATTGAAGCCATCTTTTGTGACTTGAGAATCAGAGCTGCTCTGTCCATGACAGGTCTTGAAAACAGAGGTGGAATTTGTTGTTTGATTGGTTCTAAAGAAACAGCACACTGGAGCTTGCAATAAAATAGAATGTCAAAGAAAACATATATTTGTTCACCACAGCAAATTGTTTACCAAACAAGTTAAGTTTGCTCTAGGTGGCCATTATTCTAAGGACACAGATTAATTTGACATAAAAGCAAGAAGAAATACTACAGCATGAAAAAGGATACAAAGAAGAGCTGGAGCTAGCCTCATAACTCATAGACCATAAGGCAAGATACTTTACTAAAGCACCTTTTTATTTATCAGGAAGGTACACATTGTTTTTTCTCAGTGTGTCCCCAGAAGAAAAATTGCTTTCTTCAAAGCAGTGCTGAAAGAAGCTTGAAAAATAGGGCCCTGAGCGTAATGGAAAGGCTTATGGTGATTATAATGCCCTTAAGTGTAAATCTAAACTAGAGTGAAGGAATGTTGTCATTGACCTTTTTGGAATTTTAGCCAGTCTTTTCATACTCTTCTGTCATGTTTTCTAGTTATTCCATTAACTAGAAAAGTAATGATTTGATGGGTTAGATGACTTGGCCATGGACATATTGAAGGTCTCTGGGAGATACTCACATGTTACTATGTTCAAAGCACCTAATTTATATTTGTGTATGTTGAATGGACTTTGGAATGTTGGAATTAGCACAGTGAAAAATGAAGATTAGATGTTTTTGGTTAATTTATATATTATCTTGACGTCCACTCATTCATTAGCAAACCTTTATGTATAGGCTTTCAGCTATGCCTATACTTATAACCTAACTACTAAGCAAACTCTCAAGCCTCTAGTTTATTTTTTAAATGATGCTCATAACCAAAATAAACAAATTCTTCCTTTATACTCCAAATGGGCATATATGTATGAGAGGTTGTGACTTAACCCGATTTGTGACTTAATTAGGTAAGCTTAAAAGAGGGATCATTTAGATTTTATTTCTCAACACCCATTCTGTGCAAGATTACTATATCCTTATTTAAAATATGTCAGGGGTTTTTAAAAGCTAAAACATGAGATGATATGATAAAATATTTTACCAATCTTTCTCTCCTCCAGCTTTCTATGTTTTGGTGCCATATTACTTTCTCAAGTATTTTTGGCATGGTGTGTGTGGGGAGGTGTGTGGCTGTGTGTGGGTATGTGTGGGTGTTGTATGTAGATGTGTGTGCAGATGTGGTGGTCCATGCACGTTCATCCAGAGGCCAAAGTAGAATGTCAAGTGTCCCCCTCTATCTCTCTCCCATAGTGTTTCCTTGACAGTCTCTCACTGAAGCTGGAACAGCCATTTCCAACCTGGCTGACCAGTGAGCCCAGGTTATTCTTTCATCTCTACTCTTCACAGAAATGTTGTTACAGGCATGCATGATTTTTTTTCCCTCCAGGCATAGTATGATACCATATTAGAGTGGATAATGCTTTGGTCCAATAGCCATGGCAACTTTGGAGCAAACCAATGCAGTGAGATCCAGGATTATGGCATGGCAATAGAACTATTGACTATCCCTTGTAGATGGAGGAGGGGGAAGGTCACAACACTCAGGATCCTAGCTATTATTACTTGCTGCCCTCTTTTCTCCATGGCTACAAGTAATATTGGGGGTGGAATGCTGTATTATATAGAAAGTTAAGTGAAAGTAGGACTCCATGAAGTGGCCTCCCTGATTTTTCCATCCAGAATTGATGTGGTGATATAACTGACTCTGTGTCACCCACATTCCTGTGACTAATCTCTCATTAATACCCTGTAAGTAACCCCAATAAACTCATTGGTTCATAAAACCAAATGGATTCCAACTAGTTCCCAAGAGGCTGTGTTCTCATAAAAAACAGTGACAAATTCTGGATAAAATGTTGAATTAGAAACTTCTTCTATGTAATGTGGGGAAGGAGAAGAGACAGACTATATTCCAAAAGCAGAAAAGAAGAGCATTAAAAATAATAAAGGAAATAATAGAACTACTGAAAAATACAAAGATATAGAAGGCCAACTCAACAAAAAGAAGGATGTCACATAGACCTCCAGATGTCTGTGTCTGCAGTCAGGGGAAGAGAAGCAGAATCTCTTTCCAAAAGAAAAGCCAGATAAGATTGGCATTCCCATGCACAGGATAAACCCACAGTCCTATAAGCTCTGAATCTAGTGGCAGGCTTTGGTAAGATTCTAACTGTGCCTATAGGATAGCATAGCAATGAGGGAGGGTTCCAGAGTTTTACTCTCCATGATTTGGAGTTTGTAAGACAGACACCATTTTGGTGTTTACAACTGAACTACCCCTATGACCCTGGGGACAGGGAACAGTCAAGTTAGATATATCTAAAGATATATACTGGTTAATGGCTGGGAAACATGCACAGAAAATGCAGAAAAATTCCCTGTGAGTTATTAAAGGAAACATTTTAGTCCAAGGGATAAAAGTAATTGAAAGTACATCTTAAACAGAAACAAAACACTAAGGACCACAATGTACCTACACTTGTACTGCTGGTGAAATATATTTTCATTTTCTTGGTAGCTTAAGGAATAGCAATCTAGGAAGTACTTTAATAGTTTATGGAAATTAAATGGCTTTGTCCTTACCTAAAACACTTCCTTAATTACACCCACTCATAAAGTACTAATTTTTTTATCTATATAGAAATAAATATACCTTTACATCTTAAAAATCATAATAGGGCACTGTAAATTCAAGAACAGCTATTACCATTTCTCATACTTGCTTTTCTATTAGCTCTTGCACAGAGAGCTCCTACAGTTTTAGTGCTAAGTGTTCAATTGAAATCTACTACAAGTTCAATTTCCCCCTAATCAGTAACAACATGCCCAAGAATTACCTCTGAAAGACTGCTGTGAGAGTCACTCTTGAACTCCAGGCATTAGGTGATAAATGAGAGCACAACGGCATGGGACTGTTCATAAGAAGAGTAGTGACATCAATTTCTCCCTCCAATTTCTTCTTTGGCTTTAAGTCTGCCATAGCTCAACACCACTTTCTCTTTGGACCATAGCCAAGCTGGAAGCTCTGCAAACTTGCTGAGGTTATGACTGCACCCATAATGGTCATTGACACGGAAACTTATTGCCATTGGTAGCAACTCTGGATTGGATCATTCCTTAGGTAAGCTCCATCCATGAGCTCATGCTATATGCTAGAGCTATAATTCAGTTTTCCTTTTCTCTCAGCACCACTTCTCAAATAGAATCTCAGCCAGCATCCATAGATTATTATCCATAAATTCCAATACCAGAGATGAGATAACCGTCAATGAGTTATTGATCAAGGAGACAACAGTGGACCCTAAAATAACATAGGCAATTGTCAATGCTCTTCTCCCTCTCCCTCTCTCTCTCCTCCCTAATTCTTTTATATTAGATATATTATTCCTCATTTTCTTAGTGGGCACTGACCTGTGACTCCCAGTACCAGCATGGGCCTATCATTCACAATGAGCTTTTGATCAAAGAAACCTACAAGGTTTCCTAAAAGAATGACAGATTTCTGTCAGAGTACTTGATGGCCCACCAAAGGTTGGTGGTAAGTTCCTATTGCTGAAAACACCATATGCAGCTGATATGAAAAATGGAACGGCATGGCTGGAAGCCTGGAGAGAGTCAGTACCCAGACAGTTAGCGTATCTAGTACCAGAAGGTGCTACATGGGCGACTGGGGGAAATAACCAATATCTCTCCAAGCAACTCATGGTCTAACCTACTTAGCAACAAATAACCAGTTGTGATGCCCACACAAGTGCAATAGTGGCACACAGCCATGATGGGGAACCAACTGCTCTTGATTTGGCTAACTGATACCCTCAGTGGTATAGGACCCATAGCTAGAACTGGGAAACAAGTCAGAATCATATCCAAACATAAACCCTCCCTCCAATATCAAGCTATCATCAATCATGGGCTAAAAGAGGACCTACACCTATAAAACTCTCTATTTAAAAAAGTAAGGGTTATTTCATTTGTCCTATAACTAACTTACTCTCTGTTGGAGAATATGCTTCTCTTTTTCAGATAGATGCAGATCCTAAGGAGAGAGCCACCCCATCATACCTCAAAAGGGCCCTGGCTGAAACTAAGGAAAATTAGTGAAACAAGCAAGGGTGCCTATTTCCTGATGAACCAGATACCAGCACAAGGGGGAAGGAGACCAATACAGAGAAAAATCAACTCCTCCCAAATCAGAGAGCCAGAGCCTCAGAGGCCCCAACACCTCATCACTGAAGCAGACCAAAAATGAACCCAACATGGCTCAGGGAAATTTTGTGGAAGAGGGGGCAGAATGTCAGAGCCACATGTTGGGTCAGGATATGCAGAGACATTTATCGTACCAATAACTGTGGGCTAACGCCACAAGGCATGACCCATATACCTCAACAAGGAGGGACCAATGGGGAGGGGGTAGATCATGGATGAGCCTAATAATGGTACCAAACTGCCTGTATTTGCTGAATAGAAAACTAACACACACACACAAAAAAAAAAAAATACATCAAAGAAAAAAAAGAGCCTGTGAGCTCCTCTCAGGGTCACCATTTTTATATGAGTGGTCGACCCCCGCATGCTGGCTGACTCTGCAGAATTAACGCTCTTTGCTTTACATTAAAAAAAAAAGAAAAGAAAAGAAAAGAAACTGGGATGAGAGAGAAGCAAGTTGAGCCAAGTCAAGCCAGAGTCCTTGACCTTGATGTGCTCTGCCCCAGCAGTGCAAGATGCAGGCTTGGGATGTGTTTGGCAAAACTCTTATTGCCATACACCTGGTCTCACTGGCTGGGCATAAACTGAAAACAGGACTTCTTATACCAAAAGTCCAGAGCTTCAGAGAAGCTTTTCCTGGCTGAGGCTCAAGCACAGCAAGTGCTTACTGAGTATGTACAAGGCGCTGGGGTCCATCCTTAGCATGTCCAAAAATCAAGAAGGTACCTCCTGGAGACAGAAAATGCTTGGGCAGAGCCTGAAGAAGCAAGAGTGAGCCTAGTGCCAGATGTGATGCAACAAGTCAGTAATCCCAGCATTTGGAAGGCAGAGGCAAATGGAGCAGCACACGTTTGAGGCCAATCAGGACTACATAGCAAGTTCCAGAACAGCAAGGATTACAAATGAGAACTTAGCTCATAAATAGAAAAGTGACGGGCTAGAGAGGTGTTTTAGTGGTTAAAGACACTTGCTGGCAAAGCTTGGTGGCCTACGTTTGGTTCCCTAGTACCCATATAAAGCCAAAATGTATGAGTGGTGCATGCATTTGGAGTTTGTAGTAGCTGAAGGCCTTGGCATGCCCATATACTTTCTCCATGTCTGAGTCTCTCTCCCTATCTCAAATAAATAAAAATATCAAAAAAAAAAAAAAAAGAAAACAAAAGAAAAGTAAGCTTGGCAAGCTGGGAAGGGTATCACAGGTACAGCATGCAAAGCACACTAGCAAGTCACAAAAGATGAAGCAGGAAGGTGAGAATTACCTCCAGATGCCCCCACCCTGCACCATCCCTTTAGGTCTTGGTGGCTGGCATTGAGGCAAATATATAGTTCCAATTTTCCATTAGGTAAATATTTTAAAGTGAGCCTTCAAGATCCCATGGTAGTCTTGGGGACATAAAGATCACTCACATTTGGTTACCACATAACCAAATGAATTTCAATTTGTACACAGTAACCACTGATCTTATTTTATTGTGAGACTATCTACTGAGGTATGTAGTATAACATCCATTGTTTCTTCAAATAGTTTGAATTACTTTTATCTTCCATTTTCTTTTTTATCTTCCATTTTCTTTGTAGGTTTCATGACTTACTACTACTAAAATTAATCACATTTTTGCATTATGGTCCAATGACTTCACCAAATTAACCAAGGTCTGATCCCTGAAACTTTTACATTATGTATCACATCTTAGACTTTCAGATAGGATTGAATTAAGTTACTTATGATGAGGAGATCATCTTAAGTTATTTAGATAGATACAGCTGGAGATATGAAAATAAGAAGGCAGTGTGGTTACAGAAGCAAGATGCTGTCCCTGCTGCTTTGATAAGGAAGGATAGACTAAAAAATGCAAGGGCCAATGTTCTAGATGCTGGGAGAGACATAGAAATGGGCATTCTACTCTAGCAACTATGAGACAAAAACCGCTGTTTTAATTAAGTGCAACTGATGTCATACTTTTGACCTCCAGTACTATAAGAGAAAACAAGCTGGTACTTTTTAAAAATAAAGTATGTAGTTTGTATGAACAAAAAACAATCACTTTCCCCTCATGATCATGCAATTTTAATTTAATTCAGTGGATTAAAAACAAGACATGAAAATAAAATGTAGAATGGGGGAAGCAAATGGATAGATATTGATGGAAGTGGGAGAGTAATTGTGAAGAATAGATTAAAATAGATTATATTCATTTATGAAACTGTCATAAATGGAAAAATAAAAAAAATTTAAAGTAGAAAAATGTTAAAAAATTAATTTCACAAATATGTTCTGTGGTGTAAATGTGTAAAATTTTTCTCCCCAAAGTTGAGCTCTAATGGAGACTTATTTATTTCCCATAATAGTTATCTCAGAACAAGGCAAATCTGGGTAGTGTTGGATAAAGATATTAAACAGAAAGCAATTATGGAAAACTTAATGAATTTTAAGGCAAAATTCATCAGTACCTAGCCCACAGGACAGGCCTGACTGCAGATTCCTGCTTCCAAAGGGCGTGGCAAGAGCCTGGAGCAGCATCATTATCATAAGGATGACAGACCTTGTCACAACTGCTTCAACCTGTGTTAAAGCACAAAACCATGTAGATCCTGATCTGACTAATCTCCCTCAAAATCAGTCCTTACCTCTCAGGTTAGACCTGACCCTGGAACTCATAGGGTAACCCCAGACTGGAGAAGGGCCAAACCCTGCCTGAATTTGGAATCACTAGTTGGCAGAATTGCTAGAGGATCATGCTCTTTTGTCCCAACCCATGCCTTAGTACTACTTTGGTACAACAGTCCTAATATAGTCGTACTACTAAACTAATATAATTTCTAGTTGAGTTTTAGGAAGACATTAGGGCCTGCTTGCTGTATCTCCTTTTAGCTCCCTTTAACTCATTTAATGTCCTCCGGGCAAAGTTCACCCACATGTGGTGACATGTTGTTATGAGGTGCATGAATACTTCACCCCCCCCCCCCCCAGTTCACTAAGGGAAGAGAGATGCACCACTTTTTGGGACTCCCAAGTGTGAGTACATGTGTATGTCCCGAGGCTCACCAATTTCCAGGTGGGATGTCTGAGTTAATTTTTTGGCAAAGCAGCTCTCTTATAACTTATTGAGGACTGGATTTATCTTGTTTTTATTTAGCCTATGGGCTAACTTTTAAGAGGTACTTATTTAATTTATCTTGGGGTGTGTGTGTGTGTGTGTGTGTGTGTGTGTGTGTGTGTGTGTGTGTATTTAGTTGCTCTTAACTAACCTGATGGTCAGATGATGATTTTACCAGCTTGGAGCTTTAATAACACTGTCGATAATGACATATAGTGGGTGAAGAAAAGCATTTCAAGGGCAGGGGCTGTTTGCTGCAAAAGCCACAGTTCATGGTAGACACAAAGAGCCAGCACTCCAATCTCCCAAGAAACTCCTGGGACAGAACAGATTTCATTAGAACACTACTCAGGAATGCCCTTCTCCCTCTGAAAGTGCTCCAACGTGTTTGGTCAGAAGAAATGTTTTCAAGGAAACTTTGGATGGAGCTCTGTTTGAGTTAGGATAGAGTTTCCAAACAATGAAAACCATTTGTTTTCTGTTTTCCTCAGTCTGAAATTATGCGACACCAAAGCCTGAGGAACTGGAAGAAATCCCAAAAGTCTGATTCACAAATATTCCACAGATCTTTGAGAGATGTTACTTTTGAGACAGGGCTTCTGCAAAAGAAGAAAGAATTTTACACTTGCATTCTGAAGCTAGTATAATCGCTCCACATGGTACCCCACCTACATAAAATGTCAACTAGATTTTAATTACCATTAGATCACAGGAGATTAAGTTTGGGGATACATGGCATATTTCCTTTGGGTGTTTTTGAAATAACTTTATTATAAGAGAGAGGAAATATGAAGTGAGTGTTTAGAATACCTTTAAAATCATTTTTAGACTTTCCATATCCATTATAGAATAAAGACAAAAGAAAGAAGGAAAGAAAGATGGGGAGGGGGAAAGTAGCACAGTTAGTATAAAGAACAGAAACGATGCACTGAGGGCACAAGGAGCAGAAGTTGAAGCTGGATCAGAAACAGTTGACATTCTTACATAAACCCAAGACAAAGCCACTTGCTGTTTTGACTACCAAGAGAAGAGTTGGCTCTAGGGAGAAAAGGAATGCATTTTTTTTTTTTCATTACTGCAGATTTTAAGTACATTTTCCAAGTAACTCTGTCTGTTTAGAAGTATAACAATGTTAATCAACTAGAGAAAAATAGTGCAAGGAATTCAACAATAATTATATAAATATTAAGAATGTGACTTGCAAGAGTGAGTGGCAAGAAACCTAAGGATTAACATTGTTTTGGGCTTTTTATTCTTGGGTTCCAGAGACCACATTTGCAGGGTGTGTGACAGATACAAAGAGGTCACCTATGCCTCCTGAAAACTGGGGTTATAGGTGTTCACCACCATGAATGGCTCTCAGCTTAATTTAAGTAGTACTCATTCTAAACTAAACATGAGTGATGGATTAGTGCATTGGGGCTGTGAAAAAGCTTTTGCTATTGATGGCAACAAGCCAATTGAGAAGAACTTACTCCCAACGTGTAACAAAATATACAAGTTTGGCTGACTTGACTCTGGAGATCCTGGCCTGAGTCTTAAAATCCAAAGACAGCTTTTCTGCACAACCTCCATATGATGTCTGAGATCACCAGATATCCAGGACGTCAGCATTGGTGACATCTGTGGAATTGGAAGGGTTGTTGAGTCAAAGATCAGCAGGATCATGGAGAGTGATGTCACTGTGAGTGACACTGGAAGTCACAGCCACATGGTGCTTAGAGCCTCCAACTTTGGGCATAGGCACGCACTATGCCTGTGCAGCACTCAGGCCTCTGGGGCTTGTCCATATCCTTGGAGAGCACTAATGAAGTTCCACCACTGGAGGGAGGCATGCAGCCTTCTAGACACAGGCACTTATGCCCACACAATACAGGAGAGCATTGACAAACAGTACAACAAATCTGAGAAGCACAGGTGCTTATAAGAAGGCAATGTGAATTGCCCACTCTGAACTTCAGTTTAATTTATGTGTGATTGGATAATAAACCATATTGAAGCTTAGAGGTATATAGGATTCTTCAGAAAATAAAAACCAGTTAGATATATGTGCATGCATATATGTATGTATATAGATATATTGATGATAGAGATGGAGAGAAAGAGAGACAGAGAGAGAGAGAGAGACAGAACAAGGGGGAAGTTTTATTTGAAAAAAATTGGCTTATGATTATGAAGGCTGACAAAGAGAGGTGGTATATGGTAGACCATCAATGGAAGAACCAGAAACTAGCTGATGTTATAGCTCCAATCCATGGGCTATGTGAAGGTAATTCCTACTCCATAGAGCACCTCAGTCTTTTCTCTCAAGGCCTTCAACTTATTGGGTGATGTTCTTCCAACTGCTTTATTTAAAATCTTTATTTAAAATTAAATATTACTTATCTCTAACAAGTACCTTCACATAAGCATATGGTTTTGTGGTTGGGCAAAAACTGAGTGCCAAAGCTTCCATCATTTAAGCAAGTTGACATATCAATAATCATAATGGATTAAGTGAGAACATCTCAATATTTTTGGTGATTCTATGGTTGGCCTGGGACTCAGCTTAACTTGTTTTATTGCAGTTATGAATTTGTTCACAAATAACAAATCCTCCACAGGTCACTGGCCTAAAACTCAGCTACCTCATCATTTCTCATGATGCTCTGTCTGGTTTGGGCTTAGTGGCTGACAGGTCTGCTTGTCATCTTGAAGGTTTCCCATATGGCTGAGGTCAGATTCTTCTGGGGTGAACTTTATGACTAAGGGTTTTGTTCACATATCTGCAGTTTAGATAGGATGTCTGCTAAAGTGAGTAGGCCTTGGAGACACCTACGTCTCTCTCCTTCCTGAGTCTCAGAGCCCTCCTGCTTGGCTGTTTCCATAGCCACTGGCCCCACACCTGAAGGATGTTCATGCTTTGGCTGCTCAGGAGTGCTCAGGACCTCATGAAGCCCAGGTTTGCAAAGATTACTTCTGTCATAGTCCATGGATTAAAATAACCCAATGAGGCGATATTTCATAGTGAGAGGGGAGCTACACAGCATGGGAATACTAGTTGTTATAACTGAGTAGACATTGCCTCATCAAATTATGTTTAATTTCCAAAGTCATATGCTAGAAATTTTGAGATGTTGGAAATCTTATGTGGCTTTGATCTTACTTTGATATTTAGAAGCAACAACTTTGGAAAGTGATTAAGGTTAGATGATATCATGAGGGTGGAGCTTCCACTACTGAATGCTGGTGGTTTTATAAGGACAATGACCAAACACACAGTCATGAGTACTCACGGAGCACTCCTTAACTCTTGCTATGTGATACAAATGCCACCTTGAGATGCTGCCACCAGGAAGGCCATTACCAGAACTGAGCTCATGCTAGTGCCATGCCTTTGAACCTCTAAATATATGAGATAAATAAGCTATTTTATTTATACATTCATCTTCCTGACTCTAGTATCTTTTTATATTCAGAGAAATGGATTGATACAGTTATAACTTGTTTTATGAGATGAGATACATTACAACTCCTGAATGTAGACTGCTAGAGTTAAAGCAGAGCAGGAGTGAGAGTAACCAACCACAAACTACTTGGTGATGATTGTTACTCTATTCTAAGACTAATAACACCTGGGAAACACAGGGAAGAAACATGACAGAGAATTCACCAGCTTCAAAACAAAGTTGAGTGCTTCCCATTAAAGCTTTCAAGTCAAAGTTGTGTGTTATTACATTTACTTCAGTCTGTACACCACATCAATAGCTAGGGTATAGTATTCGAACTAGAAGTGGAAATTTCCAGTCAGTTATCCAGTTACATGAATTCCTGAGATTATCCTGGCATTATAAAGTCAAACCCAAATGTTCACTTCTAACTGGGTACTATCCACTGGGCACAAGGTAAAAAATCCATTTCCACATATCTAAAGATCCGAATGTCAAGAGACTTTCTACAGAGTAATTACCATAGTCCACTTGGACTTCCACAACAAAATGTGGAAAAGTGAATGACTTAAAAATATCAGAAATTTATTTTTCACAATTTTCAGTGCTGGTGAAACCAAAACTAAGTGACTAGCAGACTTGGTGTCTGATGAGGGATGCTTTTCTCATTATTAATGGCTCCTTCTTACTGTCATCACCTTGTAGAATGGATGAAGGATCTCTTTGGGCTTGTTATAAGAACGTTATGAGTGCCACTTGTGAGAGCTCATGACCTAATCACTTTCCAAAAGCCCTAGCTCTTAGTGTCACATTGGTGATTAGGTTTCAACATTTTAGAGGAAATATTCAGGCCACAGACCCAGCTAAAAGTGGAACCTTTTCATGATTCAGACCTTTTGCTAATGGTTCCAATCTAAAAGTTTAGAAGCAACAAATTCGTGCTTTTCTTACAGATGCTTGATAATTTTCAGCAAGTAATGTATCTCTCTTCTCTCCAAAACAGATACAAACATGTAGTGTCAAGGCTCTTCTCTATACCTTTGTAGAATATATGTTTATTCATGAGTCACTAAAAGTACCCAGATGACATATAATCTTTGCTGCAGATACCATCTGTTTCATTGTTGGACAAACACTGGACCAGAAGCAGCCTATGGTAGGAAAGGGTTTATTTCAGGCTTACAAAGTCTAGGGGAAGTTCCATCATAGCAAAAGAAAATGGCTCACTTCCATAGATTTGTAGCAGAGAGGCACCATGAACAGCCAGCAAACATGAATAGCCAGAGTTCAAACATGAAAAACCACAGCTCAAATGGCTGTGAACATACCTCAGGGCTCAGACTAAAGATTCTCCAGACACCTCCTCCAGCAGGCTGCTAGAGACTTAAGTTACAAGCTTAATGAAAAATTACTTGAGCAATAAGTGATGTACATTCACATTCAAGTTAGCATAATAACCTTTTTAACTTTTTTTATTGACAAATTCCATAATTATAAATAGTAAACCTGGTAATCCCCCCCCACACACACTTTCCCCTTTGCAACTCCATTCTCCAGCATACCACATCCCCTCTCAGCCAGTCACTCTTTTATTTTGATTCATCTTCTTTTCCTACTATTATGAGGGTCTTGTGTAGGTAGTGTCAGACACTATGGGGTCATGGATATCCAGGTCATTTTGTGTCTGAAAGAGTGCATTGTAAGCAGTCCTACCCTGCCTTTGGCTCTTACATTCTTTATGTCACCTCTTCTGCAGTACACTCTGAGCCTTGGAAGGTGTGATGGAGATGTTTCCATGCTGAGCACTCCTCTGTCACTTCTTCTCAGCACTATGGTGACTTTTGAGTCATCCCAGAGGTCACCGCCATCTGAAAAGAGAAGCTTCTCTAACCAAAAGTGAAAGTAGCATTAATATATGGTATTAAGATTATGAGCAGTGCTTACTGTATAGTTTGGTGAGCATAGTATATACATTTAGCCAAACGCCAGAAGATGTTATACCCCTAGGGCTCATGACTTCCCCTGTCGTAGGCTTTTGGTATCAGGCATGTATTCCTTCCAGGCCTCCAGTCCAATTAGAGAGCAGTTGATTTCTCCCATAAAAGGCATACCACTATTACACCCATTGGCTCATTTGTCCTGCCTGGCCAAATTTAATGCTTTCAGCGTCAACTGTTGTTTATTTCCTCTGGTGATTTCTCTCTCTCCCATGGAACTGCATGCAGCATAGCTTTTTCCAGCTGTCAGCTGGTCTTCATGGGGGTTTTCAGCTCAGCTCCAGCAGGATTTTTCTCAGTGACATTGCAGCCCAAGTATGTGGACTCTTCAGCAACATCAAGATACCAAAATATCTTTAGGTAAGATATTCAGTTCCTCATTTTACCCACATCTCTGTACACTGGGCCCTGGTGCATGGAGAGATATGTGGTATATATGAGCTCCAGATAAGGGCAGAAGGCTAATGCTCAAATCCAGCATGGATTTTTAGTTCCTGAATCAAGTCACTCCCATCATGGTGAACATTGAGGTGCCTCTGGGTGCTCCCTGAGCACACTATTAGCACCGAACAGTTAAGTGGAGGCTAATGTTACCTGTGGTCTTAACTCTCTTACTCTGAGACTTACTAGCACAGTGTACTTATCTCACTCTACCTAACTCTATTTGTTGTTGGCCTCGGCTGTTTACCCTTCTAGCTCTGCTGTAATTCTTATAGGTCTCTGTTTTCTACCAGCTGTTAGCCTGCTTCCTTCCACCTTTTTGGTTCACATGATGGCCTCTACCTCCTATAATTCCAGTGGAAAATTAAAAGTGGCTGAGAAAATACAATGCCAGTCTCTCTTTTGCTTAATAAGTTTCCATGTCTCTCTTACTGGCCTTGGTCTGGTCACTGTCATTTCCTGATACCGGTCTTGTGGTAAAGGTTTTATCAGGAGATGATACTATTCTGAATGTCCTCTTCCCCAGTGCCCCATCCTAACTAAGTAGTTCCTCCTATCATGTTTTACAAATGCCTCAGAGTCTAAGCAGGAAAGAATATGTGCTAAGAAAAAAAAAAAAAAAAGCCTTGAGAGGCTCTTTAGGAGGTGATTTCCTTTGAAAGACCTACAGATGGATACCAAAGTCCTCAGTTTCCACAAGTCCCACTTAATCTGAATAATATAACCTCTCTGGCCAAGGTGATGGCCATACAAAGAACAAACACAGTGTAGGCTCATTGCCTCTGGCCTTCCCCTGAATGCCATAGACATTGAGGATGTTGGATTTTCCTACCTTCCCATTTTACTTTTAGCATCTCTTGTATCAACTCTCAGCCTAGCTGTCATAAAAGAAGAACTTCACTACACAAATAAAAAACTGACCAGTCAGGAGACAATCTCCTCTGTGTATCTTCTTAAGTCTGACCCAAGTCTTTCAAGCCTCAGTCCTAATATGTTGAAATACTTTAGAAACTTCCCATTTAATAAAACCTGACCTCAGCACATTGCTTTCTCAGAACACAGCAAAAATAAATAAATAAAATACAACAAGATCTAATTAAAAAGTCAATTGATGAGAAATATGTGCTTGGTCCCAGCAAGTATCATCTTCAGCTTGAAACAGATATTTTTGTTTGTTTGTTTCAGGGACCATCAAATTCTCAGCACAACAAGGTTGGCAGGCCTTTAAAAATATATATTTAAATGTTACTCACTTTCACTATAATGTTTCTATGAAGAGAGAAGATCCAGGCACAATGATACATTTGAATTTAAACAATATTATGGAACAAAATGAATTTTAAGTGACCAAGATTATAAGAAAACAAATCACTGTAAATACATATAAAGCCTATTGAAATTTCTGATGCTGTTCTTTAGACTGTTGTGCACTCCTGTTCTTGTCCACATGACCAGTTTGATTCCTTGGTATTAGTTGTGTAGTATTCTTCAGTCTGAACATTGCCTTTGGAAATGCCCTGAAGTTTATAAAGCTGCTTATGCCACACAGGGATTTGGAACACAGCAAGCCAATTTTGCCCTAGATCTGGGACCTATGCTTGAAGTATGGCTACAATAAAAACACTTTCTACTTAGGTCATTTCCTCTTTGTGTTGGGGGCAAGGGAAGTGCAATTGTTATTGCTGCCAAGTCTGTGGCACCATTCATTGTAATTCAAGCCACATGTGGGGCACCACTCATTTCCCTTTCATTTTAACTTTCAAGTATGAGGAATGAGAAGAGAATGGAGTTCTGTGTTTAAAGCCATACAAGAAAAAGTTTCAGTAGTGAATGTTCCAAAGCACAATTTGATCTCTTTTTATTCAGAACTGGATTAAGTGTGGCCCAGTCTGCAGCTGCCTGGGGTACAGGTCTATAGAGGGCCTTAAAGTAACACTAGAGTCAATGGTGCATGGTCACTGCAAGCCAGATTCCTGTTGTGGCTCTTTATAAAACTACACTATGCAGTTATTATACTCAAGTAGGAAAAAAAAAAAAACAAACCACTATTGAGTATTTTTGCTGTAGGACCAGAAAAACCTAAGTTACCTGATGGATGGCCCCACGAGCATCTAAGATCAGCCAATATAGATATCAACTACTGACTCAACAGCCACCTGTGGTATTTTGTATGTAAAAATGTCCTCATAGCATCACACATTTGTGATTAAGCTTCACACTTAATGCCCAGCTGGAAGGACTATTTGCGAAGTTTGTGGAGCCTTTAGGAGTGACAGCCTTCATGGAGGACATGTGCTACTGGGCACATGCCTTGGAATGTTGTAGCCCAGCCCTGCTTGCCCCCCTCAGCTCACTCTCCTTCCTCCCTGATAACGAGAGGATGCATGGCTACATGGCTGCATGCTGCTGCCGTGCTTTCTCCGCCATGTGAAACATCTCCTTGAAACTATAAGCTGGAAATAAACCTTTTCCTTCCATCAGCTGCTCTGGCCAGGTGTGTTGTGCTAGCAATGAGAAAAGAATTGCTACACCATCCTATGATTAATCATTTGAAGGTTAAACACTTCAGTGTCTTTCCAAAAAGCTATCTGGTTCAGGAGATGACAGTTGATAACTGAAGAGAAAATTACAAAATATTGTGAAGATATGAAAGATCACATAAAGCACACAAAGGGAGTATATTTTGAATGATGGTGTGGAATGATATCTGTGTAAGCTGCCTCTAAGCTCCTGTGTGTGGGTAATACTGTCCATCTCTAGTGACTGAACAAGGAGAAAGGGAAGAAAACATCACACAAAATTGCTGCATAATGCTCAGTTTCAGAAGCAAATCCCCTACTTTAAATGTCAATAAGAAGTGTAGGCTTTATACTGGATATAAGATAAATTTTGCCTTCTTCCTCTAGACAAATCTTGAGCAAATGTATTAAAAATGATGCTCCAGTGGAGGTCTGCTCATTGGCTCCTTTGTCAATTCTGGGATGATGAGGAGGGAGCCTGCACACGAGTCTTCAACTGATTTCCACACTGACTCCTCTGAGACAGTCACTTCTTTAATTTGGGCACTTCTTGTCTGTTAATGAAACCCAAGGGAACTGACACATTTTGATCTTAGTAAAATTGAAGTCTTTTCAATGGAAACATTGCCAAGCCCAAACTCTTCCTTTCTAATATCTTGACAAAATGATAGCTCTATATGAGTTGAAAATGGGTTGTTTAATTTAATCTTAGCTCAAAACAATAATTGTAACTAATATACCAATCTGTGTCCGGGTCCTGTGTCCTGGTCACAACCTGAGATATTATATATGTTTTTTTTTTTTTAATTTTGAAATGTGAAGATTAGAAGAAACTAGAGAAAGCATACACTTGAGTCAATCAGAGTGAGTTTGCATGTTGTCAGCTCTACTTTCTACCTACTGGCTTTTGTTTGAGTTTCTCATCTTCTCAGAGCCCACTTTTCAGGGTTGGTGAATGAATCAGATTAAACATGGCTTCTGCTAAGCCCAATACAAAGTAGTTGTTGGGTAAATAAAAAGTGCTATTATTTTTACTGTTATTTTTATTGATATTACTCAACATGGCTTCTCTGTCTATATTTAATTATGTAATTAAACATTTCTCATAAGAACAGAGCCCTCTGGCATTTCACAAACACCCTTAAATCTCCAAATTTACTCTCTAATTAAAAACCCAATCTTTCTTGTCAACCATGGATCCCCTGAAATACTCTGTCTGTACAGCAGAAATAAGCATGCTCAACTCATCCATTAGGGTTTTAGTAAAAAATGATTAGGCATGTGTATATCCTACAAGAGACATTGTGAGGATCCAATTTCTATTATTGCTTCTAAACAGTGGGCCATGGTGCCTAGAGTCTGGTGCTGAGAAGGATTTGGAAGGTGTATTTAGACTTGGAAGAATGATCACTATGACTGATGAGCCAATTCTCCCAGGTATGGATGGATGGATGTGTGCAGACTTTGTCAAGATGGCACCTTGGTTATGGATGTTTATGTGGAGCAAGGCCCCCCACACCATATTACACTTCTACTTCATAGCAAAGACCTCACAATCTGGCCAAGATACTAAAAGCTGAACAACTGACACACCTACATGGATGCAGTCATTACCACACTCAGGATATTCCTGGAAACTGAACCTCTGAGCCAGTGACTCAGTTTTATTATCTGGCATCAGATCTGTTAAAAAAGAGCAGTCATCTGTAGGGGACACTTTTAATCTAGGGCAATCTTATCTCTTGCTAACATGCTTCTAAATTATATGCTCATTATATACAAATGTCTACTCAGCCCACAGGCTCATTTTTATGATAGGTGATGCATTTTTAGAAAAAAATTTAAGATATCTCCCAAAATCAATTCAAGAAATCTTTGTAGCATCTATTTAAACTTCTATCTCTTTAGTTGGTGCTAAATCCACAGGAGGTAACCAATATTTGATACATTTACATTTTCTCTCTGTTTTCATATGGCACACTGAAAGCTGAATTCATATAAACAGCACTCCCTTTGCCTCCTGCTAGTTTATTTCTTCTGCCAGGATTCCCCTGTGCTTCTCACATGTATTGACTTCTCTGCTCATGATGAATATCTGTCTAAATTTGTTTTAAAATACCAGAGAAAGCTGATTCTAGAGCACATAGACCTTTTAAAATGTTATATATATTATGGATAACAAACAAAATTTTATGAACAGTAAATAGGAAGGAAAAGAGTTGATTTGGTGATGTATAGTATTGAAATTTTCCCCACTGTGAATATTCTTCTCTCAAAACAATTTTTGAAATTGTATTCTTACTTTAAAAAGGAAATACTGCCCTTCAATGTAATGTTATCAGCAGGGTTATTTCCTTCTCTTTTCATAATCTGAAGGGCTAAGTACAGAACTAATTTCTTACTAAGACGAGAATTTATTTCTAAAATAACAAACGTCTTTCATTTTGACTTGAATTTAATACAAGAAGATAAATAGCACCTAAAAGTTTCCCTAGTTACATATTCAGAGACCAGTATATTAAGTTACATAGAAACTTTGGATTTTTCTAGTACATCATTCTCATTTTCCAGAGACATAATTTGTGACAGTCCCTTAAAGGCTCCAGTTAATGTCAATGTCAATGCCAATAGAGCATGTTCTGTACTGTTTTGGATATCTGCAAAATTCCACCAATGAAAGCCCACCTTACAAAAATATATATACAGTGATTCGTTCCACTGCTCATGATTGCTGCTTGCTTAGGAGAGCTCTGAAGAGAGGCAATGTCTTAGAATGTTATTTCAGGGAGCAACAAAATATATACTCAGGCCATTTACAGGAATCTGTCTGAGGAAGCTCAGGTCCAAGTGAACCACTACAAGCCAACATTGTTAGCTTCTTTGACTACTTGGTTCTCAAGAGCTTAGGTGGCAAACATTTCCTGGCTCTTACTCTGTGGAACTTGGCCTTCAGCTTTAAAAGAATTGGGTTGCAGAGGAATCACTGGGTCTTCCTGGAAAGAGCAGGCAGTTTCCACTCCAGCAGCCAGACAGGATGCCAGGGATTAGTTGCAGCAGAGTTGGTCCTAGATCCAGCCAGCCAGCAGAGGCCTGGTCCCCATGCTTCAGGTTGGACAGCAAGGGTGCTTTGTAAGGAAGCCACATTATCAGGGACAGCAATAACACTGTAAATGCTTCTCAGTGTGTAACGTTGGGAAGTGAATGTTCTGACCACACTGGCCCAATCAGCTGCTGGTAAACATTATTCTGGCTATTTCTATATTCTCTCTATCCTTGGAAGCTTACATGTTACTAAACACCTGTAACTCATAGATCCAGAGAAAAAATGGATTTAATGGTCAAGTGAATATAGAACTCAAATTTAGACTCCAGGTCTATAATTCTTCCCCCCATCTTTGCATCATAGTGTACAGTAGACCTCCTTTATCTACAGATAAATGTTGTAATCCCTGCCTACACTACACATACACACACATACAAGCTGATGCTTGAAGTGTCAGGAATCACTGAACATGGCATATACAGCTTGTTCTTTTGATAAATAATTACAATAAAATTTAGTATATAAATTAGATATAGGGAAATACTAACTACAAATACTGATAGAACTAATCTAGCTATATACTCAGATACATTTTCAAGCATCCTTACCTTTGCATACCACTGTCTCCATTAAGTAAAATAAAGATTACTTGAACCCAAGCATTATGATACTATAGCAGTCTGTTCATCATAATAGCCATAAGGTGAGTAATGGCTGTCATGGTATATATGCAGTGGGTACTCTGGACAAAGAAGTAATTTAACTCCTATGTGGATGACATAAAATTTTACCATTCTATTTAGAATGGCTGGCAACTTAAATCTTATTGTTTATTTCCGGAATTTCCCATTTGATATCTTTAAACCATGAGTAACTGTAGGATACTCAGAAAGTTAAACTGAATAAGGACTACCATCATGTAGTATTCTGACTAATTATGTGAGTGAATGAAACCACTGGGCTTCCTGATTTCATGCTCCTCCAGCAATCCCCAACACACAGCTCTCTCTCTCCACAGAATTCCCAGGGAAATCTTTTTATAAAGTAAATCAGAGAGCTTGTACCACACATACAAACATACAGATTTCCCTTTATGCCTAGATTAAAATCACAGCTCTTCATTTATTTATGAGACTTCACTGACAACCATATGGATTTATTATCTGTCAACTCTACTTCTGGCACTCTAGCTCACTTACCCTTGTTTTAGCTTTTCCTGAAAAGGTAGGCTCATTCCCACCTGAGAGACTTAAATGATGTTCTTATACCTGCCCAGATCACTGGCTCCTGGTGGTCACATTTCTCATCACTATCTATACCTTATCTTACTTCTCCCTCTGTTTATAGCATGTTGCCCAGCTAACACATTAAGAGGCATGATGTACGCCTGTTGTCTGTTTTAGAATGGCCACAAGAATCATCTCATATCAACCTGCCTTTGCCCTCTGGGACCAACTTGACATGGTGCATAACAAATGTTTGAGAAACAGTGAACTGAAATTTTACTCAAATTTGGACAAGGCTGTGGATGCTGCATGGATATCTGATGACTCTGATGGACACTTCTGTAGCAGATACCTTCAGGTTCGCTGAGATGAACTTCCAAACCAGGCACAGTTATGGGAGAAGGGATTGAAGCTTACAGATCCAGGGGAAGGTCCATAATGGCAGAAGTTGGTCCCCTCTTAAAGGATGAGGCAGAAAGAGAGAGAGGCCATGAGCACACTTCAGGTACTCTAGGTAGAACTAGGCACTTTGCATATCTTTAGATTGGAATTTCAAGCCCACCACCACACCTTAAGATCCACCCAATGACACCTCCACCAGCCAGGTGGCTGCAGATCCAAACTACCAACAAATAAAACACTGAATATATTATGGGCTGTCTATTCAAACTACCACAGAATGAAAACTGACTAATCTGAGTAGCATTTACTGGCCCTATGTAGGGCCACTTTGCATCAAACTTCCCTACATTCCCAATAACATGCCACTGCTCTCAAGGTCTAGGGAAATACAGTCTATTTAGTGTGTTCTTTCTTGTTCCTTTCTTGGATTCTCAACTAATTAAACTAGTAAGGAGAAAGGATCATATGTGGTCATTGTGATATAATTTTGAGTCTAACCCTGATTGTATGGTTTTAAGCACGTGATCTTTGGCCTTCAGTGACTACTGTATGTTACGTCCCCTTAAAAGTTCACATGTTGAAGTCATAGCTCCCAGAGCTTCAGAATGTCACCAAAGTGAGAGCTTTACAGAGGTAGATGACTTAAAATGAGGTCAATAGAAGAGGAATTTGAGAAGACAGCTAAAAAGAAAATGTAAAGAAAATGAGAATTGGAACTTTTTTGGGGGGAGGGGTTTTATTGTTCATTCACAGTTCTCAGAAGGAACCAACCTTGCTTACAACTTGAAATTGGATGTCTAACCTCCAGAACTGAGACACCAATAATTTTCTGTTGTTCAACCTACCTTGTCTATAGTACTTCCTAGTAGAAGCTCTCAAAGATTGACAAAAATGTCCTTATTTGTGAACAACCCAGATAATGGTATATCCTTTCGTTTGCTATGAAGATTGAATAGAGCATACAGACACCTTAGCTCCATACTTGTCATTCAGTAATCACTCATTATTTTCAGTATGGGTAACCCTATTTTACCAGGCCAGTAAAACTGACTATATTTAACAGACCTTAAAGTGATGCATTTTGTAGTGAAAGGAAAGATTTTTTTATGAGTAAATAAAATGTTTCCTTCTCACTTAGAAAAACATGAGATTTCAAGAGTAAAGCTCAGGAATCTCTGCTATGTTCTAGTAACATCTGCTTTTCCCTTAGGACATCAAGTTGTCACAGGGACAGGCAGTTAATTGACCATTCAGTAACATAGACTCATAGAAATCAGTGATATGTGTTGTTATGTACCTATTAGAAAGCCTGTAGCACAGGCTGGAGAGACTGCTTAGTGCTTAAGGCACATGCCTGCAAAGCCTAAGGACCCAGGTTTGATTCTCCAGGTCCCACACAAGCCAGATGCATATTGTGGCACATGTATCTGGAGTTTGTTTGCAGTGACTGAAGGCTCTGGTGTGCCCATTTTCTCTCTCCCTCTGTTTGTCTCTCTCCCTCTCTCTCTGTCTCAAATAAATAAAAATAAATAAATCTTGAAAAAAAAAAAGAAAGAAAGAAAGCCTATGTCAGGGGAGGTAAGGAACCTTAGAGATATAAAGCCTGTTCTTGTCTGGTTATATATGGATATGTTATGACCACCGAACTTCTCAGTAAGTTTAATGCTCATATTCATATATTAATGCTACTATTACTTCTAGTTAGGGAAGCTTCTCTTTTCAGATGGTGGTGACCGCTGGGATGACCCAAAAGGCAACATAGTGCTGAGAAGAACTGATGGAGGAGTGTCCAGTACTGAAACATCTCTATCACACCCTCCAAGGTTCAGGGTCCATTGTACAGGAGGTGGCAAAAAGAATGTCAGAGCCGCCAGGTGTGGTGGCATACTCCTTTGATCCGAGCACTCAGGAGGCAGAGGTAGGAGGATCGTCATGAGTTCGAGGTCAGCCTGAGAATACATAGTGAATTACAGGTCAGCCTGAGCTACAGTGATACCCTACCTCGAAACAAACAAACAAACAAACAAACAAAAAAAGCCAAAGTAAGGGTACCACTCCTTATAATGAAACTGCCCAGACAGAAATTGGCCTCAATATTTGTTTGCACATTTGTTCCACTTTTATATAACGGATCTTGGCAAATAGAAGTGTCATAACAATGAAATAGCATAGCCCATAACTATCACAACAACGTTAGCAAAAATTAAATGGAAACTTATCATACCTTTGCCAAAGAAAATGAGCATACACGGCACAGTTATGTTTCAGTTAACAGTAGTCTTCTTACATGAAAGTGGTCTCATAAATGAATAACAGGTAAGAAAAATTACTTAGTGACATCATAGCTACTGTAACTTCAGAGCTCAATGCATCATTTGCATGTTTGTGGTGATGCTGGTGTAGGAAATTCTTCTGTGTTATAAGGTAAAGCATATATAAGACACAGTACATGATACTGATAAAAAATGATAATATTTGTTATTTGTTTAATTACTTGATACACTATATCTTGTATTAATTTTAGTATGAACTCCTACTTATTAAAAATGTAAAATAGTAGGCTATATTATTTGGACAGAAGCCTCATACCTTCTCTCTCTCTCTCTCTCCTTCCCTCCCCCTCCCTCTCTTTACTGAGGATCTATCCCAAAACTTTAGCGTGCCAATTACTCTACAACCAAGCTACACTACATCACCTAGTTTCATCATTTTCTCTTGAACATCATTCAATCTTTTGTTTTTTGGTTCCTCATTAACTCAGCTTTCATGGCATGTTATTCTGTCTGGGTATATACTATGCTACTCCTCCAGGTTTGTGTAATCACACTTGGGTGTTCATATTATGAAAACATCTAATGATGCATTTTTCAAAATACATCTTTTCTTTAAGTGCCATAAGACTATATAGCAGCTATATTAATTGCCATATTTTTTATTAAAAAATGTAAATTTGGGGCTAGAGAGATGGCTCATCAGTTAAAGACACATGTCTTCTAAGCTTAATGGCCAAGGTTTGATTCCCCAGTACCCATGTAAAGCTGTATGTACAAAATGGTGGAAGGTGTCTGGAACTTGTTTGCAATGACAAGAGGACTAATTCTTTCTCACTCTCTCTTTCCTTCTTGCCAGGAGGCCTTAGTATGCTCCCTCTTCCTCCTCTTCCTCTTCCTCCTTCTCCTTCTCCTCTTTCTTCTTCCTCGTCTTCTTCTCTCACTCAGATAAATACGTATTTTTGAAATATTGTAAATTTGTACCTAGGTAGATAGCTCAGTTGATAGAGTGATCCTGTGCAAGTATGAATACCTGAGTCTAGATCCTAGAACCCATGTAAAGCTGGACACAGTGCATCTGTAATCCTAGAATTCCTAGGGAGAGATGGGAGGCAAAAACAAGAGCATCTCCGGAAGCTTACACACCATTTACCATAGTGAATACAGCTATGAACAGCCTGCCTCTAACAAGGTGGAAAGTAATAGCCTACATTGTCTTTTGACCTCCACACATGTACCATGGCCCACACATGCTCACACTCACACATATATACACACATCTCACCAGAAAAAAGGAAAAACATAAATTTTCTTAGCATTCTTCAAACGTTTGATACTTCTGATCACTTTTAGAGTCACTGCAAAGGCCAAGCCTTCAGAATGAATCAAGGTATCCCACATGTCCACTATAGACATTAACAGAGCCTGAGGGAGACAGAGAGCATCACTCACTTTTGAAGAGGAGATATTTGTCATCATTCATGGTGTTTGGACAGGTGGTCTTATTATGTTGAACTTACTCATGGTCCTAATTGTCTATATTCTTGTTTCCTGTTAGTCTGCCCACTTCTGCTGATTATTGGGTATTATGCAAGTCACTGTGTAGTCATGAATAAAATTACAGAATCCCTACCTTCAAGACCTTTTAATCAAATGAGGCCTTAGGTGTGGTAATTTCTTAAAATATAGCTGATATTCAAAATAGCATTAGCATTCACAACTCATTTCATTTAGTCCGTGTTCTCTTGATCTTTATTTCTCTCATCCTGGCCCAACCCAACTTAGTTTTCAACATCATGCAAGTTTGGGCATATTCAGGATGGTATGGCCATAGACCTACTTTAATTTCTCATGTAAATCTCATCTATGTATTACAGGAATCAGAGCTTGGAAACCAGTTCTGTATATTCTGTGATGTTTTCGTCTTTATTTTGAAGGGACACAGGTCTTTTACCGAAAGTTATGAATACATATGAGTGACAGACAAATGCACATGTGATCATCCCACACAATTCTGTACACAGTGGCTTAGAAATAATGGTCTTCAACATCCTCCCTGAGCTGCCTGAAGAAGGCCACAGATCCAAACTGAAGCAGTTTATCTATGAGAAGCATTGAGAGGCACACATGTACCAGGTGTGCTACTAGGCCACATAGTACAACTTATTTTATTCTACTTGATGTCTATCTCTGGCCTCCACATGCATACACACTCACCACTCACATGCACAGGTGGGACCACACACAGGCTCATATACATGCATGTCTAACACATATGCAACCCCTCCACACACAATGTTTTCTGTCCCAGCTAACTAAATCCATCAACATTTTTTTTTTACCCAAGAATCGACACCTCACAATGATCTGTGAGACCCTCAACATATGAGTTACTTTCTCATTGATCAACCAAAACACTGACCAGAAAACGCTTTGGAAAGGAATGAGTTTTACAGTCCATCATGAGGAATCCATGGCTGCAGGTGCTTGAGGTATCTGGTCATATTCTCTCCATAGTTTAGAAACAGAAAGTGATGAAGGCTGAATGCTCAACTCGCTTTTTCTTTTTTATACAGTCTAGAACCCAGCTTTGAGATACTGCCACCCACAAGTAGGGAAGGTCCTCCCACCTAATCTGGAACCTTCCTCACAGCTCTGAGCAGAGAGGTTTTTTTACATGGTGATTCTAAATCCTGTCAAGTTCAAAAGAGAAATAAACCATCAAATATAGTATATACTATATAGTATATGAGAATTAAGTAATTTTCTATATTTGTAAAACAATGAACCATTTATATATTGTGATATAACTTTTTCACACTTTATTGATACTTTTACTTTCATTTAATATTTCTTCCATAGAATTTAAACATCAGTCTGAGAAAATTGGTATAAAATTTTGTAAAACATAGAGATTTATAAGATCACATAATAAGTTAAGAATTTTGCAAGGTCTACTGAGGTGATGTGTGTACTATTTTAGGAAGGACAAAACCACCCTGGAATTTGGCTCAGGAATTCTATGCTGATTCCTAATACAATATATTCTTTTTTAAAAAAAAAATTAGTTTTCTATTCAGCAAATACAGGCAGTTTGGTACCATTATTAGGCTCATCCATGACCTACTCCCTCCCAATTGGCCCCTCCTTGTTGAGGTATATGGGTCGTGCCTTGTGTAGTTAGCCCACAGTTATTGTTACGATAAAAGACTCTGCATATCCTGACCCAACATGTGGCTGTGACATTCTTTCTGCCCCCTCTTCTGCAAAATTTCCCTGAGCCATGTTGGGTTCATTTTTGGTCTGCTTCAGTGATGAGGTGTTGGGGCCTCTGAGGCTCTGACTCTCTGATTTGGTAGGGGGCCTCTGAGTAATACAATATATTCTTAATTCCCTTTTCTTTGACCAAAGCAAATAAGAGGCCCCTTCCCCATGTCTAATGCATGCACTGTGATTGCTCGTAAAATAAAGTAACAATCATATAGAACTGAAAGTACTATTGAGAGTAGTACAGGTAGCTCAGAGATATGAAGTCAGAAGGAGGAGGAAACAAGGAATAAAGAAAGAAAGAATAAAGACATAGTCAATTACATGTCAGAAAAATATACTACAAAAATGTATTTATACACAGACTATAAATAGAAATTATGGAAAATTTATTTTAAAGCATACAATCTTCATATAAATATGCAAGGAGTCTTGTAACTGTTGAATAATTTTCTGTTCATTTTTTTCTTAAATTGAAGGACTATATTGATATTTTGACTTTTATTTAAGGGGTTTAGTAAATGTTTCTCATAAGTATAATAACTATATTTTATGAGTTTGAATTAAAGGCCACATGATTACTGGACAAAATGATTTATAAAGTTAAAGCTTAAGTGTCTCATAACTTAATTTGCTGAAAATCAACATATCAGACATGAAGGTTAGGGCTCAAGTCAAAATCACAAATTTATGAAACTTCCCTATACAGCTTTTTCAATCCTCACCTGGATGAAGAATTTACTAAACAGTTATCAAAACATTTTTTACCTGGATAATGTCATTTTTCCCTTTTTACTCTCATTTCATCCATGTGAATTAATATGTATATGACATATATATATATATATATATATATACATAATATATATATATATAATAGATAGATGGTAGATATACAGAGATGTATGTGTTTGTATACATAGCAAGGTCTGGTGACACATGCCTTTAACCCAGCTCTTGGAAGGCAGAAGTAGAAAGATCACTGTGAGTTCAAGACCACACTTAGACTACATAGTGAATTCCAGGTCACCCTGGGTTAGAGTGACACCCGACCTTAAAACATCAATATATCCATATATATTCTTTATCAATACATCTATTGATGGACATTTAAATTGATAAAAAAAAAAGAAAACTTTCTAAATTGATGCAATGAACCTTGTCCCATATGGTTTAGAAGTTTTATCTCTTTAGGTCATATATCTATCCTTGATGCTTAATCTGTTTTGAGTTGATTGCTGTCTATCTGGAGTCATCTGTTTGTAATTAATCATGCCTACCACCCTGTCCCTTGCTAATTAATTTCCCCCAGTCATTCTCTACTTGGTTTCAGCTCTTTAAATTCTGCTTTGGCCCACTAGAAAGCATACTTATCTTTTAAGTCATAGTACACTGAGTTGAATTGAACTACAGCTAAGACCTACCAGGTAATCTTCATCTAACTGCAAGGTAGTGTAAAACTTAGTTGTTATTTAAGACCTTTCTAAGACCACAGGCAGCTTCACTCTTAGTGATAATGTTTTCAGATACAAAGATTAATTTATGTCTCCTGTCTCCCACTTTGGAAGTGATTTCTTATGAACAGTGCCTCTCTAGCCTCCTTTTGTCTTGCTGTACAACTGGAAATGGCTTTGCCTCACACTGAAGTCAACTTTATACGATAGCACAATTTCATCAAGTATTGGAGAGGGCATTTCACAGAGAACTAAGAAAACTCATCAACTTTTGTGACAGAAAGGAGTCATGATTCATCCTGGTTTGCTATAATGATGCAGCTTTGACAATCCTTATTCAGAAAGTCACTCACACTTTCTGGCTAGTCACAGGACTTTGATTAACAAGTTTCAAGCACAGATGAAAAAGTAAATCCTCATTTTCAACTTTTTCATTAATTAAAATCAATGAGACTCAAGAAACTTCTGAATTTCTTAAAACTTCAAGAAAAGTTAGTAAAGATTATTGTTAGAAACACATTGAAACTCCACTAGCTACATGACCTCTAAAATAGTCAATTTCAAATCTTATATTCAGTTTTATTTCCAACAAACTTTTACTTACGTGTTCTGTCAATGGTCCATAGCATTCCATTTAGAAATGTCTGAACACAATGCACATTTGTTATTTTGGCTCCATATCTTATTTTTTATTTATTTATTTTTTTGAGGTAGGGTGTCACTCCAGCTCAGGCTGACCTGGAATTCTTGAATTCACTAAGTACCCTCTAGCTGGCCTTGAACTCACATCATTCCTCCTACCTCGGCTTCCAGAATACTGCAATTAAGTGTATGCTCCACCATGCCAGGCCAAAAATGTTTGTATATAAACAACTATAAGCCCACCCTGCCTGATTGATATATATAGTAATTGCTTAGTTCTATAGAGAAAGCCAACCAGTCACTGCAGCCTTTGTTATAGTTTCTTTCTTAGAAAATCAAGTTTCAAAGTCCTATAATTGTCATGTGAAATAGCATTGAGGTAAGCGTTATACCAAATTGTAAACTTGCTTTTAGGTTTTAACTTTCCTGATAGAAACTTCCGAAATTAGCTGGCTAAAAATTCAATTAAAATGTCAGCCTGCACATACTGATTGTGGTAAATTTGTAATTTATAATTATGTAGTTAATATACTGTGCAAATGCATTTGAAAAACAATAACTTGATTTTTGTTTCCAGTTCACCTTATAGTGAATAAATAAAAGACTATTATGGGAACAATTATTCATAATCACGGTTGGCTGGGGACACTTTGTATGGGCCTGTTTTGTTCTGCTAGGCTTACCTGAAAGGAAATGCATCCTGAGCCTAGCCTTTGAAAGTAAGCATAGGATACACCCTTATTGCGTTAACTGAAAAGATGCAGGAGGCACTGCCACTAGAGGTTAATGCCACCTGTAGTGGTAACTGTCTCATGAGCAGAGCCCATGGCCAGGTAGAGCACATCACTCATCTTGCAGCTTTTACAGATTGCCCTTCTGCAAGAAAGTAAGTTAAAGAAATACATAATCACCTCATAAATTAATTGTGGAACAAAATAACTACAGATGCAAGAAAATTGGAAAGAACTGAATAGGTGATTGCTTCTCTCTCTTTCTTTTCCATCTTCTGGGATAATTGCTTGTCCATTCCAAATGCCGACCTTCCATCCATTCTTCCAGACTGTTCTTCAAGGATCTTTCACTGGATAGCATTTTAACTGAGGAGGTTTCAATTTAGAAGAGAGTCCTTGCTATCAAGAAATTAAGAATTAAAGAATGATAGCAAGCATGCTTTAGAGCTGTCAAGAAAAGAAAGCTAATTTGAGGAATGAATTGATGGTTATTATATTAGTTTCAAAGGGCTGCCAGAACCAATTACTACAAACTCACCAGCTTAAAACAGCAAAAATATATTTCCTTACACCTTGGGAAACCATAAGTACATAATCAGTGCACTGCAGGAGCTCCACAGGCCCCAGTAGAGGCTTCTTTCTTGCTTAGTCCAGCTTTTGGCAGGTCTAGGCCTCCCTTGGCCTGTGTCAGCATTTCTGTAATTTCTGCCTAAATTTTTGTATGGCTATCTCCCCTGTTTCTTTTCTTTTTCTTTCTTTTTTCTTCTATAGGATAATTGTATGTCATTTGTCCATGGGAGTTAGAATCTACCCGGGTAAAGAAAGATGCTATAATTTCAAAATAAATTCTTAAGCAAATCTGCAAAGACATTTTCCCAAATAAGTACACACCCATTAATTCTACTTGGACCTGCCATTTGGGTGCCACAGTTTTAACCCATCACAGTTGCTGTTTCAAGCTACCAGAGATAATACCATCTATTGCCCAAATGGAACATGCACTTATTTGCATGTAAAAAGAAGCTGTTTGGTAGAGGTACAGGGGAAGAAAGTTCAAAGATAGAGCAAGGGCCACCAAGAACGAGGATCCTAGACTTATTGTAGAAGATGAAGGGTGGAGGGTATAATCCTTCTCCTAGCCATAATGAGAAGTCCCTCTTGATAAGAGAAAAACTCAATTAATTTATTTGATCATATGAAGCCTTTGGATTGATGCCAGAGATCCAGGGTCACTACCCATTTTATGTCTGGATTTGATGACACATGGACAGCCATGTAGAAATGTAACTGGACATTAGTCCACAGTGTACAATCTAGTGGTAACAGGCTGAAAAGGAAAGACTGGATAGCCCTGTTAAAATGCTTCATGAGGGCTGGAGACATGGCTTAGCGGTTAAGCGCTTGCCTGTGAAGCCTAAGGACCCCGGTTCGAGGCTCGGTTCCCCAGGACCCACGTTAGCCAGATGCACAAGGGGGCACACACATCTGGAGTTCGTTTGCAGAGGCTGGAAGCCCTGGCGCGCCCATTCTCTCTCGCTCCCTCTACCTGTCTTTCTCTCTGTGTCTGTCACTCTCAAATAAATAAGTAAAAAATTAAAAAAGAATGCTTCATGACTTCACTGTAGAACATTCTTTCCTCCCATGTAGTGTGTAAGATCCCTTCTGGAATGAGAATGTTATGATTTACTATCACACAAGGTAGGTCACAGAATGTCTTTAAGACTAGTTCCAATGCATAAAATGGGAGGGAGTTAATATATTTAAGTTTTATGTTTTGCCTTAGAGCAAAAGGATTTTTGTTTTCTACAACCTTCCGCTCCCTTTTAGAAAAGAGAAATTCTAGTTTCTATGGCTTGCTTTAGAAGAAAGGACACAGACAGGAGAACAAGAAGCCAGAGATGTAACATTTGAGGCCACTTCTAAGGCCTTTTAATCCCCAGGTTCTGATAGCTAGACGATGGACAAATGATTTTCACTGTGGAATGGAGCCTCATGCAATTTCTCCATCCAAAGAGGTAAACAGATATCTATTTCATAAGATTGTTGGGAAAATGAATCAGAAATTTTGTAAAAATGTTTTGTTGTACACACAGGTTATTGCTAACAGAAAATCATTCACAGCTAAATGTCTTATTATATATACAGCTCTAGAGCTTGTCACTTACTAAGTATTCAAAAAGTCCTTGATGTTGTTTAATGAAAAATGTATAAAAGAAATATCATTTGTCTGTCCAATTGCAGTAAAAGTGCCAAGACTCACGTTCTGTGATTGCTACACAAGTGTGGTCCTGATGGACACATTTTTATGAGTGCTTATTTCTAAGAGTTGCTCCACGTAGGACCTATGTGGGATGTTTGTGCAGCAATGAGTCAGTGCTGACTGAAGAGCAGCAGAATAAAGTCAGGAATCGAAGTCTCTTCAAGGTCTTGCACTTAAAATTCATGCTACCCATAAAAGCTCATTCCACTAAACAAATGCAAAGTCATTTTTCAAAATAAGCAGCCCATTCCTTCCTCATGGTTAAAAATCCTTAGTTGGGTCCACAATGAAGGTTCACTCTTCAGTAGTTTTAGCATCTTCCTCACACACTAAAATTTTATTGTTCTTATGGGTAAATTCTTATCCACTGCATTGCTTTGGTTTAAAATTCCATTTTATATCAACATTTCTTCTTATTGTAGGAAGGTTAAATTGAAAGTACTCATAAATGGTCCCAAGAGAGGCAAAACCTTTCCTGCAGACATTCTAGGGAATAAATGTAACCTATGAACATCAGTCCTGTCTCTGGGATCAGAATTGACATGATTCTGATGCCTTTTGCTGCCCCAGAATGTATTAAATGGGGTATTCAAATCACAGATGTCTAGACCTCACTTCCCACAGAACACCCACAATCTGGACCTGTCAGTCTGGGTCGGCAAGGTGATCAGCATTTTAATGATTTCCAGGAGACCTGATGTGCCTGTCCATACCTATACTTGCAGAAGGGAAAAGAAAGGAGCTGGACCGCACTTTAGTTTTTTTCTTAGTACATAGGAGTTGAATTAAGCCATACCTCTTCCTCAGTGGGGAAGTCAGTTGAAATAGAGGGAGAAGTGGAGAGGAGAAAGTGTGTTGCATGATTGGATGTTCTTCACATGAATGGAAAACTCATTGGGAAGGCATACGGGTCTCTTTAATAGCATGCTTTCACCTTTGACCCAAGTAGCTTGCAGCTCTGAGACTATCAGGAGAGTCCTATGAGGAAGGAAGCTGGTGATGGAGATCTCTTTGTGGGGGAGGCATTACATTCAAAAATCCCTTTGCCTGGTGGGCAGCAGTAAGAGAAAGAGTCAGACACACAAAAGAATGGTTAAAGAGCATCACAACACTGTAGGCAGACCTCCTGGAAATGAGAATATGTAACATCCCAAAGGTCAGAAACAGGGAATGCAATTCAAGTTTTGTCTGAAGTTATTGAGCCCAGAAACAGGTGGTATATTTGTGCCACCATAAAGTATCAATGTCCAGTGTCTTTTGCCAGTTACATGGTAGTATTTTCTCTGTAGAAAAGGAGTCACATTGTCTCAATTCATTTTATTTCCAAAGCAAAAGACCATACTGCTTTACTTGGCACAAGCTTTAATCATCAAATATGAAACTACTTTTTTTTTATTTCTCAATTTAAAATTTTATTGTAATTTGTTTCCCCACAGAACAGTTCCCAAGTTTCTTGACTTTGCCTGGGATTCTTACTACTCAGATAGCTGTCTTGGAAACAACAGCGTCATCAACTGAGAGAGACCTTGTAAGAAATGAAAATGACTAGCCCAGTGCCAGTGCTCTATATTAATGTCTGTCTTGAGTATGCTTTAGCTATAATTGGTTGACACAGGCATGACTGGGTCATAAGTACGGAATGCAGACCTTTACTATTGTGGCAGGTGAAAAACCTACTTCAAAATCAACATTCTATTCTCAGAAATGTTTAAATTTTTTGTTATTAGCACCTACTGGTTCTTTTTTTACATGAATTACTGCAGTGCTCCCCATTGTTTATTTATTTATTTATGAGGGAGAGGGAAGCAGATACAGAAAGAATGGGTGCTCCAGGACCTCCAACCACTGCAAATGAACTCCAGATGCATGTGCCATCTTGTGCATCTGACTTATGTGGGTACTTGTGAATTGAACCTGGGTCCTTAGGCTTTGCAGGCAAGCATCTTAACTGCTAAGTCATCTCCCCAACCCCCAACTCGTTCTTTATGCAGCATTCAGATAGAGCCATCGCTAAAAGGGAGAGTGAGAACATGACTGCCACTCAGTAGTAATTACAACAACCACCAGAGATACTGTTGCCCAGTCCCTCATTGTACACCTGGGTCTCAGCCCCTGGACTGCCTGAAAAGCCTTTTAGTGGACCACAGATTCCCTCTAACTGCCTGTACTATCTGTGTGGCATTATCTGTAATGGCACTTACTAGAAAATAGAGCTGTAAATTTTGCCACCTGCTCCTGGATTCTGTGATGATAGTGAATACAGAAGATAACCACTGCTAGAAGTACATTGGGTTTTAGTGTTGGGTTATGTATACTCTTGTGTGCTTGTAAAAGAACAGCATTATTCTACACTTGCCCACACAACATTTCTGTGTTAGAAAGTAGAGGTGCATTTTAAGGAACACAGACTACAGGAAAACTTGCCTCATCCTTCCCAATATCTAATTTACATAAATTGTCCAGATAATCCTCAAGGAAATTCTTGAAGTGAGGTGAGAAGTCCCAAGCATGTAATATATCATCTGAGGGGTGTGTATATGTGTGTTTTCTTCCTTCCTTTCTTTTTTTCTTTCTGTTTTTGTTGTCTCAGTATATTGGATGGGTTACATATAACATGAAACATGAGTAACCAGGCCATCAGGCCACAGGCACAAGTAGAGTACCCTGACACCTTGACGTCAGACAAATACAGAGTATTCCCTGGTATTTCTTAGAAATTGCAGGTGTATGCTGGTGCTATACTTTAGGACTATGACTCTCCTATAAGTACCAGCTATTTTCAAGCAAAATACTTATGATGCTTAGAAGATAAAGGGCACAAGGTCCTTGATGACATAAATAGAGAAAGCGTTGCTGGTAGAGATAAAATTGCTCTCCTTCTGTTTGTTGACAGTTCTGTTTTGATGGGCTCTAGTCCTCCAGTGTGGGACACAAATCATGATGAGATATACCAAACAAATTACTGACAAATGTTTAACAGGCTTGTACTCAATCAAGCCTGATTCTTCCCTTCTTGCAAGTGTCCTCTGTCCCATCTACCAAGACACATCTAGACAACCTTCATGGAACAAGTGAGGTATATCTTCAAACTCATTGGTCTCTGAAGCAAAATGACAACTATTTAGTATCATCCTTAGGTTAGTAATTATTCTTAGAAAGATATAGTAGTGACTGGAACCACCTTTCCTAGATAAATAATGTCAAAATAGAAATCGACAGCGCTTCTTGGTAAGAGTTAAATGCTATATTTTTCATGAGCATATAATTTGTAAGTCTGAATTGACTTGAAACTCTATTTACTTTCCCCACAAAGGGAGGGGGAATTATTAGAGATCGAAGGGAATAGTGAGAAAAGTGAGGGACAAGGAGATAGAGAAGAGGAGCCAGAGAGGATTGCATCTGAACAGAATGTGTACATTTTTCTTGTCCTTATTTCCTCAACACAATACTTACATAACATTTACATTGCATTAGATATGTAAGTAAAGTTTAAAATGGCACTAAAAATAAATAAGTAAATAAATAAATAAGGGGCTAGAAAAATGGCTTAGCAGCTAAGGCACCTGCCTGCAAAGCCAAAGGAATCAGGTTTGATTCCCCAGGACCCATATAAACCAGATGTACAAGGTGGCACATGCATCTGGAGTTTGTTTGCAACAACCGAATGTCCTGGTGGGCCCATTCTCTCTCTCTCTCCCTCTTTTTGCCCCTTCCTTTCCCTCAAATAAATTAATTTTTTTAAATGACACTGACATGGCTTAATATAGTCATATGAAATTGAAGACAGTAAGAAAGAAAAGATAAAATGAATTCTCCAAAAATGCATCACCATCAAAATTTACTCGACAGTTGTTTTGTTAAAAAAAATTACTCATTCAAACTTTGAAGTGAACTTTAAGTCTTGGTGGTCTAGTGATAAAGAAATGTGAGAAAAGAGTCATATAGAATATTTAAATATGTTTGCTGAAAAGACTAACTTTAAAACAGAAGTAGTTTTGATAATGTAGAGGGAGATAAAAGCTGCTAAAATAGAGTAACTCAATACATAATTGTTGGGAAAAGGGTCAAGTAAATGCATTAAGCATTGAAAAGAGAAAAAATAGAAAAATGAAGGTAGACAATTAAAATAGATAAAGGAAAGAAAATGTGAAGGAAAATATGTTTAGATATCTTATATTCATTTTGGGTCGCTTATGCCCAGCTTCCAAGGAACTACATATGTCATGAAGGAAGAGAAGTGGAAACCCAAGAGAGACAAAGAACAAACCACAGGAGAGGCTTGAAGGCTCAATTTGGGCAAATATATAAATTGCTCACAGGTATAAAATGCTTCCTATACAAATGCTTAGGATCACCTTCAAGTGAATGGCACAGCCAACTGGAGCATTCTTGAGACCAGATGGGATGGCTTTCTTATGCAAAACTTTCATCCATTGGGCCATTCACTTAACAATTATTCATATATCTTCAACTATACTGAAGGCCCTGTGGAAAATGTCAACAGCTGCGTCTTGCTTGTAGGGCTTTAGGGTAAGTGCTCACATAACTTGACTAGGAAGAATTAGTGACATTAAAAGCGTATAACAGGTTTTAGAAATTCAGACCAGTGGATTATTTCTGTCAGGGGAATTGAGCAAGCCATGTGGCAACACCAGCAAAAAGTAGGTAGGAGTGGGACCTTCGCACATGTAAGAAAGTATGCCAACATGTAGGGGCAGCCAAAGCTCTGCATGACATTTGGGAAGTACAAAACAGCTAGCTGGCTGTTGCATGAAGGGAAGGAAGTAGGGCTGGGTAAATAGCTGATGTAACCTCATGAACATTGAAATTGAACTTTGTTGGTGCAAATTCTGAAGAAGTGGAAGGTTTCTGAGTGGGGAAGTGCTGAAGGCTCTAGGAAGAATACTGGACAGTAAACGACAGTGAGCCCAGGAGGACATGGTGGGGCGGTAGGGGGGCAGTCTCATCAGCCTTTGACTCCAGAGCTGCATTTGTGGTGCTGCCATTGTCACACTTTGGTTACTTTCTATTTCTAAAACTAGATCTTGTATCCGTTCTTTAAAATGTGGATTAAAGGGGAACACCCACCACAATGTCATCCTCATGGCTCTGCAGCTGTGACAAATACCGGCATGAAAGTATTTTAAAGGAATTTATTTTGGCTCATGGTTTCAGGTATTTAAGTTTGTCATGGTGAGAGGGGAAGGGGGAGTAAGGGGAGACGAGGGGAGGGCCAGGAGAGAAAGGGAAGGAAGCCAACGCCGTTCGCCTACCTCTGCTCCCTGTTAGCATGAGGAACTTCAGTTTTCACCTGTTTGTGACACAAAGCCTAAAACATGTCCTTTGATGTCCCATAGTTTATCAACTCTTTCCTTAGCACAGAGCATGAGGAATTAAAGATCATGTTCTGATGTGATTTAACTACTGTAAGAAAAGAGGCAGCCATATAGACAGTCCTTAATGCAGACGTCTTTTACCTCATGGTGATGACTCACATCATGCAAACGTTAAAAACAAAAACCAACAAAGAAAGAAGTATGTTATATATTTCCATCCAAGCACCAAATCAGAGCATAAAATGTTTATGCTTCAACTGGAAGCTCGTGTTTCTCTCTGTGCTGATGAATGTTTCCCAGTAATCTCATTGTTGTCGTGAATTCTTAAGAACTAGCTTCATGGTTTCTATTTAAAAGCAGGTTAAAGAATTTAAAATACCTAAACAAGAAAAAATAATAGTAATTTTCTTACAGTTCTAACACTCTTTCCCTTCAGGGGAATTATAAAAGGCTGAACAGCTGATTGTGGTGGCACATGTTTGTGATCTCAGCACTTGGAAGGTGGAGGAAAAGGAAAAAAAAAAAAAAAGGAAAAGGCTGGAGGCCAGCTTAGGCTATGTGAGACCCTAGGCTATATGAGAGCCTGTCTCAAACAACCAAACAAGCAGAAAAGGTCAACAAAAATGCTCTTTTCTCTTTTTATCATTCTTTTCCTTCCTTTGCAGGGATTTTCAGAGATGACAAACATTACTGATATTTTTTTTTCCCTGCTGTGCTGGGATGGAATCCAGGGCTTTGCTAAGCAAACCCTCTATCACCGAACTTCACCTCCAGGACCTCTCAATTCTTTTTTTCCCCATTAATTAGAGAGTTGTATGGATACAACATATGTTAGTACCATTATTTCCCTTCCCCCTGCCCACATTCTGCTGAGGGCCCTCCTCAGGGGGATCGCTGGTATCCCATGTAGGCTTGCAGGTTACAGATGTGGGAGCATCAGCCAGTCATTGTAAGGGGCTGAGGAGGAAAACTGGACATTCTCTACCAGTCAGTGGCTCTTACATTCTTTCAACATCCTCTTTGGCAAAATTCCCTGAGCCATGGTGGGTGTGTTTTAAGTCTACTTTACTTTTGTGCTCTTAGCAGGTTCTGGATTTCTGCTCTGATGCATTTTGAGTATCCTCAGTGTCTGTCTCCATGACCCTGGGGCTGGTTGACAGGTTCACTATTGAAGCAGTGCTCTTGCTCATCCCTGCAATTCCTCTGTGGTTTCACCTAGGCCCTGGATGATGTGCAAGGGGTGGTTTATCCTCATTCTAGCTGCCTTTTAAAAGAAAAATAGATTCTCCAAAGAAGACTGAGGTCAGCATAGGCTCAATGGGATAAGCATTATTAAGAAGCATTATTATTATAATGGGATAAGCATTATTATTATTAAGAGATTTAGGTGGGTGTAGCCACTCTTTTGCCTAAAGACTAGTGGGAGCTTCTTGTTGGAGTTCATGATTTTGGTCTCCATAGGATTCTGACTCAGTTCTTACTTCCAACCAAAGGTTCCTTTCCACTGAGTGAATCTCTTAGCCAATCAGAGAGCCTTTGATTACCCACCTGGGTTGGGTGCCACCATTGCACAGGCATGTGCATCTTGTCAGTCTGGTTGCTTTTATATAGCAGCATCCCCTAATAGCACACAAGGTTGTTGGCCATTTTCCCATAGCAGCTTATGTAGCACTTTCCAGCACTATACAGGCAGACCATCTGGGCACTGGCTTCCTTCCAAATTCCATCTGGATCTCTCAATGTTTTCTGTCAGCAGCATGTGGTATCTTCAGAAATAGGGTCGTAACTTTTACCTAAGGTAGGTAATTGGGTGCTTTGACAGAGGTCTGTCTTGTTTTTAGGACCTCGTAGGTCTCTCCTAGCTTGATGTGGATTGTATCTGATTTCTGCTAATGGGAGTTATAAACTCGAGGCAAAAGTTTTAGGGCTAGGTTTCATCCCAACCTCTCCAGGGCCCTTCTTACCTGACAGTCTCTGCATACTCCCATTGAAGGGTATGTCATTTAGTCTGCTATCCAGGAGAATGGCAATCGTTAAAAAATCAAGTGACAAAAAATGTTGGCCAGGAGGTGGGGAAAGAGGAACTCTCATTCATTGCTGGTGTGAATGTAAACTTGTACAACCACTATAGAAATCAATATGGCTACTCCTGAAAAAGATGAAAATAGAGCTACCAACTGACACAGTTATTCCTCTAGTGGGCACCTACCCTAAAGGCTCTGCTCTTCACTGCAGAGATATTTACTCAATAATGTTTATAACAGGAGCTAAAAATTGGAATCTGTGAAGATGCTCATTGTTTGATAAATGGGTAAAGAAGATGTGGTACATATACACCATGGAATTCTACTCAGCAGTAAGGAAACATGGTAGAATGAAATTTGTATGAATATGGATGTGTAACAAATAATATTAAGCAAACTCACACAGCACAGAAAGATAAATGTTATATTCTCCCTCATCTGTGCTTCCTAACCTAGAATACCTTGAGTTTCAGTCAAACTTGACAGGCAACTCAGGGGTCAGATAATAGGGATGGAAGTTGTCTGGGAAGTGGAATGAGAGAGTGAGGGAAATACACAGAAAACTAAATCCAAAATGAATTGAACATGGGTCCCTAAGCTTCGCAAGCAAGTGCCTTAACTGCTGAGCCATCTTCCCAGCCCTTAGTTCTTTTTTTTAACTTTTTTTACATTGTTATAGTTTTATCTATGATGTGCCTTATAGAGTTTCTTCTTTGGTCTTATGTGTTTGGTGTTCTGTAAACTTCTTGTATCTGGATGGGCCTCTCTTTTGTGAGATTGGGAAAATTTTCTTAAATAATTTTGTTGAATATATTCTCTATGTCTCTGGCCTAGATTTCTTCTGGTATTCCCATGATCCACATGTTTGACCATTTTAGGGCTTCCCACAGTTCCCTCATAATTCTGTAAACTTGATTTTTTGAACTTAGTAAAGTTTTTGGACTCATGATCAATTTCTTCTGTCTTGTCTTCCATCTCAGAGGCTCTGTCCTCCACATGACTGACTCTGTTAGTGAGGGACTCTAGAGAGGTTTTTAAAATCTCTATTGATTCTTGTGTTTTTAATTTTTTTTTTTTTTTTTTTTTTGCTTCATGAACATCTCTTTAGTGAGGTCTCATTTCAGGCTAAGGTCTGATTTTCTTTATGCTTCCTAGAATTCATTTGCTCATGTATTCATTAAGCTTAACCAACTGGTTGTTGAGAACCTCTATCTCTTGACTCACTTTCTCCTTTTTTTGTCTCCTGAAGTCTCTCTGGTATTTTTCAAATAGGGTAAGCCTAGTGACGAAAGCTGTGTAGTATAAAAGACAAGTTAATTTATGCAATTGTTGGTTTTGTGATGCTTTGCTTTCAGTCCAGCAATTCTCTTGGTCAGGCTCACATTAGCTTGTTATGTTTCATATTGGGATTCTATTTCTGTTGTTTTCTGTATATATTGACTGGAGGCTTCCATTGTGGGACTAGGCATCCTTGGTGGAGATCTGTGTGTTCTCACTTTTTTTTTTTTGCACTGTGGTCTACCACTTGGGGTATAGATCTTATTTTGTTAAGGATGAAGCAAGTATTTGTCCTCGTTGGACCTTCAGTGAGGGTTCTGTTTATATTTGAGCCAAATTGGAGTAGGATTGGCTACTACACATATGCAAGTTGTGGAGTTTGCAAGTGCAACAGGGGTGCCTGGGAAACTGGGAGGTGGGGAACTGGGAGCTCAGACCTGCTCACTAGACTTGCATGCTCTCTTTAGCACAGGAGAGTTGGCCTCAAACTCACAGTGATCCTCTCCTCCTACCTCTGCCTCTGGAATGCTAGGTTAAAGGTGAGGGCCATCATGTTTGGCAAATTGTAAATTTTGTTTGACCACTTTGCTTGAGAGTGATTTTATCCATGTTGCCCATCATTATGGATAACAAAGTTGTGGTACATTTACACAATGGAATTCTACTCAGCAGTAAGACAAAAATGATGCAATGAAATTTGTACAAAGATGGACAGACTTGAAATAGATCATACTCAACAAACTCACACAATCACAGAAAGACAAACGCCGAGCAGTCTCACTTCTCTGTGGTGCCTAACCTGGGCCACCTTGAGTTGCTGACATACCTGATAGGCAACCCAAGGCCCAGACACTAGGGATGGCAGGATTTGGGGGAAAGGGAAGGAGAGGATAGGGAAAAACAAACACAAAACTAAATCCAAAATGAACTGGTACCATAGAAACCTTTATCCTTGGAGATAGACTAAAAGATATAACCCTCAAAAGTAGCACCTGAAAAAGTGGGAGCTCCTGAAAAGAAGGGCCCTGGAGGGGTGGGATGAAGGCTTAGCTTAAAAAAAAATTTTTTTTTTCATTCTGGCCTGTAACTCCCAGTACCAGCAATCAGTCGCTACCCACAATGAGCTGTTGATTGGGAAACCTATGAGGTCCCCAAAACAAGACAGCTCTCTGTCAAAGCACTTGATTACCCACCTGAGGCAAAAGATACGACCCTACTGCTGAAGTCACTATATGCTGTCAACCCAGAGCCTGGAGATACCTGGCTGGAATCCAGAAGAAAGCCAGTCCCCAGGCATTCTGTCTAGTGCTGGAAAGTACTACATGATCTACTAGGGGAAAGTGACCAACAACAATGGTATGAGCAGCCAGAGGTCTAAGCTATCCAGAAGCAAACACCCTGGCAGGTTGTACATGCCAGTATAATAGTGACACACAGACTTGGTGGGTAACAAATGGCTTTCTGATTGGCTAAGAGATCTGCTCAGTGTAAAGGAACCACTATGTGGAAATGGGAACCAGATCAGAATCCTATGGAGACAAAAATTATTCATTCCAGTGTCAAGCTCTCACTAGTCTTTGGCTAAAACAGGGGTTACATGTATCAAATTTTCCCTATATTAATAATGCTTATCCCACTTAAACTATGCTGACTTCACTTTTCATTGAGAATCTAGTCTCCTTTTTCAGAAGGTAGCAAGACCAGAGGAAATAAACTATCCATCATACTTCAGCCGAACTGAAACCACAGAGGAATTGAGGAGACAATCAAGAGCTCTGCTTCCATACTGAACCTGGTAATCAGTACCAGGGTAAAGGAGATAGACACTGAGAATACTCAATATTCACCAAACCAGAAGTCATCACTGAAGTAGACTTAAAACTCACGCACCATGACTGAGGGGATTTTGCAGAACAGGAGACAGAAAGACTATAAGAGCCACAGGTTGAAACATCATGCCCATAGGCATTCCCTTCCCCTCCAAAATAACTGACTGCAGCTCCCACAATGCATAATGCACAACCCCACAGGGAATACCTGCAACCACACTGAGGAGGGTCCCCAAAGGAATGGGGGCAGAGATGAGGGAAAAGAGGGTACCAACACATGATGTATCCAGACAAAATGTGCTGTTAATGATTATAATAAATAAATGCAACTTAAAAATTATACCATAGGGCTGGAGAGATGGCTTAGCGGTTAAGCACTTGCCTGTGAAGCCTAAGGAACCCAGTTCGAGGCTCGGTTCCCCAGGTCCCACATTAGCCAGATGCACAAGGGGGCGCACGCGTCTGGAGTTCGTTTGCAGAGGCTGGAAGCCCTGGCGCGCCCATTCTCTTTCTCTCCCTCTATCTGTCTTTCTCTCTGTGTCTGTTGCTCTCAAATAAATAAATAAAAAATTTTATAAAAAAAATTATACCATAAAATTTATATTAAACAGGAAAAATAAATGCTGATTACAATTTTTATACCACTAAAGAAAAAATCATGGAGAAGATAATGAGCTTAATGAAAGGTTCGCATTTTATTTGTTCAGTTTTCTTACCATGGGAAGAAAGGAAGGAAGGAAGGGAGGGAGGGAGGAAGAGAGGACGGGAGGGAGAGCAATCCTCGTGAAGCATCTTCCCTTCATCTCATGAAAAACGGGCTTTCATAATTGATAGCAGCAGTTGGCTCTGGATAGTGAACATGCCCCTGTCTTCTCACTGTTAGTGCTGCCTTTATTGCCTTGTTTTTGTCAGGTTTTTCATCAGTTATTTTTTCTTTTGAAACAGGCCATTCTGGGGGTGCTCTTTGAGGACAGCTAGTCATTGTCTCCACATAGCTGTCACCATGCTGTCCTCAGCTCTGACAGCTTCATCAGTTCTTAGCTGAGCCCCAGGCTCTTCCAGTGAATCACACTGATAACAAGTCTCTCCTCTCCAGACTTCTGCTGGCTCGCCTACTCCAGCTTGAGCAACCATTTCCTGTATATTGATTCTGAATATGTTCATCATCTCTTCTGAGTCAAATACTGAGAGAGAAAATCTCTTGGGAGTTGCAGTGCTATGGCCTTAAAGAGCAGCATTGGATTTTATTAGTTATAAATAGCACTTTTTGACTTTTTATAGTGCAGATAAAGAAAAGCATTGGCAATAGCCGGGGAAAAGTGAAACAGGAAAGTAGTTCATAGTCTATAGTCATCATTTATCCACAAGACTTAGTGGAAGACTAGATCAGCCACTGACTTGTTTTTTTTAATGTATCTCAGATACCAAATCTTTACTAAATTTTGTTGTTAATCCTTCGTGACATCTCTGAGTCTATGCATAACATCGTATTTTAATGAAGCAGGCACTTGGAATACTCATCTTGTCTCCTTATTTCTGCTTTTAATGGTATCAGTTACTCAAGCTCAATTGAATTACTGAAATGCTATGTTAAAAAAAATCCAGAAATAAGTGATTAAAATGGTTCAAATGATGCAATGTCCTAAACAGCAGTATGAAATCTTATGCAGTTTACTTCAAGATACCTGGGATGTAAACCACGCTTTGTCTGTGTGTCACCAGCATGTGCTATCTGTCATCCAATGGTCAGTGGCCATCAGACTACGAGAACATATGTAGCAGCAGCAGCATATTCTTGCGTTCATGTAATGCTTACTTCACTTAAAGTGACTCCTCAGTACAAAATTTTATTTTAGTGTATTGCTATACCTTTTTTATTATTAAGTAAGAACTTTATATTAGACACATCATATATTGGTACCATCACTTCCCTCATCCCTGCCCCCACTCCACTGAGGGCCCTCCTTGGTGGCATTGCTGGTATTTGCCATAGAGTTGTGGGTTAAGAGTTGTGAGAGCAGCAGTCTGTCACTGTGGGGAGGCTATGTTTCTAGATAATCCCTCCCACCCTGTGGCTCTTACATTCTTTCCACCTTCTCTTCCACAAACTTCCCTGAGTCTTGGCGGGTGTGCTTTAATTCTACTTTAAAAGTGAGTTCTCAGCAGCTTTGGTGAGTTTTGAGTATCCTAATTGTCTGCCTCTATCACCCTGGCCTAGGTTGTCAGATTAGCTATAGAAGCAGCACTCTTTCTCATCTTGCCAATTCCTCTGTGGTTTCACCCCGCCCCTGGTTGCTATGTGAGAGGTGGTCATCTCCTGCCCAGGAAGTCAAATATATATTCTTGTCTTATTGATAGATTATTGTTGTCTTCTGTTCTTGCTGCTTTCGGAAATAGAAAAACAAATTCTGCAATGGAGAGTGAGACCTGGAAAGGTTAAAGGAGATAGGCATTGTTAATTTAGAGATTTTTTTAAAAAATTATTTGTTTATTTATTTGAGAGTGACAGACACAGAGAGAAAGACAGATAGAGGGAGAGAGAGAGAATGGGCGCGCCAGGGCTTCCAGCCACTGCAAACGAACTCCAGGCGCGTGCGCCCCCTTGTGCATCTGGCTAACGTGGGACCTGGGGAACCGAGCCTCGAACCGTGTTCCTTAGGCTTCACAGACAAGCGCTTAACCGTTAAGCCATCTCTCCAGCCCTAATTTAGAGATTTTGATGGGTGTAGCCTCACTTCTGGATGAAGGCTAGTGGGAACTTCTCATTGGAGTCCATTATTTTGGTCTCCATAAGATTCTGACTTGGTTCCTAATTGAAGTTATGGGTTCCTTTCCACTGAGCATATCTCTTAGCCAATCAAAGAGCCAATGGTTACCCATTTAGGCTGTCTGCCTCTATTGCACAAGTGTGTACATCTTGTCAGGCTGGTTGTGTTCATGTAGCAGTGTTCCCTGTTGACATGTAGTGCTTTCCAGCTGAATCTCTTCATGTTCTGCATTGCCAATATGTGGTGACTTCAGCAATCCGGTCTTAACTTTTCCCTCAGGCAGGTAATCAAGTGCTTTGACAGATGCCTGTCTTGTTTTGGGAACCATATTTGTCTCTCTGATCCATAGCTCAGTATGGATTGTAACCAGTTCCTTTCATTTTTACTATATCAGAGCCTTCCTATGCCTAACTTATAAACTTTATCATGACATATATAATATCTGCATATATGTACATATATGTATATATTTCTATTTTCAATGGTTTCAGTTAATCTCAACCCACATAGAAAGAGAGAGAATCTGGTATATCATTGGATACAGACATATACTAGGGGTCCTTAGAATATATTCCCTGTGGGTAAAGAGCATCGAGTAAACTCATAACACATACCTACACACAGCCAAATTCACACATAGATGCTGAAGAAATTTTTTAAAATATTACTTATTTACTTGAGAAAGAGAGAGAGAAAGAAGAAGGTAGAGAAATAGAGACAGTGGGTGCTCTAGGGCCTTCAGTCACTGTAAGTAAACTCCAGATGCATGTGCTACCTTGTACATCTGGCTTCCATGGTTCCTGGGGAACTGATCCTGGATCCCTTGGCTTTGCAGGGAAGTTCCTTAACCACTAAGCAATTTCTCCAGCCCTGAAATTTTTTTTAAATTAAAACTTTGGCAATGCGGAATTTTATTTTCTTTTGTTAATTTTTATTTGTTTGTTTGTTTAATCAGTCATTCTAAGAATTAGTTAGGTGACCTCTGGACCTCTGGACCAAAAATTTGCCTCCTTGTTCAGTGGAACTGGAGGGATACTAAACCTGCCTTGGAAACATGGTATTACTACTTTACTCTCATGGATTAATAGAGCAGAATCTAGAGAGAGGCAACTACACATCAGGCACTGCTCTGTGAACTGTGGCCAAAATGTGAACAGAATAGGTATTGTTCTTATATTTACAGCAAACCCCTCTTGCTGCAGTATTCTACGTTTTAACTGAAAATAATATTAGGCCTTCCCACTCTAACAGGTGGGTAGGAAGTAAACGTGAAATTATGACCCATAAGGAGATAGACATGATCTTTTCAGTAGAGCTGGGTAAACTCTGTGTGTCCTCCACAAGCCCTTCTATGTACCTGGTGGCACTTCTGTCCACTATCCCAAGTTTCTATAGCACTTGCCTGACCTTTGTGTGTCTGGCTTACATGGGATCAAGTGAGAGATTGAATGTGGGTTTTTAGGCTTCACAGGCAAGCACTGTGCCCGCTAAGCCATCTCTCCAACTCCATAACAACATTTTTAATCACATACACACATTTTCAGTATTGGCTTTATTCTCTCTTGTGTGTATCCTAGCTTATGAAATGCCTGTTATTCTTGGAACCTATTTGTATCTCTGAAGATGAGGTTAAGAAGTGAAAGAGGACAATTTTCTGGAGGCTGGAGAGGACAACACTATGTGTGAGATGTGCTGTACTCTTAATAACAGGACCACAATTTAGTCTCTGTCCACTATGGGGCAGAGGACTAATGAAATCAATTCAAGGAAATAACCAGACAATATCCATCCACTTTTCTATTACCTGTTTACCTGGGTCTCTAATCTACAGTTCTCTTTCTATTCATGGTGAATATATTCCAAGGGCCCCCAGTAGACACCTCTATCCAATGTTATAGCAGATTATCTCTCTGTTCCTCCCTGCCCCTCTCTTCTCCACGCACATACACACACCACTTATTCACACTTGGAAATACCTTAGTTCCTTCTTTTGTTCTGAAACTACAGAAAGTTCATGAAGCCACTCGGAACAGCCTTAACAGACTCTGTCCTGGGCCATAGGCAGTCAAATTTGGCCTTGAATAAACTACTTCTTATGCTCTTTTGAGGTGACAGCTGTGTTTTGCATTGACACAATGAATGCTCATTTATTCTTGTAAGAGCTGAAATTTTATTAAATTCTTTTTTGTCTTATTTTCCCATTCTGCTTATAATTTATCTAATTTTAAAATACTTTAGTCAATGTTTTCCATGGAGATAGCAATGATTGAAAGTCTTCCAGTTATTACAGTCTAAAAAATGATATTTTGACTCTAGTATAACAAAGTTTTTCTCTTAAAGATTAAAATGGAAAGTGTTTTCTTATAAAGCTCAAAGAATTTTCACAGAAATCAGGAACAAGACAAGGAGGTCCACATTCTTCACTTTTACTCAACATAGTGCTGGCAGCCTTAGCTAGAGCAAGAAGACAAGAGAAGCAACTGAAAGGTGTAAAAGTAGAGCAGAAAGAAGTCTAAGAATCTTTATTTATAGTTGATGTGATTCTACTGAAGAGTATACTACAAAAACTATGTCTGATAAAAACCTTTTAGCAAAATAACAGGTTATATAATTTAGCATTCAAAACCTCAGTAGCCTTCCTACATACCAAAAGAAAAAATAATGCTGAGGAAAAAAAATCAAGAAAGCAATTCCATTTATATTAGCATCATAAAAATACGTGGGATAATACTAACAAGACTTCTAGGTAAGATGGCTGCATAGAAGTCACACTAATCCAGCCTAGGGAGGGATTTGAGCAAAACCACAACAAAATACACTATTTGTCTGAAAAGTGAAAGTGTATAGGGTTTTTAAAAATGTTTTTTGTTGTTGTTTTTTTGTTTTTTGCCACAGCAGAGAAGCAGGACACACTAAGATCTATCTGAAAGGAGGAAATCTGCCAGAATCCCACCAAGGAGCTTGTGGACCTGAGCCACAAGACCCATGTGGATCCGTGCATATGATCAGTGCCCAGCTGCAGAAGCAGAGACCAAACAAGAGGATTTTCCAACCTCATCAGCCTCCTTGCAACATCAAGAAATCTCAAGGGGAGAGAGCTGGACACAGGTGAGATGATGAGCTGAACAGTTCCAGTACAACTACAGGCTTCCTGCACTCTCCTACCCCCAACAGACAGAACCATGACTCTCCAGAGAAGGCATTTAGTGCCAGCAGCAGGGCATCCAGCACATCTGATCAAAGCACCAGATTTATAGCACAACATGGAGGGATCGAGGTGTGTACTAGCATTGGTGAGATTTGAAGCCACCACCAAAGATAACGAGGCCGACTGACAAAAAAGCAGGTACATAGCCTGAACTGAAAGTGCTAATCTCTCTTTTCGCCTCAGGGCAGGTTATGGGTTACATATTCTTGGTTGCATTTGCCATTATCAATTAAGGTGTATTTGGGGGTTGAATACTGTTTCTGTTAATGCTTTAAGACTCTTAGGGCCTTTGTCTTTTTCTTTTGTCATTATTGGGGGCAGGGTCTGATTCAGATCCAGGAACTAGAACTCATTCAGAACAAAAAGCTCAACCTCCCAGCTGACAGGATTAAGGGTGTAGAGCAACACACACCCATGGGGATTATGGCTTTATAAGGTTGTCTGTTTCAATCCCCATACTTTCATACCCTGTGTTGGTTTTTATTGATTATATATATTTTTCAGTTGAATTTTAGAAATTGCTAGTAAAATGCTCTGCCAAGCCCACAACAATACTTGAATAGCAGGCAAACTCAACTCCTAGAATTACTTCTGTGGCTATATTGGAGTATAAGCGCTACACTTGGCACATTCAACTCCTACTCTGAATGTACATAAAGTTGGACTTCCAAATCTAAAAGCTTTGTAAATCCATCAGAATAACTGCAGATTACTCAACACAAACTCTAAAAGCCAGAAGGGCTTGGAATGATATATTCCAAGTTTTGAAAGATAACAATTGTCAACCAAGATTATTTATCTCACAAAGCTATGTATCCAAATTGATGGAGAAATAAGGACATTCCATATTAAAAAAAAAAAAACAGGCTAAAAGAATTTATGACAACTAGTCAGATCTATAGAAAATACATGAAGGAATCCATGCTGAAGAGAAAGCAAAACACGCACATGAGTAAATAGGAAAAAATAAACCATACTCAAATAACAGTTAAAGCAAGTGAGTAAAAAGAAAACAAGAAGCTCTACAAACCAAGAAGAATGTTGAGAATAAATACATACATATCTTTCAATAGTAACTCTTAATATCAATAGCCTCAATGCCCCAACCAAAAGACACATGCATGTAGGCTGGATTAAAAGGCAGGATCCTGACATTTGTTGTCTCCAGGAAACTCATCTCTCAATAAAAGATAGTCACTGTCTTAGGGCAAAAGGATGGGAAAGGGGATTTCAAGCAAATGTGCCTAGGAAACAAGCAAGAGTTGCTATCCTAATATCTGACAGGATAGACTTCAAACCAACATTAATAAGGAAAGATAAAGAAGGTCATTTTATACGTATTAAAAGAACATTCTAACAGCTGGACATTACAATCCTAAACATATATACACCGAACATGGGGGCTCCCAATTTCATCAAACAAATACTATTAGACGTAAGGTCACACATAACACCAAACACAATTGTAGTAGGAGACTTCTATACCCTACTCTCATCAATTGACAGGTCATCCTGGCAAGAAGTAAACCAAGAGACATCTGGACTAAGTGATGTCATGGAACAAATGAACCTAACAGATATCTACAGAACATTCCATCCAAATGCTGCAGAATATACTTTTTTTCAGCAGCATATGGAACATTCTATACAATAGACAATAGAATAGGACAAAAAGTGAATCTTCACAAATACAAGAAAACTGAAATAATCCCTTGTACTCTATCTGACCACAATGGGATTAAATTACAAATCAGCAACAAGAAAAACTACAGAGCATTCACAAATTCATGGAGACTAAACATTACATTATTGAATAATGAATGGGTTATTTAAGAAAACAAAAAGGAAAACAATAAATTCATAGAATCAAATGATGTTCACAATAAAACATACTAAAACCTTTGGGACACAATGAAGGTAATCCTAAGAGGGAAATTTATAGCTTAAGTGTCTATGTTAAGAAATTAGAGAGAAGAAATGAGGCAAACCAAAAATCAGTAGAAAGGAAGAAATAATAAATATTAGAGCAGAAATTAATGAAATAGAACCCCCCCCAAAAAAAATCCAAAGAATCAATGAAACAAAGATTTTGTTCTTTGAAAGGATAAACAAGAATGATAAATGCTTAGCAAATCTGACCAGAAGAAAGAAAGAAACAAAAATTAATAAAATTAGAGATTACAACAGATACCAAAGAAATTCAGAAAATCCTAAGGAAATATTTAAATATACATGACTGTATATACTGTGTACATAACTAAAATAAAAAGAGTTCTGAGGAGCTAACATTTTTGGACCCCCATGGTTCATAATATTATACTTGCTGTTTTTTCAAATACTTTATTTATTTCTTTACTTATTTTGAAAGAGAGGGAGTGAAAGAGGCACAGAGCAAGAGAGAGAGAGAAAGATAGCAAGAGAAAGAGAGAGAGAGAATGGGTACACCAGGGCCTCAAGCCACTGCAAAGATACTCCAGATGCATGTGCCACCTTGTGCATCAGGCTTATGTGGGTACTGGGGAATCGAACCTGGGTCCTAGGCTTTGTAGGCAAGTGTTGTAACTGCTAAGCCATGTCTACAGTGCTATATTTTCTTTTTTCTGTTACAAGATACCTGACCACACTGAACTTGAAACTATAGGAACAGAATGAAGACCAGAGTGTCTGGAGAGAAGAAAGCCAGATTGAGTTGAGACTCCTAAAATAAGAAAGGTAACAAAGAAGATAACTGAAAAAATGTATGACAAGAGATATACAACTCGCTTTACTGTGCCCAAGTAAAACCAAAGGAAGTTCCATTGTACTATTGGGCTGCTGGATACTAATCTCAATAAATCAAAATTCACAGATGGAAGAGAAAACAGAGGAGAGCCAAGATCCATGGGTAAGACAAGAAGATAGCTGATTGCCCTTCTATATCCAACTGATTTTTTACTGACATGCTAAAGACAGTCTCTTCAACAAATGGTGATGAGAAACCTGAATACCCACATGTGGATGAGTGAAATTAGATCCTTAACTACAATTGGATCAAAGAGCTTAACATAAGACCTGAAATTCAAGAACTCTTAGAGGAACAACTGGGGAGAACATTTCAATACAGGCATGGGCAGGATTCACTCAGCAAATAATGCCCACATTTGACAAATGGGATTGTGACTTGCAGTAGTTAGAGAGACAGCCATATAGAAAACAACAGAAAATGATAGGGAAGGATGTGGACAAAAGGGAACCCTTATGTTCTTGCTGGTGAGAATAGAAACTACTCCATCACTGAGGACGTCAACAGGGAGGTTCCTCAAAAAACTAAAAATAAGGGCTGGAGAGATGGCTTAGTGGTTAAGCACTTGCCTGTGAAGCCTAAGGACCCCAGTTCGAGGCTCAACTCCCCAGGACCCACGTTAGCCAGATGCACAAGGGGGTGCAAGCATCGAGTTCGTTTGCAGTGGCTGGAAGCCCTGGCGCGCCCATTCTCTCTGTCTACCTGCCTATTTCTGTATCTCTCTCTCTCTCAAATAAATAAATAAAAATAAAATATTAAAAAATACTAAAAATAAGCCAGGTGTGGTGGTGCATGCCTTTAATCCTAGTACTCGGGAGGCAGAGGTAGGAGGATCACCATGAGTTCGAGGCCACCCTAAGACTCCAGAATGAATTCCAGGTCAGCCTGAGCTAGAGTGAGACCTTACCTTGGAAAACAAACAAACAAAAAACTAAAAATAGACCTATCATATGACTCAGCTATTCTACTCCTGAGTATTTACTTGAAAGGCTGCAAGTGGTCATATCACAAGATACTTGCAAACCAGTTTATTGCATCACTATTTACAACAGCTAAGTTAGGTGTCCAAACACAAAGGAGTGGATAAGGAAAATGTGGCTTATATACACTTTGGAATTTTTTCAGCCATAAAAAAGAACAAAGTTATGTTATTTACAGAAAGATGGATGTGTCTGGAGATAAATAAACTAAGAAAATTAATCCAGTCTCACAAAGGCAAATATAATGCTTTCTCACATTTGTAGTTCTTAGAGTCTATATAGGGACATAAAATCATGTAAATATTTGTGAGGTGAAATGAAAGTGAAACTGTCTAGGGGGACAAAGGGAGTCAAGGAAAGGAAAGGGGGAGAACAGGGTATATAGATTATATGCTGAAAGTACATTATATACTGACATGAAGATATCCTTATATAATAGAACATGCATAGTGGATTTAGAATGGAAATGGTAACAAACATGCATGCACTCTGCTGTATTTTGCCAGTAAGTTCCTATAGTAAGTTCTTTTGAAATAGAATTGCTGGATCAAGAGGTAGGCAATTTTTAGCCATTTTAACGTATTTGCCTAAGTGCTGACAAAGATTGTAACAATTTCTGTACCCACCAAAATTTTATCCACATCAATATCAATCATGTCACCATTCTTTCCAAAATCTGTTAGTGCAATTAGTAGATCTTCCCTCTGAAATATGAATTTGCAATTATTTGATGGACAGAGAATGGACATTTTCACATATTTAAATGGTCATTTCTATATCACATAGTTTCAAATAGCTTTTGAAATATTCTATTAATTTTTATATTAAATTTACATGCTTATGTGTACAAGTGACACACGCATATGCATATACTACTACTTCAGTGGGTTACCTCCATTGCACAATATTCCAGTTTGTCTTTGTTCTTCTTACTTTTTTTCTGATGTCTTTTGTCATGCAGTAATTCTTAATTTTCATGTAGGAATAATTTTTAGTCTTTTCCCTTGTCACTGTGAATCAAGTCTCATTTGAGAAACATTATTTATGACTTTGCTTCAGCTGTTCCCATTATCTTTGGTACTGCTCTCAAGCAGTTCCCATTGTGACACATTTTATGAAACTATTGCTTGGAATTCACATTCAGGGTTGGTTATGCCCAATTATGTTGATTGTTTTTCCAATGGAATTAACCAATAGCAGGAGAAAGTAACACTCTCTCTTAAATCATTGCAAATATTTCTCACATATGATTTGAATATAGGAATTCAAATCTTCATTGGAAAAATGCTAAAGGAAAGCAATGCATATTTATGGAAGCAGTGGTCTTTTCACATTTGAAAGAGTCACTATTGGGCTGGGAATATGACTCAATCAATTTAGATCACCAGAAACTATGTAAAAAACCAAGCATGGCAGCATATGCCTAGAATCCCAGCATTGAAGAGGCAGAGATAGGAGAAACCATGGGGCTCTCTGGCTAGCTTGCCTATCTGAATTGGTGAGGCCCAGGCTAAATGACAAGCTTGGTTTTATTAAAAAATAAATACATAAATAAGGTGGAGAACAATTGAAGAAAACACCTGCCATTGGCTTCTTGCCTCTAAATGCATGTACACATAAACACACACACACACACACACACACACACACAATCACAAGCCATAAAAAGTCATTATGGAGTACTAGATGTTGCCTATGATATGTACCATGAAAATTAAAACAAAGAATTGTTGTATGACAGATGAAGAATAAATGAAGAAAATATGAAAACAGAAGTAACTTACTGGATTAGTCAGTGTCAACCCTGACATAGAAATTCAAATTTGTGCTTCTAATCCAAAGTTGCTTTAGACATACATCAGATAATGCATAGTTTTTCTCTATCTTAAAAATTACCTAAGAGGGTATGTGGCATATTCTCAAATATGAAAAGGTGGCTTCATTGTTATCAGGCAAGCAGATAACATAAATGACTATTTCGTGCTCCTGAGATTCATTTCAGAAATCAAAGTCACTCGTAATACAAGATGAAACCTCATTTCCATAGATAGACAGTCAGTTTGATTGAAATCTATTCTCCCAGAAGTGCTTGAAGACCTTGTTTTTATTCTGGCATTTAAGTGGTAATTCTTTTGTTCCTAGACTTCTTGTATATTAAAAGATGAAATTTAAAAGTTCTTTATCGCAATAAAAACTTGTCATTTACCAATGCAGAAGAGGAATTAATCAAATCCAAAGACTAAAAAGTAATATTAGAAATGAAATCAGATCCTGCACTAGAATCTCAAGTGAATGAAGATATTGCTAACCTAAGGTCTCATAAACTAGTGTGATCTGAACTTCCAAAGGGGGGAGGGTGGGAAGCCAAATTTATGTCAAAGATTTTTCCAGGCAAATTGAGTAGAACTGCTTCATAATTGTGAAGAATTAGAATGATGAAGACCCAGAGCCAAAGTATCTTGACCTGTGTTTAGTCTCCTTTGATGGCCATTCACTGTCCACCTCTGTGCTGATCTGCTTCAGTGCAACTACCAGGTAAAACATTTTGGGATATATTAACTTAACAGACACTTAGCTTCCACCAACCCCAAAGCTCTGAATGCCGTTAAGATAATATCTGAAACCTAAAACAGACTTCCATGCATTGCTCTAACCTGACTGCTTGATGTCCCACCAATGGATTTGAAAATGCCTTTGTTTACAACTTTCTTTTGTCTTATAACTTTAAAATCTTCATGAAACATTGGAACATATTATTTGGGGCAACCTAACTTCTAGTTCCTGGGCCATGATAACTCATGGCTGATGAATAAACCATCTATTATACCCTTTGAGATGAGAGCTATTTTGCATTGACAGTTGTGATAAAAAAAAAAAAAAAGAATATAGAGCAATACCTTCAGGGATGAACCAACTTTCACCTGACCTGTAAGACTTTTATTTTCAAATATTTCTACATTACTATAAATCAAAAGTGAATTCATGCCTAGAAGGGTTTTAAAGAAAACAATAAATAACTTACATGTAATTTCTGAGTTAAACAGCACTGTGAAATTCAAACCTCTACTTTCTTCATTTGGAGAAAAACATTTGTTCAATGCTGGCTTTCTGTTAAGTCTCCTGACTGAGTTCAGTTCAGTTCTCTTTCACCTACACATACAAATGTGACAAATCTGATCCTATTTTTGAAAGTGTTTCCTGATTTGGGGTTAAAAGAATAGGAGGTTAGAAATGTTAATGTTTTCTATTAAAACATTTGTTTCTTCTTTATGTTTCTTAGAAATAAAGCCTCCTTTACACAACTCATTTTTTTTTCCTAAATGAAGGGAATTAAAGTCTTAATATGTTATCACATTAACTCCCCAGAACAGCATAAACAACCAACAGTTTAGAAAAGTACTACAAGATAGCTAGGAACTTTTTTTCTGTTAATGATACAATTTATGTCAGTCTAGGCACACAGTGGTCATAAGCCAAGTTTGGTGTCAAATGCTGCATATATAAAGTGAAAGGAATTCTCAACCTAGCAGCTCAGACCTTAAAATCTTGTTTCTTGGAAGTAGAATCTACACATTGTTGACATATCACAAGAAAGGTGTTCTATATAGTTAAAGCATATAGAAGAATTTAAAGGTATTGGCATGTTCTTTAGGGAGGTTACTTGTAATTGTGCAAAGTCAACAGTAGAAATGACTCAATTATCAGGATGAGTAAAGTCAAAACTGAATGTTGGGTTCCATTACACATGCATGTCATTAAAGAGCTTCAATTATCAGTGTTGCAGTCTGGTTCGCATTGCTGTTAGGAATCACCCAACCAAGAGCAGCTTCTGGGAAAGATTTATTTTGGCTTACAGGCTCGAGGGGAAGCTCCACGATGGCAAGGGAAAACGATGGCATGAGCAGAGGGTGGACATCACCCCCTGGCCAACATAAGGTGGACTACAGCAACAGGAGGGTGTGACAAACACTGGCATGGGGAAACTGGCTATAAAGCCCATAAGCCCGCCCCCAACAATACACTCCCTCCAGGAGGCATTAATTCCCAAATATCCATCAGCTGGGAACCTAGCATTCAGAACACCTAAGTTTATGGGGGACACCTGAATCAAACCACCACAATCAGCATACTTACCACAATTCACCTATGTTTAACGGGCTAAGATGAAAGCTAGAAATGCAACCTAGAATGGAGTCATTGTAGTTTTCCATCACCTGCCATAAATAGTGGGAAGTAAAGCAAGATCCAATGGATATAAGGTGCTGAGAAACTGAGAACATTGTTAATCCAGGTATGATTCTAACTTCTTGTAGAAAACCAGACAAGCATAGCAGCCTTAAGACTTACAAAAGAAAAACACATATTTATCTTAGGAAGGTTTTAATCAAAGCTAACAAGAAAAAAAGTTTTAAAAAGCTAAGAAGACACCAAGTGTAAGATGTCATTTGCATAAGGTGGAATTGATAGTTGGAGGTTTTAGGCACAGACTACATTTCCTTTTACGTTCTCTGTAGTAGGTACCATGATGCCATAAAACCCAAAGGTCAGCTTAAGCTAAGAAGTTAATATGCTAGATATTTAGGTGTACAACTTGTATTTATTTGGGAATTTTTTATCAACAATAACTTTATTTTTTGCAGATATTTCTGAAGCCACTTTTAATATATTCTTTTTATTTATTTGCAAGCAAGAAAGAGAGCAGAGAGAGAGAGAGTGGGCACACCAGGGCCTCCAGCTACTGAAAACAAACTATAGTCACAGGCACCAGTCTGTGCATCTGGTTTATGTGGGTACTGGGGAATCTAGCCCAAGTCATTAGGCTTTGCAGGCAAATACATTCATTGCTGAGCCATCTCTCCAGCCCTCTGAAGCACCTTTAAAACAGACAGCTTTATAAAAACCAAAGGATGATGTAGAGTTATATACTCATTGAATACTAGGGGATAATTTCCAGCATACATGTGCACTGACATGTACAGAATGCAATTTGCATCCATTCCTGTCTTGGCTATATATCTCTTTATTCTTTACATAAAAACTGTGAATTTTATTTTTGTATTAACAAAATTTCAGTATTAAGAACCATAGACATGGAGGATAGTCTTTCCAGCAAGATAGATACTTTGTCTCCTTCAAAGATAAAGTATTTATTGGGATGAATTTTCTCCTTACCATTCTACAGTGTGGGTCGGGCAGAGGCAATATGAAGTGAATCACCCAAGATTTGCTTTTTTGCTAAATATAATTCATCTTTTCTCTCCAACTCCCACCTTATCCACCTCCATCCCCATCTCTCCTCGAAGGTTGCTTTGGGAACAAGATGAGACGAATTGTCATAAAACTACGTAGCAGAATTTCCCACTTAATTAGCTATTTTTCAGAGATTATATACACATAACTGTGCATAGGGTTGGACTATAGATATAACTTACAAAATATCTTTTTCATTTGTGTTCCCGGTTGGAAAAAAGGAGAAAACAAGTATTTTGCTGCAGGTAAGATCAAAATAAAATTAGTACAATTCTCTTACCATCTTAAAATGTTTTTATAGGAAAAAAATAAAGGAAAAAGCCCTGAGTTTTGTCTCTAGTTCTTTTCTATGACTTTAAGTAAATAATTTAGCCTGACATTGTTTTCCATGTATAAAATAACAATGTTCACATGTGATAGTAACCTGTAATGGTCAAGGTAAGTATCATGCCCTAAGTCTCATAGTTAACCATTATGTCTAAATGTGACTTACTAGTAAGAAATACCATTAACATGCATCAGAGTCACTTAATTGTTAAGGAGTTGACCAACCACTTTGATCTTTGGTAATAGTAGTATAGCAAATGTCTCAACATAGGACCTTCTTAGGGTAGACCCTGAAGAATGAATTTGGGTGCTGGTAGTGAAAAAGTTACTTCAGGAAGGTCAAAACAATGATGAAAGAAAATTACATAATGTATGTATCACAAGCTGATTGCTGAGTGGACAGTGGACTTAGTCTTGTTGGGAAGCTTCCAGAAGCCTACAGATCAGTTCTAAGGATCCATCCCTAGAAAATGAGGAGGGCTTCTTGGGGGCGTGGCTTCTGCTATAATCATTGTCACCTCTACCACCATGTGGTTGCTTCAGACTGTACTGGAGGAAGCCCTGAAGAAGGGGACACACCCTGACTTTGGCAGCGAGAAAAGCTGCTAGGCTAGGCTCATTGGCTAGAGCTCCAGGGATGCACTTGACAAGGGGAGTCAGTGTTGCTGATCTGCAAGCATTAGCAGTGAAAAGCTACAGTTCTCAGTTTAAAATCTAGTAAGAATAAATAATAAACTGTGTAAATCCCTTGTCTATTCACTTTAGACTTTTCTAGTTTCTTGGTGTTTGTGTTGTTGTAGTTTATTTGGCTTTGATTTTACTTGTACAGTGTTTGCTTTCCCCCTAAAACTCATACAAAACTTCACTGGCCTACATTGTACTGGGACAAGGTAGAGGGTATACAAGGGCACAAGACACAGGACATAGTTTCCCAAGTAGGGCTCCTACTTTTCCATGAGGCTGCCTTACCTAGTGACTAAAATACACAACTGTATTAATAGGTAATTATTAAGAAAAATCTTAATAAATATGCTAATTGGCATTAACGTTTATTATGTACATGATGTTTTAGGATCCTCATATTAAAATCAATAATTTTTTATCATTGAAAACTGAACATTGTTCAAAGGTCCATGGCCCTAGACTGCTGCTACTGGGAGGTGGTGGAGTCTGCAGGAGGGAACACTGGGTGAGAGGCTCTTAGGTCACTGAATACGCGCCTCTCAATGGAATGTGGGACCCCAGTCTCCATCTTTTGCTTCGTGGGTATAGGGCAAACAGTTTGCTCTGAGATGCACTACCCACCATTTCCATTTGGCACCCCAACATATGACTGTTTCTGCCCCCAAACTGTTAGCTAAAATGATCTTTTCTTTGTATAAAAGTTAATTATCTCACATCTTTCATTATAGTGACAAAAAAGCTGATTAACGGGGTTTTAGTCTTTTTTTGTCTTATCTTCAAACTGAAAATAGGAAGTTCATGTGTATAAATGGGTTTAAGAAGCTGTACCATAACCGTATCAGTCCCTGAGAGGGGCTCTGCCTAGCTATGTTTCTCTGCACAGCATCTGGTCTCCCACCTACAGAAGAATCCTTTTATTTAAGTAAAAAAGATCAAAGTCCTCAAAATACTTGTAATTTTCAAACACAGCAATGATTGCATTTCACTCCTCCTCCAGCAGCCTGAGAAACAGATTGTGCATCGGCTGTGCTGTGTCAGTGGGAGCCACAGCTGCCCGTGAGAAAAGGGCTAACTCACACAACGGAGTCATTTGCACCTGCTACTACTATATGCAGTGGGGTTTTTTTTTGTTTGTTTGGTTTTTTTTTTTTTTTTTTCCGCTTTTTCAAGGTAGGGTCTCACTCTAGCCCAGATCAACCTAGAATTCACTATGTAGTCTCAGGGTGGTCTCAAATTCACAGCGATCCTCCTACCTGCTTCCTGAGTGCTGGGATTAAAGATGTGTGTCACCATGCCTAGCTATATGCAGTATTTTTATCTGCTCTGCTGAAAGCTGATGTTTTCTTTTCACTTATCTCCCACAGTTCTCCATTATCAATACTAAGGACTATGCAGTGATTATTTTTTCTGTTTTTTGGGGGGGTATATGCAGAAAACTGTCATATATTTCTCAGAAAAATGCAAGTTCATCCTGTTGGCCTAATAATCATTTCAGGATTTTGGTACTTACAAGCAGAACTTGCCATCTTGTGCTGTGTTTGTGTATTTGGGGTAAAAAGAGGTCTTATAAATTTAAGCACAAAAGCATAAAGAAAATATGCAAAATTCGGGGTTAGGGAGATAGCTCAGCAACTAAAGGTACTTGTTTGTAAAGTCTAATGGTCCGGGTTCAATTCCTCAGGATCCATGTGAAACCAGATGCAGAGGTGCATGAATATGGAGTTTGTTTGCAGCAACAAGAGGCCTTTATGATTCTCCCTCTCTCTCCTCAAAAATAAAGATAAAATAATGTAAAATTAAATTATAGCAAAAAGTAACAGAGTTCTTATATTATGACATGATGGCCTCAAACGTTTATATTCCTAGGACTGCAAAACATGCTTTGAACCCCACATTGTTTCAGTTGCTCATTGCAGAAACTGGTTATCTCTTAGGTACAACTCCACTATCTTATTAATCTTCTAAAAAAATACATTGACCAAGAGAAATTCACATTACAGATACCAAGTATCACAAAAGAACAGAGCACATTGTGCTGTGAAAGAGGACCTTTGAGTTTTCCACATGTCCTTCATTTAGTGTAGAGGAATAATGAGCTATTCTAAGAAGTAATGGCCTGAATATTTACATACCATTGGGTCCACTTTTCTTTCATGTATTTTTCTAATCATGTTTAATGCTTGAATGTGACCTTTTATATAAACATCTGCATTATTTTAACAGTCCTTGTTTTACAACTCTTGTTGCAGTCAGGTTCACATTGCTGGCAGAAATCACCTAACCAAGAGTAGCTTGCTGGGGGGGGAGGGAGAGTGGTATTTTGTCTTACAGACTCGAGGGGAAGCTCCACGATGGCAGGGGAAAATGATAGCCCGAGCAGAGGGTGGATATCACTTTCTGATCAACCTCAGATGGACATCATTAGCAGGAGAGTGTGCCAAACAGCAGCAAGGGGGAGCTGGCTATAACACCCATAAGTCCGCCCCCAACAATACACTGTCTCCAAGAGGCCTTAATTCTCAAATCTCCATCAGCTGGGAACTACCTAGGTTTATGGGGAACACCTGAATCAAACCACCACAACTTTTGTCTCAAGCAACAGACCATACTGAGAAAATTATCATTTATTTTCAGCTGTTCATGTGTAGACTCAAAAATCTAAAGTGCTTTGATTAATCTTAATTGATTCATAAGATAATAAAATATACATAATAATTTTATGTTAATACACAAAGTTATGAAGTATAACATTTCAACACATGTATCTATCATGTAATGTTTAATCAGGTTAAACATCTGTTTCCTAATTACTCATTTATTTGTGGTGAAAACATTCAAAATACTTTCTTCTAGTTTTGTCTTCTAATGTATTATATTACTGTTAGCTACAATCACCTACTAGAACTTCTTACCTAGTTTTACTATAATTTAGTACCAATAGGTCAGTCTTTTCCTGCCTCATGCCACTCTATACTCTTCCTGGCCTCTGGTAGATAACTGATGTTGGGCCATTTTGAGGAAATGTTAATTTCTTGGGAAAGGTGTTGCTTTACCCAAGCTCTTTACATTAATGAAAGAACACTGCACTTTAACTAGTATACAATAGGCTGAAGGGATAAAGTGGTGGTTCAACCTTGGACCAGTGGTCCACTTCCTCATGTCTTGACTCATAGCAGCTGTCCAGGTCCTGGTTTCTGCAAGTAGGCTGCTTGGTCCCCACTGGATTCCTGTAATGTTGGTTCTTCCCTTCAGGTAGTAACAGGGGTGAGGACAGGAACTGAAATTGCAAAGGTTTCTCATTAGTCCTGTAGGATTCCCTGGAAAGAGTCTATTTACCTTCAAATATGATGGGAACGCTGCTCTCTTTCAAAATATGCTTCTCAAAATCTCCCTGGGCCTCAAGAATCATGCTAGATGTGTCTCTTTTCCAAGGAGCCACATGCACTCCATGCGACGAAGCCTTTTAGGACCAGGAACCTTTTCCTCTGCAGGAAGGTATTCTTGGAAAGTGTGGGTACTGGCTGTGCAGCCTCCTCAGTTTCTGACATCATAAAGGAAGTATAAATTCTATCAGAAAGAAGCTGTAATTCTGTACTAGGCACAGAATTCAAAGCTGAAAGTAAATTTCTGATCCTTATCTAAAATATGATTAGCTTTATTTACTAAAACTAATGGCAATCAGTCCTGACTTGAGGAAGAACAATCTTCATTAATAAGCATCGTAAACTACTTTTTTTTAAGTGCAAGGGGTAACATTATATTTAATATTTTACTTATTTATTTTATTCATTTAAGAGGGAGAGAGATAGGGAGAGAGAGAATAGGCATACCAAGGCTCCTAGCTACTGAAAATGAACTCCAGATGCTTGTATACTTTGTGCATACAGCTTAGCATGAATACTGGGGAACTGAACCTGGGACCTTAGGTTTTGCAGGTAAGCACCTTACCTTAACACTTCACCATCCCTCAAGCCCTACATTAGATTAGTAAAGTAATTGAACAGAGAGGAAGGCAGGGAAAGGAGCTAACATTGTTGAGCATCTACATGTGTGATTTGCTGCTGACCACTGAAACAGATATTCTCTGTACATTATATGATTCAGTTACTTTCTCACTGCTGGAACCACTGACCAACTCCTCCACCTAATCAGCCCTCTGAAACATCTGAAGAACACCTATATTTGATACGTAGAAAGTAAAATGAAAGGACAAATAACAGATACATGACTTTTGAAACATCTCCTACAGTAAGACTACCAGGCTGGTAATCTTTTCCCTTTCCTTGAACCACCTCTTCTTATCTTTATTTCTCCATTTAGACATAGCTTCAAGAGGAAAGGGAATAGGAGAGTGCCAGCTCTGATCAGGAATGAGACCTGGAGAGGGAGAAGAGAGAAAGGGAACTAGATCAGCTCTGACTGCCCAACAATCCCATGAATTCTACAAGGAGGGGTCAGGGGGAATACAACCACAGAGATGTTATCAGATTTCTGGGAACATAGTACTTCCCTGTTTCAAAAAATATCACTCTAGGGAGGCTGGCTGTGCTCAGAGAAGTCTCTCACATTTGTACATTTATCGGTCAGAAAAACATGTCCTTAAGCAACCCAAGGCCTAAAGGCAGGGAGGACCCAAAGCAGCCTGAATTCAGCTGAGTATGTGGGGGTGGCCAGAAGAGCTCCATCATGGAGCTAGAAGCTTGGCCATTGCCCACACACTGCAGTAACATCAGTGTGGGGCTCTGGTGACCTGAGAGACTTCAAAGAAGACTGTGAACTTCCAGAGACACGGTAGGGATCACAGACACCCCCTTTCCAGCCACCGAACACAGAATTTCTACACTTAGAAATGGAATAGAGAAGGAAGCGCCCAGAGTGAGAAGAAAGGATCCTGATGAATGTGAAATTCTTTCTCCTGACACTAACAAGATGCCATCCTTCCCTTTGCACTGCAGGGATGAGGGCTAGAGTCCACAAAGGGAAGAATCCGAGATTCCCCCGTTTCTATGCTAAGGATATTCATTCATCCAAGGCAAGAGCCACGCCTCACACTAGAAGTGGCCAGCACAGACCTGAGCTTCCATCTGGGAAGGACCAGCAGCTGAACCCAGGCAAAAGTGGAAGTCAGTAGGCTGACATGGGAACCTGCTGCCACTAGATGAAGCCAGGGTGGCCACCTCTGATCTTGCCTTGGGCTGTCCAGCAAGAAAAATGCTCAATTGATCACCTTGAGATCTTTTCTCTTTGTGAGTTTTTTTTTTTTTTTCTAAATTCCTACCTAGAAAGCTTTAGGAAAGCCCACACAATGCCCATGGGAAGGAGATGAGATGAGTAAATTGATCTCTACTTCATAGTCAAGTTCACAAAAGCGCTCTATCCACGGAGAGCCTCAGAACCAATTCTCCATTCCTTCCTGATGTCAACCAGGCTTGCAGAGCTAAGCATCAGATTCCCCGAGAGTTGTCATTAACCAACCTCTCAGGGACTTTAGCTTCTCTTAACTATAAAGAGACAATAGAGAAATAATCAGCTGTGAAAAGTGAAACTAGCCCAGACCACTGGCCACACTCTGAATTCCTTAACCATGTTGTTTTTCTAATCCAATGTCTAGCTTCTTCGTTATCTCCATGTTTCCAGTGTTTCATAACCCTACTTTCAAAGCTTCCCTCCATCCTTTTCAGATCAATTTTTTAACGTATGAGCATTTTGACATTGTTGTTATAAATTACAAAAACAATTCTACTTTTATCTCTCCATTTTAGAAAAAAAAAGTCATTTCACTTTATTTTAAATGCAGTGACATGTCTTCCATTGAGCAAGAAGGCAATATTCAAGAGCCTTGGTGAGAGTTTCATTTTATGCAGTGACTCCATGACACAAGCCACTACCTTCCACCCTCATCTGGAAAAAAGCCACACACAGCAGCTTGTGCATGTTCTCACAATAAGTAGCACAGTCAAGAAAAATGATAATTTTGGAATCAAGATACTTGACTAGTTGTTTACACAATTGTTAATATTAAATAATATGCTAATATGAAGCAATATTATTATATAATAACTTGATTATTTTGCTGTGCTAAAGGCATGTACAGGGAATATGTGAACCAAATTCCCAAGTGGGGATAACTGGCAAAAAGAACATCCTGGGGAAGAAAAAACAAGCTCTTTGCTGCTCTCCAGGGTGCAGTCTGCAAGACTTCCAAGTGATTCCACGAGGAAGAGTCCTCACATGTGCTTTGGAAGGATTGTCAATATAGCAACCATCACCAATACCATACACTAAACAAATGCAACATTTCAGTACCCTATGCAACATGCCAACAGGATGAATTGACAAAGGTGAGGTTTATCCTGTAAGTTAGTCACATTTTAAATGATTTTTATTTTTCTAAAATCAGAAGTTCTTTTAGAATCAAAACTCACATAGACTGAATCTTTGGAATATATTTTCGCAAGCTGGTGTCAGCAATGCTTTAATCATTTATTGCTCACTGACTATAACAACCAGATGTTCAGATTTTAAGGACATTCCACCCACTTCCAAAACTCCCAATACAATCCTAATTACCCATTTGCAGCTACTTGTATTTTTGCTTGTGGCTAAAAACATTGTAAAACAGGCACCAAAGTGCCATGTGAATAAAACATGTTAGTTGCAGCTTGTACTTAATAAGTAGCTATTCTAAAGACCAAAGCAGAAATACCACAGCCAGTATTGGACACAAAATCTTCCTCTTTGTTATCCAGAAAGATGCCTTCCCAGAAATGAGTTGTGTTTTATTGGAAAGAAAGCTGTCTTGGAATAGAACATTGATGTTTAATCCCAAGTTCCACCACTTGGTCAATTTGAAGCCTTGAGAATCTCATTTATTTGTCTGCGAAGTAAAGATGCTAATATTTTCCTCATGTCACTTTGCAGACTCAAGAGATAGAAATAAATGGTTACATGCCACTGTGTTGCTGTGTTTAGTAAACTGCAATCATACACAGTAAAATGGAGAATGCATGAAAGGATCATGTATTTTCAATACCAAAATGCACAACATGTTCAAAAGATGTCTGAAATAAAAAAATGTAAAGACAATGAAAGTTTGTTTTTCTAAACAAACAGCACACCAAATAATGTCCACTTAGTTAGGAGTCATAATTGACAGGCCCAGTGCAAAAAGTGTGAGACCCTTTGTTGAAAAAGCAGGACAGAAAGAACAAGGAGCCACCTTATTTCTGTGTTTTCTCCTCTTTTGCTTTTGTTTAATTTCATCTTGCCAGGAATACTCACAGGATGTGCATAGACCCCTCCAGAAACTTGGCCCACCCGTGGCTCAGAGCATAGGAACTAAGCACTAACTGGACCCAGCCACCAGGTAGTGAGAACTTTTCTCAATGTGAAAAGCATGGTGAGGCTGGTGTTAACTGACTTGAGACACACTACTGATTGCCCTCTTGGCTGTACCTCTCACTAGTATGAAATCTTGGGCAAGTATTCCCACACTCATTCATTCATTCATTCATTCTCTCTCTCTCTCCCCATCTTCTCTTTCTCTCTCACACACACATACACACAAACACAAACACATATACCATATTCCCCATTTGTAAAACAACACTGATAAGAATAGCAATCATTGACTGCATAATGTCATAATGCAATATAAATGAATATGGGAAAAATACATACTTCAGGGCCTACTATATCAGGTACTATAAAAATATTATTTTTATATGAATTTTCAATACAGGTCTACTATGATTGTATAGCTAGGGGTATGGAGGTGACCTAGTGGGTTTGCTGATTAGCTACCTTAGCCAAATCAATGAGCTCTAGACTTAGTGAGATACCCTATATAAAAGAGTAAAGTGGAGAACAACTGAGAAAAACACCTAATGATGACTTCTGGCCTCTGGCCTTCCCCACCCCCACACTCACACTTACATGTGCACATGCACCCAATACACACATATCACATACATATATGCACATACAAAAATGAAGCTAAAAGAATGAAAAATAAGTAAAGAATGCATACACTAACAAAATAGTATTATATAACTATATAATATTAAACAAATGATAATATGTAAGATAGAGCATAAATGGAAAATATTTTGAAAGGAAGAATTTTAAATGCACAAATAATTTGTATATGTAGGATGCTATAGCAAACAATTATAAAACACTTTATTAAAATACTAAAGCATTATATCTACCTTTGTCACACAATATCATCTTAAATTTGTATGCAATTCAATAATATTGCCTAAAAGTGAGTATAATTACAATTATTGCCCTTAATTAGTAAAAACTCCTTAAATTTGATTCACAAAATTTGATGAACCCAGAATAGTTATTGAATGAGTGAATGAATTGAGAAAATTTAGAATTTCTTAAAAAAAGTAATAGCAGAATCTCTTAACATATTTCTCACTAATACACAGAAAACTTACAAAGAATACAGAGGGTTTAAAATTCGCAAGTAAATTGGCACATACAGAATGTTATAACAAAGAATACACTTATTTTCAAGCTCTGTCATTTAAAAAATGATCATATGTTAGGCCATAAAGAAAATGTTAACAAGTTTTCATGTATTCTAGTCATAAAAATGTTTTTGATCACAGTGTAATTTAGCAAAATATAATCATAAAACAAGAACTAGTAAATCAGTATGTGTTGGAAGTTGAATAATGCACATAGAAACACTCCATGAATTGAAGAAGAAAGCATAAAAGGCATTACAAATTAGTTTGAGCTCAGTTGTAATAAAAATAGAATAAACGGGGCTGGAGAGATGGATTAGTAGTTAAGGCACTTGCCTGCAAAGCCTAAGGACCCATGTTTGAGTCTCCAGGTCCCACGTAAGACAGACACACAAGGTGACTCAAGCACGCAAGGTTGCACGTGCGCACAAGGTGGCACACATATCTGGAGTTCAATTACAGTGGCTGGAGGTCCTGACATACCAATTCTCTTTCTCTCTCAGTCTAGCTCTCTCTTTCTCTCTCACATAAAAAAAAAGGGCCAGTCTGCTGGTCTTGCCTAAAAATAAAATAGAACAAATAAAAATAAATAAATAAAAATAAATTAAGTAATAAATAAATTAAAAAATAGAACAAATAAAAATGAAGATATATAGAAATATATATCTTAGGTAAAACAATCTAATTTAGCAGAAAAATAACAAATTAAAAGCAAAAGATGAGAACATAGCTTGGGAAATGATAAGAAGAGCAAGCCCGGTGTCTATCAAAGGATGGCTCATCTCTATCACACCTGCCAGGGCCCATGAAACATGACAGGAGAAATGACAGATTAAATATGAGTGTTTCTATCATTGGACATGGTGGTAGACACCGAGGAGACTCAAAACTTACAAAAGCAGAAAATTAGAGGCTGCCAAGTGCTCAACACTAAAGTAGACTTCTAATACACCCTCCAAGGCTCTGAGAACATTTTGGAAAAGAGCAACAAAATAAGGTAAGGACCTCATCAGGTGTGTTATGGGGGAAGTATACTATGAGGCACTTTCATGGTCCCACAGTGATTATGAATACTCCAACTGTGGAAGAACTTCAGTGGAATGGGAGAGGGAAGAGGGGAAAAACTCATGGGAATATGACCAATTTGCAGTATGTTTATATATTAAAGTGCCCAATTAAAAATTGGTTTTAAGTCTGAAGAGGTGGCTTAGCAGTTAAGGTGCTTACATAAGAAGCCTAAGGACTCATGTTCAACTCTACAGATTCCATGTAAGCCAGACTCACAAGGAGACTCAAGGGCAATAGGTCACATGTGCACGAGGAAGGTGGTGCATGCATCTGGAGTTCAGTTGCAGTGGCTGGAGGCCCTTGTGTGCCAGCTTTCTTCCCCATTAAAAGAAAAGTCCAGTCTGTTGGGCTTGCCTCAAAAAAATTTTTTTAAATTATCTTTATAAAGTAGAATGCTACATAGTGATAAAAATGAACACACTCAGGCTGGGGATATGGCTCAGGGGCTAAAGGCACTTGCTTGCAAAGATGATGGTCCTGGGTTCAATTCCCCAGGACCCACATGAAGCCAGATGCATGAAATGGTGCATGCATCTGGAGTTAATTTGCAGTGGTAGGAGGCTCTAGCACACCCATGCCCATGTGCTTGCTCGGTCTCTCTGTCTCTGTCTCTGTGTCTCTCTCTCTCTCTCTCTCTCTCACCTTCTCTCTCTCTCTAATCAAAAATAAGTCAATAAAACATTTTTTAAAAAGAACAAACTCTTAGAACATGAAACAAAATAAACAGATAATTCTTATAAATATCATGTTTATTGGTCAAAAACTAGACCATTTGTAGCAGTTTTCTTATTATTACTAGAGCAAAACACCTGACCAGAAGCAGCTGATAGGAGGAAAGGGTTTATTCAGCTTAGAGTTATGAGGAAAGGTTTCATTATGGCATGGCAAAACAGAAGCTAGGCATCACATCTTGCCACAAAAGCTGGGATGTAGCAGCAAGAGTGAGCTAGCTCTGAAAAGGGTGACCTGGTGTACAACACCCCAAAGATCACTCCCAGCAACAAACCTCTGGCAACAAGGCTCAGTTTCCCAAATTACTAGCATTGAGGATTGAGTGTGAGTCTTAATCACAAACACACATGGCCACTTTACATTCAAACTACCAGCTAAGCAAATACTTATGTGATTCTAGTTATGCAAAGTTCAAAAGCAGGTAAATCTATAATGTAGAAACCTTGATTTGCATTTTTTTTAGGAAGAAAAGGATTCATTTAGGCCCTCCAGAAATAGAGATGTTTTCTTTCCTCCAAAATTTCACTATTTAATGAGCTCATGTACATAAAAATGCAGACTAAAGTCTGGCATGGTGGTAATGCACCTCTCATCACACCACTCAGGAGGCTGAGGTAGAAATGCACAAGTTTGAGGTCAGCATTGGATAAAAGTAAGATCGTTTAATAAAAATGAAAAGAGGCCAGATAAGCCACAATAATTTTATTATGTTGGTTTTAGTTTAATAAACCAACACTGAAGATTTTTAACAATTAGTTGGATAATAAATATGTTCTCATCAATTGGATTGCAATAATCCAGCCAAGGCAGAATTTCTGTGAAGAGTTGGTAGCAAATGAGATTGAGCGGATCTTCCTGCCTTTTCTCCTCATCTCATCAGCATGCAGGTTAATGAGTGTCCCAGGTCAGCAGATGAGAGAGCATTACACAATGGAGCCTTGTTTTGGAACTGATTCCTCTGAACTGAAGACAGAAAGGAGGCTCTGGGAATTCAGGAAGTCAAGACTGGACGACGTGAGTGGTAAAAGTCACACAACCACTCCCCAAGGTTATATGAGTTGAAACATACCTTCCTTTGGGTGGGTTGGGGGGCAGGAGGGAAGTTCCAGAGACTCAGGAAGTCAACCAGTCTAGGTGGCAAGACCCCAGCCTACAGCTATGTAAAAGGGAAATAACTCACCCATGGATGAGGCTCCCTGAAAGTGGTTCATGTGCCCCAGAGATGCAGCTTCCGTCATCATTCAGGATGGGATGAGACTTACTATGTAGCTGCCTTATCTGTCATTTCTGTAAGCAACTCCTGCTCTATAAGTAGCCCCAACCAAATCACTAATTCACTGATCTAGTTTTGGTGAAATGTACTTTGGTCTGTTAGCTGTGCCCTATCTGGGGAGAAGACATGTATTTGTTTCATCCCAGGGAAATGGCTTCACACGACAGACTTCAATATGTATATAATTATCTTTTTTTTTTTTTCTCTGTGTCAGGGAAGGAACTCAAGTGAAGATCAGCCCAAACTTACTCTCAAGTCCAGGAAAATAATGGTTTATCTCTTAGAAAAAATAAATACACAGCCCTATCAAGAGCAGCAAAAATGCAACAATATCTCCCTTAGAATATAAATGTTTATTAAAATCATAAGCATGTGGCATTGTAGGCATCCCATCAGTATCATAAATTCATAAGCATATTGATGTAAAATTTTGTTTAACAGCAAGTGAGAAAAACAGCTTTCTATATTAAAAAGTAATGACTTATGCTCTATAGTACAACAGAATTAAATGTCACTAATGAATGCAAAGTCTGTATGTCATTATTTCTTCCAAAGGTGTGTGATCATTTCTACAGGCTACTATATCTTCTTAATTTTAACATTGTTTTCTGTCTATCTGATTTTATATTCAATGCTGTAATTATTCAGAGAGTTTTCCAGATCAATAAATCCTTAGGTATAAACATGAACTTCTGGGCAACAAATCAATTAAAGGAATAAAAAGAAAAACAGAGAAGCTGGTGACTGGGAAGACTAAACATTGTAAGTTTTAAAAGAGATATAAAAAAGATAACAAATGACTAAACACCAAAGAACAGTTGTTTTTATCTTAATTCTTTGATATTAATTACTATGTCTGAGAATACAAGCCCTATTCCAGTCAGATTGATTATCCTTTCTCTACCTAGGCAAACAGGATTTGTCTTTGAGAACAGAAAAATAAAACATTCTTAATTTCTTACATGCCCCAATCCAATATCCTGATAGTGTACGTGATATGTTCTGATCCTGGATTACCTTAAAAAATCCTGCATTTTAGGCTAGGCTATAAGGCTACTGTGAATAATGAGGCTGTGTTCATTCTCTTGCACAAAATTTACAGCACAATTAAAAACTCCATTAAGTATATGTAACACTTTTTAATTATTCAGTTGGTAAATACTTAGGTTGACTCCCTTTGTTACCTAGTGTTATTGTGAATAGAGCTTGAAAGAACATGGATTTGCAAGTATCTCTGTAATTGGATGGGGTTCTTTGAGTATATGTCCAGAAATGGGTTCAACTTTCAGGTTTTTGAGAAAACTCCACACTGTCTTCTATACTATCTACACCAGATTACACTCCTACCAATGGTGAAAATGAGTCAACTTCTCCCTGCAACTTCATTGGCAATTGGTGTCATTAGTTTTCTTGGTGATAGACATTCAGACTGGAATGAGATGAAATCTGTAAGTGGTTTTAATTGGCATTTCTCTGATGTCTAAGGATGTTAAACTGTTTTTTTTTTTTTTTAAATATTTGTCGTCCATCTATGTTTCTTCATTTGCTAGCTCTATTCATTTCATTAGCTAATTTATTCTTTGGCAGTGTTATTTTATTGGTGTTTACTTAGTGTAGTTCTTTATAATTTCTAGATATCAAGCTCCTTTTGAAGGAATATCTAGCATATAACTTTTATTCTGTAGGCTTTCTGCTCACTTTGCTAATAGTTCACTCTCCTGGGAAAAATCCTTAATTTCATATAGTCTCATTTGTTGAACCTTGTTTGTAACTCTTTCCTATGCTATTGGAGTCCTCTTCAGAAACATCTTACTTATACCTGTGGTTTCCAATGTTTTGTTTATGTTTTCATGTAGCATTTTCAGTGTTTCTGGCTTTACATAAAGGACTTTGATCCACTTGGAATTTTTATTTTGCCAGGGTGAGAGATATGGGTCTTAGTTCATTGTTCTACAAGTAGGTACCTAGTTTTGCTAGCACCATCTAATGAATAGGCTGTCCTTTTTCAGTGTATTTTTTTAATTGACAACTTCTATACTTACAAACAATAAACGATGATAATTCCCTCATGTTCCCCTTCACAACTTTGCATTCTATCATATCCCCTCCCTATCTCCATAAGTCTCTCTTTTATTTGATGTCATCACCTTATTCTCCTATTATGAGGGTCTTGTGAAGGTATTTCTAGATACTGCGAGGTCATGGATATTGAGGCCAATTTCTGCCTGGAAAGTTGCCTTGTAAGGAGTCGTACCCTTCTTTTGGCTCTTACGTTCTTTATACCACCTCTTCCACGATGGACCCTGAGTCATAGAGGTGTGAAAGAGATGTTTCAGTGCTGGACACTTCTCTATCACTTCTTTTCAGTTCTCTGTTGCCTTTTGTGTCAACCCAGTGGTCACTACCATCTGAAAAGAGAAACTTCTCAAACAAAATGTGACAGTACAATATATAAAAGTGAACATTAAGTATAGTGCTTTCAGGGAAGTTTGGTGAGCATAATATATGCATTTAGCCAAACAAGAGCAGGCTTTATATTCCTAAGGCTCATTACCTCCCCTGCCATAAGCTTTTGATTACATTTTCAGTATCAGGCATGTATTCCCTCCCATAGAGCAAGCCTCCAGTCCAATTAGAGAACAGTTGGTTTCCCCCAGAGCAGACATACCACTATTGCACCCATTTGGTCATTTGGCCTGTCTGGCCAAACTTGGGCTTCCAGTGCCTACTGTTTTCAATGCTGATGACTTCCGTCTTCTATAGGGCTGAATGCAGGGCAGCTGTCCAGCTTTGAATTGGCTGGTCTACAGGAAGGAGGTTTTCAGATCAGCCCTAGCATAATTTTTCAGTGACTTTGCCACTCAGGTAGAAGCCTCCAGCAATAGAGTCTTACCATCTGTTACTTCTGGGAAACCAAGGTCCTTGGCAATAGCCTATAATGTTTTGGAGGCAACAGGGACCTCCATGGTTAACAACTCACTGGAAGGAGTATCCCATCCCTAGCTCTGAGAATTTTCTACTAACAATGGCTTCTGGATGGGTCATTATCCAAAAAAGTAGGATTTGATATATCTTATTCAGAATATCTTGAATTTTGATTGATCTCTCTCCTCCATTATTTTACTCAATCTCTTCCCCTGGCCTCACTTAGGCCATTCCACTCACTGTAATCTGTTCTTCTACTTACATATGTACATACAGTACCATTCCTTTAAGTCCTTCCCTCTCCTCCCTCCCTTATAGCCTTTTTCTAGCTTACTGGCCTCTGCTACCAATTTTTGGTTCCAGTTCCCACACGAGTCTAAACATTTGTAGCTAGGATCCACATATGATAGAGGACATGCGACGTTTGGCTTTATGGGCCTGGCTCACCTCACTTAGTATGATCCTTTCCAGATCCATCCAATTCCCTGAAAATTCCATAATTTAATTTTTCTTTACTGCTGAATAGAACTCAATTGTGTAAATGTACCACATCTTTATTATCCATTTATCTGTGGAAAGACATCTAGGCTGGTTCCATTTCCTAGCTATTGTGAATAGACCAACAATAAACATGGCTGTGCAAGTATCACTAAGCTAGTGAGAAGAGTCATTAGGATGTATGCCTAGGAGTGCTATAGCTGGATTATATGATACATCTATTTTTAGTTGTCTCAAGAACCTCCACACTGATTTCCACAATGGCTATACCAAGCTACATTCCCACCAACAGTGTAGAAGAGTTCCCCTTTTACTGCATTCTCACCAACATTTATTTTTTGATGAGAGCCATTCTGACAGGCATAAAATGGAATCTCAAAGTAGTTTTAAGTTGCATTTCCCTGATGGCTAAGGATGATTTTTAGATGTTTATATGCCATCTGTATTTCTTCTTTTGAGAGCAATTTAGTTCCATAGCCCATTTTTTAATTGGGTTGTTTGATTTCTTGTTGTGCAGGCCCATGTACCTGCTTTTTAGTCAGTTGGCCTTTTTACCTTTAGGGGTGGCTTCCAATTTCTCTAATGCTGCGTGCCCACCTAGATCCCTCCATGTTGTGCTGTGGATCTGGTGCTCTGATCAGCTGTGTTGGATGCCCTGCTGCTGGGAGATGAAGGCCATCTTTGGAGGTTTGGATTCTGACCACTGAGGGATGGGAGAGTGAGAGAAGCCTGGACTTGTACTGGAACTGCTCAGCTGGTTCTACCTCTATTCCCCTTTAGCTAGTTTCTGCTGTGTCCTCTTCAAGTTTCTTGACTTTGCAAGGAGGCTGATGAGGTTGGAAAATCCCCTTATTTGATCTCTGCTCCTGTAGTTTGGTACCAGGTGGACTGGTGGACAGATCTGCAGGGTTCAGGCTGCAAGTGCCTAGGAGAGATTCTGGCCTGTTTCCTCCTTCCTGGTAGGTCTTAGTGTCTCCTGTTTCTCCAACTGTGGCCAATAAAAACCTATACACCTTCACTTTTTGAAAAATATATTTTGCTGTGGTTTTGCTTAAATTTCTCCATAGGCTGGTTTGGCATGACTCTTATGCAGTCATCTTACCTGGAAGTCAGTGTATATCCTTGATGACATTGTTGAAAATCGGGTGAACATGTAGCTGTGCAGGTTTATTTTTGGGTTCTCCATTTTATCCCTTTTGTCTTGTGTTTTTTTGTGTATGTTAGTACTGTGCTATCATTGTCACTATAGCTCTATAGCATAACTTTTAGATCATGTATTGTGAAATTTCCTGTGTTCTCTCCACTTAGGTTTGCTTTGGCTGTCTGTGTTTGTTGTATGGCTTTTTTCCTCTGGTAATAACATGAGGCCATTTGAGGTCAAGAATGGTAGCTATGGCAACTTTGGAGCAGAACAAAACACTGACACAAGATCTATAGTAATGGTAACACAGTTATTGACAATTCCATAGGGGATAGAGGAGTGAAAGGGGTCACAAGACTCTCACCTGAAGCTACAGAAATGGTTATGGCCTGCCCTCTCCCCAGCTGAAAGTGACCTTTGGAAAAGCTCTACTATGTAGCAGGTAGAAGGTTAACTAGAAGTGGGACTCCGTGAAGCAGCATCCCTCAGGTCACTTTACACAATGAGGTGGGACTGTGTGGTGATGTGCAGCTGTACATGAGTCACCTGTACTTATACTCGCTGTATTCTGTAAGTAACCCCAGTAAACTCATTGGTTTACCAAAACTGGCTTGGGTGGAATCGTCCTTTGGTCTATTATCTGTGCTGTATCTGAGGAAGAAGACATGTGCTCATGTCTTCCCAAAGGAAAATTTACAGTTGTCTTTATGTATATGCATAAATTGTTGCAATTTTTTTCTAATTTTGGGAAAAAATTCATTGGAACTCTGATGGGAATTGCATTGAAATCTGTAGATTATTTTTGGTAGGATAGCCATTTTCACAATGTTGGTTACTCCAATCCTAAAGCATGGAAGGACTCTCTAATGTCTGGCATCTTCTTTTATTTCTATGTTCAGTATTTCAGACTTTTCTTTGTAGCAAGAGCAGTCTTTCACATCTTTGGTGAAGCTTGTTCTTACATATTATACTTGTGTTGGGAGTTATTGTGAATGGGATACTTCTCCTGCTTTGTTTCTCAGCAAGTTTATTATTGGAATAGATGAAGACTGATTTTTTTTTTTTCTCCCTGCAACTTTTCTAAAAGTTTTTACTAAATCTGCTTTCTGGCAGAGTCTATAGGGTCACTTAATTACAGAATAATGTTACCTGAAAATAGAGGTTTCCTTCTTTCTGAGATTTATACCTCTTATTTCCTTCTCTTTTCTTATCGCTCTAGTTTAGGCTTCAAGAACTATGTTGAGTAAGTGTGGAAACAGGTGGCTCCCTTTTCTTGTTCCAGGTTTAGTGGAAATGTTTTCAATTTTCCATCATTCAGAAAATGTTGGTTGTAGGTTTGTCATATATGACCTTTATTATTTTGAGGTATGTTCCATCTTTTACCAATTTCTCCAGAACTTAAATTATGAAAGCATATTGAACTTTGTAAAATGCCTTCTTTTGTGCATCTATATAGAGCATCATATGATTTGGTCCTTCAGTTCATTTATATGATCAGTTATGTTTATTGATTTGCAGGTGTTGAACCAACCTTGCATATCTGGGAGGAAACCTACTTTGTCAAAATTTATAATTTTATTAATATGTTATTGAATTTTGTTTACAAGTGTATTTTGAGAATTTTTTAATCTCTGATCATCAGAGAAATTTGTAGTTTTGTTTTTAGTTGTTAAGGTTTTATCCAGTTTTGGTATCAGGAGAAGACCATCTTCATAAAATAAGTTTGTTAGTACTCCTTCCCTTTCAATTTTTGGAACAGTTTGAGAAGTGGTGGTGTTAGATATTCCTTAAAAATTCAATTTGAATTTCACAACATATCCAACTGGTTCTTGACTTGGCTTTTTGGGGAGACTTAGTTATTGCTTCATTCTCATTGCTCATTATGAATATGTTTAAATAATTCATATCTTCTAGATTTAATTTTGGAAGGTCATATACATTCAGAAATTTGTCCATTTCATCTAGCTTTTCAAACTTTTTGGCATATATTTTCATAGCATTCCTTAAGGGTGTTCTGGATTTCATTGGGTCTATTGTAATAACCCATTTTATCATTAATTATATATTATTTGGAGGATTCTTTCTCTTTCTTTTGTTAGTTTGGTTAGTGGCTTGCCAATCTTGTTAACTTTTTCAAAAATGAAGTGTGATTGGTTGATTTTTTGTTATTATTCTTTTAGTATCTATTTTACTAACTTCTTCCCTGATATTAATTACTTCTTCATTATTGCTTTCTATTGTGTTTGAGATTGGCATCTTATTTTCTAGCACCTTAGGTTACATTGCTACTTTTTAAATTTTTAATAACATTTATGGCTATAAATTTGCTCTTAGGAGTACTTTGATTGTATCCTATAGGATCTGGTGTGTTGTGTTATAATCTTCACTGACTTCTAGAAATCTTTTAATTTTCTTCCCAATTTGACCCACTGTTCATTCAAAATTGCATTGTTCAGTCTCCAAGTATTTGTGTAGTTGCTGAAGATTCTCTTGCTATTGACTTTTCATCTTAGCCCACTGTGGTATGATAGAATGTAAGGGATTATCTTAAATGTTATGTATTTATTAATGCCTATTTTGTGGCCCATTATGTGGTCAATTTTGGAGGAGTTTTCAGGGGTCATTGAAAAGAATGTGTATTCCCTATCTCTTAGGAGAGATGTTCTGTAGCTATCTATTAACTCAGACAGGTCTATGGAATATTTTAATTCAGAAGTGTAATAGTATAATAGTCTAATAATTATATTTTATATATATTATATATAATAATAGTATAATAATTTTCATTGGAAGGACATTTCTAAATACATAAGTGGAGTATTAAAGTCTCCCACTATTATTTTGTGTGGATCCATGTAACTTTTTATGCTTTTTGGATTTGTTTTAAAAAATTCATAGTCCAGCATTTGGAGCACAAATACTTATAATTGTCATATCTTCTTTTTGTACAATTTTTATGAGAGGTACAGAAGGAGAGAATTGTCATGCCAGGGCCCCCAGCCACTGCAGTCAAACTCTAGATATGTGTACCATCTTGTGCATATCTGTGACCTTGCATGCTTGTGACACCTTTTGCATCTGGCTTACATGGGATCTGGAGAACTGAACCGAGATTGGGCTTCACAGGCAAGTGCCTTGACTGCTAAGCCATCTCTCTGTCCCTCGCATACCTTTATGATGGATAGTTCTCTTTAATTAATATGTAGTATCCCTATTCATCTCTTTTAATTACCTTTAGTTTGAAGTCTACTTTATCAGATATAAGAAAAGCCCTGTTCATTTATTTTCTGTTTCCATTTGCTTGAAAGATTCTTTTAAATCCTTTGACACTCGGTGTGTGGATATCTAGCTATGTGAAGTTTCTTGAAGACAACAGCGAGTTGGATCTTGCATTTTAATATAGTCAGTCTCTTTTTATTGGTGAGTTGGTGCCATTTATATTAAATTAATTAACTTAATTTATTTTTTTGACTTAGATTTTTTTATTAATTAGTTTTGTATTCAGCAAATACAGTCAGTTTGGTACCATTATTAGGCTCATCCATGATTTACCCCCTCCCCTTCACCCCTCCTTGTTGAGGTATATGGGTCATGCATTGTGGAGTTAGCCCTCAGTTATGGGTAGGGTAAGTGTCTTTGCATATCATGACCCAACATGTGGCTCTGACATTCTTTCTGCCCCCTCTTCTGCAAAATTTCCCTGAGCCATGTTGGGTTCATTTTTGGTCTGCTTCAGTGATGAGGTGTTGAGGGACTCTGGGTCTCTGGCTCTCTGATTTAGTAGGAGCTGATTTTTCTCTGTGTTGTTCTCCTTCCCCCTTGTGCTGATATCCGGTTCACCAGAAAAAGAGCACACTTGATTGTTTTGCCAATTTTTCTTAGTTTCAGCTGGGGCCCTTTTGAGATATGATGGGGTGGCTCTCTCCTTAGGATCTACATCTATCTTTCTTTCCCCCGGATCTGCAGTGCAGCTAGGTGGTCACCATCTTGGCTGGAAGACATTAGATTAATTAACTTTAAAAGTTACTATTGAAAGGGTTTTTCCTTTAATTTTGTTTGGTGAAGTTCTGCTTGGCTGGATTGTTTCTACTTCTTTTTCCTCTTCTGTTGGTTTTAGAGGTGTGATGTTTACCTGTGTTAAACACGACTGATTAACTTCCAAGTTGTCTTTGTTACCCTGTTTCTTTCTTGGTGAGTATACTTGCATACACATAGTTATTCTTCTTCATCTTTTTTTTTTTTTTTTAATGGAGGAAGGGAATTATTGATGCTTACATATCTACGACAAGTTTCCTAATGGCAGAAGAAGCTGGCCTTGCTTTCACAGGTCCAAGCAGAAAGAGAAGCCACAAGCCAAATCCCACAGCACACTTTAGGAACTCCAGGCACTTTGCATATCTTTAGGCTGGAATTTCAAAGCCAACTCCACACCTCAGGGTCTCAGTGACTCCTCCTCTAGCCAGGTGACTGCAGATCTAAATTAGAAACTATAATGAAACACTGACTATATTGGGGACCATCTATTCAAACTAACACAGTGCTAAACTTAGGGAGAAAGCATCACTCTTTCACTATCAAGTTTAAGTTGGTTGAATGTATGTGTTTTCATAGTTTCATAGTTGTTTGTGTGATTGAACAACCTCTCTCTATCTCTAGTCCATTGCTTGTTTCATTATAACAATGTTGTATTTTTCATGTCTTTTTAAATGTTTTGATTTGACATGCGTTGTGATACTTATTTTATTAACATATTTAATTGATTTTTTTATTAGTTACCTAGGGCCTCTGAGGCTCTGGCTCTCTGGTTTGATAGGAGTTGATTTTTCTCTGTGTTGGTCTCTTTCCCCCTTGTGCTGGTATCTGGTTCATCAGGAAAACATAACCCTTGCTTGTTTCACCTTGTTTTCCTTAGTTTCAGTCGGGGCCCTTTTGAGGTATGATGGGGTGGTTCTCTCTTTAGGATCTGCATCTATCTGAAAAAGAGAAGCAGATTATCCAACAGGGAGTAAGTTAGTACCAGGACAAATGAGATAACCCTTACTTTTTTTTTTTTTATAGAGATTTTAATAGGTGTAGGCCCTCTTATAGCCCATGATTGATGGTAGCTTGATATTCGAGAGTGGTCTTATGTTTAGATATGGTTCTGACTTGTTTCCCAGCTCCAGCTATGGGTCCCATACCACTGAGGGGATCAGTTAGCCAAATCAAGAGCAGTTGATACCCCACCAAGTCTGTGTGCCTCTATCGCAATTGTGTGGGCATCACAACTGGTTATTTGTTGCTAAGTAGGTTATACCATGAGTTGCTTGGATAGATATTGGTTATTTTCCCCTATTCGCCCATGTAGCACCTTCTGGCACTAGATGTGCTGACTGTCTGGGGACTGACTCTCTCCTGGCTTCCAGCCATGCCATTTCATTTTATGTGTCAGCTGCATATGGTGTCTTCAGCAATAGGGTCCTACCACTGACCTTTGGTGGGTCATCAAGTACTCTGACAGAAATCTGTCATTCTTTTAGGAAACCTTGTAGGTTTCTCTGATCAAAAGCTCATTGTGGATGATAGCCCCATGCTGGTACTGGGAATTACAGGTCAGTGCCCACTAAGAAAATGAGGAGAAAGATAACATATAAGAGTTAGAGAGGGGAGAGAGAGAGAGGGAGGGGGAGAGGAAGGGAGGGAAGATGTAGAAGATTTAGGTTAGACTTGATCCTACCATCTCTAGTGTCTTGTGGTTCAGGTGTTTCCTGTAAGGGCCTGGTGAAGGTTCAGCCATTTGGTCTGCCTTTTAAATTTTTTCTGTTGTACTGGTACAGTTGTGCTTGTCTTGAATATTCTCATTTCTCTGTCAATTTTGAATGATAATTTTGCTGGGGGTAGCACACTTAGTTGGAAGTTAGTTACTTTGGGGACCTGAAATATGAACTTCCATGATTTTCCAGTTTTTATGGTTGCTAAGGAAAAATCTGAAGTTATTCTGATGTTTTTGCCTGTATATGCGAGTTGGTATTTTTCTTTGTGTTCTCTTAGAATTGTTTCTGTAGTTTGTATTTTGGCTACCTTATATGTCAGGGTTCTCTCATCATGTGTGTTTGGGGTTCTAAGTGTTTCTTGGATTGCATGTTGACTTCGTTCTCTAGGTTTGTGAAGTTTTCTATTATGTTCTCATTGAATAAACTCTCAATTTCTCTACATGTTTTTTCAATTCCTTCTTCTGCCTCTTGAATTCTAAAGTTGATTCCCTTGAACACATTCCAGGTTTTTTGGAAATATTGTGCATATTCCTTGATATTTTTTTTCTTTAGCTATGTCTGTGTAAATTATTGTATCAATTGTTCTCTGTTGTGATTTTTGTTTGAGTAATCACTCTTTTCATTTTCAGCATCCCTGTTTAATTCTATTTCCTTGCTGAATTTATCCTCCATGTTTTTGACTTTCTTCTCTAATCTGTTCACAGTTTCATTCACTTTCAAGCTTGTCTTGTCAAGATCTTGAATGGATTTCCTTAGTTCATTAATATGGTTGTTGGAGCCTTCTATGTGCACACTGATTTTTTTTTTTTTTGGTACAAGTAGGCTTCTGAATTCTTTTTCTGACATCTCCCCTATCTCAGTAGTTATAAGGCTGGCAACAGGTCAAGCTATACTGATTCCTCAAACTCTGTATTTCTTTGTTGTGCATTTTGTATCCGTTCCAGATTTAATTCTCACCTCTTTTCAGTACCAGGTGCTGGATTGTTTTCTCTTTGCTGGGACCTCCTAATAGCCACTTTAGTAATGATTATAGTATTCACCTCTCATTTATCAATCTTTTGTACTTAGCTATAGACAACCATTCTGTGTGTCATTTGTGCCCCTATGTGTGTCTTACTGGAAAAAGATGATGTTGCACTGGCTGCAGTTCTCTGGTGTAGACCAGGTGGGAAGGCTAGATTCCAGGGCCTTCCATCTGCTGTTATATTGGCTTGAGTGTTCCCTTACTGACTGGGTACTGGAACTTTCTTTCCATCTGCCTGCACTGAGCTAAGGTCCCAGAATCATATAGCATACCCATTGTACAGGGCCCCAGAAGTCTGTTTGGACTGAAAGGAGCAGGCCTGGATGCCTGCTTCTTCTGCATCCAGTGGTTTACTTATTCTGCTTTACCATTCTACTATGGATTTCACATTTGATCTTCAGCTCACCTGAGTTATTAACTTTTGATAATGTTTCCTTCCAATGTACTTACTATTTGACTTTTTAAAAATGTTTCCATGTGTCTCCTAAGTTCTCTTATCTGTACTTTGAACACATTTGTCACAGGCATTGTCAAGTCTGAGTCCTAATCTTCAATATGTAGATCACCTGTGGTTCTGTTTATAATGGATTTTTCCTACTCTTGTATTTTGATCATTCTGGCTATTTTCTAACACATATGGTAGTTTTTCTTAGATGTGAGCCATCATGTGTGAAGAAATTCAGTACTCTGCATGGCACCTTCTACAGAGGATAATTGTGTTAGGCAGTTGGAAGAGAAGTCATGGGGGTGAAGAATGGGTTGAAATGATTCCAAATATCTTGTTCTTTTTGTAAGTCTTTCCCATTTAGTTTCTCCTCATTCCCACAGTACAAAGGTTCAAGGGCATGGGATGACAGTCCAGGGAGGTTAGTAAGAGCTCTCTTTCTTGGACAATCATAGCTCAATCTTGTATGCCCTTTGTCCCATCAGACTCCTGAGAACGCTACTTCATATGTGTCCCACAAGATTTAACCATGCTGGAACTGGTGAAGGATTCAAGAGGAAACTGAGTGGAAAACACTGGACTTACTTTTCTGTGCTTCAATTTTCTTCAGGATTTTTTTCTCCCTAAAATGCTGGTTACTATTAAACTTCAAGCTTCCATTTTCTTTATTTTCTTCCAAGACCTTTGAGACTGCCAAAAGCTAAGCCACACTTGGTCTTCTGTTTTGGCCTGTGCTACCAAGGAATTAATGAATGGCTTCAAGGAAAAATGAGAGAATAACCTCAGTGCACTTCCTGGACTTGGTCCCACCAGGCCTTACTTATTTGGCTGTTCTCTGATAACTCCAGGTGTTTTCATTTACACATTAATCCAGTATGCAAGGTTTTTTCTTGGTGTCAGAGTTGATAGGGTTTTGATGAGTTGAAAGATAACAAGCTACTCTGTCAAAACTAATGGAAGTCATAGTTGTTCTCCTATAAAGCATCTTACAAGCTATGACCTTCAGAGGTCAGTGACATAGAAGTGATAGCTGAAAGCCAGATAAATTTTGTTATGCAAAAATTTCACAACTAGAGCAACTCATAGGAGGAACCAAGTAGAAAGAGAAAGAAAAGCTAAATAAGTCTGTGTACATGCTACCCAAGAGAGGAATGGATTTTATAAAACCTTAAATTTTAATTGAATTTTTGACATCTTGTTGCCTGAGAAGAATAGTGGGGCCACCGAGGCTAGAATATTTAGACATCAGAGACTGCCTTGTAATGCTTTCTGCAGCCTTATTTGATATTCATGATTTTTCCTCTCTCAAAGGTACACTGAGCTGCTCTGTGCATTTATATCATGTATACATAAGAAATGGAAGTTTTCAAATAACTTGAGATGATTTCAAACACTGCAGTTTTATTTTGTGTTTTCAATGGGAGGGAGATAAACTAGTTAGATTAAATTTATTCTGTTTTTATACTATATAGAAAGAGATAAATACAATGCAGGTTACTGGAAAGAACATAATGAACTGAATGTGACAATTTCCTTGGGGACTGGCCTTCTCATTTAAAATAAAGCATAGATTGGATTTTAGGACATGGCATTTTAGATGCCTATGGGTACTTAGCCTCTTCCTGATTCATTCTCTCAAATGTCCCTTATTGAACAAGACCCAGGCAATTTCCTCAGTTACTGTGTATAACAACTTCCCTTAAGATGCTCTTTTCTAACATTTCTCAATCATTGGATTCTTTGCAATAATGTAAAAAACAGTGTGCAATGCAAAGGCAAAAATCCCTAACTCTCCTCAGAGTAAATAAACCAGTTTTGTGAAGTCTATGGAATGATGTTAATACTTGTTAACTTCTTAGCCCAGATGGTGATGTGGGCAGTGCTGCTATATTTGGTAGCAAGAGTGTCCTTAGCAAATATATATATAACCTTCTTTAGGAGCCTACTAATTATAAACCCAGACTACAACAACACTGAAACCTGCATGTACAGCCGTTATAGAGAGGGTTCAAACCCAAGCAATTTCTTGCAGCAAAATGCTATTGATCTGACCAAAAATTGAAATCTCCAAAATTTTAGGCAATCTGATATGATCCCTTTGCCATCTAGAACCCTTTTACTTCAATAAGACTCCTTTTGTCTAATTTTGCTTTTGGTACTTATGAAAATATTGTATGCAAAATAATTTCTCTTCATTATGCAGGATTTTTGCTGGTAGCATCAGCCACTGTGAGGTCATAAATATCAAGGCCATTTTGCATCTGAAAGATAGCATTCCAAAGCACCCCTTTCCTTCCTATATCTCTTACATTCATTCCACCACCTGCTCTCCAATGGTCCCTGAGCTTCACAGGATGCAATAGAGATGTCTCATTTAATTCAGAACACTCTACTCTCACTCCTTTTCATGAACCTCCCCAGGGGTCACTATCATCTGAAAAGAGAATCTTCTCTAACCAAATAGGGTTGGACTAGAGTCCTTCATGACATGGTTCCCTGACTTGTGAAATAACACATATTCTCAGTATAGTAGTGCCACCCCCATCCACTATCTCCCATTGTTTTCTATGGCTTTTTAAAAATATTTGTTTATTTTAATTAATTCATTAATTTGACAGAGAAAGGGAGAGAGAGAATGGGCGCACCAGGGCCTCCAGCTATTGCAAACTGATTCCAGATGCATGTACCCCCTTGTGCATCTGGCTAACATTTGTCCTGGGGAATCAAGCCTGGGTCCTTTGTCTTTGCAGGCAAATGCCTTAACTGCTAAGCCTTCCCTCCAACCTTTTTATGGCTTATGATCATCCATTGTTTGAAAATATTAATAGAAAAAATTAGAAATCTTATTTTAAGTCATTCTTACTATTGTAAAATTGTACTTTCTATACGTCATGTTTTACTCAGAAAGTCTGATCACACATGATCCAAGAACATTTAACTAACAAATCAAATATAATCAGATGTGAAAGATTGGTCTTTGAACATGATAGCCAATGATGCAACACTTGCCTGTGATCATGGCACCATAAAAATATGCCCACACTTCAGTGGCCACCAAACCACTCAGCATAATTTCCTTAAGTGCAAGAGGTTTGAAGCTAAGAGCTTGAGCATTCTGGCTTCTTTTTTCCAAGCTTTGAATATCTGCCTGGCTCTCAGCAGGGACTGGATTAACCAGCTCAACCTTGACATCATGCCCAAGTGTGTCCAGTCAAGGCTTTGAGTGAGACACAGCAGCAGTCACCAGCTCGGGGCTAAGCCATGGCTCTTAGGTGGAAGGTTTGTCATCCTGAATAGCCAGATGAACATCCTAATTATTACAGTTATTATTGCTGTTGTTTTTTAATCTCAACTGTGCTTAACGAATAAATTAAATTTTTCCATAAGTATTCAGATATGAAAAAAATTATGGGCATCCAACTGAAATCTACAAAGGAGGAAAATGTTTGTATGTGTATCCCATTAATACTTCTTTTGCCAGTGTTGCCAAGAAAGGCCAAATATTGGAAAATATTTACTATAAGTGATTATTCCTGAGCAAGCTGATAAAAAAAGAGAAATTTCAGATGCCATATGCAAGTAAGCACCCAATAGTTGAACGTTTTACCCCATTAAATATTAAAAAAATAGAAATTTCTTCTAGCCATGTATTCTTGTTTGATGGATTTGGTGAATAGTCTGGTCCTAAAAGCTCAATCTCCTCTGCGTGAATAGAAAAACTACCCAGCTTCTTGCCTGGAAAAATGAAGTCTGGACCTTAAATGATGATCGCTACAGAATTTGTGACCTTCTATATAACTGACAAGGCAAGCCATCTACCCAGGGGCATTCTCAGGCAGCTCTCCCTCTTTCTCCTTGAGTGAAATTTTGTTCACTAACATTTTAAAAATAATTACTTATTGATTTAAAACATAAAACCTGTTCTTCATAATAATTTAATGGAAGAGATGTAATTAAAGAGAATTAAGTGTGATTTCATTCACCAATACCATATGTCTTACTTTCAAACATTTGTTAATGGTCTATATACCAGCTATACACCAACATGCAGATTTTGATTAAATTTTGATGCAAATTTTATACCATTATACATATCATTTCATTTTTCCCTTTTGTTTTGAATATATATTGTGACCTTGCTTTTATATTAATATATATAACTAACTTCATGATTATTAAGACCTACATCGGGTTTCAGCATGAGTTTACCATTATGAACTATATTCCTCATAGATGAATATTCACATCAACATGACATGTTTGCTATTCCAAATATATTGAGATAATTTTGAAAGAGCTATGTTTTTTTTTTTCCTCCCTCTTACATATGAACAGCAACTTTAGATTTACTGCCTCAACAAGTGTCTGGATAATAAGATACAGAAATAGCACATTGAACTTGTAAGAGAATGAAAGCTTTTCTTCCCCCAAATTCATGGCACAGCCATAAGCCCTACTGTGTCATAAGAATGAGGCCCTTATAAGAATGATTATATAAGAAGTTGATCATTCGCTACCCACTCAAAGATCCTGTGGTGATTTGCATTAGATGTCCCCATAAACTCATGTGTTTTGAAAGCTTTGTGTTCCAACCTGATGGTAGTTTGGGAGGTGGAGCCTTTCTGGAGGAGGTGTGTTGTTGGGGGTGGGCTTAGAGTTGTAATGATCTGATCAAACTAGTCTAAAGACCTGTGAGGAAATAATTTTCTGATGCTTAAGCTACCCAGCCTATAATATTTGGCTAAATACCAGGCTAAACAGATCAATATGGACCCAATTTTCTAAGATGTAACAGAGAATATGATAAAAAAATTCCTATCAGGAAACAAGAGGTGATACATCAAAATAAACAAGAACTTCCCATCTAGATCTAGCAGCAAGCTGAGAAGACCTTAGGAGAAGTGATTGGGAAGCTATATCCAGAAAGCACCAGCACCAAGGATAAACTCATAAGGAAAATGATGTGTGACAGCAGACCGACCTGTTTTCCACTCTTCTCTAGGAGTCATTTATACTGTGGTTTATGAAATGTGTGTGTGTGTGTGTGTGTGTTATGTACATGTGTGTGCAAATGCACACACCATGTGTATATCCATGTAAAGTTCAAGGGGAGATGCTAGGTTCTCTCTGTCACTCGTCTGCTTTCTTCTCTGAGGTAGACTCCCTCATTACATTTCAAGCTTCCTATTTTTCAATTAGACTGGTCGATGAGGAACCTCCAGATATTCACCTGTCTCTCCCTGGCTAAGCACTGGGGCTACAGGGCTGCACAACTATTGGCTTTTTGTGTAGGTAGTGTGGATCAAACTCAGGATGTTATCTGTACACAGAAAGTGCTCATACCAGCTAGACTGTCTCCTCTGCCCCATGAAATGCTTTCCACATCTTTTTCTTTTTTCTTCTTCATTGTACATTGGGACACAAGCGTCTGATTTTATATTCCTCTAAATAAAAGCTGATTTTCTGGACATGAACTATTAAAGAATGTATTGGTTTATAATATAATCTTTGTTGTGGTGGTCATTTTTTAGATATTTTTTAATTTATTTGCAAGCAGAGAGAGACAGAGAGAAGAGGGACAGATATAGAGAAAGGGCTTGCCAACATCCAGCTGCTACAAATGAACTTCAGACACATGTGGTTTTGCCCATCTAGCTTTATGTGCGTGCTGGGGAATCAAACCTGGGTGTTAGGCTTTATAGATAAGCGCCTTAACTGCTGAGCCATCTCTCCAGCATTGTTATTGCTATTTTTTTTCCCCCCTAGGTCTCTCATTTTAGACCAGGCTGACCTGGCACTCACTCTGTAGCTCCAGACTGGCCTCGAACTCACAGCAATCCTCCGATCTTAGCCTCTTGAGTACTGGGGTTAAAGGTGTGTGCCATCTTTAATCTTTAACAAATGTAATGCAATCTTTAATAAATAACTTCTCATATTTTAGTATTTTTTCTAGAGTGATATATTTCTTTTTTCAAATTTTTATTAACAAGTTCCATGATTACAAAAAATATCTCATGGTAATACCCTCCCTTCCCCCCTACTTTCCCCTTTGGAACTCAATTTTCCATCATAACCCCTCCCCTTCTCAATCAGTCTCTCTTTTATTTTGTTCTCATGATCTTTTCCTCCTCTTATTATGCTCTTGTGTAGGTAGTGTCAGGCACTGTGAGGTCATGGATATCCAGGCCATTTTATATCTGGAGGGAGCACGTTGTAAGGAGTCCTACCCTTCCTTTGGCTCTTACATTCTTTCCACCACCTCTTCTGCAATAGACTCTGAGCCTTGGGAGATGTGATAGAGATATTTCAGTACTGAGCACTGCGGTCACTTCTTTCCAGCACCATAATACCTTCTGAGTCATCCCAAGGTCACTTCCGTCTGAAAAGAGAAGATTCTCTACCAAAAGTGAGAGTAGCATTAATATAAGGGTATGAACATTAAGCGAAGGGCTTACTGGGCGGTTTGATAAGCATAGTATACAGTGATGCTGTATGTTCAAAATTTTTTCTTAGTATTTGTTTTCCATTTAAAACTTTTAAATATATTACACATTAAATACTATTGGCCCTACTACAATGTATAAATCATTGGTGTTATTGGATTCACAAGGCAGTGTGAACTATCTCCAACAATTTCAGAATATTTTGTGATAGTTTGTGCCCACCAGTAGTTACTATTCATTCTGCCTTGCTCCAGCCCCTGGGCACCAGGAACCTACTTCGGTCTCTGGACTTGATGATTATGTGCATTTCATGGAGAAAGAATCTCATAACTTGTGTCCTATTGTGCCTATCTTCTTTCATTTACCAAAACGTTTACAAGGTCTATCCATGTTGTTTCATGTGCCCATACTTTCTTGGTTTCTATGTCTAAATAATATTCTGTGGTATAAATCATATTCTACTCTGTGTTCACCAATTAACTACTTAAATGAAACCTAGGCTCTTATCTATTGTAAAAAATGTTGCTATGAACATTCATATTCTAGTTTTGGAGTGACCATATGTTTTCCGTTCTCGTTGCTATAAATCAAGGACTACAAGAGTCCTCAAAAAGATTCTCCAAAGTAACTACCACATTTTATATGCTCAACACAGGAGTATCCCAATCTCTCCACATTTTGCCAACACTTTCTACTTTTCATCAGTTTTTACAATTCTATCCTGATGTACCTAAGAGAAGACCTTATTTTGATTAAGATTTGCATTTTTCTCTTTGTGTGTGTGTGTGTGTGTGTGTGTGTAAGCACACATGTCATAGCATGCATGTGGAAGTCAGAGGACATCTTTTAGCTTGCTCCTTGTCATTCCACCTCATGTACAGCAGGGTTTCTCTCTGGATTTTCACTCTGCTGCTGCTGCTGTCATTCTTTTTGCTGCACACCCCATTGCTTCTGGAATGCTCTCCTGTCTACTTCCCATTTTTCCAAGGGTGTACAGGGAGAAAAGAAGCTCACCATGTCTGTTGGCTTTTACAAGAGGTCTAGGGATAAAGCTTGAGTATTCAGACCTGAACCAAGAATGCTTTAGTCATTGAGAAATCACCCCAGCTTCTGGCTTGCATTTTCCTAGTGACTAATCATGTTAAATATTTTTTCATGAACTTATTGGCTATTTTATATATTTACTTTTGAGAAATATAAACTAAAGCTTTTTGTTCATTTCTATGAGATTGACAGGCTGTACCAGGAGATACCTTTTTGTTGACTTTCAAAATTGAGTTGTCATTTTCTCATTGAGTTATGTGTCCTTTATATTTTATGGATGTTGGACATTCATCATATATGACTTATAAATATCACATCCCACTATATGGATTATAGTTCTGCACTTGTTTTTTGTTTTGGGTTTTTTTTTTTTTTGGTTTTTTTTTTTTTTTTGAGGTAGGGTCTCACTCTGTTTCCAGGCGGACTTGGAATTCACTATGTAGTCTCAGGGTGGCCTCAAAGTCATGGCAATCCTCCTACCTCTGCCTCCCAAGTGCTGGGATTAAAGGCATGCACCACCATGCCAGGCTTCTGCACTCTATAGTATTCTGTGAAGCACGGATTTTCAACTTTTTTATTTAATTAATTAATTTTTTATTATTAGTTATGTACACAGTGTGTAAGCAGCCACGTTGGTACCTTCATTAGACTCCTCCCTGTTCCCTTCCCCTCTGCAGGGACCCTACACCTTGGGAAATGTGGGTCATGCATTGTGGGGGTAGCCATCAGTTATGGGGAAGAGGCAATGTTTCTGTGAATAAAATCCTAACATGTGGCTCTAACAATCTTTCTGCCCCCACCTCTGCAAATTTTCCTGAGCCATGTTGGGTGCGTTTGAGGTCTATTTCAGTGATGAGGCCTTGGGAGCCTCTGTATTGCTGGATATCTGGTTTGTTAGGAATTCATTGTTGTCTGTGTCTATCTCCACCTTTGTGCTGGTACCAGGTTCACCAAGAAAGCAACATTCTTGCTTATTTCCCCAAATACTCTATGGTTTCAGCTGGGGCCCTGGTGAGGTGTAATGGGCTGATTATCTCCTCAAGATATGTGTTCATATGAAAAAAAGAATCAAATTCTCCAATGAAGACTGAAGTCAGCACCAGAAAAATTGGATAACCATTATGATTTTAAAGAGAATTTAATAGGTATACACCCTCTTGTAGCCCATAATCGGTGGGAGCTTGATAATGGAGAGTGGGCTCCTTTTTTGGATATGGTTCTGACTTGTTTCCCATATCCAGCTATGGGTTCCATTTCACTGAAAAGATCTGTTAGTCAAATCAAAAGCAGCTGGTTACCCACCATGGCTGTGTGCCACTATTGCACTTCTGTGAGCATCACATCAGGCTGGTTGCTTCTGAGTAGCTTAGACCACAAGTTTCTTGGACACATATTGGTCATTTTCCCCCAGTTGCTCATGTAGCACCTTCTGGCACTAGATGAGCTAACCGTCTGTGAACACAGATTCCAACCACGTTGCTCAATGTTCTGTACCAACAGCATATGGTGTCTTCAGCAGTATGGTCTTAACTACTAACCTTTGCTGGGTCATAAAGTACTCTGACAGTAACCTGTCTTCTTTTGGGAAACTTTGTGGATCTCTCTGATCAACAGCTCATTGTGGATGCTAACCACATCCTGGTACTAGGAGTTACAGGCCAGTGACAAGGAAAAGATGGAAGAAAAAGATAGGCAATATAAAAGAGAGAAGAGGGAGAGAGAGAGAAACAGGAGAAAAATAAGGTTGGTCTTCATCATTTCCAGGGCCCTGTGGTTCAAGTGTTCCCTCTAAAGACTTGATGAAGGTTCAACCACTTAGTCTGGCTTTTAGGGTATAGATTTTTTTATGGTACTATTGTCATTTGGGTCTAATTTTGTGTCCCCTCCACCCTTACCTTCCTCTCCTGCACCACCTTCCCTATTGTTCAGCCCTTCCTCTCTATGTTTATTAGGTATGTCAGCATCTTGGGGAGATTCATGTTAGGAGCCACAGATAACTTGAGACCATGTGATGATTAGCTTTCTATGATTGGGTGACTTTGCTAAAAGTGATGATCTGTTACATGTTTGACCATTTTTCTTCAACTTTCATGACGTCATTTTTCATTACTGCTGTGTAGAATTCCATCAAGTAGATATACCACATCTTGGTTATCCATTTGTGTAATGATGGCCATCTGGGTTGATTCCAGCTCTTAGCTATTATGAATTGAGCAGCTATAAACATGGTTGAGCAAATATCTCTGAACTGAAGTATGGAACATTTAGGGTAAATGTCCACTGAGGAAATAACTGGGTCTGTTGGTCACTCTATAGTCAACCTTTTTAGGAGTCTTCATATTGCTTTCCATAGCTATTGTACCATCATACATTGCCACCAACAGTGAATGAGGGTTCCCATTTCTCCACATCCTCACCAGCATTTGTTTTCATTTGATTTTTTAATGTTTGCCACCCTTGCTGGGGTAAGGTGGAATTTCATAGTTGTTCTAATTTGCATTTCCCTGATTAGGGATGGTGAACATTTGCTTAAGTCTGTGTTTGCTGCTTGTATTTCTTCCCCTAACAACTCCCTGTTCAGTTCTCTGCCCTGTTTTGTGACTGGGTTATTTGATATATTTATTATTTAGGTTTTTGATTTCTTTGTAGATTCCAGAAATTAGGTATCTTCAGTTGTTTACCTGGTAAAAATATTCTCCCATTCTGTGAGTAGTCTATTTGCTCTGCTTATTGTAGATTTGTCTGTGAAGAAACTTTTCAGCTTCATGTGATCCCAAAGGTTGGGCTATTGTTTAAGTTCCTGAACTACTAGGATTTTGTGCAGGAAGTCTTTTCCCATTTTATATCATGGAAAGTTCATCCTATTTTTTCTTCCAGTTGTAGCAGATTTTACTGATCATCTCGATCACACCTTCCAAGGCTCAGGGTCTAATGCGGAAGAGGTGGTGCAAAGAATGTAAGAGCCAAAGGAAGGGTAGGACTCCGTACAACATGCTCCCTCCAGACTTCAAATGGCCTTGATATCCATGACCTCATAGAGCCTGACACTACCTACACAAGACCATCATACGAGGAGGAAAAGATCATGACATCAAAATAAAAGACAGACTTATTGAGATGGGGAGGAGATATGATGGAGAACGGAGTTTCAAAGGGGAAAAGTGGGGGGGGGGAGGGAGAGTATTACCATGTGATATTTTTTATAATCATGGAAAATGTTTTAAAAATTTGAGAAAAGAATTAAATTAAATTAAATTTTAAAAAAGAAGAAAATATTGCTGATTCCCTATCATGAGATAAGCCATTTCTTGCACATACACCAGGTCAGATGAAACCATAATGGAATTGGCAAGTTAAGCATTATTGCTACTCTCACTATGAGCCTGACAACCTGCACCAGGAAGGTGGTAATAGACACTGAGAACACTCAAAACAGAAATCCAGAAATTGCTGAGAGCTTAACACTAAAGCAGACTTATATACACCCTCCAAGGCTCAGGTTATGAAAAATTCAAATATTTTTCCTGGAGTTTGTTTTCAGTGGCTGAAGGTCCTGTTGTGTCCATTCTCTCTGTCTGTCTATCTTCTTCCTATCTCTGCTTATAAACAAATAAATAAAAATATTAGAAAAAAATTCTTCACAAGCATATGGACTCATTTCAGGACCCTCAATTCTATTTTATTAATATATATATATATATATATATATATATATATATACATGATCTTGATTATTATAGCTTTATATTGCTATAAGCTTAAGACATGTGAGTCCTCCAGCCTTGTTTTCAAGTCCTCAAATTCTCTCAAGATTATTCAGATCTTCTGAATATCCTGCATTTCCATACAAACATATATTAGAGTCAACGTGGCATTTTCACATAAAAAATTTTACCTGATAGCTCCTTAGGATAGTACTTACTCTATAACTAAGTTTCTCTTTTATGTGGTGTATGCATTTATGGTTACATGTGCATATATGGATGGGCAACAACGAATGTGAGTGCATGTGTACATGTGAGAATATGCACATAAAGACCAGAAATTGATATTTGTGTTGTCCTCAATCCCCCTCGTGCATGCATGTGTGTGTGTGTATGTAGAACATGTGTGTGGTGTGATGTTTGGTGCATGCATGTGTGTGTGCAGATGAATGCACCATGCACATGCATGCGGAGGACAGAGGAGAAATTTGAATGCCCTTCTCTATTGCTCAAGTACATGACTCCTTTAGACAGGGCCTCTCCCTCATCTTGGAACTGCCTCCAGTCACTGACTCCAGTAATTCTCCCACCATAACCCCAACACCCAGCCCACTGTGCATATTACGGTTACAGATATGTTTGCCCTCACCCAGCCTTTTGTCTTGTTTTTTTTTTTGTTGTTGTTGTTTGTTTTGTTTTTGTTTTTGTTTTTGAGGTAGGGTCTCAGTATACTCCAGGCTGACCTGGAAAGAAGTCACTATGTAGTCTCACGCTGGCCTTGAACTCACAGTAATCCTCCTACCTCTACCTCCCAAGGGCTGGGATTAAAGGTATTTGCCATCATGACTGGCTTTTTAATGTGAGTTCTACGGAGCTGAACTCACTGGTTTCTACCCTAAGAAGCTTCAGGCAAGTGCTATTCAATGCTAAACCACCTTCCTAGCCCTCTACTTATGTTTTGAGACAGGATTGCTCACTAAACCCAGAACTCACTGATTGAGTTAAACAAGGTATCCAGCAAGCCCCAGTGATCTTCCTATCAATTGCCTCCCTAACACTTGGATTATAGTTGTGAGCAGCCATGCCTGGGCTCCCATGTGTGTGACTCAGACTTGGGTCATGCCTGTACAGCAAGTAGTTTACCAATTGAACCATCTCCTCAGCCCCAGCAAAAAGCTATATTGATAAAATGTTTTAAAAATTCATATGTTCTAATGACTTATTAACATACATATTTTTAAATTATTTTTTATTAATTATTTTTGCATTCAGCAAATACAGTCAGTTTGGTACCATTATTAGGCTCATCCATGACCTACCCCTTCCCCTTGGCCCCTCCTTGTTGAGGTATATGGGTCATTCATTGCGGAGTTAGCCCACAGTTATGGGTAGGATAAATGTCTCTGCATATCATGACCCAACATGTGGCTCTGACATTCTTTTTGCCCCCTCTTCTGCAAAATTTCCCTGAGCTATGTTGGGTTCATTTTTGGTCTGCTTCAGTGATGAGGTGTTGCGGCCTCTGGGGCTGTGGGTCTCTGATTTGGTAGGAGTTGACTTTTCTATGTGTTGGTCTCCTTCCCCCTTGTGCTGGTACCCAATTCACTAGGAAAACAGCATCCTTGCTTGTTTTTCCAATTGTTCTTAGTTTCATCTGGGGCCCTTTTGAGGTATGATGGGGTGGCTCTCTCCTTAGGATCTACATCTATCTGAAAAAGAGAAGCAGATTCTCAAACAGAGAGTAAGTTAGCACCAGGACAAATGAGATAACCCTTACATTTTTTATAGAGAATTTAATAGGTGTAGGCCCTCTTGTAGCCCATGATTGATGGTAGCTTGATAATGGACAGTGGGCTTATGTTTGGATATGGTATGGTTCTGACTTGTTTCCCAGCTTAGCCAAATCAAGAGCAGTTGGTTCCCCACCATGGCTGTGTGCCACTATTGCACTTCTGTGGGCATCACAACAGGTTATTTGCTGCTAAGCAGGTTAGACCATGAGTTTCTTGGACAGATATTGGCCATTTTCCCCCAGTTGCCTAGTAACACCTTCTGGCACTAGACACACTGACTGTCTGGGGACTGACTCTCTTCCAGCTTCCAGCCATGCCATTCCATTTTACATGTCAACCACATAAGGTGTCTTCAGCAGTAGGGTCTTAACACTAACCTTTGGTGGGTCATCAAGTACTTGGACAGAAATCTGTCTTTCTTTTAGGAAAATTTATAGGTCTCTCTGATCAAAAGCTCACTGTGGATGATAGCCACATGCTGGTAATAAGAGTTACAGGTCAGTGCCCACTAAGAAAAGGAAGAAAAAGATATCTAGTATAAATGAGGTAGAGAGGAGAGAGAGAGAGACAGAGATAGGGAGGCTGTAGAAGATTAAGGTCAGTCTTCATCATAACCTCTCCAGTGTCTTTATTAATAGAATCATAATGGTAAATCTTCCTAGTGTACCTGAAATAAAATTCATGTGGTCATTTTAATATATTTTAATGTGGTCTGTAAATCTTTTATAAAATATTATCTAATATTTCCTGGAAAAGTTGGCCTACAATTTCATTTTTAAAATGAATATTTAAGTATGCTTTTTTTATTAGATTTTAATATGAGAGGAGTATATTTTGAAAACTAACTAAAATGTACTGTAAAACCATACCTAAAAGATTTTTCAAATCATTTCATAAGAATTGGTCTACATAAGATCTTAGAACCCATGGTAATTGTCCAAGATTACTTAAGGGATAATGTCAGGGAAAGGAATAGATTCCAAGAGTACATTTTCTTCGTCTACTTTAAATAGTCTCCTTTTTATTCAGGGACTAGTTTTCTAATTCCTCACTATATCACCCACACTTCTATTTCAGCTTCTTTTTTCCAACCTTATGTTGCTATATTGTACTCCACTGTATTTCACATATGTATATCATCTCCTAAAAGAGACTACCATCACTGTAATTTTATTTGCAAGACACCATTGTTTTCAAAGTATTTTTACATGTGTCTTCTAACTACTTTGAGAAGCTGTAAAAAAAAATGTAACTGTATACAAAAATGTTTTACATTCTACTAATAGCATTTCCAGGAAGTATTCCATTGCCATTTCCTTCTTCTAGTATCCTTGTCAAAGTTATGTAATAGGACTTATTACACTTGTTTGCTAACTAGAAATATTTGTGTCAGTTTCTCAAAGCCAAAGTTTGATTATCATATATAGAGCAGCCCCTAAATCATAATCATAATCATAGTGACAGTACAGTTAATGATAGTTATGAATTAACAATTTGTGTCTACATGGCCCTGTGGTCCAGCAATTCATCATGGCTTACTAATAAACTCTAAAGAGCTAGTGTATTGAATGCAATGAATATCATTTACTTGAAATAATGCTTAGCAACTGACATGAATCTTTTTGCCTTTTGCAGAACTGCTCCCCACTGTATAAAACAAGTGTTAGTTATATTGAAAGAGCATGCAGGCCAGGTTTCTCAAAATAAATAAATAAATAAATAAATAAAGGTTTGTTGACATCTCATAAAAAGTTTGTTTGACAATAAAGAAATGAAGAATGGCTTTGACTCTTAGAACCACCCAGGCAGCACACTGTTTTGTTTTTTTTTTTCCTAGCTATCACTGGAAATGTACTCTACGGCCCAAAGAAAACAACTTTAAGAGATATGTACTCGTGTGTTCATGGTAGTTTAGTCCAACTAGGTAAAATTACACTGGGACTTTATCATGTAATCTCCACATGCTCAGTGATAGTGAGCATCCATCCATCCAATTGTCCTAACAGTTGGTAATTCCAAAGACAAATCTAAGGGCTCGGTTGTTTAAAAGTGGGTGTGTGGGCTAGAGAGATGGCTTAGCAGTTAAGGTGTTTGCCTGCAAAGCCAAATGACCCAGGTTTGATTCCCCAGAACCCACGTTAGCCAGATGCACAAGGGGGCGCACGCATCTGAAGTTCGTTTGCAGTGGCTGGAGGCCCTGGCATGCCTATTCTCTCTCCCTCTCTCTCTCTCTCCCTTTATCTCTGTCAAATAAATAAAAATAAAATATTTAAAAGTGGGTGTGCTTCTCAAACTGAAATTCCAATTCATTGTTAATAAACAGTTCTGTACATAATTTTCTATATAACCCATTACTAGGTGAAAGTATACATTAGTAGATAAGGAGAAAGTAAAGTGTGATACAATATTAAGCCATACTAATCACTTCAAGGGTTCAGTAACCATGAGATGAGCCCCATAACTGGTCCCTTTTGCTCTTTGTGGAAGCACTCCAGCAAAGGACAATAGATGAAGCATTAAGTGACGTTCATAGTAACCTGATTATCACAAACGGTCAGTGACACTGCACAGATCCTTGCATACCAGATTTGTTTTAGTAAGTCAGGCTAGAAATGGGAACGTACTGACTAGGGCACTTCCTAAGATACAGACAGAACAAACGACTCGGCTGTTTGCCATGAAGCTGGCTCTTGCCATGTTTATAGAGCATGCTGGTCATTGCCCTCATTCTATGCCAGGACTGTGAGCCTCTAATCTCCACATAAAAGGAGAGTGTGGGGCAGGACAGATGGCTTAGCAGTTAAGGCACTTGCCTGAGAAGCCTAAGGACTCATGTTCTACTCCCCAGATCACACCTAAGCCAGAAGTACAAACTGAGGCATGTGCAAGATTGCACGTACACACAAGGTGGTGCATACGTCTGGAGTTCTATCAGTGTTTGGAGGCCTTGTACCAATTCCCTCTTTCTCTCTCACTGTCTCTCATTAAAAAATAATTCCAGGGCTGGAGAGATGGCTTAGCGGTTAAGCGCTTGCCTGTGAAGCCTAAGGACCCCGGTTCGAGGCTCGGTTCCCCAGGTCCCACGTTAGCCAGATGCACAAGGGGGCACACGCGTCTGGAGTTCATTTGCAGAGGCTGGAAGCCTTGGTGCGCCCATTCTCTCTCTCTCCCTCTATCTGTCTTTCTCTCTCTGTCTGTCGCTCTCAAATAAATAAATAAATAATTAAAAAAATATATATTTAAAAAATAATTCCAATGTGTTGGTCTTGGTTATTTTTTTTTAAATGAGAGTGTGAACTAATGGTCTTTTATATAAACCATATTTATTTGTTTTCCAGTAGTAATCATCACTTTCCACAAATTGATTTTTCTATTCTTATCCCAGACTATTAATCTGTTCTGATCAGCAAACAAATTGCTCTTTTTCAAAAGTAAATCAAGTTTGGGGATATTGGCCAGTGCCTAGTGTGCCTGGACTAGGGCTTAACCTTCATACTACAAAGGAAGAATAAGAAGAAAAAGCAAGAGGAGGAGCAAGAAGAGGGGGAGAAGGAGAAAGCAGGGGGGAAAGAGTATCAGCTCCTCTAGGTCAGCACCAATCTTAGATTGCTTCTCACAAGCTACTCACAGGCTTGCAGTCCCCCTACTGAAGACTACTTCCCATGACAACGATCACACTGCACACCTCACTTCCTTTTGTAGCTTTTATTTTAGAACCTATCGTTTTTGTTTTTGCTTTTTTCGAAGTAGGGTCTCACTGTAGGTCAGGCTGACCTGGAATTCACTATGGAGTCTCAGTGTGGCCTCGAACTCACAGCAATCCTCCTCGCTCTGCCTCCCGAGTGCTGAGATTAAAGGCATCGCCAGCACACTTGGAAAAACCTATAGTTTTATGACATGTTAATATATTTGATTTATTTTGCATGTTAATTCTATCAACCCTCTCTTGGAGTACAGTATCTAGGAGGTCAGTGTATAATATACACATACACAGCCTGGATGATATTTTTTATAGACCCAGAACCTATGTGGAAACATTCTCAACATTTTTTATGCATTTTTAATTTTTAATGCATTCATAAACAATGAATAAATTCTTATTTTTAGTTTCAATTGAGTATGTATGTTTTACTTTTGATAAGACTAGCTCTTAATATAATAATTATTAATTATTTGTTCAGAGAATTAGCACAGGGTTTTATACATAAATTCTTCTTTTTTGTTGTTACTTTCTGAGGTAAGGTCTGACTCTAGCCTACGTTAACCTTGAAACCACTCTGTAGTGTCAGGTTGGCCTCAAACTCACCGCAATCCTCCTACCTCTGCCTTCTGAGTGCTAGCATTAAAAGCGAGTGCCACCATGCTGGGCCATAAATTCCTTTTTAGTGCACTACTTTTCGTATGTTTCTGGTGGGCTTCTCCTTACACTAATTTGGAAAGTTCATAATTATGTTTATACTTTTAGTAAATCTTAATGACATTTTATGAACTGTGCCTTTTCTAGAGATTAAACAGAGCTTCGTTAACCACCGAGTTATCTCCAGCACCCAACTGAAACAGAACTTTCAGTAGTTTGCTTAAATTTCTTGTGAAGATTTATTAGAGAAGGCAGTATTGATTTACTCCAATATATCAAAAGGAGAATAAGAGGACATTTATGTCCTCTTTATATATAAATCTATATACCATGACATGTGGTCCTTATTTTTTGAAAATGCTTTTGCTCTCTTTGTTGATTGATGTGGGTTTAAGAGAAAGAAACAAAGGAAAATCATGCTATTTCCTACCAGAAATGTTCCAAGATGGACTGTTTTGCTTTGTTTCAGTTTTGCCATTGTTGTTTGTTTTTGTATTTGTTGCTAATAAATCATTGTTATAGTGTCTACCTTCTCAGTCTCTGCCCACATGCAATATCGGGTAACATAGGTGATCTCTGAGTGTGTTCATCAGTTGCATAGCAACCAATAGTTCTTTTCTTCCTTCCAGCAGTCTGCCCCAATCCTATCTTACATGGTCCAATCTATCTGGTCTTAACAGAACATGTGGTGGCATGAGTCACTTGAATGTGGTTCTGTTGTAGTCAGCTCCACATTGCTTGGATGAACTTCCAAACAGACACAGTTTGTAGGAGGAACGGTTTATTTCAGCTTATAGATCCAAAGGAAAGTTCCATCCAATGTCTGAAGAAGCTGGCTCCCTTCCCCAAGCAGAGAGCTACACCACCAAGAAGGTAGGCCACAAGCGAGAACAATAGGGCAGCAAAACAGTAAGGACCCAGACAGAGCTCAGCCTGCTCTGCATACCTGTAGGCTGGAAATCAGATCTGCCCCCAAACACACTTTGGGGCTGGACCCACAGTGACACTTCCTCCAGCCAGGCAGGTGGAAATCCAAATTACAAGCTTTAATAAAAATCCTGAGTCTATTAGGGGACATACATTCAAACTACCACAGGGTGTCTCACAGAAAATCTTGTTAATTCAAGAGGACATTCAGAAGGAGCAGAGAAGGGAAAGACAGCAATATTAATAGTAGAAATTAAGGGCATTATTGATGAAATAAGGAAATATATATGTAGTTCAACAAGCAAGTGAGAAACCAGAGAACATTTATGTTTTCTATCACAAAAATGAAATGATCCCAGTGCATATTTTGGAGTTTATCACATAATCCAGAGCCCAGACAGTCATAATAACTCATGCCCAGACTTTCTTGTTATCTCACAGATTTTCCATATTCTAAACATGCAGAAAGAAAGAAAGAAAGATACAAAGGAAAAAGAAAGAAGAATGGAAGGAAGGAATAAAGGAAGGGAGGGAGAGAAAAGGAAGGAAAGAAAAAAGAAAAGAAAAGAAGATGCAGATGAAGCAAAGAGAAAAATTGAGGTGGAAAGTTACAGTCTATCCAACTCCTTTTGAGCATGACTATAGAATTGTGCCCCAAAAAATGATGCTATGAAGACAGATCTTTAACCCATGTCTAAGTAGATCATGTTGGATGTGTGCCCATAGCTCCCAGGGCCAGAGCAGAGACAGATTCCTGGGCCCTTTGTGATCTCCCTGAACACATCTGCTTTCTCTGTAGGATGCATCAGAGTAAAAGAAAGGTCACCAATGCTTGTATTCCAAAAATAGGCCATTACTAAATAGGAATTAAACTAATCCATTTGAGTGGAAAAAAATTTTAAGTGTAAAGTCACTCTGTGTATTAGTCAACAGTGCTTAATTCTCAGGTATCAGATAACCTCTACATAGGAAAACTTAGGACATTAAAATCTTAACAATTATATTTTTTCCAAGTTTGTAAATATTTCCATGCAATTTAGGAACCTATAAAATAAAATTAACAGATAATGCAGATGGGAAGAAGAAAATATTGTCAATTAATCATATTCAAGTAGAAATATTTACCAAAAGTAAATAAAATATATATTTAATGTTAGTATATTAAAAACACTTTCCAGGCTGGAGAGATGGCTTACTGGTTAAACGCTTGCCTGTGAAGCCTAAGGACCCTGATTCAAAGTTCAATTTCCCAGGACCCACATTAGCCAGATGCACAAGGGGGCGCACGCGTCTGGAGTTCATTTGCAGTGGCTGGAAGCCCTAGCACGCCCATTCTCTCTCTCTCTCTCTCTCTCTCTCTCTGTCACTCTCAAATAAATAAAAGTGAACAAAAAATTAAAAGAAACACTTTTTACATATGATGTTTATATTGTCAATTTTATAACTATTAATAATATGCTGACTCAAAATTATGTTATAAATTAACATCTAGAAAGTCAGTGAAGATAAGTCAAATTTAATTTAAGTCCATGGTTAAGCTTTATAGAATTTATTGATGTTTTAAGATTGTAATATTCTCTTCAATGACAAAATAATGACATACATTTATCCCATTGTTTTGATAATCCTTCATCACAAAACTGAAATGTCTTTATATCCCATCTTCTGGTCTATAGAACTTCTCATAACCTTCTGATTCATATATTTATCTTCTTGAATCTCAATTTATTTTAGTGAAATAAAATTGACTACTGTATTAGTCAGGGTTCTCTAGAGGAACAGAATTGCTAGAATGAATTATTTTTAAAAGGGAATTTATTGGATTAGCTTACAGTAGTCCAGTAGCAGTTACAGGCCCGAGAATCACCGAACCTGGTATGCTCAGTCCACGTGGCCAGATGCTTCAGTAGTCCGACCTGGCACTGCAGATGGCGCCGGAAAGCCTGGAGGCTTCCTGAGGAGCCGCTGGGTTTTGATCCACGCTGGTCTTCAGTTGATGCTGGTCTTTAGTCCGCACTGGTCTTCAATCCACACTATAAGGTAGCAAGCAGCTCTGGCAGCCAAGTGGAAGAAAGGAAGGAAAAGGGAACTCTTTTACCCAGAGCTTCCTTATATCAAGTACCCCTCTGAGCAAGGCCACCCACTCTCGGGGAAGGGCTCACGGTGGGGGAAAGACTTCCTCCTTTAGTTGATTCTTCCTAGAAGCAACCTGTGGATTACTAAACAGATATAGTTGACAACACCTTAACTATCACAACTACTGATATTTATTAGCAGAATAAATGACTATCTGGCCTTTAAATAAATAAGTACTGTCAAAGAAAAATACTTAGTAGAAAATCGTAGTGGTTTATCAACACTGTCCATGGTGCTGTAATGCCACCATCACTTGTAGACAAAGCCCGAGGGCTGTAAACAAACACATGCCAGACTGCAGCATATCTTTTCCAGGAATGAATCAGCAATGACATCTGTGTTACTTTTGCTCTGCCAATAAATAACTGTGGCAGAATAAATGGAAATGCTAGAAATTCCCCTCTGACACGTATGAGGGTGAACGACATTGAAGCTGTACTGAATGGCAGCATCTAAAAGCTAGTGGAACCAGAACATATGGTTGATAAAAGTATTACAAAACCTAGTTTTCATGTCCTATAATGTAATTTTGTTTGTATTGAACTAGGTTAGCATACTGTTTATTTATACAGATGAGTCTTGTTAGGATCGCCTGGAAAATAACCGCCATTTCCAAATCATATTTCTCTTGATTCTTAGACTCTCTGAGGTTCCTCTAGGGAAGCTGTGGACTACTGTCCTTCAGGCTCAGTGCCACACGTTATGAATGGGTCCTTGTTATGACACTAAAAATACATCAGAAGTTTTTATATCTTTAACAATTTTGTAATAATATTGCCTTACTTAGGAGTTTGAGCATTTATTTTACATATTCTATGTTCATTGTTTCTCTCAATTAAAATAATGTTATTGGTATGCATGTTAAAGGATGCATGGAATCTTCTTGAATTCAATCCATCCAAATTTTGTATTTCTATGATTCTAAAGGAGATTTTGTTTCATTTGGTGAAAATTAGAGGGAAGTGGACTAACATTAAAAAATACCAGTGTTTCAAATATCTTTGGAAAGAAGTACTTATCGCACTTCAAAATTTTATTTCCAGCTGAGTGTGGTGGCACAAGCCTTTAGTTCCAGCACTTAGAAGACTGAGGTAGGAGGACCTCCATGAGTTCCAGGCCAGCCTGAGGGTACAGAATGAGTTCCAGGTCAGCCTGGGTTAGAGTGTGACCCTACCAAAAAAAAAAAAAAAAAAAGACAGAATGAATATTTATTTCCATGTAAAAATTCTAGAAGTCTGGTAATATCGGTTTACTAAATACATGGAGGAAAGAGGATAGAAAAACACATCCCCTTTTTTAATTTTTTCCAGAGACATTTCACCTAATTGTTAAAGTGAATATATGAATATTTCAGCTTTTTTTGTTAAAGAAAGAAATTTCTTCAGTACCACTTTTTAAAGAATTAGACCTGAGTTATACTGTATAAATCAGTAGGTAGAAATTTAGCTATTGTCAACTTTTAAAATACAGATTATATTAATTATATTTGTGATAAAGTAAAAGAATTTTATTTTTTAAAAAGGTAGAATTCAGCTCTCAATAAGAGCAAAGCCATGCACCAGATGAAATGAGTTGAAAAGAAAGGGTTCTCTGGGAGCTGTTTGACTTCTAATCCCTACCTCAGGCAGCAGCCTTGGATCCCATGGGCTCAGGCACAAGTACACAAGTACTTTGTCATGAGACACATGAAGTATTTTTACGTACTACAGGTTGGTGTGCTGGCATAAGGCATCTAACTCTCAGACAGACACTGGCACTGTACTGAGCCCACACACTCTTGGACAGGCGTTCTACTGCAAAGCCTCGGTGCCTTGGCTGGCATGTGCTTGGCATGCATAGGTCACAACCTCCTAGAGTATGGTCAGCTCTGTAGACTGGACACACAACCACAAGAACATATGAATCTGCGAATGCACTTACTGAATGCCCATCATAGCAAACATTGAACTGAACAAGCTACACACACTCTTCCAAAAATCCAAGGAAGCTATTGTTTCCCTGACTGTCCTTTTTACACACAAACATACTGAAGATCACTTACATGGGAAGTGACACAATCAAAATCCAAAGCATGTCATCTTTACTCCAGATAATGATGTCAAAGAAAGTAGCAAACAGGCATGTGGAATGGGTTTTAGATGGACTGAAAGGAAATACATGTAGCAAATGCCTGTGTAGCTCAGATGCCTAAGGGAGAGAATCCTTGAACAAGGAACCAATATTCTGTAGATCTTTGTCCACATTTGGAGACAACTAGAAGGGAATAGTGATTTTATTGCCAATTAGAAGGTAAAATCCAACCTTGCTGCTCAACAACCTAAAATGCGCAAGAGAACTCTTTTGCCACAGCTACTTCCCCAATTCATGTATGCATGGATGCACCCACCCATGTACATGTGTACAGAAATTATCCAAATGTTAAGAGAGCTGAGATTGGGAATACTCATCTAAGATTTTTAATTTGTTTGCAAATTTATGGCATTATTCTTTTTACTTTTGACAAGACATTTTATGTCTCCCTTTTCACTATAATGTTAATGTATAATTTCCTTATTCCTATTCTTCTGACTGAAGTCATCTGTGTTGTATACATATTCCCAAATACAATGTTGTGTCCTTATAGGTTCTCACTGTTGAGTATACATTTGGTTCTGATACTTTCCTTGCAATTACTAGATCATCATATTTTCTTCTGATTTAAATTTTAAGCCTACAAATTTCCCCTTAAGATGAATCTAATAAATTCCACAGTGTTCTGATTTTTTACCTTTCTGGTTCAGGTCTTGGTATTTTTAACCTCAACTGTAATTTCTTCTTTTAGTCATAATTATGCACATATGTGATTTTTAACCTCATAGTTCAGAGTCCTAACCATTACTCTGTGGAGGCGTTCATGAGGTTGCCATCCTTCCTTATTAACAATTAATTGTTACAGAGGAAGGGGGAGACATTTCTTTAGTGGTATAGTTGCTGGTAAGCAGCCGTGGCAGGCTTGTTGGCAGTCTGATTCAGAGTGAAGTTCACTGTCGCTTCTGAATTTCTGCTTTGATGGGTTTTGTCCAACTTCTACGTTAATGTCTTGTTTGATTAAGTGACCCAGTGAGTCGAGTTAGTGTTTCTTGCAAGAGAACGAGTGGGATGCTATTTACCGAAGCCTGGGAAGCTCCTACCTCTTCCGGCAAGCACAAGTCTCATACTCTTTTAAAGACTGTATCTTTCCACACTGCCTCCATGACTACATTCGAAATAACTACACGTGGAAGAGAATCTGGGTTAGCCCAGCAGTGATTGAATCAGATAAACTCTGGTAATTACTTTCTCGTAACTGTGTCAGTGGCAGATATGTGACTCCAACTGAGCTTACCAGAATCATCAGGATATTGCCTGGAACTGGCAAGAGAAAGATGCATACATCCATCTGGGGCTTAAGAGGAGGATTTATACCACTGCTGTGAACATCTGTAGTCTTCTCTCCCTCTGCAAGGAAAGTCTGATGGGTCTGATACAGAGGTGGGTAAGAACAACAAAGGAAGGAAGGAAGGAAGGAAGGAAGGAAGGAAGGAAGGAAGGAAGGAAGGAAGGAAGGAAGGAAGGAAGGAAGGAAGGAAGGGGAAAGAAAGGAAAGAACTTGAAAAGAGATGAGAAGAGAGAAAGGAAAAAAGGAAAGAGAAAGAAAGAGGAAGGAAGGATATCTTGATATCATTTCAACTTCCATTTCAAATCAAGCTTAAAATATCAGATTCTTTCCTTTCCTTTATGCTGTCTGAATCAAGAAATTCCCTTTGTCTTAATGAAATTTCATTAAGGTTGCCTTATGTTACTTATTGAGTGTCTTGAGAATTACAGGGTAGATATTAGATCTATCTCACAATACAGAATCATATTTAGAACTGGATAATTCATCATAGTGTTGGGATAGTGTTGGTCCTCTTCAGGTAGGCAACACAGGGAATAATTTAGTCACCTAAGATGATACTCTGGGTGACTTAAGCAGTAAACACATCCTTCTCCTAACAATACACCCAGTAACATGCCGGGAACCTGGGATCCTCACCAATACTGACCTGTATGTACACCCCACTCTACACAATGAACTGGTTTTCTTGATCCCTTAGCAATCACTTTTACTTTTTTAAATATTTTATTGGGCTATAAAGATGGCTTAGTGGTTAAGGTATTTTCCTGTTAAGCCTAAGGATCCAGGTTTAATTCCCCACAAACCATGTAAGCCAGATGCACAGGGTGGCACTTATGTGGAGAATTCCTTTACAGTGGCTAGAGGCCCTTGCATGTTTTCTCTCTCTCCAAACTAGGGTCCTCAAACTTTGTAGGTCAGGGCTTTAATTACTAAGCCCTTTCTCCAGCCACAGCAACCATTTTTCATGATTAGTACCTATTGAAATATGTCCTTAGCTAGGTCTGGAATCTTAACAGCAGAGGACCAACCAGCCTGGACTGCTTTTGGGTATATGTGCAGTGAGATAAACAGTGTGCTCTAAGTGAACTGTTGGGGAGAAACCTCTATTTAACATCTTGTGCCTATGCATAACTGGATGTGTATATAAAGAAAAATCAGATGCATCATGGGTACAAATATTCTCAGAATAAGAAAATGATATATACCCCAAACCTGTCAATCAAACCAGAGCACCACACAAACCACTCCTTTAACAACAAGTTGATCATTCCCTAAAAATCCTACAAAGAGGGCTGGAGAGATGGCTTAGCAGTTAAGCGCTTACCTATTCGAGGCTCCATTCCCCAGGACCCACGTTAGCCAGATGCACAAGGGGACACGTGCATCTGGAGTTTGTTTGCAGTTGCTGGAAGCCCTGGCCCACCCATTCTCTCTCTCTCTCTCTCCCACCTCTCTGTCGCTTTCAAAGAAATAAATAAAAATAAACAAAAAAAATGTTAAAAATCCTACAAAGAGAACCCAAGATCACTTCCTATTGCCTTTGAGTACTCTCCATTCAAATGACCAGCTGCCCCTTTGGCAGTATGCTTTGATCTTAATAAAGTGTCTTTTTGTATAGCTATTTTTGTGTGCCTTTTTTAAAAAATATTTTTTGTTCATTTTTTATTTATTTATTTGAGAGTGACAGACAGAGACAAAGACAGATAGAGGGAGAGAGAGAGAATGGGCGAGCCAGGGCTTCCAGCCACTGCAAACGAACTCCAGACGCGTGCGCCCCCTTGTGCATCTGGCTAACATGGGACCTGGGGAACCGAGACTCGAACAGGGGTCCTTAGGCTTCACAGGCAAGTGCTTAACCGCCAAGCCATCTCTCCACCCTTGTGTGCCTTTTATAACTTTTTGAGCAAGACACCAAGAACCTGGAAACACAAAGACCACCCTTAACATTCTGATACTCAGATGAAAGCTGAGCCCTTTCTAGTAGCATATATTAACATCCTTAACTCATATTTGAATGGAAAGTTCCACTTTTAATTAGTTTTGTTGACAAAATCTTTTGATTCCTTTCTAATTATAAAGAATTTACTTTTGTCTTGATATCTTACTTTCTTATAAAATTTTGCATTCAATCTTACTTTGATGGTTATCTGTTGGTATCTACATACGAAGTTAGTTTCCTTAAACCTTTAGACTTTGCCAAGATATGCACATATGTATGTCTAGTGTGGGAGCCTTTATTGTTCAGCAAGATCTGAAGCTAATAGATACTTGCTATTTTTTTTTTTTTTGTTGTTGTTGCATTCCCCTTTTACATTGAAAGCCTACATTTTTTTTAAACAACAGCATATTTCTTACTGTCTCTGCTTGGACTAGATCTCTTACCTGATAGGAAAGCTCCCATAGCCATGGTATTCCTTTAGCCTGTTACAGGCAAGCAAAGTTTGCTTCATAAGAGTGTAGGCAACTGCTTCAGAGGACTCTGAATTGCAGAGGCCATGCTTCTCAGACTTCTCCAGGGTTTAAATATTACTTCTCTACTGCTCCTTATCCTCTGTTTATTTCCATGAAGAATAGAATAAAAAAGAATCATTATTTCCTCATTTCCAATACAATGACTGCCTATGTTCATGGCAAGACAATATTTCTGAAGTTGTATTTAAATTTGGCTCTTCAGTAATGCATAAGTTAATATCATTAATTTAACATGCCTAGATCTCTGAATTCAGTTGAGAGACCCTGTATCAGTAAGTAAGTGGAGAGAGATCTAAAAAGACCCCTAACATCAACTTCTGGTCTCCACACATGCATGACTGTGCATCAACCCACACATATGAACATGCACACACACATACATCAAACATGCATACACACAACATAAAATAGAATATGATTTGATAATATCATACAGTGTTCTAAAATCTCATTTAGATATCATTTGTAGCAATTGATCAGATTGTTTCTATGAAGCCATTTATACATACTTGGTTAAGGTTTATTAAGTTAATGGGTATGACTTCTAAAAACTATGTCTAAAAATGATGATTAATGGTGAAGTCACCATGACAAAAATTAACTGCCTATAGATATATGTTAAAACAGATTTTTAAAAATAATTTATACTAAGAATCAACTACTACTTAACACTATGTAGTGACTGCATAATACCAAATGTTTTGCATTCCCTTTTTTTCTTGAGTTGGGTCTCACTCTAACCCAGGTTGTCTTAGAACTCACACTCAGCAGCTGACTGGCCTTGAACTCACAGTGATCCTCCTCCCTCAGCTTTCCAAGTGCTGAGATTAAGGAATGACCTGCCTTGCCCCACTTTTATTTTGAAATGTCTATGGTTTATATTGTACTCTGGACAGTTGTGTTTTGTTTTGAGAGCCTTTTAAAAATATCTAAGTGTGAAAATTAATTTAACATGCCTAGATCTTTGAGAATATTTCATAAGTAAGGAAGCACATTAAACATGCATAAGCATTACTTTTATTGTAGAATGTAAACTACACCTGCCAACTAAATATGTGAGTAGCATATACTTCCTCAATCTGTGCTTTTGTTTGGTATATAGTGTTCTATAATTTAAGCAAAGTATTTCAACTGACCAGCAGGCTTACATTTTCCTAGTTATGTAAATATTTTGTTTTCTTTAAAATGAATAAGGAAACATTTCTATTTCAGATTGTAGTTTAAGCAACACTTTTCACAATTCATGCATTGATCATAATTTTGCATTAATTAATAGTATGAAATATGGTACAGCATACATACCAGCGAGAGTTTCCACCACCTTATGATGCTTGACTTGGTAGGTTTTCACTTAACAATAGTGCAAGAATGATATCCATTTAACATAAGCTCTACTTCAGACTTTGAATTGGGATCCTCTCCCAAGCTAAGAATATGAGGTAGATTTCTCTTTCATGATGCTGGCCAACAGCAGATAGCTTCATCTTCCAGCCAGTCACATAACCACAAGAGAGAGAGAGAAGCAGATATCTACATAATGCACTGCTATGTCCTGATGTCCAGTAGGTTAATACACAAATTTTGTACTTATGACATTTTCAACTTTGCATGATTCATCTCCATATGTGTATTTCAATGGGGTGTGTGGGTATATGAATGTGTGGTATGTAGTTGGGTATGTGTCCTTACTGTATAACTTTCAGACTGATTAGTCTGCCCCACATCCCTTATTACTGTTAATCATTGTATTTTTACTTATTTCATCTTATATGCATGTAGGGAAAAGAACCAGTCACAGAGTTTAGGAAGATATTTCAGCCCAAGGAAATAATATCCAGCCTGAACTGGCATTGGGTTCAAATGCAATAACCAAACTGTACCCTGTAAGTGATCTCTCAGGAAAAAAAAAAACCCTGTTTACCTTCTTAGCATCTTACGCCTACACATAATGGGCATACATATGATTAAAATCAATGTATTATGGGAAGGAGCATTGTAGTAAGGAAAGTTTTATATACCCCAAACCTGTCGATCAAAACAGAGGGCCATGTAAATCATGCTCCATCTCCATTTAAAAATCCTACAGAACAAAGCAGGGGTTGGGGGTGGCAGAGATGGCTTAGCAGTTAAATTGCTTGCCTATAAAGCCAAAGGATCCAGGTTCTACTCTTCAGGACCCATATAAGCCAGATGCACAAAGTGACACATGCATCTGGAGTTCATTTGCAGTGGCTGAAGGTCCTGGTTCACCCATTCTCTCTGTGTCACTCTTTCTCACTATCTCTATCTCTGCTTGCAAATAATTTTTTTTTTTTTAAGTCTGACAGAAAGAAATCCTAGACAATAACTGGGACTACTGAGTACCATCCACTTGAGTGGCTTATTCCCTTCTTGGCAATGTATTTCAAACCTTTACTCTTACTTAGCTTTTAATAAAGCTTCTTGATGCTTCACTATTCGTATGTGCCTTTCTTCAGTTCTTTGAGAAAAAATGCCAAGAACCTGGAATACCTCAAGCACCAGTATCAAAGCGATGAGAGCCTACACCAGGGCATCTCTGCATACCTAAGTGATATAGAGAAGGTGAACACTGGTCAGGCTTTTGGTGGGCAACAGTATGGCAAGGAGGAAAAACAAGGAACCAAAGGCACTCTTAGTTTTCTGTTTGAATGTAACTGACCGTGTTCTCATTTGCTATTAAGACAGTGCAAACAGGAGAGGAGCAGGCAGCATGATAAAGGACTTAATGTTTCTGTTCCTCTAATATATCTGAAACCGTTTGGATATAAATGTCAGATAGTCAGCCAGATATGAATGTCTGCCACGGATGTATGGGGAGGAGTGCTAGTACAATTTACACCACCATGACCAAGTGACATTTCAGCTTTCTTTATGTTTTTCAATATTTATTTATTTGAGAAAGAGAGATAAAGATAGAGTGTGAATATGGGCCTACCAAGGCCTTCTACAAACTCCAGAAGCCTGCACCAGCTTCTGTATCTGACTTTTGTGGGTACTGGGGAATTGATTTGGTTAGTCAGCCTTGGTAAGCAAGCTCCTTTAATTGCTAAGCCATCTCTCCAGCCCTGCAGCATTTTTTTGTTTTGTTTTGTTTTGTTTTTTTTGTTTTTTCTTTTAAAGAGATTGGAGTCCCCTGAAAATTCCCACATGCATTTATGGAGGAAACACAGTCACAAATTTTAATGTAAGGTTTCAAAACAATCTTATGCAGCAATATACTTAACTTACTGTATCAGATGAAGAAACCACAAAAGTAATTTGAGCTCGTGTAAGTTTTATAACTGTAGATTTATGAAAGGTAGGAAAGAAGGAACAAAGGAAGGAAGGAAAGAGGGAGGGAGGGAGGGAGGGAGGGAGGGAGGGAGGAAGGAAGGAAGGAAGGAAGGAAGGAAGGAAGGAAGGAAGGAAGGAAGGAAGGAAGGAAGGGGAAGGGAAGGGAAGGGAAGGGAAGGGAAGGGAAGGGAAGGGAAGGGAAGGGAAGGGAAGGGAAGGGAAGGAAGGAAGGTGATAGAAAATGAATTTCACAGAATTTAACCAGCTAGAACAGGTCAAGATTTTAATTTTACTCCCTGCCTGTCTTTATGTCTGTTGTCTGTCATTCCTGGTTTCTCAAAATAACTCAGTAAAGAAATGTTATAAATAATAGATGTTTTGTAAGAACATTCCATTTTGACAGCTGTTAATTTTTCTGGTAGATCCCTTTGAATTAAAAATAAAGCTACAAACTATTCATTTTCTTTTAGGGAGAATTAAATATGACAACTGACATTGAAATTTCCCCATGACTGGACTTTAAATTTGAATAGTTAAATGAAGAATTCAATTAGAAGTATGAGGAGCTAAAAGCAGATGAATTCAATGTAATAATTTTATTCACTGTCAACTTTAAGATTGTCAATGTCCTTTGATTTCTTGACAATTTAATTGTATGCTAACTTCAAATCTTTAAGGGTAAAATGGTGAAAAATTGAACTCTCCTGTACTTAAGAGAGTGAATAGAATTCATAAAATTTTCAAGTTTGCTAAATAAGCTTGGCTGTAACACTACAGAAAAGGGAAATCAATTAATCTTCTCTTGAAAAGTACTTCTGTAATGAAATTACTTTTGTTAAAAAGTAGGAAAATTTCCATTCCCAGTAAAAGTATGTGTCACATAAAAATAAAGCAGTTGTGCAAACAGTTACACTAATTTATAGTAGAATACAAATCACCATATATGAAATTATATGTAATACATATGTGGATATATATATAGTATGCATATATAATATGTTTCACCAGTCACTCAATTCAAGAGATTTTTTAACACTTTATGTTAGACACTCAGTTCCACAATGTGTATAGCAAAAAGAAACAGAGACCCTTTCCTTAGAAGATTAAAATTTTGTGGGCAAAGGTAGACTTACCTCAGAGAATTGCATGATATGATAATGATGGGAAATGAAGAAGAGGGGATCAGAGAAGAAGAAAGTGTGCTTGAAGACTGACCTGGAAATAGCTCCAGGTGGAAACCCAGAGAAATCCTAATTCACACAGGAGAAGCTCACTGCAAACATGTCAGGGCAGTTAGTTGTGTTCTGTTCTCTAGCCACCCATCCTTTTAGACTCCATGTCACTCCTCCACATTGACTTGGGGCCTTGCTGCCTATGATGGTTCATTTCTATGCTCTTCACTCCTTTTCTGTCATCCCAGAGATCCATTTTAATAGTCTCTGTCCATCCATCCCTAGACTAAAGTCTAGTTTCTTTGCAAATCACAAGTTATAGTATGCAACCAAGTTCTTTCTCTCTCTCTCTCTCTGTTCTGATCTTAACCCACTAAATGTAAACCCAGGAAATATAGAAGCAAATTTAATTCTGCATAAAGAACAATTTCAACTAAAGGTAAGGATCCAGGGCCCCCTTCACAGTAATGCAAAAAAGTAATACAGCATGCTTGCTAAATTAGATTATTTTCCCTGTGCAGAAGTCTGTGACAATGTCTAAAAGGCTACCAAAGTTTAGGAACAAAATGGACTCGAAAGGTCATGGCAACAGTTCCTTTCGGAATAAGTTCCTTTAGGTTTGACCATTTTTCTTCAAATTTCATTTGTCATTTTTCCTTATAGTCACTTTAAAAACAAAATACCCCTATAAGATATAATTTACATATAATAAATTATCCATTTGAAACATACTTTGGAGCCAGGGCATGGTTTAATCTTAGCACTCAGGAGGCAGAGGTAGGAAGATCAATGTGAGTTCAAGGCCACCCTGAGACCTGAGACCACATAGTGAATTCCAGGTCACCCTGAGCTAGAGTGAGACCCTACCTTGGGGGGGAAAAAAAAACTTGGGGGCCTTGAGAGATGGCTCAGCAATTAAAGGCACTTCTTTGCAAAGGCTGCTGGCCTGATTTCAATTCCCTACCACTCACATAAAGCCAAATGCAAAAAATATATATATATATATATATATTTATATATATTTATATATATATATTTATATATATTTATATATATATATTTATATATATATATACAGGATACACACATATGGCTTTTGTTTGCAATGGCAAGAGACCCTAGGACACCCATATACACATCCACACACAAACAAACACACTAAGTAAATGGATGAAATATAATATTCATTAAAAATATTTAAAAATGGGGCTGGAGAGATGGCTCAGTGGTTAAAATGCTTGCTTGCAAAGCCTAATGGCTCAGATTTGATTCTCCAGCCCCCCAGTACCCACATAGAGCCAGGTACCCAAAGAGGTGCATATATCTGGAGTATGTTTGCAGGGGCTAGAGGCCCTGGCTTGCTTGCTCTCTCTCTCCTTTCAAATAAATAAATTAAAATATTTAAGATTAAAAAAAACATACTTTTGACAAATGTATTCTCCATGGAAACACTACAAAACTAAAAGCAGAGACTGTTTTAATCGACCCTGTTCTGTCCCTGGCAATACACAGCTAGTTCTCTGCTTCTTGTCACTGTAGATGTCATTGTCTGAGTTGAATATAAACAGAGTAATACAGCAAGTACTATTTTGTATGTTTCTTTTGCTCAGCACAATGATTTTGAGATTTCTCCATGTTTTGTTGGATCAGTATGCATTCTGTTTTATTGCAGAATCATATTCCTTCGTATGAGTATGCCAACTTTGTTTATCCAGGATTCTCTAGCTTCTGCCTCCCCTTGTCATAGCATGTTTGGATTACAGATACATGTGTCCCATTGTGCCCAGCTTTATGAATTGAATTCAGGTTGGCAGGCTTGGCAAGCAAGCACATTTAACCACTGAGCAATTTCTTCAGATTTCCCATAAATATGCTTAAAACCAAGAATTTGTGATTCGTTTGGCTCAAGAGTTCTTACTAACAAGATCATGTAACAGTTTTTCCATTTATCATCATGTTGTAGACAACTCCATGTTGCTGGGGTGATCATCCAAACCAGGCACAGTATAGGGGAGGAAGGGGTTTGTTTCAAGCTTACTGGTCCAGGGGAAGTTCTGTCAGTGGTGGAAGAAGCTGCTTCCATACTTCCAAGCAGAGAGACCATCACCAGCCAGCAAACATCCAAAGCATCAAAACACAATAACAGCAAGCAGAGACCCAGGTGAGCTCAAAACTCTCTGTATACCTTTGGGCTGGGAATCAGATCTGTCCCAAAACACACCTTAGGGCTGGACCTCAGACTGCTCCCCCAATGTCACCTCCTCCAGCCAAGCTGCTGAAGACCCAAGTTATAAGCTTTATAATAAAACATCTGAGTCTATGGGGAATATACACTCACACTACCACACATCATAAGAAATGGTTTTAAGGGCTGGAGACTTAAACCACATAAATCCAAACTCAAAGTGCACACATGCCTGTAATCCCACCATATTTACAGAGATGGGAAGTGGAAAAAGGAGAACCCCAAAGGTCTTGACACAGCTAGTCTGGCCTTCCCGTAGTTAAAACAAGAGAGACCCTTTCTCAAACAAAGTGGAAGAAAAGAACCAACATCCCAAGACCATCTGACTTCCATACACACCCACACACATGCACCCCCACACACACACATACATGCATACACAACTATAAAGACATATATAAAAGAACTTTTTGTCATTATTTTCATTTCAACCTTTCTTCAGAGAAGTTCACTTTCAAGTCTGTGGAGTTAACCTTGAAACATTTTCTAAACAGGGAGATGCTGACTCAACACTACATTAATCCAGCCAATCATTCTGATATTTGATTGCTTCCATTGTGACTTGTTGATCCATTTTAGTGGTTAAGGTCATGTTTTCAGATGTAGGGTTGCAGACCTTGAGAAAGAATCCCTGTGCCATATCCTATGCTTTTTTCATTTCATATTCCAACTAGCCTCTGCTTCATTGTATCTAAGGGACACACAGGATGCATATGCAAATCCCCCCACAGGCTCTTGTTGAGACAGAAGCCATTGGCATCCCACTGCTAACCAACTGCTATCTTCCCATAGAATTCAGACCATAGTGCAGAAAAGCCATATATACTTATGGTTTTTTTGCAAAGACCATTTAAAAACAAATGGGCACATTATTGCCTGTGGATGAGGTAGGCAACAGGCCTTGTGCTGCTTGTGATTCTCCCCAGGAGTTTTCTTTCCTGACAACAGAGGATAAAACACCAGCTAGAGGGAAGAAAAATTTGACAGTTCTATTACACAGATGCTGGAAGTACAGAGAGCTATGGGCAGCAGAGGCTCTTCTTCATCTGCAGACAAATCCTGTGTAGTGGAGCGGCAGTTTCCATGAGCTGTGTGCTATGCTTTCATGAGCCACGTTAAGTGGCACTGCTTTGACAGAAGACTTAAATAAGCTCTATTAAGAGAACTGCCATAAATGCTTCAAATGATCATTCAATTACAAAAACTAATCTGAGTGTTGCTATTTAATTGCACAATTATATCATTGCTAGGTGAGTTATTAAAGTGTCAACTATACTCTCAAAGGGAAAAGGAACAATGGGGATGTATCCTTATGTGAACATGAAAAGGATAGGAACATGTGCAAGTTCACTCACTTCAAGTTGCCCAAGAGACTTCGTATACATATTAGCAAGTTTCACATGTTTCTATATACCTGCAAAGGATGTAGCTTCTTAGTCAACTATGTCCTAGCTTCTACAGTCAACATTCTATAGAAACTCCATATATCAATTTATCTTGTTGATTTAATTGGATAAAGAAACAACTAGAGCATTAATGAAAAGGTGTATATGTGAAAGTGTTTCAGGAGAAGTCTAATGGAGGAAGGAAGACCCACTGTGAAAGCAGGCAGCACCATCCTCTGTGCTGGGGTTCTGGACTGAATCAAAAAGAGGGGAAGGAGTAAGTCAGCTAAATACTGGGGATACCCTTTCTCTCTTTCTGGTTAGCATCCCTGAGCAAGCACTCCTACTATGTACCTTACCACTATTATGGGCTGTATTTCTTTGAACTTTGGGCCTAAATAAATCTTCCCCTCTGTTAAGGTACTCTTTGTCATAGTGATGAGAACAGTAACTAATATGGCAGCATGCTGATTTTTACACTTTTATTTATTCTTCCTGTTTAAAGTTATACTACTCACTGATGCTTACTTCTCAAAGTTAAGAAAACTGATATTCCAGGGTGTACTTTCCTTACCTACGCTTACTTACCCTCACCTATACAAAGTCTCTACTGTTTTCAATGTTATTAGTGTCAAAGACTAAGCCTTAACAGCCATTCCAACAAAAGTGTGACCACCAGTACTCAATAAGTCAATTAGACAAAAAAAAAGCAATAATTAAAAGCAGAGAAGGGAGATTTATTCATTGTGGCCACATTGGGATAAAGGAAGAGTCCAGTGACCATCCTCCATCCCAAGACTGTCTTCAGGGTCCTGATATGAGGTTTGGTTTAAATAAAAGACTACAGCCAAGCAATCCCAGTCCAAGTGTTATCTTGCCTATCTCATTATATTAACTCCACTCTCTCCTATATTGCCTGAAAATAGTTCACTGGAGGCATTTCTTCTATGACAGGGCCCAACACTTCAGCCTTTTTCTTTTCCCATCATGAACTTTCTGAGAAAAATTTCTTGGGGTCCATTGTTTAATAGTTTGACAGCCAAAGGGAAGGGCTCAGGTATTATAGAATATCTCCCTTCCTGTCAGGCTAGTTACATTACCTGCTTCCCTCCTCCTCACACTCAAGGCCTAGGACATAGTCTATTATCTGGAGCACTGTGAAATGACAGGTGTCTTGCATCTGCACAGTATTATTACTATTAGTGTTCAAGTAATACACATTGTCTTTCTGAGTTGGACTCAGTGGTAGAGTATTTGTCTAACATACTGCTGGCCTTAGGTTTGATCCTGAGTATAAAAAAAAAAAAAACAAAAACAATAAATTGGGACTGGAGAGATGGCTCAGCAGTTAAGGCACTTGCCTAGCAAAACCTAATGAGCTGGGTTTGATTCCCGAATACCCATGTAAAGCCAGATGCACAGGTGATTCATGCATCTGGTGTACCCATATTCATTCTTTCTCTCTTTTCTTGCTCTTTGCCTGTCTCTCTTAAATAAATAAATGAATAGATATTTTTAATTAATAAATAAAGATCCATGATTTCAAATGAAACAACAGTCATATCCAAAAATCTTGTGAAAAAATATCACAGATACATTCTAGCTGTGGTAGTTTGAATGGATGTTCCCCAACAGATTCAGGGGTTTATTAAAGCTTATAATTTATACTTCTAGCCAACTGGAGGAGGTAGCACTGTGTGCAGATCCTGGGTTCCAGCCCTAAGCTGTTAGTGGGGATGGATCTGTTTCCAGACCAAAGGTCTGCTGAGTGCCTGAGCTCTGCCTGGGCTTCCTGGGGTGTGCTTGCTTTTTGTGCTGCTGGTAGTGGTTGCCTTTTTCTCCTTGTGGATCTGTGTGAAGGGGCCAGCTTCTTTAGCCACTATGAAACTTCCCTTGGATCTGTAAGCTTCAAAAAAAATCCCATTTCCCCCATAAACTGTGTCTGGTTTAGAAGCTCATCCCAGCAATGTGAAGCTGACTGTGATACTAGCCATTTTTTATTTTATGTAATCATCAACAGGCTACATATGAGTTTAGTAAATGACATTTAAAAAGATGATCTATGAAAAAAATCATTTATGCTCCCTCCATAGAGTTCTCCCCTATTTATCAACTTCTTCAATTTCTGCTACTTCATCAAAACCAAACCAACTCATAATGCCCAAATTATTTTGGCTCTATAGATGATTTTTGATACAAAATACCCTAACGATTCATTTTATCTTGGTACTTTGTCTGCATATATCCCTCCAAAGTAATTTCAGTATTAAAAATAATTGATGGGATTAGAAGTCAAGAGAGTGTTCATAGGATGGACCATGGGAGATGGTGCCTAAAAATAGACAGAGGAGAGGGTCTGGGATGATGCTAAGTGTTTATTTTATTGGCATAGGTTCTATATAGTTGGATGAGGTTTTCTGATTATGAAAATTTGTTTTTGAATATAATTCATTTACATTTGCATACATTTAAATATTTTCTAAAAGGAAAATTAACCAGTTAAATCATCCTTAAAATTTCATTTATTTGAAGATTTCCTCTCACCTTATCTTTCAATTCTGCTCATGAATTTAACAAACAGAGAATATATGGTATGCATTCTAAAAGATCTGAAGCAGTGATTACTTTCATCACAGATTTGTTCACTGCTAAAGCCCCAGTTTCACTTCTAGGCAGGTAGACAGTGTGAGCATTCTTTCAGCAGCAGTAAGTTACCCCAGAGCTCTTCCCATTGATCAGACTCCTGACAGGCGGCTTCATCACATGGTCTAATTAGATGGTTCTGTGAACGCAGCTGATGAGGCTACATTTGAATTTGTGTTGTCGGCAGCAAAACACTCAAGCACTGTGCTGGAGCATGGTAATGACTCTGTAATTAATGCAATTCAAATGACTCACGTGGGTGGTATATGTCCTTCTTATCAAACATGATTAATAGTCCCCAGTTACAAAAGCTGGTTTATCTTCGTGCTTCTTTATTCCAGCAAGAAATGAAAAGCAGGGCTGGAGAGATAGCTTAGTGGTTAAATGCTTGCCTGTGAAGCCTGAGGACCCTGGTTCAAGGCTCGGTTCTCCAGGACCCACCCTAGCCAGATGCACAAGGGGGCGCACGCGTCTGGAGTTCATTTGCAGTGGCTGGAGGCCCTGGCATGCCCATTCTCTCGCGCTCTCTCTCTCTCCTTCTTTCTCTCTGTGTCACTCTCAAATAAATAAATAAAAATGAAAAAAAAAAGAAATGAAAAGCATTTAAAGGTAGACTTTTGACATGAGCTCATTCACATACACACACACACACACACACACACACACACACACACACACGTATGCATGTATGTTGCTATATCACTTATTTCTATGTATGAACATATGGTGCATACTTGAAGATACATGCATGCACATGCACTTACACACATATTATGTACTCATCTGGACACTGTTCATTTGAAAAAACAATAATCTTACAAGAAGATATGGCAACCTATGTGAAGAATTGAGAACAGTGATAAACAGTGAATGAATGAATCATTCAGTCCTAAAGAACTAATAACTAAATGCATAGCTATTTCTTCTACTACCTTAATAGTATTCAGAGCAGTAAGTATCCAGGCCAGACCTGCATTTCGTTAGAACCTATGAAAGTTAATAACTGGTTGAGAAAGGGCTCCCTGTGAAATAAATAGGTTCAGTACTCAGTTGTATTTACTCAGTACTTCTGGTGGGCCTGACCTGATGTTAGGCAAGGAAGAAACAATGTAAACAAGACATAGATCATGTCCTCAAGGACTCTATAAACATGGAGTTATGATGTCAGATTTGGCAAGGAACACATAATATCTGTTTGATACTTACTCTCACTCTAATTCTAGAACAGTAAACTTTTCTTTGGTACCCAAATATAACAAAACGTATCATTTATTGTCGTCTTAGAGAACAAAAAGAAGTGAGTTTTGCCTAATTTTATTGGCAGCATATAGAATCATTCCTCAGTATTTCTAGGGAATGGAGTATAGGAAATCATCCCTCCTGCCCTCATACCTTGTGGACCAAAATTCATAGATTATTCAAAAACCTATGTTGTATTTACATATCCTTAAGTATGCTTTTACTCACCTCTAGATTACCTGTAATACCTAATAAGGCACAAATGCTACAAAGTAATGATATTGTTTGGGAAACTATGGAAGGTAAAGTATGTATATGTTCAAAGTACAAGTTTTTTTTTTTTTCAAATATTTTCACTGTGAGGTAGGTTGTGTAGATACAAAATCCACAGGGACAGATAACTTTGCAAAAAGAGAATTCTTAGGATGACACAAATAGGAAATTTGTGTGGAATTCATAGATCAACTAGCCAGTCATATGGTAATAAGCCCCATTCACTATTTCTAAAAGACGTGACTTGTGAATGACATCCAGTGGCCACATCCTCTTGTTCTCATCATTCAGGAGCCATCTTTCAACATGTAGGGCATATTGCAAGTAGAATCAGAAAAGCTTACAGATAAAATTGAACAAATATTTCACAACCTCTGTGTCATAGGCAGTGAAAACAATTTGTTTTAGAGGGAGTGAGATTATGTACAGCTTCCTATGAAAGACAGATAAACTTTTTGTTTTCATGAGCTTCCTAGAATCAAAAAAAGAAACAAACAACAAAAACAGACATGTAGCTGGGAAAGAAAAGGCTACAGTTGTTGGGAGGTGTATATATATATATATATATATATATATATATATATATATATATATATATATATCACAGCAGGAAGCAAGGGAACATAGAAGAGCAAGAAAACCTCTACTCAGTTTTGTATCTTTCTTTTGCTTGAGGAGTTTATCAGTGAAATAGAAGATCAGGTTGTCTCAGGACAATAAGCACTGAAATGTAAGCTGATGTACAAACAGAGTTAATAGTAAAATTCAGCCTCATTCAAGTTCTCAGAACATGAGAAGAATGCAGACAGATTCTTGGCCAGCATATCATTATGACTGGCTCTAGCCCAGGTCATGATAGAACATTTGTTACTATCTGAAACCTTAGGAGTGGTCCTCTACTGTCTCATTTCTCAAGGCATTTTTATCCAAGTATTCTGGAATTCCAAACTTAGCAGAATGACCCATTAAACTCTGCTTTTGGCATTCTTGGGCTTTTTCTATTGCAAAGTTCCAAACTCTTACATAGTCCTCCCATAAAGTACTTACAAAGGGTCAGGCTTATCACAGCAATGATACCATTTATGGTACCCATTTTCTGTATTAGTTACTTTCTCATTGCTGTGACCACATACCTAATAATAAGCAATTTAGGGAAGGAAGAGTTTATTCTCACTGACAGTACAAGATTACGTTCTGCCATGGTTAAGAGGAATGGCAGCAGGAGTTTAAGACAGCTAGTAACATTCAGTCCATAGTGAGGAAGCAGTGAGAGATGAATGCAGGTACTCAGCTAACTTTTTGCTTCTCATCCATACTTGGACTTCAGCCTGAGGTGCCTACAGTTGGGGAATGTACTCCCATCCCAGTTTGCCTAATCTAGAAAGTCCCTCACAGATATTCCCAGAGATTTGCTTCCATGATTATCATAAATCATATCCAGTTGACAAGGAGAGACCACACATCACACCTGGCATAACTGTGCTCTTATCATACTGGATTAGCTTGGGACACAAAGGTCTATTATGAAGTGAATATGTCCCTCGTGGTTTGTCTTTTCAGCATTAAATTGGTTCTCTTTTGAGTTTTTGCTTTTAGTTGAAGCACTTTGAGGCCCTCATCAGATGTGGCTACCCAATACTGGATTTTCCAGCTTCCAGAATCATGAGCTAAAACAAGCTTCCCTTCTTTAGGAATTTCTCAGTTTCTGATTTCTTTTATGTTTTAGCAACATGAAACAGACTAATATATGATGAAATGTAACTAGCCAATACAAGATTTTAGTCATACAATGGATCGCAAACTTGAAAACTATGGCCTACTGAATGGCCTGGGTGTGAACTTAGTGCCACCTAGAGAAGGACTTGGAGGATGAAGGTTCTATGATGCTGAACAATTTGCTTAAGGCCTCAATTTAAAAAAAAAAATCCATATAAAGAGATATACATCTTTATTGTGATATATATACACACACACATATTAGAACTTAGTAATGTAGTAGTAAAGCAGTAACATTCCCCATGTGTTGGTCATTATCATTATAATGCATTATTTGGTATTAGGTGAACAGCTTTCTATAGCAAATGTCTTCTTCTTATATTTGTTTAGGCTTTTGAGACAGTGTCTGTATGTAGGCCAGGCTGGCCTGGGTACTTACTATGTAGCACAAACTGATAGCAATCCTCCTGCTGCTGCCTCTCAAGTGCTGTTATTACAGACATGTACCATGGCACCCAATTTGTAACAAATGCCTTCTAAGAAACTAGATACCATTACTGAGAAGCTACTTGAGTTAATAAACTTGCACTGATAAAAGTGTAACATTTGGGATAGGGAGATGGCTCAGTGGATAAAAGCATTTGCTTGCAAAGCATGATGATACAGGTTCCATTCTCCAGTACCCACAGAAAGCCAGATGCAGCAGTAACTCTCTCTCTCTCCCTCTCCCTCCCAGCACATCCTTCTCTCATACACACTAATAAATAAATAAATTTGAAAAGTATAACATTCAAAAATTATTTTATTAGTGTGAATTCTAAGAAAAGCTAAGATATCTGATAGATAAGCTTCAAGGACCCAGAAAACCCTGCATGCTTTTTAGTCAATGAAATTATAGTAGCTAAAACCCTCTTCCCTCTGCCTTTGTGAAAGAGGAACATAAAGCTGGGCACTATATTTAAAATTTTGTTCATTTTTATTTATTTATTTGAGAGTGACAGAGAGAGAAAGGCAGAGAGAGAGAGAGAGAGAGAGAGAGAGAGAGAGAGAGAGAGAGAGAATGGGTGCGCCAGGGCCTCCAGCCACTGCAAACGAACTCCAGATGCGTGCACCCCCTTGTGCCTCTGGCTAATGTGGGTCCTGGGGAATCGAGCCCCGAACCGGGGTCCTTAGGCTTCACAGGCAAGCGCTTAACTGCTAAGCCATCTCTCCAGCCCATGGGCACTATAGTTAAATTACAGCCCTTTGTGCTTTGTAATTTTGTTGCTAAGTGGGATGATGATGTTAGAGTTAAGTAGAAAAATACAAAAATAAGTTATGGTCACGAACACAGCATCTTCTGTCATATATACCTCCTAACTTTTTTTCTTCTTTTTTTGAAAAAAAAAATGAGCTAGAGTCTTGCTTTAGCCTGGGCTGACTTGTAACTCACTATTTAGTCTTGGGCTGAACTTGAACTCATGGTAATCTACCCTCCTGAGCCTCCTGAGTCCTGGGATTAAAGGTGTGCACCATCATACTAGGTTCTAACTTTGATTTTCTTGATTTGTGAGTATAAGCCAGAGAATGTCTACAGAGGCCAGGAAGCTAGGAATGATTTATGCAGGATAGAGAAAAAAAGAGGTTTGGCAGGGGTTTCATAGAATACATGTGACATGAATTAGGGTAATAGTGGGAGGGGAAGGCTTAATCAAAAATGGAGGGATGAGGGGGAGAAGAGGATGGTGGAAGAATGAAACAAAAACTAAGGGCATGTGAATAAGCCATATTAGAATATCTTCCCATACTTGAGAAACCAATTATAATATGAATTTAAAAAATGTGTATGAATAAAGGTCTGGTACGTGGGGGAAAGAGCTGCCCCCAGAAACCACAGGTTATTTGAAAACCCCATTGCTAGAGATAACTCTTAATGTCAAAGGCTCCTAAAACAGTATAGCCTATTGCCATTCCTCTTGGTTGCCTATCCCTGTTGCTGAAGATACCACATGCTTCCATTATAGGACATATAGAAATTACTGGAACTGAGTTGGAAGATTACTTCCTGCCAGTTTGTTGGTTTTTTTTTTTTTTTTTGTTTTGTTTTTTTTTTTTTAACCAGAAGGTGCTGGGCAAATTGCTGGTGGAGGATGGAAGGGGGAGTCATCAACAGTGCTACCTAGTGTGGACCCTGTGTACACTACAACCTACCTGGAAGGCCAGATGTACCCACTGGAGCAATACAGGTATGAATGCTGTGGGAATAACCAGCTGCTTTCTGATTGGATTTGAGGCTTGTTCCATGGGAGGAAACTCATGCCTGTTACTACAATAAACCTGCTCAAAATCCTGCTGCAAGGGACCCAGGCCTGATTGTAAACCTAGTCTTATTAACTGGATGGTGTGTGAAACTGCCTTCCAGATATCTATGTTTATTCCCACAATTAGTACTGCTCACAGCCTCAATCACAGAAGTTTCTTTCCTCAGTAGACAGATGTTAATGCAAAAATGCATAGCTGGAAAAATTTCCAAGAGTAAGTGACTATTGCATGTTCAGCCCTAAACAGGATATCTTCACCACCACACCTAAAGCCAGAGGGGAGAGTACTTCTATGCCTTTTCTAATGGAGTTTGTCAGTAATCTCTGATTCATAGATACCCCGCTCTGGTGTCCCTCTCCATTGTCACATGGCCAATATTCTCCATGTATGCCTATATTCTTCCTTTATTATAAAGATACCAGTTATACTGTATGAGGACCCAATCCCTTATTATTGTAACTTTATTATATCTGCAAAGAGTCTATTACCAAATATGGTTACATTCACAGAAACTAATAGCTTTAATATATTTAACATGTTTTGAAGAAAGGAAATGACATAACTCTTAATATGCCTGCTCTAGACTCTGCTTTCCTCCTCATAGTTTTTTCTAATAAGCTCCTTCTATAGATAGTGCTGAAAGAATTTCTTCTTTGGTCCAGAAACTCTCAAACCTCACAGAGCTCTTCTCTGGGACACCAATACAGCAAAGCTAGCTCCATCCTTCACTGAATGGAATTCAGACTCTGTAAACTTCTCTGTGCAGAAACATCTTTTGAGAAATTCTGCACCAGTTTAATCCTGCCATGCTCCAAGACCAACCACCTCTGTCTTGGGAAATCAGTGCAATTCAGCAGAAATCAATATTTTTGCTACAAGAAAATCTGAAAACTAAAATACAGTTTTTAATCCCATTGAGCTTTAAAAAAATATAAAGATTTTTAATACATTCAGAACCTTTCTTTTTAGAATCTCTATGGTGATTTCCCCAGAAGTATGCACATATGGCCAGGATATTATCCCTTCTATGAAATGGAACACAAACAGGGCCAAGATACATTTCCATCTGCTCACAAGGTTGCCTTATGTATGGATTTCTTTCTAGAAGAACATTGTCTAAATTACTTTCACAAAATTCTCTCCATCCCAGCCTGTGCCACTGAAAACCAACCAGAATGAAGCATAAACATGCTATTTCCAGCATACTATAGCCTGATGAGATAACAAAAAGAAACAAAGGCAATGGGCTACATTAAACAAAGTACTAAACTGGAAAGATTGGTGAGGAATGTGGCTGGTGTTTAAATTTGAAACATGATGGCATTTGTAGACAAGAAATTTGACAAGTAATTAGGCCATGTGAGTCTCATAATCCAGTGAAATAATGAGATTACTGTTCTTATAGGAAAAGACACCAGAGAGTTTGCATTCTCTCTCTTGCTATGCTACAGGAAGCAGCCCCTCACCAGACACCAGATGCACTAACTAACTCCTTGACTTTGAATGCTCCACTCTTCATATCTAAAAAATAAAGGTTTGCTATTTAAGACACTCAGGCTATAAAATTTTTGTTCTAATATCATGAACTAAGATAGTATCACTAAGAGACTGGATGTCTGTGTGACGCAAGATCAGTTATAGAGAGACACCAAAAGATGAAATTTAAAAGCAAAATATGGTAGTAGGAAAGATGATGGATTTACAGTTAGACATATCAAATGTGATGACAGAATTGTGAAATATATAAAAAATCTAATTCAAAATCTCAGGAACTGGATCTTGATTTCAAGCAAAAATTTTGAAAATTATCCATGAGGAAGTATTAAGTAAGAATGACTGAGATTTCTTGTTTTTTTCTTCTATTTTTCATATGTGTATGTGTGTACAGTATACATGCAGGTATGTGTGATTGTTTATATTCATATATGTATGTGGGTGTGCAAATGACTATGGAGGCCAGAATCTTATTACAGGTTGTCTTCCTTAACTGCTGTCCATTTTATTTTTTTGAATATCAAAATATGTTACTGAACCCAGAACTCACTAATTGAGCTAGACTGAGCTATCCAGAAAGCCCCAGGGATCCCCTGTCTCTGCCTGTCAGCACTGAGATGGTACCCGCACACCATGGTAGTTGGCTTTCACATGGGTAGAAAGGAGCTGAATTCACATGTTCATGCTTGAGTAGCAAGCACTTTCCCTACTGAGCCATCGCCCTGGCCTCAGGTGACTGAGATTTCTAAGAGAAGCATAAAAACCAGACAGTTCCAAATATCCATATAAAGTCCACAAAGATGAAATGTTGACAAACAAGTAGATTCAAGAGATAGTCAAAAGGACCAGCAAATGGACTTCCAAAGGTCTTTGACTTAGTCCAGAAAGAAAGAAGAGACTGGCTGCCATGAGCAGCTGGTAACAGTAAAGAAGCATGGCTTTGCTTGCCCCCTTCAGAGCTTCACGCTCTGAGGAAGTTTAAAGGACTGAATAATACCTGACTATACCACAATTCAAAAGCATCCCAAACTACACACCTAATATATGTGCCATGGGAAAGGGGGTCTTTGAGAACTGTTTTTTTAGAGCAGATTCATCATCATAATTGTCTAGTTATTGGAAGCTAAGCCAGCATCAGAGGGAAAGAATATACAAAAATAGGTGTCCTGGCACTGTGCTATGAGAGAAGAGATTATATGGGAATCCCTGGGTGCTGACCTGACTTATTTGTTAAAGATGATAATAATCTTTTAATTTGAACTTGGGAGTTCTCAACAGTTATAACTACCTTCTTAATAAGCACATCGATTACTGATGTCAATCCTCAAGGATTGAAGCTACTCATAGTATATTGCTCAGGGTTCTTGAGAGAAATATAATCAACAGGATTTATTTAGATATATTAGATGAGAATTAAGAGAATTGGTGTATATGATCCCCACAATTTGGTATCTGCAAGCTAGAGAACCAGGAGATCTAGTAATATGAGCCAGCCTAAGGGTGAAGGCCTAACAACCAAGCAGTATATAAAGTTAGAGGTGATGGTTACCCCTGGTCAAGAAGACAGAGAGTAAAAGCTTAGTCTTCCTCTGTCTTTTGGTTCATCTAAGCTCCCATAGTGTTGAATGATATCTCCATACTACTGAGGGAAGATTTTCATTCAGTGCACTCACTGAAATACCAGTCTCCTTTGGGCACACTCTCCCAGATACACAAAAATAATGTATCTCCATCCAACCAGGTACTCTTGATTCATTCAATTTGCCACATAAACTTAACTGTCACAAGTATAATGTAATTGTAATAATGCTAGCTTCTTGTACATATATGCTATGCTATATGCTAGCTGTATTACAAGGTTTAAAATTCATTTATTATTTCTTGATTTATTCCATTCATTCATTTATTTGTTTATTTTCTTTTTTTATTTTATTTACCATGTTGTTTTCCCATAAATTTAAATTCATTATCTAGCCCAAGACAGTTTTAAGTTGAAAATCCTTCTGCCTCAGGTTCCAGAGTGCTAGATTATATACTTGCAAAACCATACCCTGCAAAAGTTTATTTTTTTAAAAGGTTAATCCAGTTGCTCTTCCTCCGGAAAGCTTCTCTAATTCATAATTGCACACCATGTTATCTCCCTCTAAATTTCATGGATGTTTTATTATATTACTGTGGCACTGGTCACTTTCTCATTTTGTGTGTGTTTACAGTCTCTCTCTAAGTTTGAAACCTGTTTGAAATTCATCTTTTTATCCAAGGAATTTTCCAGTTTTCTGTGCTTTTGGTGCTTTTTCACTCCATACCTAGGGAGAATATTTTTAATTAGGAGTTGTTAACTACAGGATTTTGCAATGTTCTTGGGAGCAATAAAAAAAAAAAATTCAAATATCCTCATGGGATGGAGTCCTAGCATTGATGTCTAATAGCACCCCAGCCCCGCCCCTGCCACCATCTAGCGACTGCTGTCTGCCAACACCAGGAAGTAAAGTAGACTTTTCTACGTAGAAAGGAAAACAGCGGACACACGATTTTGGGTGTGAGAACATAAGCAGGAATGCCTTGGTTAGCAATTACCCTGCAATAACTTGAAAATGCCATTCCATCTCTGACTCAGACGTTTCAACCTCTGAACTTGAAAATCTGAATCTGCTCTCCATCTCTTTGCAGAAACCCCAGAGCCAACTTCAGCCTTTACTCACAGCATGGTGTGAGGACATCACATTTAGCTACAAGTCCTCTAATACTATCACTACAATCAATTTGGCTCTATTTCCAGCAAATGAAATTAAAACTTTCTCACTGGTACCAAAAATCTATACTCATGACAATCTCCCCAACAGTTACTATGAAAACAAAGCTAAACATCAACAATAACTTAAGTGAAGGTGGTAGCCTATGGTGTGAAGTTCTCAAGCTAATCATGGTGATGAACACTTGCAACCAATTTGATGAGTGGAATCACTAACTTTGAAAATCAAGTGAAATTTTGGGGCTGTAGGGCTGACTCAGTGGTTAAGGCACTTACTGGCAAAGCCTAATAACCCAGGTTCAATTTTCCAGTACCTGTGTAAAGCCAGATGAACAAAGTGATGCACACATCTGGAGTTCATTTGTAATAGCCAGAGGCCCTGGCTGTGCCCATTCTCCCTCTTTCCCTCTCTTTTTTCTCTCTGAATGTAAATAAATTAAAAATATGAAAAGAAATTTTATAGCCTATAAAATAAGTTACTTCACTCTTCTCAATAATAGACCTGTATGGTAAAGTGCTCTGAGCTGAACTAATGACATATTTCAAAGTTCTCCAGTTAAATAATTATAGGCTCCTTTATTTTATACAAATATATAATGTGAATGTCTTAATTCTACTTCTTTCCTAAAAAGCCTAAAATATCTACTAGTTAGGCTTTTAGAAACAAGCTAACAACTTCTGCATTAATGGCAAATGACACAATAAATCTGTAACAAGATTAGAAAATAATGTAGTTTTTCATCTTCATGACAAAATTTTTCAAATCTATGGCTTTGGCTGCAGAGATGGTTCAGCAGTTATGGTGCTTGTTTGCACAGCCTGATAGCCTGGGTTAAATTCCCCAGTAACCACCTAAAGCCAGATGCATGGTGTAGGGAGTTCAGTTGCATTGGCAAGAGGCCCTGGCACACACAATCTCTGTCTCTTTCTGCTTGCAAATAAATAATAATAATAAATCTATGACCTTGGAGATAAATGATTTTTTATATCCCCCTTAAAGAAAATAATAAATAACAACTAAAACAGAATAACTGCCATTGCTCAATTTTTTTCCAGCTTTTCAGGCTGTGTCTTCACTTGGTTTTTCCCTTTCCTTATGTAGACCTTTGAAATATCATCCATTCTGTCAGTCAGTTCTTGGTATATTAACTGAGCAATTGGGCTTCTTTTCTGTTAGCCCTTATTAATGCCTGTATCTTCAGCTGATTTCTCTAGCACTTCCAGTCTTCTTGTCTTCCCCAGCATATTCATTCCCAGTTAGTGTCATCTCCATGACATGGTTATTTTCAGGTTTCCTCGTTGTCAGTTATGATATCTGAGTGTAGTTTCTAGTGCTTCTCTATGTTTTATTTGATTTTATTTTCTCAATACTGGCTATTGAAAGAGCACATCTGCCCTGCCTGTGAGCTTCAGGGAATTTAGAAATTATAATTTCCATGTTTGTGTTTGGAAAACACTTCTAAACACCTCTGTTTTCTCATTTTACACCAGTACTGGATGTAATAATTCTGCTTTGAATCCCATCAGATATGTGCCTTCTGGGTTCCTATTTGGGAGTAGATGAGGCTCATTACAGACTAGCATCTACCAACTGTATGACCTGTGATAACCTCATTTTCTTCATCATTAAAATGCAAATTAAGATGCTTCTTTGATTTCCTCTAAGAATGATTAAGATGAAATGTGATGGTAATATATGTAAAAGATGTATGGCTATGAAAAGTTCTATCAATATAATGTTTGCCCTACTGCTCACTTTTCTCTTAATAGCTATGCCTGGTCCTACTCAAGCCTATTTAATCTCTCAATGACAGCATGATATTACACTGTACTTTGTGTGTTTGCCATCCTTGTTTCAAACATTGGTCTATAGATATCTGAGCTAAATGAATAGTTTACTTAACCTGCTCCTTATTGTTTTCACTTAGAATTACTGAGAACTCCCACTTCTATGACTATTAAAACTATATTATTCACTTACTATAATTGACAACATTTCTAAACAACTGTAATTCTGATAAAGGTAAAAGATATCCTGACTTGGTGTCAATTCTTGACAGATTATTTTTGAGATATATGTGAGTCCAGCATGCAGACTGTAGGCTATAATCTGAAGATGGCAGAAGAAGAGCCTCACCAGAGAAACAATGCCAGGAGAAAGGAGGCATGTTAACACAAGGCACACTCTTTCACCCTTTTCCTGCAAAAGTCAAGATCCATAAGGATATTATTAAGCCAGGATAGACCCCTGTGGGATGTGGAAGGGAATTTCTGGCAAATGAATGAAGTTCTGGGATTGGGCTCCAGCCAGCTGCAATTAGAAAATGCTGCCCCTCACCCTGCCCTGCTTGAGTAGAAATCTCCGAGACTACTGGAGAAGTCTCTTCACAAGCGCCTCAGGACCCAGGGAATCTGGAGGATAGAACTGGTACCAGCTGCTCCAGGGCTCCTCTGGCAGCATTTCAGGACTTCCTTCTTCATGAATCAGGAGGAAGCTAAGGGGTCCCATTTGTCTTTCTCAGGCCAGCCTTGATTCAAACTCTGACTGGCACAGCTAGCTAAAACAAGCCAAAGAAAAACTAGTTTCACAGTTGATAAAACAGACAGAAAATCCAACAATAAAATAACCTGAAATGTAGAAATCCCAATGCAGAAACACAAAAAATTAAGGAAATATAACTCCTCAAAAAATCATTAATCCCCCAAATCGCGAATAACCTCCAGAGAGAGTAAATTAGAAGAAATACCAGAGACTCCAAGAGAACAATTACAAGTATGCTCAAAGAAATCAAAGGAGTCAAAGAAGAAAACATGCACCTGAAGGAGAACACAGGAAAACAACTTAATGAAATAAAAAGACTGATACAAGATATGAGTCAGGAAATAAAAATAGTGAAGAAAAACTATTGTGAGCCACTGAGAATGAAAAATATAGTAAGTCAAATTAAAAATAAAAACTATAAAATGCCTCACTACCCCGGGCATGGTGGCACATGCCTTTAATCCCAGCATTCAGGAGGCAGAGTTAAGAGGATCACCATGAGTTTGAGGCCACACTGAGACTCCATAGTGAATTCCAGGTCAGCCTGGGCTAAAGTAAGACCCTACCTTGAAAAACCAAACCACACACACACACACACACACACACACACACACACAAAAAAAAAAAAAAAAAAAAAAAAGCCTCACTAACAGAATGAATAAAGAAGAGGACAGAATACCTGAGCTTAAAGTCAAGTTGACAGATTTGGATCATTCCAACCAGTAGAAAGGAAAGTTAATAAGAGGGTATGAGCAGGAATTACAAAACTTCCAGGACACAATGAGGATATCAAATCTAAAATTATGGGTGTAGAAGAAGGAAAAGAATTTCAATAAAATGCCATAGTAAGTATTTTTAATAAAAATCATCGAGGAAAATTTCACTAAATTAGAGAAGGAGATGCAAACACAGTTACGGAAGAAATTTAGAATACCAAACAGAACAGAAAAGAACCTCTCTTCATACTAAAGTTCAACTACTAAACACACAAAGTAAAGAAAATATGTTGAAAGGAGAAAAAGAGAAGCATCTAGTCATCTAAAGCAGTAAGCCCATTAGACTTCTCAGCAGAGACTTTAAAAGCTAGAGGAACTTGGAATGATGTATTTCAAGCTCTGAAAAATAACAACACAGACAACTATTTCCAGCAAAGATCTCTGTCATAATTGAAGGAGACAGAATAAGTTTCCATGATAAAAACAGGCTGAGGAAATAAAACTAACCAAGCTATACAGAAAACACTTGCACGTCATCTTTGCAGTGAAAAGAAGTAAAAACATACATTGAGGCCTCCGGAGGAATCAAACAACATGTTTGAATCCTGAACAATAAAGATAAGGCTAGCAGTATTACCAAAGCTAATTTTAAGAGATATTATAGAACCATAGTAACAAAAACAGCATGGTACTGGCACAAAAGCAGACACATAGATAAATGGAGCAGTACAGAGGACGCAGACATAAACCCCAGCAGCTATAGCCATCTGATTCTTGACAAAAATACCAAAAATATCCACTTGAGAAAATACAGCCTCTTTAACAAATGGTGCTGAAAAAAGTGGATACCTATAGGTAGCAGAATGAAAATAGACATTTATAGTTCTCTAAGTGCAAGAATCAACTTCAAATGGAACAAAGACCTTAAATTAACATAAGAGCTGAAACTCGAAAACTGCAAGAGAAAAACTAGAAAAAAACAGTTCAGCATACAAGTTTAGGGAAGGACTTTCTGAACAGAACTCTAGTCACTTAGAAAATAAGACCACCAATGAATTATTGGTACCCCAAAAGTTAAAAAGAAGACTTCCAGTCAAGATGGTATCCACCTAACCACCCTTCAGGAGATAAACAACCCATCCCACTTCATCCCAGCCCCAGCTGGAACCACAGAGGAATTGGGAAAAGGAGCAAGAGGGTTGCTTTCTCAGTGAATCTGATATCAGCACAAGGGTGAAAGAGATAGGCACTGAGGACAATCAACATCTACCAAACCAGAGATCCAGCGGCTCCTAAGAGCCCATCACTAAAGTAGACACACCCAACATGGCTCAGGGAATTTTGCAGAAGAGGGGTTAGAAAGATGGTTAGAGCCACAAGTTGAGCCATTATGTACAGAGGCATTGCTTCTCCCCTATAACAGACTGCTGCCCCCACAATCCCTATGGTGATGACCTGTATTCCCAATGAGGAGGTCCCCATCAGAAAAGGGGCAGGGATGAGGGAAAGGATGGTGCCAACATGTGATATTTACATTAAGTATGTCCATAACTAGTAAAATATATTTTAAAAAATAGAGGATTTACAAAAAAAGTTAAAAAGCTTTTTGTAAGTCAAGAAAATGGGCAGCCTATAGAGTGGGGGAAATCTTTGCCAGCTACACATCTAACAGAGGATTAATTAATCTAGGTTATACAAAAAATCTTTAGAAACCTAATCAAATTTCACCATGAAAAATGAGGTATAGAATTGAAGTATTCTCAAAAGTAGAAACACAAATGGCTAACAAATATCAAAACAATCTTCTAAATCCTTAGTCATCAAGCATCTCATGGCTCAACAGTTAAGTCACTTGCTTGCAAAGCCTGACAGCCTAAGTTTGATTCCCCAGTTCCCATGCAAAGCCATATCCACAAAGTGGTACATGCTTCTGGAGTTCATTAGTAGTGGCAAGAGGCCTTGACATGCTTATGCTCTCCCTCTCTTCCCTTCCCTTCCCTTCCCTACCCTTCCCTTCCCTTCCTTCCCTTCCCTTCTCTCTCTCCCTCTCTCACTGCAAACCAATAAACAAATAAGAAGTTTAAAAGAAATTTCATCTCAATCCAGTCAGAATGGCTATCATCAAGAAGTCAAATAACAGTAAATGTTAGCAAGAGTGGAGGGAAAAAGAAGCCCTTCTCCATTGTTGGTAGGAATGTAAACTGATGCAGCCATTGTGTAAATCAGTGTTAAACAGATTTACCATCTGACCCAGAAATACTACTACTTGGCACATACCCTAAGGATTCTATCTGTTACTCACCCATGTTTATAGCTTCTCTATTGACATAGCTAGGAAGTAGAACCAGTGTAGATGCACTTCAACTGACGAATGAATAATTAAAATGTTGTATATTTACACAATGGAGTTTTATTCAGCTGTAAAGGAAAATAAAATTATGAAAATTGCAGGAAACTAGATGTCTAGGGCTCAAAAAGTCAAACACCCTTAGCTTCAAATGTTTAGATTTATACAGAAGTTGTAATGAGTTAATATTAAAGGTCAGGCAGGTAGAAATGGGCCAGGAAAAGGGGGAAAGCAGAGAGAAATTAAGGGGAGGTTAGATATGTAAGTAGCAGAGCAGAACACAGGATGGAATAATGGTAGTGGGTTAGGGAAGAGAGGAGGGGATGATGGTGAATCAAAATTAAAGATGTTATGAATAAGTCATATGAAAATCTATCTTTGTGCTAGCAAAAAAAAAAAAAATGTTTAAAGAGAAATCATTTGGGCAAAAGTACCCTGTGGGGGTGGATAATATTATGTCTAGAAGCCACCAATTGATACAAAAAATTTCAATGCCAGAAATGAGATATTTTCCAGTGATTTGTTTACTGGTCAGGAAGATCCCCTATATCCCCAAAACATTATAGGCAGGAGCTGAGCTGGAAGCTTCCTCACTGTTGACTAGTTTTCATGATTCTAGAAAGAGTTGTGCAGCCTGTTGGAGGGGGAAAGTCATTAACAGACGACCAGCAGTAAATCCTGAAAGCTCTTCTGCTGGCCAGACAGGACAAATGTGCCAACTGGTACTATAGTAGAGGAAACCATTTCTGATTGGATTTGAGGCCCTCGCCATAGGAGAGAATTCATGCTGGCACTGAAAACCTAATCAAAAGCCTATGGCTGGGGAGGTCTTAAAACCTCAGGGGAAACTACTGCTGAACGGACCAAACGGACGCCATGACAGGCTTCAGTAAAGCGCCACCCTAACTAGGCCTAAGTTTCAGTTTCTCGGAGAGGGAGGCAAGACTTCTGGGAAAGGGTGGGCTGTTAATCAACAGAGACCCTGACATGTGGCTGGAGAAGATAGCCGCCCAGAGGCTGAGTCAGTTCCTGGAGACTTGTCCAAACATGCCCAGACATGTCCCTTTTGCACCTTTCATCACCCTTTCGGCCTTTTGCCCCAATCAATCAAAGACATACAACTATAACTGTTGCTTGTCTAGGCAATCATTTTAAAAGATTACCTAACTGTTATGAGCATGTAAGGACCAGCATATGGTCCAGGGCCAGGTTAGAATAAACAAGTTTGTTGTGAGAGTAAAAAATGCAAAGTCAAAGCTTGTAAGCAAAACTCTGTGTGCAGTGACATAGTAGAGATTAGCAGATGTGTGTGTGAAACTATTAGATAAGCATTGGAAGGTATAAAAACCCCAGCTGCTCAGCAACCATTGTCTCAGTCTCCCCGACACTATGACTGACTGAAAGGTTGCTCAGCAGTCCTGACTGAGACCCCCACGAGAAACATCACCGATCCGAATTCATCAGTCCGACACTCTGTCCGAATGCTATCCAAACGATCATCCATAAGCCAGTAGCACTAGCTTACGCCAGCAGACCAAGACTAGGCTTGAAGCGCAGCGAACCGAAAGTAAACAACGTCGCAGCTCGAACCCCGCGTTGGTCAGGTCGTAAAACGCCGTAAAACGTCGCAACTCAAATCTCGCGTTGTCATGTCGTATACATGTTAGACTCGTTAGAAATATTCTTGTGTTAGTAATGTAGCGATGAATATTATATTAGCTATAATATTATTTGTGATAGTTTGGACTTGCTTGTGTGTGACTTTCATCCCAGTAAACTCCTTTGCAAGTATACCAGTGTCTGAGTATCATTGACCTTCCCCGGTGGAATCTTCTCAACCAATCATCTTTGAGAGTGCTCACGACACCTAACCCCTGAAATTCCCCTAGCTGTGCTTAAAAGGGGCCTGAATGCTCCTCTCAGGGTCGCCGTTTTGTATGAATGGTTGACCCCTGCATGCTGGCTGAGTCTGCAGAATAAATGCCCTTTGCTTTTCTATACTGTTTGAGTCTGTGGTCTTTCTTCAGTGATTTTCGGACCCTTACATTACTCTTTTTGTTGTTGTTTTTACTTAATTGTTAACTTATTCCCACCATATCCCCCTACATATTTATGTTTCTATCAATATAGTGATGCTACTCTTACTTTTGTCAGATGACAGTGACTAATGGTGTGACTCAAATCTCATCAAAGTACCAAGAAGTGACAGTACAGTGTTCAGCACTAAGTGAGACATTTCTGTCACACCCTTCAAGGCACAAGGACCATTTTGGAAGAGGTTGTTAAAGAATATAAGAGCCAAAGGAAGGGAGGAGTTATTTGTAATACTGTCTTCCAGATATAAAGTAGTCATGACATTCATTGCCTCATGGTGGCTGACAAAGCCTATGCAAGAACTACATAATAGAAGAGGAGAAAAATGATGCCATCAAAACAGAAGAGGGACTAATTTGAAAGAATAAGGGATTCAATGAAGAGGGATTATATTGGAGGAGAAAATGGAGGGTGTTGGGAGGGGACTATGATCATAGTATATTGTTTGTATTATGTATGGAGGTTGTCAATTAAAGTTTTTAAAAAGAATACACATGCTTGAATAATAGTTAATGCAGAGAGAAATAAGAAAAATCTCAAGTATTAAAAATGCAACAAGAATGAGAGAAATTAATGAAATAAATAAATCAATACTAAATTAATCTTAATGGTTTCAATTCCCCAATCAAAAGACACAGACTAAAAAATGGATTAAGAGACATGATCTCTAGTTGTTGACTCCAAGAAACATATCTCTCCATAAAATACAGATGATACTACTTGAAGGTAAAAAGATGAAAAATGATATTTTAAGCAAATGAATTGTTCTAGTATCTAAAAGAATAGAACCAACATTAGTCAATAGCAATAAAGAAAGTTACACTTATTAAGGGAACAATCCAACAAGAAGACTTTACCATTCTAAATATGCATGCACCCAACTTCATTAAACAAACACTACCAGATGTAAACTCACAGATTATCCCAAGCACAATATTAATGGGTGGCTCCAATACTCCACTCTCTCCAACTGACAAATTGTCCTGGAAAGAAATAGAGAAGCATCTAGACAGGGTAAATAGAACAAATGAACCTACCAGATATTTATAGAATATGCCATCCAATTTATGAAGAATTCACATTTGCTTCAGAAGGCAGTGAAACTTTTCCTAAAATAGATCACATATTAGAAAACAAAGCAAATCTTAACAATTTAGGAAAGTTAAAATAACTCCTTGTGTTCTATCTTATCATAATGGGTAACACTATTAATCAATAGCAAGAAAAACTATAGAACATACACAAATTCACAGAAACTAAACAATATACTCCTGAAGGATGAATATGTCATGGAAGAAATTAAGAAGGACACCAAATTTGTAGAATCAAATGGTAATGAATATATTATATGCCAAAACTTATAGAACACAATAGAGGCAGTTTTAACAGAAAAACGTATAGCTTTAATTGCCTACATTAAGAAATTAGAGAGGCTACAAGTAAATCACTTAATAATATACTTTAAAGTCTTGGAAAAAGAACAAAAATTAATACATGGAAAGAAATAATGAAAATCAAAGCAGAAATTAATGAAGTAGAAACTAACAAAACAATGCAAACAATCAGTGAAAGAAATTGCTGGTTCTTTGTAAGTCTAACCCCTTAGCAAAGCTAATGAAAAGAAAGACAAATAAGACCCAAATATAAAATGCACTTAACTATATAGTATGCATATCTGCAATATTTTTGGTGAGGGTATGTGTGAGTTCCACAGTTTGTCTTTACCTTCACGCTTCTATTTTGCACAAATATTGATTTTTTTTTTTTTTTTAGTTTATTTAAGAGAGAGAAAGAATGGGCATGCTAGGGCCTCCTGCCATTGCAAATGAACTCCAGACACATGCACCACTTTGTGCTTTATATGGGTACTAGGGAACTGAGTCTGGCCATTAGGCTTTTCAAGCAAAGTGTCTTTAACCACTCCAGTTCTAGTATTTCTTTCTGTATTTCCAAAGATAATTTCATGTAACTCTAAGGTTCTTTCCAAGGAAATAATTTAGTCAAAATAACTTTTTTGCACAAAATCTGAGAATATGTCTGAGTGTGCAACAGATTTAAAATAAGTCTTAGTATCAAAGGACATTGATAGAAAAGCAGCACCCTTTTCTTTCTGTTAAAGTGATAAACTTGCTGCATTGGTGCATTGATCTTTGTTAAATGGCTTTTTCTTTTTATGATTTACCTAAAAACTAAGACTTTCTGACTGCTTATTATAGTTTCTGGTGCTTTGTTTTATTTTTTTATTATAGCTTTGATTCCTTGCCTAAGCCCTCTTTAAAAGCTAAGTATTTTCTAAAACTATGCCACTTTTCTTATTTGCCTTTGAAGTCTTTTCATTATAGCTCTGGTTAAATGAATTATGTTTCACAGGGACCTGTGATTCTATTTGATTAAATAGCTTAAATGTTTTTGATAAACTTCCCCAAATCAAATTCAAAATGAAGCACTTTGACATTTAATTTTGCATTGCAGAAGGTACTTTAAAAAAAGCCTCAAGTATTAGCTTCTCACCTTACAAAAGATAGATATTAAACTAAAATTTGTTTTATTTGACATTAAATCAAATCAAAAATATTGTCAAAAAGCAAGTAATACTAAGCATGTGTGTGTGTGTGTGTGTGTGTGTGTGTGTGTTGATATAAGTGCTCTAGAAACAGAAAATTTCTAGAAATATAATATAACTAAATAAAACATCTGTCATGCCTTCAGTGATAATGAAAAAATGTTTTTTTTAATTTAATTTATTAGTTTTCTTTTCAGTAAATACAGGCAGTTTGGTACCATTATTTAGGCTCATCTGTGATCTACCCCTTCCCATTAGACCCTCCTTGTTAATGAAAATGGGTCGTGCATTGTGGAGTTGTGCATTGTGGCCCCCAGTTATTGGTATGGTAAATGTCTCTGCAAATCATGACCCAACATGTGACTCTGACATTCTTTCCGCCCCCTCTTCCGCAAAATTTCCCTGAGCCATGTTGGGTTCATTTTTGGTCTGCTTCAGTGCTGAGGTGTTGGGGGCCTCTGAGGCTCTGGCTCTCTGATTTGGTAGGAGTTGATTTTTCTCTGCGTTGCTCTCCTTCCCCTTTGTGCTGGTATCCAGTTCACAGGAAAACATCACCCTTGCTTGTTTCGCCAGTTGTCCTTAGTTTCTGTTGGGCCCCTTTTGAGTTATGTTGGGGCAGCTCTCTTCTTAGGATCTGCATCTATATGGAAAAGAGAAGCAGATTCTCCAATAGAGAGTAAGTTAGCACCTGGAAAATTGAGATAACACTTACTTTTTTGATAGACAGTATGATAGGTGTAGGCCCTCTTATACCCCATGATTGATGGTAGCTTGATATTGGAGAGTGGGCTTGTGTTTGGGTATGGTTCTGACTTGTTTCCCAGCTCCAGCTATGGGTCTAGTACCACTGAGTGGATCAGTTAGCCAAATCAAGAGCAATTGGTTCCTCACCAGGGCTGTGTACCACTATTGCCCTTGTGTGGGCATCACATCAGGTTATTTGTTGCTAATTAGGTTAAACAATGCGTTGCTTGGACAGATCTTGGTCATTTCCCCCAGTCGCCTATGTAGCACCTTCTGGCACTAGACACACTGACTGTCTGGGGACTGACTCTCTCCTGGCTTCCAGCCATGTCATTCCATTTTACGCGTCAGCTGCGTATGGAGTCTTCAGCAATAGGGTCTTACCACTGGTCTTTGGTGGGTCATCAAGTACTCTGACAGAAGTCTGTCATTGTTTTGGGAAACCTTGTAGGTTTCTCTGATCAAAAGCTCATTGTGGATGGTAGGCCCAAGCTGGAAGTGGGGGTTACAGGTCAGTGTCCACTAAGAAATTGAGGAAAAACATAACTAATATACAAGAGTTAGAGAGGAGAGAGAGAGGGGAGAGGGGGAGAGGGAGGGAGGGAAGATGTATGAGATTTAGGTCAGTCTTGATCCTACCCTCTCCAGTGTCTTCACAGAAATAGCTAGATTTCCTTGCCAATTGCATTATTATTATCATGAATTCTCATCAAATTTTTTAATATGGTCATTGTAAGCCTTGCCATCCTCAGACATTTTTTTATTTTATGAAAACTTTGGCAACTATAATCTCACATAGTTTCTTTTGTAATAAGAAGCTATCCAATATGTATATGAATCATAATTTTACATTATACTTTAGAAGTCTGTATCAAAAGTATATGTAATGAAAAATCCCGAAATAACAATTTTTAAATACCATCCAATCTTTAAAGCTTAGTTTGTTGAAATTGTGTTTCTTATTTGGTATTGGAAAAATACATGCCTCACAGTGAACTCTGAGAAGATCACAAATGGAGCGCACTGATCAAATATCACAACTAGGTTCACTGTAGTTTTGCATAATGATGGTCTATTAACATGCACGGCAATTTGGTATTAACAGTGGGAAAACCACTGAAGGTTTCTTTGGCATCCTCTCCTACACTGTGTATACCCCATCTTTTGGCTCTGGTGTCTTCAGAGTCCAAAGATTTATTCCATATATACTCTCTTCAAGACACAGAGAGGCAATCAGACCAAAAGGAACATTTTTTTAAAGAAAGTTGATGATAGTAATAAAGAATACGGAATGAAGTGATTTAAAAAAGCAATTCTCAAGTTATGTTCTTTCCTGAATGCCTTCAAATTCTAATACAGACCATGAAAATTTTTAAAAAGTCTTTGTTCAATTTAATCCCCAGTTAAGTAGAACTATTTAATTGATAGCATAGTACCTAAAATTCTTTTCAAAAATGTAATCTGTCACTAGGAAGTAGCAGAGAAAGGTTCCATGATGTTGGTTTAAATTGAAAGAATGATACTTTTAGTAAAAAGAATGTTTTCATGACAAATCAAAACAAAACTAACAGTTACTTCACTACATGGAAACTTTCATTTTCATTTTGTTCCTTTGCAAAATTTGAAGCAATGAAGTGAATAATACAAACTAAGTGCCTGCCATTTGTAATTTATCCAGACTTCATTCAGCTATGAAGTCATATATGTTATATAGCATCTAACTTGAAGAAAAACAGGGCAAATTTAATCAGTTATAACTAGTTAGTATAAAACCTTAAAACTAGACTTTCCATTCATTTATCTCAGCTTCATTTTGCCATTAAAATTTTATTAGTTCCTTGGAAAGATAAAACTCATTAAATTATATTGGTTGAATGCCATTTACATAATTGTCAGTACTGATAATTGTTTATTATGGAATGAATTAATTTGAAAATGAATGCATGATCAATGTGTAGATTTTTAACTTTATACTGGTAAATATATGATAAGCAAATTTTACCAAATTATAGTTTATCTATTAGAATCAGAATCCTGTCTGTCATGTGTGCTGAGAACTCAGCTGTTTTTGGAGAACAAATGAAAATGGATTTCAATTTGTTTTACAAACAAAGGCAAAGCACATGTTGCCTCATTGTGATTTTTTTTATTACATTGCTCCTTGGTAGAGAAAATTGAAAATAAACTCCAATTTTCTGAAATCATTTGAATTGTTGATTATCTTCCAAACTCTCAAATTGATGTTGGATTCGGAATGTAGAAAAATTCACCTAACAATGTGGACAGCCAATAGAGCCAAGATAATACACTGTGTTAATATTTATAGTCTTTATACTTAACTAAAAAATTACTTAACCTATAATTGTGTTATTCCTGGGTTCTACATTAAATGAAGAAGTCAATATTGAATTCTCACTGCATAAATAACTTCAAATGCAACCAAAGAATAATACTGCCAGAAAGCCATCCTCAGATAACAGCTAGTTAGAAGGAAACAAAGGAATGTCACTATAGCTAAGTCAAATTGGACAGACAGGAAGACAAATGGATTTGTCTCTAGTCCAGGTTCACAGTCATCTAAAGAATACTAGCCAAAACTTTTGAGGCTTCAGGTAATCATCTTCAGTGTACATCTAACCAAATAGGCACTGTTTGATTTGTAGGACCTAGGGGAGAATGATTTCAAGATCTTCTATTATCAACTCTAGCAAAGGCACAGGATGTAGTAAGTGATAAACTATTAAAAGTGAGACCAAGGCTGGAGAGATGGCTCAGCTGTTAATGTACTTTCTGGAAAAGCCCAAGGACCCAGGTTCAATTCCCCAGTACCCATGTAAAGTCAGATATACAAGGTGGAACATTCATCTGGAATTCATTTGCAGTGGCTAGAGGCCCTGGTGTGCCTATTCTCTTTCTCTTTCTCCGTCTCCCCCCCACCTCAACTTTCTGTTGCTCTCCCACACACACAAATAAATAAATAATTTTTTTTAAAGTGAGACAAACTTACTCCTAAAAATATTCCTTAAGACCTTACATCTTCTACTTTACACCTTTGAGGGCTCAATAATATTGGTACCCATAAATAATAGTATTTATCATAGACTTGAGGGCAGCACAGTTGGAAGGGAATAGGGATAAAGATAGAGAGGTCAGGATGATGTCTAAGTTGAATTATTCTTACTGATTGAATTGTATCCTCTCCCCCAATTCATATATTAAACTATAATCTTCAGTAGTGCAGAATGTGACTACACTTGAAGATATGTTCCATGGGACCAGACAATTAAGTCAAGATATGGCTTGTAGGGTGGTGGGCCCTAATCCAATATGATTGTTCTTATGAAAAAAAAATAAGGTTTATACAAAGGACATGTCTACAATGAAAAGGCCATGTGAGGACACAGTAAGAAAGTGGTTGTTTACATTGGCGAAAGAGAGAGAGAGAGAGAGATACAGAGAGAGGAACTGACCTGAGGAAAACCCAAGCCTGGCAACAACTTGACCTTGCACAACCAGCTTCCAGAACTTTGAGAAAATTAATTACTACTATGGAATCTTATGCAGAGTAATACATCATAAGAGTACTTTCAGATATCTTTTTTTATTCAATGGCTGGTTTAGCTTAATTTGTCTCACAGAATGGAATCTAAACAGGTAGTAGCCACTTCATTAATTTCAAAGTGATGGCCTTAATGTCTACTTTTTCTAGAAATAGAACACTTAAATCTGTACTTTATTTAGTATTTTGTTACATATATTTGATATAGTTATAGAATAAAATGTTTCTGTAGATAAAATAAAGAACATTTTCTGCAACACAAGTATAATGAGATGATAGTGAAAATACAATGTTGCAAATGTTTAGTAGATAATTCCAACTTATGCCATGGATCCCCAGGGAAATGCTCTCTGAAGCAAACAATTTAAAGACAAAGAAGAGCATTTGTCCACAGCCAAGGCTCAAGATTTTGCCACCTCCTTAATCATCAATACATCTGTGTATTTGGGGGTGGGGGGGTTGACTACAAAAACCTTCAGAATATAGTTACATGAGCCATGATCTCCAGATCTATGAAAGAACAGAGTAAAAGCATGGTGTATTTGTTAAGTTTCATTGTCAACTTGATCTGTTTAGGAATCCACAGGCATTCCTCTTGAGTATGTCTCTGAGGTTGCTGCCAGGAAGGATTAATAGAAAGAGGAAGTCCTTCCTCTTGAGTGGGCAGCAGCTTTATCTAAGGAAGGTCTGGGAGAAAAGAACCCTGCCTTCCTACCTGGCTGAGGTGCTGCTTGCTGCCTGCCAGTGCAGACTGAAGACCTGCATCTCTCCAGGAAGCCTCTAGGCCTTCAGTGCCAGATTGGGACTGCTGAGGCATCCAGCCAAATAGTCTGAGCAGCTAACAGGTTCCTTGATTCTTGGGCCTGCAAACTGCTATTGTTGGACTGCCTTAAACTAATCCAGTAAATTCCCTTTTAATACAATTCATTCTATCAGTTCTGCTCCTTTAGAGAACCCTGACTAATACAAATAGCAACTACATGAAAACAAAGAAAACAATTACTTTTTATCCCTCTTAGACTTGCTGCAACCTGAGAATCTAGCCACAAGATCAGAAGTTTGGTATAAATATTCATATAATAATACCCAACTATCAAATTAAATTATGATTAATAATCAATATATATATAAATACCTACATAAAGTCTTATAGAAAGTTCTTTAAAAAACAATCTTATAGTCAGGCTAATTATCAGGTACCACTATGACCTAATTTAAAATTTTAATATATCCTTATGGAATATTTTAAATATAACATATTAAAATTTTCCAAACCATAGCTATAACTTCAAACTCATTCTTCTATTGCAGTTCTCTTTTTGTTTTACTTGGCTTTTATTTCTCAAATTATTTCACAGGGAAATAATTCTGACATTTACCCAAGTGAATATTCAGACACTGAAAAAAATAAAATAATGACCCATAAAAGCTTACAATCAATATTTATTCAGTATCTCAAAACAAATTATAATACAAGTTGAACTCTGCTATATGAGATCACATTGTGAGTGCTCTTGGGGAGAGTACGAGGGCCACTATTCTATAACTTTCTATTAAAACATGATGAAAATAAATAACATCCAACTTCACTTTAATAGTTGTTCCAAGCAGTTGATCTGACTATAGTTTTCAAATTATTTATCTGGAACTTATGTTCTCATAATAATTTTATGCTGCTTTATAGAAAATAAGAGGCTGGTGTGAGAAAGTTCTAGGTTCATTTGAAGTTCCTGATGAAGAAACACAATTGAGATTTTTTCAGTGATAAAATCTGCATATTTGTATTTCAACAATGTAGCTAAAAACTTGATGTAAATTCCTCCTTTTTTTCCTTTTTTGGCTTAATGAATATCATTTATTCAGTATGAAATCTTTATACTATATGTTCCACGTGTTGAGAATAAATGTACATTAAATCTTGGTAAAAAAAAAAAAAAAAAAAAAATAAGAGGCTGGTTCCATGGATCTAAACTTATGTCTTTCTGAGGTCTTCAGACTTAATCCAACAGAACGGTGGAAGGCTTTCATGGAGGACACAACCAGGTGCATATTTGGAAATAGCAGCTGGAAATTCTGTGGACAATGAGTTCAAGTAATGAAATATAGACACCATTTCGTTTGCATTCAGTAACAAATATTTTAGTCATTCATTGTCTCAACAAAACTTGATGAATATTGATTGAAACACATCACAAAAGCAGCTTTCCTTAGAGCCTTGGTATTTAATGACAATTCAGCTGTAGTTTTAGAAAGAATAAAGAAAACATTATTTTTTCTAATGAACAAACACTAATTATCATTGTGCTCTTGGCATCATGCCACATGACATAAAGGACCAAGTATAATCTGCATCTTAGATTAGAGAATGCAAACTTAAATGGGGCACATATAATGCATTTGAGATGGGAAATGTAAGGTTTTTTCACTGAGTATACACATCAGGAAGGTGTGTGGGACTAGCTTCTTACTATGATTTCAATATAAAATGTTTTTACAAGCTCTCTAGCTGTAAAGGCTTGCTCTCTAGCTGGTAGTGCTATTTGGGAAGGTGTGGAAACATTAGCAGGTGGAGCCTGCTTGAAAGACAAAATTTTGAAACTTAGCTTTGAAGGGGATTTCATTCCTGGCCCTTTCTTGATTCCATCTTTGTTTCTTGGCTACCATGAGGTAAGACTGTGATCCACCATGCTTTCTTCCACAATGTTTGCCAACACCACAAGTTTGAAAACAATGGAGCCAGCTTACCATGAATTGCAGTCTATGAAACTATGAGACACAACAAATCTTTTTTCCTTTTAGCCATTTATCCTAACATTCTTGTTTATTGGGGTTAGGGTTCACTATCTTAGGATATCTGGACTGAGACATTATCTTCATTTCAGTTCCTAAAAATAAGAGGGTTAGACAAAACTTTAATCCTTATTAGCTCAGAAGACTCCATGATCATATGCATTTATCTTACTTAGCAATATAAATTCTCATATAAAAATTCAAAGACATAATCATAATCACATTAGATGATGAACTCTATCCTTTCACTAGTATTCATGTGCACTTTTTTAATGTTCTTTACCCCTTTGACCTTGTTTATAACAAGGATCTAGGACAGTGATGCTTTGTGTATAGTTTAGACAGAATTTCACTCATATTTTAAATAAATCAGAAGTAATTTTCCAACATAATTTGAAATTTTAATGAGAAGCAATTTTATATTCAGGAAATTTTCTTTAATTCTGGTTATTACCTTTGCAAATGATTAAGGATTAAATGCATGACATAAGCTCTTGTGGTTTGTTTTTAGATTGCTCTCTTATTGAATTCTCATTCTTTTCTCAAATCTGGAAGATAGTCCATGTGAAAGGAACTATTGTCCCTTGATAATTACTCAGCTGTTGTCTGTATGGGAATGCCTCTGTGCTGTGTGGTTTAGTAATTTAAAATTTTTCTTTAAATAGCAACAGTAAATAAACAGGTGGAAAATTCTTAAGTATAAACTCCGATGGTTTGAAGCTCAGAACTGTAATTTGTATAGCAAATTAACACTTCTACTTGATATTGATGGAAAATTAACACTAATAATTTAAAGCTTTTAAAAATAATGCAATATTTTTCCCTTTTAGAGGAATAAGACCATAATTAAACCCCCATAAAATCATGCAGTAACCCAAGGGTTAATATGTTTGTTTTGGGACGAGGTAACCCAATAAATCAGTACGAGAGGCGAGGTGTGCAGTGCAGCAGGAAGACACAGTAACATGCCCTGTGGAGAGTGAGGCTGAAGCCAGGTTGGGAAGAGTAAGGCTCTTCAATAATAATTTGAATGGAGAAGTTGCTGCTAGATAAAATGGATTCAATTTGTACCCTTGTTAAGGGTTGAATGATTGTGCCCCTCTAAAGTTCACATACTCAATTCAAAGTCCTAATGTGATAGTATTAGGAGATGGAAACTTGGGGAGATAATTAAGTCATGAAGATGAAGCCTTCATTAATAAGATTAGTGCCTTTGTTTGGTCACTTTTTTGTGCATTGTGACAAGAAGACAAGAAGTTGGCTAGCCAGAAGAGGAACTTCACCAGAACTCAACCATTCTGACCCCTCCCATAGTTTTATCATCAATAATTGTGAGAAATAAGTTTATGTTGTTTATAAGTACCAAGTCTTTAGTAGTTTGTTATAGTAGTCTGAACTATGACACTCCTTGTAAAACTAGCTTGTTTTCTTTTATAATGTTGTCCATGAAAACCCAAAGCTGAATGGTAAATTAAGGCAGAAAAACATTCTATTGAAGACTGTACTAATAGCAGGAAAAAACTCAGGGTAAAACCGGTGCTAATTTAAAACACAGCATGGCACATGGAAATTTATAACCTGTGGCTAGGACAGGGATCTGTAGGTGGGGACTGTGAAGTAGAAATAGGAATAAGGGTGATTCTGGCTAAATTACCTAAGAGGATTCTCCATAAAGACAAGCCAGGGAGATCAGATGTCACCTGGGAAACAGTAAAGGATGAGGGGCCAACACCCATGAAGAGTGATCAGATATTGAAAGAAGTGGGTTCTGTATATAACATTACCTTAGGGAGGGTTTTTGCTCAAATTAGATTTTACAAGGAATGACATATGAATAGGAGCAGATTCAGGAGTCTGATTACAGTTTGATCAGGCAAAAATTTCTTGTCAGTCCTCCTCCTTGTTCTATATATTAAAAAAAAGAATTACTTTCCTTTCAACATTGTACGTCTATTTACCATTCCCATTAATATCTGATCACCCTTGACTCTGCGTCCCTCATTGTCCATAGTGCTCTAGGTGATGCCTGATCACAAGTCCATCCTCCATGAGAATCTTGGTATGTGAGTCTTCCAGGAACATTTTTAGCTTAAAACCATAGCAATTACATATAAGGTAATTATTTCAGAGACCTTATTTCAGATAGAAATCTTCAATTCATTTTTTTAATTATTTTATTTATTTATTTGAGAGCGACAGACACAGAGAGAAATACAGATAGAGGGAGAGAGAGAGAATGGGCGCGCCAGGGCTTCCAGCCTCTGCAAACGAACTCCAGACACCTGTGCCCCCTTGTGCATCTGGCTAACGTGGGACCTGGGGAACCGAGCCTTGAACCGGGGTCCTTAGGCTTCACAGGCAAGCGCTTAACCGCTAAGCCATCTCTCCAGCCCTTCAATTCATTTTTTTAAATTCAAAGAATATATAAGACAAAACAATCCTGAGGGACAAGAGAGATGGCTTAGCAGTTTAGGCACTTGCCTGCAAAGCCAAAGGACCCAGGTTCAATTCCCCAGTGCCCATGTAAAGCCAGATGCACTAGTTGGCACATGCAATCGCAATTGGAGTTTGTTTTCAGTGACTAGCAGCCCTGCACACCCATTCTCTCCCATTTCTGTCTCTCTATCTGACTCTCTCATAAATAAATAAAATAAAATATTTTAAAAAAACAATCCTGGGCTGGAGAGATGGCTTAGCAGTTAAGTGCTTGCCTGTGAAGCCTAAGGATGCTGGTTCAAGACTCAATTCCCCAGGACCCATGGTAGCCAGAAGCACAAGGGAGCGCATGCATCTGGAATTAATTCGCAGTGGCTAGAAGCCCTGGTGTGCCCATTCTCTCTTTCTCTCTCTCTCTCTCTCTCCCTCTTTCTCTCTCTCTCTCTTTCTCTGTCACTCTCAAATAAAAAAATAAATAAACAAAAAAAAAAACCTGACTATTGAAGTTAGTAGTGTGTGAAGAGGTACCAACACTTGAAATGTTAGTTCTTAACCATTTAAATGATAAATACATCTGAACAAGACTTGTAAAGAAGAAACAATAGCCTATAAGTACTTACTGTATCTGAGAGTATCTAGGTATATAATGAATGTTTACATACTAACTTGTAGATTTTAATGTTTCTTTTTCCTCATAGTTTTAAAATAAATTCTACATGGTCAGCTCTAGATCTTGGGGCCCAAATTGTTTGTGGAGAGATGAGGACAATGTTGAAGGGACTAGACATCAATAACTGTGTTCTTTAGGCAGAGCATATGGAAATTTGTACACAATGCAAGCAAGTCAGAAGCTCTTCAACCAAATAAAATTGTGCCCAGGGACACTCACTAAGGCTCGAGGAAATCACTGTCAGTCTGTATTACACACCACAAAGGAGAGAAAATCTGTACTCAGTTTTCAAATTTTACTACACCAAAATACAGAAGGAACTGGTCCTAGTCACCAGTAAGGATGAGTTGGTCTTCATGATGGACCATGAGAAGGAGAGTTTACCCTACCACTATGAAACAGAGAAGACTTCTCTCAGTCACTTCTGTGGAGTCCAAATGAAATCTAGATGTTATTGAAAGCATGGCTAGAATCTATCATCTCTTACTAACACTTGTAGCCTTATTTGAGAGTCTGAAGAAATAAGGGATCTTTCCAAGATACTTCCTCTTATAGGAAAACATGAAATAAGCACAAATTCAATGTGAGGAGTCAGCAGTCTCTTGCCTTAACTCTGATTTCTGTTGTAGGTTTGCAAGCCTACAAATTTCCATAGTATTTTATCAACCCTATCTGTAACCCATTATACTGGTCAACTTAAGTATTCTTCATACACTTCAACTTGTCATCCAGTTCAGGAAGGCAAACCTCACATGGAAACACAGATGATCATGGAAGTTTCTCTAAAACTTTCCTTACTGACCCTGACTGACTTTCACTGTCACCTTGTGTATAGGAAATAACATGGACATTGATGCCAAGTAGACCATAGTTTAAATCAAAGATACAATATTTATTAGCCATGCAATTCAAGATATATCATTTTCAGAGCTTGATGTTCTTCATGCATACCACTGCAGGCATCTAGGCTCACATTAGGTGACATGTAAAGTATATGGCATGATGTGTAGACACAAAGGCAGAACCATCGTGCTGGGCTTCTATCCTACAGCACCACAAATCATGATTTGATAATTTGTCAGATTAGGCTGCTTGTGTATGATCCATCCTGTATCTAAAATTCAGTATCCTTTGTTGAATTTTGACTAAAGATCTCTTCTGTACTTAAATTTAAATTTTTCAATGAGCATTAAATGACAAGATTTGGCTTTTTAATAGCAATTTTTGAGATTTTCCCAGAAAATAAATTCCCCTAACATCTTAACCATTACAAAGGTGTCCTTGGGGCTGGAGAGATGGCTGAGAAGTTAAGGCCAGCAGAGTGTAACAACCTATGTTCAATTCCCTAGTACCCCATAAGCCAGATGCACAAAGTGATGCATGCATCTAGAGTTTATTTGCAGCAGCCGGAAGCCCTGGTATGCCCATTATCACTTGTCTGTCATCTAGCTCACTCTCTGCTTGCAAATAAATAAAAAATAATAGTTTTTAAAGTATCCTTGAAAAAATAATAAAACTCAAGAGTAATTTTTTTTTTTATTTATTTGAGAGCGACAGACACAGAGAGAAAGACAGATAGAGGGAGAGAGAGAATGGGCGCGCCAGGGCTTCCAGCCTCTGCAAACGAACTCCAGACGCGTGCGCCCCCTTGTGCATCTGGCTAACGTGGGACCTGGGGAACCGAGCCTCGAACCGGGGTCCTTAGGCTTCACAGGCAAGCGCTTAACCGCTACGCCATCTCTCCAGCCCAAGAATAATTTTTAATTAGAAATGTGATACTCAAAGTACCTCAGCTTTAACTTATTTTTTAAATGTCAGAATGCATTTCACAGGATTTCTCTCAGCTCCAAGCAAATTACAGGTACTACAAAAGTAAGATTTCATTTGTTTTGATGTTACCTCTTAACTGATTCTGTTGCATTCATTCTTTCTCCCTGTGGTTTTATTTTCTCTTCATGGGATTAACTTTACACTTCACAGCACTCATGGGGTTGTTTCTGGTTGAATACCTCACAAACCTTAATGTATCCTACTTGCAGAGGAAGAGGAATGTTTCGGTAGGGATTTCTGTGGTACAGTTATCTGAAGTTCAAATTTAAAAAATCAGATAAATTTTGCATTTACCAAAATAACTGAGTATAACACACAAAAAAAATGTTTGAACATGATTTTGAAAATGATAACTCGACAGTATTTTTTTCAAACAGCATCTAAAGTAACATCTAGTTATAATTTGGTAAACTTTTCACTCATACTTAATCATTCTGACTTTATTTCAACTTTTTTATGTAAATATGTTACTAAAGTATTTTACAGTATACAATTATGAATTCTTCTTGAGAAGAATGAGAAAATTAAAAGTACAAATCGAGGCACATGTTATGAGTAAGTATGTTATGTATGGTAAAGCTAAATGGAGTCTCCTGGCATGCACATCCAGCAGGGAAGAATCAAGAGCACTAAGAAATCCCGTGTCTCCAGAGGTGAACCTCTGATGCTATAGGTTCTAACCCCAGCAAGTGCTCCTATCTGATTCTTTCTCTTGACTCCTTTCACTGCCCTGTCCACCCCCATCCCAGCTCTATACTTAGCAAGAAACCGCTGTGGAAAGGTGTTAATGTGGAGGAAGCAACCTGTGTTCCATTCTTCCCACCTCTATCTGTTTCAACTCAGATGCTGTCCTCCAGTCCCTCAGCAGACTTCCCTTCTGTTTCAGCTTTCTTGTGCTGAGGTAAATCAACCTAAAAAGAGAATATGTTTATTTGGGCTGCGTGTCTCACAAGTTTCAACCCCTCTTCAGCTTCAAGGCATAGTCTCAATGGCCTAATTTTATATCACTATGACCCACCTCCTAAAGGTCCCACTTTTTCCCAATTATGGCACAAGCTGTTGGCTTAGCCTTCAATATATGGGTCTTTGGGAGACAGGTCAGATCTAGGTGAGACTCTTCTGAGCATAATCTGTGGAGAGACATAACTATGTCTGCTAGGTTTGGCATAGTGCAGTTTTGCTCCTTCCTTCTTTACTCTAAAATCGGTTCAGTACCCACCCCCTCTTCCTGGTATTAAATGTACTGTTCACATGAAAATGTTTCTCTTAATACCTGTATTTAAGAACCTATAGAAGTCTCCCCTACCCCACTCCATTCCCACAAGGAATGCAATGGGTAGGGAAATCAAAACATACACTTTTTGAGCTCTTGACATTGAATTTGAAAAGGAATTAGGACAAGTCACAGTGAATATCCTCAGAAGTCTAGAATTCACCAGAAAAGAAACAACAAGCTAATAGACAAGTACATCCAGGGGCAAAGTAAGAAGCAATAGAGATTTCTCTTTCTCTTTATCTTTGACCAGTTATCCCAGGAGCTCAGTGGCAAACAGTTATATCTTAGTTAACAACTAAAGTAAACATAATTAAATTAAAGAAAACAAAAATCTCACCAGATTCTCTAAGCCAGTACATAATTGCTTTATTCACTTTCACCAAAGCTCTGACACACATGGCTTCTGAAAGAGGTCCTCTTAAAGATTCAACGAGCCATGTGCAGAGCTGCTGGGCCCAGTACACCTCATGTCCCAGATCAATCTTGACACCAAAAAAGGCAGGTCCTCAGTGCCACCCCAGCATCTGTCACAACCAGAAAACAACTCTTATTTGAGGTCTCTGTGTCTGTGTTTCCTTCTTTGGTCAAGCAAAGCAGAAATCATTTCCACTCTTGTTGAGTTCATCCCTATTTTGTACACTCCACTTAGTGTGAGGGCATGGGAGGTAGAAAGAAAGTGCAAATAGCTCAGTATATAACTAGCTTGGCACTACATGAGGCAAAAAAAAAAAAAAAAAAAAAAGAAAGAAAAAAGAAAAGAAAGCAAAAAAGGAAAGAAATGAAAAGGAGAAGGGATTAGAGGACAAGAGAGGAGGCCGATTCCGTTTTGACACAAGAGAGTGCTATCTATTCTCCTACCCTGAACCTGGTACCATCTACATCCCAGCAGATGCAATGTGGCCCCTTGCCTACCTCTATTGTCCTTTCTTGTCTCTATTGTCCTTTATTGTCTATTCACCTTCATTTCTGCTGAAAGACATGATGCTCTTCAAAAAACAATGAAAATAGTCCTGTGTTTTCATCATGGGAGGGGAATTTTAACAAAAGCATAGAACAACAATCAATAATTAAAGTTGGGGAAATAGTTCAGCCAATAAAGTGCTTACCTCACATACATGAGGACCTGAATTCAATGTCCAGTATACATGAAAAAAAGTCAGGTAGTGAGACATGCCTGTAATCGCAGTGCTGGGGAGGAGAGAGGAGGATCCCTGTAGCTCACCGACCAGTCAGTCCAATCTAATTTGTGAGCTCCAGGCCAATGAGAGACCTTGTCTCAAAATGGGATTTCCAGGTGAGCTGGTGGTATAGGAGCCATGAAAAACCAGCCTAGGGATGGATTTAAGCAAAACCCCAGCAAAATACACTCTTCTCCTGAAAAGTGAAGGAGTATAGGTTATTCTTAGACACAGCTGAAAAACCAGAGAGACCAAGTTCCACAAATAAGGAGGAAAATGGCCAGAGTCCCACTGAGGAACTTGCAGCTCACCAATCCATGTGATCCAAGCACCTGCCCAGCACCGCCCTGCCAGGCGTGCCAAGCCAAGCAGCGGCAGCAGAGACCAAACAAGGGGATTTTTCAACTTCATCAGCCTCCTTGCAAAGTTAAGAAATCTGAAGATCAACTAAAGAGCTACTGGAAGGGTTACAGGTGGAACTGCGTCAGCAGCTCCAGGAGTCGGAACTCTCCCATCTTCCACCATCAGAAACTTGAACCTCCAGCATTACGTCCCCAGTGGCAGCCCAGCCAGGACAGCTGATCAGAACTCCAGCTTCACAGCACAAAACCAAGAGATTGAGGTAAGCACTCAGGATTGGTGAGATTGGGAGCCACCACAAAAGGTAACGAGGGCTGACTGACAAAAAATAAAATTAAAATTAAAATAGGGGGAAAAAAACAAACAAACAGGTGCTTAGGCCTGCACTGAAAGAGCTAATCTCTTTCCTTGTCAGGGCATGTTATGGGTTATATATTCTTGGTTGGCTTTACCATTTTCAAATAACCTGTATTTGGGGGTTGAATATTGTTGCCTTTGATGCTTTCATATTTATAGGGCTTTTATCTTTTGCTTCTGTCATTATTGGGGGCAGGGTTTGATCCAGATCCAGGTTGCCCTGGAACTCAATTCAGAACAGAAATCTCTACCTCCCAGCTAACAAGATTAAGGGTATACAATAACACACACCCTTAGGCAATTTGGCCTTATAAGACTATCTGTTGGTTTTAATCCCAACAATTGCATACTTTGTGCTGGTTTTTATTGATTGCGTATATTGCTCAGTTGAAGTTTAGAATTTGCCAGTAAATTGTTCTACCCAGTCACTAGAATACTTGCTTAGCAAGCAAACAAAACACCCAGGATTACTTCTGCAGCTGTATTGGGGTACAAGTGCTACACCAGGCACCTTAAACTCATATCATGAAAGTATATAAAGGTAGATTGTCATATCTAAGAACACTGCAGATAAATATAAAACCCAAGCATCAAATCAATCAGGATGCAAAAGTTACTACATTATAATACAAGAAACTCAAAGAATCAAGACAATACAGTCCTACCAAAAATTATAAATCCATCATAAATGACCACCAATGAGACATTTTTAGATTAAGTGCCTAAGATTTTTAAAAAATGATGATATCTATACTCAAAGAAATGAAAGGAATCAAAGAAGAAAAAGAAATTAAACAAAAAAGCAAACTCTTGAAAGAAAACACAGGAAATCAGCTTAATGAAATAAGGAGGTCATTATAAGACATGAGTATGAAAATAGAAATACTGAAGAAATACTAGGTTGAAATCCTACCTCTGAAAAATATAGTCAGTGAAATAAAAAAATGCTATGAAAAGTCTCACCAGTAGAATGGATAAAGGATAAAACAAAATATCTAAACTACAAGACGAGTTGGAAGACCTAATACAGTCCAACAAAGAAAGATAAGCTAATAGCAAGGTATGAATGGGCATTTCAAGATATTCAGGATACTATGAAAAGATCAAACATAAGAATTCAGGGTATGGGCTGGGGAGATGGCTTGGTGGTTAAGCGCTTGTCTGTGAAGCCTAAGGACCCTCGTTCAAGGCTCAATTCCCCAGGACCCACGTTAGCCAGATGTACAAGGGGTGCACACGTCTGGAGTTCGTTTGCAGTGGCTGGAGGCCCTGGCGCACCCATTCTCTCTCTATATCTACCTCTTTCTCTCTTTGTCTGTCACTCTCAAGTAAATAAATAAATTAAATTAAAAACAAAAATGTCAGGGTATAATAGAAGGAGAATTTCAATCCAGAAGCTTAGTAGGTGTTTTCAACAAAACCATAGGAGAAAATTTTCCCCAAATTGGGAAAGAAATGCAAATGCAGACACAAGAAGCTTTTAGAACATCAAACACACAAAACCTTGAACGAACCTCTCCTCACCATGTTATAATAATTAAAAAACTAAACATGTTTTATATATATATATATATGTATATATATATATATATATATGTATATATATATATATATATATATATATATATCTGTCTGTCTGTCATATATATATATATATATATCTGTCATATATATATTTATGTATATCTGTCATATATATATATATGTATATATATATATATCTGTCATATATATATATATATATATATGGCAGTTAGAGAGAAAAAGCAAATTACATACAAAGGCAATATCATCAGAATAATTGTAGATTACTCAACACAAACTTTAAAATCCAGAAGGGCTTGGAATACTGTATTCCAAGTTCTGAAAGATAACAACTGTCAACCAAGATTACTTTAGCCTGCAAAGCTATTTATCCAAATTGATGGAGAAATAAGGACATTCACAACAAAAACAGGGTAAAGGAAGTTATGACAACTAACCCAGATCTAAAGAAAATACTTGAAGGAATTTTTAATGCTGAAGAGAAAGCAAAACACACACAGCAGGAAATAAGAAAAAATAAATCTCACTCAAATAACAGTTAAAACAAACAAGTAAAGGGAAAACAGGAAAGAGTACAAAACAAGAATGGCAGGAATAAATGCATACCTTTCAATAATAACTCTTAATGCACCAAACAAAAGACAAAGGCTTGAGGACTGGATTAAAATGCAGGATTCTACCATTTGTTGCCTCTAGGAAACTCATCTCTCAATAAAAGATAGACACTGTCTTAGGGTGAAAGGATGGAAAATGGTATTTTAAGCAAATGGGTTTAGGAAACAAACAGGAGTTGCTATCCTAATATCTGACAGGATAGATTTCAAATCAATATTAGTGAGGAAAGATAAAGAAGGTCATTTTGTACTGATTAAAGAAACACTCCAACAGGGGACATTCCAATCCTAAACATATATGCACCTAACATGGGGGCTCCCAGTTTCATCAAATGCTATTAGACTTAAAGTCACAGAAAACACCAAAAAACAATTGTAGTTGGTGACATTAATACCCCCTCTCATCAATTGACAGGTTATCCTAGCAAAAAATAAACAGAGAGACATTTGGATTAAATGATGTCATGGAACAAAGGATCCTAACAGATATCTATAGAACATTCCATCCAAATGCTGCAGAGTATACATTTTTCTAAGCAGCACATGTAACATTCTCTAAAATAGACCATATGTTAGGACACAAAGCAAAATCTACACATTTAATGCACTCCCCATAAAGTTCCAATGGTATTCTTCACGGAAATAGAAGAAACAATCCTAAAATTCATTTGAAAGCACAAAAAACCTCAAATAGCCAAAACAGTTTTGAGCAACAAAAATAGGCCAACAAAAATAGGGTTAGTTGTATCACTATACCTGATTTTAAACTATGTTACAAAGCCATAGCAACCAAAACAGCATGGTATTCACACAAAAACAGACATGTAGATCACTGGAACAGAATAGAGGATCCAGATGTTAATCCAGGCAGCTACAGTCATCTGATTTTTGAGAAAAAACATGCCAAAAATATTCGCTGGAGAAAAGACAGCCTTTTCAACAAGTAGTGCTGATAAAACTGAATATCTATATGTAGAAAGATGAAAATAGATCCTTGTCTTTCTCGTTGTGCAACAATCAAAGCCAAGTGGATCTAGGACTTTAATATCAGACCTGAAACTCTGAAATTGCTAGAGGAAAAGGTAGAGGAAACACTTCAACATATTGCCATTAGGTAATGACTTTCTGAATATAACCCCACTGCTCAGAAAAAAACACTAACCAATCACTGGGATCTCATGAATTTACAAAGCTTCTGTACAGTAAAGGACACTATGAACAGAGCAAAGAGACAACCTAAGAATGGGAGAAAGTCTTTGCTATCTACACATCTGACAGAGGATTAATATCTAGAATATAAAAAAGAATTCAAAAAACAGAACAATAAAAAAATCAAACAACCCAATCAAAAACTGGGCTATGCAACTATATAGAGAATTCTCATCAGACAAAATACAGATGGTATATAATCATCTTAGAAAGTGTCCTATATCCTTATCCATCAGGGAATTGCAAATTAAAACTACCTTGAGCTTCCATCTCTCTCCTGTCAGAATGGCTGCCATCAAGAAAACAAATGATAATAAATGTTGGTGAGGATGTGGTAAAAGGGGAACCCTTCTACACTGTTGGTGGGAATATAATCTGGTACAGCCATTGTGGAAATCAGTGTGGAGGTTCTTGAGCCATCTTAAATATAGATTTGCCATATAATCCAGGTATAGCACTCCTAGGCATATATCCGAATGACTCTTCTCACTACCTTAGAGATACTTACAACCATGTTTATTGCTGCTCTATTCACAATAGCAAGGAAATGGAACCAGCCTAGATGTCCGTCCACAGATGAATGGATAATAAAGATGTGGTACATTTATATAATGGAGTTCTATTCAGTGGTAAAGAAAAATGAAATTTGCAGGGAAATGGATGTATCTGGAAAGGATTATGCTAATTGAGGTAACCCAGGCCCAGAAAGCCAAACATTGCATGTTCTCTCTCATATGTGGATCCTAGCTACAAATGTATAAAGACATGTGTGAGCTGGAACCAAAAGTCAGTAGCAGAGGCCCATAAGCTAGAAAGAGGCTATAAGGAAAGGAGTAGAGGGAAGGTCTTAAGGGGATGGTATTGTATATATGTACATATTACAGGGAGGGGAAAGGCCTAAGTGAGGTCAGGAGAAGAGATTGTATTAAAGAAGGGTGGGGGAGAATCAATCAAAATTCCAGATATTCTGAATAAGACATATGAAAATCTACTTTCTTGAATAATGGCACATCTACAAGCCATAGATTACTACTAGAAAATATTAAGTGCCAGGGATGGGATACCTTCCAGTGAGTTGTTGGCCAGGGATGTCCCTGTTGCCTCTAAAACCTTTTAGGCTATTGCCAAGGCCCTTGGTTTCCCATGAGAAAGAAGTGGTAAGACCCTATTGCTGAAAACTTCACATGCCTGAGCAGCAAAGTCATTGAGAAATCAAGCTGGTGCTGAGCAAAAAGCCTTCTGCCTTTAGCCTACCCAACTGACAGCTGGAAAAAGTTGCACTGTATGTAGCCTTATGGGAGACAGAAGTCATCAGCAGTGAAGACAGTGAACACTGGAAGCCTCAAGCCTGGCCAGACAGGCCAAATGACTGAACCAGTGGAATAGTGGCATGTCTGCTCTGGGGAAAACCAATTACTCTCTAACTGGATGGAAGGCCTGCTCTATGGGAGGGAATACATGCCTGGTACTGAAAACCTAATCAAAAGCCTATGGGGCTGGAGAGATGGCTTAGCAGTTAAGTGCTTGCCTGTGAAGCCTAAGGACCCCGGTTCGAGGCTCAGTTCCCCAGGTCCCACGTTAGCCAGATGCACAAGGGGGCGCACGCCTCTGGAGTTCGTTTGCAGAGGCTGGAAGTCCTGACGCGCCCATTCTCTCTCTCTTCCTCTATCTGTCTTTCTCTCTGTGTCTATCGCTCTCAAATAAATTAATTAATTAATTAAAAATTTTTTTTAAAAAAAGCCTATGGCAGGGGAGGTCATGAGCCTTAGGGGTATAAAGCCTGCTCTTCTCTGGATAAATGCATATATTACTATCACCAAATTGCCCTGAAAGCACTACACTTAATGTTCATATTCATATATTAGTGGTACTCTGACTTAGATTAGAGAGGCTTCTCTTTTCAGATGGTGATGACCACTGGAATGACCCAAAAGGCATCATAGTGCTGAGAAGAGATGGAGGAGTGTCCAGCACTGAAACATCTCACACCCTCCAAGGCTCAGGATCCATTGTGGAACAGGTGGTGGAAAGAATGTAACAGCCACTCCTTACATACGACTCTTCAGACAGAAATTGGCCTCTATATCCAAGACCTTGCAGTGCCTAGCAATACCTACACAAGACCCTCATAATGGGAGAAAAAGATTACAACATCAAATTCAAAGAGAGACTAATGGAGAGATGGAGAGAAGACTTATGAAAGGGAAAATGGGTGCAGCAGTAAATACCATGGTTTGTTGTCTGTAAATATAGAAGTTGTCAATAATACACACACACACACGCACACACACACGCACACACACACGCACATATGTGCGTGTGTGTGTGTTAACAAAAAAAAATAGTTGGATGGTTCTCTTGAGAAAAGTACCTAAGGTTGTCCATTGGCCTCTACCCAGGCATGTACACACACACACACACACATAAATTAAATTATTTTTCCTTGGAGGCATTTAACATTGTATGATTAATCATACATGTTTCTTTTGGATAAAATCACAGTTGAGGAAAAGTACTCTGTAGGAAGTATTTGAATCTCTTTCATCTCCAGAGGGATGCCTGGCTACTGTAAAGTCTTCACCTATGCTCTTATTTACACGGATCTAGAAACATTGCTCATGATCATTAGCACTCCCGGAAATGTGGGAGTTTTCACTTACTGGGAAGGAAGTTCTCCATCAACACGCCATGAAACATTTGATTATCTTGGGTAGATTGGTTCCTTTCACAGGCCTGCTGAGCATCAACTGGCTGCTGCTGAGGATTGTAAATTGATATTTTGATTACATGCTCTTGTACTTTTCCAGCTCTGTGCAATTTGGGCCATAGCCTTGCTTTATAATGCTGTCATTCTTTCCATAAAATCAGCATTTGCTCTTTGCTGTGCTATAAAATAACAGCTACCTTATTCTTAGTACCCAATAAATATTAATTAATGCTACAAGGACCTATAACTGGACAGACTGTCTGTGTTCCTTTTATAAGCTGTATTTTACTCATATTTAGACATTGCATTAGGGTATAATGCTGTTAAATGGTGAAGTAAACCATTATCCTATTTTTGTAGTCAGAGAAAGTATTTTCTGTTTCTAGTAAGTGTCCGCCTATTTCTGTTTAATTGTAAAAACAGAAAAAGAAGAAAAGTGCTGTAGGAAGATATTGTTCTTAGAGGATAGAGATGGTAAGAAGGGTAGAGGAAACAGAACTCTAAGTATCATCTAATGTTATTAGAACAACTTAGGAGTCCTACATATTAAAATCCAGTTACCTTTAAAAGCGAAAATAACAATAAAGCCAATAAAATAATTCAAATTGAAATGTCCAACTTGCCTAATGGTCAGTCTCCACTGCTTAATCCCTATGGCCAATGCTTTCTGTCTGTTGGAATACTTGTGAACACCCATGACCCAAGTCCAGAGAGGTGCTGAAATGCCTACCTTGCAGACAGATGCAAGCCCTTACTCCAGAGCTCTTTGCAGAGCACTTCCCACCCCTGTGCTACCCTACTTGATTATTCAAATGTTTCTTTTTTCTTCTCTATTTTTGAGACAAAAGTTTGCTACATAGCAGGCCAAATTAACCTCTAACTCATAAATCTCCTCCCTCTTGCCTCCCAAGTGCTAATATACAGACATATTACTTCATCCTGCCTAGTTTCGATGTACAGCTGTGTGACTTTTAAAACCTTAAAATAATACTCTTCTATGAGAGAAGAAACTGAGGATCAGGAAGGTGATAAATTGCCCCAGGGCACGCACTTTTGCCATACCTTTTGATATGACAGGAAGATGTCTCCATGATACGAAATGTGCTTCCTTGGGCTCTGGCTGTTACTAAATGGCTTCTAAGCTTGGGGCAGAAGCTACTGGGTTTTGTTCTCTTTATGCCATTGTGTAGAGGGCAGGGGATGAGCTTTATGCTTCTCTGCTGCTTCTATGGGTAAATAGCATCACTTTTCATGTCGCATTTATTTGCAGATGGTGATTGGGATGGCTGCTTCAGGACTGATAGACTTGGCAACTCAAATGCCCAAGTTAGGGTGTGGAGGTTGCGGCTCTACATAAGGTTTTCTTTTCTTTCTTTCTTTTTTTTTAAAAAAAAAATACACATTTTATTTATTTATTTAAGAAAGAGGTAGAGAGTGAAATAGAGAGAGGGGGCACACCAGGGCTTCCAGCTACTGCAAATGAACTCCAAATACTTGCACCCCTTTGTGCATTTGGCTTACGTAGGTCCTAGAGAATTGAATCGGGATCCTTTGGCTTTGCAGGCAAAAGTGCCTTACCTGCTAAGCCATCTCTCCAGCCCCTGCATAAAGTTTTCTTAGAGGGATTCTTCCCAACCATTTGGCCAGGGAAAGCATGTGCTTCCAAACACCTGAACCTGTCTTCCATCAAAAGCTGTGGGTACAGCACACAAAGACACACAGAAAGGTATTCTACATGGTGAAGCAACCCCTGGCGTCCTCCACACTGACCAGTACATTCCCAGTGAAACTGGCCAGTTACCTGTCATTAGCATTGCCCTCAATTGCTGAACAGAAACAGCATCATTTAATGAGATCTTCCCAGTAACCTTAAAGGTGTTAGACATGGAATTTGTTCTATGGTAAGCAGTAGTATTTGAAATACTTTAGTAGTCCTTTTTTGTTATTGTTGTTCCTAAGATTATGAAGGATTATGGTTTTTACTCACCATAACCCACTCATAAATTCTCATTGGTATGTTTGTAGAAAAGAGAAAGAGATAGCAGAATGCAGTCTCTAAATAGTTCTGGCTAGCCCAGCAAGACCAGTCCTTCTCAAGGCAGGAAATGGTGGCCTTCCACATCAATCTGATTAGTTTCTAGTTGTGCCTCCTTCTGTACGTGTGTACCCATAATTAACTTTTTTCAGAACTTCTTAGGGACAAATTACAGAATGGACCCACATGAGTCAGGGTTCCTTCTGGTAAGAAACTAGATTGCTCTTTTATCAAAAATCCCAGTGCCAAAGGAATAAATCAATCATACCAGACACACAGTATCTCCTCTTACTCACAAAGTCTTCTGGGAAAGCAATTTCACAACCTCTGTTGATGATTTGTTCTCCCCTTAATCTCCTACTGTCAAAGAGATGTCCTGGTTATGGCCAGTTAAATATATTTGTCACCAGGTGGTTAAAAAAAAGAAAGTTTCTTGTTAATTCAAACACAATAAACTCACTGACTGAAAATTCTGAATTAAAAAGAAAGTCTAATAAGGTAAATTTTTTCTAGGAAAACTATTAGCTAAATACTTAATTGGTATAATTAAAGGCTTGATTCCTAGACAAAAACTTGAGCTACAAACAAGCCATACCCACACATGCCTATATGCATACATACATGCACTCATATGCACTCAAGTACATACACATGTACACACATGTATATACATTAGCAGCTTTCATCTTCCTTACAAGATAAGGTAAATTTATCTTCCTCCTTGTATCTTTGGTAATAAAAATTTTAAATTTTGTTGTAATAATGAAATAAAAATGTGTTCTTAAAGTGTTTTGGCAAAATAATGTGATTGTATTCAATTCCATTGAAGTGTACATTTAAAACAGTTAACATAAAACATGGCATCTATGATGGGCATGTGTAGGAGCAATTAGCTCCTTCTCAAATAATGGCACAAAGAGAATGAGTGGCTTACTTATTTGTAAAAGTTCTCTTGTAAGATCTTGGAAGGTCATTATTGCAGCTATCTTGAATACTGATTGCCATGCCTTCCCCTGAATGACCCTAGTCAAATTTTTCTGTACTCTATCTGAATATAAATATACAAACCTGTAAAGTGGTATCTGATGCACCAAGTCCTGTTGCTAGAAATACATCCAGCTTGGATAAAGTCATTCTGCCCTAAACAATGTGTGTGTGTGTGCGTGTGTGTGTGTGTGTGTGTATCTCCTTGTTTCTACCTCAACTTCTTACTACTGCCCAAGACCATATGTTAGTAAATTGCCCCCCCTCCAATAAATTGCACTTTATACAAACCAAGCTATTTATGACTCCTTTGTGTGACCTCATGGCACCTTGAGGCTAGTCCTCACACATTGGGACGAGGTTGTTCTAGAGTAGCATTAAAGGAGTTGCACAGTTCTTGAGTGTACTATGTAAAGGAAGTTATAGGCCTCATAAGTTAAGAGTAATTCAAGCCGGGCATTTGGTGCACACCTTTAATCCCAGCACTCAGGATGGAGAAGTAAGAGGATCTCCAGGAGTTCAAGGCCACTCTACATAGTAAATTCTATGTCAACCTGGGCTAGAGGGAGGAAAAAAAAAAACAGAAAAAAAATTCAATAAGTAATAGTAGTTCACATTAACAGCTGAACAAAATTTTCCATATCTATGCAGACTACTCAGTGTTGATCCTTGCTTTCAAAGCTATATATTTTCCTTATGTTATTAGATCAAGCCATTTTAAATGTGGGCAGTGCATATTTGTGAAATGGAAGTATGGACAGTGACTAGCCTTGTCATTTTACCCAAAATGGGTGCTGGGCTCCTTCTCTGTCAGTGCCAGAGCTGTATTTTGGAATTCTTGATTTTGTTTAGAGGCATTCTAAGTTATGTCTTCTTTTAGAGGCATAGCAACGGCCTTGTCCTATAGGGAAGTACTGTTTAGCAGCTGGGGATAACCCTGCTGATTTGATAGATTTTTTAAATCCTCCAATATTTTGCAATGAATAATTTTTCTCCCATGTGACAGAATACAAATAACTGATATAACAATTCTTAAAGTCATTTGAAATTGGTATTTTCTTTAATATGTGTATAGAAACCTGAATTATGTTATGGTAAACATTTTCTTTTATTAATGATGTTAAGTTTAAGACTTTGTCTTATGGAGAATCTCAAATAAACACAAAAATAAGCAGAGTAATAATATAAATCCTTATGGAGCTATCACCAAACTGCAATAATGATCAACCAAACTAATCTTGACTTATCTATATTCTTATCCGCTATGCCACTTCCATATTCAAGAATATATATTACAATTTTATCCATAATTTCATTATGCAATTTTACCTACGTTTTCAGTACTGCTAAAAAAGATAATCCACATTCTGTCATAACCATGATATCACTAACATATAGAAAACAAGAAACAATTATTATTATTATTATTATTATTATTATGTTGTTGTTGTTGTTATTGTTGTTTTTTCAAGGTAGGGTCTGATTCTAGCCCAGGCTGACCTGGAATTCACTATGTAATCTCAGGGTGGCCTCCAACTCACGGTAATCCAGCTACCTCTGCCTCCCAAGTGCTAGGATTAAAGACATGCACCACCATGCCTGGCAAGAAACAATTATTTTTAACATTATTAAATAAACATTGTTTGAATTTCCAATAATCTTATAAATAATAACATAGCTTTATAGTTTGTTTGAATTATAATTCAAGCAATAGCTGTATATTGCAATTGCCTATGATGTAGGATTTTGTGGTTCAGGAGGGATCACCCAAATTTATGAACCCCAATTTTGTATCGTAACCTGTTTTTAACCAGGACCCAAGTAGGATAAGTTATGAAGTATTAAGTTTATTTAGAGAACGATTACAATCTGACAGTTTATTTAAGAGAAATTGGGACCTAAGAAAAAGGCTAGAGCAGAGTCACAAGCACATGGAAGACAGAAAACATGTGGAAAGCATAGAGGTTCATGGGGTTCATTTACGAGAAATGGAGATAGAGGAATAGGCTAGAGCAGAGCCTTAAACACATGGAAAATGGAACCTAGGAGCTTATGTAGGGAGACTTAGAAGAATTACACAGCATCGCCCTGAGCCTCCACATGGAAGAAAGGCAAGGGGGCAAATGGTGCTGGCTTAAGGAAGAAGAGCAGAGAAAAAATATCAAAGCAGAGACCAAGAAGCTCAGATGAGAAATTAGTGGTAAAGAGAGTTAGTTACACCCATGGTTACCCTGAGTTTAGAGAAATAGCACAGATAGCAGGCCCAGAGTTTAAAGGAAACACTCATGTGGTAGCTCTAGAGTGTAAGGGAAATAAACAGGTGCATAAGTAGATTCAGAGATGAGAGAAAAATCATATATGTTAGTAATGGGAGAAGTTACCTCAAAGTATAAACCAGAGGCAAGCAGAAAAATTACCCAGGCCAAGAAACAGTACTGTACTCTCCCCACACCCAGCCAGGCTTCCTTTGGGGAACCAGACTCAGGGTATCCAGACAGAGGTCACAGGACAGAGTGAGGAGAAGCAGATAGAAAAAAGAGCAACATAAACAAACTTTTAATAGTCAATTTAAAATGTATTCTTTCATAGATTTGAGTATATAAAGGAAAGACCCATTGGTTTGTAAAGTCAAAGGACAGACTCCAAAGGGCAGATTCCAAAGGCCAGCCCCCTTAGATAGTGAAGGCCAGCTCACGTAGGTAGTGTGCTACACTGTGGGCAGCAGGGGGCGCTGCAGCTGTTGTGGATGAATCTGTATCAGACTAGAGTTCCATTCCAGGCAAGGCCCAGTAGCACCTTCTGTTCTTTCTGTGGGCTCCTGTCCCTAACTGAAATTGCCTAAAAGAAGCTAGCTTTCTCCTGTGTCTCCTTATGTTATGCTTCTTATACCTACTTCCTGTAAAATAGACTTGAAATAGTATCAAAATTCCTTTTTTCATCTTTGCTAGTTGTTGTTGTATTGAAGTAAGCTTTGAGTCTTATAGATTTTCTAATAGTGCATAACACATTCGTCAATCACATATCCTATAAACAGGAAGGTAAACCTGGAGGCTTTGTTAAATTCAGCAGTTGTTGGCTTTCCCCTCAGAAAGCACTGTAAGTATTAAGGAGTTCTTCCCTCAGAGGAGTCATGATTGCTTCACTTCCGTGGAGTCAGTAGTATTGATGCCATAACCCACAGAGCACTGCACAATTCTGTTATACTAATCCTACCACTGCTTAATTTTTCAGCTGGAAGATTTTTATGACTTCATTGTAAAATCAGCTTTGAGAACTCTAAAGAAAGCCCTCTCATTTACTTAAATGAATACTGTTATCTCATGTTAGAATCTTTAAAGTCTAATTTGAAATTCAAGAGAAATTGAAATGCAAAACTTATCATCAATCCTCCCTTCCCCAGAGTGATAAACCTCGAGGTCTAGCCTTAATAGAACAGAAAAGCTACACTACCTAGGTGGGCTGGCCTTCACTATCTAAGGGGGCTGGCCTTTGGAATCTGCCCTTTGAATCTAGAAAGAAAAGAAAAGAAATGGCAGATGCTTGATTTGAGTAGGGAAAAATGCATTGAGTAAAACTACAACATGTTTTCCTATCCATTTAAATTCAGCGAGAGATATGGAAACATTTATTTGGATGTTAGAGTATTACTAGATACTAATAAGAGACACAATCTAGAGGACTTGAAAAACCGTATCCACATCATAGTGCCGGCCCTACTACAGCAGATCAGAAACTCATTTAGTAATGCACAGGCCCACTAAGGCATCTCTGTTGAGCAACAGGCTGATTTTCCATTGTCTTCAACCTAAGCTGAGGTCTTACTGGAGGCACAAAATTGAGCTTCAGTTAGAAAGTGAAATAAACTCACTCATTAGCAGCTTTGACAGGTGTGGGAGCCATTTGGGTTGCATATGTAGCTTTCCTACCCTGCTCAGCAGGAAACCTATCTACTTAGAAGCAACCTCTCCTCATGGAGCTTGTTAGGTCAATGTGAGGTTCCTAAGCAAGAGTCAGGAAAGCTAATTGCTGGCAGCTGGGCACCTTGGCTGCTAGAGCCACTTAAACATCTGCTTTCCCAACAGGCCTGGGAATCACTCTGTCTCTTCCAGAAGGGATTCCAAGAGACAGAGCATGTTCTGCTACATGTGCACTGGGTTTAAATAAGTGATATTCAATTCTATCCCCCATAATTTTGGCTTGAGTTAAGGACTACCTGAGCCAGGAGTCCCTCTTTCCCATTTAAAAAAAAAAAAAAAAAAATCTTAAGTGCTTGGCTCCTAAGAGAGGACCACATGACAGTAGTTTACCTTATTTCACTCAGGAGACATGGAGATTCAAAGTCTGACAAAAGATGCCTTTTCCAATATCTGACAGAGTACATGGGTAAGTTATCTTTGTGCAAATTACTCTCTTCATTGATATTAGCAGAATTTACAGATTTCTGCAGAAGTCCCAGAGGCATAAAGAGATTTTGAATGGAATTTGTGAGCCACGACCCCACCCGCACTGCTTCATGAGCATCCTTTTGTCAGCTCCTAACCAGAGACCTTCTATGTGTGCTTTGAGCTCTCTGCTCTCTGCTGATGCTAGCGCAGCCATTGGAGGCCCATGAGAATAGCAGAGCCTGGTGTCAACCCATCCAATCCCCAGAGGTTAGAACAGGCTCACTACCTTTCATATGCACTTTATTCCAAGACAGTTCTTAAGATCCTGTATCCTTAACAGAGGACTGGATTTGGGGAGTCAAAGGTCCATTAATGTGTATAAAATGCTTTGCGCAAATGCTGACAACCATGGGAGTTGTTTTTAATTTAGCTAAAAGAATATGGTGTTCTTAGCCCTGCACATTCTTGGGGTGGGGGTGGAGGGAATCTGAGGCTTGGTAGTAATCATCCTTATTCAGTCAGCTCACCAGGGAACTGGGAACCTGCAGGGGGGGACGCATCATCACAAACTGCTTGCTGGAGGCTCATGGATTTCTGCCTGTTGTGAAAACAGTCTAGCAGCCTTACTTAGGGAGGGAAGAAGAACAGAGAGAGAGAAATCCAGCAGGCTCTGAACAAGAATAGGTGGTTGACACCTGACTTCTCAAAGTCTGGCTTCTTGGGAACTTGGTTTTCCTTGTAAGCAGCAGCAACATCAGGGCAGACTAGGAAGGGTGATGTGGTTATACAGGCTGCACAGCTTACCATTCACTTCAGCAAAGGGCTCCAGTGAAGTCTGCAGGGTGCAAGGTTGTCTTAAACATTCAGATTCATGTTAACCTTTTATTTCCCCTCAAGAGTCATAACTGAGTCTTTTGAGACTTGATTTTCTGCTGCACTGAATACCCATTTGAAACACTTTTCTCTGGTTTGTCCAGGAAAGCTAACTAGATCATGGTGGCCCGGTTCTATGGACTGTTCAACCACAGGCTGGGTGTTTTTGCTGTATCATAGCACATCATGAGGAACAGAGTAGGACCTTTCACCAACTGTTGGGTACTATTGTTCTTACAGTTAACATAACTCAAACCATTTGTCATTATCATCTCTCTGTCTCTCTAAAGGGAGGCTGTCCTACATGGCACCTTCCCAAGCATGATAAATTGATATAATTTCCTACTATGAGGTAAATTCATATCCTTTTTCTTCTTTCTAAACCATACATTTCTTCATGAACATATTCCCCTCATCACATATTGAATGAAGTGTCTTCCCCTGACAATTGCTCATATCCAGACCCAGCCTGTACCTCACCAGTTGAGCCCTCCATTAGGATGTTCTCTCCAAGGCCTTCCTTCACCATCTGCCCCCATACTACCATAGTCTTCCCTGGGATTAAGTCACTATCATTTTATATTACAGATTGAAATTATACCAATTAAAGATAAGCAAATATTTTCTCTGCTTTATAGAGGTCTGAAGAGAAGGTAGAACAAAAGGCATGTCAAATCAAAGACAACAACAACAACAAAAAAAACAGAATGAGATTTCAGAGCATACTGAGCAAGGTGCGCATTGGATGGGGACTATATGTTTCCATCAAAGTCAAGTGTAGAAAGGAAAACATGTTCTTATCCTCTCTGTATCCCATCAAGACCATGGTGAAAGTAGTATTTCAACCAAGTGGAGTGACACCTAAGGACAGAAGTCCCACAGTATGTGGGGAATAAAATTGAAGCCCTTCAGTGGATACGAGAAACTATGAATAGAAATAATTCCAAATCCATATACTATACAGCTACATACTGATGATAAATTTTAATTTATAAATTAGATACAGAAACAGATCAAAAATCATAATTGCTAAAAAACTTAGCAATCATAATGTATTCTAATAAAGGTTATTTAAAATAAGTTATTTCTATAAATTTCCAGCCATTAAACATTATCAGACATTCAGGTATAACCAAAACCATGGACCGAGCTGAGGGGACTGATGTATTTTGATAAAAATTTAACATCAAATTAACTTTAAAAGATTGGTTTTTAATGCACAACTCTGGGATCAGGAAGCCCTCTAAGCTAGAGTAGGTTTCAAAAATTCCAAGTTGTAGTATAGTCAGGCAGAATTTAAAGACATACAATAGAAATGAGATATAGACCTTACCCAAATTTTCCTATTTGAAACAGTTGGATGCCAATAGTTGACTAAAGTTCAGCTGTTGTTGTATGTATCTGAAATATGATTATGTGAGTCAACACCTTAGTTACTAACAGCATGACAACTCCATATTGGTTTGATCCGTTGGGCTGAGCACACACTCTCCAACCAGATCAGTAATATCTTACAAATGTTATTTAATGGTGTAAAGCAAAAATCAATTAAATCACATCATGTACCCAGCATCTGAACCATGTCCAATATATCCAAAATCTTAACCAAATGATTTTAAGACATTTTCAATGTAATAAAATAGAAATTGCTCAGAGAAAATAAAATATGCTTATTTTTTATATCTTTATTTTAATTTTTAATGAAAGGAAAGACTAAAAGAAGGCAAAGTTTCTTGGAATTATAAAAATTTCTCAGAAATATTCAAAGTTCTCAACAGTGCTCTTGAAAATCAGACCAGATAAAAGGCTCTTTAGCTTTGTCTTTTCAATTACCTTTCCTGCCTCCCAGTGATAAGTTTCATTTTCCAAGTGTCCTTGAAATTGTGACTAACCATGACCTCCATCAGAGTCTTCAAGATCATAATTACAGATGGCATACTCTTTATAATATTCAAGAAATGTGAAAAATTATATGGAATTCTCATTCAGTTTTTATAAAAGTTTCAGATTGTGATTCAAGCACTGCTTCAATGTGATTCTGTCTCTAAATATGTCCACTTAGAAGTTATGTATGGTATTGCAGTCCGGTTCGCATTGCTGGTAGAAATTACCCAACCAAGAGCAGCTTCTAGGAAAAAGAGATTTATTTTGGCTTACAGGCTCGAGGGGAAGCTCCACGATGGCAGGGAAAAACGATGGCATGAGCAGAGGGTGGACATCACCCCCTGGCCAACATAAGATGGACCACAGCAACAGGAGGGTGTGCCAAACACTGGCATGGGGAAACTGGCTATAAAGCCCATAAGCCCGCCCCCAACAATACACTCCCTCCAGGAGGCATTAATTACCAAATCTCCATCAGCTGGGGAGCTAGCATTCAGAACACCTAAGTTTATGGGGGACACCTGAATCAAACCACCACATATGGTATAATTCCCTCAGGCATCAAGTCTAAAGAGTGTTGTTCTAGGCAAGTATAAAGCAGTTCACAGATGTGGGCAGTGTGGTGAGGGAACAGGTCAAAGGAGATGAGACATTCTTACCCCCTACTGTTGGGCACATCACCATGTGTAGATGGAGGGAAAGCTTGGCACTCTCACTGAACCTCAAATTCAATCCATTCAAGCTTTTCCCAATGTCCCCACTGGTTGCAATGATTCTTTTGCCCTTAAATGTCCTTACTTATTACCCATTTCAAAGCGTAATTTTATACTTCATTGGCCCTATCCAATCATCTATTTCTAAGGACTGCCCCCTGTGACACAGATAGGACAGTGTTTTCTATGCAGTGAAACCTCAATTAATGTGATAGTTATCTCTCCCAGAACTCTTTTCCAACTATCTCTTAACTTTATTGCCCTTCTTTGTACTGGATGCATTACTGACAAGTAGCGATTTGCTACTTATTTAGATCCATTTCATATACATGAGAGACTAAAAATAGCAAACAAATTCTTCCTTCTGGATGTGAAACATGGCCAGAGGTGCAGTCAAGGGTGAGAGGGATGACGCACAAGGAAGAAAGCGGAGGCAGAGGGGATGGGAAGAAGAGGCAGGAGGCAGTAACATGGGATACCTTAAGAACTCTGAAGTCACCTGCGGAGCCATCCAACTTATGGATGTAAGGCAAGTACCTGGTCTATTTCAGTTTCCTTCAGTACAGAACATAGATAAAATTGTGCTTCCCTTTCAGAGTTACCATAAGGCTGGAAAGACATAAACAGTAACTTTGGCAATGTACATGGCATATAGTAAGCTCTCATAAATGTTCCAGGGTAGTACTGGAGAAAACAAACTGAAATCTAAACTGCATGGGGGCCTGGAGAGGTGGTTCAGTAGTAAAGGTGCTTGCCTGAAAATCTCTATGACCTGAGTTCAATTCCCTAGTACCCACATAAGCCAGATGCACAGAGTGGCACATGCATCTGGAGTTCCTTTGCAGTGGCTAGAGGCCCAGTTGCTCCCATATGTTCTCTCTCCTCTCTCTTGCTCTCACTCTCTCTCTTGCTCTCGCTCTCGCTCTCTCTCTTTCTCTCTCTCTCTCTCTCTCTCTCTCTCTCTCTCTCTCTCTCTCTGTCTATATTACTCTGCTTTCAAATAAATAAAATTAAAAAAATAAAGTGCATGGGGGTCACAGAGAGAAGGTGTGTTTGACCTCTATCATCTATATATTTATGCATCTATATATATCCTTTATCATCTATCACCACCTATCCATTTCTAACTAATATTTTATAAAGATTTGGTCCTGGTTTCCAAATAAAAAAGGCAGGCTTCTGCTAAAGAACTTGATTGGCTGGCCACCTGAGGTAAAAAGTAAGACCATATTGCTGAAGACATCATATAATGCCCACACAGAATATGGGGAGACCTGCCTGGTACCTGGGAGAGAGCTAGTCCCCAGACAGTTAGCCTATCTAGTACTGGAAAGCACTATAGGAGCTACTGGGGGAAAGTAACCACAATGGTGTGAGAAACCAACCTGATAAGATGTACACACTAGTGAAATGGTGGCACTCAGCCTTCGTGGGTAACCAATGGCTTTCTGATTGGCTAAGAGATATGCTCAGTGGAAAGGAACCCATAGTTGGAACTGGGAAGCCAGTCAGAATCTTATGGAGACAAAGACTATGATCTCCAATAACAATCCTCCTCTATTCTTTGGCTAAAAGAGGGGCTACATCTATCAAATTCTCCCTAAATTAACAGTGCTTATCCCTTTTAACCTTTTTTGACTTCACTCTATTGAAGAATCTGTTTTTCTTTTTCAGAGGAACTGGGGAGACAAGGAAGAGTGCTGCTTCCATGTTGAGCCTGACAATCAGTACCAGGAAGAGGGACACAGACACTGAGGATACTCAACTTTTGCAAAGCAGAAATTGAGAGGCCCCTGAGAATTCATCACTGAAGTAAATTACAACACATCCACCAAGTCTCAGGAAATTTTGTGGAGGGGGGTGCAAAGGCCAAAGGTTGGGACATTATACCCAGAAGCATTGCCCCCTCCTCAATAACTGATTGCTGTTCTCACATCATATGACTCACAACCCTATGGGGAATACCAGAAACCCTACTAAGAAGGGATCTCAGTGGAATGGGGTCAGGGAGGAAGGAAAGATGATATCAACACATTATGTATCCACACAAAATATAAATAAAGTATAAAAATTCTTTTCAAAAAAATTAAAAAGAAGAAAAAAGAAAGAGAGAGAGAGGAGGGGGTGGGGAGAAGTGCTATAGTATTCTGGATTTCCTCCAAAGGCCCATGTGTTAAAGGCTTGGTTAAAGGCGTTGCTGTCCCTTCTTTCCTGGCCATGTAGTAAGCAGTTGTATGCTCCTATCATTGCCCGTCAACCAACCACCAGAGGCCCAATTCAATGGGCCTCCCATTAGTGACTATAACCTCTAAAACCTTGAGCCAAAATTAACCTTGTGTCTCTTTGGTTAATTATCTTAGATAATTATCTTAGATGGAAAACAAACAAAGGAAAAGCAGAGAGGGAGGATAGCAAAGGGTATGACTGAAGTCTCAAACTGTCCCAAAAGAAGAGTAGAGAAGCTGAACTTTGTAAAGAACTGTAGAAACATACTACCATGATGGACAGAGGTAGCAAATATAATATAAGGTTTGCCTGTAAATGAAAAATAATGTACTATAGACACATGCACAGAACCTCAAACACTTAACTGAAGCAAAACAGAAGAGCATTCTAAATACCATGGAATTCTCAAAGGAAGCAGTTCACACTTTCTGTGGCCGAGTGAGAACACCAACCATGATGAGGCAGCTCTTGCTCGCTGCACACTACGGCCGAGTGAGAATACCAGTCATGACAAGACAGCTCTTCCTCACTGCACCCTGCGGCCGAGTGAGAATACCTGTCATCATGAGGCAGCTCTTCCTCACTGCACGCTGCAGCCAAGTGAGAATACCAGACATGACAAGGCAGATCTTCCTTGCTGCACACTGCAGCCGAGTGAGAATACCAGTCATGATGAGGCAGCTCTTCCTTGCTGCCCACAGTGATGGAAAGAGAAGAGCGGTTAAATATCTGTGTGAGGCCAGCTTTGAAGCAGAAAAACGATAACAACCAACAATTACTAAAAACAACAGAAAATATATCAGTTTTTCTAGCTCTATGCCTAATGCTGCTTTTGTTTCATCAGTAATCACAGGTAATATGTCGAAATTCTAACTTACTCTCCGTTGGAGAATCTGCTTCTCTTTTCCAGATAGATGCAGATCCTAAGAAGAGAGCTGCCCCAACATACCTCAAAAGGGGCCCAACTGAAACTAAGGACAACTGGCGAAATAAGTAAGGGTGATGTTTTCCTGTGAACCGGATACCAGCACAAAGGGGAAGGAGATCAACGCAGAGAAAAATCAACTCCTACCAAATCAGAGAGCCAAAGCCTCAGAGGCCCCCAACACCTCAGCACTGAAGCAGACCAAAAATGAACCCAACATGGCTCAGGGAAATCTTGCGGAAGAGGGGGCGGAAAGAATGTCAGAGTTACATGTTGGGTCATGATTTGCAGAGACATTTATCATACTAATAACTGGGGGCTAACTCCACAATGCACGACCCATTTTCATTAACAAGGAGGGCCTAATGGGAGGGGGTAGATCACAGATGAGCCTAAATAATGGTACCAAACTGCCTGTATTCACTGAAAAGAAAACTAATAAATTAAATTAAAAAAAAAATATGTCGAAACTCCTCTCAAAATGTGGGCTTTGCCTACTAATTAGTGAAAACTGAAACACTCAAACACTGAAGTGCTTTGAGCACTGACATGAGACCACAGTGGGAAATTTTACCCTAGTTCTCAAATTGCAGGCAAAGACTCACTAAGATACTATATAAAAGTGCCTTCAGGACATGTATACGAGGCACTTATGAAACATTGATGAATTTTGTATTTATATTTCTTTCCCATCCCCAAAATATCTTATCATGTGAATGCAAATATTCCAAAATCTGAAAAAACATGGAAACACTTTCATTCTAAGCATTTTGTTTTGTTTTGTTTGTCTGCTTGCTTGCTCTTTGGTTTTTCAAGGTATGGTCTTGCTTTACCCCAGGGTGACCTGGAATTCACTATGTAATCCTAGGGCAGCCTTGAACTCATGGCAATCCTCCTACCTCTGCCTTCTGAGTGCTAGAATTAAAGGCATGCCCCACCATGGCTGGCTGCATTTTGGATAGGTAATAATCAGCAATCTTATATCTTATGCACAAATGGAGAAACTAAATCTCAGAGTCATATATAACCTCCACAAATTTTTAAACTGTTCATTTTCCCCTTCATCACACCACCATTTCCTAGGTGTAGAGATAAAAGTCCTCCAGAGAAAAAGAAACCACATAAAGAGTATATGTTATTATTTACCCATGCCCATATAAAGCTCAGTCCATTAAGCTAGATGCTACAGCTCTCCTAATCTGACACTGGAGGGCCTGGAGGATTTCTGGAAAGCCTCTCATCTTCAGTCTATGCTGGAAGCTAATGGAGCTAGTTTATGTCAAGGAAGGATGGCAGAGGCCATGGCAGCAATATGGAAGAGTCATTCCAAACAAAAGGAAACAATAGGCAGGCAAAAACAGCACTTCCTTTCCTTTGGACCTCTTTAGATCTAGGCTGCTGGCGGAGGGTGCCATCCACCCTTGTGACAGTTCTCTGTGTAATTAATCTTTCCTGGAAATGCTTTTACAGACCTGCCCAGAATTGATTCCAGATCCAGTCAAGTTGACAATAGAGATTAGCTATCATGGCATATATAGCAATAGCATGTTTGTATAAACAAATAAAGATACGGAAGGATTGCAGAATACAGAGGTGCAAAAGAGGGCTTGAGCATAGGTGTAAGGCAAGTGCTTTCAGGATGGGGTGGTCTTGATGGAAATAATTAATTGAGGAAGAAGGCTTAGGGAAAGGAGGTTAAATGTCAGCACCATTTCTAGTCATGACAAATTACAAGCAACTTCAACAAGTGGATAGAGGAGAAACTGAAGTCCTAAAGAGGGTCCATGGATCCCTAGGATTCAGGACCTAGGGTTCCTAGGTCCTGGAAGGCCTAGGTGGAGTTATAGAGCATGTGAACACCTGACTAAGGTTACAATAAAAGTTTACACTTCAAGTAGAGATAGCCATGAGAATTCTAGGGTATACTACCTGGACATGATGCCACAGTTTCAGGAATCAGGCAGCATTGGTAAGGACAAACTGACCATCTGGCAACACAAGATCCATAGATCAACACCAGGCCAATAACTTTGAAATCTGTAAAAGCACTGTCACTGTACGAAAAAGGTTATGTGCTTCATAAAAGCTTATTGTACTGACATTTCCCAAGAGAGAAGAGTTGTGGTTTTCATAGGAGTTCCAAGGAGATCTTGAACCACTTCCACACCTAACAAGAAGGTCAGAAACTGCCTGACAAAGTCAACATAGCATGTTCAGCAGGCTCTTGCTAGATAATGGCTCATCTTAGATTAGATTTCATGTATTGGGAGAGGAAATGACTTTAAAATAATTCTACATGGCAAAATAAAACAAATAGTCTAATGTTTTTCTCAGTGGTTTACCGCGTCTCACATGCTGACAATTGCATGGTGTGTGTGTGTGTGTGTGTGTGTGTTTGTGTTAGGCACCTCAACCTCCAAGTCTGAAAAAAAAATGTCACCTTTATTTTCATCTCTCCTTACAAAGGAAGATGCTACATCAATTCACAAAGTCACTAGTTTAAGATGATAGTCTGCATGTTCTCTCTTAACTTTTTCTTTGTCATGACTAAGATAATAGACATTGGAATTGCAATCTTCTGTCCCTGTCATCGCCACTTCTCTTCAACCTACATTCAACCCTGTCAACATCATAGCTGTCTGAAATCTTGCATGGTTACCTCATTAGGCAATCACAAGTCCTTCCTGTCTCTATAGCCCACAATGCACCTAAAATGTTCCTTTAAAAATCAAAATGTGATGCTATTTCCACCTAAATTTTTTTATACTCCTCCAGAAGGTAAAGAACAAAACTGAAAAGTAGCCAAGAAGTTCCCAAATAATCTGGTTATTTCTTCAGCAATAACATCTTTGTCCTCCCTTGCTCTTCCTAACTATATTTTGCATACTTGTGGAGCCCTATGCAAACATAGCACTCATCATGCATGTAATTACCTAGCTATCTGTAAGCCCTGCTGGACAGAACTCATCTTACAGGGAGAGATCTTAGGAAGTCACTAGATGTCATGCTTGAACCAAGTGTCTGAACTTGTTATCCACTCTTAGAACTGTGTGTTCAGTGGGTAAATGAACCACACATGAATGCCATTCTCTATGTGGGCACATACACACATGATCTAATAGCTAAGCATGGAATCTAGAAGTAAGGGAAACAGACCAAAAACAGAGAGAAAAACACAGTATATTCTTATGTATATATGTGATCTAAAACAATGGAACTCCTAGCAGAAAAGAGTAGAAAGATAGTTACCAAAGGCTAGAGAGAGGGATGCAGGTTTGGTTTGGGTTTTTGTTTTGCTTTGTCTTAGATCAATTGCACTTACAATCAATTACTGTGTATTTAATTTTGCTTAATTTTTTTGTTCATTTTTATTTATTTATTTGAGAGTGACAGAAAGAGAGAGAGAGGGAGGCAGAGAGAGAGAATGGGCACGCCAGGGCCTCCAGCCACTGCAAATGAACTCCAGATGTGTGTGCCCCCTTGTGCATCTGGCTAACGTGGGTCTTGGGGAGTTGAGCCTTGAACTAGGGTCCTTAGGCTTCACAGGCAAGTGCTTAACCACTAAGCCATCTCTCCAGCCCAGAGTTTTTTTTTAATGTCCTAGTCACAAAAGAAAAAAGTGATGAGGCTCCCAGCAATAAGTAGCTCAACTAAAGTATTTCTTCTTTGTGCCCTTGGTTACAGTGAAATAATTTTCTCTGTACCCTGTACACCTTGAGTCCTTACCTAAGGAACATGCTGTCATGTGTGGGAATTTACACCTGGCTTATACAAAACCTTTGGTGAAAAAGAATTCCATGGAGTTAAATAGTAATTTATAAAATGAATTAATGGAAAGCCAGTGGCCCTTGTCATACTGTGAACATTGAGTGTCATCATTTGCTTTTGCTCTGCATTTCTTGTGTGGGCATATGCCCATGGGACACTATGGCATTGGAGTCCTCTCAGTTTTCCCATTTTTGTAAATGTCATTACCCAAAATACATAAATTGAAGGAAGATAGGACAAAGCTAACTTTTTTTGTTTGTTTGTTTTTTCGAGGTAGGGTCTTACTCGAGCCCAGGCTGACCTGGGATTCACTATGGAGTCTCAGGGTGGCCTCAAACTCATGGCAATCCTCCTACCTCTGCCTCCCAAGTGCTGGGATTAAAGGTGTGCACCACTATGCCTGGCTTTTTTTGTTTTTTTTTTTGTTTTTTTTTTTGGGGGGGGGGGGTTAAACACTACACTAACTTTTGTAAAGCAGTTTTAGTTAAAGAGTGAAGCCCAAAGAGAACCAGGAGATACCACCCCACATGACGCCTCTCCCTGGCAAAAGAATGGAACTCTTGGCAAGAATGGAACTCATGTCTGATTAAGACTGGTCTACAACACCCTCTGCTGCCCACAGTCTAGTGTACTATCTAAATAAAACAGCCCAAGAGGGCTGGCCCTGGGGTCCACCCTCCAAATCTACAGACCAATCAGGTCTTCCCTTGCATACCTGAATCTGATGTTTTAAAGGCTGTATCTTTCCCTCTGACTTGGCATAACCCTTGTGTGTTTGTGTGGGTCTCTCTGTATTCCCTCTTATCTCTGCTCAGACACTCATGAGTTTTGCCTCTACCTCCTGGGTGAGAATGGGAAAGCATATCATGGTTTCTTGATCTGAACTTTTCTGCTTGCCTCTGTTTTATAGTTTGGAATAATTTCCCATTTTGATTACTTGCATGATTTTCCTCTGATCTCTAAATCTATCACTTGTGTATTTTCCTTACCTTACAGATCTACTACATGGGTGCTTTCACCAACTCTAATCTTAGTATCTGTATAATTTCTTTAAACTTGGGGTAACCATGAGTGTAACTCTCTTTATTACTCATTTCTTCTCAGAATCTCTTATTCTCTGCTTTGATATTTTCTCTCTGCACTTCTGCCCTAAGTAACCACCTTTTGCCCTTTTAACTTTCTTCTATGGGCAAAGCACATGACATATGCCATGTGGGTTCCTTCTAAGTCTCCCTACACAACAAGTTCCTATGTTCTACTTTTCGTGTGTTTGTGGTTCTTCTCTAATCGCTCTCAAAAGGCCTTAGTTTCTCTTAAAGCCCAATCTCCCTTAAATAAACCCCACAATTTGTGATTTTCCCCTAAATAAACTTAACAATTCGTAACTTATCTGACTTGGAGTTTATTAATTTTGGGGTAACCCGTCCTGAACCCCAAATCGTGCATCAATATGGCTACAAAACCATTCCTCATGAATAGGAAGAAATGCTTTAAGGAAAAGGAGTATTATAAATACAAAAATCCAGCCATTCACTGGCTGCCACTTGGTAGAATAAAGAGTCCTTCTTAACACATCTTACTACATGGCAAATGGGCAATTCCTTTCCATGCTTGTTTGTAAAATCAGTTCTTTGGGCCAAATTGCCTCATTTGCTGCTGCTACTCCTGCTAATCAAAAGCATAACTAATTATCCAAGAGTTGTGTCCAAAGAGCTTTTCTTTCCCAAGCTCCCTTTTACCTGGCCTCCCTGACATCATTCTCCATCACACTCCCACACAATAAAAACAGATTGAATGAAACCATTGCTTCTAGGGAGCACCCAGAAATTGCTAAATAAATATACATGTGTTGAGGCAGTCCTCTGAGAAATGGAGACCTCAATGTGGAGACCTCAAAATTGGCCATGGTTTCTTACTAAAAGCTGAATACATTTAACCCATTAAAGCATCAAAGTTATTCTATTTCCACTTTTCCAAAACTAAGACAAGTATTTGGCAGCTTTTCCTCCTCTTGGATTAGTTCCAAATTAAAACTGGACCCTTGCTATACAGTTGTCCAAATGATGTCATTATATTCCATGATAGTCTTTCTTTTCCTCTTCTGTGTCATAGCCATGTCTGGGCAACAGACTATAAATACCCATGTCTTTTGGTGCCAGACTTCTTCATTGATGAAGGAAAGGACAGAAGAAGGAAAGAAAAAATAGGAACGGAGGGAGGGAAGAGATATAAGAAATAAAAGAATGAGGGGGGAAACGGGTGAGGGAGAGAAAAGAAGTTGAATTACATTACTGGCTAGGTTTCAATGAAGTCAGAGAAACAATATTTTCATTCATCTCTAGACTTTACATCCCAAGGATTTGCTTTGATTTGAGCTATAGACTATAGCTAAGTCATAGAACACTGACAATGTTAGGCTGAAGAATTCCACATGCGCCAACAGGAGATGGAAATTCACGGAATTTGGAAGGCATTCAAAAATGCTTTGAGTGTCTAAGTATCTAATAAAAAGTTCAATACTTTAGAAACAGAGCCAAAATCATGGAAATAGCAGCCCTAATGATGTGGATATATCCTCCTGGTGGTCATGCATGAGAAGCATTCCACTGTATAGGCAGGACTAAAAGTCTGAGGATGGAAAACAGTTCAGTAGAGGGTAGAGGCTCAATGGACATGGACTAAACGAAATGTAGCAAATGTTGAAAGAGTTAAATGACTGCTATTAATATAAAGAGAAAAAATAGAATTTTGAAAGACAATGGAGAGAAAGTTGATGACTGATTTTTGGATATGTTCTCCAGATGGAGATGTCCAAGTGGTAATGAAAACCCTGGAACTAAATCCTATGAAAAAACTGCTTGAGAGTCTATGGCACAAAGAGCAACAGATATAGTAGAAACATCTGATACTGACCAGAAAGAATGACAAAAAGAAACTACATACACTAAATTCATCTTTGCATATTATAGCTAAATAAAAACAGCAACAGCAATTCCTACATTGTTTGCAACCCATCATCCATGTGGACATCATACTTATACTGAGACATTATGATAAAGGTAGAAAGGAAAACTATAATTTAATGCAGTATGTCATCTTTAATTAATGCATATTGATGAATATATGACTTACAAGGGAAGAAGTTGTCCAATATTTCTGCATAGGTCAGCTATCCATCAGAGACCATGATGGTCTGGAATGTCTCAGAGCAGTAGGTCCCAATTTCTGTCTAACTATAATTAATAACAGATCACAGTGTTCCAGGCATGTGGTGTTTGGAAGGAAGATATTAGATAGTTGCTGAATGTATTTCAAGGAAGCAATTCATGAGAATAGGTACCTAATCCAGACATTCAATTACTACTGAAAGATAGCTTTGCTGTAGTGGAGAGAGCATTTATCAGTCATGGAAACCATAGCACTGCCTCCCCAGAACACAACCCAAACCAGGAAGCAGCTCATAAATAGCAAGCTAGGCATCGAGAAATTAAAATGTATTGAAAATGGGGATCTGAAACGCTATACTATGCAAAGGTCTATTCCAAGTCAGCTGAAATGATGTGCTTTTTTAAGGGTGAGGCAGGGAATACCTAGATCATTTGGGGAGAAGGCTGCTCATCCACAGGTATAACAAAATAAGGAATAACAATGTGTTTATGTTCACTAGTACTATTAAAAGGTCACACATTATCAATATAAAAATATGGACAAAATATGTTTGCATGTATGCATATTATATAGCATATGGTGTAATGTGTATTATATATGCACATGTGTGTATAGATGCTCACATCTCATGTATGTGTATAGAGGCCAGAGAAGAACTTCAGGCATCCTTCTCTTATTTCTTATCTGTATCTTTCTTTCCTTGAGGGAACTAGAGTTCTAGCAATTCCCTGACTTCCACACACTGAGGACTGAGGTTACTGATGAAGCCAACCATACCCAGGTTTTTACATAGGTTCTAGGGAGTCAAACTTGTCAATTGCCAGCTCAAGATGACCTCATGCTTGAACAAGTTCTCCTAACTGCTTAGTCATCTCTCTAGCCCTCAACAAGATTTTCTTAAAAAGTAACGCAATGAGCTCATCAACATTTTGACATGAATGTTGGAAAAGGGAGGGGAAAAGTCAGAAAAGTAGAAGAGAGGTTTTATGGAAAGAAGAAACTCAGTGAAGAGGATGGTTGAGGGAGAGGAAAAATGAAGGCATAGGGAGGGAATGATGATCAAATTACACTATCTTCATGTATTAAAATTGTCAATTAAAGGCAAAAGAATGAGGGGTATGGTGCAGAAACTGGACATGCAGAGGATATGAATGTCTCGAACATCTTGTTGGTATTAACAGACTACATATACATTATATAAGCAGAAATATATAGGCATGAAAAGATATTAAAATGTATAATATGAATGCTATATCTGATGCAAAGAAAGGCTAATGGTAGTTTCAGTGTCTCCAGCAGAGATTGAATAGCCATATCATCACATAGCATCAGGGTACATCTACTATCATTAAATGTTGAGTGCCCTAGTGGAAGCTATTTGAAGGAAACCACCATAGTAACAAATAATCAAAGATAGGCAATTGGAAAGATTTTGAGAATCCTTAGATTTTTTCATAAGAAAATAAGATTTAAGAGAAGTATATATGTTAATATATGTTAAAGGACTACATTTATTCTTTATGACAATAAGGGAAAAATATGAAGCAAAATATTTTCAAATACATTTAGAGACCAAAATGAATAAAAAATAGTTGTTCCTGCCCACTTCATGTCTCCACTCTCTCAAGGAAAGAAAACTGATGAAATATTTATGTAAAATTTCTACATACTAAGAGTACACTGGACAGCATACCATAATAAGAACTGGCCAACCCAGGATTCTGGGAATGATGCCCTTCCTCATAGAATACTCCTAAAGACACACATGTAGATTTCGTACAAAGAAATCACTTAAGGAATCACTCTAGAATGAACTATGTCTGAAAGCAGTGAGCTTCTCATCACCAGAGGTGATTAAATAGGTTCTGATGACAAATTGCTGCTACTTTGTACAGAAAATCATATGAAGATGAGCTCTTCTAGACAAGCTGGGAAAGCGCCTACCCTGAGATTCTTATCATCTACAAGTAAAAGCTCCGAACAGTACAAATGAGAGCATTGGCAGTAAGCTTTTAAAGTCATTGGACTGAATATTCCCCTGTGGTTACAAAACTAGTTGGCATTCCATCAAGCAACTTATGACATTTATGTACATATGTTCACACTTGTATACATAAGGATATATATATGTATACAAATATGTGTATAACATATGTAGTATATATAATACAATATATATTTATATCTACATGCTATAGCTCATTTTTATTTCATATATACATACACACACACGTACACAATGAGTCAAGGAACTATGTTACAGCTCCACAGACATACACAGATATGGACCATGAGAAAACATACATCATAAAGAAATTAGTATTGCAATAAAACTACTGCAATCAGAGATAAAGAGGGAACTTATAGATCACTGAAAGAAATTAAGAGGTTAATATTTTTAACCTACTTAATTACTGTTCAATAATACTATAAAAATAATTTCAGACTGTTGGTATTAATATCAAGTCAATGTTTGATAATATTAATAAAGTATTATTAATTTTAGATATAATAATAATGCTATGATTTTTCCAAAAGTTTCCTAACCTTTTATGAATATATATTACAATATACAGAGATAATATCATAGGATCCATACATTTACTTCAACATAATCCTTTACATAATCCTTGACTGAAATTCTTTTAGAATTGCTTTACATCAGTTATATCACTCATATTATGCATTAAATATATTTCATTTGTGTATACCTATGAATGTATACTAGATCTATCAGCTGTTAACACCATCAAGATGTTTAATTTAAAAAAAAATTTATTTATTTATTTGAGAGCGACAGACACAGAGAGAAAGACAGATAGAGGGAGAGAGAGGGAATGGGCGCGTCAGGGCTTCCATCCTCTGCAAACAAACTCCAGATGTGTGCGCCCCTTGTGCATCTGGCTAACGTGGGACCTGGGGAACTGAGCCTCAAACTGGGGTCCTTAGGCTTCACAGGCAAGTGCTTAACCGCTAAGCCATCTCTCCAGCCCAAGATGTTTAATTTTTTTAAAAAGTATATATCTGATTTATTCAGATCCTCTGTATTTCCAGTTTTTTTTTTCCCATCTCACCTCATATTTTTCCTTAAAAACATCCTACTCATCATATTTATTTTATGTTAAAGAATAATATGATGGGAAAAATACAAAAATACTAGATGAATAATTTTTTTAATGAAAAGCCTTTTTTTCTTTTTATCTAGATTACACAGAAGACTACTGATTGGAATTATAGTTAGGTGAAGGTATATTTCAGAGTTTTCCTCATAGAAAAGAAGGTAAAGTTAACTCTAGCTTGGAGAGGAAATACTAAAGAATACATTCTGTAGTATATGTGGCATATGATAAAAAAAGAAGTCTGTGTTTTGTTGTCTGGCTACATCACATTGAGTTAAGTTCTCTAGGAGGATTTGAATTTGGGATGATGAATAGTGGGAGGAAGGATGTGAGGAAGGGAGACTAACAGATCAGATTCATTCTACACTGAATGCTCACAGGACTTCTATGTAAGCCATCACACAGGAACTATTACTAGGGAAGTAATCATGTTTTGTTTTAAAAGCCAAAGTTATGTCTTCCTTTCTCAAGCCCTATAGAAATTACTAATTTCTCAACATAGGAAGGAAGAATTTTGTCTGTTCCCTTACTATACCATGTAAGTAAGCAAAGTGGCATTAGAGTTACAGCACCAATTCATTCAACCAGTATTTATCATTCTCTACTAGATAAAGGGTCCTACTCTAGGGATGGGGACCGTCAACTAAACAGAAATAATGAATGGGCATCTGTGAATCCATCTCTCTAAATGCCCAGAACTTTCTGGCTATGAGCACCCAGGTAGAGGGACATACGGTGAAGGCATGGACATTCTGCAATTCTGCACTTTAGTCAACTGTTCCATCTTCTCCCTCAAGACTTCTCAACAAGAACCATCATTGCTCTATGTCATTCCATAGAGTTACTCCACTGGCTCCATTGTCACCCAGTCCCACGTGGACTCTAGAGACAGACTAGAGTGATCATTCACACACTTACTGTGTTCCTCCTATTCCCCACAGGAGTATTCATTCCCACATCAGCACCCCCTCCAGAAGTATTGTCTTCACATTTGCCTAAAGTTCTTAGACAACTACAATTAAGTTCTTGCTTTATTCTGAGCAAGTGCTATACATACAGTATCCCACAGTGTCACACATCAGTGACAGATTGCTCCTCCCCAGAATGACAGAAGCTGTATTTCTAGGTGCATCCCCAGAGAAGCACACACTGCAGCCCCTCCTGCATGATGTCATTTGAGGAGGTGTTTGTGATTTCAAAAACATCAAAATGTTCCCAGAACAGAATAAGATGTTTGACATGTAACAGATATTTGAGAAATCCTTGTGGAATATAATTAATAAACAAATTGGTGTGCACAGAAAACCAGCAGTAACTTCAACTTGTCACCTGTCCATTCTGCTGGGAATGAAGTAGACAAGCAAAATATTGTTTTGTCACAAACTCATGACCATACCTAGCTATGCACTGTTACCATTTTTCAGTAATATCCAAAACTCAATTTTATTTAATAATACACCATTTTCACTAGTGCCAATATGTTTTATGATAGATATCAAGATGAACTTAAGTGAAAAAGATGTCTGAAATCTTTAAAGCACTCTCAGCAGCGAGATATCTTACCATATAAGGAAGAAAACAAATTTAGCTAGCACAGTCAAAATTGTGTCTACTTTTTGGAATAAGGCAACACCCCATATGAAGAATGAAATATTTTACAGTATAACTCACTCACCAAGTAGAGAATAACTTAATATTTAGGAATTCTAAGATCATGTAGTTTCTTTGATGTTTTTTGCGGAGGAAATGTTTATAAGTACCTCTGTATTCTATTTTATTCTGTTTTAGAACCAATTTTTCAAATAGTTTATACAGGAAGGTCTTGAAGGAGAATAAAAGGATAGGAAAGGTTAAGGAGATATGGTAAGGGAAAGGACCACCTACATCAATGTCTGCCTGAAGTCTCTAAGCAGCTTAGAGTCAAGAATTCTAGTACAATTAGAAAAAATATATATATATGATAAACATTGCCTAGGAAGAGACAATATTTATTGTATAGAAATACTTCAAATAAAAATGTTAAAATAACAATGAACTGAATCTTCCTAAGAATCCCGAGCTGTGTTATCATATGCAAGTAGTGTGCTTTGTTTGGAGAAGTGCGGCATCCAAGCTCCGCTCAGGTATCTAACTATTCTCAGAAGGGAAATGAGGCCTGCTTAGTGGAGGAGAACTCATATCTGGTACTGGAAACCAAGTCAGAATCCCATGGCCAGGAAACTCATAGACACCAGAGAGAAGCACCCACTGCCCTCTGGAGAAGAAGAGTGGACTTGCACACCCAAAACTCCCTCAAGTAATTAAGCATACTCCCTTTAATCCAAGCTGCTCTCATTCTTGGTTGAAGAATCTGTTTTATTTTTAAAATGGAGGAGAAAACTCAGTATGACAAGAAAATCCAACTGCTTACCATAAGATGTGCCACCTTTCCCACATATGCTGGGGCCCAGGAAAAATTGCATAGGAAGTGGCAACATGAATATTTCTTCCACTGCTAGCCTGACAACCAGCTCCAAGGAAATGGCTACAGAAACTGTAGTCAATCAAAACACATCGTCAGAAACCCAGAGACTACAGAGAACTCAACACTAAACCAGACTACTAACAGACTTGCCAAGGCTCAGGGACCATTGTGAGAGAGCAGGCAGAAAGATTGTAAAAGCTGCAGGTGGGGGTTAGAAATATGTTGAGGCATATTCCCTGCTCCCATGAGACTCAATGAGACCTTAATCACCCAACTGTGAACACCAACAACTCCGCTAAGGAGACTCCTCAGGGAAAGTGGGACCGGGAAAGAGGAAATATAAGACTACAACCTTTGTTAAGAATAAATAAATAAATACAGGGCTGAAAAAAAAAAAAAAAACAATGGACCATGCCTAAGGCCTGAGCATATATGATCAAGTCTGGATTTTCTCCTGTCCTGGGCATAAGCTTGCAGTTTTCTAGGAAATTCACAAGCAAGATTATAAACCCTATATACAATATTGTCTTTTTTTTTCATTTTTGACACCGTCATACATGTTTATGTTTTCATGTTATCCATGCTCCCCCTTTACCCTCTCATATTGTCCTTCCACTCACCCTGAGGCTGCTCTTCTCGACTACTCTCCTACTGCCACGTGCTCTTTGTGTGACCCACTTAGTTTACCTAGGGTTGCTGGCAGGAGCATGGGTGGGTGATTGCTTTCTAAAGTATGGGTAACTTACCAATGGCTAAACATCTGAAGAAAAGTTAAAAAAAAAAAAACACCAAAAAACGAAAGAGCGAGAAAGAGGAATAGAGAGTTTCGTAACCACACTTTAAGATATAAATCCAGAAGCCACCAAAATCATATGTATTTGTTTACTGCTGGGACATTTGATCATGATTCCTCTTGAGAAGCCCACACTCACATTATCTTTCTCTGAAATGTCTCTCTCCCTTGATGCCCATTTGTAAAACTGTACTATTTTTTTTTTTTTCTGTAGACTATAACTTTGCTTCAGGTGATTCATCCTGAAATTATTTTCTGCTGAAAAGTCAAGAATTCCAGCTTCTCCTGAGTTGAGATATCTGAAAAGAAATCCTAAGACTGCCTAAGACTGTGATAGCATGTATCTGTGTCTCCAGTCCCCCAACCCTCTGCCACTGACAGTCCAATTTAATTTCATCTAAAGCAATTATTTGAGTTTCTTTTGGTGCATTGGCTGGGAAGTCAGAGGGAAAGTGTGCAGATAAATTATTTGGTTTTCTTTTGTTGTTGTTTTGTTTTGCTTTATTTTACTTCCTGCCTTTCTCTATTAGCAGGAGGCATGATCTATATTTTCTACTTTTTTCCTCTAATTCTCTATCCCCTTTTATTCAATTCCCATCTTCTTGGAAATTGGGCACATTTGAAACTAGATAGATGACAGAATAAATAAATTTCTGTGGGAAATCAGATTAAACCTCCTTCTGTCTTTCTCTCTTCCACTCACTTGTAAAGCCCATTACAAAGTATATATTCTTGTGCTTTGAAGAAAACTGACTGAGCTTGTTAGGATATGTGTTTATGATCTGTGAAACACTGATTGAGTTTAAAATGCTAATGTCCAATGCTAAGGGAACTAATGTTTTGAGATGACTAGACTTGACAGGCCCATGTGGACTCCTGAGAGAAATGCAAATTCTGCCTTGTTATTGAAGTACTGGGTTTGTGCCTAGTGCAAAGTTTTGGGACACAGATCTATGCACTGTGTACAGACAGACACCATCATGGTAAGGTATTGTGGGTAAGGTGTAGATCCACAAGGCTGGAACAAGCATTAGTCAGCAAGCAGAAAAGGGGTATTGGTAAAGAGATCCCACATAATAGCAATACCCCACAGGCAATGACAATATGGCTGTTACCTGCACAGTTACCAAGCATAAATGGCAGAAACAAGTTCATAATTGGACAGTTTGCTTATGAAACAGGCTCTTCCACTATGTCTTCAAATTTACCACCAAAGGGCTGAAAGGATGCTCAACAGTTAGAGAAAATTGCTGGTGATAGCCATCTGCCTGTTTTTTTGTGTGTGTGTGTTTCTGGCCTTCCCTTTTTATTTATTTTATTTTATTTTATTTTTTTTATTTTTACTTTTTTGGTTTTTCGAGGTAGGGTCTCACTCTGGTCCAGGCTGACCTGGAATTAACTCTGTAGTCTCAGGGTGGCCTTGAACTCTCGGCAATCCTCCTACCTCTGCCTCCCGAGTGTTGGGATTAAAGGCGTGCGCCACCACGCCCAGCTTTGGCCTTCCCTTTTTAAAAAGCTAAAATAAGATATTCTACCTGTAGACAGTTTTTTTTTTTTTAATTTAATTTATTAGTTTTCTTTTCAGTAAATACAGGCAGTTTGGTACCATTATTTAGGCTCATCTGTGATCTACCCCCTCCCATTAGACCCTCCTTGTTAATGAAAATGGGTCTTGCATTGTGGAGTTAGCCCCCAGTTATTGGTATGATAAATGTCTCTGCAAATCATGACCCAACATGTGACAGTTTTATTCTCTATGTTGCCTGTAGTAAATTATGGCTTTCTTAATCTAGAATACAGATAGCCTGACAGATTTGTTTGAGGAATTCACCCTGAGTGCTATTGTGCTTACATCCTATTTGGATTAAAGAATAAAAAAGGAGTCAAAATGTTTTAAAATAATATCAGAGGGCTGGATAGATGGCTTAGCAGTTAAGTGCTTGCCTATGAAGCCTAAGGACCCCGGTTTGAGGCTCAATTCCCCTGGAACCATTGTTAACCAGATGCACAAGGGGGCACATGCATCTGGAGTTCATTTGCAGTGGCTGGAGGCCTGGCGCACCCATTCTCTCTCTCCCTCTTTCTCTCTTTGTCACTCTCAAATAAATAAATAAAAATTAAAAAATGCTTTTAAATAAAGAGTCTTTAAAGTAATATCAGAGGCTCAACCCACAAGGGTATTGCAACCCTCTCTGCATCATGTAATGATTAGAGGTTATTTAGCTTCCCTGACATGTAAGTCTCATTATTTATTCAAGAAGGTTTGATTTTCTTTTGCCAATACTGCTTTAGTGGCTGTGACACAGTTATAGAGAAAATGTGTGAATTAGTGGTTGAAACATTTTTAGAGCCATAAGCACAGTTCCAAAAGATATACAAAAGACCTCACATATGGAGGTGCTGAAAATTTTGAAAGCCATAAGTCATGAGTCCTGCCCAGGCAGGCTGAGATCATCCAGACAAAATGCAGAAAGAGGTCATATAGTTCACAGTGTATTGGTATGGAGTCGTGAAGGCAAAGAGTGGCTAAATCCATGGACTCTGCCTCCTCACCAGCACTAATGGGGGTAGGGACAGGATGCAAGGCACCCCAGACCACACTGGTAAAGAGTAACTAACCAAAAAGGTCTGGTTTTTCTTTTGTGCACATACAAGGACATTTTAAAAGAAAAGAAAAGAAAAGAAAAGAAAAGAAAAGAAAAGAAAAGAAAAGAAAAGAAAAGAAAAGAAAAGAAAAGAAAAGAAAAGAAAAGAAAAGAAAAGAGTTTTAGAGGACACTCTGGAGCATGAGGCAAAGGGAGGTGGAGATGTTCCAGCAGAGGTAGGTAGTCAGAACAGGCTTTCCTAGACTGGGCTTAAGCACAATCTGAGTCTCTTATGTTCAGGTTTATTTATTTATTTATTTATTTATTTATTTATTTATTTATTTATTTATTTAATGCTTTGGGATACAGAAAATGTTATGATACCATATCCCTTTTGGCTATCATGGGTACTGTCCTCTGAGTGGGGGAGGGATCCTGAAGTCCCAGGGACTTGCTTTTCCAGCTAAATGAAAGAGCTACATAAAGCTATTAAGACTTTAAATTGGTATTAACATATTTAGATTTTGACTCTCTGTTTCTTAGTTTTGTCTACCTCACTGTAATTTAAGTTGTTTTAATAAAGCAACAAATATTGACTACATTCATGGAAATACTGATTGTGAGAAGGGTGTGTACCCCCTGATTTCAGTCCCCAAACAGATTTAACCCATGTGTACCACAGACATTTTCCTGAGATAAGATGTCCACTTGCTGCTGTGGCAAGGAAAAAGGCAAACTAAAGACAGCATGTGAATAATCTCGGTTCTCTATATACTTTCTCCCTCATCCAAGATCATTAAAGCCCTGCAATTTCTTTTAAACTTTTTTAATGAAAACTTCCATAAATATAGAAAATATAACATAATCATAATCATTGTACACTCACACCACACTCCTTTTCCCCCTCCAGTGAATCTCATCTTCTTTCCAACTAGTCTTTCTTCAATTTTTATGTCATCATTTTTCCCTCCTTCAGGTCTTGTGTAATTAGTATCAGCCAGGTAATAATATCAAGGCCACTTTCTACATGGAAGTCAGGATTGTAAGCACTCCTCCCCATCACTTGGTTCTTAAAGTCTTTCTGGCACTTGTTCACAATATCCCCTTGGTCTTGGAAGATATGATAGAAATATCTCAGTGCTGAACACTCGACTATCACTTCTCAGCAATGTAGTGAGTTTTGAGCCTCTCTAGTGGTGGTCACTAAATCCCTATTTCTTGTTAGAATGTAGTTCTCAGATATTTTGTGAGACAAAAAAAAAAAAAAAAAAAAAACATGAAATTCATGGCAAACAAATTTATCTAAGGCTTATAGCAAGCTAGAACTTTAAAACCAAGCAACATGTGAACAAGTTAACTTGTTACATGATACCATAACTGTCCCTTCAGGCTCAACTCTTTTTAATAAGTTAATATCAAGGTTAAAATTCAGTTAAATATTTTTTGCTCATAATGACAATTATGAAAACTGGCTTTAAAATGCTCAACTAAGGTAACTATGTCTTTATGTCAGGCTTTTAACTACTGAGGAAACTAGCTTTTAATGAGATCAAGATTTACTTATTAGTGGCTGAGTTTTCTTATATAAGGGCTAAATTTAAATATCATACTTAAGAATCCTAGTTCTTGACAACTGAAGGTGCTCTTGGCAAGTGGTGGGAGCACCAGACCTCTAAGCATGTTTGGGTGTTAGCAGAGGAAATATCTGACTGCGAGGCCTGGGTGAGAAAGTACATGACTGTCACACAGGTTCGAGGTTCAAGGGCAGGAAGAGGATGTGTCTAATAGCTGGATGTGCTCTTGGCCAGCAGAGAAAGTGGCTTCCTACCAGGTATATTTGGGGGTAGGTGAAGGGAGTCCCTGACTATCAGGCATGCCTGGGCTCAGGATGAGGAAGTGTCTGACTGCCTGTTAGCCTGTTATGCTTAGCTAGAGGAAGAAGCACCTGACTGTGAGGCATGCTAGGGTCCAGGTAAGGAGGTGCTTACTTGGGGTAGGTAGGGAAAGCCTGACTACAGTCATTCTAGATGGAGGCAATTCCCAGATCCTAACACAAGACCACAGGGATCCATCTGAAATCATCAAGCCCAGACCACCTGTCATGAACCATTAGGAGAAGTCTATAATAATGCTGAAATCATTTATTCATACTCTTAACACTTAACATTTCATAACCAATAATTCCTTTATATATTTTCCTCCTACTCCTGTCCTAATTCTGAGGCAGCTCATCTTTGACAGCACTTAGTCCACTAGCAGAGTTCCACCATGAATGGTGATGACCTTCAGTGGTTCTTACCAGCTGCTCAGGATTCCCGTGGCAGTATCAACACTGCGACCATCAAAATGTTCTCTGTGTTGAGTGACAGCATCTGGAACTGCTGGCTTTTATGTGGTTGTGGCCTAGTCACATGAAGTGCCACAGATAACCACCTTCGGGTTGCTGCTTTGCATATGGTCGCCACCTTGAAGGCACCTAACACCACAAATGTTTGACCCTTGCAGGATCCACAACCACTGAGACTGAGATCCAACACCAATAGCAAGATCTCCACTATCCCTTCATCTTGCTAGTCACCAGAAACCATAGCCCAGCCCACCACCAAGGACTAAAAAATAACAGAGACAATAGGACCCCGCTTGATCAATGAGTTGACCAGGCCTTCCAGGGCCCCATCCAGAATTCCCAGTAGATTGAATATATGAAGAAGACCAAGCTCAGTTCAAAGAGTACCCAGCCAAAACTTGTGAACATAGCGAACATATCACCATACCACTCATACCTTGAGCAAACCTGAACAAGACAATCAACAAATGTTCCACAACATACTAATCACTACACTCCTAGCAAAACAAGACAACTACCCTAGGAAGAGCAAACTCAAACACAAGACAAGCAATGCAAGACACCAAGCTGAAAGATCCTTACCAAGGATGCCTAGACCCATAATGGAAACCTACATTGCAAACAGAGGAAATCCAAGCCATAGAACCCCAAAATGAGCTATGACAAGTATATCTGATAAACATAGTAGAACTAAATGCAAAAGTCTGGAAGAATTAGAAAAGAATCAAAACAAATAACAAACAAAAAAGTTAAAGCATAGCTGAGTGACAAATATCAACAAAAAGAATTAAAGGATGAACTCACAGCATTGCTGAAGGAAATGGAAACATACCAACAAAAAAGAACTCAATACACATCTCAAAAAAAATTGAAGTGAATCAAAAAGAACTTGATAGAAGAATAAGGGGAAAGGAAGAGAACTAATAAGAAAATGATTACAATGGTCAGTGGAATAAATTCAGTGAAGATATAATCAAATGCAGGAATGAATTCCAAGAAACAATAAGGAAGTCTAGCCAAGCAATGAAATTGGAATTCCACAAGAAAGATGGAGATGCTGAAGAAAAATGTAATAGAAAACAATAAATAGCTCTTCTTAAAGGTTCCCAAGAAACCCTTACCAATAGAGTAGACCACATGAATGATAGACTATCAGAACACGAGAAAAAGACAGAGGAAATAGTGAGCAGCCCCAAAACATGATAAATTTAAAAACAAACAAACATGCAAACAGAATGTGAGAAAATTTTGGTACATCTTAAAGAGACCAAATACTCACATCATTGGCATACAAGAATGGGAAGAAATACAAGACAAAGGCAAAGAGAAGACCTTCAACAAAATTATCAAAGAAGACTTCCATAACTTCACAAAAGAGAACCCATGAAGGCACAAGAGGCACACAGAACACCAAATAACACGAAACAGACCAGAGAAGAAAGTGTTCATATCACATTATAGTTAAAATCCTCAACACTGAAAACAAAACAAAAAATGATTCTAAAAGTAACAAGAGGGCTGGAGAGATGGCTTAGCGGTTAAGCGCTTGCCTGTGAAGCCTAAGGACCCCGGTTCGAGGCTCGGTTCCCCAGGTCCCACGTTAGCCAGATGCACAAGGGGGCGCACGCGTCTGGAGTTCGTTTGCAGTGGCTGGAAGCCCTGGCGCGCCCATTCTCTCTCTCTCTCCCTCTATCTGTCTTTCTCTCTATGTCTGTCGCTCTCAAATAAATAAATAAAAAATGAACAAAAAAAAAAGTAACAAGAGAAGTCAGCTTGTTATATTCAAAGGGAGAAACCTCACAATTGCCTCAAACTTTTCACTGGAAACTATAAAAGCCAAAAAGGTTTGGAAGGGAGCATTGAAAAATCTGCCAAACCAAAATATTATACCCAGAGAAATTATCCCTCATAATTGAAGGAAAAAGAAAAACTTTCCATGATAAAAGGTAACTATATGATTATGTAAGTACTAAGCCATTCAGTGCAGAATACTGAATTGAATGACCCCAAACTGAAGAGTCTACCACAAACCAAGAGTCTCCAAGAAGGAAAAATTACAACAATGAGTAGAACAGACATGAAAACATTTGAAGTCCAAGAAAACACCAAACTCCACAAAGCCTCAAAGTTTACAGGGATAGTTATAATTCTAAGCATCAATGGTCTCGATGCCCCAATCAAAAGACAGGATTAAAAGGTGAATCAGAAAAACAGACCTTTCCATTTGCTGTCTACATGAAACTCAACTTAGCAATAAAGATAGTTACCACCTTAGGATGAAAGGATGAAAAAAGATACTCCAAACTAGTGTAAATAAGAAACAAGCATGGTTGGCTATACTGATATCAGACAAAATACATTTCAAACCAAAAGCAATAAAAAAAAAAGAGAGAAAGAAGGCTACCCCATACTTATGAAAGGATAAAAATCAAACAATAGTATATAACAATCATAAACCTTTATGCAGCAAACACAGGTGCACAAAATTTTATGAAGCAGAGTCTATTAAACAATAAAGCAAAAATAACCCCTGCTCTGGTTAGCTTTAAATTGCTAGGATGAACCTCCCAACCATACAGTTGATGGGAGGAACAGGATTTATTTCTGTCTTACAGATCCATGGGAAGTTCCATAATGATAAAAAAGAGAAAATTCACCACCAAAAACAAGAGCAAAAACTGGCAGCCAAAAGCAGAGAATACAGACAGAATTCCCTCTTTTTGCATACTTTAGTCTGGAATTCCTGATCTGCCACATACGTTTGAGTTGCACCCTAGGATTCACCCTCAGTGACACTTCCTCCAGCCAGGCAGCTGGAAATCCAAGCTACAACCTCAAAAAAAAAAAAAAAAAAAAAAAAATACCAAATTTTGCCTCTGGCCCCTAATGGACTTATAACCATCTCATATTTTAAATTATATTCAGCTGGGCATGGTGGCACAAGCCTTTAATCCTAACACTTGGGAAGCAAAAATAAGAGGATCACCATGAGTTAGAGGCCACCCTGAGACTACATAGTGAATTCCAGGTCAGCCTGAGCTAGAATGAAATCCTACCTTGAAAAATAAATAAATTATATTCACTCCAACTTCAAAAGTCCTCATAATCTTTATCAACTTAAGATAATTCCAAAGTCCCAAGTCATCTGAGATTTGACTTTTATTTATCTCTGAGTCCTATAAAATCAAAACAAGTTACATACCATCAACATATAAAGGCATAGAGAAAGCATTTCTAACTGCTATAAGGCATTATAAAGAGAGACTGGACCACCACAAATTTAATAACCATCAAGCAAACATCAAACATCTGCAGTTCAAGTGTGATATCATAACCTATAACTGATAGTCTCTGAATTTTCCAATTCCACCTCTCCAACTGGGCTGAATACCCAAGGAAAGCTTCCATTCTGAGTCAAAAATGTTCCATGATAGCCATTGCACACCACTGGTACATCTAAACATCCTTGGATCTCCAGTGCAAACCACAGTCCATCTTCCAATTGCCTCACTGTCCTATCAGGGTCATCACACCCTGCCCTGCTTGCTGCATCTCAGCAGCGGCTCCTAGAACTGTGTGTACTCCCTTGTCCTCTCAATGTATTTTTCATGCTTCTGAAACCAGTACCAGGATACAAGCACAGCCATGTCATTAATTCAAGGACAAAACAAATCATAACCTTGAAGAGCAGGTTCCTCCCTTTCAGTGAATTTCTTTCAAAAGAGTTTGGACTTACACCATTCAATCTTTCCTCAGACATCTGGCAATTGTTTCAACATAAAGTAGTTGGGTTGTAGTCCTTAAGATTGCTAATGTATCTGACAATAGCAGCTTCAACAACCTAAAATCAGTCTCTGTGCCTACAAAATTTAAACTTGCTTGAATTTCTCAAGTTTTAAATTGTATATCTCTTAGTTCCATATCTTTAACCAAGCACATTAGCCCATTTCAAATTTCACCTTGATCAAATCCTCTAGGCATGGGCAGCAGAACACAGCCATCTCTTATGCAAGTATCCCAGTTCCAACAAAGTTCCCTCTAGTCTTTCCTTCCCTACAGCAAGTTTGTAAGCAAAGCCTCTAATTCTCTCTACCCTTAGCATTTTCAGACTGTCACCAGAATAGTCCATCAAACTTGGCTTACCACTCTGGAAGATATCCTCAGTTGCAAGTACCAAGTCCATGTCCATTCCTTTGGAACAAAAGTTCCAAAAGATAAAAATTATCATGGTCAAATTCATCGCTGACCAACACCTCATTCCTGGTACCAGTATGTCGTGGTTAGCTTCAAGTTGCTGGGATGAACTTCCAAGCCAAAACAGTTTGTGGGAGGAATGAGATTTATTTATGTCTTACAGATCCAAGGGAACTTCTACAATGGTGAAAAAATAAAACCCACCAACAAAAGCAACAGCAAAATCTGCAGTCAAACAGCAGAGAACCCAGGCAGAACTCTGACTGCTTTCTGCATACCTTAGGCTGGAATTCCAGATCTGCCTGCAAACACACCTTAGGGCTGGACACTACGCACAGTGACACCTCTTCCAGCCATGTGGCTGAAAATTCAAATTACCACCTTGAATAAAATTTGTTAATCTGGCCTGAAGAGATGGTTTAGCAGTTAAGTCAGTTGTCTGTGAAGCCAAGGACCCAAGTTCAATGCCCCAATACACATGTAAGACAGATGCACAAGATGGTGCATACATCTGGAGTACATTTGCAGGGGCTAGAGGCCCTGACACATCTATTCTCTCTCTCTCTCTCTAATAAATAAATAAAATTAAAAAAAAAAACCTCCTGAATCTGTTGAAAGACATCCATTCAAATTACAACAATCCCCAACATAATTATCATAATTAAAGTAGGAGACTTTAATATCATCATTAGATTACATGAGCAAAAAATTAACCATGAAATAAGAGTTAAACAATACCATAGATTAACTGCACTTAACAGACACCTACAGAATATTCTACCATAATTCCAAAGATTGCACACCCTTCTCAGTACCTTATGGAACCTTCTCTAAAATAAATCATATATGTGGGCATAAAACATGCCTCAATAAATTCAGGAACACCAACATAATTCCATGCATTGCATTGGACCACAATGCAATAAACCTAGAGATTAAAAATAAGGGAACCCCCAGAGACTAAAAACAAATCACTATTAAACAATGCAAGAGTAGTCAAAGAAATCAAAAAGTAAATTAAAAATTTCTGGAACTGAATGCTATTGAAAACACATACTAAAACTTATGGGAAACAATGAAGGTGGTCTTATGGGGGTAGTTTATAGCGCTAAATGCTTTCATTACAAAAACAGAGAGATCTCAAATCAACAACTTAGCCACCCAGTTGAAAGCATTAGAAAAACAATAACAATTTAAATCCAATAGTGGCAAGGTGTAAAGACATAATTAAGATCAGAGCAGAAATCAATGAATTGGAAATCCAGAAAAAAAAAACTTAAAAATTGATGAATGAAAGGTCTAGTCCTTAGAAAAATAAACAAGATTGTTAAGCCTCTAGACAATTTGATCAAAAGGAAAAGAGGTGTTTCAAATTAACATGACAAGATATGAAAATAGAGATGTTACAAAAGACACTAATGAAATTGAGAGAATCATCAGGACATATTTCAAAGATCTATAGTCCACAGAATTTGAAAAAGAAATGGATGAATTTCTTAACTTATTCTACCTACCAAAACTAAACCCAGATACAGTAAACCACCTGAATAAAGACAGAACTTCAAATGACATTTGAGCTATAATTAAAACTCTCCCAACAAAAAAAGTCCAGGCCAAGATGATTTCACTGATTACTACAAAATCTTCATTGAAGAACTATTCCCACTATTCCACACAATTGAAAAGAAGGAAATGCTCTCTGATTCCTTCTATGAAGCCAACATTGCACTAATAGCAAGAACAGACAGAAGCCAAAGCAAAAGCAACCACAGACCTATATGATTGATGAACTTAGACCCAAAATTTATCAATAAGGGCTGGAGGGATTGCTTAGTGGTTAAGGCACTTGCCTGCAAAGCCAAAGGACCCATGTTTAATTCTCCATGAGCCACATTAGCCAGATGCAAAAGGGGGCATGTATGTCTGGAGTATTTTTGCAGTGGCTGGAGGCCCTGGCGTGTCCATTCTCTCTCTATCTGCCTCTTTCTATCTCTGTCTGTCACTCTGAAATAAATAAAAAAACAAAAATTAAAAACAATTATTGTTGCACCCCTCCCGCCAGCAGGAAGAACGACAACAACAGGATTCTTCTCAAGCACACTTTATTGGGAGCTCCAAACTGAAAAAGAGAAGGACCCCGACCCTACGGAGTGCCAAGCTTATATACTTGTGGTCATGTGGATGTGAAACGTTGTCTGATTGGCTTAAGTCTCATCAGACGACTTTGCATCACCCATTCGGGATAGGTGAGCAGCCATGTTAGGATAACGTCATATGCTCATGTGCAAACGATTAGGATACAAAAGCAGTAAACAAGCTGACGCAGCAAAGCCTGACGAAGCCAGCGCGGCTCCCCACAGTTCCCCCTTATAAAAATTGTTTTGAACCTCAGGATACCCGATTCAGGACCAGCCCTCATGATGGCCAGTCCGATCGAGGGTAGAGCCCAAGACCAAAAGCCTGCTTAAGCACCTTCCCGAGTGCAATGGGAAAAATCCCTTCGGGGTGCAAAGGCTGCTCATGCAGGGATGTAAGCCTTCCAAGGTGCAATGACAACAAGGTCACTTGGTGTGCAAAGGCCTTACAGTAGGCAGGGTGGAACTAACCATGGGATGTAAGCCTTCCAAGGTGCAATGACAACAAGGTCACTTGGTGTGCAAAGGCCTTACAGTAGGCAGGGTGGAACTAACCATCTCGCAGGCTCGCCAGCCACACTTGTGGAGATGCTCCTTGATCCAAAGCCATAAGTGCCTGAACAATCTTTACGTTATCCTGCTGACGTTGTTGTCTGATTCGACAGATAAGCCAGAGACAGAACACCATACCACACAGAAGGGCTGCTCCGAACATAGCCACCCCCACCCTTTCCTTAAAGAAAGAAAATGCAGAAGATAGATAGGACTGAACTGGCATAGGGACAGGCCATGTTCTGGCCACAGCCCAAAATTGCATCTTAATTCCCTTTATCATCATCGGCAGGAGCAGGCTCAGGATCATCAGTAGTAGTAAGAAGGTTGTCATTCCTTGTCTTCTCATGACGTACAATTCGAGTCAACCGCTCTGGCACCCAGATAGGATCAGCTTGGCCCTGTGGAAAAACACAAACAGCTCCCCTGGATCTGGCTATAACTGGATCCGGGCCTTTCCAGACATTTTCAAGTACATCCTTCCATTTTACATCTTCATAACAAGGAGGGGATTGGGTCATATGGCGATCAGCTGCCGTTAGACCCGCAGCATCAATCGCCAGAAAATTCAAAGTAAAAAGTACTAGAGATAATTTATTCTTGGGGGTGTGGCCTTGGCCTATTCCCCCTTTTTGTTTTTGTAAGCGTTCTTTAATAGAACGATGGGCTCGTTCAACAATGCCTTGCCCTTGTGGGTTATAAGGAAGGCCAGTGGTATGAGCGATGCCCACAGCATCACAAAACTGGCGAAAACCTTTTGCAGTATAAGCAGGTCCATTGTCTGTCTTCAACACCCAGGGCTTACCCCAAGCTGCCCAGGCCTCTAAACAATGAGTAATAACATGCTGAGTACATTCACCAACAAAAGGAGAAGCATAAATAATTCCTGAACAGGTATCGATAGACACATGTACATATTGCAACTTGCCAAAAGATGGGATATGCGTAACATCCAAAATCTCTCCCGGACGCAGTCCCCGGGGATTAATGCCAATATGAGGAGAGTGCAAGAGAGGGGCACAGGCAGGGCAGTTGACAATTATATCACGTGCCATGGCCCGAGATATATTAAATTTTTTACGCAGCACTGCAGAGGACACATGATACAATTTGTGGAAATCCCGAGCCTTATACAAGTTATTCAAGGACAGAAGAAAAAAAACCCACGTGGCTTTATCAGCAAAATCATTGCCAACAGCCATGGGACCAGAAAGCATAGAATGAGCTCTAATATGTTGAATAAAAAATGGATTGGTTCGAGACCAAATTAAACGTTGCAATTTAGATAAATATACAGCAACAGGACTAGAATCTTTAATGAGGCCTGCTACTTCTAGATTTTTAATAGCATTAACTACATACTGAGAATCAGAAATGAGATTAAAAGATTCACTGAAAAGTTCAAACACATGACATACAATTTGGCATTCCACTATTTGAGGAGTATTTGGTTCAAATTGTACAGTAACTGGTTGTTGTCCCTGAATTACATAGGCTCCAAGGCCTGTCTTAGAGCCATCAGTATAGATATCTAAAGCATCAGCAATAGGTGACTGCGAGGTAATCTTAGGGAACACAATGGGGTGTAGCGAGACAAAATGTAATAAAGGATCTTTGGGTAGATGATTATCCAATTTTGCAGAGAAGGAACACATCAATATGGCCCAATCATCAGTAGTAGCAGCTAAAATACGTACCTGTTCAGAGTTATAAGGGGTAATCAAAGAATCAGGTGCCACACCAAAGTGCATCAAAGATGACTTTATACCTGGAAGAGCAAGGGTGGCTACCACAGTAGGATAATGCTCTATGCATTTTTTAGGAGAAGAATGAGAATGTATCCAAAGCAAGGGACCTTGTTGCCATAAGACTCCTGTAGGAGTTTCTGGCGTAGCAAGAATGCACAATAAAATAGGTTGTCCTGGGACTATTCTGCATAACTGTGCAGACTGTAACGCTTGCTCTACTTTAAAAATAGCTACTCGTGCAGCTGGAGTTAAAGCTCTAAATGAAGAAATATGTGAATCACCTTCCAATATTTGAAATAGGGGTCTCAGCTCATGGGTAGGAATCTTTAGATATGGTCTGATCCAATTTATATCCCCTAACAACTTTTGAAAATCATTCAACGTCCTCAATGCATCTATTCTAATTTGTAATTTTGAGGTCTAATAATATGTTTAGTAATTGTTGCTCCAAGGAAATTACCTACCTGTCCTTTCTGTACCTTTTCACTAGCTATATGTAAACCATAGACTTCAAGATCCTTCTTGAGAGATAGAAAAGCTTTTGACAAAATATCCTCTACGGGAGCCACTAAAAGGATATCGTCTATATAGTGGCAAATCCTCAATTTTGGGAATCTCTTTCTAGTAGGTGCTATTGCTAGGCTTACATAATGTTGGCAGATAGTAGGACTATTGGCCATCCCTTGCGGGAGAACTCTCCATTGAAACCGTTGATCAGGTTCCTCATGATTGATAGCTGGTAGAGTAAAGGCGAATCGTTTACAATCTTCCAAAGCCAAAGGAATGGAGAAGAAACAGTCTTTTATGTCAATAATAATAACAGGCCAGCCATTCGGCAAGCTAGATAACAAAGGGAGACCTCGCTGAATCAGACCCATAATTTGCATTTGTGCATTTACAGCTCAGAGATCATGAAGTAGCTGCCATTTTCCAGACTTCTTTTTAATAACAAAGATAGGAGTATTCCAAGGAGAGTGAGAGGCTTCTAAGTGACCTAATGACAATTGCTCTTGTATTAGTTCTTTTGCTGCTAGGAGTTTTTTCTAAGGACAGGGGCCACTGAGGTACCCAAACTGGTTCAGCCGTTTTCCAAGGAATGGGAATTGCATCCTCAATGGCCCCTAGGAAAAACCCAACCCTCGCGTGCCTGAATTACCTGAGGCCACAAGAGGATCTACCTGCCCCTGTAATTTTTTACCTAGTCCTCTACCTGGTATAAGACCCATCATTTTCATAATAGATTGACTCTGAGGAGAATACTCATTAGTTAATTTTAAATTCATTTGTGCCAAAATATCCCTTCCCCATAATGTAATAGGAATATCTACTATATAAGGAATAACTTTCCCCTTTTGTCCCTCAGAGGTAGACCATGTAAGTTCCTGAGAACTAATAGCTGGAGTTTGAGCATACCCCAAACCTTGCAAGGTTTGTGAAGATGATTGTTTGGGCCAGTTCTTGGGCCAATACTTAGTTGCAATAATACTGTGGTCAGCTCCCGTGTCCAGCAATCCCTGAAAATGTATCCCCTCAATAATAAGTTGTAGAATTGGTCTCTCATCTAATTCCATGGGTAAGTATGTCAAATCAACTACTGTAGAGCCGAGTCCTTTGTTCCCTCTAATTTTCTCACCAGAAGGGAACCGCTTATGGAGGCTAGGAATAAGCAGTAACTGAGCTATCCTGTCCCCAGGTGAAATGGCAATAATTCCTTTCTGGGATGAACAAAGCACTTTTATTGTGCCTGTATAGTCAGAATCTATGACTCCTGGAGTAATAGTCAATCCTCTTAATGCTGAGGAAGATCTACCAAGCAGTAAACCTACAGTATTAGGGGGCAATGGACCTTGAAAATCTGACTCCACAGGTTGCACTCCCATCTGTGGTGTTAATACGAGTCTGTTGGTGGCACAGATGTCCAATCCTGCGGAACCTGGAGTGGCTCTTCTGATTGTGCTGGAGGACGGAGAGATGGATTCTGAAGTGCCCCATATATTTGAGGGCCCTGAGGTTGGGGGCCCCTGACCCCGTTTTTTGTATTAGCTGTTGACTGATTAATTGGTCGTCCATTGATATCTTTGACAGAGCGACACTCATTTGCCCAATGTTTTCCCTTTTTACACTTAGGACATAAGCCAGGCAAGCGCACCTGACCCTGCACTCTAGAATTATTTTGAGGGCATTGTTTCCTAAAATGTCCAGTCTTCCCACATTTAAAGCATGAAGAAGTTCCTCTGTGCCCCCTAGTGGCAGCCAAGACTGCTGCAGCAAGCCCTGCATTAGATAGTGGACCGCCAACTTCTCTGCAGGCTTTCATCCAAGCCTGAAGTCCTTTTCCCTTCCAGGGCGTAATTGCCCTCCTACAGTCTTTAGTGCATTGCTCATAAATTAGTTGTTCCACAAGTGGCATGGCTTGGTCAGCATCACCAAAAATACAACCAGCTGCTTCCACCATGCGAGCTACAAAGTCTGAAAATGGTTCAGTAGCTCCCTGAATAATTTTAGTAAGGTTGCCTGATACTTCCCCTTTATTTGGCAATGCCCTCCAGGCTCTAAGAGCGATGTTATTTATTTGTGTATAAACTTCAAGAGGAAAGGCAATCTGATTATTAAGCCATTGTCCTTGTCCCATAAGCATATCAAAATTCCATACAGGCTGACCATTTGCTGCATTAGTTCTGGCTTGACTTTGGGCAGCATCAGTGTATAAAGATTTCCAGTCCAAATATTGTCCTAGGCTTAGACAAGTCTTAGAGACTCCAAACCAATCTGCTGGGGTCAAAGCTCTATTGGCAAGACTTTCTAACAACGCCATAGTAAAAGAAGCATTTATCCCATAAGTTCTAGCGGCTTCTGCAAGATCCTTGAGCTCCTTATACCCTATAGGTTCATGGTATCTAACATGTGTATCATGAGTCTCAAAAACTGGATAAGCACTAGCCAGCTTTCTCCAAGTATCTGGTTTTATCAAACTACATCCAGATGAAGCACACGCCCCGGGCGGAAGTAGACCATCTTGTTGTTTACACCTCTTGCTCGTAGAGGCATAAGCTGGCGGAGAAGCAAAGACACCATCTTTTCTGGGTCTAGAACATTCCCGACCACACTCGGCCTCTACTTCCTCAAAATCCTGTTCTTCCTCTGGAGTTAATTCTTCTCCCTCAGATTCACTAGAACTTTCTATATATAAATTTACAAGTTCCGTCAAATCTGGATATAGCTTCGGACCTGCATTTGGCCCTCCCTTTTGCGTTTCACTTTTATTCTGTGCACTTTTATTCTGTTCTGTCTGAAACCTAGGTTCTCTTTTTATTTTAACCTTTTTTTGTTTTCCCCTTTTATTTTCTTCAGACTCTGACATGCTATCTTGATGATGTGCTAATATGCGTTGACCTTCCCTGATCACCTCTTCACAACGTTTGTCCTCCCTACCTAGCGGCTCCAAAAAGGTGGAATGGTGGTGTCCCATTCTGCAACCTTATATACGTTTGAGACGATCAACTAACTTATGTATATCAGACTTACAGATCAGTTACAAGCCAAAACTTAGCATATAGCACATCCAGGGGAACTTACCGGTACCGCCGCTCAGTGTGTTGAGTTCTGAATCCTCCCTCGGAAGTATCCTCAGGGGTCCTCTCAATTGGCCATTTGTTGACAAGTTCCAGGTTTTGGCACCACTTGTTGTGCCCCTCCCGCCAGCAGGAAGAATGACAACAACAGGATTCTTCTCAAGCACACTTTATTGGGAGCTCCAAACTGAAAGAGAGAAGGACCCCGACCCTATGGAGCGCCAAGCTTATATACTTGTGGTCATGTGGATGGGAAACGTTGTCTGATTGGCTTAAGTCTCATCAGATGACTTTGCATCACCCAATCGGGATAGGTGAGCAGCCATGTTAGGATAACGTCATATGCTCATGTGCAAACGATTAGGATACAAAAGTAGTAAGCAAGCTGATGCAGCAAAGCCTGACGAAGCCAGCACGGCTCCCCACAAGCTATCATAAAGGAATCTTCCTTGCAACAGTTTCAGAAGAAGGAAGTTCAATATACATTGCTTGACTGAAAGTCTTAGGTGCATCCATACATTTTTTAAATTTTTTTTTGTTTTGTTTTATCTTTATTTATTTGAGAGTGAGAGCAACAGACAGGAAGATAGAGAGAGAGGAAGAGAGAAAGAATGGGTGTGCCAGGGCCATTAGCCACTGCAAATGAACTAGATGTGTGCACCCCCTTGTGCATCTGGCTAACATGTGTACTGGGGAATCGAGCCTTGAACCAGGGTCATTAGGCTTCACAGGAGAGGGCTTACTGCTAAGCCATCTCTCCAGCCCACATCCATACATTTTTATAGAGACATTGATTATACTCCATCCATACTGATATATGCTAAGAATATTAGAAATATGATGTCTTTCAATAATTTCATTCAATAGAAAACATGTATACCATATCTTAACATTGATAAATATAGGCTAAGCATATCAACATGTTTATGTTTTGCCAGTAAACCCAAATTAGTCATTTCTCTAAACACTTAAGTCATAATAAGTGCTCAGAAGGAATTGTTAGAGGCAGGATGAAACCTTGAAATATAAACAATATAAAATCTATTGTTATAGCAACCATGAACAAGCATAAAATCAGACATATATCATAAAAGTGGTTTTTAGTAATTTAACATTATCTTAAAACATATAAGTATCAGATCACTTAATAACCATAAGCACTGGAACAATTAGTGAGCATGAATTTAGTCACACATAAAAACAGACTACATAAAATATAAAACACATGATATGACATGGCTGTCCAGCATTAGACATGAAAAAGAACATGAAACATTAAGAGACATCTTTTTCTGAAGATTTTAGTTTTACTTTTTCTTTGGGAAGACTCTAACATGTGGTAGAGGCCTGCATGTTCTCTGGGAAGGCATGGAGTTGATAAGCAGGTCCTATTGATTCTACCTGGAGCTATAAAGAACAATCTGTGTGACCACTGTTTATGGTGGGTAAAGGAAGGCCCACAAAGGAGAGAACAGAGTCCCCATATCACCATGTGGTTGTTAATCATAGGCAGATTTCTCTAGGAAAGCAAATCATGTTAAAAATCTTCAAGGTAGAACAAGAGCCACAAAGATACCAGTGGAATCTGGAGAATAGGCTGGAGGCCATCCTCAAAGGCCAGTTTTATAGCTGTATTTTAAACATAAACAGGTTGAAGCAAACTTAACTGCAGTTTAGGATTATTGCACCCAAAAAGAGAGAGAGAGAGAGAGAGAAAGATTGTCATTTGTAGTGGCATAGGAAAGGAAGACTTATGGTCATCTTGGACTAAGGAAAGGTGGGTCACTGACAGGAACTGTTTAATAGGGTGGAAGGAAGGTTGTTTCTCCAGGAGGGCCTGGGACAGAGTGACAGACAAGAAATCAGGGGTAGAAGAATAGAGCCAGTTACCAATTAAATTTATGAAGTTATTAAGATCTTTTAAGAATTTGGAAGCCTCTTTCATATGTGGATCCTAGCTACAAATGATTGGACTTCTGTGTGAGTAAGAAGAAAACTCAGTAGCAGAGGCCAGTAAGCTAGAAAGGAGTATAAAGAGAACAGAAAGGAAGGGAGAGGAGGACTTAATGTATGCAGAAAAACAGATTAATGGGGGTGAAAAGACTTAAGTGAGATCGGGGGAAGAGATTGAGTAGAGGTAGAGGGAGGGCTAATCAAAATCTAAGAGTAAATAAATAAGTCATATGGAAACCTACCTTTTTGGACAATGGAACACACAAGAGTCATAGATTGTTATAAGAAAAATTTCAGTACCAGGGATGGGATACCTTCCAGTGAGTTGTTGGCCAGGGAGGTACTTGATGCTCCTAAAACATTACAGGCCATTGCCTAGGGCTTTGATTTCCCACCAGGAATAGATGGGAAGACCCTATTGCTGAAGACTCTACGTACTTGGGTTGCCAAGGTCACTGAGAAATTCTGCTGGAGCTGAGCTGAAAACATCCTCCATATAGACCAGCTGACAGAAAACTGGAAAAAGTCACATGACATGCAGTTCACTGGGAGAGAGAAATCATCAGTGACAATACACAAAAGTGGACACTGCGGGCTGGAGAGATGGCTGAGCGGTTAAGCGCTTGCCTGTGAAGCCTAAGGACCCTGGTTCAAGGCTTGGTTCCCCAGGTCCCACGTTAGCCAGATGCACAAGGGGGCGCACCCGTCTGGAGTTCGTTTGCAGAGGCTGGAGGCCCTGGTGCACCCATTCTCTCTCCCTCCCTCTATCTGTCTTTCTCTCTGTGTCTGTCTCTCTCAAATACATAAATAAATATTTTTTTAAAAAAAAGTGGACACTGCAAGCCTTATAATTGACCAGCCAGGCCAAATGAGCCAACAGTGCAATAGTGGCATGTCTGATATAGGGGAAACCAACTGCCTTCTAATTTGACTAGAGGTCTGCTCCATGGGAGGGAATACATCCCTGATACTTAAAACTTACAACAGGGATAGTCATGAGCCCTAGAGGAGTAACATCTGCTTCTGTCTGACTAAATGTATATACTATGCTCACCAACTGGCCCAGTAAGCTTTTCTCTTAATGTTCATACCCATATATTAATGCTACTTTTACTTTTGGTTAGAGAACCTTTTCTTTTCAGATGGCAGTGGCCCTAGGATGATTCAGAAGGCACCATGGTGCTGAGGAGAAGTGACAGGGGATTGCTCAGTACTGAAATATCTCTATCACACCTGCCAAGTCTCAGGTTCCATTGTGCAAGAGATGGCAGAAAGAATGTAAGAGCCAAAGGAAGGGTAGGACTTCTTAAGATGTGCTCCTCCAGACACAAAATGGCCAGGATATCCATGACCTCACAGTGCCTGACACTACCTACACAAGACCATCATAATAGGAGGAAAAGATAATGACGTCAAAATAAAAGAGAGACTGATTGAGAGGGAGAGTGAATATGATGGAGAATGGAGTTTCAAACAGGAAATTGTGGGGAGGGAGGGAATCACCATGGAATATTGTTTACAATCATGAAAGTTGTCAATAAAAAAAGCATGTGCCACCACACCCAGCTTCCTTGAGGTTTTCAAGCATATCTGTTGGAGAACAGAGTAGGGAATAGAGACAGAACCCTCATTTCAAGTGTGGCAAAATAGCTTTTTAAAATATTTTTTTTCCAAAAGCAAAAGTTAAAAAGCTGGGCATGGTGGTGCATGCCTTTAATCCCAGGACTCAGGAGGCAAAGATAGGAGAATCATAGTGAGTTCTAGGTCAGTCTGGGCTAGAGTGAGACCCTACCTTGAAAAAACAATATGTATGTATGTATGTGTGTATATATGTATATATATATATATACACACATACTTTTATAACAAATGTTTTTGTTTCTTTTAATTTATTTATTTGAGAGTGACAGAGAGAAAGTATATATAAATAGTTAATTTACATGACAGAGGAAAAAAAGGGAGAGAGAGAGAATGGGTGTGCCAGGACCTCCAGCCACTGCAAATGAACTCCAGACACATGTGCCACCTTATATGTCTGGCTAACGTGGTTCTTGGGGAATTGAACTTGTGTCCTTTGACTTTGTAGGCAAATGCCTTAACCACTAAGCAACCCCTCCATCCTGCCGAATACCTTTTACTAACTCCATCAACTAGATGGTTAACCATGGCAGAACAGCCTTGAGAATATGATAATTTTTTCAAATGCTTATGAGTGGAAATCCATCCCCAGCACGGTCTTACTTCTGTGTTTGTCTACTATGGACCTTTGCTTATTTGTTTGCTTGTCTGATGATGATGATAGATAGATAGATAGATAGATAGATAGATAGATAGATAGATAGATTTTAAAAATATTTTTAAGCTGGGCATGGTGGCACACACCTTTAATTCTTACTTTTGTGTTTGTTTACTATGGACCTTTGCTTATTTGTTTGTTTGTCTGATGATTGCCAGATGGATGAATGGATAGATAGATAGATAGACAGATAGATAGACAGACAGACAGACAATAGATTTAAAAAAATATTTTTAAGCTGGACATGGTGGCACACACCTTTAATTCCAGCACTTGGAAGGCAGAGGTAGGTAGATCGCCATGAGTTCAAAACCATTCTGAGACTACATAGTGAATTCCACTTCAGCCTGAGCTAGATAGAGTGAGACCCTACCACAAAAACAAAACCAAAAATAAACAAACAAAATCATCGCGAGGTGGCAGAAAGAATATAAGAGCAAAAGAAGGGTAGGACTCCTTACAATGCACAAAACAACAACAACAAAATTAGGAAGTCAAATGTGTCATTTTCATCAAAAGGAATCATTGTCCAATTTCTTTTGTGATGAAACCATATTGTGGTAAAAATATGAGGTGCTTGAACTTTATGTCTCCTTTTAGACCAAGAATTTTAAGATTGGTCAGGAGACAACCCATTAGGGAGGCCAGTGGAGTTTTGGAAATTTGGGAACCCATAGAAAGGTGAGAAGTGCCGGGACATCTGTCTAAGAATCAGGGGTCCCTGATATGAAGAAAGGGGTCACAGACTTTCTCCCTCAGAAAGACAGGGAGTTCAGAAACAAGCAGGCATTCTGACTGGAGGCTCCCAGGGAAGTCCTCTGAGGACAAAACAAGGGAACTGGGTCTGTCTTCCAAGGTATCTTAGGAGACAGACAGATAGATGCTTGCTCACCCCCTCTTAGGGCTAAAGTGAAGTGGATATGGCAGATGACCTCTCTACTGTTGGAGGCAGGGCAGGTGAATTATTCTATCAGGCTGTTGGAGATTTGTTCCAACCATCTGGGAGTTTTTTATTTTTTAAATTTTTTGTTGTTGTTGTTCATTTTTTATTTATTTATTTGAGAGCGACAGACATAGGGAGAAAGACAAATAGAGGGAGACAGAGAGAATGGGCGCGCCAGGGCTTCCAGCCACTGCAAACGAACTCCAGACGCGTGCGCCCCCTTGTGCATCTGGCTAACGTGGGACCTGGGGAACCGAGCCTCGAACCCGGGTCCTTAGGCTTCACAGGCAAGCGCTTAACCGCTAAGCCATCTCTCCAGCCCCCATCTGGGAGTTTTGAGAGAACAGGAGAGTTGGAATTTTCAAGCAATTTATTACGGTGAAAGAAGAGAGAAGTGGGGGCTGCATATCAGAAACTGTATAGGATTTTGGTTTGGGCCTGGGACAGTCAGCCACCATAAAAACAGGGCAATAGTTGACCTTAGTTTGAATTTTAAAGGTGACTTTTATTTTCTGTTTTATTTTCTACTAACCATTAGCCACAGGTAAGGACCTCCCTAGGTGCCTGTGTTTGTTTATTTTATCTAGCTGTGAGGCAGTGGCTGGTTTACTGTGATTGTCACACCTCCCCTGTAGGTTTTCTCCGGAGGGAAAGGTGCAAAGCAGGGAGAGAGAAATTATGTATCTATATGCAGAAGTTAAAGAAGTGCAGTAAAGACAGGAGTTTCTTTAAAAAGGCAGGGTTTGTATTTGATTTAGTGAGATGGCTTGAATTTGGTATGAGAGAGCAAGACTGTGGCAAGTCCCAAGACCCAAGCAAGGGACCCAGCTGACAGAACTGTGTGTGAGAGATAGAGTTTTAGGAGGAACAGGGGTGGGAACCTCATGTACCTTTTGCCAAACCATTTGCCATGTCCTTGGAGAAAGTTACCAAGACCAATGAAAACACAAGCCAGCATTGGCCATTTTCTGGAGGATAATGCAGCCAAATTTGGACACAGAGTTGGAGTAATTTGGCAGGCAGGGGCTTAGAAAGTTCAAGCTTCTTTAAATTAGCCTTGAGACATGCTAATGGAATGTCTTATGCAACAGATAATTTAGAAACCATTTTGGAGGACAAGGACTTATTTTGAGTAGCTAATTCTGCTGCCAGGGATGTCTCCCAGGCTTAGGGAGGGCAATGAAACCCAAGGATTAGGAGGGAGCATCCATGCACTCAATAATGCTTGGGGTATCTGGTGAAATGATACGTGCTGGAGCCTCTGATCATCCATGGACTGAAAAGTGAGAAACTCCCAGCATTTCTATGGTCTGAGTTGGGCCACCTCCAACACAGATGGAGAGTGAATACCTTGTCCTGAAGCTATAATCTGATGACGGTATGGATACAGCAGATCACATGGTGAAAGGCCTCTTAGCTGGAGTTCGAAAGTCCAGCAGGATAAGGGAGGGAGAAGGAGAAAAAGATATGATCCAGTGGATTACCCAAAGGGCTGGCGGAGACTCAGCTGAGCTCAGAGAGGGATTTTGGACATTCACCACGGAGTAGTCCTGGCCAGAATTCCTCAGTCTCCATAGACGAGCCACTGAGCTCACACAATCTGAAGGTCACAGTGAGAGGGAAAAGGGAAGAAGAAAGCTGCCAGGTATCAAGCTGGGTTTTCAAAGAGCACTAATAAAGCTCTTTGAGCCATGAGGCTGAACAGAACTTGCATGCCTCACAAAGATAAAAGCCACAAAAGACCAGAGGCCTCAGGTCAGACTGGTGACTTTTTAGTACAAAATAGTGAGCTCAGCAGGTATCTGTGCTCCCAAGGGAGTGAAGCACTGGCAGGGAGATGGGGAAGAGGAGAGGGAAAGCAAAGGGGAGGGCCTGCAGCCCAAAAGCCCCAGAGGGCTCTCATCCAGGTCACAGCACCAACTGTAAGGAAAGTAAGAGAAAAGCAAAAGAGAACACTGGACTTGATTTCTAGACAGACTGTTTATTAAGAGGTACATCGAGGTGGCAGCAGCCTTCCTATGAGATGAAGACTGAAGCACTGAGTAAGGCTGGCGTTCCAGCTTATAAGGAGGATCCTAAGGCAAACAAACTGAATTAGTTGCAGGTCCAAGGCAAGTAGATAAGGCAGCAAAGTTCTTTGCTCAGAATAGGCTTTTAAGCAGAATAGTCTACGGAGGACTGGATGTCGCCATTCTTTATGGCCTTCTCATCTTAAGGTTAGCTATTAACTCTTTAATTCCCTCTATTTTTCAAGGAAGACTATTAACCCTTCAATCATGACCCTTAGTCATCCCAACAGATGGAACAAATGTTAACGGAGATTTGGAGCTGCTCCCAGAACCCTAAATTCTCTCCTAAAGTGATGAAAATGACCTTAAAAATAAATATAGTCACGTTTATAGTCAAATTTCGGCAATATACTTGATCTTAAGCACTCAGAAGAAGAACAGTGTAATAATAAACTAAAGTATTCCTTAAAGAGTTTAGGCAACACAGTGCAGGAAATTTCTCTTCTTGATTCCAAAGATCAAATGTTAAAAGGAGCGACTGTGGAAGAAAGCATGGTTTTAGATGTGCTCACAGTGACTCAGAGTGACACCTATGCTGTCATTAAGATTAAATGTTGTATAGAAATATTCCTGATAATTGTGCTAGTGTTTCATCTGCTTTACAAGATCTATATAAAAACAGTTTAAGACCATGTCAGAAACCACATTGCTATTTTGTGAATGGTTTCAGAAATGGATTTTTGGAACATCATGGTGAAAGAGAATTATGTCTGTCATTTCTGCTAATGTTAATTTTGTTTATTTTTGGACCTTGTGTCTTCAGCTGCTATTTTAACCTTATCTTCTCTCAGTCAGTCCACACTCATATGGTCCTGTGATAATATAAACTTCATCTACCTGGGCCTCAATTGTCCTCCCAAGGCCTTAAAATATACAAGAATGGAATTCTAAAGACCTCCAGTTTGCTTAGTGATCGTTTCTTCCTGACCCCTCTTGTGTTTATTTTTGATCTACAACATCTTTATCTGTCTATACCAATGCACTTTCAGGGACTTTCTATAGAGAGGCACCCAAACTGCCAAACCCAATGATCCTATTCAGCTCATAAAAGCCAGATAGATCATTGCCCTACTCTCTTAACAGGAGTTACTTCTTCGGGTTAGGGTGCTGAGGAAGTTTAAGCATGACCAGACCTCCAAAGTGAACAGTTTTCTCCTGGTTACAAGTAGGAAGAATCCTTGGGCCTTTCAAGGGAGAATCTGGCTTTTTTTTTTTTTTTCCTCTTATCTCCTTTATCCTAAAACCACACCACAGGAAGTAAACAGGTGCCTTTGTTCTTACCTCTTCCTTTCTGAGGAAAAAAAGAAATGTAAAAGGATTAGTTCCTTGATGACAGCCTAATGCCACCCAGAAACCTGGTGTTAGAAGTGAAATGACAAGTCCAGGCATGCATCCAGTGCACTGAGAGAAGATCCCAATCCAGATCAAAGTGTGCCTTCCCCAGTTTCTGAGACCCCCTCGCCTTCTCCTTGGGTAAGCTTTGCACTTGTTCCTTATCTAAGCTCTTTGTCTCCTAAGATATATTAAATTCTTTCTAAATCTATCCTATCATCTGAGAAATTCATTCATCAGATTCATAAGACAAAAGCCCAGGTGCCACTGACTCAGAGAGATTTGAATGACTGGTAATCTTCCAGAGCCCTATCTCTTGAGTTATCACCCACCATAGAGCTGAGATAAGGCTCTAATGCCCTCAAGGACAGCCCAAATTCCCACATTATTACCCAAAGATAAATAGGCTCCAGAGTACAAAAGGAACAGCAAAGATTAGAGCATCTCCATTTCCAACTATCAGACTCTTATCACTCCGTGTGTGTGTGTGTGTGTGTGTGTGTGTGTGTGTGTGTGTGTGTGTATGTGTTTGTGTATGTTAATGTGAATATTTCCTAGGAACACTGTTAAATCTCTCTCCCTTGTTCCTTCTGTTTAAGACATTAGCGACCTTGAAATGTGAGACACACTGAAACAGTGCAGAAGCTAGGCAGTTTCCTTTGCTAGGCAGTCAGAAAAAAGGGGACCTTGGGTGGGGGGAGCTATACTAACCTAAGAAGGCAAAGAGGCTGATCCCACTTCCTCCTTCAACTTCCTGGCCTAAGTGAATTTTCCCACCATTGTGCTGGTTTGGCAAGCTTTCTGGAACCTATGCAGTACTGATGCATCGTAAACTAACCAGTGCCTTTGTCTGTAAGCTGATAAATCATGGATTCTGGATGAGCAGACCACCCACATTTGATAAAATCCACTGGGGCAGTGGATTTTCCAGGTAGAAATGGCCTCCTCCCTGAGGATGTGTCATTTTCCCCTGAAGTAAAAATCACTCTCTTGTCTTCCAGACCTTCCTCATATTCACTGATTTTTTTTCTTTTTCCATTGTCATGAGAGTATCTTTTTTTTTAATATTTTTTTGAAATTTATTTATGTATTTATTTATTTATTTGAGAGTGACAGACACAGAGAGAAAGACAGATAGAGGGAGAGAGAGAGAATGGGCGCGCCAGGGCCTCCAGCCACTGCAAACGAACTCCAGACGCGTGCGCCCCCTTGTGCATCTGGCTAACGTGGGACCTGGGGAACTGAGCCTCGAACCGGGGTCCTTAGGCTTCACAGGCAAGCGCTTAACCGCTAAGCCATCTCTCCAGCCCGAGTGTATCTTTTTATTTGCCTACTTGTATAGTTTGTTTCAGCAGCTCCAATTCCAAATGGTCTCAGGAGCACGTGCTGCTGCTTACTGCCTCGCAGTATGTTTTTACTTCCAGTGCCACTTCTTGGGATGATATTGAGTCCATGTCTCTGCTAGACCCCTCCCAGGCCATGCATCTACCCTGATTCCCACTCTCAGAATCATGTGAAATGAACCAGGTCCTACCTGTAACATCCCTACCCTGGCTTACTATAGAATGACAGAGTTGAGAATGTTAGAACCAGAATGACTCCATTTTTGGAATCTGACTGACATGTCATTCTAACTCTGTTTCCCAAGAGTGTCCCAAGCATCTCTACAAATTATCTAGGCCACCCAACCCCATTATCAGTTTCCTGTAGTGGCCCAAGAACTTAGGCAAGATGGGGTGCTCTGAAACCAAGGAATTCCAATGACTAGCACAGCCCCATACACCCCAAGACCTAAAGCTCTCCCAACAGCTCCATCTTGGGTAACCACTATGTCTTGAGGCTTCTTGGTAGCCCTTCCCCCTGTTTTCTCCTTTTGCATATGCACAAACATGCTCATAGTGACCCCAGAGCTCCTCTTCCCAAACTGGGGGGAACAGATTAAGGTTTCATAGGAAGTGAAAGTATATACATTAGCTGCTTAATGTTACACAACCAGAACTGGCCAAGGACTGTTCACCCTGGAACAGGTTTAAATGCAGAGGAAATTCTTCTGGATGGTAGATAAAACCCAAACCTTACTATGTTGGTCTGACTGATCAGACAATGAATGAATTCTGCAAAAATAATGCACCTCTATTCTCCCTATGCTCCCCCACCCACTGACAGAAAATCACTTCTAATAATCTGCCTCTCACCTCCAATCCTTTTCACAGGGCCAACATTAAAACAAAACAAAAAAAAAAAAAAAAAAAAAAAAAAAAAACAGGTAACCATGTCAGAATGTTCCCAACTCAAATGAGACAAGACCACTCCCCTGACTTTGTCCCCTTGGTCAGAAGGAAGCAGTCCAGAGACTTGGTGATCCTATTCCTTTTACTTATCCTCAGGGACTAGAATATAAAGGTTAAGTTTGGGGATCCCAGTGAGCATTAAATGAGTCACAGAAGTTACTGGGACACACTGGCCCTGAAACAGAATTTAACACAGAGGAAATTTGTCTGGGTTGTAAAAAAAACTTTCTAAACCATAGCCTGATAAAGTCACCTGTTGCACAGGAACCATTGTCTCAGGCTGCACAGGAACGATTGCCCCAAACCATGCAAACAAGCCTATTATCAAGAATTAGTCAAGCTAGACCTAAGAGTCATACCTGGGAACACAAGTCAACAAAAGAAATAGTCCTTTTCAATTTTTGTTTGTTTGTTTTTTCTCCCATTCTCTGCCCTGCTTGCCCTTCCCTTAAATATTCAGCTTGACTGCATCTGTACATGGCAGCCTTAAACCCATGCAAGGAGCTTAGTGACATTCATTGTTCACCTGCTTGCTATCCAGTAAAGGACACCCTGCTGTGTAGGTCATATATTCTCTGCTTTAATTTCTATGTCACTCTAGTTGGTCTCAGTCCTGACTCTGGTCCAGCAGGAGCCAGGTAGTTTTTCTCCTAGTAGGTAGTTAGCTAGGAACTGGGCCACAGAAAATTGGATGCCACCTTGCCTACCCTGTCAGAACTTGAAGGCACATCTGAGCCAGTCTTAGCCAAGATGGCTGCAAGCAACAACCTCCTAACCCTCACTCAGAAACATTACCAGCTTCCTCTCTCTTTCTTAGTTTTAAGGGCTTTGACCTGCAGGCTGGCCCTTTCTGAATCAATGTTTCTTCTGGGCCTTCAAACAATCAGGTTTTTCCCCACAAACCTAAGTCTGATGATGAGTCTCACTCTAATTGCATGTGTGTCAGAATCAGAATATCTCCATTTTTGAACACTGATGACCACTTCACAATTGTAACCCTGTTTCTCAAGAGTGACGCAAACCACCCAGACCAATTATCTATCCCATTGACTGACCTAAATCTCCTGTCCGATTATCACTTCCCTGAAGTGGCTCAAGCCCTGGAGCACGGTGGACCACCCTGCCATCCAAGAGTTCCAATGACCCCAATTCTCCATAAGTGCACTGTAGTCACTAAGAAATATTGCTTCTAACCTGCCTGGTCAGAGCCCTTCTTGGGATTTCCCAAATAAAGCCTGTGTCAGCTGTTGAACCAAGTCTTCCCTCTCATTTTGTTTCATGCTTTTTTCCTAACAAGGATCCTCTCTTAACTTCTTAGGCCCTTATTTGCCCTTTCTTCCTTATGTGAAGGAGATCTTCTCAATCTCAGAGTTTAGGAGGCTTGGTATATCCTCTATACCCTCTCAAGTTCCCCCACATGTCAGGAGCACTTTGAACTTTTTTTCTGTCCTTTTCATGTTTTTCCCAGGCCCTTCATGTAGGCTCTCAAGTCACATGGATGTCTTTCCTCGGTTCCGTACTTCCCCCAATACCTATAATAATTTAATAATTATCCTTCTTGGTCTTATTTTATTCAATTCTATGATTAGAGTAGACATGGACCTAGGATGTAGGATTAAAGGGCATTCTTGAGCCCCTAGCACAGTATTATACATTGGCAGGGAAGGCCAAAATTCCTGTATCATCAGTGTGAGAGTTCTAATCTCACAGAACTCTCAAACCTACATCAACAAAATATACCTAAAATGACCTATATGAAACTTCAAACAAATACTTCTAGAGCCATGAAAAAATAAACTTTTAATTACTTTTTGCATAATTTCAGATCTATTAAAGGCTAAAAAAAAAAATGTTTAAGCACTATGAACTCCCTAGTAATTGTAACCTTATCATCTCTGTATTTTTTGCCAAAGACAATTTATGTAAGGTAATTGGGATATTCAACTAAATTGTTGAAATAAATTCACTTCTGTGATTGTGTCATCCAATGAAGAACGAAAGTTTTGTTTGTAAGCCCTGAGTAATATCAGGTTTGGAATAGAGGACTCTGAGATGGTCTTCTTGGGTCCCGTGTTTTGTTTAATGCCAGTGAGGCAGTAGCAAAATTTTAAGCAGTAGGGGAGTGAATGAAAGGGAACTATGTAACAATCTAAAAGGAAAAGGGCACATAGAATAAGGAGGAAGAAAGCTACAAGTTGGAGAGTAGAAGGTGGAAGAGGAAACACTGAACCTGGGACAGAGGACAGAAAGAGGAAGAGAGGGAGAGAGAGAGAAAGAGAGAGAGAAATGGGATGCATGTACCAGAGACAGAAGGTGAGGGAGAAATGGCATAAAGGTAGTTTTTATTTATTTATTTATTTACTTACTTACTCATTTACTTATTACAGATAAGCTAGAGAAGTGTCCAAAGAAGGAAACAAAAGATGCCGTCCTACCTGTCCTGTCAGAACTGGAATTCAGCGTCTCGTCTAGTCTCATCCATGAGGGCAGCAGCACTCCTTACTGCTTTCCCAATTTCAGCATACTAACCTAGGCTGCCCAGCCTTGCACAAATCCTTTGAGACCAGAGCAATAACACTCACCTGAGCTTATCAGTCACCCCAATAAGCTAGAAGTGAGGCTCATGAAGTTGGTTGCTCATTTCTCCTTGCCTGGACCTCAGAGTCCCTGGTCCAGTAAGGATTGGCCCCCTCCCAACAGCCTGGCTGGGGTGCTGGAATGGGGGGGGATCTTTTTCATTTTGTTACTCTCCTCTAAGCTAGGTGACCCTTACTAACTAATGTCTTAGCTTTTTGCTAATATAAAGGCAAAAGGCTTACATCCTTTTGCTCAACTTCACTTGTATGTTTCTTTAAGTTCTGGCCCTTTATCAATTTTCCTGAAAAGCCCCTTTTGCATGGTTCCAAGGTCCTGCCTCCATGTGGGCTGGGCATATATATCCATCCCAGCCTCCTTCCTGGATCCATAATCTCACCTAAAAAAAATCTAATGATTTAGCATTTATCCTTCTCAGTCTGTTTACTTCAATTCTTTGTTAAAAAAGGACAGGATCCAAAAATCTGGGGTTCATAAGCATTTCCTGAACTGTAAAACCCTGTATCACAGGGATTATATGCACCGTAAAGCAACAGAGCCAGGAAGACATAAAGAGCATGAGGGAGGGAGGGGTTTTTTTAAGCACTTTGAGATAAAAGGACTAACGGTGAGAGATTCTTCATTTTGCTACATGGGAAGGGCAACAGACTAGTTTGCATCAGCCAAGCTGGCTGTACCCCCTTTTGGTGGTTTGATTCAGGTATCCCTTATAAACTTAGGTATTCTAAATGCTAGGTTCCCAGTTGATGAAGATTTGGGAATTAATGCCTCCTAGAGACAGTATATTGTTGGGGCAGGCTTATGGGTATTATATATAGCTAGTTTCCCCTTGCCAATATTTGGCACACTCTCCTGTTGCTATTATTCACCTGATGTTGGTGAGGAGGTGATGTCCACTGTCTGCTCATGGCATCATTTTTCCCTGCCATCATGGAGTTTCCCCTCACGTCTATTAGCCAAAATAAACCTTTATTTATTTTTTTTTTTTCCTTCACATGCTGATCTTGGTTGGGTGTTTTCTGCCAGCAATGTGAACCTGACAGCAACAGAAAATTGGTGTTGAGAAGTGGTATCACTTTTGCTAGAAACTTGACTGTGGGGTTTTGGCCTTTTGGAATGGCTTTGCAAGAGGAATGTGGAAGGATTTGCAACCTTGACCTAAGAGATGTCTTGCGGTGCTGTAAGCACAGCTTGATGGACCATTCTGGTCAGAATTGAAAGACCTAAATGCAGTAAGAACAATGGACTGTGAGGTTCAGTTTATGAGACTGAGAACGAGCTTTTCCAGGACCGGGCTAGAAGCAGTTTGTGGGAGACACACACTGTCATGCCTGTGTCCTGAGAACTTGTGAAGGGTTGCTTTGCATAGAAACAGATTAATGTGAGCAGAAGGATATGGCACAGAAAAATGAAATCTTTAGGCCAAAACTACTGCCCATTCAGCTATAAGTGTATGAGAGATTACAACCATTGAGACTGGGCCATCTGACCTACATTGGGACAACAGAAAGAATGCAGAGTATTTTGAAGGGGCCCAAATGCTGAAGGAGTGTCCTGTTCTTCAAAGTCATTTTTATCCCCACCCCCACCCCTGGCCGCCCTGATTAACAAATTGGCACTCCATCTGGTATTATGTAGTATAAGAAATTCAGGAAAGATAGAGTCATTGAATTTGCAATATGATCTTGTATTTTGGAAATGGCCACAGACAGTGTGAAGCGTGTTGGCTGGATTGCATGCACAGAAACCCAATAGAGCTGTGAGGATGGACCATGGGTTGCAGTGGAGACCTAGTAGAGATACCTGGACCACGAGATAGCTGCTAAAGAAAGCTGCTGGTCCCGGATGAAGGTTTCAAGGACTGTGGGTAGCCTAGCTGGAGGGGTGGAATTGTGACTCCAGAGACTTGTTGCTGGTTAGAATTGACAGATTTGGAGACCTGTCGCTGGCTAGTTGTTAGACTTGGAGCTACAGTTTGATGCTTTTCCCTGGTTGTTTTAAATCTTTCATTGGTTGGATATTTCTTTGCTATACTCGGTGCCATCTTTTGCAATGTGAATGTTTATTCTGTTCCATTATGGGCTTTGTTGTTGCTGTTTGTTTGTTTGTTTGGTATTATGGCTTAGTTAAAAGATCTTGGACTATGAGAATGTTTGAATATCATTGGGATTGACAAAAACTATGGGGACTTTTAAGTTGGATGAATGCATTGCATTTCACATCATGTATGGTTATCAGTTTGTGGGGACCAGGGATGGAATGTGGTGGCTGGATTTTGGTTCCCCATAAGCTTAGGCATTCTGAATTCTAGGTACCTAGCTGTTGGAGATTTGGAGATTTGGGAATCAATGCCTCTTAGAGGCAGTGTATTGTGGGGGCAGGCTTATGGGTATTATAGCCAGTTTCCCCTTGCCAGTGTTTGGCACACTCTCCTGTTGCTATTGTCCACCTGATGTTGGAAAGGAGGTGATGTCCACCCTCTTCTCATGCTGACATTTTTCCCCGGCCATTATGGAACTTCCTCTTGAGTCTATAAGCCAAAACAACCGCCCCCCAAAACTGCTCTTGTTTTTTTTTGTTTTTTGTTTTTCAGTCACGTTCACATTGTTGGCCTCAACACCCCTGCCAAACTCTTCTGGAAAAATGAGATAGTTGATAGCAGAGAGGAAGCTTCCCATCAGGGGCTGAAAAGCTAGTCAAATTACTATAATAGTTGATAGGGATTCTAAGATAACAGACCTACTCTGAACAAACATGGAAGGGGGGAAAAAATCAACTCTTTTTGAAGTTTCAATTGCAACAACATTAGGTAGAGCCAGAGCCCTAGACCTAGTTAGATATGGCTACTTTGGAAGAGTAGATAAGGGAATGAGAGAAGGAAGTTCTATTTTAATAAGCAATAACTTTGTTTATTTATTTACTTATGTGAGAGAGGGGAGGAGATGGAGGGATGGAGAGAGGGAAGAAGAGAGAGGGAGAGAGGAATGGAGAGAGAGAGAAAGAAAGAACAGAGAGATATGTATGTGCCAGGATCCCTTGCCACTGCAGATGCATGTGACACTGTGCATCTGGCTTTAAGTGGTTCTTGGAGAATCAAACCCAGACCTGCAGGCTTGACAAGCAAGTACCTTTCTTTAATCACTGAGCCATCTCCCCAGCCAGTAATTCTTTTACCTCTACAACCTCTGCTTGTTGTTTATATCCTCAAATGTTTCAACTTTGATGATTTAGGGGAGGAAATTACTGATGTCAGAATTAAAATGTCTGTCTATAAATTCAAACCCCTGGTAAAACGGTCCTTGAGACCCAAAGAAATTCAATCTATTTGGGAAAATGCCTTTGTCAGGCACTAGCTTTCAGTTTTCCATTTAGCTTGGTTTTACTGATTAATATGAGTTGTTTATGTCATAATTAAAAGATTTTAAGCAGCTGCATGACTTTTGTCTTTCTGTGCTTAGAAAGGATTGTTTTCTATAAATATGTAAACTTAATGAATGAAATAAATGAGCTTTATGTGCAGCCAAGGTCTATTAGCTCCTTGGGGACAGGAATTTAACAAATAAAAACCAGAGAGGGAAATAAACAAACTGCCTCCCTGGAGACTGGATGCCTCCATTGCTGCAAGGACTTCCTCCAGGGGGCCCATCTGTGCTATAAAGGAGGGGTGAAGGGCCCTTCCTGAAGGGAGTAGGAATTTCTTCATAGCGAAGCTGTTTGCTCTCTATCAGTAAGAAGAGAAAGAACCAACAGCATAACTGTTGTCTCAACAGATCCTATAACTTCTTGTATAACTACAAAATCACCTCTAGAACTGAGAGCACAGCTCACCTACTGAAAATGTGCACATAAGGTGGCTCCTAAACAACAGGCCGGCCTTGTATTCACGTGCAGTTCAAGGTCAGTGGCTTTTCTGAGCACCATCCTCCTCTGGTTTATACCAGATTATCCTTCAACTTCTGTCCACCTTCACACATGACCTCACCCATCCACCCCTCCACCCATATCCCTAAGAAATCAAGTACAAGCACCTTGCTCCTCCAGAAAATGCCCCTGTATTCTCTTATAATTGTATCTCACTAGAATTCTAGGAAGGCCTTAAACTGAGCCAACAGTGACACACATGGAGCCTGTTTGCGCCAGGGTGGCCCTCAAGCAAGACATGAAAAAATGCTAAGAATGACTTCCTAGATGTATAGCTAAATTATGGATTCAACCCCATGGAAAAATAATGTCCTTGGAGACTCAGGCTTCTCACCTCTCAAGTGAATAATATGTAGTAAAGGATTTCTAAGTTTTTTTTAGTATAAATAACACATCTTACTTTCTATTAATGTGTTAGGGACTGTTTAGAGCTTATTTTGTTTTTGTTTTTGCTCTTTATATGAAAATGTGTGGTATCTTTGAGATAGATATTTGCTCTCTTGGCTCTTGGTAAGTTTTTAATTAGAATTTAGGGTGTGACATGGTTATGGTTATGGAAGCTTCCACTGAGCCTTTGGTCTCCAAGTTCTTATCTTAGAAAGTGGAAGAATGAGGGCTGGAGGGATGGCAAGAATAAAACCCATAGGCCACAGAGCAGGACATTCAGAAAGATTTTGTTGCAGAACTTAAGATTATGAGAAGGAAAGAAGGGCTGGACAGATTTCTTAGTGGTTAAGATACTTGCCTGCAAAGCCAAAGGGTCCAGGTTCAATTCCCCTGGACCTAGATAAGCTAGGTGCAAAAGGTGATACATCTATCTGCAGTTAGTCTACAGCAGCTAAAGGTCCTCACATACCTATTTGCTCTCTCTATCTGCCTCTTCCTCTCTATCTCAAATAAATAAATATTTAAAAAAAAAAAAAAAAGAAGAGGAAAGAAGTTAAACCTCTTGTAAAGCAGGAATGTTTCCCAGGAATTGGGAGGGTAATGCCTGATGAGGCCTTTAATGAGAATTTACCGAATGGAGGGGCAAAAGGATAAGCTTGTCAGTCCAGTTCCAAAGCGAGTTTCTAGGAACTTTAAAATCTTATTTACATCTTCCTGATGGGTTTCTAGGAAAAAGAAACTCCTTTAAGAAGAGATCAGGAAAAGCAGATCCCATACTGAAGGATAAATAGGAGAAAAGCTAGTTGCCTTCAGGCATTTAGTTAGGCACAGAATCTCAAAAGAAATGTCATTGTGTCCATCTTGGCAAAACTGAGACTTAGGTCTAATCCTGACTATCAAATATGGCACATCTGGCAGAAAATTCCAGCTTCTTCTTCAGCTTGGCCTCCCTAGGTCAGCCCTCTGAGTCCATGAACCAATCTGATTTTGCCTCTCTGTGTCAGTCCCTTGAGTCCAAACCAATCAGGTGCTTACATACCTGGCTGATGACAGCTTATCCTGCTTGTAAGCCTGATCCAGGTAAAGGAGGTTACCCACATATCCCAGCTTCTTTTTTTCCCAGTGCTCTCTGCCCTGTGATCTCTATCTGGAGGCATATAAGTCTGGTTTTTCCTTGTCCTGCCTGGCCAGGAAGGGGAGCACACTGTTACTTGGCCTGGGTATTTTTGTTCTGGCCTTCTATCTGCCTTATGCTCTGGAGTAACTTCTCATTTTAGTCATGGATATGACTTTCCCCTAATCCTTGAGTCTACCACATGTGTATTTACTTCACACTTTAGATCTATCACACAGGAATTCCCCCTAAACTCTGGGTCTGCTACCTGTGTAATTTATCTAAAGTTGGGACAATCATGGGTATACCTCCCTTCCCTACCCATTTCTCATCTTAATTTCATGGTCTTGGCTTTGGTACCCTGTGATCTATGCCTAGATACAAACTCTCTCACTCTTCTCGTACTTTTGCCCTGTGACATAGCCTGAACATCCACATGATTCTGTCCCTTCTAATAGCATAGTTGGAACTGGCCTGGCTGGGAAGGGAGTAAATACTTACCTTGGCTTGGGGATTTTTCTTCTTGCCTTCTATCTGTGTCATGCTTCGAGTATGTGGTGGTTTGAATAGATGGCCCCCAAAATATTCAGTTTTTTATTTCTTTGTAGTTTGCATCTGCAGCCACCTGGGTGGAGGCAGTGTCACTGGGTGGATCTTAAGGTGTGGTGGTGGGTTTCAGATTTCACTCTAAAGATATGCAAAGTGTGCCTAGCTGGAGTTCCTGAAGTGTGCTGTTGGCTTTTGGCTTGTGCTTCTCTCTCTCTGCTTGGTCCTGTGAAGGCAGGCCAGCTTCTTCTGCCCTTATGGAACATCCCCTGGATCTGTAAGCTTCAATAAATATCCCTTCCTCCATAACTGTGCCTGGTCTGGAAGTTCACCTCAGTGAACCTGAAGCTATCTACCACAGAGTACATACTCTCAATTTGATTATATGTAAAATTTATCTTTCATCTCTGAGTCCTTCAGTATTTCATAATCCTCTCTGGTCTGTTACTTGAAGGGGCTTCTAGTGCTTGGCCTACCAAATGTGTGTGGAACTATCCCAGTCTTTTCCTAGATACCAATTTCCCCTAAATAAACATCATATGATTTCTCCCTAAGTAAACTCAGTAATTCATAATTTAGCCTTCTTAAGTCCATTTTGTCAATTCTTTGTTAAAATAGGATAAGGACCCAAAATTAGGGTTCACAAGTTTAGGGGACCCCTCTTGAATCCCTAAATCCTGCATTGATATCACATGTTCAGGAATCTTATAATCTTATTGACAGTTTTATGGCAGGTTCATAGGGGAAAATTCATAAGGAAAAAACAAGATCCTCTCTTATATGCTTATAGACATTTCCTTCTTTTTGCCAATTTCTATCTCATCCTCTCTTGTAGTAGTTTTTATATAGAAATTTTAGGGTTGCTTGCTAATATACCAACACAGCAATAAATTTGGTATATCCCTGGATTCTTGTCTTATAACTTCAAATCAAAATCTATAGACAAGCAGGTCAAGTTTAGAGAGACATTATTAGATTTACAGAAGGAAAGAGAAATATAGAGGACTCCTGCCCTGCTGTAGCTTTCTCTGTGACTCAAATTGGGGTCATTTCTAGGTTTTGAATGGTGGCAGAGATAATCAACCATGATGCTAAGTTTAAGGGCTGAGCTTAATCAACCACAACAGCAGTATCATTTTTTAACTTTCTAGGAATCTTAATTCTAAGAAAGGAAAAACACCTTTCCAGGGAGAGACATGGGTTGTTTATAGATAAACAGATCTAGGGAACTCCTTTAGGCAGGAGATAAGGAAAAACATGGTGATCTCTCTCTGATCTATAACAAAGTGGAGACTGCTCAAGCACATTTCTGCCGTTTTATTTCTGGGGCCCAGTCATCCTAAACTGGATGTTTGACGGTGGAATGTCACCTATAGCCTCATATATTTTAAGCACTCAATCCCCAGCAGGTGACAGTTTGAGAGGTGGAGTCTTGCTGGAGGACTTGTGTTTCAGGGCAGGGCTTAGATGTGTTATAGCTCAGCTTCCTCCTTGCAAGAGTTCGGCTCACTCTCTCACTGCTTTTTTTCAGCTCCTATGGGAGGATAAGATGCCCTGCCTTGGCTGTACTGAAACTTCCCCTCATGACTGTAAGCCAAAGTAAACCCTTTTCTCCATCAACTTCTTCAGGTTAGGTGGTTTTTCTAGCAACTCAAAATTAACTGCTATAGAAATTGGTACCCAAAGTGGGGTTATTTAATACATCTCCTGGTACCTATATGCAGCTATTGATCTTCAATATGGTTTCTCCTCTATACCTGTCCATAAGTCACACTAGAAAAAATGTGATTTCAGCTGGCAAGGCCATCAATACAGCTTTACTATTTTATCCCTCATATAACCTTCCAGTCCTATGCTGTAGTGTAGTGCAGAGGAATGTTGAGCACCTATCACTTCTATAAGGGATTGATGCAAGATTTGGGGGGTTTGAAAGGAGTCTCTCAGACTTGATAGCCCAATTTTTTGGTTCTTATCTTATTTTAACAAATAATTGATAAAAATGGATTTGAGAAGGATAAATTATGAATTATTGAGTCTATTTGGGGAGAAGTCATAAATTGTGATGTTTATTTAGGGAAATTTGGATCTAATAAAAGACTGGAGCAGATTCACACAGACATGGTAGAGAGGATCAGGAAGCCCATGCAGAAACATTCAGAAGATATCTGCACTCATGTGGGAGGCATAGCATCTGTCCTAAGCCTCCATAAGGAAGAAAGTTGAGAGATTCAGTGGTGATATCTTAAGGAGAAATAGTATAGGGAAAATAGCAAAGCAGAGACTGGGAAATTCAGATTAGTGATAAGAAATAAAGGAACTTGAGTGTTATTATATCCATGGAGACCTTGAGTTTAATGAAGTTTCACAAGCAGCAGGCCCAGAGTTTAGAGAAAATGCCCACATGGTTGGTCCAGAACTTAGAGGGAGTACACATATGGTAGCCTAAGAGGTCAAAGATGAATCAGTTATATATATAATCAAAGTGAGAGTTTACCCCAAAACATGCCACAGATGGAAGACAAAAAGAGAAATGCCTAGGCCACGGGGGAGCCTTCTCTCCAGTCTCAGCAAAGTTGAGGGGAAGAGAGGTCAACTTAAATGTGTCCAGATGGATGAGATCACAGGTCAGAGAGAACAGAGTTGAGCATCAACAAGACTGCATCATCAATTAAAAATGGAAGTTTATCAGGCATGGTGGTGCACACCTTTGATCTCAGCACTGAGGAAGCAGAGGTTCACTGTGAGTGTGAGGCCAGCCTGAGACTACATAGATAATTCCATATAAGCCTAGGTTAAATCAAGCCTCTACCTTCAAAAACAAAACAAAACAAAACAAAAAAGGATTTTTTTTTTTTTTATCAGACTCAGGTATATAAGGGGAAAATCTGATTGGTTCATGGATTCAAAGAGCTGACCAAGAGGGCCCAAGATCTGATTGGTTCATGGACTCTTGGGGTTGACTCATAGAGGCTGAGCTAAGGAAGAAGCAGAAAGACCTTGCTGGGTGTTTCACAGGCAGCTATCTTAAATATATATATATATTTTTAAATATTTTTTGTTCATTTTTATTTATTTATTTAAGAGTGACAGAGAGAGAGAGAGAGAGAAAGAGGCAGATAGCAAGAGAGAGAATGGGCCCACCAGGGCCTCCAGCCACTGCAAACGAACTCCAGGTGTGTTCGCCCCCTTGTGCACCTGGCTATCGTGGGTCCTGGAGAATCAAGCCTCGAACCAGGGTCATTAGGCTTCACAGGCAAGTGCTTAACTGCTAAGCCATCTCTCCAGCCCAGACAGCTATCTTGTATAATATAGGATCAGACACACGCAAATTTCAGATTTGCCAGGATGGACAGAATGGTATCTTTCCCGCTCCCTCTTTAGAACAGAAGCCCTAACTAACTCTGCATTACAAAAAAAAAAAAAAAAAAAAAAAACACCTACCTTTCTCCTGTCTCCTTCAGTATCACTTTGGTCCATTATATTGATGATATCATGCGTATTGATTCAGTGAACATCCACTCTGGAGTAATCAGAGATATTGATCAGGAAATGGGAAATAAACTCAAGCAAAATTCAAGGGCCTTTTATCTCAATATAACTTCTAGGAGTTCACTGGTGTGAGGTATACCAAGATATTCCTTCTAAGGTATTGCATTGGCTTCTCCTACCAGGAAGAAAGAAGCACAATGATTAGTGAGCCTATTTGGATTTTGGAGACATCCCATTCCTCACTTGGGTGTATTACTCTAGCTCATATGCCAAGTGACTTTGAAAGCTGCTAGTTTTCAGTGGGCCCCAGACAAAGAGAAGGCTCATCAACAGGTCCAGGCTGCTCTGCCACATGGGCTGTATTATCTAGCAGATCCAATTGTATTTGAGGTGTCAGGGGCAAACCTGATTATATTGAAGCTTTTTCTAGACCCCATAGGTGAATCACAATGGAAGCCATTGGATTTTTAGAGCAAAGACCTGCTACCAGATGCATATAGTCATGCCCTCTTTGAGATACAGCTCTTGGCCTGCTAATTGGGCCTTTGTGAAAACTGAACAAGGACAATGGATAATGAAATTACCATGAACATAAGCTTTCCATTGTGAACTAGCTGTTATCTGACCCACCAAGCCAAAAGTTTGAATGTAGGTAACATCAATCAATCAGCAAATTGAATCAGATATATATGATTAAGCTTGAGCAGGTTCTGAAGGCACAAGTTACATGAAGAAGTGGTCCAAATGCCTATGGCTGTTATTACTGTTGCAATGCCCTTTGTCCACAAGCATGCACCTATGACTTCATGAAGTATAGCTTATGATTAATTGCCTGAAGAAGAAAAGACTAGGGCATGATTTACAGATGGCTTAGCATTTTAGGCAGGCATGTCTCAGAAGTGGATAGCTGCAATATTATCACCCCTTTCTAGAACAACCTTGAAGGACTGTGGTGAATGGAAATCTTCACAATGGGTTCATCAGTGCACATAGTTAAACATTTTACTTGTAAGGAAAAACAACCAGATGTGTGGTTATATACTGATTCATGGGCTGTGACCAATAGTTTAGCCAGATGGTCCAAGCCTCAGAAGGATCATGATTGGCAAGTTGATAGGAAAGACATTTCATATGTGGGCAGATTTTTCCAAATGAAAAAAAAAATGTAAAAATACTTGTGTCCCATTTAAATGTTCATCAAAAGGTGACCTCATCAGAGGATGACTTTAACAATCAGGTAGATAAGCTGATCCATTCTGTGGATAGCAGTCAACCTCTTTCTTCAACCATCCCTGTCATTGCCCAATAAGACCATGAACAAAATGGCCATGGTGGCAGGGATGCAGGTTATGCATGGACTGAACAACACTGACTTGACTTCTATTAAGGCTGACCTGGCTACAGCTGCTGCTGAGTGCCAAGTCTTCCAGCAGCAGAAACCACCACTGAGCCCCTAATTTGGTACCATTCCATGGGAGACCAGCTAGCAACCTGTTGGCTGGTTGACTATACTGGATTACTTCCATTGTGGAAAGGGGTATGTTTTTCTTTCTTGAAATAGATACTTATTTTGGGTATGACTAGTGGGTCATTATTTGAATCCCAGAGATTCTGTCACAGATTTCAGATGCCAAACATAGAGCTACAGAATTTAATATTTGCTCTAATTTGCTATCTTGCATTTGTCCAATTTTTCCTTCCTATTCCTTCTTTTAGCAGTATGAATGTTTAATCAGTACTTTGTATGTATTTTATTTGTGTTTTATTTTACACACTTGCAGATAGAATATTTCAGACTTTGGATTTTTGAGGTGCTGGGATTGATAGAAAAATAAGTATGGGGGGAGCTGGAGAGATAGTTTTGAGGTGAAGATATTTGCTTGCAAAGCCTAAGGACCCAAGTTCAACTCTCTAGATCCCATGTAAGCCAGATGCACAAAAGTGAGGAAGGTGTAAGGTCGTATATGTCCACGTAAGTGTCTAGTGTTTTATTGCAGTGGCTGAGACCCCCTGGCACACCAATTCTCTCTCCCTTTAGCTATCTCTCTAAATTTTTTTTTTAAATAGAAAAAGAGTATGGGAGTTTTAAAATTAGACTCTATAGCATCCAGGTTAGGAATGTGGTGTTTTGATTAGATTAAGGAGAATTCTAAAGCCGTGGCAACCAAGTAAGAGGGACTCGGATAACTTTGTCAAGCAACAGCATTGCACTACTTTACAAAGCAGATTATTCAGGCTGAAAGCTAATGCATTTAAGAATTCTCTAGAAAGCCAGGCATGGTGGTGCACGCCTTTAATCCCAGCACTTGGGAGGCAGAGGTACGAGGATCACCAAGAGTTCACAGCCAGCCTGAGACTACATGGTGAATTCCAGGTCTGGGGGCTAGAGTGAGACCCTACCTTGAAAAAATAAATTCTCTGGGGAATTTCAATATATTGGAAATTTAGAGTATTAAAAATTTAACAGGATATATTCACATAATAAATGTGGCCTCAAATGTCTACTTAATGTCTATTTTCTTTGGCATTTAAAGCAGGAATGACTCATTATTATATTAATTCACTTTCTGTATTCTACAAACTAATTAAAATCCATCCATAACCTCTGAGTGAGTCACTCTTTCAAACTAGATATAGAAACATTCATTGAAAAAGATAGTCATCCAAATGCTATTTTATAATGAAACAATGAATATTTAAATTTAAATGATAAGAGATACACACACACATATGTATGTATGTATGCATATATATATATATATATATATATATATATATATATATATATATATATATGTTCTTGATGATTATAATGGTTAATCTTCTTGTCAACTTGAATGGATTTCAAATCACCTTGATCTTGTGACGTCCCTCTGGGTGTATCTCTGAAGGTATTTCAAAGAAGATAAATGGGGATCAAAACCAACCATCAATGTAGGTTATACCATCCATCAGCTGGCAAGTTGGATGGAATGAAAGAAGAGGTGAACTAAGCACTGCCAGTCATGACTGTGTCTCTGCTACTTGTTACACTGAGATGTAAGCAAACTTTGAGGGTACAACCTGTCTCCATGCCTTTCTTACCAGGATGCTGTGTATCCCTTCAAACCATGAGGTAGAATAAATCTTTACCCCATACATTGCTTCTTGTCAGTTATTTGGTTACAGCAACTCAAAAAGTAACTAATATAATGGTGCCCCATAGTTTTTATTGTATGCATTTATCCTCTTCTGTTATGAGTTTGTCAGGTGCAGAAAGTGAATTCTGTTTCTTAGCATCCCTCCATGATTGAAAGGAAAAGGATCCCAACAGACAGCAAGTCCCTTGGGAACTGTATCATATGAGCTGTGCCAACAGGACAGGTTTAAGGGCACTGGTGTCTAAAGGTAACAAGTCACAATGCAGAACTGAAGACAGCCATGTAGCCAGAGGCCATCCCCTCTTTCCCAATATCATATACGAAGACTGTCATACGTTCCAAGCCTGGGAGAGCAGTAACACGTCCCTGAGTGACACATATACACAAGGGAAGCTATGAGGAAAGGTCCTCTCATAGCCGCTCTTGCCTTCCTGGAACAGGTAGGGAGGGAGTTAGCACACCGTATTGGTTTCTAGGCATTCTTTAACATAGAGCCAAAGGCCCTTAAACTTAACAGAGAGAAAAGAGCCTTAAATTCAACTAGAATTAAGTCTGAGACCACCACCTACCTTCATTGTGATTTGTCCCTCCAAGAATATTCAACTAAGTCAATCCCCTTTTCATCACTTTATTTAGGAGACCAGCTCACGTACACGCTCACCAACAATAGCACACCCACAGCAGCAGCACAGGAAAGTCTTAGCCCTCTCCCCTCAGCCGTATCTTGGTTTGAATTTGTCAGTTAAACACATGCTCTTCCTTTTCCACCTACTTTCTATTCCAGTGAAAAATCTACACTCAGCCGTGGCAGCCAGAATGATACACCTTCTCTTATCTGGTCCCAATGTTGGGACAATTTGCTTTTATCAAATGTGGTAGGATAATCCATGTGTCTCCATGTCTTCCACCCAGACACCTGGACACACATTTCCAGACACATGCCAGTCTGCTGACCAATATGGGAGGTCTACACGGAGTCTCCTCCACAGGGTGATGATCACCTGACTGCTCAAGTTTTCCTTTCCAGCAGCCATGAGGACAGTGCTCCCTTTTGCCTACTCAAAGGCTTGCTGGGGCTCCTGGGGGACTGTGTACCAGGTGTGGTCTCTGCCAGGAAAGGAAAGATCCAGCCCAGCAGCTACCGTACATTCCATGGTGTCTGACTAGAGCTGGAAGGGAGGTCTCTCCCTATACATAGCTTGCATCTTCTTCTCACTTATAATTTTTCTTACCACTCATAAGCAAAGTTCTGAGTTGCTACATACATCTCCACTTATGTCCAAGGTTGTAAACTCAGACATGACATGTTTTGTCCAGGGCTCTGTCTTTTGGTATTGCTTCTCCCAAACCCAGCACTCATTTCCCAGACCTTGCTTAAGCTGTCCTGTCACATCTCCTGGGCAAGTCATCTGAGGTAGAATATGAACTTATGAATATTTCTTCCTTTCTCTCCAAATGACATGTGTTTTTCACGGGAGAGGAATGCAATTTGAGAGATAAGATTTCTGTTTCCAATTTTCTCACTAAACTGAGCCTTAGTGAGGCAGCCATTTTATGATTTTAAATGTCAAGCTCTCTCTGCTCCATCCTAAGAGGAAATATAGCAAATACTTTGTAACACTATAACTAAGCTCAAATCTCCACAGCAACCCTAAGAAACACTGATGTAAATTAGCAGCAAGGTAGCTTTTTGTGTGTGTGTTAGTTAGCTACAGACTGACCCATGGAAACATGGATGCAACCTTGCCTGCTCTGGCAAGATTAGAACCTATATCTGATCCAGTCTCATTAAGATGGCTACAAGCATCAACTCTAGAATCAGCTTCCTGCTTCTTCCCAAACTTTTCCAGGGCTTAGCACCTGTGGGCTAGCCTTTCCTGAGTTAGACTCTTTTTTAAAATTTTTAGTTATTTATTTGAGAGCAAGCGGCAGAGAAAGAGGTAGAGAGAGAGAGAAAGATAGAGAGAGAGAATGGGCATGCTAGGGCCTCCAGCCACTCCAAAAGAACTCCAGATGTGTGTACCCTTTGTTCATCTGTCTAACGTGGGTCCTCGGGAGTCGTGCCTTGAACCGGGGTCCTTAGGCTTCACAGGCAAGCACTTAACCGCTAAGCCATATCTCCAGCCCTGAGTTAGACTCTTGAGCCCACCAGCCAATCAGGTCCCTCTTTACACACCTGAGTCTGATGATGAGGCTCATTATAAATAGATGATTCTAATTCATTCAAATAAATGGGCCTGAGACATTGTGGGAGCCCCTTATCTTTCTTTGTTCTTTACCCTTAATCTCCCATCTCCTTCTGCTACCCTAGCCCTCTACATGAGGAGAACTTCTTAGTCTCCCTTCCCTATTCTCAGCCAGTCTGGAGAGAGAACATCGCTTTTGACTTGGGATTTCCTGCTTTGTTTTTCCTCTTAACTCACCGTAAAACAAACCTTATAATTCATAGTTTGCCCTTCTCTGAGATCATGTTTTCAATTCTTTCATATCTTGGATAAGGACCCAAAGTTGGGGTTCATGATCTTGAGGGGTCCCCTGTATCTTTGTGGATAACTAATCCCTCCCAGGAATCCAAACCTGTATCTATACTATTACCATTTTATAGTGACATATAGAGAGGTTAAGTAAAACACTTGTTTGCAAAAGGTAATTTCAAGAGAATTAGAAATATAAGCCACCAAATAAGGAAAAGCAGATTCTTGCTTCAAAAAAGGAAACACAGGGAGAGCTTTAGAAGTCCACAGAGGAAATTGATGGATACTCAAAAGTCCCAAAACAAAGACTAGCAACACACCAGGAAGGAGAAAGCCAACCACCGCTTCAGCCACACAGCTGCCTGCAGTGGGAAGGGGAAGTAGAAACCACTTGCAAAAGGTGAGCGGGGAAGAGACTGGCATTCCTAACTTCAAGACAAGCCCACAGCTGCCAAGCCTTTGACCCACTTGTGAGTTTTGGTGAGATAGTGATTCCTACAGCAACAGCCCAGTGGTGTGGAGAAATCCTGTCTTACCACTCTTTGTGACACAAAAGACAGTGCCCAGGTGCCACTTTGAGACAGACCTGTTGTTTAAAGCTGAGCCACACTGGGGGCCCTGAGAACAGAGACCAGCCACAGTTCAGGGAGAGCTTCATTTGTTTGGCCTGCATGGTGCTTGATGAAGAAAAGCCCTCAGAGGCAGCTATGGTGACCAGGAAGACCGGATTCTGACCAGACAAAGGAAACAAACAGCCCAACAATACAAAAAAGTGTGTGTGTGTGTGTGTGTGTGTGTGTGTGTGTAAACGCATATGCATATGTGTGTGAACATATAATATATGGAATATTACTCAGACCTCAAAGGCGATGAAATTTTAGCAATGCTGCTGCATGGATAAATCTTGAAGGCATTACACTAAGTGAAATAATAATTAATGATCAATAAATAATCCCACTACACACCACAAAAGGAAAAGTGTGGAAAAAGTGCTGTCCCTGGGGGCAGACCCTGGGGGTCCAGCCCAAAGGTGTGTTTGAGGGCAGATCTGAATTCCAGCCCAAAGATGTGCAGAGAAGTTTGAGGACCTTGCTGCCATTCCTACTTGCTGCTTTTGGTGTTCCCTTGGTGGTGATGATTTCTCTCCCTCTCTCTCTTTCTCTTTTTTTTATCTCTCTCTTTCTATCTATTTTCTTGGATTTATGGATGGTAGCCAGCTTCTTCCACCATTGATGGAACCCTGGATCTGTAAGCCTGAAATAAACCCTTTCTTCCAATAACATGGTGTCTGTGTTGAGTATTCATCCCAGCAATGTAAATTACAACAAGTTTTATATGAGTCCACTTGTAAGAGGTTCTAGATTAGTCAAAGTCATTGAGCAGAAGGTAAAATGTTGGTTTTCAGAGCAGGCAGGGCAGAATAGGGAGCTATAGTGTAATGAGGGCAGAGTTTCAACTGGGGAAAGTGTGAAAGTTCTGGAGGTGAATAATATTGATGGCTGCACAGTAATGGGAATGTATTAATGCCACACAACTGGACACTTTAAAACTGCCACAGTGGTAGGCTGGAGATGGCTCAGTGTTTAAGGTGCTTTCCTGAAAAGCCTAATGACCCAGACTCGATTCCCCAGTACACATGTAAAGTCAGATATCAGAGTTAGTTTTCAGTAACTAGAGGCCCTGGCATGATCATTTTCTTTCTCTCTCTTCCGGTCTCTCTCTCTCTCTCTCTGAAATAAATAAATAAACTGATATAATGGTAAAATTTGTTACATATTTTATATGATAATTTTAAAAATAAGGAAAAAGAATAATACAGAGTAACTGCTATATAAATGCTATATTTTTGTTTATAACCCAATGTGGGGATATGTTTTGTTTTGTCATTTTTATCTCAAAAATGCTAAAACAGGCCAAGGAAATGGATCAGTAAAGGTACTTGCTTGCAAAGCCTGGTGACCTGGGCTCAAATTCCCAGTATTCATGCAAAGCCAGATGCACAACGTGGCTCATGCACCTGGAGTTCATTTGCAGTGGCAAAAATCCCTGGTTTGCCTATTTCCTCCTCCTCTCTCTCTCTCTCTTTCTCTCTCTATGTTTTTCTCATTCTATTTCTCTCTCTCTGCTGAAAATAAACAAATGAAACATTTTTAAATGCCTATATTTAATTTGATCCATATGAATTTAGTTGTAGCAAAAATCTTTGCTTCCAGAATGGGGTATTGACGAGGTAACTACTGTACTTATAAGATGACTTTTTACTTTGTTTTGACTTTGGCTAGTTCAGTAATTGCTTAACTTCCTTGCCTGTAAGTGGACGCCTATACCAGTGGTCTTACTTGAATGCTATGTTTTAAACATAGAATAATGTAACAGGGTAATTAGTGTAAAAAACTACCCCATCAATCAAACAGCCTGACTGGTACATGGCTCTGTGTGTGCAGGGAAGCAGAAAGCTGGAAAAGGCTCAGATTTCAGAGTTTTGGAACAACTTTTAACTAAATTATTTCACATGTAGACTGTATGGCATGTATTTCTCACCATTCTGAAAGCTCGAAGTCCAAGTCTAGGGTTCTAAGTCAAGTTCTTCTGGAGTACAGTCTGTCATCCTCTTGGCTTATCCCTGTGTGGCAGAAAGAGACAGCCAGTCTCTGGAAAGTTCTTTTGTCATAGTACTAATCCCATTCCTGAGGGTTCCCAGAACAAGAAAGACAACTTTGTGCACTTAGCAACCCTGTAGCACAGAACAACCAATCAGAACATATGTTACCATATAGGGGAGATAAAGGGACTGAAATGTAAAGGGAAATTAACAAAGGGTATATAAGGTAACGCCCCACTACTCTCATAGTTCAGCCTTGGATATGAATCTGCTGAGCCTCTGCCAGCACAAATAAATGCTGCTTCCTTTTTAAAGTCTTGGTGTCCAGCTTTTCTGTTTCAAAATCCCACTATGCACTGTCATGCCCTAATCACTTCTCAAAGGCTCTACCTGCTAAAACCATCTTCAAGGGGGTTAACTTTTTGACATATGGAATTGGGAAGGGTCAACATACTGATTTAATGAGAGAAGTAATTGATAAAGCTAGTCAAAACATTTTTTTTTAAAAAAGGGTGGGGGGAGAACCAGTTAAGTATGATATTGAAGAAAAAACTTTCATAAAACTACACAGTGACTGTTGTGTCACTCTTGTTATTCTATGTCTGTTTCTAGTCACCCCAGGTAAAGAAGGCACCAAAAGACCAAAGTTATAATTCTATCCCCATTCTGCTTGGTGAGCCAATAAATTTATTGGGGTCACTTATAGGAGCATGGGAGACTCTTGAGTAGCTGCTACTGAAAGCCACCCCCGCATGAATGGCAGTTTGTGAAAGTCGTATCACAGGAGTCCTTGCACAACATTCAGGCAGCTCCACCAATGAAGAGTCTCCTCTCCCCAGAAGTTGTTTACTGTTTATATAACCTCAAGGAGAGGCCTTGTGAGCCATGAAAGTTTATAAGGAGCTACATGAATCTCCAGAGTCAGGAGGGAATGTTTCAATTTGGGAAGTATAATTACACAACACTAAGGATGGACTATACAAAATGAAGGTATCATTAAAAAACATGGGATTCTTTGTTCATAAGGGATCAAAATTTCCATTCAGTACACTGAAATATAAAGTATCTTTCATTTTTTTCTTATGACTTGTCCCAATTTTGGCTTAATATTATCATAAGGAGAGAAAAATTAAAACATTAGTCAGTTACAATTTTTACCATGCATTGTTGTTTTAAATACAAATATAAGAACAAGTAACTTTCATGTAGAATCACCAATTTTCATTTTTTGGCTTTCCCATTATACACATGTCATTCTTATAAGAACATAGGAAGCACTTCACAAAGTCAACATCTATTTTCTTTACATCTCTTGTCATCTGTTCACTGAACCAATACTTTGCCTTTGGTTTCAGATGGGTTATAAGAATGAAAAATCAAAGGAACTATGCCATCATCTGTTGTAGTACAGTGTTTTTCCTCTGGGTATGACATGACCCCCTCTTGGAGTTCACCTGGTAGCCATGGCAAACTAATTGAGCAAAACAATGTAGTGATATGATAATGGTGATGAAAATACTTGCCGTCTCTAGTAGAAAGAATAGGGAAGGGTCTTGCTATCCTCCTCCCCACCCCAGCTTCAAGTGATCTTGAAAGATGCTAAGGTAGATAAAATAAAAGCTTAACTTAAATGGAGACTCTGTGATGCAGCATCCAGGAAGTCTTCATCCATAATGGGCAGGAACTTTGCAGTGATGTAGCTGTTTGGGTGTCAACCACACTCCTATAAATACCTCCTCCTCCATCATCTGTAGGTAACTCCAATAAACTCATTGGTTCACCAAGGTGGCCTCTTGTAGAATCATGCTTTTGTCTGTAATTGGTGCCCTATCTGAAGTCAATAAATAATTAGTCTCCTCAGGAAAAGTTAATATAACAAATTAGCACCCAGTGAGGGGCATGGTAGAACCAGTGATGCATTTGAAAAAGAATCAAAACATGGTCTTGGCTACAGCAAGTAACCAAGCCATGAAACTAAGGCTGAATAATATGAGGCTTGGGCATCCATAGAAAGGCTTTCCCTATGTGGTGTGTGGTGGTGTGCCTTCTTGCTATGGTGGAAGTTACATGGACTTCAGAGGACTACAGAGTAAGTTCCAGGTCAGCCTGGGCTAGAGTGAGACCCTATCTCGGGGGGGGGGGGGGAGTAAGAAACTTCAAATTAGATGGGTGTTAAATAACATTTTTAGGACCCAAAGGGTTAGAATTCATGGAAAGAATCAGAATCAGATAGTAAAGAGGGAGAAAAGGAGGGACAAATGGTAGATGGCATCTTTCATGTCAGACCTTTAATACAGGTGAAGGAAAATCCACGGTTTATATTGCAAATGTAGGCCTTAATAAAGGTCCATTGCCAGAAACTGTAATAATTAATCTTGTTGCTCTAAACTTGAATTCAGAAGGGCTTTTAAGGAACATGTGAAAGAAACAACCTAGCTTGTGAGGTTCTGGGGTATCAGGGCAAATATCAGTGTGAGTGCTGTGATAGTGAAAATAATATAGCTATTCATCTCTCCCAGAGACAAAGGCAGTATTACTTGAGGCAATTGAGAACAATCGGTCCCTGATGTAGTGGCTCATGCAACTATTAAGAACACTTAGTTATCACCACCTGAGATTCTATGAATATCAGGAACTAAAAAATAATGGAGGAAGGAGATGCACTACTGAGGGAACTGAGTATGAGAGAGGAAGTGTTTGATGCCCATTTCTTTGGGCTAGACAGGAGTGTGTTCACAGGAGCACTTTAAAAAAAAAAAAAGTTAATTAAGCAGAGGCCTTGGGACTAATGTGGAGCATTAGTGACTTTATCAATCCCTTGGTGGGATGTTGTTTTCACCATATAGGAAAAGCTTTAGCTGATCTTATCAATTTAGGATGGATAGAAAACAGTTCTATAAAGTGCTAAAGCAACATCGATGATTTGAGAAAAGGGGAAAACAGACAAATGGATCTGCTCTTATCACTCAAAGGCAGATGTGGCAAGTTTGTGTCAAGCCAGAGGTCCCAAGGAAAAGCTCGACAGAAAGCCTGATGTTGAAATCACTGCTGCTGTCTGCCCTGGCATGGAGAACATCTTGCCATGGTCAGTGGGCTGATTGATGATGGACTTGTACCTGGTTAAACTCCTGATAGCAACTGACTGTTGGGGTGGCACAGGTGCCCAATACTCAGAAAAGGATAATACATATATCACCCCTTCTGAGGGTCAAGGAACTTTGCAAAAGATGTGACAGAAAAAAATTTATATGTACCAGAGGAAGGAGGTGGAAAGCTGTAGTGGGGCTTTTTTTGCCCTCTGGGCATAACACAATCTTCATCATCTTGGAGTAGAGAATGCTTTAGATTGCCAAGACGGACTCTGGTTGAATCAAACTTTGTTCTGTCGCTGGTGCCCTGTCTTAAAAAGAGATTTGTTTACATTTCCCCAGGAAAAGTTAACCCAGCACTATCCCAACACTGCTGAAGTCAGTGGCTCATGGGAAGAAGCAGCACACATTGAGTAAACATATAACTAGGCTCCTCCATCATCCCTGCTTGCATTGCTTTCATTTGAATTCAAAGCAAGTCTTTTGCCCAAAGAGAACAGATGGTTTATTGGGGCTGCAAGAGCCCCAGCTAAATTTGTCCTCACTCTACATTTCTATGAGGTCCAACCTGTAGAATTCTGTGCACAAGGGATATCAAGAATGCTATCTGAAAATTGGGCATATAGCTTGTATCTAAAACAGTCTGACAAGCCCATGTAGTACAATTTTGGTCTGCAGCAATTGGAAGACAGTAGAATCTTTAGGAGGTGGGGCCTTAGAAAATGAATTTCTATAAAAGGGACAGTCCTTTGATCGAGATGTTGAAATTTTAATGCTTAGTCTCTTTCCATCTCTTGACTCCTCCTTCATCTCTTCTTTTTCTTCCCCCTGCTTTTTCTCCTTCCTCCTCCTTTTTTATCTCTCTCTCTCTCTTTTCTGGGACCCCATGAAGTCAGCAGTTTCTTCTATATGTTCTTATAGTCTTCCAGCAATGAGTGTCTATTCATCATTATACTTCACAAGCATTCAGATTCCAGTATGTGACACTCTTTAGTGTTTAGTTCCAAATAAATTTATCACAAGTTGAAAATATCAGAAATTGTAAATGATTTCAATGTTCTTAACCTACTAATCTTTACAGCCTTGCAAAACAGTACACTGTATGGTATGTTCTCCTTATGACTGCTTGGCTCATTGCCATACACTACCACTGCCCAGCAGCTCAAGAGAACATCATCCCACATAACATTTGCTTTAGAAAAAGATCAAAATTGGAAATCAAAAGAACAATTTCCTTCAAATGCATACTACCTTTTGCACCATCAAAAAGTGGAAATATGTGCTGAGCCATTTAGGTCTGGGATGGCTGGCAGACATAAGTCATGTAATTATCATCTTATATCTTTTGGAATTTCTCAAAAAGCAAAACCCTACTTCTATTAGCTCATAAAACTCTCCAAATATCTACTCATATGCACGTTTAATTTGCTGCACATCTCACTTACAAACACCTTCTTATGTACCCTATGGTGAGAGTTTGACGGCAGCATGTGTTCTAGATCCATACCTCTGTGCTTGGTTTGACACACTAATAATTTAGCAAGACTCTTTCATTTCCTAATTTTTTGTTTTTGTAATAGGAAGGAAAAAAAGTTAAAGGAAAGAGGGATAGAGAGAGCAAAGGTTAAAGGTTCATATAAATGTACTTTTAATATTAAAATATTTGTTTTTAATAGCTAAATAGTCTATAAAGATCAGAACTAAAGGTTGAGTCACACATTATTTTCTAAAATATGTTTTGTTTTGTTTTGTTTAACTTTGAGAGAGACGGAGATTGAGCACACCAGGGCCTCCAGCTGCTGCAAATGAACTCCAGACATTTATGCCACCTTGTGCATCTGGTTTACATGGGTCCTGGGGAATCAAACCTGGGTCCTTTGGCTTTGAAGACAAATGTCTTAACTTCTAAGCAATCCCTCCAGCTCCTAAAAGATCTTTTTAACCTTCAATTGTATAAGATGAAGGCTATGAGAATCCACAATACAATATTTGATCAAAACATACACACATACACCAGGGCCCAGTCCTTGCTTATAATAGTGTGCTATGTACACCTAGGTGTGATGCAAAACAAGCAAGTACACCTTGTCACCTCTGCAGAGGGCTGTCATGATGACCTTTACATGACAGCTCAGATTGTCCCCACTCAGAGCCTCCACAAGCCCCAGTGATTAAATATGAGATGGAAATGAAAGGAAATAATCAGATTCTTATTTTCACAGACAAACAGCTGCAGACATTAACTGTCTATGTTTCATTCCAATATTGCCACTTGAGTTTCTTCTTCTCTTCTCTACTTTTCTGGACCATTCTTAGAGAAGACCTCATTCTGGAATATTGTGCATCGTTATCTTTAAGCTTCACTGTGATAACATTGCCTCTCCCTTTTACTATTTGGGGGTTAGAGCAATACTCTCTGGAAGCTAGTACCTAAATATCCACACACACAACCAGAATTGAATTAAGGGCAGAGAGGACATACTGAACAAAGATAGCATTAGTATGTAAAAAATATTTTTTCTTCCAGGTTTCAGTTCAAAATTCACTAACTCAACAAAGTTTTCCCGAACCCCTGGAAGCAGATCATGATTCATGTACTGTTCCTTCAAGATACTTGTCGGAGCATGATGGCACATACTAATATTCCCAGGGCCTGGGAGACAGAGCAGGAAGATCATAAGCTCAAGGCCACATTGAGTTACCTAGAGAGACTCTACCCAAGAACAAAATGAAGAAGAGAAAAAGTAAAAGATATTTACAATGAAATCACAGTTCTATCAGTATATCTACTTATATGATTATTTGATATTTCATGACAGAGATTAAGCAGTCCTTAAACATGTGATAAGTAAATACTGTTTAATCAATGATTTCAGGGCTGGGAACACCACTCTAGAGAAAAATGATGAAACACAGGGTGAATCACACAAGATTAGGATTGAACCCAAGTTAGAACATAAAAAAGAAATGTTAACCTAAAGCATATTCTTTTCCAACAGCAAATCAAGTCAAAGCTAGAATTCCCACAAAATTAAAAAGGAGGACATATGTATATGATCTCAAGATCAATCAAAATGGACATTATTTAAAGAAAATTTTGTTTAGAACATTTTAGTTCTTAATGTTTAATTAAAAGTATAATTACTAGGATCCAATGATGAAATATGTTTAATTTAACTGTGATTTCATTTGCCTTTCACCCATTGCTAAAAGAGCATCTTTATCAGACCAGTCTGTTTTAAGTCAGCAGAATCCTATTCATCAAGCTGACAATCCTAAATGAAAAGTCAGCGCTAGATTTGATTTTCTGCCATCATAATATGCCCTCAGCCACAACTACCTTCAAATTGCTTTTTCCTGGGGAAGATTGCAGTATGATAAACTCACAGCCAAAAGCCTTAATAAATCAACTGGCACAGAGAATAAAAGTGAAAAATGTACTAAAAGTAGATATCAGAGCCCATTTATTCTTAATTTTATTCTTCTGACAAACATATAACTTTTTATGTTTAAATACTATCTCAAAATCATAAATTTAAAGTGGGACTTTCAAATTAATTTAATTTCCATATTAAGAATACACTAAGGCCACAAACAAAGCAGTCTCTCAGAGGCCAGGATATGTTTTTCCTGTCTCAGCAGTACATTGATGAGGCTTCATTAAGTTCTGAGGGTAATTGATAAACTGTTTACAAGTGGCATTTTTTAAATATATTTTTTATACATTTAAGAGAAAGGGAGAGAGAATGGGCTGCCAGAGTTTCTTGTGACTACAAACAAACTCCAGAGGCATGAAACTCATGTAGCACTTTGTACATCTGGATTTACATGGGTACTAGGGAATTGAACCTGGACTGTTATGGTTGGCAAGCAATTGCCTTTATCACTGAGTCATCTCTCCACCACCCAACTTGCATGTTTTGAACAAAAGTTTATATCAGAGTAGCTAGAGGAAATTATTATAGAGCCTACAAAAATGATAGATAACTGTTTAATAGTCAGAATGTGTTCCTTGGGAAGTAATGGCAACTGTACACTCAGAGCTTCAAACATCATTTACTTAGAAGAATCCAGAGGCAGATAATCCCAAGGTTGGTCTGACTTATCAACAATGCCACAGAGGAATCTATACTCTTTACCTTCTCATCCAGGATCCTCAACATATAGACTTTCACGCAATGGCTTGCTTCACTGAAACTATCCTGGATCACACAACAGTGTTCAAAGGGAGGGAAGGAAGATAGTAGAGAGGAATTTTCTCCAGAATCCACAAAGGTAGCCCATTAGCCAGAACTGAAACACATGCACACTCTGGACCAATCATATGTCACAACTCTGACCAGGTGACTAGCCATACCTGGGTCACATACACATCTTTAGTGGTTGAAAAAAAGGAATGCAATTAGTATTATTAGCCTGAAACAATTAGAGTTCAATACCTAGGGCCTCACATACTCCCCAAACAGAGGCAGAAGGCACTGCTATGACATGATAAAGGTCATTAACTAAGCAAATGTTGTGAATTTATCTTACAAAGACACACTTGTATTTCCATTTGTAGCAGTCTAACTCAGAGCAAGAGCATGCAGAGAAGGAAGATGAGTACCAATGTAAAAGGCTGACAAAACATTAACCCTGAACACTTGACCTTTAATCAGGTTAAAAGAGTTGTTTTTAGGGTTTTTTTTTAATTTATTTATTTGTAAGCAGAGAGAAAGAGAGAGAGAGAGAGAGAGAGAGAGAGAGAGAGAGAGAGAGAACGGGCATGCCAGGGGCTCTAGCTTCTGCAAACAAATTCCAGACACATGCACCCCCTTGTGTATCTGGCTTATGTGGGTACTGAGGAGTTGAACCTGCGTCCATTGGCTTCACAGGCAAGAACCTTAACCATTAAGCCATCTCTTCAGCCCCTTAAGAGTTTTATTCTCACTTTGAGGACAATTATAAGTGTGTGATATTTACCTTTAAAGCTTAATTACTGAATATTAGAGAAGTATCATTTTCCTTTCTCATACTGACCTTTTAATAATTACTAAATGACACTAAATTAAATCAGCAAGCTCTCTAAAAAGAAATATGAAATTAGATGGAAGTGTCTAAATATTAACTTTTCAGGTCGCTGAATAACCTTCACACTGTCACTGCAGAGGTGGAGTCCTCATCAAATATAGCCTGTTTGCTCTTGCCAAGAATCTAGGAGTACCTTCTCATCATGCATTAGCATCATTATTCAGCATGCCACATAGCCTTTCTCCACTACTGATTTAGCCTGTCAATTTCATCATCACCCTACCTATACTAATTTTATACACAAAGATAAAAGGGACTTAGCAAGTCTTCATTTAGGCAGATATGTCCCTTCCTTGGGGAACAATTCATAATGAATGAGTAAGTAATAATTAGAACAGGTCCTTGAAATGTATCATATCTTTATTCCGTGGTTTCTATTCCATAAACACCTGATTACAAGCAGGAAAAGGAGCAGAAAAGATATTTATCAGAAGTAAACATATAAGTGGCCAGTGAATCTATTAAATATGTTTGGCATCACTAATTCTCCAAGAAATGCAAACTAAACCCACAGTGAGTTGTTACCTCACATCTGTTAGAATGGCTAATAAAAGATAAAGGGTAAGTGCTGGCAAGGAAATGGAATCAAGGAAACTACATTCTTGGCAGGAATGTAAATCAGTATGGCCATATGGAAAATACCATGGTGTTTCTTCTAAAAATTAAAAATAGAAGTACCCTATGATCTAGAAACCCCAGGATATATATCCAGAGCAAATGAAACCAGCATGACAGAAAGACATCTGCCTCTCATGTTCACTGCAGCATGATTCCCAAAGCTCAAATAAGCAGTCAATCTAAGTAGTATCCAGCAACATGTGAGGGGTTAAAGAAGATGCAGAGCACCTATATGCAATGAAATAGTACAGAAGTTTTTAAAAGAAGGAAATTTGTTATTTTCTACAGCATGGTTGAATCTGAAGGACAGTATATCAAGTGAAATAATCCAGATACAGGAAGATAAGTACCAAATGATCTTGCTTATATGTGGAAAAAAATTTTTAAGTTGAATTCATAGAAGCGGAGCATCATATGGTATTTACCGGGGCTAACTCACAGAGCACAGGAGGATATTGATCACATGATGCCAATATTAGTTAGATAGGAAAAATAAGTTCAAATGATAAAATCTGGTGACTATAGTTAATAATAATGCATTATATCCTTTAAAATGTGTAATAATTTTAAAAGAAAAACATATGTACCACGTTGGGATACATTATCTTGCCCTTGTTGTGCTGTACTGTTTGACAGATATCTGTTCCATTACTGAGCTTGGGGTGATCCCCAGTGACAGCTTACTTTCAGCTAAGTTGTACCTTCTAACAGATACCTTATGACCCCGTCTCACATCTCAAGCCCTCTCTCTGAACACTGTGGCATTGGGTAGTAAATCTTCAACATAAGAGCTTTTAGGAACATTTACTATTCAAGCCATAACAGATGAGAAACTACCTGGATCCCAGAAGCCGACCAACTCTGGCTCTGGTACTGTCCACTGCAGTGCTGACCTGTAAATGCCAGCCTGTCTTCATCTTCTGCGCTCAGCACCCTCAGCTCTACTCTGTGCTCTAAACAAAAGTAAACAACAAAAAAATCCTCAAAACTCTGCTTTTGTTTCCTGTTTCAGATATTGAAAACACAACTATTTATTTTGCATGTATTTAGTGTAGTTTATTTTAGCTTTGTTTCAGTTGTCAAATACTTGTATGTATTTATAATGACAAAATGTATGGGAAAGGGAAGACTATGGACAAAGAGCACAGTGTTTAGTCAAACAGAAGCAGAAAATTCTGATGATCTATTGCACAACATGGTAACTATAGTTAATATCAATGTGTTGGACATTTCAAAGTAGCTAAAAGAAAAGACTTAAATGATCTCATGAAGAAACAATAAACATTTGAGGGTTTCCGTATTCTAAATCAATTTCATTTTCTAGTACTCTTCAACCTTTTATCTAGTTAAGCCTGGAATTCTCTGGCAGTGCAGACTTGAAGATCATTTAATGACAGTCAAGGGGCAGCTAAGCCAAGCTGTTCAAAGCCCGAAGGCTGAGAACAGACTCTCAGGCTTGAAATCAAATTTCTACCATGTCCTAAGTGTGCAACTTTATGTAAGTCATTCATTTTCTTCCTACTCAGCTTTTGCTTGATATAAAATTGAACTAAATATACAATTTACTCAGAGATGTAATGAGGATAAAATAAGTTAATATTTGTAATGGGTTTAGAACCATGCTGGCACACAAGGCACTACAACTTAGTTTCCTTTAAATAAATTTTTAAGAGAAAAAAAAAAGAGAGGACTGAATAATTATGGAATGAAGAGCCTGAGTTATTAGAGCTGGATCTGGAGTTGCTAGAATGCTATGTTCTGTTTTGCATAGAAGTAAGAATGTGATCCTTTCAAGATAATGTCCAGGCGGTAAGGAGAAGCAGATCCAGGAATGGAATTGAGAAGAGTTAATACAGGAAGTCAAGGGTAAGGGGTTCAAATCCCCAATGTCTCAAATGGAATTGAGGCTATCAGATAAGGATGTAAACACCCTAATCCATTCAAAATATGAGGAAGTGGGAAGATAGAGACTGGTCACATCTGGTGGAAGCACCTGCCAGGAAGTAGCCAATGTACCTTTCCAAATGGCCAGCATAGCCATGCTTCTTCCACTTACCTTGAGGAAAATCAAGCTTTATTTCTCCACCGCACCATGTGTAAATGCAGCTTACTGAAAGGTCCCGCAGCACTTGTTAACCATATGCTGGGTACTGTAGCCTGCATTTCAAACACACACCATTGGCAAAACACAACACTGCTAGCCAGAGAATGACCTGGCCTGCATTTTGCACACATGGCCCCTGCTGCTGAGGAAAACCAATGGTGTTCTCTCCACAAGTCATTGAGCGAACAAGAACAGACCTGAAAATCAAAACCTAACTGCCCTCCTTCAGAGTGCAGAGCTTCTGATCTTGTGGTGGCACGTGCTTTGAAGTGAGAACGTTAGGAGACAGAAGGCTTGCCAGTGGTTCTTGCCCTCACGTAAAGTAGTAATATAAATTTTACTTGACTAAGAACCTGAAAATCCTGAAGCCTCACTTGTTATATTCAAAATATAGTTACAGAAATTAAGATGAGACAGAGCAGCAATTTAAACTGATTTTTTATCACTTTTTTTTTTCAGCAATTAAGGAAATTTACCCCAAAGACTGGTAGATTGTAAAGACAAGGGGAAAATGGGAGAGGCTCCGTGGAGATATGTAGGAGAAGAAGTCACATTTCCTTATGGCCACACAGTATTTTTAGAGTCAATGAAGGCAAGAATTGAAGATGGGAATTCACAAAAAGTATTCTCTGGCTAACTGAAGCCACCAAAAGCTGTCACGTTTGTACGTGTCAGGTGTCGCAGTCTGTGTCCTCAGAGAACCTCCACTAGGGGCCTCAAACTCTGTTCTCCCTTTCCAGTTCTGGGCATTGAAGGTCCTGAGAGGATCAGGAAATGAACTCTGTAGGTAGGGTGGAGGCAGGGTTTGTGATCTGAGGAGTGAGAGTTGAAATGCAGTCCAGGGAAACAGGAATCCTCTTTGGCCCACACATAAGCTCTTAGTCACCCCTTTGGTTTGGACAAACCATGAAACAGGTACTTTGGTCTCTGCTTCTCTGGTTCTTTAATGTCTTTATTGGATTTGGCTCCAAAAAAAAAGTGGCAACTGTTAACAGTGACAACACATAATGTATCCTAATTGTTTCCTGAATATTGTCCTGTATATTGATTTAGGTACATGTTAGCAAGATGAATTTGGCCAATTTAAATGCAAAAGGAAATATGAGAAGTGATGCTTTCTGATTCCCTGAATGAAATCAAGGAATATTCTGAAGCCACACTGAATTTACACTGCTGCTTACCCCCACTCAGTACTAATGAGGGTCTCGGTCTCTGGCAATTTTCATTTCTGTGAGTGAGGAGTCACTGTGCCCTTTCCTTCCTGCTGCAGTGTGCTGCCACACTCAGTCTTTGCCTGAGAGGAACCCTGCTGCCCTATTTTTCTAACAGACCATCTCAATAGCCATCTCTTTCAGAATCAATTGAAATTGCTTTATTAGTCACTTGATGAGAATATGAGTATTTTAATGTAGCTTCAGAAAGTCTCATCCCAGCAAAGGGAGGCTGAGCCGGCAGGGTTGGTCATACATGTCAGGGTAAATTCTCTGGATCGGATCTCGTCGTGCTTTGGGATGGCCATGAACACAGTGATGCTGAGGATTCTCATCTGCCTTAAATTCATCCTCATTTGACAGTCCATCTTCTCCCCTCCACCTGTCTTCTCTACTGTGGACATATTAGTTAACGGAGACAATTTTACGTAGGGACTATTAGGGCAGGCGACTGAGAAGCATCCAGTCAAAGTGTTTCATAAAGCTGAAAGATTTTCCAAAACCAATAAATTTGCTTAATAAATGACCAAAGTTACAAAACAATGATAAACTAGGAAGCATTTGTAATGTTCATTACTAACTGACAAAGTACTCTAGACTACTTATTGTACAAAAAGTATGAGAATCTACAAAGCAGGCTTAGTAACTACTCTACAAAGTCCTCTGATAGAAATAAGATTCTGCCACACCTAATAATCATGGTATAACTATCTTTCCTCTTTGTACTGAGCAAGGCCAATTTTACAAGATGTACCTATTTATTTGTACTCTCTGTGTGTTGTGTTGTGTTGTGTTGTATACTGTATACGTTCACACATGTACCAGAGTCTCTTGCCACTGTAAATAAATACCTGCCTGGCTTTCGGTGGGTGGCTGGTGAATTGAACCCAGGCCTGCAGGCTTTGCTTCAAGTGCCTCTAAGTATTGATCCATCTCCCCACCCTATAAGATGTTTCTAAGCAGAGAGTACATAGCCCAGGAAAAACTAGGTGGATTCTAAATGGTGAGAGAAGGTTTATGCTATGAAATACTCAAAGAAAAATTTTAAACAATACATATAAAGCTTAGTGTATATTCTCCCTTTTCCTCTTGTTCTTTTGAGACAAGCTGTCATGTATCCCAGGCTGCTTTGAACTGCTTCTCTCCTTCTCCCAACTGCTAGAATTATATATAGATTTAATTTCTATATTATACTGTATTATATAATTGTTTTTAAAATAAGCAAAAACCAAAAAGAAAAAAAAAAGCAAGAAGAATAGGGAGTGGGGATTTAAAAACCTAACATAAGGAATGTGATGCCCTGTTGAGCTTCTTTTACTAATGTTTCTGTGAAGATAGCATTCTGGCCAATTAATACAGAAATTATTTCTCAAAGGAGTCAATTTAGTTAATAACTATGATTGTCGGTAAGCAATCAATCAAACATCAGTTAATTCACAAGGCTGTTGGAAAGAAAGCTTAGGGCAAAACTTATGTTCCACTCATGCAAGTGTATTTATATTACCGGTGTATAGATTCTCATTTATGTTTCCCTTCTTTTAAAAAAAAAAAAAAAAGTTGTTCATTAATTTCTTTCTTCAAACCTCTTACTAATCTCACCAGTTGCACAAGTCAACATCAGGGATAAAGGGAGCCCACAGAATGTGAACATCCTCCCCTGCTCTCTTTCCATTCCTAAGACAAGCAAGGCCTATGGCTTTTTTTTTCTTTTTTTTTTTTAGTTTTTCAAGGTAAGGTTTCACTCTAGCTCAGGCTGACCTGGTATTCACTATGTAGTCTCAGGGTGGCCACGAACTTATGGCAATCCTCTTGCCTCTGCCTCCCAAGTACTGGGATTAAAGGTGTGTGCAACCACAGCCGGCGCCTATGGCTTTTTAAGAGTGCAACCAGACAGAAAAGGCTTCAGGGTTCTTACTTGAATACCCATGTAGTATGATCAACAATATCCTCATCAATATTTTGTAACCATAAACCCAAATTTTATAATACTGATTTTAATAGGTTCTCTTACTTCAAGGTTTACATCTCAATAACAATAAAAAATAATAAATAAGAAAGACAAGGGAACTTCCGGCCAGGATGGCAACTGCCTAGCTGCCCTGCAAGTCCCGGGGAAAGAAAGGCAAGACATTAAGGGTTTTCTGGGTCTTCTTATAAGTGGGAGGGCACAGAGTGGGGGGAAATAGGGAATCGTGGATCCCTTCGCGGGCAGGTAGACCACCCCTAACACAAAATAGACTTTTCACCCAGCCTCCACGGCCTGTAACCCACCGCCGCAGCCCCACTGCCACAGCTCAGCGCCCACCACCACCGTCCTGCGCCCCGCCGCCCGCTACACCGGCCTCCACTCCCCCGATTGCACACAAAGATCGATCCCTGCCTGAGAAAGCTTAAACTGCTCTGCACACTTGCCCACAACTACTGTTCAGCAACCCACAGCAACTGCCACACAAGCCCAGAGTGTCTCTCGCTTGCGCCAGCTCAGGTGCCCTCCCTACATGTCTGCCATGCCCGCCATCATACATTCTCCTGTGGCAGGGGAGCACAGACAGTTTTCAGGGCCCAGTGTTCCCAGACAGAGTTTGGGCTGCTTAAGGACTTGGTACCTCAATCCCCCTCCAAGCTCTAATGCAGGCAGCTTTGGCGCCCTTGTCAGGCAGTAGATAGGTGGCTCTGGCAAGTGGAAGCCAAAGCTCAGGCTGCCTGACAACTGCCCAAGGCTGCCTCAGATTCCCATTGCACTAGAGCCCACGCTGATCCACCCACCTACCTGCCCATACACTGTCATGGGCAGACCATAGCACAAAAGAAATAACATGAAAAATCAAATGCAAGAAAACCCAGTTAGACCACCCAGTCCTACAATGAATGCATCTAACCAAAACATAGAAGAGTTATTAGGATCAGAACATCAAATTGAAGTTATGAGCAATGCAACCCTGACCAACCTACTGATAGAACTTGCAGGAAAGCAACAAAGGCCCAATAATCATGTGGATGCTACCATCACTAAGCTAGAATAATTTGATAAGAGATTGGAAGGAGTTAAAAGAGAGTAAAAAACTTGAGGGAGAGTGAATAAAAAAAAAAGGACCTTAAAAATCAGCTGGCCATACCAAATGAAGACATAAAGAAATGCAGGGACGAATTCCAAGAATCATCAAGAAAATCAGAAAATGATGTGAAAAGTGAGCTTGACAGAGTGATAGAAATGATACATAGAAAAGTAGTAGAAAATGCAAACTTAATTGAACAAGCCCAAAACTCTCTAGAGGCCCTCAAGAACAGAGTCAGCGAAGTGGATTATAGAAACTCTGATATGGAAAACAAGATGGAAGAAACAGTTCGAGAGTCCAAAAATTTCAGTAAATTCAAAAGTTCCTGCAAACAGAACATGAGGGAATTGTGGGATACACTTAGACATCCTAATATCAGAATCATTGGAATAGCAGAAGGAGAAGAATTTCAGACCAAAAGCATGGAGAACTTATTTAACAAAATAATGGAAGTAAACTTCCCCAGTATCTTAAAAGAAAGGCCATCAAGATACAAGAAGCCAACAGAACTCCAAACAGACTAGACCAAAGGAGAAACTCTCCAAGACATATTATCATTAAAACTCTAAACATTGACACCAAAGAGGAAATCCTAAAAGCAGCTAGGGAAAAACAGCGCATCATTTTCAAAGGTAACCCCATCAGAATTACTTCAGACTTCTCAATGGAAACCCTGAAAGCTAGAAGGGCCTGGAGTGAAACTCTACAAAGTCTAAGAACCTATGGATTCTAACCCAAACTACTCTACCCAGCAAAAGTATCCCTCATAATAGATGGTGAAAGAAAAACTTTTCATGACAAAACTCAGCTTTATAATTATATGAACACAAAACCAAACCTACAGAGAGTATTTCAGGAAATTCTCCATAAAGAAGAAACAAACAACCAAACTCAAGAATCAGATCACAATAACCAAACCCAGAGTAGGCACAAAAAACTTCAAAGTCCATGAAAACACCAACACACATCTACCACCACAATATGGCAGGGATCAAATCAAATCTCACAGTCACTACCCTAAATATTAATGGCCTTAATTCACCCATCAAGAGACACAAGCTAACAGGATGGATCAAAAAATTAGACCCCTCAATCTGTTGCCTTCAAGAAACCCATCTCACAACTAAAGACAGACACCTCCTCAGGGTAAAGGGGTGGAAGACAATATTCCAAGCAAATGGGAATAAGAAACAAGCAGGTATAGCTATATTAATATAGGATAAAATAGACTTCAAACCAAATATAATCAAAAAAGACAAAGAAGGCTATTTCCTACTAATCAAGGGAATGATCCATCCTGGTGAACCGGAAACCAGATACCAGCACAAGGGTGAAGGAGATCAGCACAGAGAAAAATCAACTCCTACCAAATCAGAGAGCCAGAGCCTCAGAGGCCCCCAATACCTCTTCACTGAAGCAGACCAAAAATGAACCCAACATGGCTCAGGGAAATTTTGCAGAAGAGGGGGTGGAAAGAATGTCAGAGCCACATGTTGGGTCAAGATATGCAGAGACATTTATCATACCAATAAATGTGGGCTAGCTCCACAAGGTACGACCCATATACCTCAACAAGGAGGAGACAATGGGGAGGGGGTAGGTCATGGATGAGCCTAATAATGGTACCAAACTGCCTGTATTTGCTGAATAGAAAATTAATAATTAAAAAGAGAGAGAGAGAGAGAGGGAAAAAAAAGAAGCAGGGAAATTAAAAATAATAATAATAATAATAAAAGTACACATAAATCAAACACCAGGAAGTCCAGGCTTGACCAGGGTGAAACTTTGTATCCTTATTTGCTGCTATTTCAGGTGTTCTCATGCACGTATTTCTAGAACTGTATTTTTAAAATGCATGTGTATGTGTGATTATGTGAGGTGTGTGTGTGTGTGTGTGTGTGTGTGTGTGTGTGTGTGTGTGTGTGAACAACAGAGGATAGCATCATGTGTCATTCCCTAGGAATTCCATTCTCCTTTTTTGATTGAGACAGGGTCTCTCATTGGCCTGAAGATCTCCCATTAAGTAGACTGGCTGGCCTATGATCCCCAAGGATCTGCCTGTCTCTATCTTCCCAGGACTTGGATTACAAGCGTATGCCATAATGCCTGGCATTTTTGTGTGGATTCTAAGGATCAAACTCAGGTCACTAAGCAAGCACTTTAAATTAAGTTGTCTACCGAGCTTTAGAAAAGCTCTTTTATTTCCTTTTTTAATGAAAATGTTCTTATTTTTCCCTGATCCAAATTCCCTGTGCTGGACTGTGTGAGGGCAGGTGTGGCATGCAATGAGTAGGACAAATCTCTGTTTCCTGGCTGCTCTTAGTTCTCTGGTCCTAGTTCCTTGTGCTGGAAGGTTTGCAGGCAGGCACTGTATGGAGCAAGTAGGCCAGATCCCTGCTTCCCAGCTCTTCCCAGTTCCCTGTGCTGCGCTGGAAGGTGTGTGAGTGGGCAGTATGAGGAGGGAATAGGCCAGAAGCCTGTTCCACAGGCTTGTCCCAGTACCCTGTTCCTGGTACCCTGTGACAAACGGTATGCTGTGCAGAGTAAGTAGGCCAGATACCTATTCCCTGACTCCTCCCAGACCCCTGGCCCTGGTAGGTCCCAATTGTGCCTTGCTTGGGGAAGCCTGGTCCTTATGTAGGCAGTGGATTCAGGCCTTTGAGTCTGGTATCCTGACTGGCCACTGGGTACCAACATTGCTTTTCACTTGAGTCAGAGGGTCCATGGGTCAAAGGACAAAAACTTGTTTCTTCCTCAATACAATTGTTTCCCTAAAATGGGTAGACCAAAACACAAAGAAGCCAATGAAAGTCAGAAAACTGAGAAATCTCCACCAAGGATACCTAATTCAACAATGGACACCTCCAAAGAAATCATTGAGAAATCACCAGAAATTAATTCCCAAAATGAAAATACAACAACCAATGAGATAGTGATCAAAATAATCACTGAACTGGAAGCAAACCGTCAAAGAACCAACAATTGTATCAATGAAAAAAAAAAGAATTGCTTCTTAGAACATTCAGCTTTTGACAGTAGGCTTAACTTGATTAAAGAAAACATTAGAACCCTCAAAAGAGATATGAATTAATTGAAGATGAGTCAAGAAATGAAAGATCTCAACAACCAGTTGATTAAGCTAAATGAAGACTTGATCAAATGCAAGAATGAATTCCAAGAAGCATCAAAGAAATCAGAACTCAGCCAGGCAAGGTGGTGCACACCTGTAATCCCAGCACTCAGAAGGCAGAGTTAGGAGGATCGCTGTGAGTTCAAGGCCACCCTGAGACTATATGTTGAATTCCAGGTCAGACTGGGCTAGAGTAAGACCCTACTTCAAAAAATAAACAAAAAAAAATCAGAACTTTAATTGAAATTGTACCTCAAAAAAGAGATAGACATGTAAAAATAACACAACAGAAAAAAAAAAACACATAGAAATTATGAAAACCTCTCTTAAATCCCTCACTAACAGGGTTACTCATGTGGAAGACAGAACCTCTGACCTAGAAGACAAGACAGAAAAAATTGATTGGGAGGCCAAAAATGTTGATAAATTCAAAAACACAATGGAACAGAATATAAGGAAACTGTGGATACCCTAAACTGACCAAATATCTGGGTCATGGGTATACCAGAAGGAGAGGAAAATTTTCTGAATCTCTTAAAAGAGAGGCCTATGCAGATACAAGAAGCCCACAGAAAACCAGACAGAATCAAAAAAAAAAAACTCTCCAAGGAACAACATAGTTAAAACTCTTAACAAACAAAGAGAGTGTTAAAAGCAGCAAGACAGAACAAACGGTGAAAGGAAAACTTTCCATGAAAAAAGTTAACTCTATGATTTTATGAACACAAAGCCAAGCCTACAAAGAATACTTGAGGGAATACTGCACACAAAACAGTCAAACAACCAATGACAAGAGCCAATAAGAAGAAGATCACAATAAACAAAATAGACCAGGCTCAATATAGTACAAAATACAAGAAAGCACCAAACCCCATAAAATACTCCATCATGGCAGCAATTAATTCAAACCTCACAGTAGTAACCTTAAATATTAATGATCTTAACTCACCCATCAAAAGACACAGTTTATCAGGGTGGATCAAAAAACTGGACCCTTCTATCTGCTGTCTTCAAGAAACCCTCCTCACCACTAAAGAAAGACACCTCTCAGGGTGAAAGGATGGAAAATACTTCAAGCAAATGGAAATAAAAAACAAGCAGGTATTTCTATATTAATATCTGATCAAATAGACTTCAAAACAAAAGTAATCCAAAAGTACAAATAGGCAGCTTCTTACCAAGGGAATGCTCCCACATGAGCACATCACAATCATAACTATATGTGTGCCAAACACAGGTGCACCACAGTTTATAAAACAAAATCTACTTGACAAAAAAAAACATAAATAAACACCAACACCATCATAGTCAGAGACTTCAATACTCCACTATCATCAATAGAGAGAAAATCCAAGCAGAAAATCAACAGGGAAATAATATAGCTCAACAACATAATATTTCCACTAGACGTAACAGATATCTACAGAACTTTCCACCCCAACTCTACAGTATACATATTCTTCTCAGCAGCCCATGAAACCTTCTCCAAATTTGACCATATATTAGTCCATAAAGAATGCCTCCATACAGTCAGGAAAATTGAAGTAACTTCCTGCATCATATCAAATCAAAATGCCTTAAAGCTAGAAATTAACAACAAGAGACACATCAAGAATTCCACCAGCTCCTGGAGACTAAGCAATACTCTTTTAAACAATGAATGGGTTGTAGAAGAAATAAAAAAAAGAAATTGCAGAATTCCTAGAATTGAATGATAATGAAAGCAAAACCTACCAAATCTTATGAGACACAATGAAGGCAGTTCTAAAGGGGAAATTCATAATGCTAAATGCCTTCATAGCAAACTCAGGGAGATCATAAATCAATAACCTGATTGTCCACATAAAGGAGTTGGATAAACAAGATGAATTCAACCCAAAGAGCTCCAGATGGAATGAAATTATCAAGATTAGAGCAAAAATCAATGAACTGGAAACTAAGAAGACAATTTAAAAATTCAATGAAATGAAGAGCTGGTTCTTTGAAAAAATAAACAAGATTGACAAACCTCTGGCCAATTTGATCAAGCAAAAAAAGAAAAGTCTCAAATTAATGAAATCTTAAATGAAAAAGAAAAGATCATAACATACAATGAAATTGGAAGAATCATCAGGTCATACTTCCAAGATGTCTACTACACAAAATTGAATGATCTAGAAGAAATTGATGAATTTCTAGACACCTACCACCTACCAAAACTAAACTCATAGCAGATTGATTTCCTAACCAAACATGTCATATCCACAGGGATTGAAAAGGTAATCAAAAATCTTCCCTAAAAGAAAAGTCCAGGACCCATGTCTTCTCAGCCAAATTCTATCAAGCCTTAATTGAAGAACTGAAACAAATTTTTCTCAAACTTTCACTTAATCAGAGACTAGGGAATCCTCCCCAACTCCTTTCATGCAGCTATCATCATCCTAATACCAAAACCAAAGAGAGGCATAACAAGAAAAAAAAAAAAAAAAAAAAAACAAATATAGGTCTAAATCCCTGATGAACAAATGCAACGATCCTCAACAAAATCCTTGCAAACTGGATTATACAACACTTCAAAAGCATTACCCACCTTGACCAAATAGGCTTCATACCAGGAATGCAAGGATGATTCTACATATGGAAATTGATCAATGTAATATATTACATAAATAAACATAAAAACCACATGATCATCTCAATTGATGCAAAGCAGGCCTTTGACAAAATACAATACCACTTTATAATCAAAACATTGAAAAGAATAGGCATAGATGGTTTATGTCTCAACACAATAAGGGCTGTAAATAAAGCACCTAATGCCCAAGTAATACTTAATGGGGAAAGACTCAAGGATTTCCCACTGAGGTTGGGACAAGACAGGAGTGCCCACTCTCACCACTGCTCTTCAACATAGTACTAGAAGAACTAGCCCAAGCAATAAGATAGGACAAAAAATAAAAAGTATTCAAATTAGAAAGGAAGAAGTCAAGTTAGCCTTATTTACATATTACATGATCCTGTACATAAGTGACCTGAAAGTCTCCATCACAAAACTTCTAAAGGAAATTAATTCCTTCAGTAAATTGGCAGGATACAAAATCAATGCACCCAAATTAGTAGCTTTTCTATATACAAAGGACAAATATGTGGAGAAATAAGTGAGGCTCTCCCATTGTCAATAGGAACAAAAAAAATTAAATACCTTGGAATAACAGTAAAGACCTGTGTAATGAAAACATAAAATACTCAAGAAAGAAACTGGGGAGGACTTGAAAAGATGGGAAGAGCTCCCATGCTTCTGGATAGGTAGAATTAATATTATGAAAATGGCAATTCTACCAAAAGTAATATACAGTTTTAATGAAATACCAATAAAAATACCAGCATCATTCTTCACGGAGATTGAAAAAAATGCTCTCAAAATTCATATGGATGGTAGCAGGGCTTGGATAGCCAAACATATCCTCAGCACAAAAACATCTCTGGAGGAATCACCATAACTGATCTAAAACTATATTACAAAGCCATAGTAGCAAAAACAGTATGACACTGGAATAAATACAGAAACATAGACCAATGGAACAGAATTGAGGACCCAGGCCTTGGGTCAAATAAGTACAGCTACTTGATCTTGACAAAGGTGCCAATAATGTAGTCTGGAGAAAAGACAGTATCTTCAACAAATGGTATTGGACAAATTGGATGACCATACGTAGAAAAATGAAGTCAGACCCACTCATTTCTCCATACACAAAAATCAAGTCCAAGCGGATTAAAGACATCAATATAAGACTTGAAAATCTTTAACTACTGGAAGAAAAAATAGGAGTCACTCTCCATGATATAGGACTGGGAAAAGACTTCCTAAACAAAACCCCAGTAGCCCAGGAAATTAATCAAGCACTCAACCAATGAGATCTCATGAAGCTAAAAAGCTTTTGCACAAACATAGCACAAGCAGAGCCAGTAAATTACCCACTGAATGGGAAAAAATTCTTCACCAGCTATACCACTAACAGAAGTCTAATATCTAGAACTACAAAGAATTCTAAGAACTAAACAATAAAAAACAAACAAACAACACACACCAAAAGTGGAGAATTCTCAGAGGAAGAATTATAAATGGCTAACACACACTTAGGAAAATGTTCAACATCCTCAACCATTAGGGAAATGCAAATTAAAACAACTATGAGATTCTACCTTACCCCAGTAAAGATAGCAAACATTAAAAAAATCAAATGAGGGCTGGAGGGATGGCTTAGCGGTTGAGCGCTTGCCTGTGAAGCCTAAGGACCCCGGTTCGAGGCTCGGTTCCCCAGGTCCCACGTTAGCCAGATGCACAAGGGGGCATACGCGTCTGGAGTTCGTTTGCAGAGGCTGGAAGCCCTGGCGCGCCCATTCTCTCTCTCTCCCTCTATCTGTCTTTCTCTCTCTGTCGCTCTCAAATAAATAAATAATTAATTAAAAAAACATTTAAAAAAAGAATCAAATGAAAACAAATGTTGGCAAGCATGTAGAGAAATAGGAACAATCATTCACTGTTGGTGGGAATGTAAGCTGGTACAACCACTGTGTGAATCAATATGGAGACTCCTGAAAAGGATGAATATAGAATAACCAACAGACCCTGTTACTCCCTTACTGGGCATTTACTCTAAAAGCTTCATACTTCAGGGCTGGAGAGATGGCTTAGCGGTTAAGCGCTTGCCTGTGAAGCCTAAGGACCCCGGTTCGAGGCTCGGTTCCCCAGGTCCCATGTTAGCCAGATGCACAAGGGGGCGCACGCGTCTGGAGTTCGTTTGCAGAGGCTGGAAGCCCTGGCGCACCCATTCTCTCTCTCTCCCTCTATCTGTCTTTCTCTCTGTGTCTGTTGCTCTCAAATAAATAAATAAATAAAAATTTAAAAAAAAATTATTAAAAGCTTCATACTTCAGTCCAGAGATAGTTGCTCAACCCTGCTTATAGCTGCTCAATTCATAATAGCTAAGGACTATAATTAGCTCAAGTGCCCATCATTGGAAGAATGGATAACCAAGATATGGTATATCTACATGATGGAATTCTACTCATCCGTATGAAAAAAAAAATAACACAATGAATTTTGTAGAAAAATGGTCAAACTTGGAACATATTGTACTAAGTGAACTCATACAATCACAGAAAGGTAACTGTCAAACATGGTCTCACTCACCTGTGGTTCTTAACTTGTATCAGCCCAAGTTGATGACATACGTGAATGTCATCTCAAGGCTTAGACAAAAGGGAGAGTAGGGCTTGAGGAAAGGGGAAGGTTGGGGGAGGGACACAAAACTGAACCCAAATTGAAGTGATTCCATAGAAAGCTATATCCTAGAAGTGAGACTAAAAAGTGGAGCCCTCAACAGGCCCTTATGGGAAGCACCTGAATCAAAGGGCCCTGAAGAGGGGGAGATGAAACCTACCCTCAAATTTCTCCTATTTCTCTTTTTCTCTGTCTTTTAATTTTCCCTTGGTGCTGACCTGAATTCCCTGTACCGGGACACAATTAACATCCACAATGAGCTGTTGATTGGAGAGACCTACAAGGTCTCCCATAACAAGCAAGACAGACTTCTGTCAGAGCACTTGATTACCCACCAGAGTTTAATGGTAAGACCCTACTGCTGAAGGCACCATACACTGTCAGCACAGACCATGGAGAGACCTGGTTGGAATCCAGAGGACAGCCAGTCCCCAGAAAGTTAGCCCATTTAGTGCTGGGAGACACTACATGAGCAACAAGGGGAAAGTGGCCAACATCTGTGTGAGCAACGCAAAGTCTAAGCTACTCAGAAGCAAACAACCTGACTTGATGCTCACACAAGTGCCATAGTGGCACACACCCATGGTGGGTAACTCACTGCTCTCGGATTGGTTAACAGATCTGCTCAGTGGAAAGGAAACCATATCTGGAACTGGGAAACAAGTCAGAATCATATCCAGATAGCAATTTTGCTTTCCAATGTCAAGCTCCTACTAATATTGGGTTATAAGAAGGTCTACACCCTTTAAATTCTTTCCAAATTAATAATGGTTATCCCATTTAACCAGTGCTGACTTCACTCTCCCTTGGAGAATCTGCTTCTTCTTTTCAGATGGGAACGGGACAGGAGGATATAAACTGCCTGCACTCCACCCAGCCCCAGCTGAAACCACAGAGGAATTGGGGAAATGAGCAAGAGTTCTGCTTCCTCAGTGAGCCTGATACCAGTACAAGGATGAAGGAAATAGACGCTGAGGACACCCAACACCTACCAAACCACAGATCCAGAGGCTCCTAAAGCCCATCACTGAAGTAGACTTAAAATGTACCCAACATGGCTCATGGAATTTTGTGGAAGAGGGGCAGAAAGATTATTAAAGCCACAGTTGGGACATTTTGTACAGAGGCATTGCCTCTCCCACATAACTGATTGCTGCCAGCATAATGCATGACCCACAGTTCCCATGGAGTTGACCTGCATCTCCAACAAGGAGGGCCTCTTTAGAAAACAGGCAGGAATAACGGAAAAGATGGTATCAACATGTGTTGTTTACATACTAAGCATGTCCACATCTAAGAAAAATAATTTTTTAAATGTGTTTATTTTTGAGTTTCATATATGTATGTATTTTGATAATATATATCTTCATTACCCTCTCACCACCCTTCCACTCCTATTGAGCCCTAAATCCCTTTCTCTTCCAAACAATTCCCCTCCTACTCTCATATGTTTTTTTTTGACCAATTAGTTTTTTAAAAATTATTTTTAATTAATTAATTTTCAAGCAGAATGAAACAGAGAAAGGCAGAGAATGGGCATGCCAGGGCCTCTGGCCATGGTAAATAAACTACGGATGCATGAGCCATTGTGTCCCTGGCTTTGCATGGGTACTGGGGAATCAGAAATGGGTAGTTAGGTTTTGCAAGAAAGTTCCTTAACCACTAAGACATCTCTCCTGCCTATTCATATTTTTGAGGTAGAGTCTCACTCTAGCGCAGGCTCACCTGACATTCACTCTGTAGTTCCAGGCTTGCCTTGAACTCACAGTGATCCTCCTACTTCTGCCTCCAGAGTGCTGGTATTAAAGGTGTTCACCACCACCCTTGGCCCAATTAACTTAATTAGTATTACTTTCATGAGCATGGTTGGATTATCTTCCTGAGTACGGGCAATTTACCAGAGATTACACCATTGAGGAAAAGTCTCCCCCTCTTTCAGGAAACATTAACTACCCATACTTCCTCAGGGAAGGGAAGGGTCTTGCGTGTCCCTCCTTCATCCCTGATGGATGCTGACAGACCCAATATTGTGTACAGGGCCTTCTGCAGGATACAACAGCTGCTGTAAGTTCATGAGTACAACTGCCAAGTTTCATTCAATAGCGTTCCACAGTATATTTCCCCACTATCTGGCCCTTACATTTTTTCTACCCTCTCTTACCCAATGTTTCCTGATCCTTAGGAGAGGTTCTATAGATGCCCATTTTGGCTGAACAGTCAACAGTCACTTAATCTCAGCAACTTGGACTAGTTATGAGTTTGCAGTGACAACTGCCCAATGCAAAAAGAAGTTTCTCTAATAGAAGCTGAGAGCATCTCTAACCTATGGGCATAAACATAAACATTTCGAACACAGTTTGACTAGAATAAAATATATGTTTAGAAAAACAATAGTAGTATCTTCCTTATGAGGGCCTATGTCCTCCCCAACTTTATTCTTTTGACAAGGTTTATAGTCTCAGGCATGATTTCCCTCCTGTAGCGCAGTTTTAAATCTAATCAGAAAGTTGTTGATGGGCTGGGAAGATGGCTAAGTGGTTAAAGGCCCTTTCTTGCAAAGCTTGATAGTCTGGATTCAAATCCCAAGGACCCATACATAAAGCCAGTAGCACATGCATCTGGAGTTCATTTGCAATAGTAAGAGGCCCTGGTGTGTGTGTCCTCTCTCTCTCTCTCTCTCTCTCTCTTCCTCTCTCTCTCTCTCTCTCTCTCTCTCTCTCTCCTCTCTCTCTCTCCTCTCTCTCTCTCCTCTCTCTTTCTGCTTGAAAATTAATAAACAATATTTGTTTCAAAACTGAAAGTCATTGATTACCTCCTTAATTGTTTTGCCACTACTGCACTTTGTCTAGTAGATTGATAATATAGTATATAGGATCCAGAGTTAAGTAAGACTGCTGATGATGTTTCTCCCTCAGCAGCCTGGATAGAACCTTTTGGCACTTTGAAAGCTTTGAAAGGTCAGCAGGGAAGAAACCTCCATCTCAGTTCCATCTTAATTTTACTAAACCAAAGCATGTGGTATCTTCAACAATAATAGGGTTTAATGTTCAGTTCTAATGGGCAGCCCAGAGCAGTGACTATAGTCTGTATTGACTTGGGGAGGCTTAGCTATTTACTGGAATGTACCCATTTATTGGTGCTCAGCTTCAAATTCATCCTTTCTGGCTGCTCCATGAAATGACTGTGGTCCATTTAAATATTTTTCTTTGCTGACTCTTATGGTGCTAAGCTCTGTGGGGAAAGGCCCTGAGTAAACCCTGAAAGAGCCTGCTCTGTCAGGCTCCAGGGAGGGGGAGGGCTCTTTATCACCCAGCTCCAAGGGTCCCCAGCAGCCAGAAACTTTGCCAGCAACCCCTCTCAAGCACTTTTGTGACAGAAATTCACTGCCTCCAGAGAAACATGGCTCACAGCAGGGGAGATTTCCTTTAAGTTCCAGAGAGTGAATTTCCAGCAAACCACCAGGGCAGCACTACCTCCTGACATGACTTGTTGCTACTTTGGGGGTTTGGCTCTCAGCCCTAGGGTTGTGGCTCTTCCTTAATCCTGACACAATGAATAAATCTTACGAAACTTTACCTGCTAAGTTTCTAGTAATTGGTAATTAATAATAACTTACACTAAGATCACATTAACATATCCTAAAATTAACCCAAATTAACCAAAGTACAATACTTACCATTTTGTTAATATTAATACATTTACTTCATAACTACAAATTGAATTTTAAACTTTTGAATATTTTGATTTTATGGATTTTCAACTCCAAACACAGCCCTTGCTCCAAAGGGACTAGATAGATTTTTTTTTTTATAAACCAAATATTAGTTACAGTGGCCTGTGACCACAGATTCAGGTGACCTTGAATGTCATATTTTATTGTGGAAGAGGTTAGATGGGTTTTTATACTCACATAACAATAAGAAGTCAATTTGGTCAATGCATTTACCGAATACATATGAAGAGCCATCAAGTAGGTGGATTACAGCAGAGCAAGGAAATCTTCATAGTTTTCAGACTCTATGTTGTTACTTTTAGTTTTGGTGGAAGCTAGTATTCTGGCAAATTCCTTGATTTCAAAAGTTCTAGTGATTCCTAGTTGATATTAAAAAGTAGATTTTTATATTTCAACCATATTTTTCTGAGAAACACCCATTTGCTTGGATTTCCTATAAATAAAATATCCTATTCAAGAAACAGCTTCTTGGGCTGCTAATATGTTCAGATGTTTTCCATCTCATACTGAGAAGATGAGTATTGCAATCTTACTTGTCTACAAATTGCAAAATCCATAAAAACAAACAAAACTATCAATAACTTGAATTTCAAATAAAATTTCTGTATCATAGTTCTGAATCTTAGTTCTTGACACTTGTTAAATGGTTACTAGCTTGCATAATAGCACTGTCACTTAAACTCAATACAGATCAAAAACTAACACAAAGTACCAGTTCAAATGGAAAAAAGGCAGATTGGACATATTATCTATTAAATTTTTCTCAACAAAGCATACAATTGCAAACCACAGGATACTTAAAATGATATAAAAAGTCTTTACACAGAGGGGAGAAGTGAAACAAAACAAGTATCTACTTGACCTATTTGCTAAAGCAATCTTATCGGTCAAAGACACTACAAAAAAAAAAAAAAAAGAAAGAAAAAGAAAGAAAGAAAGAAAGAAAAACACTAATCAATTGCGACAATATCTCCCCTTGCAGCTAACAGGAGGCAAGGACTCACTTTGTCTAACCACATAGTCAGTTGAAGAACCCAGAAACTTTTACAACAGTTTGAACTTGAAAATAATACTTTACCTTGTACTGATGGTGGTGATTGTAGCTTCAAAATGTTGGGCTAATGTGAGGTGGTTCGAATATAATGTCCTTCATAGACTTGTGTGGTTGAAAAATTAGTCCCAGCAAAATCAAGTTATTTGGAAAGGCTGTCAAACCTTTAAGAGGTGGGATACTTGCTAGTGACACAAAAATATCTAAAGTATTTGAGAGCAATGGAGCTTTTATTGGCTTTTGGTTGGGCTGTAACTCAGGAGTTACGGTGTCAAACACTCATGGCCACACAAAGCTACCACTGAGTCAGTGGCTTCCAGGTTCTTATCTTGTGAGTTTCAATGAATGAAATCCACAGATGACAGAGGATGAAGTTTACAAAGTTTTTATTATAGAGGTTATAGAGCTTAAGAAAATGAAAGAAGGTAAAGTTATCCTACTCAGGAGGCAGGAGCAGGTACCTGGAAATAGGAAAGTACACCTACAAACCTTGATTGGGGTGTTTTATGGAAATTTACTGGAAGAGGCCTAAGTTGGTCAGTCCATCTCCCCCTCAGGTGTCCAGGTGCCACCAGATCTCCAGGAAGGAAAAAAAAAATCCATTTATTCCTAGGAAAGGAAGAGATAAGGAAATATCAGATCCCATGCTATAATGTTTAGGTACCTAGTAAGTTTTCTCATATCCTCCGATAAGGTTTTAAGGAAAAAGATATAAGGATAAAGCCTGATCCTCCCTTTCAGACTCAAGAACATTCCTCACTTTTACTCTCAGAGGCTCTGTTATCCTTAAACTGCTTGGCTAGAGGAAGCGGTCACTAGGGGTGGGCCTTGAGGTGTTATCACCAAGCCTTGTTTGCTAATTTAATTTCTCCCTGTCAAGGTGAGGATGTGATGCAGGCTTCTAGTTTAGGAGTTCCATGCTTTCCCGATCATGAAGGACTATACCCTCTGGACTATAAACTGAAATGAATACTTTCCTTCCCTATGTTGCCTCTGGTCAAGTATTTTGTACCAGCATTGAGAAAGTAACTTATATAATCAAATTGTACTAGAAGCAGGGCTTTTGAGTGATCAACCTGACCAAGTGGACCTTAGTCTTTTGGAACTGATTTGTGGGAGAAATATACAATGCTTTAGAACTTTGGACTAGGGAATATTTATAATTCTATAACTAGAGCTTAAAGGGACCTCTGGTGGATGTTTGGAAGACCTAAAATTTACTAGGAACAGAGATAGAGGCAGTTTATGTGATGTTCTGGCAATGATACCAAACATACTGCTATAGGATTTGATGTTTGCCCTGCAAAACATCAAATCATATTGCTTTGGTCCCATGTTTTCTTGTTATGCCCCCATCCCTCCCTATCTATTTGAATTGGAATGTTTACACTGTGCTTTATATGCTAAACATATGTAACTTATATTTTCATTTTACAGGGCTCATAGTTGAAACTGCCTTGAGCCTAACATGAGATTTTGGACTACTGAACAGTGTTGAGACTGGTAAAGACTATGGTTGTAAGGTTTGGGGCTCACAGCAGAGGTCTCTATTAGACTGAATACAATTTCCATATTAAGAAGGCCATGAGTCTTTGGGGCCCAGGGCCATGATGTAGTTGTTTGTATGTAATGTCTCCCCATAGACTAGTGTGTTTAAATACTTCATCCCCAGAAAAGTGTCACTGGTGGTGGGCCTCCAGGTGTGATAGCAAGGACCTGTTTATTGCTCTCTCTACTTCCTCCTTGCTGATATGTATATGATGCAGGCTGCCTGCTCAGGCCCCATTCTTCACAATGATGGACTCTACTCTGGAATGGTAGGTTCAAATAAATGTGCCCCTTCCCTAAATTGCTTCTCAACAGGTATATTGTCTTACTTTATCACAACAATGAGAAAATAACTGACTATAGTGGCTTCACCAACTGAACTTGTGAACAAAATTGATATGATTCCTCTATCTCATTGCTAATTCTCAGCACTTAATAATTGCTCCAAGCCATAAAAGCAGAAAAAATAGCCCTTAAAGTGTGGCATATTATTTTATCTCTATTTTTTAATGACTTAGGTATGAAATTTAAATTTCAAACATTGCAAACCTTGTTTCATTTTTGACACAGAATAATACTTATGTGTCCTTTCCTTATAATTACAACAGGAGGAGCCATTTGAAATCCTCCAACTATTCCAATTATTTTAGTAGAATTTTTAAATGATAATTGGCATAACTTTATGGACCAAATTATAAGGACTATGAAGTACAAAATACGCAAATTCAAGCTTACTTCATGTAGATAGGAAAAATTGCTTTCCAAATCTGATAACCAAAGTCTAGTCAGAAAATGGTAGCCATACAATTGGCAAATCATATTGCCATATTGCTCTTTTTTATTAAAAGTAGTTTGGCATTATGAAATTTATTCTACATTATTGGTGGCTGACATAATGAAAGAAAAAATATGTTCACAGAGAACAGTGGAATAAAATCAAGGTCAGAAGACAACTGGCTGATGTATGAGCTAAGGTCTAGTTCTGTGCTCCTGAAACTTAATCTCTGTGACCGAGAGCTGAAAACATGAAATAAGTTCAAAAATATTAACTCTGCAAGTTTTATAATAACTATTCATAAGGATTTTCTAATATACCTCTTTTATAAATAGATTTTTTAAAAACAGAAAATCCCAAATCTTCAACTATATATAATCAAGTTTCTACCAATATGCCCTTTATTTGTGCTATGGTTTCTCATATTTAAGAAGAAGCCAGACCCCAAGTGGTATGAAAGACATCAAAACAAAATCAGGAAGTCCCTGGCTGTCGTCTAAAGAATTGTTTTATTGCTATGACAAGTTTCCCTTCAATTAGTAGAAGATGAGGTATCAAAGATTTCTCAAGGAAAAACTTCTTATAAAAGCATCACTTCACAGGAAATAACCCCAAAGGAAGATTAATCCACATGTCCAAACATAGTAAGGTACAGAGCTCAGGATGTCCTGACTGGCCTAACCAGCTGGTTCTCTTTCCCACCCAGGTCTTTCTCCTCATGCTCAGGTCTGTCCTCTTGCCCCCATCTTCCCACTTGTTTCACAGCGTAAGCCGCCATGGAGCCACTTCTCTGACCGCTAGGCTTTCACAGTGCCTCCAGACTACTTCTGTGTCTTCAAGGTGAGACTGGGATTGAAACTCAGTGTTCTCAATTTCTTCTCAAATACTGTCATACAAGAACTAAACAGAACTTGTATGACCTTCTTTCGGGTGGTAGAAACATCCACAAGCTTCTTTTTGACTCTAGTCTCAATTCCAAACAGAGCATCTGGTACTTTAAAGGCTCTGAACCTCATTAGGCCACTATAGATGAGTTTGGTGGAAGTCTAACAGGATTATTGAGGTCATGCGCATTTGCCACTGTGTGACCATTACCATGCTTCTCTTTTAGAATAATGAAACCAGAATGAAGCAGAGAATAGACAGGATGAAGCTCGCCAGACATAAGCAGCACAGCTTGAACCTTGTCTCTCAGCTGAGGAACCAGCTCTCGTTTTTCCAACATGGAGGGATTCCCCTGGATGTTGATTTACAGTGTTAAAACAAGAGCGGTTCCGAAAGAAGGAGTCATGTGATTGTTAACAAGATCTAGAATCAGCTAGGAAATCTGCCTCTAAGCATCTCTGTGAGGGATTATCTTGCTTATTGGAGGTGGAAGGACCAACTTTATGTGAGGTCACTTCAGTGGTTTATCACATGATTTTGGCCATCAGTTCTCACTGAATAAGAGGGACCAGTGTGGGCTGGAGAGATGGCTTAGCGGGTAAGCAAGCCTAAGGACCCCGGTTCGAGGCTCGGTTCCCCAGGTCCCACGTTAGCCAGATGCACAAGGGGGCACACGCGTCTGGAGTTCGTTTGCAGAGGCTGGAAGCCCTGGCGTGCCCATTCTCTCTCTCTCCAACTATCTGTCTTTCTCTCTGTGTCTGTCGCTCTCAAATAAATAAATAAATAAAAATTTAAAAAAAAAAAAAAGAGGGACCAGTGTTTCCTCTTCTGGAATCATGATTGAAGTGGTAATCCATTCTTATGGAGTTAGAAAGAAATTCTCTCTGCCTGTACCACACATGTGTACTGACCGAAATCTGTTGGTTTTAAATTACAAAGAATCGGGCAGAAACAGAAACTCAAAAGCACATTTGAAACCCTCTTCCAGAAAAAAAATGAAGCTAGCAGAGAGGCTAGGTCAGCCACTGAACTTGAATTTTCAGCTTTTTGTTTAGATATGGTATAAACAAAGCTTGTATTTGTGGAGCTAACTTTTGTGAAATTTAGTTCTTGGATTTCTCTGGGTAAGGAGGCATTACAGTTGATATCCAACTGTAAAATGGATTTGGAGTCTTCACAGCTCACTCCCTGGAGCCTTTAAGCAATAGAATAGCAAGACAATGAGAAAGTCTGTTCAGAAAAGGACTTGATATGATTCAGTAATCACAGTTATCTCTGTAGTATCTTGGGTGTGAGAACAGGAGTCTGAGATTAGCGGGATTTCTGAAGACTTGGCCCTGTCTTCAGTTGATAAGCATAAGACTTCTGATTGGAGTGCAGCCAGTTGCTGGGTTTTCATTACTATTTATTGAAAAACCAGAAGCAAATATTTTTTCTGATGCTGGGACCACGCAGCTTATCTATAACAACTGCAGGAAGATACAAAAATGATTTTGAATTCTTGTTACAAACCAAACTATTAGCCCATAACTGTTCTCTTTCCTTTCTATAAAGGTGCACCATCTTCTATGCCTGCTCTTCTACTCCTTGGGAATGTCACCCTAGAAAAGTCATTTGGCCTACAACATGTAAACCATTTCCCTTACTTAAACAGGGGTTTTTGTGAAGAATTAACCAAGAAAGAAATAGGTGTTATATGGAATTCAATAAATTGCTCACAGCAGAATTTGGCATAAAGTGAGTACTCAAAGGTGGCTATATTTCCACTTCTATTTTCATCTTTCTTTCTGGTCCAAATATGGAATTTATTATTTAGATATGGCAAGATAAACAGATTGGGAGACACTTCCATTAAAATGATAGGTGGTTATACTCACAAATCTTAACAAGAGGGGGTATACAATGGCTACAATGGAAGCATAAGGGTCTATGAGGAGAACAAGAGAGTAGAGGAAACAGAAGAGAAACCTTTCATTATGATTCTCATGGTTAGTAATGGGCAAGACAAGATAAACAGGTTTAGGATTTTCAACTCTGAATACTTTCAGGGCTCTGAAGCATGGGAGTATCTGATTGCTAGTTGTATTTTCCCTGACCCTACTGTGTTTAGGACAACAGAACAATGGCCAGAGTACGAGAGCCTGAAGGAGAATGTAAACTGAATGTTGTTGTTTCCTCTAAGCTGAAACAGCTCCTCCTAAAGGGAGGAAAAAAGGAGGCTCAAAAGACCTGGGCAGCTCACAAGATCTACAATTCCTTTCCCTAACATTATTTGAGTTACAAAAAATTGCTGGAAGAGAGGAAATTCTTCTGTGGAGCAGCTGCCGACAAGCTGTTCAGGGAGCTCCAGGGATGGGTCAGCCATGATGAAGTGGGCTTTTCAACATACTTGTACCAGTCTCCCCTATTCCTGCCCATGCTTCTATAATTAACCCCAGCAAACCCCTTCACCAAGCAGGGCTTGGATAAAATGATTTCCTTGGGCTAGAGAGATGGCTTAGCGGTTAAGCGCTTGCCTGTGAAGCCTAAGGACCCCGGTTCGAGGCTCGGTTCCCCAGGTCCCACGTTAGCCAGATGCACAAGGGGGCGCATGTGTCTGGAGTTCGTTTGCAGAGGCTGGAAGCCCTGGCGCGCCCATTCTCTCTCTCTCCCTCTATCTGTCTTTCTCTCTCTGTAAAAAAAAAAAAAAAAAAAGATTTCCTTCATCTGTAGTTGCCCTGTCTGCAAGGAACAGAAACAGACTCTCCAGGAATTTTTTAGCATGCAATGATATGAATTGGTTGATTTTCATATGAAAGGAGGGATCCCAGTGAGTTGTTATTTCTAGAAATTTGTGTATACTGGGAGACATAATATTAGTAGTCAACAAGACTCCAAGGTGTTAAAGTATATATGTAAAAGAGTACAAGCATGGTCAATACCTAAACCATCCTTCCAATCCTTTGGAGAATCGCATGTCTAAGTTCATACTGTGCTTTCTTCCTCACCCACACTTACTTGAATTCCCAAAGGATGACTTATGACCCATTGAAACACTGGAGGCAGCTCAAGAGAAGGAGATGCTCAGAAAAGTGTGTTGTTTTCTTCCTTTTGAAAGCTAATGTTTCCACAGCCCTGAATCTCATGGAGATGATCTGACAGTCTCAGACTGACTTAGAAAGAACACCTACATTGCTTAAATGTATTATTTCCTTGGTCCTTTTCATGTATTATAAAATTATAGTAAATATTTGGCTCCTTTCATTGCTCAGAGTTCAGAAACAACTGAGGAAAACTTCGAGGTAAGCAGACAGAGACAGATACAAGTTTGTCATGAATGAAGCTAAACTGACAAAACATAGTTTGCATCTGGAAACATAATAAGGCATCCACATCTACCCATGAATGTACACCTCCTGACCAGTTTACAGAGATGGAAAACAATGACCTCTTTATTGGAAAGAAGTGTTTGACCCAAGGATAAACTGTTCTGAGAAAAACAGGACACCAAAGGTAAGAGTAACCCAGTTCCATCTTGTTATCCCAGTCTTGTAAGGAGACCAACAGAAGACAACCAGTTCCAGCTTATTTTCACAAACTCACAATGGAACTCATGGTTTCTACTCCTTGGGAATGGAGAATGACAATGGAAGGATAGACACTATTTTCTCTAAGCCTCAGAAAGGAAGTATTGTCACTATTAGTTCTATATAGTATTATTATTTCCTGTCATAATCCAAGATAGGTGGAAGAGAATGGGGGGAATAAGTCTTTCTAAAGATATATACTGAAGGGACTGAAGAGATGGCTTAGTGGTTAAAGCACTTCCCTGCTAAGCCTAAGGACCTGGGTATGATTCCTCAGTAGCCACATAAGCCAGATGTACAAGACGGTACCTGTGTCTGGAGTTTGTTTACAGGGCTAGAGGCCCTGGTGTGCCCAGTCTTTCTTTCATTCTCAGTCTTTCTCTCTCTCAAATGAGTAACTTAGCTATTTTGTAATTGATATATACATTACATTCACATCATCAACCTATATCTAATGTCTATTCTATACCAGCTTTGTGCTGTGTTCTGGGGATACAAAAAAGTTTCTTTCCTAATATAGGATGGCAGTGGAAAACAGAACTTAAAACACCTAAAAACATGCCACTGTGTTGTGGAAATGTGGCATAGCAATTTGCTCCAAATTGAAATATTCTATCCTAGAGAGAGGATCCCTGAGACTCAGAAAGTAAATGAAACTTCCTGGGATGAGAAAGTAACCAATTCACAACTCTGAAAAAGTTACAATATTTGTAAGTGTCCTCCTTGGGGTTACTCAAACAGTAGCAATTGTTGAGGAGTACACTTTGCCCAGCCCAACTGCCTGCATGTTATTCCATGTTATTCAGGAAACTTCCCAGACACACCTTCTCTAAGTTATCACCCATGCTGGAGTGGGCTTTCTAGGGATCTTAATAATGACCCAGTGCAAAAAAAAACATGATAGTGAGAGAGAAGTATGCTTCTGAACTATAAGGGTTGAAGAGGACTTTTAAGCAAAAAATGAAAGACCTTATCATGTCCTGGCTGTGAGGCTGTGAGACATAGTGGCAGAGAAACCAATTAATGTAACTGTTTATCCTGAGTCTGTATGAGAGAAATCAGTCACTGATAGAGTCATGAAGCTACTAGGATCCCGAGAAGACAATAAAAGGAGGATAAGCATTACTGAGGGAACTGGGCATGATAGAGGAGATGTGTGATGCCCAGTTCAATGAGCCAGATAGGACTGTAATATATGAAAAGTTAAGAAAAAGGTTACTTTATGATGGAACTTGGACTAGTATGGGATGATAATGGCTGTGCTGAGGATTATGGTGGAATGTGATCTTTATGAGATAGGAGAACATTTACCCAATCTCAGTGACTTTGGTATGTAAATTGGTTCTAAAAAGTGGCAAAGTAATAAAGAAGTGATGATAGATAGAAAGGCAAAAAGAAGAAGTAGGTCTAGATTATTTGAAGGTAAATGTGGCAAGATCTATGTCAAACCAGAATTTCTAAGGTTAAAAAAAAATAATAACAGAAAACTACCTGCTGTGCTAGTGAAATTTGAAGTCTTTAAAGTCTGAACAAATGCTTACAAAGGGCATAAATAATAAAACAGTGCAGGTAAATAAAGATTAAGCTTGACCTAGTTGTAGTTATCCTTAATTAGTAGGTGGTATACCTTTCTCCCTTATAAGAAAGAATATTGGAGATGAAGATTGTTCACCCAGCCCAAGGCCCTTCAGCAGTCAGCTATGACCTATAGAAAGACATAAATCACTACACTCCCCTGGAGTCTATCAAAGCTGCGTCTTATTCTTCAGCACAGACACTGAAGGCTACCATGCAACTCTCGGGCCTGAGCTGTGCTGAGAAGCTCAAGCCAGGCCTGCTGCTAGGAATATCAGGGGTGGAGAAGATGCCCAGAAAACCTGTAGCAACAGCAGCAAAGCTCAAGGATGAAGAAGCTAGATGGCTCTGAAAGACCCAGAAACTAAATTAACACCATGAAGAGATTCAGTAAGGTGCTGCTCTGGCTAGGCCTAACTTTCAGGTTTTCCATTTAGGCAGAAGGCAACTGCCCTGACATATCGTTAGGGAAGATCTCCACCCAAAGGCCAGAGTCACCCCTAGCCTAGACATGCCCAGGACATGCCGGAGGCCTGTCCTCTCTGCTTTTCTGCCCCAGCCAATCACAATGGAGACTATCTCATCTGCCTGGGGTTCCCCTAGCTCTTGCCTCTGTCTTGCCCCCAACTTTGCCTGCCAAAATCTTCCTACCTCCATCTTGCCCCCAACTTTGCCCACCAAAATTTCAAGCCAATCAGAAGAGTACAAGTGCATTTACTGTTTAAATCAACCAATCATGTAGCTATCCCCTACCTCCTTGTTCGAATTCCTATATAAACCCTACCCTCCTGCTGCTGGAGACTCTTGTACGGGCCCACTGTGTTGGTGAAGTCAGGAGTCTGAGCTTAAGCCCAAAATAAAAGCTCCTTGCCTTTTCATACATGTCTGGTTCTCCTTGGTGGTCACTGGGGTTGCCAAGAACTGGGCAGAACAGCTCATGGGGAAAGGTTATGGAGTACAGAGAGCTAAAAAGGTAGAGCCTCCCACCCACACCCAACATTGTTCTTTTGAGAAAACAATTAATATTAGAGATGGAATCTGTTTATGCTGTATTGAACCTTGCTAAAACTTCCCTTTAGTATCCCTTCAGTTGACTCCTGAGACCAACTGGTACTTACTTAGGATAGTGGAAGGCCTTTAGAGATGCTACCTATCTTCGGTAGAAAATTTTCATTACATGGGTGAAAAAAGGCACCCCCAAAAGCCACTATTTTTTTTAATGTATTGATGTATCCATGTTCTCTTCAGTACTCTCCTCCAACAATACATAAAGAAGACAGAACGGACTGTCTACCATGAGATGGGTCACCTCCGCCTTATCTGCTCAGGAAGGGTGAACTAATACTGCTGTCATGGCTAGCCTGAAAACCAGTTCTAGGGAAATGGCGATAGATACCGTGGTCACTTAAACCTCATAAAAATAGAGATCCAGAGTCTACAGAGAAAGCAAATACTAACTTAGATCTCTATCTTGCCCACAAAGGCTCAGGATGCATTGCAGAAGAGGGGACACAGAGATTGCAAGTCTCAGGGTGGGTGGAAACAGCCTGAGACACCATGTTTCCCAATCCCTGCAGAGACTGACTGAGGCTTCTGGGTCCCCACAATAAATACCAATAACCCCACCAAAGACCATCAACAAACTTGGGAAGGTAGAAAGGGGGGGGTCTATGTGTGCAACCTTTTTAAAAACTCAATACATAATAAAATAAAAAAGCCATAATGTTATTCATTGAAAATCAAATGCCAGAAGTGGACCATCTCCCTTGGAGTTCTTGGCCAGGGAGGTTTCTGATTAAGAACCAATTGCTAAAGACATCGCACACTCTGGTTGCACAGCATGTGGAAACTAGACTGGGACTGAGATGGACTCACCTTCCTTGCTGATTAGCTTTTGTAGGCTGGATAACATCGTAGGATGGTGGAGAAGAACGGTTCTTTATGGCTACGGTACCTGCTTGCTATGCGAGCAAAATTCTAGGCATGATGAACTTGCTGTTGTAACAGTCTAGCGGAAAATAGCAATAAAAGAAAAAAACTGTGCTGGGTTACAGAGCCCCCAACATCCAGAAGTTACATACAAAGAGCAGAATAAGTCTTGGTTGCCCTTGAGCCACCTGCAGGGAGAGACCAGAGACCAGGGAGAAAAGCTTCCTTCCACAAGCCTTCATGGGGAAGACCAAAGAACATAGAGATAAGTTCCTCGTCTGTGCCACGAGTTACTGGTAGTTTTGGGCTGACTAGAACAGAAATTACAAGAAATTCAAACTATGTACCTGCCCACTCACACCATGCACGCTTCTGTAACCTTGCTTGCTTGCAGGAAGAAAGATACAACAAGCCACTCTTGACTAAGCTCAGGGCTGACGCCATTACAGATTGAGCTGCATGTCAGTCTGCTAGCATGAATAAACCTTCCTTTCCTCTGTCTGCATGGCTCTGAGTTTCATTCAGGAAATTCCCATAACAACGGTGACACAACTGTTGTGAATACCACCAGCCATGTTCCAGTTGAATGTAAGGCCCACTTCACAGGAGGAAACTCACATCTGGTACTGTACAGCCAGGCAAAAGCTCAGGAGGTCATAGGCCTCCGTGGGGAGGCCACTGCTATTGCTTTGTAAATGGATGCAATGTGCCTGTCAAATTGCCTTCTAAGCATCCTTGTTCATGTCCATAGACCACTACTACTGTCTCAGTCTGTCATGGAAGGAAACATACTTTTAGCAATAGGTGGTATACAATAATAAATCATATCTTGTCAGTTTCTGGAGACAAAGTGACTATTGCTGTACCATATCGGTCTAATACTCAGCCATAGATGTAAGAAAATAATCAGACATCTACCTGTATGATCCCCTTCAAAACTCAAGGCACAATGTGGAAGAGGTAACTGGTAAAAACAATGTAGGAGCTGGAGGAAGGAGTGAAGCACTGTGTAGCAATTTCTGTCAAAGTGAAACATTCCATCCTGGAGGGAGGCTCCTTGAGACCCAGAAAGTAAACAAAACTTACTAGACTCAGGAATTGAATAAGTTATCACACTCAGGAAGTTCCTGAAATTTTCAAGATTCACAAGGGTCCTGCCAAAGTTACACAGGCAATATCAACTGCTGAGAACACACTTTGACCAGCCAAGTGCTTACAAGTTATAGGAGGAAGCTTCCAGATGCAGCTTTCATAAGTCGTCACTCACTCTGTGGTAGGCTTTCTAGAGACGGGTCTACTTTTTGTCACCCAGGCTCCTCTAGGTAACCACTCACCTATGCCCAATTAACTTACTGAACTTTGGTGGAAGTGACTACTTTGGTGAGTCATGGTGCCCTGTGTATAGTAGTCAGGTGTTTGATCATATCTCCTCAGGAAAAGTTAACACAATAGCATGCATTTAGTACATTCAGCAATAAAGCCGGGCATGGTGGCACATGCCTTTAATCCCAGCACTCGGGAGGCAGAGGTAGAAGGTTCACCATGGGTTTGAGGACAGCCTGGGACCATTGTTCCAGGTTAGCCTGGGCTAGAGTGAGACTTTACCTTGAAAAAACTTTTACAAAAAGGCAACAACACTGTGGATATTCTGGATTTATGTAAACTTTTTATGTAATTTATGTAAACAACTTTTAACCCTGCTTCCTGAAAGCTGGACAAGATGGTTGTCAATTACCACAAACATACATGGACAAGTGTGCATGTGCACTCTCTCTCCCTCTCTCTCTCTCTTTCTCTCTCTCTCTCTCTCACACACACACAACTGTGATAGCCTACAGTTGCCACATCTAAACCAGGTTCTCCCAGAATCTCAGAAAAGCATGTAAAAATAAGGCCAGTATATATCCCCTTCTATGCATTAGTTTACAGGAATCCAATAAAAGGTTCATGTTTACATTTTAGAAAGGAAAAGTTTTTAAACAAGATGGACATTTTCCCAAGGCAATTGTATTAAAGCTGAGTTTCTGATGAAATACCAACACAGCCTTCCTAGAGGAATTTAGTCTCAGTCTAGACTTTAAAAAAAATGTGTCTAGACAGAAGTGAGAGATCACCACATAAGTGAAAAATTATTGATATTAAGAAGGTAAAAAGTAAACTGGGGAAAGATCTTGGATTTAGGTAGAAATTTCATGAAAGCATAGTAATGTATTTTGGATATGGCTTGCCCCTAGGGCTTAGATGTTGCGGTAGTGGTCCTCACTTGAAGGGTGTTGAGATGATGAAACTTTTCAAAGGTGAGACTTAGTGCAGGCTGGTAAGGTCATTGAAGCACTGCCCTCTGAAGGAAACAGTACAGTTTCTAAGAGATTACAGTCAGATCTTGTCCTGAATTGCAAGCTGTGAGCCATAGAAAGAGCAATCCTGGATGGCTCTGAATATCTCTGGCTTCCTGCCTTAACATGCCAGCCTTCTCTCACACACGCACTCCCACACTGCCTTGTTGTGATGTCGCTAGATGTCCCAAGTCAGAACCAAAAAGATGCTGGTTCCATGCTCTTGGACCTCCAGAACTGCAAGGTAAAAAAGCCTCTTTTTAGAATGAGGTTTTAGGTCTCTGATACTTTCTCATAGGAATAGAAAATTAATACTGATGTTAGAATGCATCTCCTTATTTTTCAGATAACAGTTCAAATCACTGGTCAAAGTAGAAAGTGATGACAGCCCAACAACTGAGGTTCATATGATCTTTCTTCAGTCTAAATTCAGATGATGGACAATACTATTGGAATACTACTTAGCAGACATGAGGCCCAAAGGGGACACACCCAGAATCATCTTTAAATGGTGCAATCAGAACTGATGCTATAAAATATTTTTCAGCCAGATATGCTAACCCTTTTGTCACCCAATTGGCTACTGTCACAACTCCCCAGGGCACAGGATTAATCTGAGAAGTACCTCTGTCTCCGAGAACAAGAATGGGAAGGACATACAGCATGCTTGTCCCCTTAATGCCACTTTTTAAAGAAATACCAGTTGCTACTGTCCCCAGGACACTGGAACATGAAGATCACCTTTTCTGTGTTTGTCTTCTTCATAGTAATCCATAATAAGTCTGACATTAAATCTAGTCTTAATAAGCTTTCCCAAGAACAGTGCTTGGCACTAATCCATTTTCTTGACAGTTGTAAAATTAATCTCCCTGTTGTTGGAGAATGTGATGCTCAGGGTACAAGAGGCAGAGTTCCTCCAGTCTGCATGTCCCTGAAGCATTGCAGTGTGACAGCCTTTCTTAGGAGAGTAATAAACCCCTAGAATGAGTCACTGCAATTCTGGAAATAGGGATTCATGTGGGATACCGTGAATATTTCACCTTCTGACAAACAAGTTTCCTCCAGAGTTGACACATTCTCAGCCATGTGACATGATCTCAAACTAAGTTACTTGGTAAATTTTCTTTTCTTTTTCTAATTCTGACTATCTTGAAACTGAACATACCCTGACAGGTGATGCTATTTGAAAGTATGAGCTACTGCTAGCATATGAAGAGGTGTGGGATGTACCCCCTCACAGATTCACCTCCCTCAGTCCTCAGAGAAAGTTTGTGAGCTTTGTGAAGATTGCATATCTCAAAATTATGATATTTTCCTCATCTTTCTTCCATCACAAAAATAAACACATGTCAGGAAAGAGCTAAAAACATGGGTCTAGAAGACACGTGCCACAGCTGTGAATCCAGGAAACAAAGTGTGCACTGTACCTGGAACGCACCACTCGTGAGGCATGCTGCTAGGTTCAGTCCTCCCAACAGTCCTACAGGGTAAGTGCATTTTTATCCCAGGTGAATACCCGGGGAAACTGGGTAGCTGAAAGCTGAGTACTTGTCTATGGTGGCTGAGCCAGTCTGCTACAGTCTGTAACTGTATGAGTGACTCCCACCCCAGGGAGGGTTTGTCCCCATTAGTAATGGGTAATGACTGCAGATGGGACACAATGGAAGGGGGGTTGTTACTTGAACCTAACAGTAAAGCCAGGGACACTTCTTCACACATGATATATACAAAACAGCCCCCACAACAAGTTTTTCTAGACAAGATTTCCTCTTCTCACCGGGAATGTCAGGAAGCAGCAAAACCCTGTGTCTTTGCAGTGTTTATATTCCTGAGCCTGTGTGAAACTAGTTATGACAGGTTACCAGGGATGGGCTGGGCAAGAAGTTGTCACTCCACTGAAACCCGCTACTGACTTCAAAGTAGGTGATGGTCAGACTGACAAGGGTTCCTTGAAGAGGGTGAAGAATCTAGAAGACAGTCTAACAGAAAGAACTCTGTGGACCCACACATCTAGCATTAGGAGGGTATGGAACGTTATCTACAGTCATTAACGCATTGTCCTCACTAGGGAAAATTGGAGACCACACACTAGAGAGGCCCCACCAAACAGGATCATTAATTCCTTGATGTTTTCACAAAATTCTGCCCAACCTCTTGTCATGGGTAGAAACTTTAAAACAGAAGAAGTGATTTCACAAGGAAATATAATCATGGGCTTTGCCACCTCATGCCTGGGAGATGGACCTGCTCACCTGGGTCCTTTCAAGGACACCTGCCTCAGGCATATGCCAAAGACTTGTTCCCTTTTTTCTCATTGTTCTCTGTAGAAGAAAAAAAAAAAAAGGAATGAATCAGGAAAAGTAAATCTACTTTATAATATAAATATTTCCAACAGCTTCTCTTGGCTGCTATTTTTAGTCCTCCTTGTATCTTAATGTCCTGAATCTCCACTCCTGACATGTAAAAAAATATCACATAGACCCCAGAAAGCAAAGGGAAAGACAAAGGTTGTGACCTGGCTCCTCTACTATATGGGAAGTGCCGCTTTAAGTTCAAGTTCAGAAAATCTCCAGTTGTACATAACAGACAAACCCAAAATGAACTGTCCCAACATTTGCCTTGACTCCAGAGAAAGAAGACTGCTTTTTAACCTCCGTTCATTCCCCATATATATTCTATTTTTGTGAGTTTTTTGTTTTGTTTGGTTTGGTTGGTTGATGTTTTGAGGTAGGGTTTCACTCTAGCTCAGGCTGACCTGGAATTCACTCTATATTCTCAGGGTGGCCTCAAACTCATGGCGATCCTCCTACCTCTGCCTCCCGAGAGCTGGGATTAAAGGCATGTCACCATGCCCTGCATACCCCAGATATATTATAGTCCCAGTAATTAGCCTATGCTTGGCTAAATGGAAGTGTTTGTGATGTCCAAGCCACAGATGCTGCCTGGAGAGACAGGAATGCATCTTATCTCAACTTGATCAAGCCCCTTCACATCACAGTCCAATTCTACCAGGTCTCTTCTGGGTCATGTCCCTGGATTTATATGGCAAGAGGCAGCACAATGTGGTGAGAAGGTCATGCATGTGGAGTGGGCAGGCTTGAATGCAATTTTTTCTCAGCCATTTATAGGATGGATGAATGGGCCATTAGTTCACTCAGAACATTTCATTTTCTCATCTAGACAAGGAGAATTCTGCAAGGACAGGATCAAAGGCTGGGTGAGGGGATCAAATGCAATGGGACTCTCAAAGGGCCTCTAAGAGTTCCACAGCACAATTCAGAAGCCATCCTCTTACCTCTTCACACATCAGTTCCTGAATCACAGTGCCTTTCCCTGTCAAATCCTATGACATATGTCAACATGACAGATAGGTGCATATGTTCCCAGGTGGCACTCAGCCTTGGGGAACTCTGCAGAAGTAACTGATAGGCATGATACTTTTTTTTTTCTTATAACCAAGATACCTATTACAGTAGAACACTGAGACCTCTGTTCTGGTCTTAGTAGAGAACACTAAGATTCTCTACCCCAAGCCAGAGGCTCATTTCCTGCCCACTGCTTCATATGCTATTGCATGAAACAACTTACTGTTAGAATGGCAGGAATGGGTTACAATCTTTCTCTCTCTCTGTGCCGGTCTCCCTCTCTCTCTTTCTTTCTCTCTCTCTCGATCTCTTTCCCCCTCCATTTTTTCTCACCACCCTCATTCCAGCTGCTGTTTTTGGCTAGTTCATCACCTGCGTGCTTCAGGGCTGCAGAAGCCCGGGCACAGCAGGGACATATGGCCAGGAATTCACATCCATGTTTGTTACTGAACTGTTTGGCTATGGGAACAGCTGCTCCACTGAAGGGTTAGCTCCCTGTCATACAGACAGCATCTGCGGTGCCTCACAGGAAAGGACAGGATACTTATTCTTTTTATTATGAGAACACAAGGCTGTGCCAAGTAAATTATTCCAATGTGGAAGAATTTACAACTGCCTTTCTTCTCCATCCTGCTCCTGCTCAGCATCTCCTTCACCCCTTGCAGGGTGTCATTTCTTGGCAGGAGATGACAAGTGCCATTTCCTGGTGGTGGGGGGGGGAATGAAAGACACTTTCCAATTCATAAATTATGTTCTAGCTCTTTTTTAAAAAAACAAATTCATCTCAATTCTAAGAGGATTTAGAATCAAACTCATTATGAAGAAATCCAGAACAGTCATCTATTTCCAGAGCAGTTTGTTAGTAGAATGATGAAGGATCTGTCACCCTTTTTGCCACTGCAGCCCTGGGAGAAGTCTGTTTGAATTTCTATGGTGGTCTGTACAAAACAGAACACAATATGCACACTTACTGCCTTTCTCTTTCTCCATGTGCAGTTCTTTATCAGGAAACAACTCCTGCAGACAAAGGGTCAGGGCTTCAGTACTGGGCACAGTGTCAGTCCCTTTTCTGCATTGTGCCAGAGGGGAAGCATGGAAGTTCTCTCCTTTCCTACCCACAAGAAGTCTCTGACCAATGCCTAACAGCTGTACCTGAGAAAGCAGGATGGTTAGGAGGACCTACCAGGTGGTTACCTCTTACCACCTTTCCCTGGCTATTTTGAAATTCTACTCACTTCTATCCAGATGAGCAAATAACATCTGCTTCATTTATCGTCTATTGAGTTTTTTTTCTCCCTCAATCTCTGTGTTAGTTACTTTGCTTATAATTATGACAAAACCCCTGACAAGAAGCACCCAAATGGAGGAACAGCTTATTTGGCTTGCAATTTAAGGGCACACAATCAGTCCTGGCAGGAAAGGCATGTCTGCAGCGGGAACAGGAGGCAGCTGGTCACACTGCAGCCATAGTCAGGAAGCAGAGAGTGAAGAATGTCACTGTTCAGCCATCTTCTCCTTTTTATTCAGCCCCAGAACCCAGCCCATGGGATGTTTCTCTCCACAGTCAGGTTGAGTTTTCCCATCTCAAGTAACATAATCAAGAAACTCCCTCATAGACAGAGACTTGTCTGCTCAGTGATTCTAGATTCAATTAAGTTGGTAATCAAGATTAATGATCACAGTCTGTCACCACACCAACCACTAGAGGAAATGCATTTGGAACTGGTGGGCTACATTTCAGCAGTGTCTGAGGGTCACAACCATCTGTGTCGTTCCTCCTCAGAACATTCATTCTAAAGGCATATACATGCTCCCTCTTCATTTGCAAATGTATCTAGTTGGCAGGGACATGGTTATTGACTCTGTGGGCCACTATGCTAGGGAGACACCTGATGGTCTCTCTAGCAGTAGAGGGCTCTCTGTTGAGGCCTTGTTCACTACTGTTTCTGGGTTCTGCACCTAGGTACCTTAGGTTCAGAGTTGCCTCTGTCAGCCCTGAGATCCTTCCCAGCTGTTGATATGTCTCTATACTAGCCATTTTCCCATAACCCAAATCACCAGTCTCTATAGTTGTCCCCTGACTATTGCTGGGACCTGGCACAGGTCAACAATCATTCTAGTTGATTCAGGAACAGCATCAGTCTGCTGGAGAACTCAGCCCTCCAAGATAACATACAACAAGATCTTACTCTAGTCTGGGCTGGCCTGGAACCCACTCAGTATCCTAGGATAACCTTGAATTCACCAGAAGCTATTCTACCCCCAGAGAGCTGGGTGTGTGGATGTGTCATCCTAACCAGCTGACTTCATTATAGAACTTGCTCTTTGCAGAACAATATGCACAAAGACTAAAGCTGGCTGTGTTGGGGTGCTACTGTCACAAACTCTAACCTGAAAGGAGAAAAAGTAGCATTAGGTGACATGCATGTATGTATACATACCTAAGTCTCCTGCTTGCTTTTTTTTTTTTTAATTGTTGTTGTTTTGTTTTGCTTAGTTTATGGTTTGGTAGGATAATAGTGTTATTGGACTTACTCTTTCTCTTTCTTTCCTTTTTCTTTTTGTTGCTATTGTAGCTATTCTCCCATTCTCTCTCCTTTTCTCTTCACTTTCTCAATTGTTTTATTTAACTTATTTGAGAGAGAGAGAGAATGGGCACGCCAGGGCTTCCGGCTACCTCAGACGAACTCCAGATGCACGTACCCCTTTGTGCATCTGGTTAACGTGGGTCCTGGAGAATCGAACCAAGGTCCTTTGGCTTTGTAGGCAAACGCCTTAACTGCTAAGCCTTCTCTCCAGTCCCACTTTCTTAATTCTTTACAGGCCAACACTCTTGGCTTTTGTAGGTATTTTTTTCTTTTCTTTGTTTTTTTCTTTTTTTACTTTTATTTTTATTTTTACTTTTGATGAATATTCTGCTTCCTGAATATCAATGCTAACACCTGGTAACTAAATTACTCTAACACCATACACACACACACACACACACACACACACACACACACGTGTGTGTGTGCGCGCGCTTAAGCAAACCAAAGGAAACAGAACAGTACTACAAAAGATCACATTTCACTGAGCCAGACTAAAAGTACCATCAAATCTGCAGGACAGTAGGCCTACCCCCTATAAACCTGTTAGGAACACACTTTTTAGCAAAACTAAAATAAGCTATTCAAGAGAAATAAATAACTCAACAGAGAGGAGTAAAGGGAACAGATAAAAGATGGTGCAGGAAACATCCACCTTCACAAATAGACAACAAAGAAACATGAAAATAAAGGACAAAAACCCACAAAAGATCAAAGGTAGGGAGAGATACCTCCACCATATGAATATGGCACATCCCTTTGAGTCAACATCCTGATAAATCCAGCCCTAGCTTGCATTACAATAACTTGCCTGTTCTAATTTATATTTTATAATTTGTATATATATAATTTATATTTTATAATCCTACCAGGTAGGCTACCAAATTTATTAATCCATGGGGGAATACAGCTGAACTTTAAATAGGATTATAAATAGGCACATATTATGGAATTTCACGTTATAATTTAACTTGCTCACCTGTTCCTGCATTTATTTGGTATTGCTATGATATTTCTATCATTAAGAGAATTGGAGATTATGTGCATGTTTTATTATGCTATAGCATATGATTAACATACCATAGCATATCATCTCAACACATTTTCCCAGGTTTCATTTCCCCAGGTTTCATTTTTGATAAGATGTGCATTGTGAACAGAAGGTGAAGTGGTGGTTACATACCCCACTGCAAGTTCGTGTCTAGAATTTCCAAGCTCTCAGTCTTGGTCTCAGATTGCTTCTCTGGCTTCCAGTACACGTCTAGCATACACAGCCTGCTCTGGCTGCATGAAGTGGCTCTCTACTGCCTTACTTTGCTACTATGCTCCTTTCTTTCACTTTTTCACTTACTTTTCTCCTTATTTTCCCTTTATTCCTTACTTCCATTCTACCATGCAATATTGGTCCTAAAGTCTTGCTCTGAAACTCATCCTCTCACCATATGCATTGTCCTGATGTTCATTTTTCAGGTAACTGCCACAGTTATATCTGTGCCTTACTGGCTGACCTACACATTTTATCAAATATACTACTTGCTCCTGTTTGACCTATCCTTGAGTCTTCACCCCTACACTCTATTTTCATGACCCATCAGGCCCTTACATGCCATGGGTTCATTCATTTTTCAAATGTTATCTTAGCCACATACATGCACAGAACTGAGCACAGTCAGGACTCTTTTCTTCCCAGATTCTCAGTGTCTCTTTACTTGGTTGACTCTCTTTAATGATTAATATATGGCATGTTTTTCATACCTCACAGGCCAGGGGAGACACTCTACTCATACTGACCGTTTAAAGTTATCAATGTCTGTTTGTTCCCCAAGTGGTTCATACCATCAAATGAATGGAGCCATAACTAATCCTTCTGCATATTCTAGGGTAAACAGTATGTGGAAATATAGTTTACATAATATTTTCAATACTAATACTGTTCAAACATCCCTGTAATCCAAAATCTCTTTAAATGTGAGCTATAAATCAAAAATACATAATGGTACAAAGTAAACATTCATACTGCAAAAGATGACATTGAACCAACACAAGATCTAAAACAAACAAAGCAGACATCAAATCCTGTAGCTCCAAGTCCAACATCTGTAACTAGTGACAAAGTCTCTTGGATTCCAATTCTGCCCCTCCAGCTGAGTTAAGATGCTTACAGGCTGGGGAATAATCCATCACAAGCCAGTTATTCCTTACAGCTGTCCCACAGTTCTAGCATCTCAACAAAATCCTTGGGTTTCAAGGTTGGAGAGATGGTTTTAACAATTTAGGCACTTGCCTACAAAGCCCAAGGACCCAGATTTGATTCCCCAGGACCCACGTAAGCCAGATGTGCAATGCAGTGCATGGATCTGGCATTTATTTTCAGAGGCTGAAGACCCTGGCACACCCATTCTCTATCTATTTTCCTCTTTCTCTCTGCTTCTCTCTCTCTCTCAAATAAATAAACACATAAACATTTTAATTCCTTGAGTTGCTAGTGCAACCTATGGGTCATCCATTCCATGGCCCCCTATGGTCTATATTTAGGGAATATGACTCTGGTCCACATTACCTTAGAGCCATATCCAAAAGTCAAACCACATTACAAACCCAACAGCCCTCTTCCCTACATTTGTTATACTCCCAGAATACCAGGTAGGCTACCAAATTTATTAATCCATGGGGGAATAAAGCTGAACTTTAAATAGAAGGTCACTCCGTAAGCATTCAGGCCTCTTACTTTCAAAAGTCAACATTCTTTCTGCTGAATAATGCAGAACAGCTGGTCCAATTTCAGTGATAATCTCTCATCAAACAATTGCAACTGTAAGTGATATCTCCAGTCTGAAATTTTTATTTCTTTCTGTGCCAATCCCTTTTGCTCACACCAGTCTATTTCTATGCAATACAACCCTGTACATAGCCTCAGGAACATGGGAAGAATGCAATAACACTCTTACACAAACCACCATTAGCCTAGTCCAAACAAAGTTATCTCTTCCCCTCATAAGCCAAACTTCATAGTTTATAGACCCTACTGAATTTATGTATTTATTCTCTTACCAGAAAGAACCATTGGAGTCTGCCTTTGGCACAGCAAGGTATCTCTTAGAACAAGGTTTCAAATCCATCCACATCCCTCCCACAAATCAGTTCCAAAAGACCAAATACCACATAGTCTTGCTCTAGTATCAACATCCCACTCCTCCAATACCAATTTTCTGTTGTAGTTACCAAATCGTTGCTGGGACAAAACACCAGACCAGAAACAGCTCATATAAAAAAGGATTAATTTTGCCTTACAATCTCAAGGGGAAGCTCTGTGATGGTGGAGGAAAGGCATAGCATAAGCAGATGCTAGTTATGACTTCTACCACGGCAGGTGGACAACAATGGCAGGAGAGTGGGTTACCATCATCTGGGAGCCAAGCATCCAAAACACAGGAGTTTAAGGAGGCACATAATTCAAACCACCACATTCTTTTACCCATAGTTTATTTTTAACACTTAATATAATATGAAATGTAAGTATCTGTTTTCCTGTATTTTATAGAAAATAATAATGAAGAGTAAGTCGGCACATTTTCAGTGCAGACACAAATCTCTTCCTTAACTGTTTGCAACCGAAACTTGGTAAAATCTCTAAGGATACAGAATCCATGGATACCAAGGGATGACTGAACAAATAAAATGATGAAATGTTACTAGCAGTATAGTCTTTCTCATACTTATATGACATGAATGATAGCTGTGAATAAAACCTAAAACTTATCACTTTATTTTTGGAAAGAATTGAGTTGAACAATTTTGCATTGAGGTAAGTTAAACCAGGCAAAAGACTTAGCTTGAGTCAAAGTTTTATGTAGGACCAACGGGATGGATTCCTTAAGAGAATTACTGGAATTCTATAGGAATGATACCTAATTTGAAAAAGACTGAGGGAAAAAAAAAGGTCCTGAAAATTCTTTGACAATCCTCAGTTTCTCATTCCATTAGAATGGTTTTATCTGTATAGTTATGAGGACAATAAAGGCTGCACTTTTCCAAGATTCTTATAGAGTGAGGTATCATTACTTTAATTATTACTAAGGCATTTTAATCTATATGCCAACCAGCGCTATAATTCATTATCTTCTGAATCATGAACATCTTTCAAAAATTGAGCAGTTTCTGAGTTACAAATAGGTTTACCTACAATGGTACTGAAAATTTCCTTCTGAGGAAATTTATCATTACTTATCAAATTACTTTAAACTGGTAGAATTTTAATGATGCTATATTATTTTATGTCTCATTTATCAGCAGGTGTTCATATTACTCAGAGTTTTTGAGTCATTGGAAAGTTAATTATAACAGCTTTAACTATTTCTCTACAACAATAAAAGTTGACCATGAAAAATACCACTGGGAGTTTAATGCTTGACAACATGAATAAAAATGAGTAGTTTTTTTTTAATCTGCTACATTAAATCACAAAATGAGACAAAAAAAAATTCAGGTGCAATTTGTTTTTGTAATTGTGTTCCAAGTCCTATAATTTTTAATCATATATAAAAAGTTCAATGTGCATTCATTGAATTTTTAAGCTGCAATTTTTCTTTTCTCCCTGCAGCTTTTTATTCAGGCTTACCTCCCTTTTGACATAGATTGTTTGAATTACTACCTCAACAACAGATCCACAGCTTCCTCAATTTTACCCAATTTGGTAGGATGAAAGCACATGGCATTAGAGTTACAGCATACCCCTGGAGATGAAAGTAATAATAGTTCTGTAGTAGGAAAATGTCTGCAGATGGTATATAGTTTTCTTTCTATCTTTCCTTCTCGAGGTGAGGGCCAGCTGCCTTTGACATCTAAAACGTCTACATGGGTACAATGTGATAGCTGCCAACTTTGTACTTTCATGAAAGGAAAACCAGCACACACTTCCTGGCTGTAACTTAGGCTTTAACATGGTAGGATGCCCCTGGCTGATGAAGAAGCTGTCACAGTGCTGGACTGCAGTGTGGCTTCCCAAGCTGATTTGACTGGAGTATCCCAGCCTGAGCAAAAGTTCCTTCTGAAAGCCTGACTCACATCAGAATGATGTAGGTGTAAAACAACATTCAGTGGGAAATTCTACTCTCTAATAGGAAAACCTGTCTACCATCAATATTAAGATCTGTAGAGAGGGAGGTGGAGGTGGTTTAGTGGGTCAAGTGCTTGTCATGTACTCATGCAAATCTGAGTTTGAAACCCAGCACTCACATATAAATTCAGGCATAGAGGTACACACCCATAATGCTAGTGCTGGGAAGCAGAAACAGGAGTATCCCCAGGTCTGGCTGGCTAGTCTATCTGAATCAATGAGCTGTGAGTTCAGTGAGAGGCCCTACTTAAAAAATAAGGTGGAAGACCATTGAGGAAGAGCCTGCAATTGACCTCTGTCCTCGACATACACACACACACACACACACACACACACACACACAACAAAAACATCTGCAGAATCTTGGGGAAATGAACAGTAATACCAATAATAATAATAATAATAATAATAATAATAATTGGCAGCATGTAATGACAATGGTTAATAACTGACACAAAGGAAAGAAAAAACATTGTTTGGAAATGGCTCCAAAGACTGAGACTCCATTTCCCTAGTTTAGGAGGCTTGGAAGATAGCTCAATGGGACCTGAAAGGGCCTGGTTCACCCTTTGTTCACTTCTTCAGAAGCCAGGTCAACAGCTACACATGGTCACATATACCTGTAAGCCTAGTCCAGTGGGGAGCAGAGACAGGAGAATCTCTGGGGATCATTGCTCAGCCAACATGTTCAAAAACTGAAGCTCCAGGCTCAGTGAGAGAGTACACCCCAAGGAAATATACACATGAGTGATAGGAGGGAACATCCCACTTTCTCTCTGGTTTCCACACATGCAAATGGGACACATGAATGTACACACACACATACAGACACCATGCCAATATACTGCATGCAAGCACACACACAACTGAACATATTTTTCTCACCTTTCTTTCTAAGAACTATACTGGCCTCACACTTTCTTGTGTTGTCCATAATGATATAGTTTCAAGATCTGCCAAATCTGTGTTCAGAAAACAAAAATGTGATTTGTAAAATTTTTAATACAAAAACAAACTTCAACTTACTGTTTAAAGTAATGAAAACTTTGGAAACAATTGTAGAGAGAGAAAACAGTTAGGAATAGTAATCATGCAGAACATTCAGAATCACATCCCATTCCATACTAGGAATCTGATATCCTTCCTCAGAATCTCATAACTCATTTAGCCCCAGCTCTGCCCAGTCACAACCACACAAAGTCAGGTAAGATATATAAAGCCCTGTATGATTATCTTTACAGTTGGAACTGTAACCATGTGCAGGATGTTTGAGAGATAGCCTAAAATATAAGAGGCTCAGGTGAATAAATTATAAGATTTACTTTAAAAGATGAAGCCTAACCCTAAAACAACTGGCTCTCACTTGTAACTACTAGTACCTGAAAGTCGTTACAACCCACATTGAGCTGTTGACTGGAGACACATATGAGGTCCATAAAACAAGAGAGGCTATTGTCAAAGGACTTAATTACCCACCTGAGGAAACACCTGTTGCTGAAGACACTGCATGCTGTGGACACAGAACATCTAGAGGTCTGGCCAGAATCTGGAAGGAATCTGGTTCCCAGATGGTTAGCGCATATAGTACAAGAAAGCACTACATGAGCTGCTGGGAGTGGGGGTAGGGAGGATAGCCAACAACATTGTGAACAACCAGGGGACACTGCTATATGAAAGCAACCAGCCTAACAAGATGTACAGATGGGTGCAATAGTGGCACACAGCCTAAGTGGGTAACCAATTGCTTTCTGATAGGCTCACTCACTGGAAAGCAACCCATAGCTAGAACTGGGAACCAAGTCAGAATCCCATGGAGACCAGGATCATGGACTCCAATGAGAAGTTCCCAGTAGTCTTTGGCCAAAAGAAAGGCTACATCCATCAGAATCTCTCTAAATTAATTATTCCTATTACCTTTACTCCATGCTGATCTCACTGTCTGTTGGACAATCTTTTATAGCAGGGCAGCAAAAACCAAGGACAACCAGAATCTATCAACAAGAAAAGATAGGTGACTCTGTATCATGAGATGAGTCACTCCTCATACATCATCTAGGACCCAGGTGAAACCACAGAAGAATTGGAGAGATAAGCAAGAGTACTATTTCTATGGTGAGCCTGTAAACCTGTGCCAGGGTAATATCAATAGACATTGATGATGCCCAAAACATATCAATTCAGAAATCCAGAAACTGATCAGAGCTCAAAATTAAAATAGACTTAAAACACACCCACTGTATGAGTCAAGGTTCTCTAGAGGAGAAGAACCAGAAGAATGAATTGTAATAAAAGGAGGATTCACTGGATTAGCTTCCTGCAGTCAGACTGCAGGTCCGAAAGTCAAGGAACCTGGTAGCCACTCAGTCCACATGGTCAGATGCCTCAGCAGTCCCAGTCCAGCTCTGTAGTCCTGTAGGCTTCCTGGAGAGCTACTGGTTTTAAGACCATGCTGGAAGGCAGCAAGTAGCACAGTTAGCCAGATGGGAGGAAAGGATTCTCTTCTCCCACAACTTCCTTAGATAAAGCCCCCCTCTGAGAGGGGCCATCCACTCTGGGGAAGGGCTCACTCTGTGGGAAGAACTTCCTGGAAGTAGCCTCAGAGACCCACCCAGGAGGAATGTCTGTGGATTCCTAATCAGATCAAGCTGACAAAAAAAAAAAAAAAAAAAAAAAAAAAAAACCTTAGTCATTACACCCACCAAGGCTTAGGGGATTCTGCAGAGCAGGGTGCAGAGAAATTTTAAGAGCCACAGAATGGCAGGAAACATCCAGATGCTCTGCCCCCTCCATACAGTGACTGCTCCTCTAACAACTCATAATGTACAACCCCATGGTGAATACCAGAAATCCCATTGAGAAGGACCCTCAGGGAGGAGAGAAAGGTACCAATACATGATGTTTCCTTACAAAGTTTTTCCTTAATAAAAAAAATAAATAAATGCCAACTGTGTACTCAGAAAATAATAAAATAAAAAAGAAAGGGATCCTATGTGGCTATGACAAATCATGGGTAAAGGTGTAATTGCATAGGAAGCTATTCAACCCTGCAGGATGTGGAAAAGCACAAGTGATCCTCAGTCTTCCTTTCCCTGTAATCTCTCCTCAGGTAGACTTCCTATAGCTTCCAGCCACCCTCTATAACCATCCCAATGCTAGTCTTTTCTTCTATGAAAAGTAGAAAGAAAAGGAAAGGAAAGGAAAGGAAAGGAAAGGAAAGGAAAGGAAAGGAAAGGAAAGGAAAGGAAAGGAAAGGAAAGGAAAGGAAAGGAAAGGAAAGGAAAGGAAAGGAAAGGAAAGGAAAGGAAAGGAAAGGAAAGGAAAGGAAAGGAAAGGAAAGGAAAGGAAAGGAAAGGAAAGGAAAGGAAAGGAAAGGAATGGAAAGGAATGGAAAGGAAAGGAAAGGAAAGGAAAGGAAAGGAAAGGAAAGGAAAGGAAAGGAAAGGAAAGGAAAGGAAAGGAAAGGAAAGGAAAGGAAAGGAAAGGAAAGGAAAGGAAAAGATAGTAAGTAAATAAATAAATAAATGCTCATCTCATCAGGTATTCATTCTAAGGGCTCAGCTAGCCAACTTGGCACCTGGGTATACAGATGACAGATGAATGCCAGGAGGTGGGAGGTTTACCCATCCAGGCTGGATGCTTCTTTCCACTTGTCTGTCCTCTGGGCAGAAAGTGGGTATCTCCAGAGTTTCAGATAATGAACACAAAGATAGAAGACAGCAGTGCTTCTCATCAGCAAGGTGACAGCAACATGATGCCCATGCAGTGGCAGCCTTGAAGCCAGGAGTGAGCAGCTGTCCCTTTAGGCAAGGAAATCTTCATGCCTCAGTGCTCTGCAAGGCTGAGCACAATTTCACCAAGCTGGAATGGGTGAAAGGAAATTCCAGGAAGAAAAACCAGAACAGAAGCTCAAGGCCCAGCTCACTCTGGAAACAAGAAGGTCATGGTACCTGCAGGATAACATGAGTGCTGGGTGTCTCTGTTCCACATTTCTTTGTTAATTCCAGCCCACTGGCTTAACTGGAGTAAATGTTGGAGTGCTTTACCCATCATTATTTTCCCTGTGCAATAACATAGCATTTTAACGGTTATTTTGTCCTTTTAGTAATAATGTACACTGACTACAAAATAATGGACTTCATTGTGGCATTTTTCTACATACATATCATACACTTTGCTTATATTCAGCCCTCATTACTCTCCTTTGTTTCTCCTTACTCTCCTACTAATCTTTGTCTTCTTCCCAAATAGCACCCTTCTAACTTTATGACTTTTTAATTTAAGCAACATTTTTTATTAGATATGGACATATTTTATATGTTAACAATACATGTTGGTACCATCCTTTCCCTCCTCCTTGCCCCTTTTCTGAAGAGGCCTTCCTCATTGTGGATGAAGGTCTACCCCATGGGGATTGTGGGTCATGCATTATGGGGGGAGGGGAAGAGCAATGTCTCAGTGCAAAATGTCCCAACTTGTGGCTCTAACAATCTTTCTGCCCTCTCTTCCTCAAAATTTCCTGAGCCATGCTGGGAACATTTCAAGTCTATTTAAGTGATTGGGCACTTAGGAGCTTCTAGCTGTCTGGTTTGGTAGGTGTTGAGTGTCCTCAGCATCTTTCTACATCACCCTTGTGCTGATAACAGATTCACTAAGAGAGAAGCACTAGCACTCTTGCTCATTTCCCCGTTTCCTCTGTGGTTTCAGCTAGGGCCGCAGGGAGTACACTGGGTCATTTGTTTCCTCAGGTCCAGCTCCCATCTGAAAAAAAGAAGTAGATTCTACAATGGAGGATGGAGTCAGCACTGGTTAAATGGGATAGACATTATTAATTTAGACAGAATTAAAAGGGGGTTTACCCTATCCTCTTATAGTCTAAGGTTAGTGGGAGCTTGACAATGGAAAGCAGAATTATTATCTGGATATGATTCTGATTTGTTTCCCAGGTCCAAATATCATTTCCTTTCCACTGAACAGAGCTGTTAGCCAATCCAAGAGCAGTTGGTTACCCACCATGACTGTGTGTCACTATTGCTCTTGTGTGAGCGTCACATCAGATTGTTTGCTACTGAGTTGCTTAGATAGATGTTTGCCACTTTCCCCCCAGTAGCTCATGTAGCACCTTCCAGCATTAGATGGGCTAATTGTCTGAGGACTGGCTCTCCTCTAGATTCTAATCAGTTCTCTCCATGGTATGAGCCAACAGTGAATGGTGTCTTCAGTAAGGTCTTACCATTAAGCTCTAGTGAGTAATCAAGTGCTCTGACAGAAATCTGTCTTTGTTTTGGGACACCTAGTAGGTCTCTCTGATCAACAGTTCATTGTGGCTGTAGATCACATCCTGGTATAGGGAATTACAGGCCAGCACCAAGGGAATAGAAAAAAAGGAAAAAGACAGAGAAGAAAGGGAAACAGAAGAAATTTGAGCTTAGGTTTCGCCTCATTCTCTTCAGGGCCCTTAGATTCAGGTCCTCCCTCTAAGGTCCACTTGAGGGTTCCAACTTTTAGTTGGACTTCTAAGATATAGTATTCTATGGTAACAGTTTAATTTGGGTTCAGTTTTGTGTTCCCCCTCTTCCCCTTTCTCTTCCCCCAAGCCCTACCCTCCCTATTGTCCAAGCTTCAAGATGCTATTCAGTTATGCCAGCAACTTGGGCTGATCCAGGTTAGGAAGTGCAGATGAGTGAGATCATGTGACGGTTGTCTTTCTGTGATTGCATGATCTGTTCCAAGTTTGACCATTTTTCCACAGATTTCAGTGTGGCATTTTTTCTTACTGCTGAGTACAATTCCATCAAAACCATCTTGGTTTTCCATTCATCCAGTGATGGGCACCTGGGTTGGTTCCAGTTCTTAGCTATTATGAATTGAACAGCTATAAACATGTTTGAGCAAATCTCTCTGAACTGAGATGTGGAGCTTTTAGAGTAAATGCCCAGTAAAAGAATAACAGGGTCTGTTGGTTACTCTATGTTAATCCTTTTCATGAATCTCAATATTGATTTCCATAGTGGTTATACTAGCTTATATTCCCACAGTGAATGAGTGCTCCTATTTCTCCACAGCCTTGCCAACATTTGTTTTCATTTGATTTTTTAATATTTGCTATCCTTACTGAGGTAAGGTAGAATCTCATAGTTGCTTTAATTTGCATTTCCCTAATGGTTAGGGATGTTTAACCGTTTCTTAAGGGTGTGTTAACTATTTGTAATTCTTCCTCTGAGAAATCTCTATTTACTTCTCTGCCCTATTTTTGGAGTGGGTTGTTTGATTTTTTATTGTTTAGTTTTTGAGTTCTTTGTAGATTCTAGACTTATGACTTCTTTTTAAATCTACATTCTGCTTATGAGGAAAAAATATGTGATTGCTATTTTTCTGAGTCTGGCTTGTTTTACTTTATCATACTAGTTCTGCTTCTGTCCATTTCCTAAAAATGACATAATTTCCTGATTCTGTATGGCTGAGTAAAACACCTGCTTTAGTATTCTCATTAATTTGAACTCAACTGTGAGCAGAGTGGGGCTCATTGTAAACAGGTCTATGACATACCATGTGTGAATTTCATCTGAATCACAACTGGGATAGAAGAGAATGTTCTGAGGAAAGCTTTAGACTGCACAGGGAAGGAGTCTTACAGGGAGGAACCTCTGATGGCTCTCTGTTGGGAACTGCAGTGAACAGCTACTATAGTGAGGAATTGGAGATAGGAAGGGTACTAATGGGATTATAAGGACTTCCCAGGTTTCAGATATTTGCTCCACATAGGCAGGCACAACAGCTGAGGCCTGTAGTCTCAACCAATCCCAAAGCGGAGGTGGTAAAATCATCACTTGGGTCCCAAAATTCAAGACCATCCTTAATAACATGGTGAAACTTCATTTTTTAAAAAAAGAAAGATTATATTTGTGCCATAGAATCAATACTTCCTCATGGCAAGATATTACTAAGAAGTTGAAATCAAAACTAATTCCATGAGAAATAGAAGTTTGGAAGGTATCCACCACAAAGGGAACAGAAAATGTAGGTAAATTTTAAACTGCATGGAATTAACCTATTTTTTTATTATGAATATGTTTTGTATAGATATCATGTGTTGGTACCATCATTTCCCTCCTCCTTGCCCCCATTCCACTGACAGCCCTTCGTAGTGGGGTTGCTGGTATTCACCATGGGGTTGTTGGTTATGAGTTATAAGAGCAGCAGTCAGACATTAGGGAGGGAGACATGCCTCTGGGTACGCCATACCAACCTGTGGCTCTTACAATATTTCTGTCCCCTCTTCTGAAAAATCCCCTGAGCTATGGTGGGGATGTTTTAAGACTACTTCAGTAAAAAGCTCTCAGGAGCTTCTGGATTTCTTTTATTTTTATTATTATATATTTTTTTAATTTTCTGAAGTAGGGTCTTGTTGTAGCTCTGGCTGACCTGGAATTCACTATGCAGTCTCAGGATGGCCTCAAACTCATTGCATTCCTCCTACCTCTGCCTCCCAAGTGCTAGAATTAAAGGTGTGCTCCCCCATGCCCAGCTTTAGGAGCTTCTGGATTTCTACTTTGGTATGTGTTGATCATCCTCGGAGTCTGTCTCAATCACCCTGGCACTGATTGTCAGGCTCACCATGGAAACAGCACTCTTGCTCATACCCCCAATACCTCTGGGGTTTCACCTGGACCTTGGCTGAAGTCAGAGTGTTAGCTTATCTCCTCTGGTCTTACTACCTTCTGAAAAAGAAAAGCAGATTCTCCAACTGAAAATGAAGTCAGCATAGGTCAATTTGGATAAGCATTGTTAATTTAGGAAGATTTTGATGGATGTAGCCCCTCTTTTGGCCAAAGACTAGTGGAAGCTTGTCATGGGAGATCATAATCAGACCATAATCTTGGTCTCCATAGGATTTTGACCTGGTTCCCTGTTCCAGCTATAGGTTCCTTACCATTGAGTGGCTCTCTTAGGCAATCAGAAAGCCACTGGTTACCTACTAAGGTGATGTGCGGCCATTGCACTGATATGTACCTCTTGTCAAGCTGGTTGCTTCTGAGTATCTTTGATCCCTGCTGGCTCAGAGCATTATTAGATACTTTCCCCTAGCAGCTCAAGTAGCTTTTCCCAGCACTAGATGTGGTAACTGGGTGCTGGCTCTCTTTCAGATTCCAGTCAGGTCTCTCAGTGTTCTGTGTCAGCGGTATATGGTGTGTTCAGCAATAGGGTCTTATTTTTTGCCTCGGGCAGGTAATCAAGTGCTTTGGCAGATACCAGTCTTGTTTTGGGGAATGTTGACTTCTTTGGTCAATAGCTCAATATGGATAGTGTAGCAGACAGCTTTAGGTTTGCTGAGCTGAGCTTACCGATCAGGCACAGTTATTGAGGAAGGGATATTTACTGAAGCCATACAGATCCAGTAGAAGCTCCATAATGGCAGAAGATCCTGGCCTGCTTTCACAGGACCAAACACACAGAGAGAAGCACAAGCCTAAAAGTCAAAAGCTTTTGACTTCAGGAACTCCACCTAGGCAAACTTTGCATATCTTTAGATTGAAATATTAAACCCACCACCCCACCTTAAAATCCACCCAGTGATACCACTTCCAGTCAGGTGGCTACAGATGCAAACTGCAAACTAATAAAACACTGAATATATTGAAGACCATCTATTCCAACTACCACAGGTAGCAACTGATTTCTGGTACTGAGAGTTACAGATCAGAGCCAAATGTTTTAAGATTAGGTTTCATCTCACTCTCTCCAGCACTTCTTTCCAGATGATTCCCCCATACAACTGTTCACGGTTAAATTTTTTATTCTACTTTCAAGTAACAAAGTTTTCTATGGTACCAGTTCACTTTGGGTTTAGTTTGGTATTTATTTCTCTAAGTGCAGGTTGGGGTGAAATAACCTAAAGTTTTGATTTTCTGTATTATCTCAATTACCTTTGATGTCTAAACCTTCCTTTGGCTTATAGTTCAAGGGTGCACCCACCATGGAGCGGAGGACACCTCAGCAGAAGCAGGAGGCCATATCTGCAGCCCAGAAGCAGAGCATGCACAGGAAGTAGGGCTGCTCTGTAACCCTCAAGGCCCATCACTAATGACCTACTTCCTCTAGGGAGGCTTCACCTCATAAAGGTTCCACTGCCTTCCCAAATAGTATCATCACCTGAGGACCAAGTATGCAAGCACATAAGTGTATAGGGGACATGTTCTATTCAAATCACAGCAAGGTTACTGTACAGGTATGGTCTATACTCTCCACCACCCCATACACAGGGCTTCCTGCATTTTGGCACCTAACTTTTCTTCCTTCCAGATCCCTCCTTCTACAAATCCAGCCTTTGCAGCAGGTTCACATAAATGTCACCAAGATTCCCCAGTACAGAGTTCCAGAGAAAAGTGAAGCTTAGAAACAGGAGAAGAGAGGAAAAATCATTCAGCTCTTTGCATCAATTGTTCCTGAACCCCACTAGTCTTATGGAAATGTTCTAATGTTTGTAAATGGCACTTCTTTCTGTGCTTCCTGTGCTAATGCAGAAGATAATTTATTTGGGCACTGGAAGGGTAAGCCACTTCTGACAAAGTAGCATTTTAAATTAAATGACTTGGCCCAGAGCCCATATTTTTCAACCATGCATGTGTGTACTTCATCTCTTTGCTATCTAGTAGATACAGCCAAAAATAGGCAGCACAAAAAGTAATTAAAAAAAACATAAAAGAGTAATTTATACCAATTTTGTAGAATTAAAAACCGTGTGTTATAAACAATAAGATTTCATAATAAATTGGCACAGACTCATTCAAATTTAACTCTGGGCACAAATTTCTCTTTAACATGGTAGGTGATATTTTATAAAATTTCAATATTTTCAGCTAAGTTATTAGCAAAGCACCTTTACATTTTAGTTATAATAACCTAGGAAAAAGAAAAAGAATTATTTTATTTCTGAAAAGAATGAAGCCTGTCATAGTAATAATGCTGTCAGGCTTTGAACTTCAAAGCAATGTATTTTAATCTTTATCAAAAGATGAAAATGTCACTGTATTTTAAAAATAATTCACAACTTATTGAAAAACAACAAAGTTAAGAAAGAAGGCTTCTGTATAATATAGTGTACAATAAAATACATTTGATTGATAGACATTTGGAGAAGAATTACAAACCTTCAAAGCTATGTAATTTCTAGTGACACGTGCCTTTAAATTTCTAAACTACTTTTAAAATAAGTCTATGCTCATGATCTTGAGCAGAACAAGAGAAAGAAAGCAAAGGCACACACAAGTATATTTATTAATAATCACATATTATTAATGTTAACGTCCTATTTTGTTTATAAACCCTTAGAAAAAAATCAAACTCAGTAAAGAGCACAGTAGAAAATTTAGCACTCAATTCAGTCCATGACATAAAAGTGGAAAACCAGCCCTTCTTCCTACCCCCACCTAGTATTAAATTCAAGAGGAGCTGAGGCCAAACATTTTTCATCCAAGCAAGCTTCTAAAAGAAAAGAAGAAAAAGTATATTAAGTTAAAAGACACAAAATCTCTTTAATGATGACCCAAGTGAGGTCATTCCTGAATGAAGAGGATACCGATGTCTTTGCACTCTCATGGACAATGCAAATGATAACAGAAGCTACAGTTTGATTGCCCACTCAAAACACATATTAAAATTTAATCCCCACCATGAGATAAGAGGTGAGACCATTTTATTACCCTTATGAGGAGATAATCCATTCATGACTGACAGTACTAAGGGGTTAATGATCTATCACAAGAGTGGATGTGTTATACAAGCATATGATATCTTAAGCTGCCTTGGGAGTGTATGGAATTCTCACCATCAATAAAGAATTCACCAGATGTGGCTCCTCAACCTGTGACATCCAGGATTTCAAAAGTGTGAGCTAAATAAAGTTTTGTTCTTTATAAATTTCCCAGAATCAGGTATTCAGTTGGAATAATGGAAAACAAAGAGACCAGAGTTGTGCAGTCACATCCTCTCATAAGGATAGGTGTAAAGGTTAAATTCTGATGTCAACATGATCAGATTAGGAATTAAATAAGAGACACAGCTCTTGGGCAGGTTGGTAGGGGCAGTCCTAGGAAGGACTGATGGAGGGATGAAGTCCTTCCTCTAAGTAGGTAGTCCCTTTAGTGGGGTACTCTTTATAAAGGAGCTAGAAGAAAGCCTGGGGCCTTGTGCCTGGCTGTTGTGCTATTCACTGGTGCATGTATCTACCCTTTTGCTGCTGTACTACATGGAGAATGAAACCCAATTTCATCAGAATTCCAATATGAATTGAAGACCAGCAGCTCTCCAGGAATGCTCCAGGCCTTACATGCCTGATTGGAACTGCTGAGACATCCAGTCTTGTGGACTGAGCAGCTTCCAGGTTCTCTGATTCTCTAGCATGCAGACAGCTGGACTGACCAGACTTTTTCCTGTAAGCTAGTCTAATATGCCCCCTACATAACACATATTCATCTATTGGTTCTGTTCCTCTAGAGAACCCCAACTAGTACAGCAGGAATTGTCTGAAGCAAGGTAGTGAAAGAATAGGACTTCTAACTTTGACTTCACATAGAAAGTCACATGCATACTGATCACAGCAGCAACCCATGCACCTTGACAGCCGCGTGTAGGAGAGCTCATGAGCAATGCTGAAATCCCTTCGGGTATTTGTAGAACTTCAGAGCTAAAGTTAAAAGTTAAAATTATCATTTTTTTTTAAAAAAAAGGTATTTTTAACCCAATATAAATTAGCAATGTACTTATTTCAATTACTCTTGGGATAGCTATGTCTTCAGAAAATGCCTAAATAACTTAAGATTTCCAGGATAAATTTACTATTTTAAGAATGATGGTGTTTTGTGTTCTATTATTTAACTGCAAAGTCTTATTTTTATGTTACCAGGAGGGTTACCAAGTAGCTGCCAAAATCTAAAGTTCTCCCATTTTAGAGTATGATAAGTTGGCCTCCTTGCTGGTAACTATGCACATTATCTACCTATTGGTGGATTCATGCATCCTTTACACCTTAAGGAAAACATCATACAAGAAAAAAATATGTGGTGGTCAGTATCATAAAGAATTCCTATAGAGCACATCCTGGGAAAGGTGGCTTTATAATGCTCTAAGATGTTGTTGGATTTATTTTATATTTCCTTTACAAAAAAAACTGCCCATAGAGAAAAAATATAAGGGTAGGATTGTAAAAATATAAGCCCTTTCAGGAAACTTTTCATTTTTATATTAACAAGGAAAATAAGAAAACCAGGAGGTACAGGGCTCCAGGCTCAGGACTAGGAATGGGGTGCCTGTAGGGAGAGTTGTAACTTTATTTATTTATTTATTTATTTATTTATTTATTTATTTATGTATTTTGATTCTGAGATGTTCTATTGTTTAGGCTGATCTCAAATTACTGAGCTCAAGTGATTCTCCTCCCTCAATCTCCTTGTTTTGTACTACAAGTATGGCACATGCTACCACACTAGTACAATGCCATTTAAAAGGACATTAAAAGCACTCACAGAAAATTTACATTCTGTTTTAGTACTGACAGAAACAACATCAGTACGATTCTATCCTATACTCCCGGGACACTCTGTATCTTTAGGTTAAGCAGAGAGAGGCCCACATTGACTTGAAATGAAGTGCTGCCTCATGCTTCAGCTCCAGAGACGTCCCAACCATTACCCAGCCCTACAAAGCACCAGCCTCAGCCATCCTCACTTCGCTCCTCAACTGGCTCCTGAGCAGATTAGGTGGTTCCAGGTAATTTATGTGTGTGGTCAAAACTTCTTTTAGGGCCAGAGTCTATCATCATAGAGAAGTCTCTGACAGCTCCAGTTTTATAAATATATTCCCTCAAACACTGAAAACTTGAGATACATCATAAATCCAGAAGTCTATTTTTCAGTTTAGAAAAGCACCATGAATTAATGTCCTAAGTGTTTCACCTTGCAGTGAGGCAAGAGTTTGGATCACAGTGAATGTCTATTTCTATAATGCACAAGTGTAGCATATTAATTATTCTGACATAACTTGGACATGGGTTCAGATTAGCTTACTTCCTGATAAGCTAAAATAACAAAACAACTTAAAGTATATAACATCTCTATGTAGTTGATCATTATATATGTAAATATTGGCTTTACTGAACTGAGTAGCTGTCTGCAATTTATTTTAAATTCCAGTAAGCTTTGACATATTAACATCTATATGAAATTAAAGAATTTTTTTCAATCTAGTAGCTCTGCAGTGAGTCATTTCAAGTCAGTAATTCAGTGGTTTTATACTGAATATTGAGACAGTAATCAGATGAGACTCTGAAAATCCTAAGTTATACAAAGTATCAACTTAATTAGATGGCTAAATTCAGACTCCACAGTCAAAGCTTGATTGACAATGTATTTGCAAAAGAAATAGAAAACGAAAATGGAGACTAGTTATTGTAAACAGGAAAGGCTGAATGAGCACAAGCAGGAATCTGTGGACTGAAAGTGTCATATGTTCACATCACATCTAGTTTAATAGTGTTTGAACCTTCTACAGTTCAACTATGGCAAATGCTGTAGTGGGGTTAGCAAAGACTGGAAAGGTAAATTCTTAAATTAAACCAAATGAGGAAGAGGAAAAAAATCAAGCTATGTCTTTCATTGAAGCCAAAATTAGCTACATTTTACTTCTTTGTTAAAGAGTTCTTGCCACATGAAGAAACTACTGACACACCATGACTAGCTTACATGATCAAGCCAGCCTCCTAGACCATTAAACCCAATTTTGGGCCACTTTCTGTCAGAAATTATCAAAGAATTTTCTACTGCTCTACTCCTATCCTACTGGTTTTATACTGTTTTTATCCTTTATCAAATCAAGAAATACTAGCACCAAGAATACAAAGTTGTAAATAAGCATCAAGACCCAAAGGATCTCTTCATACCATGAACTGTCCTCCTGACAGTTCTCACAGGGGCACTAGATACCAAGCAGGCACAGAAATTGCCCCTAGGATTGGGCATTTAAGATAGAAGAAATAGCATATTGGCATAAATTATCTTAGCTGCCTTTCAGTCTACTCCTTTTTTTTTTTTTTTTTGTCTATAGTGAAAACCATTGCCAAATAATGCTTATGAAAGACCACGATATCATTTCCCTTGTAAAAAACATGTAACTGCTTACAACTAACCAACAGATGTAGTCATTAGGCCTTCCATAATCTGCCTCTGCCTTTGTCTACCTGCGTTCATCTTTCTGTATGTTTCAAAATGCATCATAAATGTTTGACATGTAGCTCAGCCCATGTAGAGCACTTGTCGACTGAAGCCCTATATCTGATCCCTAGCATGACAAAAAATAAAAATAATTCTAAACTCTAAACAGGCCAATCTTCTTAATGTTTTCTTTATTTACAATTGTTCTCGCCCTTATTGTTTTTCATCTGGAAACCCTTTGATCTCCTCTAGCACGCCCGCGCGCACACACACACACACACACATACACACACACTTCACATCCTGGCCCTAAACAAAAGTAGAGGTTGGACTCCAGGGAAAATCCAGCTTTGAGCTCCTTGATGTAATTAAATAAAATTACTATCAAAATGTGCCTTTGCACAAAGCAAATCCTCATCACATGTTAGTTAGCTCCTTTGCCTCCTCTTATCAAGTCCCTACCCATCCTGATGTGTTAGAGAAGCCTGCTCCTCTTAGAAACAGGTCCCACAGGTAACCAGTCTCTAAGCAGAGAGGGCTACTTCAGGCACTGGGGGAACATACCCAGTCGCCCTCCCTTCAGTACCTTCAGGGTCCAGGCAGCCTGACTAGGGTCACAGTCACATCTTCCAGGTTACACATTGACCAAACCTCAATCTTCTATCAGAAAAAGAATGACTCCTGTCTTATAGCCTGGAGTAATCGTTCCCTACCTTAGTTAGGTAGCATCATATTAAGTAGTCCTACTTTGCAGTAACGAAAGACATCTTCCCTCTCTCCCTCCTCCTGAGACAGTTCCCCTCCCTATCTCTTCCTTTCTTATTGCCACAGTGGATATGTGGGCACAAGGAGTCTCCCAGAAAAGTAGGGCATTCTTTGAAGGTAGGCTCTGTTCTGTGCCTTTCCCTTCCTTCCACTGCATCTAGCAGAGCCACAAAGAGTCCCTAGAGGAGTGTGACATAAACCCCTGAAGGTGAACAAAGTATCACTTCATAGGAGGAGAGGACTGAGCAACTGAAAACTGAAATGTGGGCTGTCTTATTAGGGCACCATGTCACCGGTGTGCCTAGTACAGCCCTTACATATGGCAAACACTAAGTAAGTCTTCAGTCAGTTGGATACAGACAAGTCAGAGGTCCTAGGATTAAACATGGCTGACCTCTAGAATGTAGATGTGAGAAAGTGCTATTTTAATGTGTGTTAGAAATTTCTGACATTTCTGATTTTCAAATTGTTTGGGTTATCAACCTCTCCACAGGTTGTAGATGGTAAAGAACATATATAAGTCAAAACAAACACTGCACAACTCCATGGGACATTATTCACTTGTAAACAATCTGAATGTCATCTCTGGAGCTGAGCTATGCACAGTCCTTTGGGGACATTCCAATAGGTATGGCTACTGTCTGCCCTATCTTTATTTATTTAATACTGATTGCTTGCAAAGAAAAACTATTCTGCAGTAACATACCAGGGTTTAAATCAATGTAAGTCAATTTAAGTTTAAGTCAATTACTAATGTTAACTAGAGCTGTTGTACAAAATATAAGACAAATATTCTTTTTTTGATAGTCTCCTTGATGAAATAACCTATAAAACAGAGGACTCTTTCCATTTTCGTTGTGATATCCATCACAAGGTAGCTCTAACATCATTTTCCTGCTGCCTTGAGATTTGGAGGATGAATATTGGATGTAAATTTGGGATTCCAGATAGCATGTAGTTCAGTGACTCTCAAGGTGCCAGCTCAACTACAATGAAGATGATGAAGGGATGCATTACCTAAAACCTCTCACATCTGCATTTAAATAAGTTAGTTCATATGATAATGGAAGCTCAAACTTGGCCATGGTGAAACTATTTGCATGAAAAAAAATTCACAAATCAGGCCCTTCTTTTCCCTTTCCCTTTTTTTTTTTTTTTTTCTTTTTCTTAAGTTCACTGGTAAGCAAGTGTATGAAAATGATGAGTGCCTGCAGACTCTATGCAGACCATCATCTGGAAAGCCAGACAGCTTCAAGGAATGCTGTGCTAAGAGAAAGCCATCAAACTGTAGAAACAAAAATTAAACCACCAGTAAGTTAAACATCTACCCTATAGAGATAAGCTGGGGGCTAAAGACCCATTCTCTCACTTTGAAGAGCTCCCAAGTGACTCCCAAGCTGTGATGTCTCTCACTCATTGAGCAAGAACTCACTGAATCTTGGTTGAGTGTCAGACTTTTGCTGATTTTTCTCAACCTCCATCTCATATGACATGAGTTCTATTACTAATTTCAATTTTCAGACAAAGGAATGGAAGACCAGTGAAGGTGGTGTACCACCACTCAAGCATACACAGAATTGGGTGAAGCAAGAGTCATCTTTTATTAGCAGGACCAACAGACAATAACCTGTACACAACCCAGGTAGGCCATGTGTAGGATATCAGGGGATACCTCAAGGACCTAGGAGAAGGACAGAAGATTCAGACTGTGGAGAAGCTCAGCATGGTAGCAAAGAGGGGAGTACAATAAACTTCCAGAGCTGGTGTGAACCTGGAATAATGCATTTCAAGCCTGTGATTGAAACCTGACTACAGTGTGACTATTTCCCACCCCAAAGACCACCTCCAAATGCTTTCTGAACCATGCATTACACATATTTCTCTGAGACAAGCTGTTACATGCACACGACTCTTGGAAAAGTACCACATGTACACTGAATATAGGTGTAGCAGTCAGCCTCACATCTCTAAGATGAACCTCCAGCCCAGACACAGTTTACAGAGGGAATGGCATTTAAGTTTACAGATCCTGGGGAAATTCAGTAATTATGAAAGAAGTTGGCCCTTTACCAAATCCACACAAAGAAAAACCACCAGCAGCACCATAAGCAAGCACACCTCAGGATGCCCAAGCAGATCTCTAGCACTTTCCATATTTGGGGATGGAATTCTGATCCTCCTTAGGGCTGGACCCTAAACCCACCCACAGTGACACCTCCTCCAGCCAGGTGGCTGCAGATATAAATTACAAACTTTATAATAAACTCCTGAATCAACTGGGGGACAGCCATTCAAAACACCACAATAGGTGTGCGCATCTAATCATGTTACTACAGAATTCCCTTCTTTAAAAGTCATTGCTCCATACTTTTTCCCATAATGAAAGTCTCAGTGTGCTAAAACATATTTTGAGGGCTAATTATAAAACTCAAGTGGTAAAATGACCATGTGAATTCATTTTATAGTTTAACTAAACGTTATAATGGTGGATATTATGGAATGCTAATCTAATACATTCAAAATTACATAAAATATTAATGATTTAACCTCTCTTAGTGAGTCTGACATCTCAATCAACTGACAACTTAAACTCTCAATGCTAAAGTCCCATGGACTGTTTTCTTAACAGTATGGTATGTTTCTTCTCCAGATTGCCATTAGATTCCAGCAAAGAAAAGCTCTGTTATGTACAATAGTGTTGTAATTATGTATATACAACAGGGCAAAGCTTTGAGGAAGTAGCCACTACAGTATTTACAGTACTTTTCCTACCTACAAATGCCAGAATTAGCAAGGCCATTCACTTACTCTGTAGAAACATAAAGAAAGAGAGAAGTTTTTCTGTGGAGTGATGAAGAGAAGGAGGTAAGGTAGTGTGAGAGGAGACATCCAGACACCTTTCTTTCCTCTGAAAGCAAACAATTTGGAAAAAAAAAAAAAAGTATCACTTAAAATCATTCCTTTCTTTCAGGAGAAAATCATTTACTTATGAAATAAAACCTCTTGAAAAGAAAGGCTGCACAAGCAACCTAGTGTGTAGCATGTGCCACTCCTTACCCTTATATTCTCAGTCGCACATAGTAATTTAGTAGCACTTCCATTAACATCAGTGCAAACTTGGAACTTAAATTCCTACACACACCTTTGAAAATGTATAGGTCAAAGTAAACTGATAAGGAAAATCTGTTTTTCATTTCCAGTGAAACAGTTTGAATGTCACAATAAAGGTGTCCTTGAAGGCACCTTCATTCTAGTAACAGGAGAATTGTAGTATAAGGTTACTATTTGGAGGTCATCATCTTTAAAACACGGATAGGAAATCATAGTAGAGAGGAAAAAGAATGTTTTTCCAGTGCAAAATAACACAAAAATTCAGAAGCCATGTTGTTTTGTACTAAGCAAAGGACATTGAACCTTTTCGATGGAGCTTTAACCTGAGTTCATGTGATCAGCAATACAGGCATGCTAAGGTGAATTATAATTAGGACTAAATCGTGGCACTACCCTTTCATACCCTGAACATCTGTTCCCTTCAGAAATAATGACTCATGCAGGTTATCTGAGCAGACAGCTTATACAGCTTATGTGACAGTTACCGGGAAGGTGGTAGTAGCATTTCAGGAAACCAGTGTCTAAATGGAGCGGCTGGTGTATATGACAGGAGAAACAGGTGGAAGAGAAGCTTGATGCATCTATTTCTAATCCTGCAGCCAAAACTTAACTTAAGTTTTATTTTTATAAAAAAATGTCTTTTCGACTATTTTGTTAATGAGAAAGTATCTTGGAAAATGAATGAACTGGTTGATGCTTCCAACTGATAACAAAAAAAAAAAAAGGAGACTAAGCCTTATCTCTTGATTAGAATGAAGAAACTTGCTTAGACAATGCAATCTATTTATATTCTTTTAAAAAGTGTTTATGTATTTATTTACTTAAGAGAGAGAGAGAGAGAGAGAGATAGGAGAGAGATGGAGACAGGAGAAATGGGCATGCCAGGGCCTCCTGCCACTGCAAATGAACTCCAGACCCATTCGCCACTTTGTGCATCTGGCTTTACATGGGTACTGGAGAATCCAATCCAGGCTATCAGCAAGTGCCTTTAGCCACTGAGTCATCTCTCCAGCCCCCGCTATTCTTTTTTTTTTTGTTTTTTGTTTTTTGTTTTTTCGAGGCAGGGTCTCACTCTGGCTCAGGCTGACCTGGAATTCACTATGTAGTCTCAGGGTGGCCTCGAACTCACGGCGATCCTCCTACCTCTGCCTCCTGAGTGCTGGGATTAAAGGTGTGCGCCACCACGCCCGGCCCCCGCTATTCTTTTTAAAAACAATTTTATTGGGAACTTTAATATATGAGCATACTGCTAATTGGTCAGGTTCCCATCAGGTTGTCTTCTTTGCCCCTTTCTCACCTGCCCCCATTCCAGTGGGGTCATGAATGCACCAGTCAGTTCCTGAGGGAAGGGCAATCCCTAATATACCCTTCCTGCCTATGGAGTTTACATTCTGTGGGACCTCTCTTCTGCAATATTCCCTGAACCTTTGAGGAACGTGTGAAGTCTTCTTTGGGGTTGAACTTCCAGTAACCACTAATTGTTTAGATGATATTTGAGTCTCCTCAGCATTTACTGTAATCTCTGTGAAGAAGGTTCTCTGGCCAGCAGTGAGAGCAGCAGACTACTTCCTCTATAGTATTTCCTGGACCCTAGGAGATGTGACAGAGATGTCTTATCCAGTGCTAGACAAGTGACTTTCTCTTCTTTATTTTGATGGGTCTTAGGTCTCCCCAGTATTTGTTCCATATATAAAAAAGAAAGGTCCTAGGCTGGAGAAATGGCTTAGCGGGTAAAGCATTTGCCTGAAAGCCAGAGGATTTGACTTTCCAGGACCCATGTAAGCCAGATGCATAAGGGAGTGCATGCATCTGAATTTCGTTTGCAGTGGCTGGAGGCCCTTGCATGCCCATTCTCAATCTCTCTCTCTCATAAATAAAAAGGGGCTGGAGAGATGACTTAGCAGTTAAGGCACTTGCCTGTAAAGCCAAAGGACCCAGGTTCAATTCCCCAGTACGACAAAAGCCAGGTGCACAAGGGGGCACATGCATCTGGAATTCATTTGCAGTGGCTAGAGGCCCTGGTGCACCCATTGTCTTTCTGTCTATCTCTCTCTTTCTGCTTGCAAATAAATAAAAATTAAAATAAATAAATAAAATATATTAAAAGAGAGGTCCTCTAACCAAGAGTGAGAGCAGCCTTGGCAAAAGTGAAAAACATACATTTGGAAGGCTTTTTGGTGGCCATAACCTCTTTATTTAGCCAAAGAACAATGGAAGCGTGCCTCAAAAGTCTATGACCTTCCAAGCCATAGGCCTTTGATTTGGTTCTCAGTACTAGACATGAATTCCTTCCTCCTGAACAGGACTCATAGCCATTCAGAGAACAGTTAATTAACCCCATAACTCACATGCCACTCTCGCACACATGGGTGCATTTTTCCTGGATGGTTGATTTTGAAGCTTACAGGATCTACTATTTTTCACACTGTCACACTGTTGATGGCTTTTATCCCCCAGCAGCTCACATAGCACTTTCCAGTATTATGACAGCTAGCCAGAAAGAAGGTGTTTCCAAATTTCAGCTGGATTTCTCAATGTCCTGGGACCTTAGCATGTGGTGTCCTCCATTTTGTTCTTATAGGTAACCAAGTGCTTTGGCAATGGTCTGCATTGTTTTGGGGTCCTCATGGGCCTCCCTGACCAACAGCACACTGTGTATGGGGGGTAATCCAATTTCAGCACTAAGATTTCTGCACAACAGCCTATTGTTTTAAGGTAAAGCTTTCTCCATTTCACCTTCCACCCAAACTATCTCACTCTTTCTCTCATTTTCTTTCTTTTTAAGAGTTATATCTGTCAAGTAGCTAATGAAGAAGTAGGTTCTTATAACACTTATTCATACTGTATGTAGTCTTGTGTACCCCTTTTCCTCTCCTCCCTCATTTTCCCCTGCCCCCCAAACATTTCTACCCCATGTATTCTGTCCCCCCACTTGCCATACTCATTTCCATAGTGGCTGTATCAGTTTACACTCCTGCAAATAATGAATTAGTGTGACTCCTTTACACCCTTGCCACCTTTGTTGTCATTTGATGCTTAGACAATATTCATTCTGACCTGAGGGAGATGGTCTCTCAAAGTAGTTTTAGTTTGCATTTCCCTGATGGTTAAAGATGCTGAACATTTCTTTAGATGTTTATTGGCCATTTGTAGTTCTTCTTTGAGAACTCTGTGTTCAGTTCCCTGCCCCATTTTTTGACTAGGTTGATTGCTTCTTTATTACTTAGTGTTTTGAATTCTTCGTTTATTTTAGATATGAACTTCTGTCAAATGTATAGCTGTCAAAGATTTTCTCCCATTTTGTAGGTTATTTACTGACTCTGTTGATGGTTTGCTGAGCTGCACAATAGTTCCTAGTTTTATGATGCTATTGGTTGAGAATTTTTTCTCTTTCTATGAAGTATAGTGCTGGAATTTTGATTGGAATGATATTGAATGTGTATAGTGCTTGTGTAGGATGGTCATGCTCATAATATTAATTCTTCCAATTCATAAGCATGGGGTATTTTTCCATCTTCTCATTTCTTCCTCAATTTCTGTCTGTAGTGTTTTAATGTTTTCATTGAAGAGGACTTTCACTGCCTTGGTTAGGCATATACCAAGATATTTAATTTTTTCGTGACTCTTGTAAATGGAACTATTTCTCTGATTTCTTTCTCAGTATGCTTGCCATTGATAGATTCCAAGGCTTCTGATTTTTGTGTGTTGATTTCATATCCTATCACTTTGCTGAGTTTACCAGCTTTAATAATTTCTGAATAATCTTTTGGGTCACTTATGTACAAAATCATACCACGTACAAATAAGGCTGATTTGAATACTTCCTTTCCACTTTTATTTCTTTCTCTTGTTTTATTGCTCAAGCTCAAATTTCAAGCACTATGTTAAATAGCAGTGAGTAAAGTGGACACCCTCTGTCTTGTACTAGACCTTAGTAGGAATGCCTCAAGTTTTCTCCATTTAATATGATATGAGCTTTGGGTTTATTGTATATAGGATTCCTTATGTTGAAACATGATCACTACATCCTTATTTATAAGATTTCATCCAGGCTTTCAAATTTTATGGAACACAGATTTTGAAATATGCCCTAAAGAATTTTTCCAATCTCATTGATATAATCTGTGATGTCTCCATTTTCATTTCTAATCTTGTTGATTTGAGTCTACTCTATTTTTCTTTTGAACAATTTGTCTGGTGGTTTATCAATCTTGTTTAAGTTTTTTGAAGAACCAGCTCTTCATTTCATCAATTTTTTCATTTTTTTAATTTCCAATTTGTAGATTTCTGCTTTGATCTTGATTTCCATGTGGTAATATTGGGTTTGGACTGTTCTTGTCTTTCCAGTGCTTTCAAATGGATATTTAAGCTATTATATGAGATCTCCTTGTTCTGTTAATGTTGTCATTTAGTGTTATAAACTTTCCTCTTAGAATTGTCTTCATTGTGTGCCATACTTAGGTACAATGTATCTTCATTGTCATTCAGTTCAATAAATTTATGGATTTCCTTTCTGATTTCTTCAACAATCCATTTATTGTTTAATAGCAATTTATTTAGTCTCCAGGAGTTGGTATGATTTCTGTTGTTGCTGTTGTTATTGATACATAGCTTTCATGCATTATGGTCAGATAATTCATGGAATTATGTCAATTTTTCTGAATTTGTAGAGACATGCTTATGACTTAATATATGGTCTATTTTGGAGAATGTTCCATGAACTGATGAGAAGAATGTGTACTCTTCAGTAGAATTAGGGTGGAATGTTTTGTAGTTGTCTATTAAGTCCATTTGATGTATGATGTTTTTTCTACTTGGTAGAGTTGTCTGTTGACAATAGTAGGGTATTAAAGTCTCCTACAATTATTATATTTTGACTCATATGTTTTATTGTCTAGTAACTTTTGCTTTATAAAATTAGGTGCCCCCCTAAAAAAAGGAAGGAGAAATATGCCAGGCATTGTGACACTTGCCTTTAATCCTAGCACTCAGGAGGCTGAGATAGGAGGGTTGCTGTGAGTTTGAGGCTAATCTGAGACTACATAGTGAACTCCATATCAGCTTAGGCTAAGGGAGGGCCCTACCTCAAAAAATAATAAAAGAAATTATATGTCCATGCTTTTGGTATATGTATGTTTATGATTATAATAACTTATTATTGTATTATTGCTTTAATGAGTATGCAGTGGCCTTCTTTATCTCTTTTAGTTTAAAGTCTATTTTGCCAGAAATCATTAGAGCTACTCCTGCTTATTTCTTTTTACCATTTGTTTGGACTATTTTTTTTTCTACCTTTTCACCATAAGGTGATGTTTGTTTTGCATTGTGAAGTGGGTTTCTTGTAGACAGAAAACCGATGGTTCCAGCTTCTGATCCAGCCAGTTAACCTATGTCTTTTGATTAGGAAGTTGAGCCCATTAATGTTCAGAGATATAATTGTGATGTGTGAGTTAATCCCTGTCATGTTGAAGGTTTTATGAAGTTTGATGTTTTCTTGGTCTTTGTATGTTTTTATGTATATCCTAGTGTTTTTTTTTAAAAAACTTCTTTTATTTATTTAAGAAGAAGATAGAGAGAAAATGGGCAATTCAGGCTGCTAGCCTTTGCAAATGAACTCTAGACATGTGCACCACCTTGTGCATCTGGCTTACTTGGGGACTGGGACATTGAACCTTTGTCCTTAGACATCATAGGCAAGTGCCTTAACCACTAACCCATCTCTCCAGCCCCCATCCTAGTATTGACTGTTTCTTTTTCTCTCCTCATGCGCATGTTGGTTTATTTCCTAAGTGTAGAATATTTCATGTATCTCTGTAGAGCTGTCTTGATGTCCGTGTATATCATACAGATGGTTTATATAGTGAAAGGTTTTCCTTTTACCTTCTATCATGAGGGATAATTGTGCTTGGTATAGTAATTTGGCCTGGCAGCCATTGTCATTTAACTTAAAATACTCAGTTCCAAGCTCTTTTGTTTTTAAGAGTATCCATTGAAAAATCTGAGGTAATTCTGATGGACTTACCTCTGTATGTAATAAGCTGTTTTAGTCGTAGAGCTATTAGTACTCTCCCCTTGTTTTCTGTGTTTAGTGTTTTGATTATTCTGTGACATTGTGTATCTCTTCTCTGGTTCTGTCTATTTGGTGTTATGTGCATCTCCTGTACCTGGATCAGTCTTTCTTTTGTAAAGCTGGGAATTTTTTCATCAACAATTTTGTTTAAGACATTCTCTATTCCCTTGGTATTGATTTCTTCCCCTTCCTGTATACCTGTAATCCAAATATTTGATATTTCTAAGGTATCTTAAAGTTCCCTCATGTTCTGTTCACACATTTTTTTAAAACTTGACAATGTTTTTGTAGTCCTGGTCTAATTCATCTGTATTGTCCTCAAGTTCCAAAATTCTGTCCTTCATGTTGTCTATTCTGTTGCTGAGGCTTTCTTGGGAGACTTTAAAGAGGGTTTTCTATTATGTTTTTCTTTAATATTTCCATCTTTTGCTTGAATTCAAACTTAAGTTCTTGATTTGACCTTTTATTTGTCTCTTGGAGTTCATTTCTGCATTTACATATGTCTTTGATTCCCCAGTATCCACATAAAGCCAGATGCACAAACTGATGCATGCATCTGGAGTTCGTTTGCAGTGTCCAGAGTCCCTCGTGTACCAATTCTTTCTCTTTCTATCTCTCTCCTCTCTATATTTCTCTAATTTCAAATAAATAAATAAAAATATTTCTAAAAATAACATATGTGTATATTTAATATGTAACTAAAATTTAATTACATTAAATATTCCATGTATACATTCTGTGTTCATACATATTTATAATAAATGTTAAACATAAAATATATTTTATATAATATCTAAACAATATAATAGATATCTATGAAAGTATATTTTATAAGCACAATATTGGAAAAATCAAAAATATTGCTTAGTGACTTAGCCAAAGGTTTAGTGACTTTTTGCTGTAACCAAGTACTTAAAAATAAGCAACTTAAGGAAGGAAGGAAGGAAGGAATGGATTATTTGGCTCATGGTTTCAAAGCGCAATTCATCATGATGAGGGAAACATGGAGTGGATTAGAAAGCAGAGAAAAGACAGTGAAGGTGCTCAGCTCATTTTCTTCTTTTTCCTTTTTTAATAAGGCCAGCCCATGGGATGATGCCAACCACATTACAGGTAGGTCTTCCTCACAAACTAATTCTCACCAAGAGTTTGTATACTTTCTGTATTCCCTCTTTTTGTTAATTTCTACTTTTATTCCACTGTGATATGATAAAATATGAGGGATTGCCTCACTATGTATCTGTTAAGATTGGTTTGCGGCCTATTCTGTGATTAATTTTGTAGAAGTTTCTGTCAGCTACTAAGAAGAAGGCAAATTGTCTACCTGTCTGGTGGGATATTCTATAAAAATCTCTTTGGTCCAGTTGATCCATGGTATGATGTAACTCTGAAGTTCAGTGCTGATTTTCAGTCTGCATGAACTAAGTAAGAGAATGGAGTATTCAATTATCCCACTACTATTTTATCAGGATTTTTGTGTGTTCTCTTATGCTTTCTCATGTTGGTTAATGAAGTTAGAAGTCCCAACATGGCGATTATTATTAAGATGAAATGTCCCTTTTAGTTTCTCTTATTGGTTTTGGTTTGAAGTCTACTTTGGTCTATGGCCATCCAACCAGAATATGCCCAATCACATCTGAAGTCTATTTTGTCTGACATAAGGATGGTCACTCTTGTTTGTTTGCAGCTTCCATTTGCTTGGTAGTTCAATTTCCAACCATCAGTATTTAGTTTATGAACATCTTTGATAGATAGATGAGCTTCTTGGAAGCACTAACTAGTGGATATTATTTTTTAATCCAGTCATTCTGCAAAGAGTATTAGATATATGCATCTTTTCCTTAGAGAGTTGAGGCCATTTACATTTAGGATCACTACAGAAAGATGCTTGTTTCCTAATATTTTTGGGGGTAATGTTCTGATAGGCTGGATTGCTGACTTTTCATTTCCTTTTCTACTGAAACTTTGCTGCATTTTTTTGGTGTGTGTGTGTGTCAGGTATTGTTTAGCCTTTCCTTTTCCTTCTTTTTAGCATCTCTTTCTTTCATGCACTATATCTTATCTCATGTCCTCATGAATGTACTTTGCCTTCTTCTTCCTCCTGTGAAGTGTTCACTTCAGAATTTTCTTTCAAGCTTAGTTGTCATAAATTGCTTTAATTTATTTTTGTCTTGAATATTCTTATTTTTCCATCAATTTTGGAAGATAATTTTGCTAAGTATAGCATTCCTGGTTGGAGGTTATTTACCTTATGAATGTGGAATATAATGTTTGAATATTTTCTGGCCTTTAGGACTGCTGAAGAAAAGTCTCAGGTTACTTTAATATTCCTACCTTTGTGAGTTATTGTCTTACAGTTTTTAGTATTGTTTCTTTGCCTTAGATTTTTGACATTGTTACTATGATGTGATATGCAGAAGTCATTCTCTGGTCGAGTCTATTTGGAGTTTTCTTATATGTGGATATTAACTTCTTTCTACAGATCTGGGAAATTTTCTATTATACTTTCACTGGACAGTCAACCAATTCCTTTTGTATTTATCTCAGCCCCTTCTTCTACCCCACATATTAATGGAAGCCTGACTGTCTAGGTTTCTTTTTATTTTGATTTATTGGTTAGAGAGAGAATGGGCACACCAGAGCCTCTGCAAACAAACTCCAGACACTTGCACCACCATGTCCATCTTCTTACGTGGGTTCTGGGGAATCTAACCTGGGTCCTTGGGCTTCACAGGCAAGTTCTTTAACCACTAACCCATCTTTCTAGCCCCCTGTCTAGGTATTCTTAATCTAATCAAGTTGAAAATTGAACTTAAGCATCACAATTACAAATTTTTTGAGTAGTTAGTTTATTAGGAATTTTCTTATATTTTTTATCACATGTTAGAAAATTTCCCATTTCTCTGCAGTAAGTTAGGAAAAGAACTTTAAAATCTCCATTAATTTGATTAGCAGAATCACACTCTACCTAATCATACACCTTTCCTAAGTACATTTACTGTTTTCCTAATAAACATACCATCCTTCGTGCTCCACTTTGGTAGCCATGGATATCAAAAAGACAGTTTTGCCCACTCAGACCATCTATAACCCAGGTTGACATGTGGTCATTAACTCTAGCACACATATCCTGAGCTCCCTACATCTTCACCCTCCCTCCTGGAGGTCTCAGCCAGCAAGCCAAGGAAGAGAGCTAAGTGACAAGCAAGAGTAAGGTTGAAATGTCTCTGGATGCTAAGATAAAAAGAGTTCACCCTTGGCTAAGAAAGAGGAAATCTTTCTATTTAAACATGAAGCAAAGGTGGAAAATACTAGTGATGAATCCAGGAGGTCCCTTTGATAGCTGAAATAGCTATATTAGATTCTGCCATCAGGAATTTATGACTCAGAAATAATTTACATAAGTAATCTTTTTAAAATTAATGTGCATGTGTACACATGTGTGCATGTATGGGTAGGCATGCTCATCTGACATTGCATGGATGAAGGATAAGGAAATGAACCTGAGCCAGCAGGCTTTGCAAACAAGCACCTTTAACTGCTGAGCCATCTCCCCAGCCCCAGTAAGTTTTCAAATCATTGCCCAAACCTGCTACCATTAGCTCTTTTTTGATTCAACATTTCATTCCTCAGAGGTCTAATTCAAGGCCTGTTTTGCCTAATGTTCCACCTGAGTTCCTTCCATCCTGTTTGCTCATCCTCTCAGCTGGCTCAAAAGAAAAATACTGTGCTAGTGAGTACAGCTTTCTGTATGTAGAAGGGTTTAGATTTTAAAGCTTTGTCCATTAGCATCCACTCATAATCACCCATGGTGTTAAGTTAGTCCCACTGAGTCAGCAGTCTTAAGCCTGAGCCTCCACCTGACCAGTGTCCTATGTGACTTGCATGTACCTGTAGTTTCAGTAACTATCTCACCACCTTAGAAGTCATCAGCCCTTGCCTGTGAGGAACTGTTCCTCAAGCTATTGATTTTCCTATTTTGTTCTACTTATACAAAGTTAATTTTAGGGCTAGAGATGTAGCTGAGCAACAAAGCATTTGCCTCACATACACGTGACCCTAGGATCAATCCAGAAACATCAGAAGTGTTGAAGGGCAAAACATTTAAATGTCCTCATTTCACTATTTATTTCAAGACTTTCATGTATTTTATAACACCAGAGCAGTTTTCTGCCACTGTCAGTCAGAGTAGAACACTTAACTCATCTGCTTAAACTGAAAACATGATAATTAAAGCCACTGCTAAGTCATCCTGAGTCCAGTCTGGGGACCTGAAAGTCAGATCCCTGGGGGCAGAGGCAGAAATGAGGGAGGCAGACTGCATGCCTATGCATGGCGTCATCAATTAGGAGAAAGAAGGGCATGAATCCAACCACAAGCTGCCCTTGGAATTTCCATAATAAACAGAATGGAGCTTGTTACTACCATCCATGACCTTTGCCAGTGAATCACAGCCCAGGAGAACAAGGGGAATGGGAAAGGGTCAGAAGAGCAAGATTGGCTAAAGATGTCTGTGGCATCACAGGTCCTACAACTAAGGGGTAGGTTCCCTGTTGTTGCAGTCAGCTTTACAATGCCATCAGAAAACACCCGACCAAGAACAGCTTGTGGGAGGAAAGGGTTTATTCTGGCTTACAGACTTAAGAAGAAGCTCCATCATGGCAGGGAGAAATGCTGGTAGGAGCAGAGGGTAGACTTCGCCTCTTGGCCAACATCAGGTAGACAACAGCAGCAGGTTAGTATGCCAAACACTGGCAAGGGGAATCTAGCTATAACACCCATATGCCCACCCTGGAACCACTGCTTCCAGGAGGCTCCAATTCCCAAATTTCCACCAGCTGGAGACCTACCATTCAGAACACATGAGTTTATGGGGGGGCACCTGAATCAAACTACCACACCTATGAAGTTCCTATGCCATCTTCACATAGGAATTTTAGAAGCCTCCATCCAAGGAAAATACACAGAGGATCCTTGTTCATCATTTACCCTATGGCGCACTTCTATAAATCTTAAGTATTTTTGCTTTATTAGCTCATATTTTTTAGTAGTGAAAGAATCCAGATACCTTTGTCCACTTAATTTAATAAATTCCTAGTATTAGATTCATAGAAATCAGACATGTATAAATGATGGTATATCTTATAAAATATGTGGATCTCTTTGAAAGATTATGCTGAATAGTCCTAAATTGGTAAGGAGGGAGAATATATGAAATGCTTAAACATTATCATATAGTTTATGTATATTTCATTTATTTGGGTATTTATTAAAAATATTTATTTGGCACCTTCAATGTGCCCAGCAAATAGTGATATACAGTGATTAAAGGTAAAAGTAGCTCTCTTCTTGAACAGCTATGTTCAGGAACATTGGGCAGAAAGAAATAGTCATCAAGGTAGTGGGGAATTCCAATGTAGACGTAAGAAGGAAAGGTTCAAGGATGTTAGGGCAATAGTTTGGCAAGGGTGGTGATGAGGGCACTAGGACACATGGTCTTGCTACCCTGACAAGTGAGAAAATAGATTCAGAGAGGTGACCTGTCCACAGTCACAGGGTCACAGAACTAGTCAGTGAGAGAACTTAGATTCCTTCTTCTTGATTATACATTTTCCTAATACAATGGGCCATTTCTTTTCTCTAGATACCAAAGTGACACACAAAATATTCATAGAATACAAGAATATTTACAGGTGAAGATGTAGATGACAGCTATAATTTTAGTAGCAGGTTAACTTTTTACAAATACTATCTCATTGAATTTATAATTATTTCTTATAAATGATATCTTTATGCCAATTTTGTAGGCAGAAAAATATAGGGTCAGAAAATAGCTAACTTGTGCTGGAGAGATGGCTTAGTGGTTAAGGTGCTTGCCTACAAAGCAGGTCCAATTCCCCAGTACCTACATAAGCCAGATGCACAAGGTGGCACATGTGTCTGGAGTTTGTTTGCAGTGGTTGGAGGTCCTGGCACATCCATTCTGTCCCTCTCCCTCTCTCTCTCTCTCTATCTGTCTATATACCTATCTCTCTCTCTCTCTCTCTCTCTCTCTCTCCCTCTCAAATAAATAAATGAATAAAATAACTAGCTCAAGATCATGTCATTACTAAATGGCAGAAAACATTCAAATTGAATTCTTCACCCCAGCTTATTCCCCACTACATCCTGGGATCTGAAGCTCTCAGGCACTTCTCATTCAGTCTGCACCATTGATCTGACATGAGACAAGGCAAATCAGCACAAGCTCAGTGTTTGATGGACTCATTGTGATCTTGTGATTGCTCATACATCTAGCTGTTTCGACTGGGATTATATTTACAGGCCCTGTTTTGTCAAAGTTTTTAGACCATAAACATCGACCTCCAAAAGAAGTAAGAAGCATGATTTTTTTTTTCAAACTTCATCATTCATGACACTCTGTGGAAGCATCTAGCTGGAAATTTTTTATGCAATGATACATGAGATAGAATGTAAGGAAGGTGAATTTGGGGGTTCAAGGTAAGGTTAGTATGGTGAGACAGAATGTGGTTAACATTTTACATTTTGCACCAGGTGGCTTCACAAGACAAAATACTTTACTAAAGTTACTGTGAGCACCAGGTGATAATAGACTGTCCCTAGCTGGTTCCAATTCATTAACTTTATTTGGGAAAGACAGTACATATGAGGTTAGGGAAAAAAAAATGTAGCCACAAATGAAGATATTTCTTATAAGTGGCCTAAGAAAAATAACAAAGTCACTAAAATCGGTAAGCAGGCAACAAACCTCATCATCTAAGCTAGGCAATTTTGATAGTGAAAATGGAGACTATTAATGACTATGTCAGAATAATATAAACTGACAACATAAAGCTCACCATGCTTGATGTAAAGAGTAGAACATGGGAAAAGCTGTATCAAAATGAGTGTGGATGACTACAGATGTCATGCAAGAAGAAATGGATTATGACAGGAAAGGCAAGTGCATAAGATGCACTGTCATGACAATCACATGAGATCCACATGAGGAAAGAGCTAATTGATCATCTATTCACAGAGATGGGTGTGACTGTAAACTAACTACACTTAAGCTGTAAAACTCTTTCCAGCCCTAGAAATGCATTCAGATGACCCTTGAGTTTGTAAAATTATAAAAAGTTAGGAAAATTCTGTATGTTATTACTTGAATAAATTCCATCAAGTTATATAAGTACTAGGTCTCATGCCACCAGGATGCATCCTTGCTGAGAAGCTAAGCCATCTTCATGGCTTCCATGGGCTCTGGGACTTCATTGCCAGGATTCAACCATATAGAAACAAAAACTCTCCAAAAAAAAAAAAAATAGCACCACCCACAAATTCTTAATTTAATTTTCTTCATGCCAGATCATTTGTCAACCACAGGTCACAGTGATAGAACCTAAAATAGACTAAGGCAGATAGTCTACCAATTGAGTTATACAAAACTAACTAAATAAATGTCACTGACTGATGAGCCCATGTGAGCAGTGCACCATAAATGTTAAAGGGAAGACTTAAGGATTTCTACTTAAAAATACATCATGGAGCAACATGAAATTAACTTTGCTTGTCTGTCCTGTATATGAATGAATCTAGATATTAGCCATTATATTTTATTTTTGTTTTATTTGTTTTTATTCTCAGTGCTTTGGAACAAATCTAAGCAAGCACTTGCCCCTGAGATATTCCCTCCCCAGCCCCAAATCCTAATGTCAAGTAGGCTTCCTCTTGTTTTTGCACAGCAAACCAAGCTTTTCATGCCCTCCTCTTTAATCACTGTGAGGTAATGAAGAACAGAAGAAGGTGAACACGGTGAAGAGCTAAAACTTTCTAGCATAAGTTTCAAGATGCTCCAGAGTCAAATAGCAGCCTGTGCTGGACACATGCAATCGACCTTCCACCTGCCTCGCTTACTCTTTCAGGTGAACAAGTGCAGGGAAGAAGGGAGATCACTTTCTTCCTCAGAACAATGAACCTCTCAGAGCTGAGTGGGAGGATTAGTGACAATAACATGATGTCTGTCAACTGATGAAAAATTGGTATCAGGAAATCCAAAAGTCAAGTTGAAAGAAGACAAATTAGGTATATTAAGAGTTGACACACTGCTGAATACATACTGATGGGTAAAAAGATTTTCTTTTAATTTTCTTATTGTCTTTATGCATAACATATTATAAATCACAGAAACATTTTCATGAAAGCCTAAAGAGTATTGTTAAAACCTTATTCTATTATGGGAAAGAGTGTACAGGCATGTGAAGCTCATGCTCTTAAAAATGCAACAGCTCATTCTTATTTTCTTTTCAACTTCTGAAACCTTCCTTTAAATAATTCAGATAAAAGCAGAGTGGAGCCATAAACCATGGCACTGTGAGAGCTATAACTATTGTTGGAAGCTTCAAGAAACAACGACAGAAAAGCCAGATAAACAACAAGTGGCAAAAACACAGGTAACTTCCCAGTATAAACATCTTTCTCAAGGGATTGAAATGCCATCTGTCAGAATAATAGACTGAGTTGTTCTCTGTGGTGAGAAGAGGTGACAAAGCCACATGGCTACATGACTTCTTAAACTTGACTGAGCATTTAATAATGCTAATGGCAAATGTTACTTACTGATAATTCGTAATGGTTTTGAAAAGACACATCCCAGGAGATTCCCACACAAAGGCATTCAATTGTCTATATGCCTGTGACATACAAGTCAAGACTAGTTTGGAATAGTTGCCAGGGAACATGTCTCATTGTCTCCCAGTTCTCAGTTCCAATCCTCTGGTTTTCTTGTGAATTTTATACCTTTGAGCATGTTTTCTGACATCTCAAGACCTCAATTTGGTGTGCTACAAGAAACCATTGAGATAAAACACCTAACTTTGGATCTCGTACATTAAATATCCTAAATAATTGTGGTGATTTGAATCAGATGTTCCCAATAAACTCATGTGTTCTGAGTGCCTTGTCCCCAGCTGATGGCAATTTGGGAGATGAAGCTTTGCTGGAGCAGATGTGTTTTTGAGGGTAGGCGTGGGGGTGTTATATGAACTCTCCTGTGCCAGAAAAATCAGGAGCATTCCAGTGACCCCATTTTCCACTTGCTGTGACAGAGATGATGCTCAGCCTCTGTTCAGGCCATATTTTCCCTTGCTATCATGAACTTTCCCTCCAGACTGTCTGCTAAAATAAATACTTTCTTTCCATCAGCTACTTTTGGTTGGCTGCTTTATCCTAGAAACAAGAATGTAACAACAGAAAATTGGTACCAGTGGAGTGGGGCAATAACTTCCAGAAACTTGACTGTGTGGGTTTTGGCATTTTGAAGCTCATTTATAGGAGGAATGTGGAAGGATTAGAAATCTTGGCCTAATAAACACCTTGAAGTGCTATAAGAAAAGTTTGGTTGACCATTTTAGTCAGAGTTGAAAGACCTAAATGAAGAAAGAACCACCCAGGCAAGGCTTACTAGGGAAGAAAGAGCTTCGTCTGAAGTGGTCTGAGGCAGTTTGTGTGAGGTGCTAGCTGTGCTCTTCCCATGTCTTTGAGAACGTGATCAGGGTTAGAAATGGACTGGCGTGAGTAGATAGATATAGCACAGAAATGAAATTTTCACACTGGAGACAGCACCCATTCAGGTGCAATTGCTTGAGAGATTACCACCACAGAGACTGGGCCAGCTGTTCTGCATTGAGACAGCAAGGAAACCTCTGAATTTTTTGAATGTAGGGGGCTAGAATACTGAAGAAGTGTCCAGCTCTTAAAAGTTGGCATTATTCCACCTTACCTACAGTAATAAAATTTTTATCCCACCTGGCACTATGAGAGTATAACAAATACAGGAAGAAGTTAATTGAATTTTCAATGTGGTTTGTTTTTGGGAAAGGAGTTGCTGCATAAAGGCCCAGTTACCATGGCATGATCTGTGGGTTGCAGTAGGGAATCCAGGATTTTGACTTTTGGAATTGCCAAGACTTTTCCTGGGCTATGGGCAGCCCAGCTTGAGGGGCAGAATTTGAATCCTAGAAACTCTGTCACTGGTTATACATGCCAGATTTGGAAGTACAGGATTCAATGTTTGCCCTGTTTCTTTTAGATTTTGGTTTGGGTCAATCTTTCCTTGCTATGTCCAACATCATCTTTTGCAGTGTGAATGTTGATTTTGTGCCATTGTTTTTTGGTTTCACAGGCTCACAGTTAAGAAACCTTGGACTACGGGAATATTTAGAAAGTAAATGGATTGATAAAGTCTATAAGGACTTATTATTAAGTTGGACTTATTTTGAGATGGTCATGAGTTTATGGAAGACAGGGGTATATTGTGATGGTTTGAATCAGGTATGCTTCATAAAATCATGCATTCTCAATGCTTGGTTCCCAGGTGGTAACAATTTGGGAAGTGGGGGCTTGCTGGAGGAAGTATATTGTTGAAGGCAGGCTTAGCAGTGCTATAGCCTGCTCCTTTTGGTATAACTTGACGCATTCTCTTGCTCCTGTCTTCCATCTGCTATGGCAAAGGTGATGTCCAGCTATGCCACACTTTCCTCTTGTCATTATGATGCTTCTCCTTGATACTGTGATTCAAAATACTATGCTATCATCAGCTGCTTTTGATTGGGTGCTTTATCCCAGCATGAGAAGGTAACTAGAACAGTAATATTAACACAATGTTAAGACAATGCTTTTATTTTTCTTTTATTAATTAATTTAGCTATTTTTACATAGGCAGAAGGTTTGAAAAGGAAGATGCATTATCCAAGTTAATTCTTCATTTGATGCTTGCTAAAGAAATAATGGGTAAAATATTTCTGTAAACATGTGAGTGCTTGATTCATGCACGCCAGAAGTTTCTGAAAGTAATATCCTCAAACATTGACAGTTAAAGATACACTTCATGTGAACATAAGGGTTCTAAGGTCAGCATTCCTAAGTGCTAGTTATTTAGCTTCTTAGATTTCCTTGGTCATTCTCATCGTCAACATTGGGATCTACTACCACATTCTTTTTTCTCATTTTTTTCTTTCCTTGTAGAAAGTAAGAAAAGGTGGCCAATGGCCCTCAATCACCAGTGTTCTTTGTAAATCGCTTTTCAAAATATTTTTTACTTCTTTGCAAGCATAGAGAGATAGAGATAAGAGACACAGAAAGAGAAAATGAAGGAGATAGAGGGAAAGAGATAGTGGGCACACCAGGGACTCCAGACACTGTTAATGAAATTCAGGTGCATGTGCCACTGTGCATCTGGCTGTACATGGGTACTAGGCAATCAAACCTGGTTGTTAGGCTTTGCTGGCAAGTACCTTAACTGCTGAGCCATCTCTCCAGCCCTGTAAATAATTTTTTAACTAGCAATTAAGCTATTATGGTAACCTGTGTTTACAATTTAGACCATATAAAAAGATAAGAAAAAGCAAATGGGGCATTAAAATTAAAGACAGCAATTTGCGTCTAATAGTATTATAGATCTACAAAACACTCTCCTAAAATATAAAACAATGAAAAAACACTCCTTCCAATAAGGTAAATAAATATTTGAACTATGAATTGGTATTTTTAAAAATAGCACTCATATTTAAAACCAAAATTTTAATCACAATAGAAAAGAATCTATTTGCATTTAGAAAGGAAAAAAATTGAACATAACCTAAACAAGGTTAAAACACATATTAAAATATTTATGAGAAAAAAAATCATAAAATATTCTTACACATTCCAAAACTTTCTAGAAATGGAAAGATATGTAGCACTGGCAGAAAAACTCAGTGCTATAAAGAAATCAGTTCTCCTTGAGCTTATTTAGAAGCTTAATGTCATCTTAGTAAAATATCATTAGCCTTTTGCCTAGAGCTAAACAGGATGGCTTTAAGCTTCATTTAGAAGAACAAATAAGTAATAATAGCTCTTAAAATCCTGGGAAGGAACCCTGTGAATAAGGTGGGTTGGGGAAACTTTACCACATAGGGAATAATATTACATATTATTTTATTTATATAAATGATAAGATCTATATAGCTAAAATGGCATATTTGTTTAGGAATATACAAGGGGACCAATAGGACCAAATAGGAAATCTGGAAGCAGGCTTCATTGCATGTAGAAATTTAGTCTAGGAGAAATGTAGACTGTCAAATCAGTGGAGAAAGAACAGATTTCTGGAGTAACTGAATAGTCATAGGATAATGATAAATAGGATCAATTTCTTATAATCAATACTTGGTATTGTAGTCAGGTTCACATAGCTGGTAGAAGTAACCCAACCAAGAGCAGCTTGTGGGAAAAAAAAAGAGACTTATTTTGGCTTACAGGCTCAAAGGGGAAGCCCCATGATGTCAGGAAAAACAATGGCATGAACAGAGGGTGGACATCACCCTCTGGCCAAAATCAGGTAGGCAATAGCAACAGAAGAGTGTGCTAGACACTAGCAAGGAAGAGCTAATTACAACACCCATAAATCCCCCCCAACAATATACCACCTCCAGGAGGCATTAATTTCCAACTGCCACCAGCTGGTGAGACTAGCATTCAGAATACCTACATTTATGGGTAACACCTGAATCAAACCACCACACTTGGAAAACTCAAAGTAAATTTGAAGTTGAGTATATAATATAAAACAATGTGGGAATGAAGAAAACAGAGATGAATATCTTCACTATCTCTAACTATATAAGTATTACTAACTTGGAACACAGCAAAAAAGCAACAAGAGGAAATACTGATACAGACAAACTAGGGGTGCACAATTTCTACATTTACTGTAGACACAGAAAAAAAAGTGATAATATCTGGGGCTGGGGAGATGGCTCAGTGGATAAAGTGCTTGCTGTGCAAATATGTGGAACTGAGTTCTGATAAATGCTGGGTGGGTGTGGGTGTGGCAGCCCTCTGTAGTCCAAGCGCGAGGGAGGTGGGGACAGGGTACTCTGAGCCATACTGGATAGCTAGACTAGCCAAATTGGCAAGCTGTGAGTTCAAGTGAGACCCTGTCTCAGTAAATATAGTGTAGAGTGATCAATCAAGTAAGACACCCAACATCAACCTCTGGGCTCCACACACTCCCTGCACATTCACTCACACACATGTACATCTGCATACATAGAAATGCACATATCACAAACATGCATGCTACACTCAAATACACATACAAAAGCTAGTGTCCTTAGTATACAAAGAGTTTCAAAAATGGGTGGGGATAGAGATATAAGCCAAACGTCACTATAAAAACAATTTCGAAAAATAAATTAAAAGCCAACATGGTAGTGTGTGTACCTAGATGGCTGAGGTAGGAGGATTACAAGTTCAAGGCCAGTGTCAGCTAAATACTGAGTTATGTAAACAGCTTGAGATACTTAGTGAGACCCTGCTTCAAAAAAGAAATTAAAATGACCTTTAGGCCAATAAGAATATGTTCAAACTTGCTCTTAAAATAAATATAAATTAAAGTACATTCTTCCAGTGGATTGCTAAAATCAAGTATTTGACAACATAATCATCACTCTTCCCTGTTCTACCCTTAGCTACATACAAAATTATGTGACCAGATAGGAAATATCTGCTCTCAGCTAGCCAAAGGGATAGGAAGAATGTAAAATGGTTCAGTCGTTACAGTTTTAAATTTTCCTCTAGGTTTTATTTTTCTTAACTTTCATTTCAATGAGTAATAAAGTCAATCAGGATGAATTTCATCTTTCACTTCACCAGTCAATGTGCTAGACAACACTCCCTGCTCTTGTCTAAGCCTACATCTTTGCATTAATGACGTGAGCCTGCCCTGGAGATGCAGAGCAAAAGCAAGTGAAGGAGGTGCACAAATGGGAGAAGGGAAAGAATCATCAGACCCAGCTGTCATGAGTCTGAGTGCTTTTCAGAGCTACCCAGTTGTGAGATACTCCTGAAAATGGATTGTACCATAGAGAAATTCCCCCTAAAGATTCTCTCCTGGTTCCTTTCCTGGCCATGGTCTCCTCACACCTGAGACTCTTACTGTAAAGTTCTTGTTTGTTCTGTTTCTACACCTGGAAATCCAGATCTTTCAGGAAGGCATCTATCTCTACCAACAATCATCTCCACAAGGTCACCATCTAGCCTGGCAACACTGTCCCCAAATATTGCCCTGTTTAGAGCAAAATCCGTTTTCTAAACTACTTATTCACATTATTAACATACAAAGAACTAGGTATTACTATGATGCTTTTCAAACCAATTTTGTCTTTTGGTTTCTTTTCCCTACCTCGTTTCCTCATCACTCTCCCATGTTATGCCCTCCCCTCACCACAGCCTCCATTTGGCTTTCAGTATGTTTACTTTTGTCCTTGCTCATCTCTCCATCACCTCTTGTTCCCATATCATAGTCTCCTATCTCAGTTCATATCATTTGTACACTGTCAGACCCCTATATTTACATGTATACAAATAATAAATGTTTGGATCTACGTATTAAAGAAAACATAATTTTGGGCTCTGGGGCCTGTGTTACCTCAGAATAATTTTCCCAATTCCATGCATTCTTCCTGCAAATTTCATTACTTCAGCTTTTAATGCTAAGTACAACTCCATTGTGGATTTGTGCTACATTTTTATTATCCAATCATCAGTTGATGCTACATTTGTATTATCCAATCATCAGTTGATGGGCATGTAGGTTGTTCTCATTTTGAGTTATTGTGAATACAGTGCCAGTGAGTATGAATTTGCAAGTCTTTTGGTTATATGCACAGAAGTGGTGTAGCTAGGTCATATTGTACTTCTATTTTTAGTTTTTTGAGAAACTTCCATATTAATTTACATAGTAGCTATAGCAGTTTGAATTCCCACCAATAGTGAATAAGGATTTTCTTCCTACAACTTCACCAGTATTTGTTGTCATTAGTTTTCTTGATGATACCCATTCTGTCTGAAAGAGATGAAATCTCAAAGTGATTTTAATTTGCATTTCCCTAATGACTAAAAATGTTGAAAATATTTTTAAACTATCCATTGGCCACTTGTATTTCTTCTGTTGAGTACCATATTCATTTCATTATCCCATTCATTGTTTGGCAGTTTGGGCTTTTCAGTGTTTAATTTTTGAAGTTTTTATATATTCTAGATATCAAGCTTCCTGTCTGAGGAATAGATATCTTTAATGTTATACCTTGCCTACATTTTGGTGGTACATAAAATCCCATGTCAAGCAACAAGCTGAGGCTTCACTATTATGTCTTTCATTATTCAAATGTAAAGATATTTGGCAGGTTTAATTACTTATACCACTCAAGTAGTTGAATGCCAGAATAGGAATCTCTCCTGTCACCAAAGACAAGAGACATTGTAAAATACAAGTGTCTGAAATTGGGCAGAGTAAAAAGAAAAAGGAAGATAAAATGTTTTGTACATAAGCATCTGACTTCAGCTGGACAAATGTAGAATGGGGATGAGGCAGGTTCCTGAAATATGCCCTTCTATAATTCAATCTGGTATGCCTTAACCAGAGCTTTGCAAGGTAATTGGCTCTTTGGGATACTTAAAAGCAAAGTAGCTCAGTCTGTTAATAGACAATCAGGTGTTGGGCCTTTCAAAATATTATTCACAGTCATCAAAACAGTTCTGGGAAAAGCAATTCAGGACAATGTGGCATCCTTTAGGAAGCATGGCAAGATTGAACTGACAGGCATAGCCTCCTGGGCAGCCACCAGCTGCAGGCAGCAGTGAGCTGTGCTCCCATGACCTGGATAGACCTTTCCAGAATGCCTGCCCAAGGCCCAGTCCACTGCATATTAAGAAAAGGAGAACTTGAATATGGAATGCCCAGATATATAGGATACCCTGATGGCTTCCCACTAAGTGTGCCAGCAACAGACTTTCTCTTGCCTTTAAGTTCAAAGTCTTTCTACTTTGTTATCACCCCCAGTTATTCCATGGACTGAAACACATCACCATGAAATGAAAGAGGAGCCTTTTTCTTACATGGAATCACTCTCAGCAGCCTAGAATAATGCTGATTTTTCTTGCCTGATCATTACTCATATGAAATTCTGATAGGATCCAATCACCAGGGTTTTCCTTCTTGTCCCCTAACAGGGGATGTTTGTTCTCTCTAACCTATCTTAGCCCCACAGTGGCAGCAAGGAAGGAATCTGTCACTGGAAATTACAGGCAGAACTTGGATGGATGGTTGCCAAAATACTGAAGGTAGGGTGGAAAATGCAGACAAGCTGCTTTTCCATTGGGGGTAAAAACCTAGACAGTCCTGTGGTGAGAAAAGCCCAGACAAATCCCTCTTTCAAAACACATGTCATTTTTAAGGTCTATGCATATCGTATTTTTAAAATTTTGCCTGTTTTCCTCATGGGGCTCATTCTCAATCATCAAAAATTCATTTACAGAGGACTGGTGCAGCACGAGGAAAAGCACAGCTACATTGAATGTTGTTACACTCAGAGAAATACAGCAGAGCCATTCACAGGAGGCGCAGGGCCATATCACCCTGTAGAAAGGCAAAGTGAAGGAGCGCTCTTCCTTGGCCAGCCTGAACAGGATCTGGAAAGAAAGGCACACTTCCTTCATGACCCACTGTCACTCCTGGAATTCTTTGCAATAACCTTGCCTGTGAGGAGCCAGGCTGATTGTCATGAAAGCTCAACAAAGCTTTTCTTTCGGTTGACTTAACATTTGGCTAGAGGTATCTATGATTTTTATTTCCTGTGTTTATGTACTTATAATTCTAGGTTTAAAAATCTAACAGCTCATAATATTAGACTTAGTCCATTCTATTTTTTTAGAGATAAATATCCAATAAATGTTTTCAAATTATGGTAAACTGAGTTCATTGTAATTTGAAAGAAACATTTGGATGGGACCAGTAATATTTTACATGATATATTCATACTAAGTAGGTCCATAATTAATAAATAATAAAGCAAACAAATAGCCAACCTTTCAGAGTTTTTCAATAAATATTACTTTTCAGTCAACAACAGAAAACCAATTCAAAGAAATAAGTAAGCAAGGGCTTGGGGAAATGTGAGAGTCTGAGGAAGACGAACCACTCAATCTATCCAGTGCATACCTGTGTGCATGGCAGCTTGCCAGATGGTGGGTGGGAACTCAGAGGGTAGAGAATAAGTGATTCTGCCTCCAGCTGGAGCGGTCTGCGGGTCAGGGGCAGAGAGGTGAAGAGCAGTGCTGTCTCAGGCAGAAACATACTGCAGGCACTTTCCTATCAAAAGTTGAGGACCCACATTTTCCTTCTACCCTGCTTGCTTGCCTTCCCTTCTGGGGAGAGAAGGGCTACCTTATCCCCCTCATCACTGAAAGCCATGTCTCTCACCCCTTCTTTCTCGTGTTTATCCTCCCCACTAAGTACACCTCCACATATGTTAATCCAGTTCTCTCCTTAGTATTAAGGATTCTCTGGGTCTATGTAGCCACTTGCAGTGAATGTGCCTTTATGTTTTTGTTGTACGTCTTATGCATTTTCCTTCCCATCAGTGAAATCTTCTTGTGTCAACTCCTGGGTCTCAGTCATGCTCCCAATGGTGAACCAAGAGGCTGGGCTAGAAAATGGATAGTTTATTTTCATTTCAGGTCTTCCACTTCCATGACCTTTAGAAAATAGCATTTTTCAAAGGCTAATTAGACTTTAATTGAATTTGGTGAAGACTTGAGTGCCTACTGTGTGTTCATGTACTGGTTAATTTCCCAGTGAGGTTCCTAGACTTCTCAGTCTTCCTGCAGAAGTGTTACATGGGGCTATGAGTGAGCTGTGCAAGCATCAGATACCAAGATTCTCAATGCAAAGAGAAAAGGATGAAATGATATAAGTAAAAAGCATGCACTATTGCTGTCACAATAATTCATTTTACTGAAGTCTATAGGAAATAATAATACTACCAAACAAAATAGAGCATTCTAGGAAATGTTTTTCTTAAAGCACCCTGCAATAAGATTTACAGTTGCAGATTTGGGGTAGTACACGTCCATGAACCTGAGGGCCATCTGTGTAGCAAGCAAGGGAGCTACAGAGCTTGCATCAAGCACAGGCTAACTTGAAAGAGCTCCATCTGGGCATAGAAAATTTAAACACCCAAAATATTACAGCATCATACACTAAGGAAATGCATTAAACAGAACCTCAAGGGAGTACTTATGCAATATTTAATATAGAAAATTTGAGAGAAAAATGCTTTCTTTCTTTAACTCATAAATATTAGAACAAAAGAAAAATAGAGAACTGTCACATGTTAAAGAAAAGTATCTTTTCAAGATATGACCCCAAACTGTAATGCTAGTTCCTTATTTAGATTCTAATATGAAAAAAAACCTGATTGCCAAATATGAATTGCTTGACAAGAAAAGAACTAAATTTAGACTGAGCATCAGGTTATATCAATAAATTATTAATATTATCATGATGATATTTTAATAGAAAAACAAACAGAAATATTTGGAAAAGAAATAATGTGGTTTTGTATTCATTTTAAAATACATAGTTAATTTTAAAAGGAATATAGTTAAAAACAGTAAAAGTATAGCAATGGTTAAGTATTTTGTAGATGAGGGTTCATTTTTAGATCGTAACTATTTTTACATATGATTTAAATTTGTACAATGAAAAAATAATAATGAGGCTATTTAGTACCTGTGTAAGGTAGATATATAATTATATAGCCCTTATTTAATACCAATGCACAACTCTAAAATTATTCAGCATTCTAGGACAAACATATGCACAGAAGAAAAAATAGGCCATTGCAAACCTAAATACTGAGAGTCTTGCTTGTTCCCCCTTCTAAATAAGTGTTTGACCTTGAGGAAGTTGTTTCTCTTCTCTGTGTGAATAACAAAGGGACTTCTCACAGTGTGGGCAACAAAGAGACCCATGATTACAGTAGATGACATCTGGCATAGCACTTCTGTGTTAGTCTACCCTGCCTGAATTCTAACATCCCTGATGCAGGGATTCCAAGTATATATGGAAAGCTATGTTTCATGAAGATGTCCTTATGATTTATAGTTTGTTGTAGTTACTTGTAAACTATTAAATAATAGCAAGATTTTTTTAAAATGTTAATTCCAAGAATAGAAAGGTCCATAATATCAAGATTAGCATAGTACTACCTAGTACCACACAAAGCCAAAACTATAAATTAGCTTTCTTACTTCTGGCTTACAAATGTTGCAAGTTGCTCACGAAGAAGGATCCAAGGCATTTAATTTTAGAATACAGGCAAAAATTAGGCAAGACCAGCAAGTAAGCGCCACAGTCTGACTCACAAAGCCAAGAGGGTATAAAAGAACTCCTGAGTTAGGAATCTCGGAATCATGCCCTAGAAAATCTTTCTTGATAAAGAGTAGTATGCAGGTAGGCAGGTTCAGCTTTGGGCTTGAATAGCTTCCAGGAGCCCAGGACCTGAGTTCCTCCCATCTTCCCTTCACTCTCCCAAGCTGTAATCATTGATCCTCTGGTCACTGGCCTGTCTGCTTCAGCATTACATACTCATGAAAGCCATAGCCACCAAGTTGATCTTACTCTGGTTTGTAGGTCTGAGCCCTAGATTGTGATGTTGGAGGCACAGCTGCTCAAGCCACTGGAGGTCTGAAGTGACTGAAGTGTCAGGAACATCAGAGACCTCCAGGACTCTTTCATGATCTCTGAAATTATGTATAAATCTGTTTCCAGCATTCCTCTGGCAAACCTGCCATCCAAACTTCCTGATAACTGAAAATCTAAATCTGAATTGTTTTACAGACAAAGCACAATGTCCTACACATAACAGTCAGAGATAAAATATCAACATTGTATGTTTGTCCTTTTTTTAGATAAATTTGAACCAAAGTTTTATTTGTTATCATCATCATCAATATTTAGAGGTTTGTTCTTTAAAACTTTTTTTAAAATTTTTTTGTTTATTCTTATTTATTTGAGAGCGACAGACAGAGAGAGAAACAGGAAGAGAGAAAGAGAATAGACACGCCAGGGCATCAGCCACTGCAAACGAGCTCCAGATGTGAGCGCCCCCTTGTGCATCAGGCTAACGTGGGTCCTGGAGAATTGATCCTCGAACCAAGGTCCTTGGGCTTCACAGGCAAGCACTTAACCACTAAGCCATCTCTCCAGCCCTGTTCTTTAAAACTTTTTAGTTTTATTTTCTTTTTGATAATTTCATACATATATGCAATGTATTTTGATTATATTTACCTCCATTACTCTCTGTTATCCCCCTTCCAATACCTCTGAAAAGCACCTTCTTCCCAAATAATCCCCTTTCTCTTTCCACTTTATATGTGCTTGCCTGTGTGTGTGTGTGTGTGTGTGTGTGTGTGTGTGTGTGTGTGTGTGCGTGTGCTAAAACAGGGCTAAAATAGGGCTGCTTGCCTTACCTCAACCTAAGGACTGGGATGTCATGGCTGGGCATAGAAGGGATATAGGCTGCTTTTGTTTTCTCTGGCCTTGCTGTTGAAAAGGGGCTTGTCAATGAAAAAGGTTTTCTCTTTTCTAGTTAGTAGGTCCTTTCTAGTTAGCAATCTATGTTCTCTACACTGCTGTCCCAGTGGACTGTAGACAACCACTCACCACGCCAGTCAGCTTCAGTGCCCCACTGTGACCCACAGACTGGACGAAGGACTATGAACGGTTTACTATAAATCTTACTTAAGAAGTTGAAATAGTTTTTAGTTATTATTACAGAATATAGAGAACAATAGCTATGAAACAATATAGAACAAAATATAATCCAGGAAAGACTCTGGATAAGAAATCAGAAGGTTCTTACCTGTATGACTAAATGTGGTCTATATGTGCACAGACTGATGTGGAGAGCTGCAAATCCTCTATTCTTTATGACAACAGTATCAGTTTCAGTGTCATTATTTTTGGCCTCCTTAAAACCCAGCAACTTCTGAGAACCCCAAGCTATTCTATAGGAGAACTAAGTTTGTCAACACAAAATATCTTCTTGTTGAAGAACTCATGAGAACAGAGGGGAAGAAAATGACAATTGAACTAATTCCTGTACTAATCTCTTCACTCTTTGTTGAAGTCAGTAAAAGATAATCTATCAGCTATACCATGAGAATCAGCTTAGAAGGCAAATAAAGGAAAAGAAAAAAAAAAAACTTGGAAACTAATTCAAGCTTTGCTGTTAGGCATTTCCACTTATGCTGTAGAGGTTAGAAAGAAAGTTCCTGGGCATGGAATTTAAATGACCCTGGCAGGCAAGAGACACAGCTACTTGAGAAGAAATTTTGGAAGTGTGGTATGTGCAGCAAAGTATGGATTTTGAAGCATATAGGGAATGACAGTAAGTCACAAAAGCAGAATAAGGGTCCAGAATTTGAAAGTTAATAAGAGTATTAGGTACCTATGGACAACAAAGCAATAGCGAGAGAGAATAAAAAACCTAGGTCCAACTGCAGAACTTTGTTTATAGCTGAACATGCATGGGCAAAAAAGGACTTGAGGTTTGTCTTAGAAATGCTATGTGATAGCCACAGGTCCCACTAATTCTTCATATTCATGAAACACTTTTCCTCAATTCCCATGCAAAGGCATATACTCTATTAGCTGAGTAGGTAGGCATCTGCCCTGTAGGAACACAGAATAAAATGTGGCAATCAGCATCTCACTAGGTTTTCTTAAACCCAACAGGTACTTTCTTCCTGGATCTCTGAATGTTGGTAACATCACCCTCTGGGATAGCCAGTCTTAGTACATGGTCCAGACAGTCTCCTTTTACTTGGTTCTGCTTCCATAAACAAGATTAAAGCAGCATTAACTTAGTAATTGGAAACACATACCAAAAGGAAGAAACTTGACTCAAAACAGCTTTTCCTAACCATCTTCATTGTGCCTGTGTAGGAAGAATGCATCTTTTATTTGTAGCAATGCAAATGTTGGTGATTATAAACATGTATGCAACAGCTTGCCAGCAACTTGTTCTTACCCTTAAAGAATGAAACTCATGCAGAATCCAGGACAAAATGTTGCACTCTCACATGAGATATAACACTAGAAAGATCTATGTGAACCCTTTGTGGAAAGCATGCAGGTCTTCTGTTCTATAGTTCACAGTGTAAATAGTGGATAATTGTCTTATGTTACCAAGACTGGAAGTTCTTAAATGCAAATAGAACTAGATTTATTTGAAAGAAAAACTACCTTTCTAAGAACTGGTGGCAGATGGATCACTCTAAGAAAAGAAACTCCAAGGAAGGAAGTTCCAAAGCATTCTGTCTTGATGTCCCTTTTCCTCTTGGAGCAGTCTGGAAGTATTTTACGTTTTGTTTCCCAAGCAAATATTACATCTTATCCTACAAAAAAAAAGGGTTTGTTTCCCCCCTTTTACAAGGAAAAACTTCACTTCATACTGTCTAAAAGAATGTAAGAAAAATTAAAAACTTTTGGTTGAAGATTTTTCAGAGTTCTGACAGCAAACAATATGTTTATATTTTACTTTGTATTTTATAAACAAAATGTAGTGTCAATCACTCATCTGTAAAAGTATCCTGTTGATTATCTCAATAAAATCAACAATTTTGTCTGTTGAAGTCATCCCACTGAGTATCAACTTCTCCTGTAGCTGAAGTGGGGAATGTGTTGGCCCCATCTTCACTCATATTTCATTCACATCCCCTGTTTTTCATGTCACTGCCCTTCATCTTTTTGTTGTTATTCTATCAGTTCCTTCAAGGTGTAGCTCAGCTCCTGAAGATCCTTCTCTAATCTCCCATATCCTCTAGGGCTAGGCTCCTGTCCATACACTTATCATTTAAGGTTGTTTCCTACTATTATATAGTTCTTTCTGTTACAAGTCTATGCTCTGTACTCAGGTCAAAAGACCTTTGTGTGATATATTTCTACCCATTACCCACACTTCAAATGGACGCAGACACCTGTAAGGCACTTGTTTAGATAAGAATTAATTTTCTACTCTTTACAAGTCTCCAAATATAATGGAGTAAATAAGAAGATTATAAGGATATTAACATTAACCACTTGATTACAGAAGAGAAAAATTCACAATGAGGGGAAGCTCCTTGGCTCACTTCATGATTCTAATATTCATGGAAGAAAACATAGTGTTAATAGTAAAATTGAAGCACAAACCTGCTCAATGGAAAATGGAAATTGAAAATTGAATGGAAACTCAGGTGATGTGGATACAATTCTCTGGAAGGCAGGTTTTTAAAAGGACATGTTAACATGCATGTGCATGCTTATGGGTGCACATATATGTGTGTGTGCCCCCCCATATACATACACATTCTCCTGCCCACCAGCCTTGAGAAGCAGTAAGCTTGTTGTTCTACATTTATGTCTTGATGGTGTGGCAAGGATATTTGGAAACCTGTACCCAGTACAATTTTGTAGTTATGGTATTATGCTATCCTTCTGGCATAGAGTCCTCAAGCCAGCAAGTGAACTCTTCCAGGAACACTAAACATCATCCCAGGACCCAACTGGAAATAATCATAAAACTACTCCATGATGTCACTTCCCAGCCCAGACAGCCCTGAACAATAAATCTACATACAAGCATGCATACATACACACAAGCATAGCCTGAGACTTAGTAAAATATATTGAGAAGCAAAATGTATATTATGCCAAGGTTTCCTTAACCTATAGATGGAAGAGTTGGGGATATGGCTCAGTCAGTAAACTGAAGACCTAGGTTTGGAATCCAATACACACATGAAAGCTATGTGTGGCAATGCATGCCTGTAATGCCAGTGCTGGGGAGACAGAGGAATAAAGATTCCTGGGGCTTTCTAGCTAGCGTGTATAACTGAATTAATGAGCTCTGAGTTCTGGGAGAGACCCTTTCCCAAAAATAAGGTGAAGAGCCATTGAGAAAGATATCTGATGTCAATCTCTGACTTCCCACCCCATGCACCCACAAACACAAGAACCAAATACATGTATGCACACCACATGCATGCACACACACAAACACACACACACACACACACACATGCACACACAAATCTCTATATGTAGTAGGACTTCATGAGTATATAGCTGGCTGCATGGAGTAGGTGACATCATGAGTAGACAGCTGGTGCTGCATAGAATAGGTGACATTATGAGTAGACAGCTGACATCATGGAGTAGGTGTTTTCCTGAGTAGATAGCTGACTGCATGGAATAGGTGTTGTCCTGAGTAGATAGCTGACATCATGGAGTAGGTGATGTCCTGAGTAGACAGCTGACTTCATGGAGTAGGTGATGTCATGAGTAGATAGCTGACTTCATGCAATAAGTAATGTAATGAGTAGATACCTGATGTCATGGAGTAGGTAACGTCATGAGTAAATAGCTAACATCATGGAGTAGGTCATGTCATGAGTAAATACCTGATGTCATGGAGTAGGTGACATCATGAATGGAAAGCTGATATCATGTAGTAGGTAATATCATGAGTAGACAGGTAACACCATGGAGTAGGTGGCATCATGAGAAGATAGCTCACGTCAAGGAGTAGGTGATGTCATGAGTAGATACCTGACATCATGGAGTAGGTAACATCATGAGTAGATAGCTGATGTCATGTAGTAGTGACGTCATGAGTAGATAGCTGGCTGTATCCCAAAGCCTTCAGGAGGAGATCCTTCACCTACATTTCCATTTCCTGATTTTATGTCTTCTCGTTCTCTTCAAAATTGTCCTCCTCAATATGTTCCACTGACAAATCTTCCAACTGTTAACTGTGACAATTTACACCAGCCATGCCTGTATTGTACTCTTAGCTTCCATGTGTTTATTATGAACATTAGCTATTTCCCAGCCCCTGAAATTAACTGTTGTCGTTGCAATTTTCAAACTTTACATGGAAACTATATTATGCCACAAAGGAGAACTAGAAAGACTGGAAGAACAGTTAGTGGTCTTTTTAAGGGCCCTGATTTCAATACCCAGCACTATCATCATCAATAACAAAAGCATAAAGATAACATAAAAGTACTGATGCAAAGTGTAATCTGATGATTTTGTCATAAGGTTGTATAGTAAGCACTGCATAATGTTTTAATATACATTAAGCATTGCATGTTTGAATTCCAGTTGGAGTTTCCTTCCTCACTAAATCAGACAAACTAAATTCAGAAATGGGTTTTGGATTTATTAATTGACTTTGCCAGTGTTCTAAATAAATTCCTTAGTTACATTTTATTAAGAAGTAGGAGGCTGGAGAGATGGCTTATCAGTTAAGGTGCTTGCCTATGAAGCCTAAGCATCCAGGTTCAAATCCTCAGTACCCAAGAAAGCCAGATCTACAAGTTGGCACATGTGTCTGGAGTTCATTTGCAGTGGCTAAAGGCCCTGGTGTGCCCATTTTTTTTTCTCTCTCTTTTCCCATCTATATCTATCTGCCACTCTCTATCTCTCAAATAAATAAAAAATTATTTTTTGTAAAGAAAAGAAGCATGCATGATGACTTTAGGGAAGGATCTAAAGACTTAATAAGTTTACTAATTTGTAAAAGGATTTTTACTCCAATTAAACTAGCTATTATAGTACATTGTGATTTCCACCGTGATTATGGATTTATAACAAATGAAACAACAACTATTAAGGACAAAGATATAATCATAATGTTCTTAATTACAATAGTTCTAAATAATAATTTTTCCTTCACCATTAGCAAGCCACTTGTGTCATGATTATGTGATTTCTGTTATAGTTATGTACACAAATCAACAAATTACAAAAGATAAGCTTGTTAGCTGAAGTTGGTCAGACTAATCTTTGAGACAGTTTCCTAGTTAGACCTAACCTGACTTTAAAAAATAAATACAAAATACTTGCAAAATATTTTCATAATGTTTGTGATTGTTGCTGTTTTTTTTTTCTCCTTCCACCTGATATTCAGTCAACTTCTAACCAGTGATTCTGCAGTCACAGAAACAAAACACTCTAAGTCAAATATTCACCTTTGGAAGGTGCTTTTGGCTAAAAAGAGTGAAAGGGAAGTTTTTGATTATTAAAATTGTGCAAACCTTGTGTGACTGAGGTGAGGGGCCACATAGACATTGTGCAGTAATTACTCAGAGTGATGCTGTCAGCATAGTCAACAAGTAAGCTCCCCAGATTTTGGTCTCATTTTGTTCTGCTAACTTCAAAATATTCACTTTGTTTACTTTCCAGAAATGTCGAAGCATGACTTGCTGTTTCCCCACTGCCTTCATTTATTTTCCATCTCTGTCTGTGTTTCTCATTGTCACTGAAAAAATTAACAGCACTTCTCTCTCTCTCTCCATATATATGTGTGTTTGTGTGTGTTCTACATATATGGTTTTTGCATATATATGTATATATCATTAAGATGCTATCTATACATTATTGTTAAGCCATTAACAATATGAAACAGTGATCATATTTACCCAGAATGCCAAACCCCAGTAAGTCTCATAGGTAAACTTTACCAAATGAACAAAGAACAAAATAAACAAATAATAACTAATTTATAAAATTGTTCAGGAAAAGGTATCAATTTATTTATCAATATGGAAAAAGAAAATTAATATGATAATAAATTTGAAAATTTAAGAATCTGAGTCTAGCCGTATACCGAGACCTAAACATACTGTGTTTATGTATGTGTTTACATGTTATGTCCCAAAATAATCTTTTTATGGTTCACCATATCAATAAGTTAAAAAATAAAAAGTAACACAACCAAACCAGAAAATCAGAAGAAACATTTGAATTTTGAACCCTCATGAAAACAAAGGAATAATTAGTGAGGAAATGGAAGTGAATTCCCGTAACATGGAAAAGCCTATGTGTCAAAACATACAGCCAATTCAATAGTAAGCCACAAAATGCTGAGACCACTTTTGGCTACTTTGCCACTTCTGTGCAGCTTTGTTCTGGGTGTACCAGGCAGGACAGAAAACAGGAAAAGCAAACTCCCACTATCTTCACATAGCACATGATATCTTACTAGAATTTGTACCCAAAAGTAATACAGAATAATCTAACAAAATGGTTAATGTAAAACCACCAGCTTCCCTATAACACTGGATTAATTATAAAAATATTGTCATAAATAGAAAGCTCTCACTTGCAATAGCAACAAGCTGGTTGAAAATGATAATAAATAAAAAAGGTTCCAGAATCTATTTGATGAAATTTACAAAGCTTTAGATAAAGACATTCAAGAAATCAACTAGATGGAAAAATTTCTTGGGTCCATGGATAAGAACTTGAATACCATAAACTTTGCAATATTCCCTAGTCAAATGGAATAACAATCCAAACCTGAATAATATTTTTGTGTTACACTTTATAAGCTCTTTTAAGTGTCTGAAGAAAATATAGTCAAGATGTCTTTTGAGGAAGAGGAGAGGAAGTGTATCATTTGCCCTGTATAAACTCAGGGCTCTGTTACAAGGTTAGCGTGGTTATGTTCCTGTGAGTAGAGAACAAAGCACTTCACAACAGCTGGAAAGTCAAGAGACAAGAAAAAGACTCAGATAACTGAGGAAGGTTGGACTCTTCAACAAGTGGCTTTGGAACAAATACACTTTGGAAAAGTAAAGTCTAACTAAATTAAAATTCTAAATACAAAAATCAAGAATTACTAATATTATTAAAGGAAAATAACATTATGATATCCAATTTGAGCATAATTTATTTAAGTTAAAAAAGTAATTGTGGCCAGGCAGGCATGATGGCACACACCTTTAATCCCAGGATTTGGGAGGCAGATAGGAGGATTGCCATGAGTTCAAGGCCACCCTGAGACTACATAGTGAATTCTAGGTCAGCCTAAGCTAGAGTGAGACCCTACCTCGAAAAACCAAAAAAAAAAAAAAAAAGTAATTATACTAAAATAACTAAAAATTCATAATCATTTTTGAGTTAAATATAGTCAATCAAGTTGCACTATTATGCAACAAAACTATAGAGCTCTGCACCCACTAATAACTTCGTATCTCCTAGCCACCTGAAACTACCACTACACTTTCTGTCACTACAACTTTGACTCCTTGTGATATCTCAAATAAATGGTACAGAATTTTTCCTTTGTGCCTGAACTACCTTACTTAAATAATGTCCTCAAGGTTCATGCATGTGTAGCAGTATCTTAAAGAATTGTCTTCCTAGTTTAAGGCTGATATTATCCACTTCTAGGCATATACTGCATCCTGATGACTTTGTATTGACAATTTTAATACATGGATATACCTTAACTTGGTTATATTCCTGTGCTATTGCCCTCTTTTCTTCCCTCAACCCTACCCCCTCCCACTGAGCACCTGTTCTTTACAAATAGTCTTTCTCCTGTTTTCCTTTTTTATATTTTATTTGTTTATTTATAAGCAGAGAGAGAAGAGAGAGAGAGAACGGGTGTGCCAGGGTGTCTAGCCACTGCAAACAAACTCCAGATACATGTGCCACTTTGTGTGCCTAGCTTTATATGGGTACTGGGGTATCAAACTCGGGTTGTTAGACTTTGTAGGCAAGTGACTTAACAACTAAGCCATCTCTCCAGCCCCCAGTTTTTCTTTTTGTCTCCATGCTTTGTGTCTTACTGTTGATGGGCTCAGAATTGTTCCCATCCTATAAAGGTAATGACAACCGCTGTGGGTCATGAATGCACTAGTCAGTTAGGTCAGGAAGACAGTGCTTCAAAGAACTCCTCCCTACCCTGTGGTTCTGACATTGCCCCTGTCCTACAATTCAGCAATGTTTCCTGAGCTTTGGAAGGCATGCTAGAAATCTCCTTTAGTGCTAAGAACATAAAAGCCTCTCGTGTTCTGCTTTGATGAGTTTCGGGTCTCCTCAGCGTCTATCACTATCTCCACAGAAAATCTTCTCTGGGCATCATTGAGAATGGTATTAATATTATGTCTGCCACCTCCTCTGTAAATTTCCCTGAGCCCAGGCATGCACAATATTTTGGCTCGGCGTGATGGCACACACCTTTAATCCCAGCACTAGGAGGCAGAGGTAGGAGGATTGCCGTGAGTGCAAGGCCACCGTGAGACTCCATAGTGAATTCCAGGTCCGCCTGAGCTAGAATAAGACCCTACTTCAGAAAAAAAGAAGAAAACAAAAATTTTTACTTTAGGTTTTTGTTTTTTTGTTTTTTGGGTTTTTTTTGTTTGTTTGTTTGTTTTTTTGAGACAAACCCAACAGACTGGCCTTTTCTTTGAGAGAGAGTAAGACCAAGAAAGAGGGAGTCAGAGATACAGAGATAATTGGTATGTCAGGGCCTCCAGTCACTATCACAGAACTGTGGATGTGTGGACCCCCTTTGTGCATAGGTGTCATCTTGTGCATCTGGCTTATGTGTAATCTTGAGAGTCAAAATGGGCCCTTAGGCTTTGTAGTCAAGTGCCTTGACCACTAAGCCATCTCTCCAGCCCTGAGATGTTCTAACTCAAGGAAAGCCCCAACCCAGAGAATGCCCCACATCCTGTTCACACGACTTCATCCTGTTTGTTTTTACTCTCCCACTACATAGCACATTCTGTATACTCAACCTAGCATTTAAGCTAATATGAAATAAGCAAAGGATTGGGCACTCGTGGAATATTTTTAAAAGAAATATTGTACAGGGATTTAGAAGCAGTTTTTTCTTTTTGTTATATTAGTTTCCATGACAGATAGATACACAGATGAGCTCATTCCGGGGACTTGCATTTTCTCTTAAGGACTTCAAGATAATTAGTAAAATATCATTGATTTCAAAAATACTGCTATTAGTGTTTTCTCCACATTGTAAATGACAGGAAAAATGCTCACATTCACGCATATGTATTGTGTGCATGTTGGCGTGTATATATGTATTATAGTGTGTGAGGATGTGGTATATGGACTATATACATGATATGGTGTATGTGTGAGGACATAGTAGAGGAGGTAGGAGGTTGAATTAAGGGAGCATACATATGTAGCGCATGTATGTGTATATGTGTACAATTTTCAAGGTGGCATTCAGGGTAGTCCATTCTGCCATGTGCTGTATGGTCCTGAGATTAGCCTATTTGAGTTTGAGTGTTGTTCCTACTTAATGTGTTTCTCTAAGTGTGATCTGATGTTCCACTTGCATGAAACTCATCTGGTGACCTGGTCATAGTGAAACCCTCCTGTTGTAATCAGCTTCAGGTTGCTGGGTTGAACCTCCAAACCAGACACAGTTTATAGGAGGAATGGGATTTACTTGAAGCTTACAGATTCAGGGGAAGTTCAATAATGGCAGAAGAAGCTGGCCTTCTTTACACAGATCCATTCAGAGAGAAATACCACCAAGCAGCACTGAAAGCAAGCACACTCCAGGGACCACAGGCAGAGCTCAAGCACTATTCATATCATTGGCTAGAACTTATATATGACCCCCCCCAAAAGAAACACCTTAGGGCCACATCCTAGGATCCACCATAGTCACATTAAGTTACAAGCTTGAATAAAACTCCTAAATCTATTGGGGGCATCCATTGAAACTACCACATCTCCTAAGACCCACTCAGAGTCTCCAGCACCACAGCCACTGGGCATGGGCTGAGATGTGCATTAACTGCTATCATGCAACAAGCCAACACCCGAGCAAGAGTCCTCTATTATCCAAGGAAGCATGTTTCAACACTTCCAAAGAGTCCTGCATCTGAAGTACTAAACCATTTAAAGTAGGGTTTCCTAGCAGGGTGTGGTGGTGCACACCTTTAATCCCAGAACTTGGGAGGCAGAGGTAGGAGGATTGCTGAGAGTTTGAGCCCACCCTGAGGCTTCATGGTGAATTCCATGTCAGCCTGGACTAGAGTGAAATCCTACCTCAAAAATATAAATAAATATATAAAGTACGGTTTCCTTTTTCCTTATTCTTACAAACCTATGATAGAAATCAGGGACAATAAAAGATTAGCAATAACAGTAAAATAGAATAATTATAGTAACGGGCTAATGATAAAAATTATGTAGTTTCATGAATCTTTCCCTCCCTCTCTCTCTTCATTTTAATTTACTCTACTATTTATTTTGGGAGCACAGTTGACCTCAGGTGACTGAAACTTCAGAAAGTGAATCCACAAATAAATGAAGCTATATCTCAGCTGAATATAATTAGCAAAGGGAGGATAGGACTTTATTTTTTATTTATTTTTTATTTATTTTACTTTTTTCCCTTAGTTTTCTATCCAGCAAATACAGGCAGTTTGGTACCATTATTAGGCTCGTCCGTGGCCTGCCCCCTCCGCATTGGCCCCTCCTTGTTGAGGTATATGGGTCGTGCATTGTGGAGTTAGCCCATAGTTATTGGTACGATAAATGTCTCTGCATATCATGACCCAACATGTGGCTCTGACATTCTTTCTGCCCCCTCTTCCACAAAATATCCCTGAGCCATGTTGGGTTCATTTTTGGTCTCCTTCAGTGATGAGGTGTTGGGGGCCTCTGGGGCTCTGGCTTTCTGGTTTGGTAGGAGTTGATTTTTCTCTGTGTTGGTCTCCTTCCCCCTTGTGCTGGTATCCGGTTCATCAGGAAAACAGCACCCTTACTTGTTTCGCCAATCTTCCTTAGTTTCAGCCTGGGCCCTTTTGAGGAATGATGGGGTGGCTCTCTCCTTAGGATCTGCATCTAGAGGATAGGGTTTTAAAATAGCCAACTTTTCTCTTGTGTGAACTAAACAAGGGAGGTGCAGAGTCATATCCTCCAGTACACACACACACACACACACACACACACACACACGGAGAGACAGAGAGAGAGAGAGAGAGAGAGAGAGAGAGAAACAAGTATGCAAACAAGCCTGTCTCTCCTCTCAGCTTCTGAACTACACATATTTGACAAGCATGCAAAGCCTTACTGGAAGTAGGCTTAATTTCCTAGCTGAGATTTGCAACTGGGAGCATATCCCTCAGCTTTCCCATTCTGTATAAGCTGCTGTGCACTGCCAATACCGAAAGCTTTTCCTTGTGTCAAAGGCAAACTGTTCCTCTTTAAATATGAATGAATAGTTAATACATTTAGGATCCTCTTGTCTCCTTTGCAGGCCATTATGACTCAGACATTCTATAGATAGATCTTCTGTGAGGCAAGGGGTGACTTTCAAATATGGATTCTGTTGAACAGACATCTTCAGGAAGTAATAGAGGTCTTGAAATGACCAACTGGACCTCCGTCTCTTGAATATATCTGTCTAATGAATTTGAAAACAATACTACCTCTATTGTAAGCTTCCTTATCATAAGCAACATAAGCATAAGTAAGCAAAATGGAACAAAAATTGAAACCTAGAACTAGGATTACAATTAAATGCAAGCCTCATTTAGGATCCTCATTTTCTTTTACATTTAACAAAGATACAGGCCTAATTCTAAGTAACCAGGGCTAGAAGAAATGGCTTTCATAGAATTATGCCTGATGTAGTCTATCTTATGTTTCATTAATAAAATACTTGAGGTTATATATTCTATAAAGAAGAGACACTTATTTAGCTTAGCAGACAGCATCATGGTAGGAAGACATGAAGAAAAGGAATCAAAGAACGAATCAAGAAGTGAAAGAGCAAAGAGAAGCCATTCTCACTCTACTTATAACAACTCACCAAGTCAATACCTCATTCACTTCACAAGAAGCATTGGTTTCTTCCAAGGCAGTCTCCCCATTTAATTCCCAGAAATTCCTATCTGCTAAAGACTCCAACCCCAACATTACCTTGTTTAGCACCAAGATGTCAGCACATAAATTCTTCAGGAAAACACTCCACTCACATCTTAACCATAGCAGTGCCCCTGCCCCACACTGTTGCAGACCCAGACCGCTAGTGCCTCTAAGCAAAAAGAGTGTTCCTTCTCACCAAGACTCCTCCCTCTCACTTCTTTTTCTCTTCTTCTGGATGCTATCACATGGAGCATAGTTTTCCTGTGACACTCATCCATCCCAGAAGCAGGGAGGTCTGAGCAGAGGCAGGGAAAATAGGCACTGGAAAGAGGTGGTGGTTTCTAGGGTCTTTGAAGTGTGGAGCAACAATGGTGGCGGGTGGGAAGCACTCCTTTCACTTTAGGCAGAGGAATGAACCATGGATACTCAGCAGACTTCTGATTTGAAACCCCCACATCTCAGAACTTTCCAAGCCACATGCCTCTAGGAGCCACCCAGGTAAGATGTATCAATAAAGAGGCACGGAAGCAAGGAGAGTGCTAGGAGAGGCTGGACAGGGCATCTGAAGGGAGCAGACACTACTCTGCTCTAGACAGCTGCTGCCATTTTGGATTGAAGGCCAAAGTCCTCACAGATTATGGTTTTCAAAACAGCCCACAGATCTTCTATGTAAACTTGAGGTTGAATACAAACCTACTTTAATCCTGAATGCTTGTTCCTAACGCTCCTTCTGTCCTGAGACTGTGACAGTCCTGTGCCACCTCAGCCCCTGACCGCACGTCTGAGTGCGGCACTCGAGATTACAGTGCCAGGTCTCCTGCTTCTTTCTTAGGCTTCCCTCCTGAGATAGCACAAGTGAGGGTGTGATTTGACATTTATCTTGTTAAGATGAACAATGGATAATGTGAGTGTCAATCAAGTATATAAAAGTTTTCCTCGCTTTTTTTAAAAACCAGTCAAATAATTGTCAAATCACTTCACTCAGCTACTGAGATACAGCACAAACTGTGCAAGTCCCCAGAGCCTTTGGTTCGTGGTGCTTCTTAATGGTCTAAATGCAATCTGAATCAAAACCAATGTGATCTTGAAAGTGATACCTTCATTCAAAAAATTGTATTGAGCGCCTGTCAGTACCTGTGCCTGTACCTGGCAAGTGAAACAGACTGTCGGAAGTCACTTCCAAGCTAGGAGAGCATAAGTCCACTACTAATTTTAATCCAATTTAGTATAACCTAAGTATTTCTGTTTGTCCCTCCAGATTAGTGATTATATACAATGACTATTAAATGGTTAAAAAATAAACTTTTAAATAATACTATTTGAAAGACAACAAAATTAGTCAAATATTTAGAGATTAATTTTATAAATGTGTACAGTATTTGCATTCCAAAAAGTATAAAACATCACTGAGACAAATGAAAGAATGCCTGATAACATAGAGAGAAGTACATGCTTATGGACTAAAAGGCACAGTTTATGAAAATTGTCAATTCTTCTGAAGTTTTATATATATTTAGTCCCATCTAATTAAAAACTCAGCTGAGTTTTCTTATATAAACTGATAATCAACTTCTAACAATTACATAAAAATGTCCAGAATGTAAAACAATTAAAAATGATCAATATTATATGACTTTCATTGTTTGGTTCTGATTTATTTAATACATAGCTATAGTAATCAAGACTGTGCAGCATTGGCACAAAGACAGAAATATTGACTAATGGAACAAAGAACCACACACAGTTCAGAAACATACATGTACTGACATAAAACTGGCCAGTTGATACTTTTACTGTGTTGACAGGATGACTGACTAAGAAAAATATTTTTTTCAGGAAAACTTGCTGGGACACTGCATATTGATTCTGGAGAAAAATGAAGTTTGTAGGAAAACAAAGCCTAGTCTCACACCAGACAAAAGTGTTAACTAAACATAGATCAAAAATTAAAACATAACTATTAAAACTATAAAGATGCTATAAAAATGAAGTATCTTCATAATATTAAGCTATGCAAATTTTTCTTAGATATGACACAAAATCATGAGGTATAAAAAGAAAAATTGATAATTATGGACTTCATCAAAAGAAAAACATGTTATTCTTCAAAAACATCATTAAAAATATAAAAAGGCAAGCTTAACACTAAGAGAAAATATTCACAATACCTACTTATAACAAAGGAATTATAGTCAAAATACACAATGAATTTTTATGTCACTTATAAAAGAATGAACAATTTAAGAAAAATGTCTAAAGACATTTCATAGGCACAATACAAGAGATATGAAAAAGCTTAATATCATTAATCATCAGGAAGATGCAGTTAACTCATGTAGTCACACATAATGATTAGAACAGCTAAAATCAAAATTAAGGTTAATAATAATAATTTACAGATGCCTCCAATTCACTGTGAGTGAACATAGGAATAAGAATGGATTTCAAGAATAATTAAAATGGGTTAAAAAGTGATAAATTAGAGGAGATTTAAGAATGAATAATATATCCATGAAAGGTAAAGCCTTGGAATGAATATATTTCTGCAAACCAAACAGAATTTATACATGAACCACCTAACAAAACTAGATGGGACATCTCCATTTAAGAGACATATAGAAGGGCTAGAGTTATGGCTTAGTTGGTAAAGTTCTTGCTGTGCTATATGAGGCCCTGTGTTCATGTCGCCAACATCCACATAACGGCTGGGCATGACGGCACACATCTTTAATCCAAGCACTTGGCAGGCAGAGACAGGAAGATCACCAGGGCAAGCTGATTAGGTAGACTAGATGAATTGGTGAGCTCTGGGTTCAGTGGTAGACCTTGTCTCAAATGAGGTGGAAAACAATTGTAGAAGACACCTGAAATCAACCACTGGCCTCCATACACATATACACACACATTTCCACACATGTGTGCACACATATGAACATATACATACGGATATACACTCCGCACAAATACTCTTTTTTAAAGAGGAAGGAAACTGGAACAACCAAAAAGTAATGGGAAACAGCATCATGCAAAATACATAGTGTGGTGGTCTATCTGGCTTGTTTACTGATTAGAGTAAGAAATGCCTGTGGGATTAGTAAAACAAAACTCTGGGCATGCATGTGACAATGTTTCTAGAGAGAGTTAGATCCTAAGAGATCTGAGTTAATAAAATCTACAAAATTCTTGATATATTTATAACATGATAGAATTTATGGGAAGGAGATCTAGTAGGAGATGGGCCTCGGAAAGGTGTAAGTCACTGGGAGTGCATCCTTGGTAGCTATCTTTTTAGTTCTATTTCTATTTCCCTTTCTGTATCCCCTATCTGCTTCCTATCCATAAGAAGTTGAGGAAGCACTTTATCCACAGGCTCCTGACACCATGATTATCTATACAGCACATGGGCTGGCCCACCAGGGACTGAGCCTCTAAGACAGTAAGCCGGGATGGATCTTTGCTCCTGCAAGTTTTGTATGTCAGATATTCCACTGCAGTAATAGAAAAGTAGAAAATGGGGACTGGGGAGATGGCACAGTAGATAAGAAGCAAGCAAGAGAACATGAGATAACCTGAAAATGCCTGAGTTTGGTTCCCCAGCACCTACAAAAAAAAACAAAAAACGCTGGGGCAGAGCTGTTTACATCTGCAACCCCAGACATGCAGGAGATGATTACCAAGAACAGAGAAGTGCACTCAATGTCAATGATCAAGAAACAGCAGCTCCAGGTTGTGAAAAGAGGAAGACACTGGATGTCCTCCTCTAGGCACTATGTGCATACTCATCTGCACACACATGTGCATATACCATACACAAAACACACATACACCAAAAAGAAAAAAAGAAAAAAGAAAATGGATCTGGAGATATTGCTTAGTGGCTAAGGCCTTTCCTTTAAAGCCTAAGTACCCAGGTTCGATTTCCCAGTACCCATGTAAGCCAGATGCACAAGGTGGTGCATGCATCTGGAGTCAGTTTGCAGTGGCTAGAAACCCTGGTGCACCCATTCTCTCTCTGTCTCTCTGTCTCTCTCATTCTCTGAAACAAATAAATAAAATATTTAAAAAAGGAAAATGGACAATGGCATAACATTGTGTTATTGGAAAATGAGTCACACAGAACTGGCACCAGAAATAAAGTAGAGAATCAGAAAATTTATCATGGTGACATGGACACAGGGAATAACTTCCAAAACCTGAGAATCTAGTTCTGATATCCCAGGATTTTCATACACAGAATGACAAACAGTTGGATATCATCTTGAATTCTTTATACTCTTTGTCAGTTAAATTTCTGGGCTACATACCTAGGGGCACTGAGAGGAAGCAATAAGTGATCCTACAGAAGAAAAACATTAAGCTGCTGTCTTGGGTGGGGGGTGGTTACCCCCAATTTGGCCTTACAAGACATTTGACTGATTCAGATCAGGATTTATCTGGGTGAGTAATGATAAGAGTAGGACATTCTTTTCAGCTTAGAATCTGAGGTGTTGGCAAAACACTGCTCAGCACAGAAATGGCTTTAGTTTGATTAAAATCTCCACCACAAGAAATTGGAACTAATAGGATTGCTGAGTTTTTATCTAAAATATTATTGCTGACATTAGTTTTATTTCACTGTAGTGGTAAAAAAAAAAAAAAAAAAAAAACCAAGAGAAATTTTCCATGGAGTAAGGAATTTATAGAAGAAGGAGGAAATTTCGTGTTGCAGTCCGGTTCGCATTGCTGGTAGAAATCACCCAACCAAGAGCAGCTTCTGGGAAAAAGAGATTTATTTTGGCTTACAGGCTTGAGGGGAAGCTCCACAATGGCATGAGCAGAAGGTGGACATCACCCCCTGGCCAACATAAGGTGGACCATAGCAACAGGAGGGTGTGCCAAACACTGGCAAGGGGAAACTGGCTTTAATACCCATAAGCCCACTCCCAACAATACACTCCCTCCAGGAGGCATTAATTCCCAAATATCCACCAGCTGGGAACCTAGCATTCAGAACACCTAAGTTTATGGGGGACACCTGAATCAAACCACCACAGTTGGCAAGAAAGTCAAACTATTCTTCAGAGATTGAACTATGGTGAAGGAGCTAGGAGAAATGGTGATGGCTTAGCAGTTAAAGCACTTGCCTGCAAGGCCTAAGGACCCATGTTTGATCTCTCTCCAGATCCCAGATAAGTCAGACAAAGGTGAGGTATACACAATCTCTCCCTCTGTCTCTCTCTCTCTCTCAAATAAAAAGTAATAAATAATAAAGTGCTTTTATTAAGACAAAGGAAATGCAGAAAATCACTTGCCTATTTATGAAGAAGAGAATTAAGGAGCACAAGAGAATTTAAAAACTGAGAATGCAACAGAGGAAAGAGTAATTGATCAGCCACTCTTCTGCAGCAGTGAGCAGAGACCCCAGGGAGGCAGTGTCCTCAGATCCCACATCACTCTGTTACATTTCCCAGGTATCTGCTTGCCTTCAAGCCTAAGGAAACATCCTTCTTTCCCACCATCCCCTACTGAGAGTCAGTGAAGCAGTATGCTTCCTTCCAGTTTCACTCCCACAGACCTTCCATTCCATCACACATCAAGCTGCTTTCCCCATTCGTGTGAGAACACAGATTAAAAGCATAGAAAATCTATTCAACAAAATAATATCAAACAATGCCCCAAATCTTGGACAAGATATGTATCCAGTTATCAGAGACACTTGGAATACCAAGTAGACATGACTAGAAAAAATATATATTACCGTACTATATTGTAGTTGAAAGGCAAAACTCACAGAACAAAGAAATAATATTGAAGGTGTGAGAAAAGTCCTGAGTCACTTAAAAAGCAAATTGTTATTACAACATATTCTTTTTAAAAAAAAACTCTCTTTAAAGCTAGAAGGTAGAATGATGTATTTCATACTGTAAACGAAAATAACTAAACTTTCATCCTACATCATTTAATCAGCAAAGCTGTGTTTTAGACTTAAAGGAAAATATATCCAGAATAAGCATAAACTAAAGGAATTCTGACCACTAAACCAGCATTATAGAATATACTTAAGAGAATCCCATAGAAAAAGAAAAGAAATTCAAAACTGTAAGAGTACAGGAAAGGATAAATACCAGTAGGACAGTAAAGAAGCAAATGATAAGTAAGAGAAAATAAAACATTAAAAAATAAGAAATGGGCTGGAGAGATGTCTTAGTGATTAAGGCCCTTGCCCACCAAACCTAGGAACATAGGTTTGATTCCCCATTACCCATGTTAGCCAGAGGCACAAGGTGTCACATGCATCGGAAATTGGTTTGTAGAGGCTGGAGGCCTTGGAGCACTCATTTTGTACCTGCCCCTACCTCTTTTTCATAAATAAATAAATAAAATATTTTATTTAGAAAGAAATAAATGAATGCTTGCAATGCTTGACAACCCAAGTTCAATTACCAGTACCCATGTAAAGCCATGGCTCTTGCATCTGGAGTTTGTTTGCAACAGCAAGAGGTCCTGGCACTCCCATATTCTCTCTCTCTCTCCCCCTCTCTCTCTCTCTCCCCCCCCTCTCTCTCTCTCTGTGTGTGTGGGGGGGGGTTGCAAATAAATAAATCAACATTTTAAAAATAAGAAATGATAGTGTAGATTATAACTCTGGCTGTAAGTGGTCTAAATTCTCCAATAAGAAGACACAGGCTGCTTACCTGAATTAACCTGGAATCAATCTCACTTTTTCATGCTGTGTAGTTCAATATTAATACATTGTTAGTACTAGTTTTTGTTGAGGATTTTTTAACTATTTTATTTATTTATTTGAGAAATATAGAGAGAGGCAAAGAGACAGAGCGAGAGAGAGGGAGAGGGAATGGGTACACCAGTACCTCCAGCCACTGCAAATGAACTCCAGACGCATGGACCATCTTGTGTTTCTAGTTTATGTAGGTAGTGGGGAATCAAACATAGTTCCTAAGCCTTCACAGGTAAACACCTTAATAACCAGGCCATATCTCCAGCCCTTGTTGAGGACTTTTACATCTATGTTCATGAGACATGCTGGCTTTTAGTTTCGTGTTCTTATAATGTCTTTTTCTGATCATAGTACTTGACTTATGCTGGTCTCAGATTAAGAAATTATTATACCTGACTCCATCTTACAAATAAAAATTCTTCCTTAAATGTTTGGCAGAATTCATCAAAATGTTAACCTTGTCCTTATTGAATAGATATTTATAGGTAGTGGGCTTCTACTTTGGGCATTGCTCTCAGGACTAAGATCCCTGTGGTGAAGAAGGCATAAAATTCACTTGCTCTTAGTAAGATGACATTTTATAAGTGGTAAGACATATGACAAACTGGTACAAAGATGACTAAGGCTTCCTGGTTCATAGGCAATCATCGTCTTACTGTATACTAATAGGATACAACAGATAAAAGAAACCTCTGAGGTCTATTTTGTAAAGGGCTTCAATCTCACAACTTAATTGCATCCCAAAGCCCCCACTTCCAAAAGTCATCACATTGGGGATTAAGTTTTGCTAGGGGTTTAGCTATCGTTTGATTGTGTTCCAAGGGCTCATATGTTGGTGGCTTGGTTGTCAGTGTGGTCCTCAGGTGGGACTTAGTGCAAGATAATTAGGGGGTACATCCCTCCAGAATATTCTAATGTAGTAGAACCCATGGGACCTTGGTTCTTCAGATAGTGATTTGAGACAAAAGAGTGAGCTTGATCCCTGGATCATTCTCGGGCTTCCTGCCTTGCCATGTGATTTCTCCCTTTTGTATGCATTTCCACCATTGTGATGCCATCCACCATGAGACGCTTGCCAAAGCTCAACAGAAGCAGCACTGTGCTCTTACTCCTCCCAAACTGTGAGCTAAATAAGTTTTCTTCATAAAGTAAAAAACAAAAATATCTTCACTTTGTGCTTTATCCATTGAAAGGTAATCAATCATTATTTCAAGTTCATTAATAGTTCATAATTGGGATTCATATTGCCCATTTCTTCTTGAATAACTTCGCAAATGTTGTGTTTTTCAAGGACCTAGTCAATTTTACACAAGCCATTAAACTTGTAGGCAATCAGCTGCTCATGGCATTCTTGTATTACCCTTTCCAAGTACTTGTGAGCTGTAGTGATGTCTCCTCTTTAACTTCACAATAAGTATTTTTTGCCCCTTTCTTTTTTCTCTTAGATAACCTGACTAGAGTTTTATGGATGTTTTAAGGAATCAACTGTTTGTTTAATCTGCTTTCTCTATTGATTTGCTGTGTTAACATTTGTTGATTTTTTTGCTCTAGTTTTTCTTTTTGGGTGGTTTGAGTATTCATTGAATAAAATCGCCTGCTACTTTTAGCAGAAGTTATAAGAATTGAGGTTTCAACTATCAGTACAGATTGTGACCTCTTCTTTATCATCTATTTGACTCAATGAAATGACATGAATCACTTATTCAAACAGGAATAGGTAACATGAAAATATAAAAATGTGATTATAAGGTAGAGAAACAAGCAAATCTAATCTCTCTAATTTTTGTTATTTTCTTTCATTTACTTACTTTTTTTTTTTTAGTAGAGATGGACTTTTCTGAAGAGAAGAAAATATCTAACTTCAGCCCACTCTATTCAGTGTGTTAATCAATTTCAAAGGGTAGAGTTTTCTTTCAGTTGCTGATTTCTAGATTATAACTTGTGGTTTTTAAAATTTGTGTTCTTTTAAATTTGTTACAAACTATCTCATAGTCCATATTGTGTTCTATTTATGTGAGTGTTCTATGTGTCTTTGAAAAGGATACATTATATTTTGTTAGGCAGATTCACACATAAATATATACATATCTATCCAGTTGACTGATTGAGTTGCTGATTCCAACCACAGTTTTAGTCATTTTCTGCCTGTAGAATTATGCTATTATTATTGAAAGAGTCGTGTTGATGCATGTAACTATAAATTTGTTGTTGTTGTTGTTTGGTTGGTTGGTTGGTTTTTTGTTGTTTAGGTTTTGTTTTTCAAAGAAGCATCCCACTCTGGCCCAGGCTGACCTAGAATTCCCTATGTAGCACCAGGCTGACCTCAAACTCTGTAACTCTATGAGGAGTTTCAGTCATTCAGAGAGCTTGTGCTCCTGGACTGGGAACTTCACACATGTTTCTAATTACTGCCCTCTTCAGTGGTACTGAATAGAGTGGGCTGAAGTTACATATCTCCTTCTCTTCAGAAAAGCCCATCTCTATGAAAAAAAAAAAAACAGCAACCAAAGGTTAGTCTCTGATTGACAAATTTCTCTTGTAGTGTGCAAGCTTTAAGAACAGAAACCTTCCAAAATAAAAGAAAGACAAGTTGGAAAGAAGAAATTTAATGGAAGTGGGGAGATTACAAAAAAAGGTAATGGGAAGGGACTGTGATTGGGTACTTTGTATATATGTATGAACGATGTCCACAGAAAGGTGGGGGGTTTCTGTTTAATAAAGAAAATTCCAAAATTGTTCCTTTTTTCCCCCTGCTTTCTCTGTAAGGAGCATGAAGGCAGTTTTCTCACTGAGATACCATGGGCACGCAACCATGCCTTCAAGAATTGTCAGCAATAGTCTAGATTACACTACCTAGGTACTACTTCTCCCCAAGGTTTGACTCCTGGATTTCTACTCCAGCAAGTTGCAATGTTCTTGCACTCATTTATTATTCTATCCAGTATGGGAGATGTAGGAAAAGTGGTTTCTCCTGTGGGGGATCTGCCCCACTGGTATATTTAAAGAGTGTTTACTGGGGTTTTTATGAGTTAGTTCTACAGACACTTGCAGCTTTTTCCCTACATAATGTTATGGGAAAAGAAATGAGCTTAGGTCTCACTTTGTAGTTCAGGCAGACCTCAAACTAAGACATCTGCTTCCCAGTCCTGGAATTCCAGCCTTGTGCATTACACCCGCACATCTGGACTTATTGAGTTCACCCAGGTATATATGAGCTATAAATTATTAACAGGAACATTTTTTATTATTTTTAAAGGTTTTTTTAAAAGCTGGCATACAAATGAGGGAGAGGGAGAATAGGAGTGAGGGACAGGAATCAGAAAAAAAGGAACATATTTTAAAAGCAGCATTACTGAGTATCTTCTACAAACAACCTCTGGGTTGTGGATTATATGCAAATAAATTTACTTAAAAACCTAGCACTTGTAGGCATTTCATTTCCTGCAGTAATCTGTTAATTTTCAAATCTGTTTAGAACTTCTGATACTGGTTCAAGTTCAAATGTGGAAATTGCTTCTTTGAAGACATCTGCATTCATTCATCCAATTAGGATTTTTTGTATATTCTATGCAGGTCTCTTAGGTGGAATCTGGAATTTAACTTGGAAAACAACCAATAACAAATCAAAGTCAAATTGTTAAATAAGATTTGTGTTCAGTGAAGAAATAAAATTTTTAACATCATTATTTCTGTGGTGTAGATGCTAAATGTCATCAAGGCCATCCCAAAAGTTACTATTGAAGTTCAAGCTACTTGAGAAAGCCTATAATGCTTGGCATCATTCAATCTAGCATCATAACATGATTTATTTTATTCATTGTCTCATTGCATATGCTTAATTCTAAAATTTGTCTTTTTCCTATCTGGAAGCTAAAGGTCACATTAGAAAGTTTGTTTCTATTCCCTTTAAATTCATAGTATGTAAACAGTAGGCTTGATATTTTTATTTAGTTTACTTTCTAGCTTTCTCTTTCTTTCTGACAAACACACACAGTTTTATTATTTAAGCTCAGTTTTAGCAACTGTGTACCAGGTTGTCTTTTCTTTCAATGGATTTATTCTGTTTCTGAAATTTTAAAAATGAAAATATGCCAGCACATACTTTCCTTGAGATGGGAATTTATCACATGATAAAAATAATGCATTGAAGCCGATCCTGCTTTATAGCTTCTCTGCTACAGTTGTCTGACCCCTCTGACAAGAATTCCTTAACAACAGTGATACTTTACAGTAACATGCCCAGCTCATCACTGTGCAAAGTGTGCACGGTACACTGGAACTGAAGACAAGTGAGTTTCCCCTGCCTCTGGCATGGCTCCAAACAGCTGAAATGCGAGCCCACAAAGCTGCATGCTGAAACATTGCACAGCCACCAGTGTGCAGAACCGCCTCCTTTCTACTGCTGCTTTAGAGCGAAAAGGGCAGAATAAAACAGCTCTCTGTAAAAAGATGTGTGTGTTTGGGTGGTGGGAAGGAGAGGTGAGGTGACTAATGGGTACCTGAAAGACATCATTCATTTTGGGCATCTTCTACTCTGAAAGTAGTAGATGAGGATACTAGAAGGACTCTTTTCATTCCCTTCTTCCAGGATGCCTTGCAGAACACCCAAGAACTGAGTTTAGCACCATTAGTCATGTGGAACATAGAAGTCACACTTCTTGATCTCTGAGCTGAATCCCTTTAGGTCAATATTTAGCACCCTAGAATCAGAAAAAGTGAGGTCTTCATTTTGATCTGAGAATTAGAAATTTCTGGACAAAATGCTATGAGATAGATCTCCTTCTGTTTGGGGTCTGATTTCTGTAACAGTTTCTTCCCAGAACATAACAACAAAATCTGTTCATTATTAATACATATTTAGAAGAACATGACAAAAATTGATTCCTAATAACCTGCTGCTACTGTTCAGTCATAAATAAAGAAATACAGAAACACATGACTTTTAGCCACAGAGTAGGGAGGAGAGGCTGATGTAAAGAGTTCCTTAGTGACTGGAGTATGCAAATAAAATCAATTTACTATGGCTTTATTCATTCCATCAGTAGTCAGAACACATTTATTGACCACCAGCTGCAACAACTGGGCAAGTCCTGGGAACTAAGCACACTTCCACTTCTAGATGAGGGCTTCCTCTCTGTGTCCCTTTCTTCCCCTCCCCCCCACCTTAACATTTAAAGAGTCACTGAAAAATACAGCCTCACCAAGAAACTCGAAAGAAAGAAAGAAAGAAACAGACGAACAAACAAACAAACAAACCAAGAGAAAACATTAATCAATCCAACAAGAGCAAACTGAGCCTGAGAGGTACCAGGGAGGAAGCTTGCCTAGAGAGGCTAAGAGCCTGGTTTGCCACTTGTCTGGGTTGATCACTTAGATGTGCTCCAGCTTCCCATCTATAGAACAGAAGTTTGGAGCAGATTATCCTTACATCCCCTGACAGACTTAAACTCCTACTTTTCAAAGATCCTAGGGAGAATGCAAGTCCAGTACAGACAGACAGATGCTTTCCTGTGCGTTAGGGAAAAGGTAAGGAGCATGAGAGGACGGACATCATCGGGACGCTGATGGGGAGAGCCTAAGTAGTGGAAAGAGACACATAACTTGCTTGCTAGAGGTCAAAGCTTGCTGTTGGGGCGCCCTCCTGTTCCAGGCCAGAGCTCTGCCTTCCGGTACTAAATACAAGGTTGCCACAGCGGGGAAGACAGGTGGTGCGCGCCTGCAGCCCCCTGGACCACTCTAGGTGCAATGTTCACAGCAGCACATGGAGATCAGAGGGGAATTTGAGGTACCCGAGTCCCCCCACACTCCCTCCCCCCCCGCTAACCCAACCTACGCAGGAAAGCGCTGCCCTCTAGCGACCAAAGTGAAAGACAAAAAGACAAACCGCAGGCTGAACCTCGCAGGAGCTGCGTGGCCGCAAGGTCTCTGCGATTGATGAAAAATTACATGGCCCAAGACTCTACATTTGGGCTTCTTGATTATGTGTGATGTCCTCCTAGAGTCAAGGAAATGAACCCATATAAGTATGGATGGATACATGAAAAAAATATAGTGAGATCTATTGTAAATGCCCAGATGGAAAGGAGATGCAAATTCCTGCTCTAGGCCAGGCTGGTTTTGATTTCCTCTGCTAGTCCAGGTGATTCTGTCCCTAACTTGCTTTCCCTCCCTAAGGGTGTAAGGACGTGTCTTCCAAGTGCCAGATAGAAAAACTGAGAACTTAGATAAAGTGAGCTTCTTGAGGATTAGCGATCCTTTGCAGACACCCGGCAGTGGAGCAGGCTCAATCACAAGTCCCACCTTCACGTGTGCTCTGTGAGGTCCGGTATCCCAGGCTCTGGAGTCCAGGGCATCTCGTTCCTTATTACTGCGCTACAGCCCCGTCGTGGTGCGCCGACATCTCGCGGCCTAGGACCCCTTCACACAGCCTCCATCTGACCGCCCCCCAACACCCCGGCAATGACCCCACAGACTTGGCGCCCGGGTTGCTGAGCCTGGTCCCTCCCGCCGTGCCCCAATGGCGCGCAGTTCTGGACCCCGAGGTTACTGAAAGCGCCAGAGGTACTACCTCTGGAGCTGTAGGATCTCACTCCTCTGAGAACAGAAATTTCGAGGTCCCCAGAAAGTTTTGACCTTTCCTTTCCGTGACCATTAGTGAACACCTGCGCCCGGAGCACTTGACGCTTCCTAGACGCGCGGAACCCCTGGTGCGGAAGGCCGAAGGGACCTTGGGAGGGGGTCGGCATGCGGCAGGTGCGCGGAATCCGAAGGTCTCCCCAGCTCCGCACAGAAATCTCGTCCGTTTGCCATTGCAAACGCCCCACCCCACGGTGCAACTCGGCGACCGACGCGGGGAGATACCCGCCCTTCCCCTGCTGCCCCCGCACCCTTCCTGACGGGCCTGGGACGGTGTGTGCACGACGGGGCGGGCCTGCGGCGCCCACTCGCGCTGCTGCCCCGCGGGAGACCCCCCGCCCGCCCGCCCGCCCGCCTAGGCGTCGGCGCGGGGCTGGCGTAGCGCCTGCGTCAGCTGCAGCCCGCCGGCGATTGGGGCGCGCGCGCCTCCTTCGGTTTGGGGCTAATTATAAAGTGGCCGAGGCCGCCGGGAGCCTCGGGACAGTCCCGCAGCCCTCCCGCGGCGACGCCGAGCAGCGTACGGCCACGGTGAGGTCCGGGTCTGCGGGCGCGCCCGGCCCGAGCCGCCCCGACGCCGCCCCGTCTCACCTTTGCCTTCTCCCTTCTCCTCTCCCTTCCAGAGCCGCATCTGGCACCCGGCTTTGCCTGCCCGCCTGCTGCACCGGAACAGCATCACCGTGAGTGAATGGACCCCGAACTCGCCTGTGCCCAGCGGGTGCGGGGACCGTGCGGTCCTTGCAAGGGCTTGCCCAACTTCCTCGAGGGTCCTCTTTGTGGTCACGGTCACGGGTAGTGTCCTGCCCGCCACGGGTGTGGGGGGACGGAGCAGGTGCCAGGGGTAGGGCGGCTGCGTCCGAAGCGGGGAGAGGACCCCTGGCCTTCCTAGGGTTGGCCCGAGAGGTGTCCGGGTGCGGGCGGGGACTCCTGCTAGATGACACCCTGCGGAGGTGTCGCACCAAGCGGCCCCTCTGAGGGTCTGCTCGGAGCCGGGGCTGGCCCCGAAGCGCGCGTCCTTCTCTCCCAAGCAGCCCATGGCGCGGCTCCTGACACTCTGCTCCTGGTTGCTGGCGCTCGGCCCTGGCCTCCTAGCCACCGTGCAGGCGGAATGCAGCCAGGACTGCGCGACCTGCAGCTACCGCCTGGTGCGCCCCGGCGACATCAACTTTCTGGTGAGTCCCCAAGAAGGCGCTCTGATAGAACCGACCAGCCTCGCCACAGATACCTTAGCCACACGAAAGTCAAAGATAGGGCAACACAAGCCTTTGGTGACCCAAGGGTCCTGGCGCTTCCAATACCGTTGATCCAGGTCTGCTCTGGTTCTCGGGTATCAAAAGAGACGAACTGGGACCATTATGGGCAGAAGTATGTCTGCACAAATCAAGTTTGTCTGAACTCTGGGGGTTCGAACCTCAAGATGGGCTCTCTTCAGCACCTCGGAGAGCATAGCGCTGGGCTCTCCTAGGATATGTGAAGGAAGAGGGCTGGTCACCTCAACTTCCAGCATCCCAGCCAAGAGTCCCTCAAGCAGTCATCTCTCCTGCGAATAATATAATTTCTGTTAATTAGATTTCCTCATATTTTTTCTAATTTCTCTTCCCGAGCTCTCTTAACCTTGGGTCCATCCACTGTAGATGGGAAAGGGAGAAAGAAAGAGAATGGGGGGTGGGGAGTCCCAGAAGCCACCAGAAAGAGCTCAGTAATTGTCCCACAAGCACATGAAAACAGAATTCAACTCTGTCTTGTCTTGACTGGGTTTTAATACCAGCTAAAACAACAATTTAACTAGTCTGCGAGAAGGGCACTGGATAAATGGCCAGTGATCAGTCCACAGATAAAACTTATACAAGGGGATTAAGTAGGAAACACTGGTGACAAAATGACTGTTCTTTCTGCTCAGAGCTCCGGGCCCTTTTGAATCATCCCTGAAACTCCACTCAGTCCAAGTCTGTGATTTGAGATTCCAGAGGCTTTGCTTTAACTGGGTCCCCTAATAATTCCTTTGCAATTTGAAGTTTGTTGAAAGCTTAGTGAGAGTAATGTATTAATCCAAACTGATTTAAGGTTTCACGTAAGTATTTGAAAGAACTTAATGTTATTGAGATATTTGAAATGGAGAAGAAAACTAAGGAAGTAATTCCAAAAGCCCAAGGCATGTATTTTGAGTGACATGCGTCATTTGAATTTTTGAGCTGCTTGATGGTTCAGTTTACAAGTACTAATGCAGCTTTAGAAAGGTGCGCGGTGCTGTGTGTGGGAGCTAGGAGTGACAGCTCTTGCACCCAACCGTCTCCTTTCTCCTAGAGTCGTGAGCTTTTAAGTGTCGCCTTTAAAAATGGGGATGAATGCCAGAAGAATAAATCTTATAGTGAAGAATTTTATATGCAGGAGAGAACACAAAAATATGCCATCCAAGTACTAACTTCCTCTCATCTAAGTACTAACCAGAGCCAACCTTGCTTAGCTTCTGAGAGGAGACCAGATGGTTCAGGTGCATTCAGGGAGGCATGACAATACACAGAAGACCAGTTTCTTACTCCACAATTCCTCCGCTCAGCCGTATATACTTTGAGATCTGTCCCATGCTTGACATGCACCAACCAAGCTCAGCCTAGCAGCCTAGCACTATGTAATGGTCTTATGAGCTCTGTAAGGGTTTTTGCCTCCTATGATCTGACCTCAGAGTAAGAACAGGTTTATCAAAATTGTGTGATTCAGTGAACAAATACAGCTGACACTTGACAATACCTGTTCAAAAAAAAAAAAAAATGTGTTTAGATTGTTTACTTGACCAAGCTCTGAAAATACTGCTAATCTTCCTTTCCATTGAGGATCGTGAACTGAGCTCCCTTGTGTGGCAACTAACCCAGGGATAGCACCAAAAACACTGACTTTTCTTATCTCAACCTCCAGGAAGGCATTTTGAATGAGTAACTGATTTGTACTGGAGCTTATATGTAAGGTGGTTTTTTGCTCGATGAAAAAAGGTCTAGTTTATGCCCATGCTGTTGGAATTACGGCAGTTCTAGAATTTTAGCTAGAATTCATGGACATCATGAGGTTGTCTATCCAAAGATATATAGTAATATCAACATGGAAAATATTTGCCATGTTCTGCCCCATAAGTCACTTGTGATTGGTACTGAGATAGAGGGTACACCTTGATTGATGTCCAGATTGAATTTACCACCTAATGTGTTGTTGACCACGACAAATAGTGAGTGATAAGCACCTCTAAAGGTACAGAAATGCCAGGGGGAGCTGTAAATTAATATTATTGATTTAGTATGGCTGTGTTATTCTTATTACTTGTCACTGTTTTTGAAGCAGTCCCAATGATATGAATATACTCAGGATTAATTTTTGGCAACAAGATCATTTTAGAATAGAAATATTGCCATTTGAATATCTTAAGCCTTTAGTGATGCTTTCAGTCCTTAATAAAATACTATAAGGAATAAATAATATAGGACTATGTTAATGAGATCTTTTTATAATTTATAATTTTTATAGATATAAAGCTTAAAATCATTAAGAGCTAGCCAACTGTTTCCTATTTTATTGCATAAATAATATGTATTAATTTGCTGTCAACATATCAGTATGTATTTTAAATGTCAAGAAAGGACCAGGCTTTTCTGTTTCAGTCCAGGGACTGTGGCCTAGCTTCTTTGTAGAGATTTTCGAGGGCTATAAAAGTCCTAAATTGCTTACAAATGTAACAGGATTTAGTAAATTTTCATGTAATATTGGTGTTCTATTTATTTTAGGCAAGCCATTGAACATAAAGAAGTCCAAACAAAGTCTTCATGAATGTATAACCTAAATCTTACAATGACTTCAATGTGCTTACATAGAATAGAAGGGAAATCATTGTGTGATCAATCCTTCTTTAGCAAAAAATATGACTTGTATTAGAAAAGACTTTATCTGTACCTTAGTAGTTAAATGTTAAGAAAACCACACGAGTAATTTGTGCATCTTTATCTAGTTTATCAAATCAGCAGCATTTGGTTAAAGATGGTTGTCTTTTTTACTCAACTGAGGAAATAGGAGAAATAAATTATCTCTACTTTTAGCAAATCAATATGTCAGAGTGCAAATAATTCACAATCTTTTAATTTATTGTTTTGGATGTCTTTATCTTTAAACTTATTTTGAAATTATTGTTCTTTGAAGGCTGAAAGTGTTCTTGGGAATATTGAATACTGTTGTAGCAAAATGTTAACACAGAAAACAAATGAATCTTATTAATATTGATTTTGTCCCTAAGGCAAGGAGATAAAAGGAATTTTGAGGAAATGTCGCTTATTCATTAAAAAATCCCTTTTGTTTAGAAAAATCACAATCAAAATGATATCTTCAGAGGGAAATTACCAGTGAAATTGGTTTCCTGCAGCCACAATTTAAGTTAAAATTTGCAAAGGATCCCTTAAAATACCAAATGGCCCAATAAGATTTCTAACTTGACATAAAGTTATGAGAGGGTAGCAATGGCTTTCATCTGTGGAAGTCTGTATACCAATGTGGATGTACAGTGGTCCTTATGGAAGCCCGAGATGCCTCCTTTTACCATCAATCTCTTGTCTTCCCAGGCCTGCACGTTGGAATGTGAAGGACAGCTGCCTTCTCTCAAAATCTGGGAGACCTGCAAGGAGCTCCTGCAGGTGTCCAAGCCCGCGTTTCCTCAAGATGGCACCAACACCCTCAGAGAAAGCAGCAGACAGGATGACAGCCACTTGCTAGCCAAAAAATATGGAGGGTTCATGAAAAGGTATGGAGGCTTCATGAAGAAGATGGATGAGCTTTACCCAGCTGAACCAGAGGAAGAGGCTAATGGAGGTGAGATCTTTGCCAAGAGGTATGGAGGCTTCATGAAGAAAGATGCTGAGGAGGGGGATGCCCTGGCCAACTCCTCCAACCTTCTCAAAGAGCTGCTGGGAACAGGTGACAACCACGAAAGAGAAAGCCTCCACCAGGAGGGCGCCGACAATGATGAGGACATGAGCAAGAGGTACGGGGGCTTCATGAGAGGCCTCAAGAGAAGTCCCCAACTCGATGACGAAGCCAAGGAGCTGCAGAAGCGCTATGGGGGCTTCATGAGAAGGGTGGGCCGTCCAGAGTGGTGGATGGACTACCAGAAGAGATACGGAGGCTTCCTGAAGCGCTTCGCTGAGTCTCTACCCTCCGAAGAGGAAGGTGAAAGCTACTCCAAAGAAGTTCCCGAGATGGAAAAACGATATGGGGGATTTATGCGGTTTTAATTCCCTTTCCCAGCCATAACCCCAGGTTCTCCTCAGCCTTCCTTTGTCCCCGGTGAACAACTGCCTCATTGCTCGTGTTCATTGTCACATGTTGCTTGCTTTGTACCGTTGCCCTCGGGGTCTGGAGAACTATGTGGCCTGGAAGCTGTCATTTCAGGGTCTGTGTTTTTCTGGGAATCTTGAAGCACAGTATTGGTCGAGTGTGGCTTTCCTGTTTTAATGCTCTATTTTGTGACTGATGTTCCAACAAAATCTCACTAAATGCTCACTTGTGTGCAAATATAATAAACCCATAACCCCAGCTGCACAATGTTCTTGTTAGTCCCTTCTCCAAGCCCCTCCTTCACTTTTGGGTTTCTCAGTAGATGCTCAACTGAGACAATGCAACATTCTGCTTTGACAAAATAAATACTGGCCTGTTGGTCTCTCAAGGAGCTTGCAAAAACACTTTTTGTTTAATGCAGTTCCTTATAGGCAAGTGCCTTAACCACTCAGCCACCTTTCCAGATTCAATTCCTTATAAATGAAATATTAGATAAGCAAATGCATTGGGACAAAATAAGGATAGTCGTTAATCCTGTTTTACCCACAAAGAGAGTGAAGCACAGGCATGCTCAGCAGTTAAGACAGAAATACAATGAAAGTCTCACACTTCTGACTTCAGGCAGTATCTTTCCAATCCCATGACCTTGTCTCCACCCAGGACGCTAGCAAACATGGGAAGACCTTCAGACCATATCTTGTTCAACATTGTACATCTCACACTATGACCATAGTAGGTTCTCTAATATCTGATGAATAAATGAATGAATGAGTGAATGAATTAAGTGGATGTATGAATTAACTTGGCATTCAAATAACCAGGAAAAATATTGTGGCCATTTTATAATACATACTCTCAAAACACAAGAGCTTATGATTACTTCATATTAATACAAGCATTTGGGATCATGTACATAATATAACATTTCTTCACTTTTATAATTGAAACTGCATGCAGTCCTACCCCTATCCACTAATTTATTTTTCCAAGTCCACATCAACCCTAATCCTGTTGTTCTTCAGCAAATAAGTTCAGCATATTCAGACAGCGGGGGCTGAATGTTTCCTCTGCTGTCTTCTGGGTTTCCCACACAATCTCCACTGTCCAAGCCTGTGTGCTCTGCTCCAACAAGAGAATGCCAACAACCCTCACAGCCTATTCCTCAAGTCAAGTCCTGACCGGGCTCAGGGACATCCACCTCAGAAGACGTGTCCTTGTCGCCTCAGGAGCTCACAGGTCCCCAGTCTCATGGAGCACTTTCTTCATAGACCCTCCTGAAAAAGGAAACCAACATTTTATTGTAGGAAGAGCCCTATGCACTGTTTTCCTTTTGAATGGGAGGCAAGAACTGGAAGTGAGACACATCCGGAGGTGGGTGGTCAATGGGAGCTGGCCCTGGGCTCCATGTCAGAAGTAAGGAGTGGGCTAGAGAGGCTGCGTAGTAGATAAAGTGCTTATAAGCACGCAGTCTTGAGTTCAATCCCAGAACCCAGGTAAAACAGCCAGGCATCATGGTGTAAGTTTATGTCCCAGTGCTGGGAGGTAAAGAGAGGCAGATCCCTGGAGTTCACTGGCCAGCCAGACTAGCCCATTCTGCCAACTCCAGGCCAGTGAGAGCACTTGTATCAAAAGGGTGGCTGATGCCTGAGGAATGATACCCAAGGCTGTTCTCTGGCATGCACCCACACCTGTACCTGCACACACGGGCACATGCACAGACAGTAAGGAATGATCATACAGGGGTACACTGGAGACAGCAGGTGATGCTTCAGACTTGGTCAGTTGTTTTACTTGGAAACACCACCTCAGTATTGCCAGACATTTCCAAAGTACACGAAACCTATATTTTAAAAATAATATCCCAATTTTTTTTCAACTGGCAATTGCTTCCAGGTGAGTACTGGATGTGATGGCATGCACCCATAACCTTAGCCCTCAGCGTTTGAGACAGGAAGATGGTACAAGCTCTAGGTTAGCCGGGGCTACATAGCAAATTCCAGGCCAGTCTGAGGTACAAAGCTACAGAGCAAGACCTTATCTCAAAAACAGAATGGCATGTGTCAAACACTGTAATACATATTGAATTAAACAAAATATCTTTAAGTTAAAGAGATAAGGGAGCTAATAGTGTGAGAGGAAAAACTCTTATTTTCTCCCCTGGAGCAAAGCATTCCGAAACCTTGGATGCAGAAACCCAGCCTATTATGAGGAGGTGAGGAGGAAATGCCCTGTGCTTCCCTCACAATACAATTGGTTCTTTTCAAGAATATGATATAAGTCAGGCCTGGTGGCGCACGCCTTTAATCACAGCACTTGGGAGGCAGAGGTAGGAGGATCTCCATGAGGTTGAGGCCACCCTGAAACTACAAAGTGAATTCCATGTCAGCCTGAACTAGAGCAAGACCCTACCTCACAAAAAAAAAATATATATATATATATGATATGTGTGACACACACCCTATGCTGGCATGTTTGAGAAGACAACACAAGGATATGTAACCACACAGATTATTTTGCAGTGGGAGCCCAGGTCTTTACCTGGGAGCTCTTTCTTTTTGTGAGGGGGGGTAGCTATATAGATAGAGCTAAAATGCTCAGTGATAGACAACTGTAACTCCATTTCACCACCTGTGTCATGTGTATTATACAGTGTGCCTGAAGTGGGACAGTGTCACACTGCTGTACTTTCCAGCCACAGCCTGGTACAAAACCAGGAAACTAGAGACTGCTCCAAAGCTCTTCCGAGGATGAATTAGCAGGGGAGCCAGAGCTGGAAAAGTTTTCGGAGCAGATGGCTCTAGATTAAAAGGATATGAGTCCAGTAGAGTCTTCCATGATGCATTTCTGGTCCAGAACTATCCTTAACAGGAAGTATGGGTGAATGACCACAAAGGTAATTTGAGGGTGATGTGTAGCTCAGTCTCTGGATAGCTCCTATGTTGTTCAGGCTTCAAACAACTTCCATCATCAGAGTTTTCCTTACACTTTCAAAGGCTTTTGTGGGTTTAAGAATTTCCTATTCAAATTCTGAGGATCATTTGCCTAAGGTCACCTTGGACACTGCTGTCATTGAAGATACCTGGGTCCTCACCAGCCGTCCTGCCTGTTGTGCATGCTCAGCGGGAGCACAACGACTAGCCTACAATGGGTATTTGAAATGAACCCAAAGCCAGGATGACCTTAGAGTCTTAAAGGGGAACGAAACCCACATGACCTGAAGAGGGTGCTGCTGCTCTGCTCTTCCCCTTTCCCCGAAGCATTCCTGCTTGCCTGGGCCTCCCCAGGCCCACCTGCGAGCCTGAGTCTGCTTTCAGTTTCTTCTGAGAGTTAGTAGCATGTAAGTCCTGGGCCCTGTATGCAGCAGGCTGCATGAGCTGAATTTCTGGCTGCCTTACTTTGTCTCTTGAGCTTTATTAGGGTGAATTCCACCAGGACCAACATGCAGTCACATGTCACACATCAGGGGCCACTGCTCAACCTCCTAGCTTCTCCAAGCTGCATGCTGGCCTCTTCCCCCATCTGACCACCTCATTCTGGGGCTCTCAGGGGCCTGATGCTATCTGTGAGCCCCTGTCCTGGTCACTAAATAGAGGCTGTCTTTCTGAAGGTTGTGTCCTATAAGAAACAAACTTCTGTGTTCTCTTAATATTAATTAGTTACATGTCATCATATATTTGTCTAAACCCATATAAGGTACAACATGGAGTAAACTTTAATGTAAACTATGGGCTCTGGGTGATTTGGTTGTAAAAGTCCCAGACCTCTCTCCCTAGACTAGGTCTGTGCTTCTGGAACAACCTCCTGCTCCTCCTGTTAAGGCAGAGAATACCTGTGAGCTGAGAGAATGCCACTCTTCCCCACGCCCCCATACCTCCGCAACTCCCTAAAGACCCCTCTCTCTCAAGGGTGTCCCTCTTCTTTCCATAAAGCCTTCTGTCTGGTCTCTCTCTTTCTGTTTCTGGCTTCCCGGCTAACATTAGAAAGAGAAAGGACACTTCCTCCAAACCAGAACTAAGTCCATTTGTCCTGAGAATCTGTCAGGCACTCACCTGTTGTAGTGGTTTGATTCATGTGTCTCCCATAAACCCATGTATTCTGAATGCTAGGTTCCCAGATGATGGCAATGTGGGAATTTGGATCCACCTCATGGACAAGGTGTGCTGCTGGGGATGGGTTTATGGGTGTTAGAGCCAGCTTTCCCTTGCCAATGTTTGGAACACTCCCCTGCTGCTGTTGTCCATCTGATGTTAGCAAGAAGATGATGTCATACAGCCTTTGCTCATGCATTCCTTTGCTGTCATTAAGTTTATCCTCAAGTTTATAAGCCAACATAAACCCTTTCCTCCTATAAGCTGTTTTTGATCAGGTGTTTGTTCAGCAACATGAAGTTAACCATGACAGTAAAATGGCTACCAGAGGAGTGGGGTAGCTGCTCCTAGAAACCTGGCTGTGTGGCTTTTGCCTTTTGGAACTGATTTGCAGGAGGAATATGAAAGGATTTGAAACCTTGGCCTAAGATATGCATATTGATTGTTATAAGTACAGTTTGATGAGTTCTTGTCAGAGTTGAAAGACCAAAATGCCGTAAAAACTATGGACTGTGAGATTACAACTGTTCAGATTAGGACAACTGATCTACATTGGGACAGCAGAAAGAATGCAGACTCTAAAAATATAGCAGCAGGTCTGAATACCTAAAGGAGTGTCCTGCTTTTCCAAAGTAGACTTTATTTTCCCCCTGAATTAACAAGTTGGTGCCCAACCTGACACTATGGAATATACAAATGCAGGAAAGAAAAGGTCATTGGATTTGCAACCCAGTTTTTTTGGTTTTTGGAAATGGCCATGGGTAATGTGAAGCAGGATTGTTGGGAGTCGCTGCATGGAGACCTGATGGAGCCATGAAGATTAACTCTGGGTTGCAATAGAGACTCCCCTCCCCATGACTTTTTGAAATGCCAGAACTGTGAGATGGTCACTATGGAGAGCTGCCAGCTTGTGACACATCATTCCCCAGGCTGTGAGGAGTCCAGCTGGAGGGGTGGAATTAGAACTCCAGAAATTTGTCACTGGTTAAAATTATTGGACTTGGAGACTTGTTACTGGTTAGAGTTATTGGACTTGGAGCTACAGAATTTTATGTTTGCCCTGTTTGTTTTAAATCTTGTAGTGGTTTATCTTTTTTTGGTGTGCCCAGTGCCATCTTTTGCAGTGTGAATGTTCATTCTGTGTGATTAGATGCTGTTTTTGCTTTTGTGTGGTTGTTTGTTTATTGAGAAGGAGGATGGATTCGACTATGGGAATGTTTGAACAGCACTGAGATTTATAAAATGTTGGGGGATTTTCACCCACCTGTCTGCATGCTAACTCAAAGGCATAACTTTTTCTCTGTTTCTCTTCTCTGGATACCAGCATACATCATAACTATATTTATTCTGGCATGTTTGGCATTTTTCCTCAGATCTGAACCCCTGATATGGCAACCCCTCTCTTTTTTTTAGTGAGAAACACTCCCATTTGCAGGAGTTTCTATATTTTCTTTCTAGTTATTTTTAAAATTTTTTATTGATAACCTTTATGTATATACACAATGTACAATGATCATAATTGCATCCCACCACCCTCTTTTATAACCCTTCCCTATCCCCTTCTGCTGAACCTCTTCTTTCCAGCTAGTATCTCTTCTATTTTGGTGTCATCATTTTTTCCCTCGTATTATGGAGATCTTGTATAGATGCCACTGTGAGGTCATGAATGTAACAGCCACTTAAAGTCTGAAGACAATATTCTAAAAAACTCCATTTCCTTTGACTCTTATATTTTTCAACCACCTCCTCAGCAGTGGTCTCTGAGCATTGTGTGATACAGATGTCCCATTTAGTACAGAACACTCTAATCACTTCTCAGCACTTTAATGAGTTTTGAGTCTCTTGGGCAGTGACCATTACCATATGAAAAGAAAAGCTTCTCTAACTGCAAATGAGAGTAGCACTATTATATGGGCATAAACAAATATTTAGAGGGTAAGTTGATGGGCATACTGTAACCATTTAGTCAAACAACAATAATAGATTTCCCCCCAGAGCTAATGACTTCTGCAAGCAAAACTTGTGATTCCATTATCAGTATCAGGCATGAATTCCCTCCCAGAGAGAATCCAATCCCACCTGAAATTCAATCAGAGAGCCATTAGTTTCCTCCATAACAGATATGCCACCATTACACCAATTGGCCTATTTTGCCTAGCTGGCCAGCCATGTATCTGGCAAACCACATTGCTGGTTAAGACTTTTGATGACTTTTCTCCCCCCAACAGACTGTATAGTTCTTTTCAACATCCTAACTTTTACTCATTACTGAGGAGGCTTCCAACTGAGCTCTCCTTTGATATCCCCATGTCCTGCAGTCCAAGCATATACTGTATTCAGCAATAGAGTTTTATGACATAATGGTGGTGGGTAATTAGATGCCCAGAAACCATTGAATATTACGAGCAAATTTCAGTTCCAGGTATGGAATACATTCTAGTTACTTTTGCGGAAGGGCAGCCTGTAATGTTCTCCAAACAACAAAGGCTATTTTGTATTTTGTTTGGAGAGTCGGCTCGGCAATTAAAGGCACTTGCAAAGCCTGATGACCCAGGGTTGATTCCCCAGTACCCACATAAAGCCAGATGCACAAGTGGTATATTATCTGGACTTTGTTTGCAGCGGCAAGAAAACCTTGCCCACCTATTCTCATCCTCTCTCACCTTCTCTCTAGCCCTCTTTACTTCTCCTCCCTCTCAAAAAAAAAAAAAGTAAAATTAAATAAAAGAAAGTAACTGATATACAACATATACAAATCAATTTATTCATTTATTCAGCAAATGAACGATGTTTATTACTTCACAGATATGTGGTGGAAGAGCAGTCCAGACATAGAGGAAGTATAAAGTCCTTAAAGAAGGGCATGGTGGTATATTAAAGGATCAGAAAGATTCAGAAGACTTCATAGAGGCTCACAAAACAACTTTGTTTTTGTTTTTTCTCTCAGTATGATAGCATAACTTGAGGCTGAGTGCAAATGAGTTACATAATATGCTGGCATGTCCAAACCTTGCTGTCTGCCACATGGAATAAGTTCCTTCATCCTTCACTTATCTGAGGGAGGAGTAATCAGCATATCTGTCATCATTTTAAATCCATCAAAACATATGGATTTTCCAAAAAAAAAGTTTTGTGAAGATTTTAGTGTTTAATAATAAATAAATTTTCTTTATCAATTCCTAACCAAAACTCAAAAATTTCAACACTCACTCATCAACTTGAGAATGAACTAAATAAACAAACAAAAGATTCATTTATATTACTGGCCAGGAATATGTCCCCACAGCAAGGGGGTGCAAAAAATCACATCTCACTGAATGATATCCTGCTCAATTGCTAAAAAGCAAATATATGGATGACCCTATAGAAACATATCTAAGGCAAAAAACATCTCTAAAGACAAAAGGTTTATATTTTGGCCCCATGATTCTGGGCCTTCTGAGAGGGAGCCTATCATGGTGAGAACATGTGGTAGAGAAAATCACTCACCTTATCAGCCAGTAAGCAATGATAAAGAGATGCATCTCATAATCCCCTCTGATGGCATGATCCCAATGATCTAAGGACCTCCCATTACATCCTACCTTCTAAAAGCTATATTCCAGTAGTCATACCCTGAGACCAAGCCTTTGACACATGAACTATTACAGAACACTTAATAGACACAATAAGCACTGCTACCCATGAGATAACATCCAGCAATGAAATAAAATTCTAACCAGCAACTCCATAACCCACCCAAAGTCACTTCAGAAAATGAGTTACCCACTTCTCTCCAAAGTAACCACTCTCCTAACGCAAAAATTTTTGTCTCTGACCTATAACTTGCAGCACCAGCAATGGGTGCTACCCGCATTGAGCTGTTGATGGGAGAGAATTACAAGGTCCCCAAAACCAGACAGGCTTCTGTCAAAGCACTTGAATACTTGCCTGAGGTAAAAGGTAAGACCCTATTGCTGAAGACACAATATTCTGCTGACACAGAATCCAGGGAGATCTACCTGGAATATGGAAAAGGCCCAGTTCCCAGCCAGGTAGCCCATCTAGTACTACATGAGCTGCTGGGGGAAAGTGGCCTACAATGATGTGAGCAAGCAGGGATCTAAGCCACTGAGAAGCAACCAACCTGACAAGAAGTACACACCAGTACAATGGAGGCACACAGCCTTGGTGAGAAATCAATGGCTTTCTGATTGGCTAAGAGATCCACTCAGTGGAAAGGAACTCATATCTGGAACTGGGAACCAGGTCTGAATTCTATGGAGACAAAGATCATGCTCTCCAGTGTCAAGCTCTTACTAGTCTTTGGCTAAAAGAGGAGCTACATCCATCAAATTCACCCTAAATTAATAATGCTTATCCAATTTAATCTTTGCTGACTTCATTCACTCTCTGTTGGAGAATCTGTTTTTCTTTTTCAGAGAGTAATGAGACCTGAAGAGAAAAACCACCCCTCACATCTCAGTCAAGGTCCAGGTGAAACTACAGAGGAAGTGGGGAGACGAGCAAGAGTGCTGCTTCCATGGTGAGCCTGAAAAGCAGTGACAGGGTGAAGGAGGCAGACACTAAAGATACTCAACACTTACCAAAGCAGAGATCCAGAGGCTCCTAAGAGCTCATTACTGAAGTACACTTAAAACTCACCCACCAAGTCTCAGGGAATTTTGCAGAAGAGGGGTTAGAAAGATTGTAAGGGCCACAGGTTAGAATATCATGCCCAAAGACATTGCCTCCCCCCAATAACTGATTGCTGCTCCAACAACTCATAACCCACAACCATATATAGATAGATAGATGGTAGATAGATAGATAGATAGATAGGTAGATAGATAGATAGATAGATAGATGCTTTCTTTTTAAAACCACTAGGAAATATTTTTATATTATAAACAGTATGTCAAAAAGTATCCTTATTTATAGACCAATAAAACAGAATAGAGGATCCAGACTTTGGGTCAAGTAACTACAGCTACTTGATATTTAACAAAGGCCCTAACACTGCAGATTGTAAAAAAGACAGCATTGAGGGAGGGAATTACCATGGGATATATTTTATAATCATGGAAAATGTTAATAAAAATTAAAAAAAAATTTAAAAAAATAATAAATAAATAAATAAAAGACAGCATTGCCAGGCATGGTGGCACACACCTTTAATCCCAGTACTAGGGAGGCAGAGTTAGGAGGATTGGCATGAGTTTGAGGCCACCCTGAGACTACATAGTTAATTCCAGGTCAGCCTGGGCTAGAGTGAGACCCTACCTCGAAAAAACAAAAAATAAAAATAAAAAAAATTTAAAAGGACAGCATCTTCAGCAAATGCGGCTAGACAAACTGAATAACCATATGGAGGAAAATGAAATTAGATACACACTTCTTGCCATGCACAAAAATCAAGTCCACATGGATCAAAAACCTCAACATAAGACCAGAAATTCTGCTACTACTAGAAGAAAATAATAGGAGGAACTTTCCATGATACAGGAGTGGGAAAAGACTTCCTGAACAAAACTCCAGTAGTTCAGGAACTTAAACAATCATTGAACCATTGGAATCTCATGAAGCTGAACAGTTTTTCACAGACAAACATACAATAAGCAGAGCCAATAGACTACCCACACAGAATGGGAGAAAATTTTTGCCAGCTACACAATTGACAGAGGCCTAATTTCTAGAACTCAAAAGCCTAAACAATAAAAAAAAAATAAAAATCAAACACCCACTCACAAAGTGGGGCAGAGAACTGCACAGGGAGTTCTCAGAGGAAGAAATACAAAAGGCAACTACACACTTAAGAAAATGTTTAGCATCCCTAATCATCAGGGAAATGCAAATTAAAACAACTATGAGATTCCACCTTATCCCAGTAAGGATAGCAAACATTAAAAACTCAAATCAAAACAAATGTTGGTGAGGATGTGGAGAAATAGGAACCCTCATTCACTGTTGGTGGGAATGTAAGATGGTAAAACTACTATGGGAAGCAATATGAAGGCTCCTAGAAAGGTCAACTATAGAGTAAACAAGAGACCCAGTTATTCTTTTACTGGTCATTTACCCTAAAGCTCCATGCCTCAGTTCAGAGATAGTCATTCAATTCATAATAGCTAAGAAGTGGAATCAACCCACATGTTTCTTAGATGAATGGATAACCAAGATTTGGTATATCTACACCATGGAATTCTACATAGTAAAAAAAAAAAAAAAAAAAAGGACACAATGAAATTTATAGAAAATTGGTCAAACTTGGAATAGATCATTCTCAGCAAATTCACCCAATCACAGGAAGTCAATTTTCACATGGTCTCACTCATCTGTGGCCCCTAACCTGGATCAGCCAGAGATGCTGACATACCTAGTAGACATCCTGAGGACCGGACAATAGGGAGGGTGGGGCTGGAGGGGAGTATAAATGTGGGGAGCACAAAACTGGACCCAAATGGAACTGGTACCATAACATCCTATATCCTGAAAGACAGACTAAAAGGTTGAACCTTCATCAGATCCTTAGAGGAAACACCTCAATCAAAGTGCCCAGGAGAGTGAAGACTAACCTTAATTTTCTCCTGTTTTTTTCTCTCTCTCTCTCCATATCTCTCTGTGTCTTTTCTCTCTGTCTCTTTTATATTACTTATCTTTTCCTTCCTTCTTTTCCCTTGGCACTGGCCTGTAACTCCCAGTACCAGGATGTGGTTAATATCCACAATGAGCTGTTGATCACAGAGACCTACAAGGTTTCCCAAAAGACCACAGAACTCTGTCGGAGCACTTGATTACCACCAAAGTTTAGTGGTAAGACCCTACTGCTGAAGACACCATATGCTGTTGATGCAGAATGCAGAGAAACCTGGGGGAATCTGAAAGAGAACCAGTGCCCAGACAGTTTGTCTAGTGCCAGAAGGTGCTACATGAGCTACTGGGGGAAATAAAATAGCCAACAGCTGCCCAAGAACCTCAAGGTTTAAGCTACTCAGCAACAAACAACCTGATATGTTGCTCACTCAAGTGCAATAGTGGCACACAGCCATGGTGGGTAACCAACTGCTCTTGGGTTGGTTAACAGATCAGCTCAGTGGAACAGAACCCATAACTTGATCTGGGAAGCAAGTCAGAGTCATATCCAAATAATGAGTTTTCTCTCCAATATCAAGCTCCCACCATTCTTGGGCTACAAGAGGGCCTACAACTATTAAGTTCTCTCTAAACTAATAATGGTTATCCTATTTATCTGGTGCTGACTTCACCCTCCCCTGGAGAATCTGTTCTTGTTTTACAGGTGAATGCAGAATCTGAGGGGAGAATCATCCTATTGCACCTCACCAGGGCCCTAGCTGAAACCCTAGAGTAATTGGGGAAATGAGTATGAGTGCTGCTTTCCTGGTGAACCTGGTATCAGCACAAGGATGAAGGAGATAGACACAAAGAACACTCAACTCCTATGAAATCTGATATCTAGAGACACAGAGGCTCCCAACACCTCCTCACTGAAGTAGACCTAAAATGAACCCGATATGGCTCAGGGAAATTTGCAGAAGAGGGAGTAGAAACGTTGTTAGAGGCACAAGTTGGGACATTATGCATAGAGACATTGCCACTTCCTCATAAATGATGGCTGCCCCATAATGCACAATCTACAATCCCCATGGGGTAACTGGTATCCAGAATGGGGAGGGTCCCCTCAGGGGGTGGGACAGGGATGAGGGTAAGGATAATACCACCATTTGCTGTTTGCACACTGAGTATTTACATAATTTATAAAGATAAAAAAGAAGTTACCTTACAAATATGCAGTATTTATGGAATCAAAATAAAAAGCAAATATGTATCTGTATATTTGTTATATCTCTAACATCCCACACATCTCAAAGTTCAAGTTTCATTAAAAAGTTTTGCAATTTAATTTATTTTTTAAATTCTAAGAGTCATCTACAGGGAAAGCTGCAAATAGGAAATAAATCTAAATGTCTTCTTATGGCAGACTGACAGCTTTAAAGCACAATAAATTCGTTTGTACAGTAAGTGCTTAAGCAAAGAATATTTAGACTACATCACATGAAAACTCTACCACAAGATGGTACCACTAAACTGTGTGTTAAATTATTGAGCCAGACTTTTAGCAGAGGCTCGTAGTTGCTGCAGTAGCAAATGTAATCATTGAAACTTTGGACAGAATAGTGAGTTATGAGGACCAAGCAGAAATGGTTTGACTTGGTGATGGAGCTCTGATTCTCCTAGAAGAAGCCCAGACAGAATTATCAAGCTAAAAATCTCCTACCAATGAAAGGAAATAGAACTGACCCATGAAAGGAAACAGAACAGCATCCTAGCAAGGAACAAAAAAAAAAAAAAAACTTGTAGAATTTGATCAGAATTTTAAAACCACGCAAATAAAACCTTTCACTTCCTATCAGTCAAGCACTATAAGTCAACTGCTGAGCAAATTAGTTCCCAACTTCCCTTATGGTTACTGACTTCCCAACATCCACATACCCACATGCTCACCCCTCCCGGCTTGTGTTCTCCATGCTAGTTAGGTTTCCTCATTTCCCCATGAGAAACCTCTCACAGAACACTTTTTTTTTGATGGTGGCGTTTTGACATTTTGCTGTCCTAGTACTTGCTTCATTTATGACTATTTGTCAACAGGCAGTATTTATTTGGTAATTTGTGCCAAGTAGAAAGCCTTAGGAAAGCGAGGGCTTTGTTGTGTTTACCATAAACACTGAATAAACATAATTATCTGTCCATACCATTCAAATTTACAGTAAAGCCATATAAATCATTTAAAAGATGCAACTACAGTCAGCAATAGCAAAGCTACATATAGCAAGAAGCAAAAAGCAAATCCCACACTAAGCAGGAACTGAAATGATGGGCTCCTTACTAAATAGCGTGTGCTTGTCTCATTCAAGAAAAGCCTCCAAGTGGAGCATTGCCATTCATCCTTTCTTTTTCAACCTTGCCTTCCCTCACTATCTTTTTTTTAAAGCAGGTATTACTTTAATTTTTTAGAGTTTAGTGTGAATGTAGAATATGATGTTTTTCACCAAGTTTCATTTCAGCCAGAAAATTGTATTTAAGTTCGTGTAGATTGTTGTATGTATCAACAATTCATCTTTGTTTTAAAATTTTTATTGACAGCTTATATATATATGGACAATATATGCAATCATAATAACCTCTCACTTCTCTGTTTTCCCCTCCCAAATCCCCCTCTACTGAATCCCTTCTTCTTCCAAACTAGCCTTTCTTATGTTTTGATGTCATCATGTTCTGTCCTATTACCCAACTCTTATGTACGTAGTGTCAGCCACCGTGAGGTCATGAATACTATGGCCACTTTGTGTCTGGACAACTGTATTGTCTTTCTCTTCTTTTGGCTCTTGCATTTTTTTTTTCTGCCACCTCTTCTGCAATGGTCCCTGAGCTTTGTAAGTTGTGACAGAGATGAACAACTCATTATTTGGTTTAGCCATTTAACTTTTGATGACTTTTTTTAAACAATATTATTATTGATTTTTTTTAATGTTTCCAATTTAAAGCTCTTACAAATAGAGCTTACATGGACATTCATATATAAGTCTTCATGCTGCCATATGCTTTCATTTCTTTGAGATCAATACCTGGGAGAAAACCAGTTGTGTCATGGGCTTTATTGTACAGGCTAGACCCTCCAAAGTGATAATAGTAGATATCCTTAGTTTTGTATCTCAGAGGAAAAGCACTCAGATTTCCAGCATTAACTATGATGGCAATAAATGTTTCATAGTCATATTTGATTATATTTAAAAAGTTTCCTCAGGTTGGAGAGATGGCTTAGCAGTTAAGGCATTTGTATGCAAAGCCAAAGGACCCCAGTTCAGTTCCTCAAGACCCATGTAAGCCAGATGCACAAGGGGGCACATGTATCTGGAGTTTGTTTGCAGTGGCAGGAGGCCCTGGAATACCCCCCATACTCTTTATCTCTTTCCCCTTCTCTCTCTCTCTCCTTCTCCCCATCTTCCTCTTTCTCTCTGTCTTAAATGAATGAACTATATTTTTTTAAAGTTTCTTTCCAGATGTGGTGGCACACTCCTTTCATCTCAGCACTTGGGAGGCCATGGTAGGGGGATTACTATGAGTATGAAGCCAGCCTGAGACTACAGTGAATTCCAGGTTAGCATGGGCTAGAACAAGACACTACCTCAAAAAAAATTCTTAATTATATTCTTCTTTATTCTTATTTCACCATAAGCATTTAAGAAAGATGGCTGCTTTATTTTATCAATGTGTTGGTTTTATGGGTTGAGATTTTTTTTTTCTCCTTTAGCCACTTAATATGGTAAGCTCCATTGATTTTTTTCTTAAGATAAAATATTCTTGCAAAACTTGAATAAAATCCACTAAGCTGTGATATTTTGTATTTTCTATATATTGATTAATTCTAAGAGTGGAGTATTGAATCTGTAGCTATAATTGCAGATTTCCCTATTTCTCTTCTGTTATTAGGTATGTAAGCATTCATTATTGCAATGGCCTCTTGAATAATAGACTTATTGTTGTTATGAAATGATCCTACTTATTCCTTTCTCTGATACCATCTTTGTCTGATACTAATATACATATTATGGCTTTTTAATTTTTTTATTTATTTGACAGTAGAAGAGAGAGAAATAGAGAGAGAGGGCAGTGAGAGAGAGAAAATGGGTGTACCAGGGCCTTCAGCTGCTGTAAATAAACTCCAGATACATGTGCCACCTTGTGAATCTGGCTTACATGGGTCCTGTGGAATTGAACCTGGGTCTTTTGGCTTCACAGGCAAGCACCTTGACCACTAAGCTGTCTCTCTAGCCCTATTATGGATTTTTTTAAATTATTTATTTATTTATTTATTTATTTATTTATTTATTTATTTGAGAGCGACAGACACAGAGAGAAAGACAGATAGAGGGAGAGAGAGAGAATGGGCGCGCCATGGCTTCCAGCCTCTGCAAACGAACTCCAGACGCGTGCGCCCCCTTGTGCATCTGGCTAACGTGGGACCCGGGGAACCGAGCCTCGAACCGGGGTCCTTAGGCTTCACAGGCAAGCACTTAACCGCTAAGCCATCTCTCCAGCCCCTATTATGGATTTTTAAAAATTATGATTAAATATGGAAACTTACTTCTTTTAAGATAATTTAAAAATATAATTTTTATGAAATGTAAAATAATTATAATGAAAAAAGTAGCCTATGTGAGTGAGTAATACTGCTCCCAGAAGCCACAGCTTATTAAAGGAAAATCCTACTTCCAGTAGTAGGATATGCCTCCAATGAGTTGTTGATCATGGAGGTACCTGAAGCTCCTAAAACAATGCAAGCTATTGCCAATGCTCTTGATTGCCTACCAGGCCTGAATGGTTGTACTCTATTGCTGATGACACCACATGCTTCAGTTTTAGGACACTGAGAAATTAAGCTAGAACCAAGCTGGAAGGTTCCTCCATGCTAGCTAGCTTCATATTAGTAGAAGGTGGTGTGCAGGCTGCTGAAGGGAGAAAAGTCATCAATAGTCTCACCCCATTATCAATTCTACTAGAATTCCAACCTGCCAGGCAAATATATCCACCAGTACAATAGTCACACAACTATAGTGGAGGTATCAAACCACTTTCTGATTGTATTTAATGTCTACTACAGAAGGAAGCCATTCCTGCTAATGAAAGCCTGTCCAAAAGCCACTGCTAGGAAAAATAACAGTCTCTAGGGAAGAATCTAGTACTGTTGCTTTGCAACATGGACAGGTTATCAAACTGCCTTCTAAATATTTTGTGGGTATTTATAAATAAGTGCTCCTTGCAGCGTTGGTCAAAGATTTTTTTTTTTTTTTTACAATGGGCAGCAATAACTAGGAGACTCAAATCTCATCAAAGTATAGAAAATATGTGACTCTTGAGTGCTTAGCACTAAATGGGAAACATGTGTCACACCAGCCAAGGCTCAGGGAACATTGTGGAAGAGGGGGCTGGAAGTATGTATGACACAGAGGATGGGGAGAAGTGCTGTGGGATGCTGTTTTCTAGACATGGCATGGCCAATGCACTCATGACCTCACAAAGACTGTTTTAACCTGCTCAAGATTGGCCCCATCAACATTTCATCATGAATACTAGAGAATCCAGGAGGCCTCCACCAATCCCTGAGCAGTTTATGGTTATTGGGGGAGGGGAGACATTTTCCTCACTAATATAGCAACTGGTAAGCTTCTCATGCTCTGGTAAATAACCCCAACCACACTCATGCAAGCAACCCTAACTAAACTCAGTGGGTCCCCCCCCCAAAAAGCATGAAGGGTGAGGGAGATGGCTCAGCAATTAAAAATGCTTGCTTTTGGGCTGGAGGGAGGATGGCTTAGCCAATAAGGTGCTGGCCTACAAAGCCAAAGGACCCAGTTTTGATTCCATAAGACCCACATAAGCCAGATGTACAAGGTGGTATATGCTTCTGGAGTTCCTTTGTAGTGGCTGAATGCCCTGGTGTGCCCATCCTCTCTCTCTCACTCAAATAAATAAAATAGATTTTTTTTAAAAAAAAATGCTTGCTTGCAAGCCTGCTGACCCAAGTTCAATCCCCTGTAATGCACTGAGAGGCAGTCACAAAGTGGCACACCTGTCTAATATCATACTGAAAGAAATGGGAGGTGGAGCTATGAGAAACAGCAGCAAAGACAAAGGAGACATCATCTCAAAAAAATAAGGTAGACAGAGAGGAGAAACAACCCAAATTTGTCTTCTGACTTCCATGCCACACATGAAAACCCTTACATACACAAATCATATACATACACACACATACACATGTGCATGCCCAAATAAGTAAATAAAAAGAAGACATCAATATAGAAATGTGACAAGTTGGGAAGAAGTTGTTCAGCAGAAAGGAATAAGGACAAGAGAAGATAGTGGGAGATAAACATGATCAAACACATTATAAAAAAGAAAGAGGGTTAAAGAGATGGCTCAGAAGGTAAAGGTTCTTTCATGCAAAGCCTGAGAGCCTGGGTTTGATTCCCTAGCACCCACATAAAGCCAGATGTACAAAGTGACACGTGCATCTGGAGTTAATTTTTAGAGGCAGGAGGTCTCTGGCATACCCATTTCTCTCTCTCTTTCTCTCTCTCTCTCCCTGTCATATAAAAAAATAAATATTTTAAGAGATAAATAAATATTTTAAGAAATAATGAACAATACTATTAGGATAATATACTCTATCTCCATCCTTTTGCTTTCACCATTTTGTACCATTTTTTATGGAGTACAACTTCAGGTAAGTTTCTAATAGATACAGCATGTACCTGGGTTTGGCCTTCCATGATCCAATGTGACTATTACTGGCTTTTAACTGAGATGTCTAGACATTGACATTTTATGTAATAATTTTTACAGGTGGGTTAATATTTTCTGGATTTCTAATTGCTACATAGTTGACTCATCTGTTGTTTGCTCTATTGCCTCTTTATTCCCCATCTTAGGAATAACTGAGTACTTTTAATTATTCACTTGATTTCCCTTATTGGCTTATTAGCTAATCTTTGTTTTACTCTTAGTGTTTCCTCTAGGGTGTCCATTTTTTATTAATTTTTAACTTTATTGTTATAGTCCATTTTTAAGTAATACTAGTTCACTTTGTGTATGAGATAGGAATCTTAAAACACTATGCTTTAACTACTTCTCTCTCCTGACACTTATGTCGCTGGCATAGGCATTCTTTTACATATAATATAAACTCCTTTTTACCTTATATGTAAACAATCTTTTAAGGAAGCTAAAAACAAGAAAGGAAAAATTCTTATCATCCATAAGACTACTTTTTGCTGTATATTCAGATTTCTACCTTTTTTTCCCTTCCCTGAAGGGCTTTCAGATTTTGAATTCCTTTGTAGTACAAATTCATCTGGTAAGAAATATTTTTACCTTTCATATTTCTGAAAGGTGTTTACTTTTGTCTTTGAAATATATTTTAGCCAGTAATTCTAGCTTGTGGATGTTTTATTCTCTTTCTGTACTTAAAGGTGTTTCACTATCCTCCTGTCAGCATACTTCCAGTCTGTATCTTCATCCTCAGTGCGGGGGGGGGGGGAGGGTAAGGTATCTTTTCCCTGTGATTTCTTTTCACCAGTTTTCTTTGTCTCTGTTTTTTGAACAATGTGATCATGGTATGCTTTGGTGTAGCTGTCTCTGTATATCTCAGAATAGGGATTTTTGAGCTCCTCACATTTGTGGTTTGATGGGTTTGTACCAGATTTGGGGAATTTTTGCCATTATTATTGAAATATTTTATTCCTTCTTTTTCCTTCCTATCGAGATTTTATGTGTATATCTAATTGACATCCCAAGGATCATTGATACTCTGTTAATTTGTGTGCTAAGACTTAATTTGTACCAAACACTGCCAAGCACTTTATATCTATCACCTCATTTGCTCTCACAACAAACCTGTAAGTTAGGAAATTATGTCACCCCATTTAGGACATCCAAGGTTAAATGGATTACTTAACATTACATAGTTTTGGAATAAATATTGCTACTCAGATAGAGAAAACATTTTTATCTCTTGTGAAAGAGAGAACAGATAACATCTGAAAAGAGCCTTGGAACTGCTGCTCCTCAACACATCTCAGAAGGAAAATCTGCCCACACATGAGAACCATACTTCCCAGATCCCTTTACTACTCTTTCCAAAGTATGGAACCTTCTCTAATGCCCCTGTAAGGGTTTAGTCCTGGTCCCCTGAACAGCTGAAAGGATGACTGCGGCTAACTTCAGTCAAGATACCATCCTGCCTATGCTGCCATGGACCTTCCATCCACGTCTTAAAACTAGAAGCTCATCATTAAAATACTTGAGATGTGTACCTTAAAATCTGTAGTCAACCCTCTCATTTATTAAAATTTTTTTTTATTTTGCATTTTCCAACTTTGAAGGCTTGGAAAGGAGGGCATAACTAAATCAAGACAGTGATAGGTGTTAAAGGGAGGTTACTGCAGACAGCAAGGAATTTAACATGAGCTTGAGATTCTGTCAAGTAAAGGCTTGTGAACATAACTATATTGAATATAGGCTTCCATAAGTGGAATCTAAGGGAGAAGCCAAAATCCTTGAAAGAATAGGAAAAATGTGAGAAATTCAATCCTTACAACTGTCAACCTTTTTTGGTTATACTCTGACATAAGTTTTCTTCCAACTAACATGGATAAGAACAGAATGAAAATATATGAACCAAGAAAGGCTGACAGGGCTGTCAAACAAGTGAAGAATGTGAGTGCTGGAAATGAGAGTGCTGGCCAAACCAGAGGACAGGATAAGCAAAGAATTAGTCCAGATGGGGCCAAGGTGGTTATTCATCCTCATTTCCTTAGCAAATAGTTGCTAAGTACTCCTGTAAGTGGTGTCAACTAAAAAAAGATAGTCAAAATGAGGGGCTGGAGAGATTGCTTAGTGGTTAAGATCCTAGCCTGTGAAGCCTAAGGACCCAGGTTCAATTCCCCAGTACCCATTTAACCAGATGCACAAGATGGTGCATATATCTGCAATTTGTTTGCAGTGGCTAGAGGCCCTGGCACATCCATTCTCTATCTATGTATCTGCATGTCTCACTCTCTCAAATAAAAATTAAAAAATAAACATAAAATGAAAATGCTAGACCTCAAAACAAAAACCATACTTATTCAGAAGTTACTGAGAGAGGAACAAAAGTTGAATACTGGAAGAAAAACCAGGTGTGACAAGAGATCAGACACCAGTGTCTTAAAGTCAAGTTTGACCTGAACTTGAGGGCAATACTTAGCTACAATCAAAGTGGCCAAAATTGTTCCAGGTTTATCACCTTTTGACAAATAACCTCTATGCTTGATAGTTTTTCCACTTGAAATGGTTGAATATGGCTTGTTCCCTCTAGGACTCATGTTGGCTTTTTTTTTTTTTTTTTTTTTAGATAGGATCTCACTGTGTAGCCTGGGCTGTCATCTTAATTATACTGCCTCAGCCTTGCAAGATCTAGGATTAAAGGTGTATACTACCATGCCTGAGTTTGACCTATTCATGCAGCTAATGGATTAATCATGTGAAAGGTTTTCTTAAGTGTGGGCTTACTACAAGCATCAATTTGTTTAGGTTTCTCAGCTCCATGGCTCTTCTCATGTGTGCCCTGAATTGTCTCCCAGCAAATAGGAAACTATCAGATTTACTCCCCTCACCCCTAGATGATAACTATGAGCCAACATTAGTCTTTGCATTAGCCTCCAATTTCAGTGATAAAACACCTGACATAACAAGTCTATGAGAAGGAAATGTTTGTGTTTCCTTTCACTGTTGAAAGTATAAGGCCATGGAGAGTTGGTGCAGTTGCTGCCAGCCTGCCTTAAGGCAGTAAGTACATCATGGAAGGAGCTTGTGGTAGAGGAAGCTGCTTACCTCATGGCGGACAGAAAACAAAGAGATGAAGAGGTTGAGGTTGAGGTCTCAATATCCTTTCTTCAAAGGCACCCTCCACCTCTGACCTAACTTCCTCTCACTAGTCCCTACGTTTTAAAGGTTCCACCAATTGCCAACAATTCCACAGTCTAGCAGCCTACCTTTAAACACATAAGCTATAGAAGAACGCATCTGAATCATGGAAACCTCTTTCTTTATAACTTCCACAGTCTGTGGTATTATGTTATTAACAACAGAAAACAGACTTCAGGATTGTCTCAATTTCTTTTTATATAGTGCATATAGTACATTTTACTTACTTTTTCTTTATTAGTTATATATGTATTCAGTATGTAAACAGCACATGTTGCTACCTCACTTACGCTCATCCCTGGCACCCCAAAGGGACCCTCTTTGTTGAGGATGCCAGTTTATCCCCATGGGGATTGTGGGTTGTGCATTGTGGGGGTAATTATCAGTTATGGGGAAGAGGCAATGTCTCTGTGCATAATGTCCCAACTTGTGGCTCTAACAATGTTTCTGCCCCCTCTTCCACAAATTTCCCTGAGCCATGTTGAATTCATTTTAGGTCCACTTCAGTGATGAAATCTCAGGAGCATTTGTGTCTCTGGATATTTGGTTTGGTAGGTGTTGAGTATTCACTGTGTCTATCTCCTTAACCTTTGATGATAGCAGGTTAACTAAGAAAGCAGCACTCTTGCTCATTTCCCCAATTACTCTGTGGTTTCAGCTGGGGCCCTGGTGAGGTGTGATGAGCTGATTCTCTCTTCAGGTTCTGCATCCACCTGATAAAGAGAAGCAGATTATCATAGAGTGAAGTCAGCACTGGATAAATAGGATAACCATTATTAGTTTAGAGAAAAGTTAATAGGTGTAGGCCCTCCTGTAGCCCAAGAATTGTGGGAGCTTAATATTGGAGAGTGAATTTATGATTTGGATATGATTCTGACTTGTTTCCAGGCTCCAGCTATGAGTTCCATTCCACAGGCGGATCTGTTAGCCAATCCAAAAGGAGTTGGTAACCCCAGTGGCTGTATACCACTATTGCACTTGGGTGAGCATCCTGTCAGGTTGTTTGATGCTGAGTAGCTTAGACCTCGAGTTGCTTGGACAGTTGTTGGCCATTTTCCTACAGTAGCTCATGTAGTACCTTCTGGCACTAGACAAGTTAACTGTCTGGGGACTGGCTCTCTTCCAAGTTCCCACCAAATCTCTCCATATTCTGTACTGACAAGATATTGTGTGTTCAGCAGTAGGGTCTTACCACTAGCCTTTGGTGGGTAATCAAGTGTTCTGACAGAATTTCATCTTCTTTTGGAAAACTTTGTAGGTCTTTGTAACCAAGAGCTCATGTGAATGTTAATCATATCCTGATACTGGGAGTTATAGGCCAGCACTGAGGGAAAAGAAGAAAAAAAAAAATAGATAATATAAATGAGAAAGAGAGAAAAACAGGAGAAAATTAAGGGTGCTCTTTATCATACCCTCTCCAGGGCCCTTTGGTTCAGGTATTCCCTCTAAGGACTTAATGAAGGTTCAACCTTTTAATCTGTCTTTCAGGATATAGGAATTTATGGTGCCAGTTCCATTTCAAGTTCTTTGTCCCTCCCACCCCTACTCTCCCCTCCAGCCCCCCCTCCCTATTTTCTGCTCCTTGAGATGCCTATTAGGTATGTCAGCATCTCAGGCTGATCCAGGTTAGGAGCCGCAAATGAATGAGACCATGTGATGATTGTCTTTCTGTGATTGGGTGAGTTCACTGAGAATGATCTGTTCCAAGTTCAACCACTTTTCTATAAATTTCATTGTGTCATTTTTTTCTTACTGCTGTGTAGAATTCCATGGTGTAAATATACCACATCTTGGTTATCCATTCATCTAATGGACATGTGGGTTGATTCCACTTCTTAGCTATTATGAATTGAGAAGCTATAAACATGGTGGAGTAAATATATCTGAACTGAAGCATGGAGCTTTTAGGGCAAATGCCCAGTAAGGGAATAACTGTGTCAGTTGGTAACTCTATAGTCAACCTTTTTAGGAGTCTCCATATTGCTTTCCATAGTGTTTTTACCACTCTTACATTCCCACCAATAGTGAATGAGGGTTCCCATTTCTCCACATCCTCACAAACATTTGTTTTCATCTGAGTTTTTAATGTTTGCTGTCCTTACTGGGGTAAAATTGAATCTCATAGCTGTTTGAATTACCCTGATGGTTAGGGATATTGAACATTTTTTTTAAGTGTGTGGTTACCATTTATATGGCTTCCTCTGAGAACTCCCTGTTCAGTTCTCTCCTCCACTTTGTGAATGGGTAGTTTCATATTTTATTGTTTAGGTTTTTGAATCCTTTGTAAATTCTAGAATTGGGCCTCTGTCAGTTTCATAGCTGGCAAAAATTTTCCCCCATTCTGTGGGTAGTTTATTGACTCTGCTTATTGTATGTTTGTCTGTGAAAAAAAAATTTCAGCTTCATGTGATCCCAATGGCTGAGTGATTGTTTAATTTCCCAAGCTACTGGGGTTTTGTTCAGGAAGTCTTTTCCCACTCCTATATCATGGAAAGCTTCTCCTATTTTTTCTTCCAATAGTAGCAGAGTTTCTGGTTGTATATTGAGGTCTTTAATCCATTCAGACTGGATTTTTGTGCATGGCAAGATGTGAGGGTATAGTCTCATTTTCCTCCATATGACTATTCAGTCTGTTCAGCACCATTTGTTAAAGATGCTGTCTCTTTTACAGTCTGCATTGTTAGGGACTTTGTTGAATATAAAGTAGCTATAGTTACTTGACCCAAAGTCCAGACCCTCTATTCTGTTCCATTGGTCTATAATCCTGTTTTTAGGCAAGTCACATGTTGCTTTTGTTACTAGGGCCTCTAGTTCCTACAAGTGAGTTCCAGATGCATATATCCACCACTTTGTGCATCTGGCTTTATGTGAGTACTGGGGAATCCAACCTGGGTCTTTAGGCTTTGCAGAAAAGCGCCTTAACTGCTGAACCATCTCTTCAGCGTTGTATTGACTTTTTCAAAAGACAGAAAGACCACATTTATATGCTAAATTTTTATTATAGTATATTGTTATAATTATTCTGTTTTAATATTTATTTATTTATTTGCAAGAAGAGAAAGAATAAGTGTGCCACAGCCTTCAGCCACTACAAACCAAACCCAGACACATACACCACTTTGTGCATTTGGCTTTACATGGGTACTGGGAAGTCAAATCCAGGTTGTTAGCCATTTCAGGCAAGTGTCTTAATTGATGAGCCATCTCTCCAGCCTCCTAATTATTCTATTACATATTGATGCTAATGCCTTATTGTACCTGATTTATAAAATAATGTTATCAAATTTGGAAAATATGCTATACATAGTATTTCATACTATACTAGTATCAGGCAACAATGGGGCTTCTTGAACACTTCCACAGATAATGGGAACTACTATGCCTAATTTTTACTATTTTTCAGGTTTGGTATGGTACAAAAGTTTGTAGGCTATTAGTGAGAAGATAAGGTCTACTTTTGGGTGAATTGACTTCTGTGTTACCTTCCTGAATTCTTGGCTCCTTATTGGTCAGTTAAGGAGGTACCATGGCAAGCAGTTCCAATTGGAGTGTGATCAAATTAATGTTTTTATTTTATATTCACAAGTTCTTTTATTTAAAAATTTATTTGTTTGGCAGAGAGAAATAGGCACAGAGAAAGAGAGAGAGATATAGTGGGAGGGAGAGAGAGGGAGAGAATGTATGCACCAGGGACTCCAGCTTTTGGAAGTGAACTCCAGATGCATGTGCTGCCTTATGCATCCGGATTACATGGGTCTTGGAAAACTGAACCTAGGCCCTTTGGTTTTGCAGTCAAGCACTGTGGTGGTTTGATTCAGGTGTCCCCCATAAACTTAGGTGTTCTGAATGCTAGGTTCCCAGCTGATGGATATTTGGGAATTAATGCCTCCTGGAGGGAGTGTATTGTTGGGGGTGGGCTTATGGGCTTTATAGCCAGTTTCCCCATGCCAGTGTTTGGCACACCCTCCTGTTGCTGTAGTCCACCTTATGTTGGCCAGGGGGTGATGTCCACCCTCTGCTCATGCCATCGTTTTCCCCTGCCATCATGGGGCTTCCCCTCAAGCCTGTAAGCCAAAATAAATCTCTTTTTCCCAGAAGCTGCTCTTGGTTGGGTGATTTCTAACAGCAATGCAAACCGGACTGCAACAGTAAAGTGGTACCAGGAGTGGGGTTGCTGCTAGACACCTGACTATGTGGCTTCAGCCTTTTGGAGCTGATTTTCAAGAGGAATGTGGAAGGAGTTGAAACCTTGGCCTAAGAGATGCCTTGCAGTGCTGTAAGTACAGCTTAAAGGACTATTCTGGTCTGAGCTCCAAGACCTGAATGCAGTAAGAACTATGGACTGTGAGGTTTGGCTTATGAGGGTGAGAAAAAGCTTTGCCTGGACTGGGCTAGCAGTTTGTGTGAGAAGCTTGCTCTTATGCCCATGTTCTGATAAGCTGTGCAGGGTTGCTTTGCGTAGAAATGAATTGGTGTGTGCAGAGGGGTATGGCACAGAAAGAAAAATCTTTGGGTGAACTCTTGCCCGTTCAGCTGCAACTGAGAGATTACAACCTTTGAGACTGGGCTAGCTGGCCTGCGCTGGGGCAACAAGAAGAATGTAGACTCTTTTGAAAGGGCCTGAGTGCTCAAGGAGTGTCCTGTTCTTCAAAGTCTGCTTTATTCCCCCCTGGATTAACAAATTGGCACCTACCTGGTATCATGGAGTATAAAATGCTGGAAAGAGGGTCATTGAGTTTGCAACACGGTCTTGTGTTTTGGAAATGGCCATGGGCAGTGTGAAGCGGGTTTGCTGGTTGCCTGCATAGCGACCCCATGGGGCCATGAAGATGAACCGTGGCTTGCAGTGGAGACCCAGTGGAGATGCCGGGACCATGAGATGGCTGCCGAGGAGCTGCCGGCCCCGGTGAAGTTTCCCAGGACTGTGAGTAGCCTAGCTGGAGGGGCGGAATTGGAATGCCAGAGACTTGTTGCTGGTTAGAATTATCAGACGTGAAGATTTGTCACTGGCTAGAGTTGCTGTACTTGAAGCTACAGAGTTTGATGTTTGCCCTGGTTGTTTTGAATCTTGTATTGGTTGAATATTTCTTTGCTATGCCCAATGTCATCTTTTGCAGTGTGAATATTTATTCTGTGCCATTATGGGTTTTTTGAGGTTATATTTTGATATTATGGCTCAGTTAAAAGATCTTGTACTATGGGGATGTATGAACATCATTGAGATTGATTAAAAACTATGGGGACTTTTAAAGTCAGACTGAAAGCATTGTATTTTACATCATGTATGGATATCAGTTTATGGGGGCCAGGGGCGGAATGTGGTGGTTTGATTCAGGTGTCCCCCATAAACTTAGGTGTTCTGAATGCTAGGTTCCCAGCTGATGGATATTTGGGAATTAATGCCTCCTGGAGGGAGTGTATTGTTGGGGGTGGGCTTATGGGCTTTATAGCCAGTTTCCCCATGCCAGTGTTTGGCACACCCTCCTGTTGCTGTAGTCCACCTTATGTTGGCCAGGGGGTGATGTCCACCCTCTGCTCATGCCATCGTTTTCCCCTGCCATCATGGGGCTTCCCCTCAAGCCTGTAAGCCAAAATAAATCTCTTTTTCCCAGAAGCTGCTCTTGGTTGGGTGATTTCTAACAGCAATGCGAACCGGACTGCAACAAGCACCTTAACCACTAAGTCATCTCTCAGCCCATTTCACAAGTTCTTGAGTCTCACGCATGTTGCATGTTCTGCTCTGCATAAAATAAGATGTTACATAAGCAGAAAGCCTAGTGTTCTGATAAGGGAGAGGGCTGTAAATTGTATGAAGGTGGATTGTATTACTGTTTTCAGTTATAAATGTTTTCTTTGCTGTTTTACATTGTCATCACCATTGGTACTGCTAGTCCATGCAAAATACATTGTTGCAATTAACCCTGCATGTATTATGTTGTAAGTAAGAAAATTTCACAAGAGCTGCTATTGAGTTCTATCTTCTATGCCACCTTATTGGCAGATGGATTTCTTAGTGAGTGACTAGCTATTGAATTTTATACTGGTGTCATCATTCTGACCATACAACAAATAATTTTAAAAGATCCTTTATTGTTCACAATTCCATTTCAGAACTTCAGGGCATGTTTCATTATATACCAGAAGCTGAAAGGAAACACATAATGAACTTTCCTTTTAGTGTAAAATTATTAAGAGTTATGGATATAGTTCATTGGTTAAAAGCACTGGCTATACAAGGCTGCTGACTGAAGTTCAGATTTTCACCACCCCCATAGGGCTAGACACACATCTGTAACGCCACAACTCCTGTAGCAATGGGAACCATACTCAGAACAATCCAAATTTTTGTGAGCGAGCTAGTTTTCTCTTGCATTGGCAAAAAACAGAAAGAGAGAGCCTATTTCCAACAAGGTGTAAGGAGAGAATCAACTCCCCATGGATGTCCTCTGACACCCCCCCCCCATACATATGCTGTGGCACGTGCATCAGTTGTGGTCTCAACTATGTCCCACAGGCACCTGTGTTATAACACTTGATCCCCTGTGTGATGGCATGGCTTGTGAAAGTAGTGGGACTTTTAGGAGATGGAATCTTGCTGGAGGAAGTGAGTCACTGAGAGGGTGGCCCTTGAGGTTTTATAGCCCATTCCCACTTCCTGTTGGCTTTCAGGGTTTTGTTTCCTGAGTCAACCTGTAATGTGCCAAACTGGCTTCCTGCTCATGTTGCCCGAACTCCTCTGCCATAATAGACATATTGCCTCAAAACTGTAAACCAGAATAAATCCTTTCCTTCATTTAGTTGCTTCTGATCAGTTATTTGGTCATAGCAATGAGTAAAGTAATTGATATAGTACCTATAAATACACAAACATATGCACACAAATTAAAGTGTTTATTTGAAAATATGTTGTCAAAATTTTCCACCTGATTTGGTGAAGAATAACACAAATCAGTTTTCCCAATGAACAATAAATACATCTTGTAGTAGTTTGAATGGATGTCCCCCAGTAGATTTGGGAGTTTTATTCAACCTTGTAACTTGATATCACTGTGGGTGGAACCTAGGGTCCAGCCCTAAAGTGTGGGAACAGATATGGAACTCCAGACTGAGCAGAGTGCTTGAGCTCTGCCTGGGGTTCCTGGAGTGTGCTTGGTTATGGTGCTGGTGTTGGAATTTCTCTCTGTGTGGACCTTTGAAAAGGAGCCACCTTCTTCCTTCATTATGGAACTTTCTCTGGATCTGTAAGTTTCAATATAACCCTTACTCACATAACTTGTACTGCTTTGGGATTTCACCTCAGCAATAAGAAGCTGACTACTACATATACCTATAACATAAAATGCCTCAGGGTCAAAAACTACACCAATCTTCCCAGGCAATATCTGACTCAGGGTCTTTGAATATCTATTATGTGTTTCTGTCATAAATAACTAATACTAAATTTTTTTACTTTTTTGTTTTTTGAGGTAGGGTCTTCTAGCCCAGGCTGACCTGGAATTCACTATGTAATCTCAGGCTGACCTTGGACTCACATTGATCCATCTACCTCAGCCTCCCAAGTGCTGGAATTAAAGGTATGTACCACCATGCCCAGCTGATATTAGATTTTTCAATTAGATAATTTATATCTACTTCTACCAAACTTTCTAGAGAAAAACTAAAGGTGAACTTTGTCTTTGCTATACTCTTGGAGCGTAGGACACAAGACCCAAAATAATATTTGTTTGATGGTTTGATTCAGGTGTCCCCCATAAACTTAGGTGTTGTGAATGCTAGATCCCCAGCTGGTGGATATTTGGAAATTAATGCCTCCTGGAGGGAGTGTATTGTTGGGGGCGGGCGTATGGGCTTTATAGCCAGTTTCTCCATGCCAGTGTTTGGCACTCCCTCCTGTTGCTGTGGTCCACCTTATGTTGGCCAGGGGGCGATGTCCACCGTCTGCTCAGGCCAACGTTTTCCCCTGCCATCATGAAGCTTCCCCTCGAGCCTGTAAGCCAAAATAAATCTCTTTTTCCCAGAAGTTGCTTTTGGTTGGGTGATTTCTACGAGCAACGTGAACTGGACTGCAACAGTAAAGTGGTACCAGAAGTGGGGTTGCTGCTAGACACCTGACTGTGTGGCTTTGGCCTTTTGGAGCTGATTTTCAAGAGGAAAGTGGAAGGAGTTGAAACCTTGGCCTAAGAGATGCCTTGCAGTGCTGTAAGTATAGCTTGATGGACTATTCTGGTCTGAGCTGCAAGACCTGAATACAGAAAGAACTATGGACTGTGAGGTTTGGCTTATGAGGGTGAGAAAGAGCTTTGCTTGGACTGGGCTAGCAGTTTGTGTGAGAAGCTTGCTCTTGTGCCTATGTCCTAAGAAGTTGTGCAGGGTTGCTTTGCGTAGAAATGAACTGGTGTGAGCAGGGGGATATGGCACAGAAAGAAAAATCTTTGGGTGAACTGTTGCCCGTTCAGCTGCAACTGAGAAATTACAACCTTTGAGACTGGGCTAGCTGACTATGCTGGGGCAACAGGAAGAATGTTGTTTCTTTTGAAGGGGCCTGAGTGCTCAATGAGTGTCCTGTTCTTCAAAGTCTGCTTTATGCCCCCCTGGATTAACAAATTGGCACCCTACCTGGTATTGTGGAGTATAAGAAATGCTGGAAAGAGGGTCATTGAGTTTGCAACACAGTCTTGTGTTTTGGAAATGGCCATGGGCAGTGTGAAGTGGGTTTGCTGGTTGCCTGCATAGAGACCCCATGGGGCCATGAGGATGAACCATGGCTTGCACTGGAGACCCAGTGGAGATGATGGGACCATGAGATGGCTGCCAAGGAGAGCTGCCGGCCCTAATGAAGTTTCTCAGGACTGTGAGTAACCCTAGCTGGAGGGGCATAAGTGGAACTCCAGAGAATTCATGCTGGTTAGAATTATCAGACTTGAAGATTTGTCACTGGCTAGAGTTGCTGGACTTGAAGCTACAGAGTTTGATGTTTGCCCTAGTTGTTTTAAATCTTATATTGGTTGAATTTTTCTTTGCTATGCCCAATGCCATCTTTTGCACAACAAATATTCATTCTGTGCCATTATGGGGTATTTTTTTGAGGTTATTTTTTGGTATTATGGCTCAGTTAAAAGATCTTAAACTATGGGGATGTATGAACATCATTGGGATTGATAAAAACTATGGGACTTTTAAAGTCAGACTGAATGCATTGTATTTTACATCATGTATGGATATCAGTTTACAGGGGCCAGGGGTGGAATGTGGTGGTTTGATTCAGGTGTCTCCCATAAACTTAGGTATTGTGAATGCTAGATCCCCAGCTGATAGATATTTGGGAATTAATGCCTCCTGGGGGGAGTGTATTGTTGGGGGCGGGCTTATGGGTTTTAGAGCCAGATTCCCCATGCCAGTGTTTGGCACACCCTCCTGTTGCCGTGGTCCACCTTATGTTGGTCAGGGGGTGATGTCCACCCTGTGCTCATGCCATTGTTCCCCCTGCCATCGTGGAGCTTCCCCTCGAGCCTGTAAACAAAAATAATCCTCTTTTGTCCAGAAGCTGCTCTTGGTTGGGTGATTTCTACCAGCAATGGGAACCGGACTACAACAATTTGCTAAAATGAAAGGCTTAAAATTAGTGTGTCTGGAAAGGTGGCTCACTGGCTAGCAGTGCATGTTTGCAAAGCCTCCAAGCCTAGGTTCAAGTTTCTAGTATCATGTAAAGCCAGATACACAAAGTAGTACATACATCTAGAGTTCATTTGTATCAGTGGCCTTGGCATGTCCTCCCTTTTCTCTCCCCCTGCCCCTACCTCTCTCTTTCTGTCTCTCTCTCTCTTTGCTGACAAATACATAAATAAATATTAGAAAAATATTTCTGTTTTAAAAAATGAAGTCAGAAGACAACACATACACACATACACCGGAACTTAATCATCAAAGTAAACAAATCTGACAATAATTCCAGAAAGGACTATCGCTGGTGCACTGAGGTGAAGAAAATGAAACTGGAGCAATGGTGGGACAGAGGGCCTATCCTAGGACATGATGTCTGGGCAGGACCAGGGCTCATGCCACAGGAAGGGAATCAGACTGTACTCATATAGATAAATCTTCCATATGTTCCATCATGGAAGCCTACTTCAAGTTCAGGAGGTGGGAAATTCTAATTATAGACCATATCCCCTAGAGAGCAAGCATCATGAATTCATTTTATGTAATCTATAGGAATGTCATTATAGTAATTATATTTCAGTGCATTATCTACTTACAAATGTGGTTCATTAAGCAAAAAATTTAAACTATGGGTTTGTACTTTGTTTAAGGTTGGTTTTCTTTTTAAGTCAGGGTCTTTTGACATAGCTCAGACTGGATTCAAACTCTTGCCACAGCTTCCTAAGTACTGAGGTTACAGGTACATCACCATGACCAGCTATTTTTCTAATTCTATTTGACATTTCATTACAGTGCCCATAGTATATAGAAGGGCGACTTTCCTCTACACTGTCCATTTAGGCTTGTCAGTTGGTCAATTGTGGGAAAATCAACAAAAGGTCATTCCAGCCTAGCAAAAGTCCTAGCAAGGGAATGGAGAGATGGCTTAGTGGTTAAGGTGCATGCCTGTGAAGCCTAAGGACCCAGGTTTGATTCTTCAGGTCCCATGTAAGCCAGATGCACATGGTGGTGCATGCATCTGGAGTTCATTTGCAGTGGCTAGAGGCCCTGGCATACTCTCTCTCTCTCTCTTTCTCTCTCTCTCTCTCTCTCTCTCTCTCTCTCTCTCTCTCTCTCCCTCCCTCCCTCCCTCCCTCCCTCCCTCCCTTCCTTCCTCCCAGCTGTCTCTGAAAAATAAATTAATTAATTAAATAAAACCTTTAAAAAAAAAAAAGTCCTAGCAAGAGTGAGAGTTGGCATAGAACCCTCAGGACAGGAAAGAAACCTGGCAAGTGAAGTTAGAATCAATTTCCATACCAGATCTTCAATGCCAAACAAAGAAGTGCACATGGAAGTACTCATGGTAGTGACCACACACTGTTACTTTCTTCCACAGCGTCTCTTGTAAGGTCACTTTGCTCTTAGCCTGGGATGCCCCAGCCATGAAGAGTCCATCCTGGTCTTTATGGAGAATTCTTGGTTTTTTGATACCCACTTCTTTTTTTTTTTTTAATTTTTATTTATTTATTTGAGAGCGACAGACACAGAGAGAAAGACAGATAGGGGGAGAGAGAGAGAATGGGCGTGCCAGGGCTTCCAGCCTCTGCAAACGAACTCCAGACGCGTGCGCCCCCTTGTGCATCTGGCTAACGTGGGACCTGGGGAACCGAGCCTCGAACCAGGGTCCTTAGGCTTCACAGGCAAGCGCTTAACCGCTAAGCCATCTCTCCAGCCCTGATACCCACTTCTGATAGAGCATGTTGGCCAGAATCCACATACCTCAGCTGCTGAGATTTTAAGCCAGCATTCTTCTCATCATGTGACAATTATTTAATGTCTTCAACAAATATTTATTCAGCCAAAATATGTGCTAGCAAGGTGCAAAGGCAAACAAAACATGTTTCCCTTCCAGTCATCTGTAACTTACCACAGATTGTTAAGTAATACCTGCCCACGTTGTGAAAGATGCGGCTAGATCAACAGAGTTGTGGAGAGGCAGTGTGACTGAAAAGTCAGAATGAAGTAGAGCTTCATCCAGGTAGGGGATAGACTCATCCTCATTGCCAGGTGTGATAAGTCTCTGGGAAGGGTTTAAAGGAATCTAGGCCATGTTATAGCTCAATTGTTTTACAAGATGCATAACTCAAAAGTTTAAAGAAGAAGCTGGGCATGCACATGCCATCAGCCCCAGAACTCGAGAGGCTGAGGTAGGAGGATCATTATGAGTTCAAGGGCAGTCTGAGTCTACAGAGTGAGTTGCTATCTATCCTGAGCTAGAGTGACATCTTCCTCAAAAAAAATTTAAGAGTTTTGGGAAAACAATGATTAATTAGTAGTGTAGTGCTGGACTATAAGCAATTCAGGATCCCACGGAGGAGGTATGATGACCAAACATTTATAAGCTTTCAGAAACAACATGATGAAATTATTTGATTGATTAAAAGTGGAAAGGGTGGGGAAGATGGCTCAGTGGTTAAAAGTGTTTGCTTGTGAAATCTACAGCCTGGACTCACATAAAGTCAGATATACAAAGTGACATATGTATCTGGAGTTCATTTGCAGAGACAGAGACCCTGGTGTAGTCTCTCTCCTCCCTCTCTTTCTTTCCCCTTATCCCTTTATCTCTCTTTCTCCTTGAAAATAAATAAATAACATAAAAACCTGGAATGCCCCTATTTGGATGTTAATTCAAAGTTTCTCATTTGTTAAGCTTTAGTTTTGTTTTCCTAGGCTATGACCATTCACTCTGAGCCAGATTTTGGTTTATAAATATAAAAACTCAAGTTGGAGTGATTTTAGCCTACAGTAACAACCACTGGATAAAATGTCAAACATGAATGTGGGGTAGTGCAATAGCCACTAAGCACATGTGACTACTCAATTTTTGCATGTGGTTATTGCAATTGAGACCAAAATTTTATTTTATTTTTTTACAGAGAGAGAGAGAATTGGCATACCAGGACCTCAATCATTGCAACTGAACTCCAGATGTTTGTGTCTGGCTTACATGGAACCTGGAGAAAGGTAGAACATGGGTTTTTAGGCTTTGTAGGCAAGTGCCTTAGCCATCAAGTCATCTCTCCAGCCTCAAATTTTTATTTTAATTAACAATTAAATTTAAATAGCTCTAACAATGTCTTGATATATATATTCTGCTACAATAAAATACCTTAGATTGGGAAATTCAGAAATTCATTTTTACTATTTTGGAAATTGGATCAAACCATTGGCATTCAATTTCCAATCAGGATATTCTTTTTTGTCCTCATGTAGCAAAAGGTTAAAGGGCAAAATATGCAAAAAGAAATGAGCTAGCTCACTCAAAATCATTTATAGAGAAATAATTCATTGAAACGTGTGACTCTCTAATATCCTTACCTCTTAGCACTGTTATATTACATAAGTTTAATTATACAAATTTGGGGGGGGTCATTCAGACCACAATATTCCATTCCTGTTCTCCCAAGTTTATATCCTTCTCATATGAAAAAATGACTTCAGTTTTTCTCAAGAGTTCACAAAGCCTTAACACATTCCAACACCCACTTTAAAGCCAAAATCCAAAATTCACCTAAGTATCATCTAAATTAGATATTGGTAAGACTCAAAACATGATTCATCTTGAAGCAAATCCCCCTCCCATTGTGAACCCATAGAAATCAAACAAGTTTTTGCTTCCAAATACAATGATGAAACAGGCACCAAGCAGACATTCTCATTCCAACACCGACAACGTGAAAAAGAAGCAACAGTTCTCCAGTAAGTCCCAAACCCACAAGGCAAACAGGATTAAATTTTGAGGTATAAGATTAATCTTTGACTCCAGCTTCTTGACATAGTGGGCAAAGGCTGGAAGACAGTGTTCTTCTGACATCTGACCTCATGGCTTTCTCCAACCTACTTCCAAAGACAGTGTGCTCTAGGCAGATAGCTGACCCTGTGGCTTCCTCTTACCTATACCAAAGACTGTGTACCCTGGGCATCTGACTCTCATAGCTTCTTCTTTCCTGTACCAATGCTCCTTCTACATTGTCAGGTGTTTGTGACGAGCAGTGGCCTATTTCTCAGTAACATTTCTGAATCTTTCTTCATTATAATTCTTTTCTTTTAAAAATAATTTCCTTACAGGTATATACTGTACATTGAGCATATTCCCTACCCGAGTCATTCCTACCTCTACTCACCCTTTTCTCACCAATAGCAGTGAAACACACCAGTAGGTAAATTCTGAAGAGGATGAGGTGGGAGAATCACAAGTTCAAGGCCAGTCTGGACTATACATTTTGCTAGTTCTTGTGACCCAGGCCCAATTTCTCTATTTATACATATGTTACTATAAACAAATACCTAAGCCTGGGTAAATTATAAGTAATGGAATATTTCTCACAGTTTTAGAAGCTGAGCAACATGATCAAGGTGCCGAATATTTGGTGTCTATTGAGGTTATTCTATGTGCTTCCAAGATGGTGCCTTTTATCTGTGAACTCTGGAGGAGGCACGTTGTCTTAACATGGTTAAAGTGATAAAAATAAAAGGATACCATAAAAGAGGCATGTTCACTTCCTCAAGTTCTTTTATAAGATCACCAATTCATTCATGCAAGTGAGTCTTTGTATCAGTCACCTTTCCAATTCCTGCAATAAAATATCTGACAAAAGCATCTTAAGAGGAAAAATTATTTAAACTTACAGTTCAAGAGAAGAAAAGGTATGGTGACAGGAGTGGGGGACAGCTGGTCACATTGTGTCTGAAATTAAGAAGCAGAGAGAGATGAGTGCTTATGCTTAACTTCCTTTCCTTTTGATTCAGTTCAAGGACCCCAGCCCATGGAGCAGTGCTACCTACAGTTAGAGTGGGTCTTCCCACCTCAGTCTAGAAAATGCCAAACAGACATGTTCAGAAATTTGTTTCCTTGATGATTTTAGCTCTTGTCAAGTTGCTAAGGAGAAATTAACCATTACAGTCTTCATGACCTAATCACTCTCTCAAGGCCCTAACTCTTGGTATCATCACATTAATGACTAAGTTCTGACATGAATTTGTAGTGGCATTCCAACCACAGCAGACAGCCCTCACTCACTAAATCATATCCCAAATCCCTCCCTGATCAAGGTGACTAGACTCAAATCAAAATATTCTGCTTATAAGGTAATGATTAGGTCATGAAGACTCCACTCTCATGTCAAAAGGTAACTCGGCTTTTTATGGGATGTGAAGCTTGTCTGTGTGTATTGATTCTGCTCAGGACGGGTAAAAGTTTCGTCTGGGTTATGACTCTGTTATCTGTTGTTTAATTGCCTGAATCTGTACCCCAGAGAAGGGACAATGATCATTGTAGCAGTTCTTTGATACTGTTACTTCTGACTGTTTCTTTGCACAAAGTATGTCCTTCTAAGGCCTTATTTCCACAGTGTCACTTCCTATTATATAACTGAAAGGTAGTAATAAAATCTGAGAGGCACAATCAAGCCATTTATTATTCTGTGCACACCTCTCAGGTGACCATTAATGACCCACTCACTGGCTAGAGAATTCACAGAGAAGTTCTTTGAAATTTTACTCAATGCAGAGTTTCCATTGGGAAGTTCTCTGCATCTGAAGTGAATTGCACAAGTGCAATGAAAATTATATAATGCGAACAAAGAGTAAAAATCAGGACTTTGAGTCTCCAAACACACCTTTGAAGGCTGTGGTTGAGACAAAAGTTTCAGGGCTTTCTTTATCTCCCCATTGTTGAGCTTAGAGGGCTGACTGAGCAAAGAAAAGATGAGCACAATGCCCTCCCAACCTACATATAGCGGACAGCACAAGCACAATTTTAGTGAAAAGCTTAAAGGGCAGTCAGAGAGAATTGGCAATTGATCTGTTTACACAAGGCAGAGGGGCATATGTTACTTGGCCTCTGTGGAGAACATGGTGGAGAGCCTAGAAAGCCTTTGTGAGGTCAAAGTGCACAAAGCTTAAAAAAGAGGTTTCATCAGCATCACAAACCATGGAGAAAGTTAACCATGGACAAGACCCATATCTGACTGTACTGCCTCTGAGCTGCTCAATGATGTGGGGCAGGGTGCAGAATTTTGAATTGATTATGGAAAAAAAAAAAAAACTACTAGGCATTTGGCCAAGAAGAAATGGAGGATAAATTGGAATTGATAAGATTGATTATCTTCTTCTATAAGAAACAAAGACTATGGAAATAAAGTCCTGTTTTAGTACATGGATACTGTGGCTGTGGTAAAGGACAACACCATGGTGGGAAGCACATGGTGGTAGAAAGCTGCATGCTTCATGGTAGCCAGCAAACATTTGTAGACAGAAACAAAGGCCAGGGGGACAAGATGAATCCTGCAAGTGTATGCCCAATGTGGTTATTTGATTCTGGTGTCCCCCATAAACTTACATGTTCTGAATGCTTAGGTCCCAAACTAATGGCAATTTGTGAATTGAATCCTCCTGGAGGCAGTGTGTTGTTATGGGCAGGCTTATGGATATTATAGCCAGCTTCCTCTTGCTAATGTTTGTCACACTCTCCTATTGCTATTGTGCATGTGATGTTGGACAGGAGGTGATGTCCATCTTTTCCCCCTGCCATCATGGAGCTTCCCCTTGAGTCTATAAGCTAAAATAAGGCCTTTTCTCCACAAGCTGCTCTTGATCAGGTGTTTTTTCGGCAGCAATGCGAGCCTGACTGCAACACCCCAGTAACTTACATTCTCAAATTGGGTTCCACTTCCTAAGTGTACACTCACTTATGAACTTAATAACGGATTAGTCCACTGTTAGGAATTTTGTGCCCTCATGATCCAATTACCTACCAACAGTACTACTAGCTGAGGACCAGCTCTTTTACACATGAACTTCAGGGATTATGCTTTATGTCCAGACCCTATATAGCGCTAGTGGGAGAATGAGATGCAAGTCAATAAGTATAAGATGATAAGAAATCTAAGAATTGTGGCAAATGCTGAGCTTCTATAGTATTGTACTTAAAAATATTTCTCATCTACAATAATGTAATCCATATCCTTTCCATTTTCTAAGAACTTGCTTATACATTGATAGTTCATTGTCTATATTCATAATAGCATTTGAGGCTCCTTCATTAAATTCAACCAATAATAACAGAGTATTTGTCATATGTAAGGCTTTAGCTATGTTTTATGGGGAATTAGCTTTCTGTGAGACTCTGAGAGGCACAAAACATGGTGAATCCACGTGGACAAGAGAGCCGCTCAATTTCTTCAGATTCCATCTCTGCAAGAGAGGCTTGAAAAATACAGAAATGTGTTAAAGGAAAAAAAATTGACTCATGCAGGAATACTAAATTACTTCCAGGTAAGATTTAAGATTACAGGAGGCTTCCAAGTAGGTGGATGAATATAGTGAAGAGGAGAAGAACTGAGGGCGGGAGGGGGAGGGCTGACCCATTATATCAGGCGACTCCCACTGACTCCCCAGAATACTGACCAATGCTAGCTATATGCACTGGAAAACACCAAACAATGGCAATGGGAGAGCTGGACTATAACTTGAGCATGTGACATTGGTGTACAACTAGGACTCTGCTATAACCATCCTGCCGGCCAGTATGAGCTAGCGTAGCCAGTGAACTGATGACAGAAATGGCATAATAATGAACTGAAAAAATGTCCAGGTTGTTGTAAAGCAAACATATCAAGTAGACTAGAGCAGGCTAAGTGTGAAGGTGATTAGCAGAAGTGTATCCAAGATCTAAAACGTGAGCCACCAGCCAGGGTAAACAACTCCCCGTCCACCATTGCTAGGAGTGGGAGAGTTACACAAGGTCACCAGAAGTGTGCTATGGAATCCAATGCAGTTTTCTAACCGGACACAAAGGAAGTTAGGTGGGCACTCCTTCTACATCCTTTCAGAACCTAAATTGCAGAAAGACTTGCCTGTGGAAAGTTCCATAGCTGTTAATTCACCAAGGGCAAAATTATACCTTCCTGGGCAAGGGAGGTGCTCTGTGCTCAGAGAAGTCTTTCTTATATGAAACAGCACACTGTCTTAAATTGTCTCTATTACTTAAACAAGCAGTCAACACCACCACTCCTGTGGAGACCAATACAAATGACAATCCAAGGGGAATGAAAAACCATATTTTCCTGATGGAGGAAAACTAAAGGCATCATACCTTCTTTGATGTCATAATAGTGCTTGTTGTAAAGTTTTAATTTTGCAATTGTTTAGGTTTTTCTATATTTTGTTATTATTTGAAATTGTGTATTTTACTTTTTAAACTACAATGTTTGAACTTATACCTCATTGGAAAAAAAGATTTCTGACTTTGCCTTCTTTATCTACACCTACAAAATTTTTCTTTCCTTCATTTCTATGTCTATCATATTTTCTCCACTGCCTCTCATACCTCTGTACATGTCCCTTGTCCCCTATACGTTACCTTTGCTTTTTACTTTTTCCAATATTTTCTAATTTCACTAAATATTGATTCCCTTAGCTCTAACATCGTATAAATTACATTCTTCCCACCAGTTGCACAGAACAACTGCCTGCAAACCTCATTAAAGACACAAATGCAGTAAGTACACATATGGCTTGTATTGCAGGCTAACAACTAAGACTGATGTACCCAGAAAAGTTATCTCTTAAGAGAACTAAGAGCATTTCAAGGCAAGTACAAGTTAAGGAAATTCATGAAAACAAACCACCATCACTGCAGAAAATTCTTAAAGGAATGTTACAATAGAGGAAGAAGAAAGGTGGTCTCATCTATGAACAAAACAAAGAATATATTTCATGAGAGGAACAGATAAAGAGAGGAGAGCTGAGAAACAGTCAGTCATATCCAATGCAGAAACTAGCAAATTCCAAATATGAACATTGGAAGAAGAGACGAACTACCAATAATCCATAATCCAACCAGAACAAAATTATGGTAAATAACAAAGCTCTCTCAATAATAACATTAAGTGCTAAATTTCTGATCTCACACATTGAAAGATGCAGATTAGCCAGGTGTGGTAGTTTACACCTTTAATCTCAGCACTCTGGAGGCAGAGGTAGGAGGATTGCAGTGAGTTCAAGGCTACCCTGAGACTATATAGTGAGTTCAATGTCATCCTGGACTAGAACGAGACCATACCTTGAAAAACCAAACAACAACAACAAAAAAAGATGCCAACTAACTGACTGGAATAAAAAATAAGACCCACCTATCTGTTGTCTGTAAGACACATACCTTGCAAGCAAAAACATCTAAAATCTGAGAGTCAAAAGATGGAAATAAGTCTATCAAATAAACATAAAATAAGCTATAAACAAACTGGTATAATGATTCATGTATGTGATAAATTAAAACTAGTCAGAAGATATAAAGAGGTCAACTACATATTAATAAATGGAACAATTCATCAAAAAAGTACAATTTTAAATATTTATATAGTGAGCCATGGGCCTTCCAGTTTCATGCAACAAACCCTAAGGTACAAAGATCAAATAGGTCCTGACATAGTAATAATATAAGACTCTAATATGTTTATATAGGTCTTCCAAGCTAAAAATCATAAAAGAAAATTCAGAACTAAATTATGCTACAGATGAAGTAGACTTAAATATCTACAGAATATCTCACCCAACAGATAGGGCATGCACAGTCTTCTTAGTAATGCATGAAATCATCTCTAAAATTGATCATGTTATAGATCGCAAAGAAACTTTAACAAATACAAAAATTGTAGTAGCCTTTTGATCATCAGCCCACAGTGGAATAATCAACAGTAAATATCAACAGAAACAAAGGAAAACCTCATAAAGCACGCATTACTTATAACCTGAACAACACACATGAATAGTGAGTAATTGAAGAAATTGGAAGAAATAATTTACAATTACTACAATTAAAGGAAAATGAGAGTACAGCCCACTATAACCTGGAAGATGCATCATAGGCAAGAAGAGCAAAACTTATAGCTATAAGTGTTCATGTTAAAAAAAAAAAAACCAGAGCAATCTCAAATAACCTTAATATACTTTAAGATACTAGGAAAGCAGGAAGCCAAACCTGAATTCAGTAGTCATCAAGAAACTATAAGTATTTACCATAGCAAGCAAACAACATGCGAAGATAGGTGATCAAGAGAAAAAAACAATGTCTTGCACAGGTGGTGATTTTTCACCAGGAAAGACAGGTATAGTGTATGAGTAACCTAGTGTGATGACAGAAGTGGTCGTTGAAAGCCTCAGAGGAGATCCCCTGGGCTCTGTATCTTGCTGGCGTCTTGTCCAATACCCTAGCCAAGCCAACACCAACCCTGGAGTTGCTGAGTGGCCTGGCTCTCTAACAGAGCTGCCTTAGCTTCCAGCAGAGCCCAGCACTGCAGTCCCCCTGGCAGTCAAAGTTCCAGATTTTCAGACCATAGCCTCCTGTGACTCTTTCTTTCCTCCCACTTCCCAGCATCTGTCTGCACTTCCTTAAAGAAAGGTTATTGGCTCTCTCCAACCCCTGCCATCCCAACTCTCCTTCCTTCATCTCAGTGGCAGCTCAGACACAGTCAGGGAGACCCAGCTGCTCCACAGCTCAAAGAGCAAGAAGAAAGATAACCATCTGCCACACTGCAGAAACAAAACAACAAACTTTCGCAAAAAGACACAGCTACCTCACCCACAAGTGCTGAGAGAGTTCAGAAGGTGAAGGTGAAACAACCCTCGATCCTCCTCCCCACATAAGGAGCTAACATCATCAGTGTAGACAGACCACAAAATTGGTTCACTAGGTTCTGTATATGATAGTGGTAGTTTTCTTCTGGATGTCATAAGTTCATCAAATTATCTGGGTAAGCCAGCAAAGGTTACTTTCTGCACCAGAATCTATCACCACAACATCAATAGTCAAGAGGCCACCTGTCTAGACATGCTAAAGACAGCTGGAGTTCTGCTTCTGCCTAGTTCAAGGACTTTTCTTGCCTATTGGTTCCCTTGACAGAGTAGTACCTGCTGATCTGCTGGTTGGAACCATAGTGACTCAGTTATTTGGCCAACACAAAGAACATGGAAAGAATAGCCAGACAATGGACCAAGGGAATCACTTAGCAATTTACATGATGTATATGCAATATGAGTGGCAGAAGGCCTAGTCTCACTGTGCTGTACATCTTTATGGTCTTTACAATATGGTTCCTGCATGAATGTCATACTGAATCTTCCCTCTGCTCTTTCATCCTTTGGAGACCCGGAGCCTATTCTATAAGGTAAATGCTATCAGCCGAAGATGGGATATGCCTACTTGTAAGTCTTACTTCTTTGGGACATCAAAATGTATTTTATAATATATTAAGGCTACTGCTCTTAAAGTCTACCATGTATTATAGACCAATTTATCCTAATTCCTTGTCTGTATGAAGTGGTAAAAATAAAATACCCTCACTATCATTGAAAAAAAGAAACTATAAATATTATCATAGAAATTAATGAAATAGAGAATAATTGAATAACATAGGATCAAAGACTTGATTCTTTGAAAAATACCTTGCCAAATTGACAGAAAGAGAGGAAAGCTAAATTAATAAAATTAAAGATCAAAAAGTTATTACCACAGACTGATGAAATCCAAAAAGAAAAAATCATTAGGAAATACTTTAAAAACTTCTATTCCAAAATAGTAGAAGATATAAATAAATTTCTAAAATTATATAATCAAAAGAATAAATCCTAAATATTTAAACAATTTAAATACAAACTTTCACAAGTAAATAGAACAATAAGCAAGGATATTTAAATAGTAATTTAGGAGTCTCCCCACAAAGAAAAGCCCAGGACTAGATAAGTTCATTGCTAAGTTCTACCAGACTTTAAGCAAGAGCTAACACCAGTACTTCTCAATCCATTTCATAAAATAAAATCGGAAGGAACACTACCAAACTCATTCTATAAAGCCAGTATAATCCTGATACACAAAGCAGGTAAAGTCATAACAATAAAAGAAAGCTACAGATTAATCTCCCTGCTGAATAATACAGATGCAAAAACTATATATCTCAAAACATACTTGGAAGCTGAACCTGAGAACACATTAATAAATTCATAAATTATGAGCAAATTGGCTTCATGCCAGAGATGCAAGGGTTTAACAGACCTAAATCAATAAATGAAATGCAGCATATAGCTCGACTTAAGGATAGACATTCCCACAGTTATGGATAAGATAAATGTCTCTGCATATCCCATGATCATATTCACAGATGCAATAAAAGTACTCCACAAAGTTCAACATGCCTTCATGATAAAAGTCCTTAAGAATTTAGGAATTGATAGAATATACCTCAACATAATATAGGCTATCTGTAACAAAAATATAGCCAACATTATACTAAATAGGAAAAAACTGAAAGCATTTCGTCTAAAATCTGTAATGAAACAAAAGTGCCCAGTATTTTCATTCTTAAAAAAAAAAAATGTTGTTATTTATTTGAAAGCAGAGAAAGAGACAGATAAAGAATGGGAGTTCCAGGTCCTCCAGTTGCTGTAAATAAACTCCAGATGCATGTGCCCTTTTGTGCATCTGTTTTTATGTGGGTACTAGAGAACTGAACTCAGGTCATTAGGCTTTGCAGGAAAGTGCCTTAACCACTGAGCCATTACTTCAGCCCCTCCATTGTTATTCAATAACCTGATGCAACCTTGTGAAAATCAGTGGGGAGGTTTCTTAACAAGCTCAAAACCATATGACCCAACTACCACTCCTGGGCATATACCCAAAGCACTCTATGTCCTACTATAGGTCATGAAACTAGGAAGGCAATCATGGGAAAGGTGAAAAAGGGGTTTTGAGAAAGAGAGGGTGAAGAGAGTAGTAAAATGTATGTGACATGAAAGTGTAAAGTGGATGACTGAAGAGAGTACAAGGGATGAGGGAGAAGAATGGGAGAGGAAGATCAACAAAAAAACAATTCCACATACCATGTGTGATAGTGCACTTTAATCCCAGCACTTGGGAGGCAGAGGTAAGAGGATTGCTATGAGTTCAAGGCCAGTCTGAGACTACATAGTGAACTCCAGGTTAGCCTGGAGTAGAGTGAGACCCTATCTCAAAAAACAAAACCCACATCCATGTTTATTGTTGCTCTATTCACAATGCAAGGAAATGGAACTAGCCTATATGCCCCATTAACAGATTAATGGAAATGAAAATGTGATAACATGTACACCATGAAATTTTGTTCAGCACTGAAAAAAGATTAAATTTCCAGGAAAATGAATTGAACTTGAAACTATTATATTAAGTGACTGAGACTCAAATAAATATGACATGTTCCCTCTCATATGTGAATCCTAGCCATTAATTTTTATATGTTGGGTTATGATTATGAGTATAGGTCCTAAAACTGGAAAAGGGACCATTAAAGGGGAAAACTAAATTGTAAGGAAGAAGGGATAAGAGGGTAATACAACATAGGTGACATGAGAGTATAAACAGGACTTCTAGGGGTGGAAGGGTACAAACTTAAGAATGTAGTAAGAGGGCTGGGAGAAAAGGTGGTAGAGAAGAGTCAACAAAAATAAATTATGTATGAAAATGCCATAATTATATGCTAATTTCAAAACAACCAAAAAAGAGCATTAAATACTAAATTATAAAATCACCATTTTGTATGCTTTGATGTAAACATTAATTTTGGAGCAGTGGGTGATAAATGGATATAAAAATAGGTGCACTATACATTTACTAGAAGGGCTAAACTGAAAAGCATTGAACACAACAAACACTGTGAAGGTGTAAACCAACAAGAACTGTCATTGATTTTTTTGTGGGAATGCAAGAAGTCACAGCCACTTGGTATTTTGTTTATTTCTTTCTTTTGTTCTGTTTTGGGTTTTTTTGTTTGTTTGTTTTGGGTTTTTTTGTTTATTTTTTAAGGTAGGATCTCACTCTAGTCCAGTCTGACCTGGAATTCACTATGTAATCACGGTAGCTTGGAACTCATGGTGATCCTCTTTCCTCTGCCTCCCAAGTTCTAGGATTAATGACCACCATGCCCAGCCCAGCACATCCACTTTGGATGTCACATATAGTATTTTCATATGAGTCAACAATCATGCCCCTTGATATTTTTCCAAAGGAGCTAAGTCTATGTCTATTTTTTAAAACCTGCATATAATGTTTGTAGCAACTTTATGTATAATTGCCAAAATTTGGAAAGAGCCAAGATATCCTTAAGTAGGTAAACAGATAAATGTGGTACATCTAAATTATGGAATATTATTCATTTCTAAAATGAAATGAAATGTCAGGTCATAAAAATATATAAAGGATAAGAGTTAGCTGTGAGGTAACTAAGGAAAATTATACATGTATCTTGATAATTGTGTCACCTGGTAGTCAGAATGTCTCCTTTTTTATTTTTTAAACTTATTTATTTATTTTGAAAGAGAGACAAAGAGTTAGAGAAAGGAAAAGAGAGAATGGGAGCACCAGGGCCTCCATCCACTGCAATGAACTCCAGATGCATGCACCCCCTTGTCCATCTGGCTTACATGCTTTCTGGAGAGTCAAACCTGGATCCTTTGGCTTTGCAGGCAAACGCCTTATGGCTAACCCATCCCCCCAGCCAAGAATGTCTCCTTTTGATTAAATATCCTTGAAGCTACAGCTTGATCCTTCCTGCTACTTCAGAATGTATGGTGCCAGGATACTTTCCAACATGTACACTCATAAAGGTATGAGCTCTCCAAAGGTCCCAACTTCATTGTAATACAATTTGCATCCTAGTTTTGTCTCCTCCTCCACACCCTTTATGGGTTTTTCAAAAGAATCATGAAGGGGGGGAAATGCCATGAAAAGAAAATCCTGTCCATTGTGATTGAGAAAGGACAGTCACCTTACCATCATGAACATACCACCCACCTTATAAATATTCCTTCATATTTCTTCAAACCCCATAAAACAGAACCCAATGCTCTACTTTACTCACTTCAGATCAGCCTATTCCAATCTTTTTCTAGAGTGTGCACTGCTAAATCAACTTCTCTTTAGAGTATATGCATTTTTTTGCCTGAATTCTTCCCTTGCAGAACACAAAAAACAAGAAGAAAGCTTCAGGCAGTTACAGAAGAATCTTAAGTGCATATTACTAAATTAAAGAAGCCAATCTGAAAGATTTAGTACTGTATGAATGAAACATATGATGTTCTGGAAAAGACAAAACTATGGGAGATAGTAAGAATACCAGAGCTGGAGAGATGGTTCAGTGGTTAAAAGCACTTGCTTACATAGAGTGATGGTCCAGGTTTGATTCCCCAGAACCCATGTAAAGCCAGATGCACAAAGTGGCACATGCATCTGAAGTTCTTTACAGTGGCAGGAGACCCTAGCATGCTCTCTCTCTCTCTCTCTTTCTCTCTCTCTTTCTATGCCTCTTTCTGCCTGTTTCAAATAATTAAATAAAAATACTTTAAAAAATCAGTGGTTGACAGTGGTTTGGGAGACAGGATAAATAGGCAGACACATTTTCCAAGCAGTCAGACTACTCTGTATGACACAGTAATAGTGAAGACATGACATTATACATTTAACAAAACCACGGAACACATACAACATCAACAGTGGACTCTAATAAAGGACTCAAATGATAATGATGAACCTATGAAAGCACATTGGTTGTTACAAATGTACCATTCTGCTGCAAGGCATTAATGGTGGGAGAAGTGAGAACAACTACGGAGTATATGAGAATTCTCTCTTTTCAGCTCAATTTCTCTTTGACCTGAAAACTGCTCTTAAAACTAATCTAAGGAATGGCTATGTGGAGAGTAGAGAGATGGCTCAGTCAGAAAGCATTTACATACATACATAAGCTCCAAGCTCAGATCCCAGCATCCATGTATACTCTAGTAATGGGCCATGTGCCTGTAATCCCTGTTCTGGGGAAGTGAAAGTAGGAGGATCCCAGGGGCTTACTGGCTACCTAGTCTAGCCAAACCCGTGAACCTCAGGTACAGTAATAGAGCTTCTCTAAAAAAACAAGGTGGGAAATGAATAGGGGCTGAGGAGGTGGCTCTGTGGTTAAAGGTACTTCCTTTCAAAGCCTGCAACCATGTAAAGCCAGATCGAAAAAAACTAGTGCACACATCTGGCATTCATTTGCAGTGGCAAGAGACCCTGGGAAACACACACACACACACACACACATACACATACACACACATATTAATTAATAAAAATGATATTGATGATGATGATAATGATGATGTGGGAAGTGGTTGAGAAAGGCATCTGGTATCAGCATCTGACTTCCTAATGTGCATACACACACATGTGCCAACACACATACAAGCACACATGCACATTTGCACACCACATGTACATACACATGATAATAATACAGACTCATTATATGAAATACTTTAGGAAGCAAAGTAGATATCTGGTACCCAGGAGTCATCACACAAAATTTTAATAAATCGTAATTGGAAAACAGAATTCTGGTATAGCAAAACCTTGTGGCTACTACCTTCTTCTGGGGTCTGAATCACTACCACTAGGAGAGCTGGCTCAGGACAGTATGTAATATTACAATAAAAGGATCAACATTATGCACTACATTTTCTTGCCAAAAATATTTAATTTGAAAATAATCAAACCTCTATTCTAATTTGGAGTTTACAAAAATACACAGGGAATGGAAGCCCTGGTAAATAACACCAAAGGTAAAGAAAATGAAATGGATAATGTGAGACATTCTCTAATATGACATACAAGAATGCTACATGAGGGCTGGAGAGATGGCTTAGTAGTTAAGCACTTGCCTGTGAAGCTTAAGGCCCCTGGTTCAAGGCTCGACTCCCCAGGACCCACGTTAGCCAGATGCACAAGGAGGCGCACATATCTGGAGTTTGTTTGCAGTGGCTAGAAGCCCTGGCACACCCACTCTCCCCTCTCTCTCTCTCTCTCTCTCTCTCTCTCTCTCTGCCTCTCTCTCTCTGCCTCTTTCTCTCTCTGTCTGTTGCTCTCAAATAAATAAATAAAAATAAAAAGCAAGAATGTTACATGAATCTTTTAAATAAATTTTTATTTGCTGGGTCATAGTTGCTTTATGCAAAAAGATTTAAAGATACTTAACCAAAAGCAATGTATAACTCATACCTGGATATTCAGGACAAGAGAAGGGATTAAAATACGTATCACTTGCAAATAGTGGTAGTTAATTTTAGTAATCCTAATAATTTCTTTGGGATTGTGTGACATAACTTCCTTCTTAGGAGATGAGTGCTGACTATCCTCAGATCAATATCAAGACCTCTTTTCTGACTTTCAAGTGCTCTTCCAGAGAGAGAGAAAAAAAGCAAATGAGGAAAATGGGTGGTCTTATTAATTTCAAATGAGCATCTGCTCTTGAAATGTTTTGTTCCCTATCCTCAAGTTTCCTTGATGCAAAATTTGTTTCATAATAAAATTTGGAGGTGCCAGAGAGAATGCTCAGTGGAAAAAGTGCTTGAAATACAAGCATTGGGGTTTGACTTTGGTACCCAGATCCCAAATAAAACATGGGCATGGTTCCATGTACTCAAATTACATTGCCACAGAAGAAACATCTTCTCTACAGCTCTGTACTAGCTAAAAATACAGGATGTGCTCACAGGACATGTGCCATGCACTACAAAGCTGCAAACATGAGGGACACATGAGCCTCGGGACATGTGCAGTGCACTAAAACACTACAAACACGAGGGACACCTAAGCAAATGCTCATGGTTATAGCCCTTTCTCTGGCACCCAGACAAAGGCCAAAATCATGTGGGAGGACCCTTAGGCAAATTTACATAGCAAACAGATTCTAGCTGTTGATGTGAACTCTGTTTGCCTCGGCCTCTGAAAGGACACCTATGCCACCTGAGCTCAAGTATAATCAATCCTTTGGGCTTTTCGGTAGAAGAGTAGGTGACTATTGTTAGAACCAGTTTTCCTTGCATGGCTTAGTAGATTACCTAAACAGGGCCATTGGCTAATCCTCTTATCATCTGCAATATATTTTTTATTTTTTTCCTGGTCGTTTCAGTTTCTTATGTATTCTTTCATCACTTTTTAGATTTCATTGTACTTATGTTATCATTTAGTTTAATATTTTATTTTTATTTATTTACTTGAGATAGAGCAAAAGAAGTATATAGAGAGAATGGGTGTGCCAGGGCTTCTAGCCACTGCAAACGAACACCAGGCACAGTGTGTCACCATGTGCATCTGGTTGACGTAGGTACCTCCATATTTAGTCTTTGCATGCAAGTACCTTAAGTGCTAAGCCATCTATAACCCATGTTTCAGGTATTTTTTCTAATTCCATGTGATATCGACTTGCCTTTGGGTTTACCATATATGCCATATTGATAAGTTTATTCTTTTTTAAAAAAATTATTATTTATTGATTTTTTAATAAAAGTATTTCACTCTTATAACCCCCCTCCTCCACTCCAATTCTTCTGAAGTCCTTCTTCAGTAAGGTTATTGGTATTCACTGGGGGGACCAGGAGGCCTTAGTCTGTGCTGGGATGGGGAAAACAGTACCTCTGGCGATTCCCACCTACACTGAGACTTACAATCTTTCTACCCCTTTTAGGCAATGTTCCCTGAGCATTGGTTGGAAAGATAGGGATCAGATTTAGTGTTGCTTTCTCTATAGACTCTGGATCTCTTGTTTAGATTAGATTTGAGTGACCACAATGTCTGTGACCATTTCCCTAGAACTGGGTTTCAAGCTAGCCGTGAGAGCAGTATTTGTGTCACCATTGCCTTTGTCATGACCTCTGGGCCCAGGAAGATAAAGTCTGACCCAACTCATGGTAGTCAGTCACCGTACCTTCTTGATGTAGTGATGAGTCCTTGTTCTCTCCCATATTCATTCTCCTCCATGTCCCTCAAATGCACACCACCAGGGAACCTATTTTTATCAGGTGGAGGAGAACATGCAATGAAAGAATAAGGTAATGCCAAGAGGACTGAGCTAAACTGCTTGTCTGGCTTGTGTGTACCAGGGCACCTCCATCTACTGTCACCATCAAAGAGGTTGTGATGAAAGCATGAAAAACTAGTATTTGCAATGCATTTTACAAATGTCAAAATATTTCATTACATCTGTCATTTCATTACGTGCTGCATTCCTGAGAAATGGGCAGTCTACTCACCTCACAGGTATGTCATCTAAAGTTTAGGAAAACAAAGTGCATCCAAAATGCTCAATGAGTGGGCAGCAAGGCCAGCACTTGAGTCCATGTTTGCCAAAGTGCACTCTGCTTACTCCAACATCAAGACATGTGTTGTAACACTGATGCTCACTCTTCTCACAGCTCATCCGTATCTGGAGTCTCTGAGCAGGTGTCTGATAAATGGAGGAAAATTGTTACAATTCAAAGCCAGCTGATTGAAAGTTACTTCAGAAAGTTCCTGGTGTAGTTGTCAAAGAATAAAGGTCTATAATAATGGGGAATGAATGCCAATCCCACCTCTACTTACAAAATGGTCCAACCCTTAGTGAATTATGTCCCTGCATGAACCTCAGTGTTTCCCTACTAACCTATTTTGAGTCTTAAATAAAAATTAGGCATGAAAACCATGCAGTGTTATTTGATATTTGACTTATTTATCTTGATGTTTCATGCCTTTTTTCTGATTCTTTGATTGCCAGAAGAGTCCAAGTACCCATCTGATATGAATGACAATTTCTAGCTAGCACTACTTATATCAAAATTCACATACACTTTTTCCTTTCTTCCAAAGTTGAATGTCTTCAGTAGTCTGTCAATGCAGTTCACTGATAATTTAAACAATGATTGAAAATTTTCAAATCTCTTGTCCTCTAAGTAGTCCCTAAGCATATTAATGTGATGTTGAAATCTAATAATTTTCAAAGCAAGGTAACTTGAATTTCTTCCCAGACACATCATACCAGGTATCTGGGGAAGACAAATCTGGATGGAGAATGTAGGACAGTCCCAGTCCTCCCTTGTCCTCCCTATAGCAAATCATTTGGCCTACAACACCTTCTCCACATCTGGTATTGTTTTTAATAGATGATCAGATATGCTCTACTTTCATCACTGAAGTATGCTACTCATTCCTTGAGGACTATACTTGACCCAGAAAAGTCTATATAAGCTTGGAGAAGAGAGTGAATTTTCTGCAGCTCCATTTCTTTTCTAATTAGAAACCTGGAATCTGCATTAACTCAGAGAACATTAAGGTAAGTGGAAGTCCCTAAAATTCTCCAAGGATAATACCTCTTAAGATAGTTAATATTCTCAATAAATCCAAGTCAGTTAATGAAAGTGATCTGTTCTATCTTGAATGTAGCTTTCCAAAAAAAAGGTGAAAGATAACATTGTGTACCCAGTGATTTTCCTGATTGAGAAGCAGACTCCTTCTCACACAGCCCAGGAAACAAGCCTTTTGTTAAAGTGATATCTGTACCACGTGCCACGTAGCAGCTCTGTGCTGACTTTTCTTGTCTGAGAAGTAGGCTGTCTTCCTAAATTGCACAGATTAACTTTAAAAAAAAAACTGACTGTGGACAAAGGACATATTAGTTCTAAGAACCACCATTCTACTGGTAGAGACCTGGTGAAAATTCAAGAGACCCTGTCTTTGATTCTATTAGTGACTAGCTAGCTATTATTGCTATAATATGACACTGAGTTAAGCTACTTGATATGAGTTGTAATGTTTCATTTTCTCCTTCTGAAGTTCACATAAATATTGCATATGATGTGTTATGGGGGAAATGTTTCTCTTTTTATCTTCTGGTAGAATGGGGCTAATGGCATACTCTATGTGACCCAAAAAAAAAAAAAAAAAAAAACCTCAAAACTAATTCCTAACTGATTTAAATTGAAAATAATTCTTCTCACCAATCTCAACTGGGCATTTGGGGGGATGACAGTACTATATGACTTAGAATTTAAGAGCTTGGGCACTGAAGCCGCAATTTAGATTTCTATTACCACTATCATTACCTGTGGTCATGGGCTGGCTTGTGTAGCCTCTAGTGACTGTTTCTCAAGTGTAAGACAGGGAAGCCCTTACTAGAGTTAGATGAGTTCTATTATACACTTAGATTTTGCCTGGTATATGTAGTTCCATAATATTAGAAAAAATAATAAAAGCTGGTATTCCATCTTTACCTCAGCATTATCATCATTGTAATTATTTCCTCATTTCTCTGGTTTATTTAAATACAGATTTTCTAATCTCTAATTTATGCATAAGGTCATTAAAGTATAATAGAATATAATTATCAAACATGAAGAAAATATGGTCAAATACAAAATCTTCTATTAAAAACAAAGTGGTATCTATGGGTAAAAGGACATGTTTGTTCCAAGAACAGCCATTCTAACAGTAAAGAGTTGGGTAACATTTCAGAAGACTTCTGTCTTTGGTTCTAGATTCTATTGTCACTTATTTTGTGACATCAAACAGAACTACTACTGGATGTTTTTTGATTCCCTGCCCTCACTATCAAACAGCAATAACTAGTCTTGGCTTGTCTCTCTCAATGACATATTGTAAGAAATAAGTAAAATCTAGAAATGCTTTGTTTGTACTATAATATTGTTTATATATTCTTATTAAACAACTGCCTATTGAAAAGTACATGTCTGTTAAGTGCAAAGTCATGGGTAAAAATATTATTGGATACTTGTCAAATGCCTTGGCTTACATTTCACATAAGACTGAATGAGTCAAGACATAATGATTTAGTGTTCTTAACTCTAAAGCTATCCTAATAATGTAAGACCTACCTGTCAGTCAATTAAATTATCTGAAAGAAACATGCCCTATAAACTTAACATGAAATGCTTTCATGATCATTCTTTATATAATTTTAAAACTCAACAGTTTTGATAATTGCGGCTAAGACATATAATTTGAAGAATGAGCATCTCAGAGGTAAAATCCATTCACTAAATGTAGCTGCAGTGCATTATTGTAATGTAATGGATTTACCAGCTACTTTTCTTTTTACTAGGACATTGCTTTCTTCAGTCAGCCAACATGGATGCATTGGTGGACACAGTTATTTTTTTGGGAAAGTTTCTATATTACTTTTTAGAATCTTTAGTTTTCAAGATAATTCCCAAGAGAAGAAAGAATGTTGCTGGAGAGATTGTACTCATAACAGGAGCTGGAAGTGGACTTGGGAGGCAATTGGCCATGAAGTTTGCCAGCCATAAGGCCACTGTAGTTCTATGGGACATTAATCAAGAAAGCAATATGGAAACATGTAGACTGGCCAAAGAAAAGGGTGATGTAAAAGTCTTTGCCTATAAGTGTGACTGCAGCAATAGGCAAGAGGTCTACAGAGTCGCTGATCAGGTAAGCTTATGTTGGCATTCTTTGTTTCAATGCCAAGGAAAATTGCTTTCACAATTACAGGAGGAAGAGACTTATCATAACCTTCACCAAGATTTCTTTGTCTCCAGATTAATTCTATGTATCAGAAGTATGATTTAGTGGCCTCCAAAAATCAGTTTAGCAGAAAGCAATGTCAGTGGGAACTTGGTCAGTCTTCAGAACCCAGTTGCCGGCCTACCTTGTTTAGTGATTCATTCACGCTCTGAAGTTGCTAGAAGCCATGCTTTACCCTTGCTGTGCTGCTCATTGGCTGTATACCTTTTACCAAATTACTTACGTTTCTTCACCCTTGTTTCATCATCTGTAAAATGAATGGCCAATAATCTGCAAGTCATAAAGCTTTAGCTGTATATGCTTTCTGATTATAATGTCTCTAAACTTTTTTGTTGTTTATTCTTATTTATTTGAGTGTGACAGAGAGAGAAGGAGGCAGAGAAAGAGAGGAGAGAATGGTCAAGCCAGGGCCTCCAGCCACTGCAAACGAACTCCAGATGTGTGAGCCCCCTTGTGCATCTGGCTAATGTGGGTCCTGTGGAATTGAGCCTCAAACAGGGGTCCTTAGGCTTCACAGGCAAGCGCTTAACCACTAAGCCATCTCTCCAGCCCTATAATGTCTCTAAAATTCTATCCTCTCTGATGTCAATGCCATTACCATCATATTCTGAGAACACGGCATGTACAGCAAAGGGCAGAAGCACTCAGCATATTTTGACAACAAAATTCTTCTTGGACTTAACCTATGATTCTGTTGTAACTTCCTTGTGAATGTTGATAAATAGTCATAATAGTAGCTAGGGTTGCTTTTGTAGTTCTGTATTCTAACAAGAACACTTTAAAGGATATGTTAACTATGGGGTATGTGATGTAGCCTGACAGAGGTGAAGAGAGAGTCAGCACCAAATCCCACCGTACTTGCCGTCCCCCGGGGAGACACTGTGTACCAAGTAGGGGCACTAAGGGGAGTTTCAGGAGGGTCACAAATCAGAAACAGAAGGAAGTGCTTTTATTGTGGCTTTCACATGAAAGAACAGGTAAACTGGCTTATTATTGGGTAGTTTGAAGAATGTCAGAGTTGTCCATGGCATAGAGGCTACTCCTGATTTTATGATAGTTGACTCTGGCATGATTGCGGTAGGCATACAGTAGCCTTGAGAGGGAGAACCCAGTAACTCTCACATGGCTATGGGATGTGGTTGGGTATATCAGCTTAATGACTTGCTCAGAAAGGAAACATACAGCCTCTGGTCAGAAGCATGAAACTTTGTCAAAGACTTCAAACAAGCAACCCCTCCACTCTACTAGCTATATTGTATTTATTATTGTATGCAATGTGTACACATAGTACTTTACTTAATCACATTCCTCAGCCCTGTTACATGTATACCATTATCACCCCTGTTAAAAATGACAAAACTGATGAACAGTGAATATGCAACTTACACAAGATGGTAAAATTAGTGATTGGCAGGAACAAGACTGCCACTCAAGAACCTGGGAGCCACAGGGCACACACTGCTTCTAGAATCCCCTGGGCAATCTCCCTTTTGGTTTGCAGTAGAAAGTCTATTTATAGAGGACCAATTCTTCTCATTCAAATCTTAATTATTGAATCACTGTTCTGTGGACAATTTTCAAATCACCCTTCTCACTCTTCTTTACTCTCTTCTACTTCCTTCTTTCTTATTTTTGGGCCCCCATAGAACTTACTCTTTGCAACCCATCATTGGCTAAAGGGAATAAGTACTCCATAGGTGTGTCTTAGTGCACAAGAGTTGAATCAAACTAGTCTTTGTTTTGCAAAAGAGAAAGAAGCACAACAGGAAAAGTTCTAGGATGAATGTCTTTGGGTGAATTTAAAGATATAGTCTATTTGGCAGTACCCATCCTTGTATTACATTCTAGCCAGATCAGGATTCAAAAATGTCTTTTTTCCTGTCTGTTATCACATATAACTTTCACAGTGAAATCAGAACTCTCGTTTGTTTTTTTTTTTCTTTTTTCCAGTTTACTAATAATAAAGCAGAGGAAGAGTCTAAGGAATTTAGGTAGGTCATGGATTGTGTAAGTGAAAGAGCTGAGGTGATACCCTCTCCCTTTTCCAGACATCGGAGCTGATGTCACATTCCCCCAGGGCATCAGTGAACTGTGAGCATTACGAAGGCCCCCATTGTCTTCTCCCTCTGCAAAGCAGTATTACAGCCTACCCCTTCCTCTTTCCTTCCGAGTTAAAATTTTCTTGATATCTAGTAGAAATCCATCCTGAGAACTTAAATCAAAAATATTTAGAGCCAGGCATGGTGGCACACACCTTTAATCCCAGCACTCAAGAGGCAGGGATAGGAGGATCACCATGAATTTGAGGCCACCCCGAGACTACATAGTGAATTCCAGGTCAACCTGGACTAGAGTGAAACCCTACCTCAAAAAAACAAAAAAAAAATATTTGGGGGTGCTAAAGAGAAGGCTTAACAGTTAAGGGACTTGCCTGCAAAGTCTAAGGACCCAGGTTTAATCACTCCACAGCCCACATAAGCTAGATGCACAAGGTGGTGCATGTGTCTGGAGTTTGCAGTGGCTGGAGGCCCTGTCATGCCCACTCTCTCTGCTTCTTCCTCTCTCTCTCTCTCTCTCTCTCTCTCTCTCTCTCTTTCTGTCTCTCTCTCTCCTTCCCTCCTTCTCTGTCTCTCTCAAATAAATAAATATTTTTAAAAAATATTTTTTCTGCTGGAATGTTTAAAACTTTTAAATATTTTTTCTACTATCCTATAAGTAAAAGGTTTCTATGTCCAGTAGTTTATGTGCATTTTGGCTTAATTTTAATTAATTATTAACTCCTAAGAAACCCAAATACTAATAGTAAACATTACCTACAATAGGTTCAATAAACAATCCTTACTTTGAAATCTGTAGGAGGTTCAAATAGCAATGACATGATTCCAGGGCATAGTAATTAGCTTTCCACAGTTAGATTATCATCTCCATCATCAATAGTAATATACAATATACACAATCAGACCTGGTGATGCACAACTGTAATCTTGGTGTTCAGGATGCTGAGGCATGAGGATTGTGAGTTAGAAGACAGCCTGAGCTATTTAGTGAGATACTGTTTCAATAAATAAATAAAATAGATTGGTAAAATAAATAAAATAAAATAAAAATTATTTCTGTTAAAATACCTAACTTCATAATTTACTCCCAAATTCACATGTCTAGATATGCTAGACTAGTTAACATTCATTTTTGTATGACATATGTACTCACAAAATGTCTGTCACAGCATTAGTTTGGGCTGTGAAGAACTTTGGGTATAAGCAGATTATGTAAATAAATCCAAACTGGATGAATTAATACTCCTCTCAAAATCAGCAAGTCTTTTGGAAAGTCTTAATTTCTCAGAACCTGATTCCTCATCCATATACTGAGATATCAATGCCTTCATACCTGCCTCTCAAAATACAGTGAAATTAAATCCTGTGCTCTAGGTCAGATCCCTCCCAGCCCTGGTGTCCCTGAGAACTAGGGCCTTCCACTTCTTCCTCCCATTCTTGCCATTAATGCCAAAAGTGCCCATTCTCCTTGGTATAGGATGAGGCCTTATGTATTTATGTATACTAATTCTCCCACAAAATGAATGAGATATCTTTCTTTGCATTCAAGCCTCTCATGGACATTTTCCATGGTCTTATTCTCCTCCAAAGCAGGAGGGTCTAATCTCAACACCAGCCTAGCTATTTTAAAGCTCTTCCATTAATATTTCATCCTCCTCATCTACATCAGTAAAATTCACTCAATTGTTCCAAATTCTGTCTTCTAGAAGGCTCAGCATATAATACATAGAACAGGAATTAGAAAAGTCAGGGCAGACAACGCTTCTTGTCTGAAAATAAAGAAAATGATTATCATCATATCTGGCAAAGATTCTGTTCAGAACAAAAAAGTGAAATCAGCATGGTGTAAACTTGCTTCCTGCTATGCCTGCTTTTGCTTTGATCAGCTATGTCAGCATTACCTGCACCACTGTGAGACTAAATGGTAAGAGAGAAAAAAATTGTTTGTTGTTTCTGCAGCATACATTTCTCCAGATAAGATTTGTAATGTTCAGTGGATTTTACAAATGGACGAGGTGGGCTATGTAGAAGGGAAGGGAAAAGAATACATGGGACACAGTAGTAGGAACACAGCTGTAGAACTTGGAAAATATCACAGTCACAGAACCTTTAGACTTGAGGCAGTCTTTGAACAGAGGTCTCTGCATAGTGGATCAAATGCATCCATATTTGGAATGTCTTCATTCCAAGCACTGGCCTAACCATAGCGGTTCACAAGCACTGTAAACTGCCTGGACATAAACGAATCAGGGAAATGTCACCTGCAGTAGTGTCGCACTTACATTCATATTGCTGACCAAAAGCTTCTGGTGGGATTAAAGGCTTCGTTTTGAGGGGAAATTTAATCATAACAAGGAAAGATGGTACAACAGAGTCTGGATATCACATCTTGTCACAGCAGCTGGCAGAGAGCAGCAACAGAGTGTACTGATTTCTGGCAAGGGGGAAGCCAGGCTATAACACCCAAAGCCATTCTCTAACAACACATCTCCAAAACTGCTGCCAGCAAGAGTCCAAGAATTCCATGCACATCAGGCTATGGGGGAAATTCCTCATTCAGACTATTACAAGTAGCCATGAGACATCCACCATGACCAGAGTAAACATAATGGCCACTGGAAAGAACATGCTCAGAGGTATGTAAGGAGAGACAGTGCCCTCAGATTTTCCTGCCCCAGCAGGAAAGGACTCTGCTATAGTAGAACTGAGAGCAAAGAAAATGTGCAATGATAGGTCTGTCGGCAAGGGCCTATAACTCCAGATACTCTGGAACCTGGGGCACAGGGATCACAAGTTCAAGACCAGCCTGAGTTAGACAGCAAGATTAAGTCTAGTTTGGGCAACTTAGTGAGACCTGTCTCAAAATAAAAAGAGGGCTAATGATATAGCACAGTGGTAGAGGAGTTTCCTAGAATGCATGAAATCCTAGATTCAGTCTCCAGCACTACCAAAAAAACTAGAGAGGGAAAGTACCATACTATACAGCAGGCCATTTCCACATGAAAAACATATTCTTTAAAGAAAACTGCTAAATAGAAGTGTTTTTCCATGAGTATGTAAGCCTTATGTATATGTGTGTTCATATATATATGGACACACATATGTTCAGGTATGTGTATTTGTGTAAGCCAGAGGTCAATGTCAGTTGCACTGTACATTATTTTTTAGTCAGAGTTGCTTGGTAACCTTAGAGCTCACTGATTGGGGTAGGCTAGTTAGGTGCCAAGCCATAGGGATCTTTTGTCTCTGCTTCTCCAACGCTGGTATTATAAGCACACACTACCACATTTGGCTTTTACATGAGTGGTGGGAATCCAAACTCAGGTCCTCCTACTTGAGCGGCAAGGACTTTCCATCATCACTCAACAGGAAACATCTGTTGAAAAGATCAGCAAGGGCTTGAACCTAGGGCTGGCTAACTTGTCTGACTGAATCAGTGGGCTCTAGGTTTGGCAGGAGATCCTATTTCAAAAGAGAACAACTGATAAGATATCCAACTTTGATCTCTTGCTTCCACATGCACATGCACCTACACCCCCCCACACAGACAAGGATATATACACACACATAGCACACAACATATACATACATATGTCATCGAGTCACTTTAAAATTACTGAATTTCTTTGTGAAACACAAATGTAAAATATCTAATTTAAAAAAATTATAATTGTGCATTATGTAAGAATGGATGTGTATTCTGAGGAGAATATTGTTAAGCAACTTTCTTGTGCAAACAACATAATGTGTGCTTATACAAACAGAATGACTACACTAACACTAGACAATCTTATCTTGGGGACACTATTACACATGTTATTTTCCAGTGACTGAAATGCCTGTCCATACATGGATGCAGCTGAATAAAATAAGAAAAAAAATAGTGACTTGGAAAAGTAAACGTCACAAGCAAAGCTTCACTTACTTTTGTTTCCCTCACTTCTGACCAGGTTAGAGAAGAAGTTGGTGATGTCACCATCCTCATTAACAATGCTGGTATTGTCACAGGAAAGCCCTTCCTTGATATTCCAGATCATGTGGCAGAAAGATCATTTTATGTCAATGCTATCGCTCATTTCTGGGTAAGTCTCTCTTTTTCATTTTATTTCATTGGTGAGTATGAAAATCCCACGCATCTCTAGAAGTAATTCTTTAACCATTTATCTGTAAACATATCATTTGGGAACTTTCTACTGATCACTGGGTGGGAGGGTGCCTCATCTTCCCCAGGTTCCACCTTACCACACATCATTTAATTTTTCCTGGTCTTGCCCTATTCCAAATTCTCAGGGAAATTCCCTTTCTTCACCTTCTTCAGTGTTGCTTCAAAACTTACTATACTATTCAGATATCTTCCTACCCTAATACTAGTAGAAATACAACAGCAATTATACAAGAATGACTTAGTATTGTCATGAGTAATATGGGAGCTTATATAGATAGGGGCCTGATTTTTAGTGTGGTGATGGTTTATGTAAGTAAGACTGGGCATGGAAACAAAAGAAATGGAGGCAGAAAAAAAGCACCTAACGTTTATTGATCACTTCCTCTGTCAGGAAGAATTATAAGTTCCTTAACTGTGCATGGAGTTCTGGTATCATTTTCATTCTTTTTACAAACAAGGAAACTGAAGTCCAAGTGTTCACATTATTTCCCCAATGTCATGAAACTGCTAAACTGTCCATACTTACAAAACAAATAAGTGAAATAAGAAGAGTTCTTTAAGAAAAGAAATTAGTGGACTGGAGAGATGGCTTAGCAGTTAAGGTGCTTATCTACAAAGCCAATGGACCCAGGTTCAATGCCATAGGACCTACATAAACCAGATGCGTAAGGTGGCACATGCATTTAGAGTTAATTTCAGTGGCTGGAGGCCCTGGTGAGACCATTATCTCTTTATCCCTTCCCCCCTCCTCACTGTCTCCTTCTGCCTACAAATAAATAAATAAATAATATATTTTATTTAAATAAGTTAGTGTCCTGCCTGGGGTCTGGAGTGGCTAGATATCACTATCCAGCAGAAATGGTTTTGATAAAGCAGATGTTGTCCAACTGTTTCCCTATATGATAGCCACTACTTATCTGTAACAACTGAAAAACATGAAGTGATTTGTGGAACTGAGGGACTAACCTTTGAGATTTATGTCATTTATTTTACTTAAATGTACACTTAGGTGGCCACAGATGCCTAGAGGCTTCTGTCTTGGACAGTAGAACTCTGGAAAGTGAATAAGAGATGAAAAAACTAGAATAACTAGAGTTATTTTTTTGGGAAGGCTTACACTTGTTGGTGATTAAAAAACTAGTTACCAGCAACCAATGAGGCACGGAAGAGGTACATGTGTCTGAGACCAGGGCTTTGGGAGACATGGTGACAGGTAGGGGAGGCAAAGCCTCTGTCCTCTGTGTCTGGGGGTTGAGTGGGCTTTGGAATGCATCTGCTTTAACTGTCTCCAAATTCCACCCTATTTAAACTCAATACTTTTTTTTTTGCTTGTTAATTTTACTTATTATTATTTTTATTAATTATGGACATAATCAGTATATAAATAGTACATGTTGGTACCATCCTCTCCCTCATCCCTGGCCCCCTCCAAAGGGACCCTCTTTGTTGGAGATGGCGGTCATTCCCATGGAGATTATGGGTTGTGCATTGTGGGGGCAACCATCAGTTACCAGGAAGAGGCAATGTATCTGTGTATAATCTCCCAACTTGTGGCTCTAACAATCTTTCTGCACCCCTTCTGTGAAATTCCCTGAGCCATGTTGGGTTTGTGTTAAGTCTGCTTCAGTGATGAGGTCTTGGGTTCCTCTGGATCTCTGCTTTGGTAAGTGTTCAGTGTCCTTAGTGTCTGTCTCCTTTGCCCTTGTGCTGAGAGTGCTGCTTTCTCAGTGAACCTGATTTAAACTCAATACTTTTAAACTCCTTATAATCCTCAGCATATTGCATAAGTCTTCTTTTTGGTCACCAAGAACTAGTGAGAAACCTTACTGCAGCTCAGTGAATCTATTTGAACCAATACAAACTGAGCAACTAACACAGTGCTTGACTGTCCATAAACATTTCTGAAAATTGTTACTGACCTTGCCTGTATAACATCACCCCAAACTTTTCTCCTTGGTAAAGATAGATGCCTTCTTGGTAGAAGGAGCAAGAATACATGCATTCCTCATCATATCCCTTATTTTGCTTTAATAGCAATACCCTGGAAATCATGTCCAAATGTATGTCCCTCTCTACCTGCAGCCAGTGGCTCAAGCCATCCTCATCCCTTCTGACATCTTCCACCCTACTGCCTTATAACCCACCTATATATGCAAACAAAGTGGTACATTCAATGCATTAACCAAATCATTTCACTAACCTGCTCAAAAGTATTCAGATGCTTCTGAGCTCACTGAGAACACCACACAGTAACCCTAAAAAACCTGTAAACCCCAGTACAGTATATGATTCTCCCTTCTGTCTCCCTCCTCTCTACTTTCCTCTCACTTGTGGTACTCCAGAGTCCTGACTCAGTCCCACCAAAGTGCATTAGACCCATGCCTAAGGATCTTTGAAGGACCTGTTCTGTCTGAACTAGGGTTGAAGATATCAGAAAGGATGAGCACGGTTTGAGCCATTGGCAGCAGTAACACTGCATAGCCTGTAAACCCCAGTACAATATTAGTCAGGATTTTGGTATATCAAAACTGAGAAGAAAGAAGAGGGAGGCAGATAAGGGGGAATCACCGTATTGTACTGAGGCTTACAGGTTATGTGGGGTTACTGTGTGAAATCGACCTCCCTCAATATCCACAAAAATCTTTATTGCCTATAAACACTTATGGGAGAGAATCTCTCAGCCACAAAACTGGTATCAATCCAGTAGCATATAGACATCAGTGCCACATATGAACCATAGCTATTGCTCCTTAATAGTGAGCTTGTCACATGATACTAACTAAAAGTTATTGCTAGATATGGCATATCTATCCTCTAAGAGTGTTATCAAGATCTTCAATTATATCTCGAAAAAAAGAAGGCTGGTTCTTGCTGAGCATATAGATGCATCATCATGAAAGATGTCAGTGACAGTCACTAGTAAAATCTGCCTATTTTCTCTATGTAGGTATGTGGATAAGGGCAATGAGTATTTTTCAAGCTATCTATAAAATTTATTATAGATTATATGATGATTAGACTAAGTCAAACTATGTTCCAGGTATTCCCCTAAGCTTACTGCACTATGACAACATTCACTTAAATTTGAACTACTTAAAAAAAATCATCAGGCTGGAGAAATAGCTTATCAGTTAAGGCAGTTGCCAGCAAAGCCAAAGGACCCAGGTTTGATTCCCCAGTACCCACATAAGGCCAGATGCATGAGGTAGCACATGTGTCTAGAGTTTGTTTGCTGTGGTGAGAGGCCCTGGTGTGTCCATTCTCTATCTGCTTCTCTCTCTCTCTCTCTCTCCCTCTCTCTCTCTGTCTCTCTCTCTCTCTCTCTCTCTCTCTCTCTCTCCCCCTCTTCTCTCAAATTAATTCATTAATTAATCATCCATACTTTCTTCTGATGATTCAATTTATAACCCAAACTAAGAATGTCACCTTTAAGAGTTTTGAGATTGAGGTTCTCAGATCTCTAATGGATATAACCAAGTCATCTGCAAATAGGGCTAACTTAACTTCTTCATTTCCAATTTGTATCCTTTTTATTTCTTTCTCCTGTCTTATTGCTTGAGCTAGGACTTCCAGTTCTATGCTGAAGAGCAGAGGTGAGAGTGGACACCCTGTCTTGTTCCTGATCTCAATGGGAATTCCTCCAGTCTCTCCCCATTAAGTATTATTTGGGCTTTCGGAGCTTTATATATAGCCTTGATTATGTTGAGATATAGACTATCCATGCCTAATCTCTCCAATGCTTTGATCATTAAATGATGCTATAAGAACATAAAGCACATTGAATGTCCCTCACAGACTCATAATCTAGCCCTTCTCAGTTTGTCCTTCATAATTAAAACTGTTTGAAAAAGTAAATTGCATCTGTACTGAACATGTACATCTTTCTTATCATTATTCGCTAAACAGCTCAAAATACTTGAATAGTATTTACATTGAATTAGTAACCTAAACATGATGAAAAATATGCAGGAAGATATACACAGATTATATAAAAATGCAATATCACATTGTATGAGGGACTTCAACATCTTTGGAGTTTGGTATCCCTCTACAACTGAAAATGACTCTACAATAAATTCTGTTCTAGTCAATCTCTGAAAGAGTATACTCTGATTGTGGGCCAGTCATATGCTTATGGGCTAATTCTGTGTACCATACCTATGTAACAACATCATCTTTAGCTTAAACACATACTTACTCTTTTGTATATGATGTCTGTGGTATGCATGTGCATGCTCATATGTCTGTGAACAAAAATGTGGGAGGGTGTGTCCACATGCCCATTTGCATGCATAGTGGATATTAGGTAACCTTCCTCAATCACCTTTTTATTTACTGAGGCATGGTCTCTCACTTGAGTCCCGTGCTCATCAATTCAGCTAGTTTAGCTAGCCAGCTTGCCGATGTGACTCTATCTCTGCCTCCTAAGCCCTGATGTTACAGATAGCTGCCAGTTCCACCCAGCATGTAGATGAGTGCTGGGGATCCAAACTCTGGTCTTCACACATACACAGCAAATGCTGTATTCACTCTACTTGGTGACATGATACTTTCCATGAATTTTAATGACTTTAAAAATGATACAAATAAGGTGTCTCAGAGACTTACCCAACTTAATATAACCCGCAAATCTTCCAGTCATTAAAGTTGACACTAAAAAAAAAAAAAAAAAAAAAAACAATATAATATAATCCCTGGTGATAATAAATAGTTGTCAAAGAGATGAAATTTCAGATGTGTAAAAGATAGCATATATAAACAAGTCCAACTTGATGTACTATCTGAAGTCCTTTTTAACTTTTTTTCTTTTTGTATTTAATTTAATTTTTGACAACTTCTACACTTACAAACAATAAACCAAAATATTTCCCTCTGCTCCACCATTTCCCCTTCAGAGCTCCATTCTCCATCATATCCCCTTCCTTTCTCCATTAGTCTCTCTTTATTGTGATACATCATCTTTTTCTCCTATTATGAGGGTCTTGTGAAGGTATTGCTAAGCACTGTGAGGTCATGGATATTGAGACCAATTTCTGTGTGTACAGTTGCATTGTAAGGAGTGGTATCCTTCCTTGGGCTCTTACATTTTTTCCACCACCTCTTCCACAATGGACCCTGAGCCTTGGAGGATGTGCTAGAGATGTTTCAGTGCTGAGCACTCCTCTTACTTCTCAGCAGTGAATTGCCTTTTGGGTCATCCCAGTGATCATGCCATCTAAAAAGAGAAGCTTCTTTAAAGAAAAGTGAGAATAGCACTAATATATGAATATGAACATTAAGTGTAGTGCTTTCATGGCAGTTTGGTGAGAATAATATATGTATTTAGCCAAACAAGAGCAGGCTTTAAATCTACTTCAGTGATGAGCTCTCGGGAGCCTCTGGATTTCTACTTTGGTATGTGTTGAGTATCTCCACCCTGGCACTGATTGTCAGGCCCACCATGGAAGCAGCACTATTGCTCATCTCCTCAACTCCTGTGTGGTTTCACCTGGGCTTTGACTGAGATGCAAGGGATGATTAATTGCCTCCAGTCTTGCTACCTTCTGGAAAAAAAAAAAAAAAAGAACAGATTTCCCAATGGAGAGTGAAGTCAGCAGAGGTTAAATTGGGTAAGTGGTCGGGCATGGTGTGGTGGCACACGGCTTTAATCCTAGCACTCGGGAGGCAGAGGTAGGAGGATCACTGTGAGTTCAAGGCCATCCTGAGTCTACATAGCTAATTCCAGGTCAGCCTGGACCAGAGTGAGAAAAGCCAAAAAAAAAAAAAAAAGGGGGTATGTGTAATTAATTCAGGGAGAGGTTGATGGATGTAGTCTCTCGTTTAGTCAAAGACTAGTGGGAGCTGGACATTAGAGAGCCTAAACTTGTCTCCATAGGATTCTCACCTGGCTTCCAATTCCAGATATGGGTTCCTTTACTGAGAGGATCTCTTAGCCAATCAAAAAGCCATTGGATTCCCACTGAGGCTGTGTGCCACCATTGCACTGGTGTGTACTTCTTGTCAGGCTGGTAGAAGCACTCATATTTAATCCCCCTTTTCCTCTGCAACACTCCCTGGCAGATGTGATAGAGATGACTCATCTCATGCTAGGCAGCTTTAAGGATTTCTGTTTTTCACCACTATTTGTAAATCCCATGCTTTCCAACCACAGTGAGAGCAGCATTGATCAAAGGTGATAAACATGTAAAATTAGAAAACTTTTGGAAGACCATAACCTCTCCATTTAGCCAATAAAGTGTAAACCTCCCTCTATAGTCTATAACTTTCCAGGCCATAGCCTTCTGACCTATTTCACAGTACAAGGCATGAATTTCTTCCTGCTGTGCAGGCTCCAGATCCAGTTAGAGAGCAGTTGAGTCTATGGCCATACCACCCTGAACGTGCCCGATCTTGTCTGATCTCAGAAGCTAAGTAGGGTTGGGCCTGGTTAGTACTTGGGCGGGAGAGCAGTTGATTGCCGCCATGACTTATGTGCCATTATTCCCCTAGTGGGCACATCTTGTCCATCAACCCTTTTCATCAATTATGAAAATATATATGAAGTCATTAATTATGGTAACATATTTAAATTAACATGTTTGTAGTCTTCATAATCAAAAATCTCTGATCCATAAATTAATGCTTAAAAATTTAAGAAGTTCATTCATTAGGCTTTATTCTTACAATGTCCTTTAAAATAATTTCTACCAATACATTATAGCTACAATCCTAGGCACTTGCACAATAGCCCCTCTTACTTACAATTTTGTTTTCCAAATACAGTTTTGACAATACAGCATGATGAAATCTTACACCACATCACACCACTCCACTCTGTGGTGAGTCATTGTTTGCCCCAGTGTCTGTCTCTGTGTGTGTGTGTGTGTGTGTGTGTGTGTGTGTGTGTGTACACCAGTCACACATTATACTCATTAGTCACTTAGTAGCCATGGTTTTTTTTTATTTTTATTTATTTATTTATTTGAGAGAGACAGACACAGAAAGAAAGACAGATAGAGGGAGAGAGAGAATGGGCACACCAGGGCTTCCAGCCTCTGCAAACGAACTCCAGACGCGTGCGCCCCCTTGTGCATCTGGCTAACATGGGACCTGGGGAACTGAGCCTCGAACCGGGGTCCTTAGGCTTCACAGGCAAGCACTTAACCGCTAAGCCATCTCTCCAGCCCTAGCCATGGTTTTTAAATCAGTTGTTGCAGTAGCTATCACTCTGCTTATTTCAAAGGAACTTCATTTAATTTAATAATGGCCCTGAAGTACAAGGTCACGGATTCTGGCAATTCACATATGCCAAAAAAAGATTTAAGGTGCTTTCTTTAGGTGAAAAAGCTTGAATTTCTTAACTTATTTTTTAAAAGGTGATATATTGGGGTTGCTAAGATCTATAGTACATTAAGACATTTTGAGAAAAAAGAGGTCACATTTTATTACAGTGTAGTATTGTAATGGTTCCAGTTTATTATTAATTATTGTTAAACTACTATTGTGCTCAGTTTATAAACTGAATTTTATCATAGGCATGCATCTATTCATAGGAAAATACATAGTATACATAGGGCTACTCTCCAAGATCTGAAATCCATTGAGGTTACTAGAATGTAATCCATTGGTAAGAGGGGGATTTCTATAAATACCTAGACATTTTATCTCTACATGGGACAATTTTCCTCAATTGAAAGCGTAGGGAAAATAGTAGCAAATTCAGCCCCATCTCAAAGGCAAAACACATAAATATATGCATAAAATATATTTTAGAGAAAAGCAAGTAAAACTAAACCCCTGAAAGTGGTTAGACCCTCATTTTTCGAGTGTTTAGCTACGTACCAGATTGCTGTAGGCCCATACCTACTCTCACATCTGAAAAAATTCTCTACCACAAAGTATGGAATTCCTTATCAAAACGGGAGCTAACCCACGCCTTGCATTTCTCAGCTTCCCTTGTTTGAAAATGTGGTGCCACAGTGGAACCACCATACCATAGGATTTCAGACCCCATATCTCACCAGGTCTGGGGCTGACCCAGAACCTTCAAGCTTTTTAGCTGAAAAACAAAACAGTCTGGATAATTCCCAGCATAATTTTGACTGGTAAAACCAAATTTTTCAGTTCTTAATTTTTTAAAAAACTAAAATGTCATAACCACAAGGAACAGATGTATAAATTGTCACTGCACACAAGCATGGCATGTCAAAAGATCCCCCAACTGTCACTACCTAAGCAGAAACCCAGCCATTAGTTCAGCAGCCACAGAGCAAGGTTAGTAAGACAAAATGGTTTTGAAAGGCAAAGTGCTGTTTTTGATCCAGTGCCCTTTTCTCTGTAGGTTGAACACATTGGGCAACCTCTCAAATGTCTCCAGTGTAAAATGTTGACACTGTCAAATTATAACTCATAGAATTAGATGATTAGCATTGCTAAAATTAAACTGAATTCAGTTATGGGAATAAATAGAATTACGTAGCATGAAAAATGATGACATGAGAAACTAGAAATTTTATAGTTGTGGGAAAAGTAACACTGAACTAAGATCACTAATCTCTTACCAGACACTGAACCGTAGGCAAGCTTACGAGAAAATGCTCTACCAGGTGCAAGTGTCATAATCTTATTTCCAAGATTTCCATCATTGCTTACGAGCAAAAGAGCTTAGTAATCGGGAAAAGAGGATGGAAATGTGCCCCAGAGAATATGTACAGTTCAGGGATAAGGAAATTAATAGATTTTTGCAACATGGAGAATTATGATATTAAGTTAATATCTTATTTAAGGATGAATGTGTGAACCTAGTCAATGTAGGTAAGAACATATCTAAGTCACAGCACACAATTCCAAAGCACTTACTTACCAGGTATGCATTGGTTATATTGAAATTCACTTCTCCTTAAGTAAAGTCTCCATTCATTCAACATGCTAGGGTGAGGGAAAATCATGGTGATGGTGAAGTTCTAAAGTAATGTTGACTAAATGTTTTTATTTTTTTATTTTGCTTTTTTTTTTTTTTGAGTTATGGTTTCACTGTAGCAGGCTGACCTTGAACTCACTGTATAGGCCCTGGCTAGCCTTGAACTCACAGTGATCCTCCTACCTCTTCCTCCCAAATGCTAGAATTAAAGGCATGTACCGCCATTTCCAGCAGGAGTGACTAAATCTTAATGTGAATTATTAGAAACAATATGAATCATTTAGCATATTTTTTAAAACTAAGTACTAAGCTGGGCATGGTGGCACATACCTTTAATTCCAGCACTCAGGAAGCAGAGCTAGGAGGATTACCATAAGTTCGAGGCCACCCTGAGACTATATAGTGAATTCTAGGTCATCCTGGCCCAGAGTGAGACCCTACCTCAAAGAAACAAAGCAGAAAAAAAAAAAAACTAAGTACTAAAATATTTAGATAACCAACAAATATAAAAAAAAAAAAACTCATTTTATTCAATTAGTAGAGTTTACTTCAAATGAAAAGGAAATCATCTATTATCTCTTATACTGCTCTTTGAGAACAGTGGTTGCATAAGTCTACTTTTGTACTGCCATAGAATTTAACACATGATGAGTACTAAATAATTATTTGCTAAGTGAATTAATAAATTCATCAACTGCTTACAAAAAATTAAAGTAATAAATAAATCAATGAATGACATATGATATTCATATCTTCTAGACTTGCAAGGCTTTCCTTCCTGCCATGATTAAAGATAACCATGGTCATTTGGTGTGTATTTCAAGTATAGCAGGACTAGTAGGTATCAATGGACTATCAGGTGAGTATTTCATCTTACCATTTATCTTTGTGTTGCTCTGAAATTAAGACTCTGAAGTCACAGAAAAGCTCTTCATACACCAATCTTGGAACATCTAGCTAGTTTTCTTGGTTTTACATAAATTTAAATGGTTCACATCATTGTCAAGCATATAGTTCAGGCAATGAAGGATTTAACTGTTTGCTCACATAAATGATTTTTTTATTATTAAGAACATATTTTATATGGATACATGATGTGTTGGTACCATCTCTTCCATCCTCCCTGCCCCCATTCTGCAAGGGACCCTCCTCAGTGGGGTTGCTAGAATTCACCATGGGTTGTGGGTTATGCGTTGTGAAAGCAGCAGTTAGTTATTGGGGGGAGGCAGTGCCTCCAGGCATAACCTCCCAACCTGTGACTCTTACAATCTTTCAGCCCCCTCTTTTGCAAAATTCCTTTAGACTTGTTCGGTGTGTTTTACATCTACTTCAGTGATGAATTCTCTCTCAGGAGCCTCTGGATTTCTATTTTGGTATATGTTGAATATCTTCAGTGTCTGTCTTCTCCCTGGCACTGATTGTCAGGCTCACCATGGAAGAAGCACTCTTGCTTGTCTCCCCACTTCGTCTGTGGTTTCACCTGTGCCTTGACTGAGATGCAAGGGGTGGATTATCTCCTCCAATATCACTACCTTCTGAAAAAGAAAAAACAGATTCTCTAGCATAGAGTGAAGTCAGCATAGGTTAAATTGGGTAAGTATAATTAATTTAGGGACAGTTAGATGGATGTAGCCCCTCTTTTAGCCAAAGACTAGTGGGAGCTCGATATTGGACAGCATAAACTTGTCTACATAAGAGTCTGACCTGGTTCCCAGTTCCAGATATGGGTTTATTTCCACTGAGCAGATCTCTTAGCCAACCAGAAAGCCATTGGTTACCCACCAAGACTGTGTGCCACTCTTGCACTGGTGTATACTTCTTGCCAGGCTGGTTGCTTCTGATTAGCTTAGATCCCTGCTTGCTCATATTGTTGGCCACTTTCCCCCTGTAGCTTATGTAGTGCTTTCCAGCACTAGATGGCTGTCTGTGGATGGTCTCTTCGGGAATCCAGGCAGGTCTCTTCAGGTTCTATGCTGGCAGCATATGGGATCTTCAGCGATAGGATCTTACTTTTAACCTCAGGTGGGTAATAAAGTGCTTTGACAGAAGCCTGCCTTGTTTTAGGGACCTCATAGGTCTCTCTGATCAACAGCTCAATGTGGGCATCCCCTATTTCTGGTATTGTGAGCTACAGGCCAGAGTCAAATGTTTTTAAGGTTAGACTTCATCTCACCCTCTCCAGGACCCTTCTTTTCAGGACTACTCTCTATATTCCTGTTGAAGGTTATATCTTTTACTCTACACAAATGATTTTAACAGTGGTGTTCTGTCCTCAAGGGCAAGCCAGAGAAAGGAAAAGTTTTATTTTTTAATAATTCTAATAATTCACTTTTCAAGCCTATTACTACTAGCTTCTCACTTTGTTTCAGATTATTCTGCAAGCAAATTTGCAGCCTTTGGATTTGCTGAGTCCCTCTTCCTTGAACTAAATTTGCTAAAGAAAACTAAAATTAAGACCACCATTGTTTGTCCCTTTTTCATCAAAACTGGAATGTTTGATGGTTGTACAACCAAGTAAGTGAAGTGATTATCATAATCTTTACTCTTATGATAACCTTTTATTGTATGTCAGTAATCATCTGATTACTTGCAAATTTTGAACTCTTACTAGTAAAACAAAAGAACTTCAATTCCTAGGGTAGTAAAACATATTTCAATGAACCTAAAATTAATGGATTTACCTAACAAAAATAATATAAAGCATATGCATGCTTAAAACATACCTTTTAGGTATGATAAGAATATTAAAATATAACAGAAGTTGTTAAGGAAAATGTATTAAAATAGCACTTTAGTTTTGAGAAAATAAACTTCTATATACAAAATATTAAAGTATATGTATCCCCAAAGATGAAATATTTTGTAAGACCAGCTTAACACATATATGAGAATTGTTACAAAGTGAAGTTTTGGTATAAAGGCTAAACTTGTGTACAATAATTTTAGCTAGAATATCAATGAAGCATGTGAACTTCTACAGAAAAGAACAATAGAAAATATTGAAAAAATATAAACATAACATGCGGACCAGTGTAGTTGTGTTATAATTGTGAGAAAATGAACTGACATGATGCAAATGACATGAATCAGCTGTGCTTGTAATAGACAGCCAACAAAGGCTGATGACACTATTTAGAGTCTAATTGTAAGAAAAGTGAAAGAGCAAAGCAAAGGAAAACATTGGACTTGATCTCAAGAGACAAAGCCTGCTTATTGAAGCACAGTGAGAGGCTGCAGCCTTCCCGTGGGATGGAGGCTAAAACACTGAGCTAGGCTGGGGTTTAAGCTTATAAGGAGGATCCTAAGAAAAACAGACTGGACCAGGTACAGGCCCAAGGGAAGTACATTAGGAACTCTAGTTATTTGTGTTCTTACTCAGAATAACCTTTAAGCTTTTTCAGCAAAATTGTCTAGTGAAAACACCCAGATGATTTCTGTTCCTTCAAGGCTTTCTGAGTTAAGGAAAGTTTATCAATCAGGGGAGTTGTCAGGCTCATCTGAGACTGAATGCCTCTGACATTTCTTCAAGGCCTTCTAGTCCAAGGGACAGTCATTAACCCTTTAGTTCCCTCTGGTTTTCAGGAAGAGTCACTAACCCTTCACTAATGAAGCTATAAAGCAAAGATAAAGTTCTAAAACAGGTGATAAATACTTGATGGAATATAGATGACTAAGGTGTATGCAAAAGAGACATCTATTGGCTGGTGAAAATTAGGACATGCCATGGATTGAGAAATATTTAGTCAGCAAAAAAAAATTGTGGAAACTCCATAAAATTCTAAGAGATCATGGCATTTGGGGCCAGGTACTTCACCTGTGCCTCAGGACAATCAAGTAGCAGGGGCTGCCTTCCCATTCCCTTAGCACCTGATGGTGGAAGAGCTCTTCTTTGTAGGCTTACAGAAGACAGCCTCATCAGAGCCTCTTTTCCACAGCTCCATGAGGTAGAGGGCCTATACAAAGTAAACAGCTTCTTCCAGATGGGTTTGTTACTCTGACTCCAATTGTCACCAGATAAGAAATGTCTGGAGAGAGGCTATTTACGAAGAGAACGGACCCTCTTTGTAGAGCAGCTCTTCTTTTGTTCGAGGTAAGGTCTGACTCTAGTCCAGGCTGACCTGGAATTCACTAGGTGTCCTCAAACTCACAGTGACCTCCTACCTTACCTCCCAAGTGGTGGGACTAAGGCGTGCACCACCACACCGGACCCCTCTTTCCCTATCCTTAGCAGTCAACTGTCATGTCCCATCTTTTCAAGATTCCTAAGACAGAAGATCAATTGTATGTTTTACCACAGAGTAACAGTATACCTCATCCGCCTCAGAGTCTGAGTTGCAGCAAATACATACGGAGTGGTGGCAGCAGCTGAGTGGTGCCGCTGCTCCCTGTCATCCTCCTCGAACTTTCACATCCTGAATGGCAATGTTGGTTGTGAAAAGTCTCTTGCTCCACAGTTCAGATGTTCTGCCAGGTGAAGGTCAAAGATTCTCAGAGTCTGTATCATGGGACCATTGATTGAAATCTCATTAAGGAAAATATCACTACCAATTAGCAAGTTGTGTGGGAAAGAGTTGGGTCTGACTTGAGGAGCAGCAGACCAGCCAGGAGCCTAACTAGAAAATCAACAAAACAGCAAGTGATTGCCGGCTAAAACCACAGTCATCCCTGACAGGTGAGGAAACTTTGTTCATGTCCAAGACTACATCTTCTGAGAAATGATATCAAACCACCATATGGACAGTAGTAAGGGGAAGACACATTTCACTGAACTAGTCCAAAAACTCTATGGATAATTAAATAAGTAAACAACCATAACAGCAACCACAATGAGGGAGTATATCTAGAGCTATGAAATTATATTATCTGAAATATCTGCTCCTTTGGTTGAACTGTTGTTTGTTTTTGAGACAGATTCTCATTATATACCTCAAGCTGACCTTGAACTTATGATCCTTCTGCCTCAGATTGTCAAGTTCTGTGATTATAATAGAGTTGGGCCAACAATATCTATTAAAAAAAAGAATTATAAATTGCACAAAGAAGCAAAAATGTATAACTTACACACAGGGTAAAAAACAAAAAGCAATAGAAAGGACCCCAAATATTGCATTTAACAAAATATAAAGAACTATTATAAATGCTTTCTGAGACTTAAGGACCACATTTTAAAGATGAAAAGAATATTTGCAAAAAGTGTTTCATCGAATATCAAGACCTCCAATAAAAAATACAAGTTGAGAATGCAAAGTTTTAAATAAATAAAACTAAAGATTCATTGGAGCAATGCAACAGTTTTGAGCTGGCTGAATAAAAATGCATAAGCTTGCAGTTGCTTTTATAGAAGTTATGCAATCAGAAGGAAAACAAACTGAAGAAAAGCAATCAGAGAAAATTGGGAAACCATTAAACACATAAATATATATGTACTAAGAATGGCAGAGTATAGAAAAAGTAGTAACAGAACTATTCAAAGAAACATACCTAAAAACTTCCCAAATGTAATGCAAATATTAATTTATTCATGCAACAAATTCAATGAGATCCTGGCCTCAGCCTTGTAGGGGCTGGATAGACAAGTTGGATGCAATGGCTAGGGGCCAGGCAGCTGGGATGATGACAGGAATCAGCTCCTGCCCATCTATTTTCCCTTGAGCAATGGTGAAGAGAGCACCTAAGACCAGAGGCTGGCCTTGCATACATGCTAGGGCAGAAGATATGGGGGATTTTGGAGGTCACTCTCTCTCTCCCTGTGCATCAGCATGATGAACTGCCCAGGTGGAGGTACAATGGCCATGGGCAGTAGGAATGATGTCATTGAGCAGTGTGTGTGCAGCAGAGAGAAAATACTGAATCATTTCAGACTGTGTTTGTTTAATTGCCTTGGTCAAGAAATACAGATCTTGCTGGACATGGTGGTGCCTGCCTTTAATCTCAGCATTCAGAAGGCAGAGGTAGGAGTATCATCATGAGTTCAAGGCTACACTGGGAATTCCAGGTTAGCCTGAGATGGAGTAAGACCCTAACTTGAAAAGCCAAAAAGAAGGAGGAAGAGGAGGAGAAGAAATGAAAAAAGGAAATGAAATACAGATCTTAAACATTAAAAAATCTAAGTGGCTATTTATCCAACTGTATCATTTTTTTGTATCATCTGTTTTTAATATCTATCAGTGAGTTGCAGGAAAAGGCTCAGTGTTTGTGTTTTCACCAGATCAGCTTCAGAGGCTACTTAGAACCAGTCCAGACTGGAATGCATAGGCTTCTTGATTTAGATGGTAGGGATAGAGAAGTCACACAGATCATGAACCCTTATTTTGAAGAAATCAAAGCCACTGAACTTTCTGAAACTATGGTATGACAGCCCGGAAGAAGGAATATAGAGCACTCGCCACAGATGACTGGAAAATGCAGGGCATTGGCACACAGTCATCAGGTGTTTGAAGTTGCTATGATCAGCCCCTGACTCTGTTAACAGATACTGAAAATGTCTTGGTGATAATACCAGTCAGAAATATCCCACCCTGGGCCTATACTTCATCCCTAAGTGGAAAATGTGGATGAAAAGTAGGAGAAATCATTAGAAATTTTGGAAATTATGGTATATAACTGAGAAGAACAAGTGAAGTCCCTAGTAGAAGCATTCAGAGCAGCTGGTTTTATCATCAGACTTTCAATTGATATGGACCTACCAGATTCTAGATGACATTGTCTGTGTTCTCTATACTTTATATGCAAGTGGAGACATCCAGAAGAGGAACTGTATTCAGTTACATGACAGAAGAATCCATGCAGATTGACATTCAGAATATCATGTAGGAATTTATAAAGCTGAAACATTAATATCTCTTTGTAGTTTGTGGAAGGAATATTTTAAAAATCAAACATACCTACAGATTGTTATCAGTTACACTATGTAGGTCACTCATTACGATGGAAGATAATTTCATATTCATTTGCCAAAAGGACTCATTTCCAGACTAAGTCACCATGACATTGTGCAACCATTAATGAAATAAAGCTGTCCATTCAATTCCAAACATTTCTTATAAGCTATATATGCTGATATTTTTTTCATGTCAAGAAACATTATTGTTAGTCAAGAAAAGAAGTCGGGCACAGTGGCACGCACCTTTAATTCCAGCATTTGGTGGGATGATCGTCATGAGCTCGAAGCCACCCTGAGACTACAGAGTGAATTCCAGGTCAGCTCTAAGTTAGAGTGAGACCCTACCACAGAAAACCAAAAAAAGAAAAAAAAGAAAAAAAAAAGAAAATCTTTTAACCATGTTAATAGACTTCTTTGGAGATGAAAATAGAAAGAAATTTAGTGAATTTCAAGGACAATAGACACCTGTGGTTGTATACATAAATATATTATCATCAAAATATTGAAAGAAAAAAAAGATAATCTAGTAAGCAGCAAAAAGAAGAAAAATGCCTTGTTTGATACAAGGGAAACCAAGTGCAATTAACAGCTAGCTGACTTCTCAGCAGAAACAATGGAAGCCAAAAGATGATGTCAAGGTGCTGAAAGACAAAATCAGTTAAGAGTCTTTTCCAGCAAAACCAGATTATAAAATCAAAGGTTAACCAAAAACAGAATATTTATTGCTACTTCATCATATAAGAAATAAAAGGAAACTTATTTCAGATATAACAAGTGATACCAGAGCTTGTTCTGCATTCTCACAAGAGGGAAAAGAATCAGTAATGACACAAAGTCTAAGAATTCCTTTAACTGACTACAAATGCAATACCATAAACATCATGTACATAATAGTCTCACTGAAACTATAACCTAAAGAAATGTAATACCTTTCTGTGAAAAGCACAGAGGAGGCGGGTAGGACAATGTCTGCATTAGAACAAGAAATGACACCAGGTCCATGAGAAGAGAGAAGAGAGCTAGAAACAGAGAGGGCTAGCAACACCCTCGATGTGCCTGCTCCCCTTGTTCCTTAAGCTTCTCTAAAACATGAAAATTATAAAGTAAAAGCTACAATGTTGTAATAATAGTAGAAAAGTGGGAAAAGTGAGAGAGGGTAAAAACTTCTACATATCACCAGGATAAAGATACTGTAACTGTAAAGTATATTTGTTAGATTAAGATCCATATTGTGTTCCCTATAAAAACTACTAAGAAAGTAACTTCAAAATTATTAACGGACATCCAAATAAAATTGTACAAAGTTAGAAGGAAAATTGAGGAAACTTACCATATGTACAAACATAACACAAAAATGTATGAGATACAGCTAAATCAGGAATTTTTTAACTATCAATGATTATATTAAAAAAAAGAAAGAGGAGCCAGGTGTGGGGGTGCACGCCTTTAATCCCAGCATTTGGGAGGCAGAGGTAGGAGGATCACCAAGAGTTCAAGGCCACCCTGATTCTACATAGTGAATTCCAGGTCAGCCTAAGCGAGAGTGAGACCCTACCTCGAAAAACCAAAAAGAAGTTGGGGGACTGGGGAGATGGCATAGCACTTAGGGCGCTTGCCTGCGAAGCCTAAGGACCCAGGTTCTATTCCCCAGTACCCATATAATCCAGATGCGCAAGGTGGCACATGTGTCTGGAGTTCGTTTGCAGTGGCTAGAGACCCTGGCATGCCCATTCTCTATCTGCCTCTGTCTCTCTCTTTCTCAAATAAATAAATAAATAAAATATTTTTTTAAAAAAAAGAAGAAAGGAAAGATGGCTCCGTAGTTAAAGGCACTTTTTAGCAAAGCTTACTGTCCTCAGGTTTAATTCCCCAGTACTGACATAAAGCCAAATGCACAAAGTGGCACAGGACTCTGGAAGCTTCTTTGAAGGGAGGAAGAGATTCTGGCAAGCCCATCCCCTCTCTTTTCTTTCTTTCTCTTACTCTAATCTGAGTTTTCTCTGTTTGCAAATGAATAAATAAATAAAATTTAAATTGGAATAAAGATATTAAATGAATAATCTTTCACCTTCAGAAATTATAAAAATAATAGCACACTAAATGCAAAACAAACAAATAATAAATTTATTTCAGCAAAATAAATGAAACAAAATGGAAAATTAAAGAAAATCAATCAATCCAAAACCTGCTTTTTTTGTAAAGATCAACAAAATTAATGAAACTATGGCAAGAATAGCAAACTGAGAAATGATTAAGAGATGATTCAAACTACTAAAAGTAAGAACAAAACACAAAATTCTTCAATAAAGTACTAACAAACTAAATCCAGCAATGTCCAATGATGGTAATCCATCATGATGGTATAGGATTTATCATAGGCAGTAAGCAAACAAGGCAAAGGTGTATCCACACTCACCACATATGTGAAATGGAAAGGGAAAAGAACAACTATATTCTTGGACGATATGGCCTTGTATGTACGAAACCCCAATAACTATACATACAGAGAGAGAGAGGGTTATCATGAAGATGTTATGCCTAAGAAATAATTTACCATGATTAATATATAAAAACCACATAACAATCATGTTTCTATAACCTTACCAAACATACATATTCTAAGCCAAACATGAAATTAATGAAACAATTTTACTTATAATAGCATGAAAGTAACAACATACTTAGGAATAGTTTTAACAAAAAGTGAAGAACTGGGTTGAAGAGATGACTTAGCATTTAAGACATTTGCCTGCAATGCTAAAGGACCCCGGTTCAATTCTCCAAGACCCATGGAAGCCAAAAGTGCAAGGGGTGCATGTATCTGGAGTTTGTTTGCAGTGGCTGGAGGCCATGATGCACCCATTCTCTCTCCTTCTCTTCCCCCTTTCTCTCTCTCAAATAAATAAAATGTATTAATAATTATTTATTAAAAAGTGAAGAACTTGTACAATGCAAATTAGAAAATATCTTTGAAAAACAAAAACTCCCTAGGGTAAAACTAAGCAAATATACACTGTGGAGTACTGACATAAAGACAGACAAACCATGCAGCCCAACAGAACAGAAATGATAATCCATTTCAAAAAAAAAAAAAAAGCATAATTGTTCAGAGAATTCAATGAAGAAATAGACAGCCATATAAAAAAATGAAATTGGACCCCTCCTCCAGTACCATGTCCAAGTTAACTAATTTTCATGGGCTTGGATTAGGAGCTAGGCTATCAGCCATGATATCAAAATACAAACACCAAAAGCAGATGATATACCAGATTCATCAAATTTGAAAATTTGTGTTTCAGGGAATTTAGCCTAAACTGGTGAATAATGCATGCTTTCTTTAACTTGTAGACCCTAGATTTTTTTTAAATGTTTCTATTTATTTACTTGAGAGAGAGACTGAGAAAAAGAGATAGACAGAAAGTGTGTGAGTATGGACACTACAGGGCCTCCTGCCACTTGAAACAAACTCCAGATGCATACACAACTTTGTGCATCTGCCTTACATGGGTACTGAGAATCAAACCGGGGCCATCAGACTTTGCAAGTAAGTGCCTTTAAACATTAAACTATCTCTCCAGCCCTAACCCTAGATTTTATTTACATACATAATCAATGAAAATATCAATGAAAATGTGCAGGATTACAAAAACAAAGGAGACTAACAGGAGAGAAAGAAGATGCAAAAGGAGAGGGACAAAGTGGAGGAGTATGCTCAAAGTACACTGTATACTTGTATGAAAATGACTTTTGGTACACAGTACCATGTACAATGAACACACCAACTGAAAAATTGAAAAGAAACTTTTGTGTTTCAAAGGACATCAAGAAAGTGAAACCACAGCTTAAAAATTTCCAAATTGTATCCAATTGCATCCAATTTATATTCAAGCTATATAAATACTTTTCAAATAAATTTATTTGCAAGCAGCGAGTGGGTTAGGGCAGGAGAGGATGTACAGGCCAGGGCCTCCAACCACTGCAGAAAGAACTCCAGATGCATGTTTTGCTGTGTGCATCTGGCTTTCCATAGGTACTAAGGAACGGAACCTGGGTCATTAGGTTTTGCAGGCAACTCCTGACCCATCTCTCCAGCCCTATAAATACTTTTTAACAACTGAAAAGTAAACAGAAAAGGACTAGCAAGATGGCACAGTGGCTAAGGCAGTTGTCTTTGAAGCCTAACAGCCAGAGTTTGACTCCCCATTACCCATGGAATGCCAGATGCATAAAGTGATGAACACATCTGGAAGTCTTTTGCAGTAGCTAGAGGACCTGGTGTGTCTATTCTCTCTTGTCTGTATCTCTTCTCTCTATTTCTCACTATAAAAAAATAAACTATTTTTAAAAAATAAAAATGATAAAAAGAATAACTCAGCTTTAAATCTGGCAAAAGATCTCAGTAGATGTCCCTTTACATATGAGTAGTTTCACACTAACAAACATCCAACATCACTAATCATTAGGAAGGTATAACTCAAAGCAACAATATGGAACTGGTGTTTCTCTGTTCAAAAAGACAGACTACCAAGTGCTGATGAAGAAACTGTATCCTTGTATGTTGCTGACAGGATTGTAAAATGATAGATTCATGTTAAAACCTAAATCCACAGGAAGGCAAATATGCTACTACATCTCCATTCATAGGAAATACCCAGGAGAAATGAATATAAAACCTGTACACAATTATTCATTGCTGTATTATTAATAATATCCAACAAGTGGAATCAATCCAAGCATTCATTAACTAATGGATAAATAGATAAAATGCATTGCTGTTATACAGTTAAACATTATTCATCTATAAAAAGGAATAAATTTCTGAAACATGCTACCATTATACAGCTAAACATTATTCATCTAGAAAAAGGAATAAAGCTCTGAAACACGCTACCACACGAATGGACTTTAAAGACAAAATGTTCAAAACAAGTGAATCTATAGAAATGGAAAGTAGTCTCCTGATTTGCAGGGACTGAAAAAAAGGGAAATTGTGGTGTGACCTCTACTGGGCATGAGGTTTGGGGAATTACAAAGATGTTCTAGATCTACACAGTGATGAGGAATTTTCTGTGTATACTAGAAATCACTGAATTACATTTTAAAAGACTGAATTATGTGAATTACATCCTAAAATTATTACTAAAAAAAATACAATGAGTATTCACACCAACTAGGCTGGCTGTAACTACAAACCAATGTTGGTGAGGTTGTGGGGAAACTAGAGCCTGTGTACACTGCTGATAGTATGGCAAATTGGTATGGCTACTTTGGGAAACAGTTACTCAAAATGTAAAACAGAGCTAGCAATACTGCATCTAGATCTACACCCAAGAAAAATGAAAATATATGATCCCCCAAGATTTGTAAACAAATGTTTAAGCAGCATTATTCATAATAGTTGAAACAATGCAACTATTCATAAACTGATGAGGGGATAACATACAATAGCATGTCCATGCACTAGAATAAATGTTGTATAAGAATTCAGCAATAATCAACAAAGCATCTTATGCAAGGTATTATGGGTAATTTATGACCAAAGTATTATTATTTTGTATTATTTATTTGATTCATATTTATTACTTATAATTAATAAATATTTTAGTCAAAAACATGTCAACAAACTTTATGATAAGCATAAACATAGGTAATATAAGTATATGTGTAGTTTGTACATATATATACTACATATATTAATTATTTTCTTCAAGTCTAACATTAATAAGAAAAGAATAATATTAGAATAATGTGAGTTCCTTAAATACTTGATTGTCAAGTTCACAGAAAAAATACAACCAGCTAGGGTGACATAGAATGGTATCCAGCAAAGCTACAATTTTAAATGATGTGTTTTTTTATGGATGTGGAGTGCTTAGGAATATATATTTTTTTAAAAAAAAGTCTCTAGAAAAAAAAATTATAATTCTAAAATGATAAAGGATGAAAGAAAAATGATTTGCAGATTACATTTTTTAATGTGAAAACCAGTAAGCTAGAGTTCTAAAGAACTTTTAAGGAAATAAACTATAAAGGTTAATTGTTAGCATTTATTTATGGAAAATTATTAAAGTCCTAGAATCAGCTGAAATAAACAGAATTTTTGAAAGTGCGTCATCCAAGTAATTACAAGAATAATATAGCAATATGAAATGTGAACATCCTTACAGACTTCACTTTCATATTCTCATCTATCACTTCCTAGTGATTTACAAACATCTACTCTCACTTGATGTCACAGTGGCCTACCAAAATGATACATTATATTCACCCAATGGACTGTTTGGTAAAATACATTTTGAAATTTTGTGTCCTAATGTTACATAATTACTTACATTTATGAGGATAAGAGAAAATACAAAAAAATCTAAGTAAATGCTTCTCAGATTTCACTAGAAGAAACTAAATCTATTAACCCTAGTCCCAATATTGGTCATCAGAGAAAGCATGAGACAACACCTGATATTCCCTCCTTGCTTTGACTATTTACAATTGCCCTACAACTCCATATTTGTTGTAATAAGAAAGGGCCATGGCAACCATAAACAGCTCACTGTAATGATGGAACATTTTGCATTGCTGTTTCAGGTATCCCCTTATATTACCTTTGCTGGAGCAGGATTATGTGGCCCAAAAGATTTTCAACGCTATTTTAGAAGACCAAGTTTACCTGATCATACCCAAATTTGCATATGTTGCCTTGCTTCTTAAACAGTAAGTTATGATGACCTAACTAGCCTTTTGACTATTACTTTTCTGATTTAGAAAGGCACTTCATTTTATTTAAAAGGAGGACAAGGAGCATTTTAATAGTACAAGGACCAATTACTGAATTAGTGCTAGCTATGTCTTTGTTGCTCCAGACACTGCAAACATCCAGCAGTTATTTAGCCTGTACAAGAGACCATGTTATTTAGTTCAACACAGAAATAAGTATCACACAAATTCTGGGGAAGGTTTTACAGATTATTTTTCTGGTTGATTCCTAGTGTTTTTGTGTTTGTTTACACATCTATTCATTTATTTAGGTTTTTTCTGTTTTTACTAATTAATTTTTAACATAAGTTGCAGTATGTCTCCTTCCCCATTTCCCTGCAGGCCATCCTCAGTAGGGTTATTGGTGTCACGGTGGGATAAATAGGGCCTCTGTCTCTGGGGGGAGCTGTGCCTTGTAGCTCTTGCAATCTTCCTGCTCCCTCTTTGCCAACAGTCCCTGAGCCTTAGTGGGTATATTCTGTTATTTGTTGGTGGTGGTTGGTTCGGTTTATTTTTGTTTTATATTGTTTTCAAACAGCATTTCACTCTGTAGCACAGGCTTTCAATTCTGTCTTGTCCTCCTAAATGTTGGCATTAGAAGCACCCAGCTCTTTCTGTTTTTCATGACTTATTTCTGATCAATTATTCAGTTTGACTAATGTGGAGCTCTATTTTTGGGAAAACACTAAGGTCTTTGGCAATTTCTTTATTTCATTTAGTGAAATAGTTCCCACAGCTTCCTCCAAGGCCTGTGCCCATGCTGGTGAATGGATTCAGCACAGGTCCACACCTAGCATTTACGTGGTGCCCACTGCATGCCAGCTACTGCCTTCCTGCTACTGCACTGAAAGCTCCACAGGAGCTTTACCACGTTTAGAAAATCTAAGGTCTAAAGAAGATGCATAAGTTTTCCTTTAATTTATTGTATTAGTTCTAGACATACTTAGTATGTAAACAACACATGTTGGTACCATCCTTTCCCTCATCCCTGTACCTTTTCCAAAGGGGCCCTCCTCACTGGGTATGCAGCCATGTCCTTGGGGATTGTGGGTCATGCATTGTAAGAGCAGCAGTAAATGACAGGGGAGAGGCAATGTCTCTGTGCATAATGTCCCAACTTATGGCTCTAACATTCTTTCTGCCTCCTCTTCTGCAAAATTCCCTGAGCCATGTTAGGTGCGTTTTAAGTCTATTTCAGTGATGGGCTCTTAGGATTCTGTTATTGGCAAATATAGTATTTTCTTACTATTTATATCTACTCAACATATTTCCCATTCTTCCTCAGCTGCTTGAATTTTTGGTGGACAAAAGTGTTTCATTGCATGACACCATCATACTTGCCCCAGCCTTCCTGGCACTTACCACATGGCTCACTTGCCAGCTTTTTTTTTTTTTTTTCCTAGGGACTCATGTTCTGAATTGTTTCCTGCTCTGGGCTCCCACCTGGAACAGGACCTAATATATAATAAGCATGCAATAAATCATTGCTGTAGTAAGTTGAGCAGAATGGGGATGACCCAAGCAGAAGTGATCTAAAAATACAGCCTCTAGCCATCCAGAAACAGAAGCAATGGTTCTCCAGTGCCCATTAGAGTCACCTGGTCACACTTAAAACTGTTGTTTCCTGGTGCTGAGGCCCAGATGGTCTCCTTAATTAGTGAGGGTTTTTTTTTTTTTCCTAGTTCTTGCTACTGTTGTCTAGTAAATAAGAACACAGAGAGTAAATAAAGGGACATTTGGTCTTTACAAATGATCAATGAGTGTGATGTATGATAATTTTGGTTTCATCAAGGCTCCAAAAATAATTCTAATGTATAGACAGGGTTGTCAGCCATCATGGTCCAGGACTTAGAAGGTATTCACACAGCAGCATCTCTCTGTCCATCCTTCTCATTAAATGACAGGTACACAACATGTATGATGATATTTCAGACATCCTATAATTTGTAATCTTTGAAAATTACTTCCTTGGACAACTCTGGGGCTATTAAAGGATTGTAACTTTTTCTTTGGTTTTCTCTAGAATAATATCTCCAAAAATGATCATTGTCCTTGGTGAATACCTTGGAGTGGACACTTGCATGACTTCCTTTAAAGGGAAAACAATAGCCCCTGAGCTGCCTTGTGACATTGAGAGGAAACACCAATAGCTTGAAGTTCCAGAGTGGTGATCAAATAAAATGTCAAAATGATAGACTGTTTGGAATTCCTCCTAAGGCTTCAAGCACTCCAGACTACCAAGGACCAATGAGGCTTTCAACAGTGTCAACATCACTCCTAGGAGACAGCCTGCGCATTGTGATTTCTCTTTTAGTCTTCCCTCTTCTTTTTCCTAAGGATTGTCTCTACTCCCTTGTTCTATTTCTCTGTTAAGCCAGTAAGTGTCACACAGCAAATGTTTCTAAGCAGGATCTTGGTTTGTAATTTGCAATTGACAGGAGAAACCACAAATAACACATATGTATCGATAGAAACTGAGTTTTCCTGGTGGTATAGTTTCCTTCTTGTTGCTGACACAAAGCACATGGCCAAAAGCAGCTGATGGGAGGAAAATTGTTTTGGCTTCCAGACTTTATGGGAAGCTCCATGATGGCAGGGGAAAACGTAGCATCAGAAGATGCTGAACCTCACTTCCTACATCAGGTGGACAACAGCAGCAAAAAAGTGTAATGAACACTGGCAAGGGGAAACTAGCTATAACATGCATAAGCCACCCTCCAACAACACACATCCTCCAGCAAGACCCCATTTCCCAAATTGCCATCAGCTTGGGACCTAGCATGCAGAACACATGAGTTTATGGGGGACACCTAATTCAAACCACCACATCTGAGCTAGAAGATTCTACTCACTGGGAACTTGGATGGATTTGTCCATGGATTTACTGGTGTGGTGGGGTATGTGAACAAATGCCACACTTGTCCTGCAGCAAAGCTGAGGAGAAAATAGGTCTGGACCATGTGCTGCCTCACATGGACTACTGCTGGTTCTGGCTCCTGAAGCAGGCAGGGAGGTGCCCATCACTGTCAATTGGTTGAATGACTCCTCGTCCCACCCTCAAAGCCAATTCCTATTCATACTAGCTTTGAGTTCAAATTCTGAGTTGAACATAAAAAGTCCCACTGGTGGAGCATTGAGTTTTTTATTCCTATAGTACCTTTGAAACATCACATCACAGTGGCTATTGGATAAAAATATCCAAGCATGCTTCATACCATATATAAAATGGTATGGCTTTTGCATATGACCGATACATGCTTCAAACCATCCCTATTTAGTTAGGCATAATACCTACACAAAGCCTACACTTGACTTTACTTATTCAGCACGTAGTGAATTGAAGTTTTGCATTATGTAACTTTATGATTTTTTTTTTTTGTCAAATCTTTTCTATCTGAGGTTGGTTACATCTGAACTTTCCACAATGGAGGGCCATTTGTACACAGTGGCCATCCATGTCACTTTCCCCAGGTCCTTGAATATAGTCCTGAACTCTAAAAAAATGCAAAAACACTAAGTGGGACTGACACTTAGTGATGTCTATGATTTCTTTCCACCATGTTCTCAAAAAAGTAACTGGCTTGAGCAAAATTTCTCATGGGTAGCCACCATCTCATTAGCATTCTATACTTAAAACATTTTATGGGTGTGTCAGTTGGAGGAAATACAGGTTGATTTGAGCATCAGTCATCAAAACTAGAGGCTTGTGTTTGTAAGAGAGAAAAGTAACTGGTCACCACTCTCATTTGACAGAATTCCTCCTAATCCAATAAAATAAATCAAGCATACTAAAAATTAAAATATATGAATATAATATTTATAGTGAATGAGCCATTTTGAAATTAAATGCTTGAAAAAAATCAGATAAGCTGATGAAATAAGTTTGTTGGCACTGACCACTAGAATCTCTCAAAGCTTGAAAACTCATCCTTTTCCTTAATGTTGCAAAGATTTTTAGCTTCCTGTAAGAAACAATAAAGCTGCCTACGACTAAAATGACTATTACAAGTGTAAAGAAGTTTTAGGAAGTGAGTGACTCCATTATCTGGATCCCTTCCAATCCTGTAAGTCTCTGATAGTAACAAAATTTATTTAGAGCTCATTTTTGCAGTCTGCATTGAGAACCTTAGTTGAACTCATATAAGTGTGAGATAATCAAATGCACTTTTGACTCACAAACAAAGAAAACAGGAGCATCTAGGGATAACTGCAGAATTTGGAAGAAAAACAGAAAATAAAGATAAAAGTAAAAAAAGAAATGGAGAAAACCTTTTCTTTGGTGAATTGTGGGGTTTTGTTGTTATTTGTTTGTTTGTTTGTTTTCCTGAGAAAAATTTCAGAAATGTCTCCACTTTAGCTCTCCCTAATGCAGAAGCAGAACTTGACCTGCAAGTGGTCCAGGGTTCCTTCTGGCCTCAATCTTACCCAGTCATGTGAGCTTAGAGCAAGACATGAACATGGAGGAAGATGATTGTGAGGAGAAGCCAGAGAGAAAAGGGGCTTTCAAGAGGAAGAAAAAACATAGCTTGGGGTTTCCTGTGCTTCTGGTGTGTATTCTGTGACATAGATGATCCTTTCCATCATTCACAACAGTTTTCAGGGCACAAGAACATGGGTAGGCTTTAAGTAAATATCCTTCAAGTGTATCCAAGGGGAAAAGGGTCACCTGTGAAGACCCCACACACAGATCACTTGTATGGCAGAAAGAGAAACACAAGCCACTGAGCCTGGTGACCTAGGCCTGTAGTTCTAGTACTAAGGAGGTTGAAGCAGGAGAGCCTTGAATTTCAGAACAGCCTGAGAAACCCTGTCAAGAAGGAAGACAGGGAAGGGGAGGGAAAGAAGAAAGATGAGCAAGAGGAAGAAAGAGGGGGAGAAAAAGGAGAGAGAATATACTAGCGGTAAATCAAGGAAAATTGTAATGAAAGAAAGCATGGACTAGGCCTAATGTTTTTTTCTCCTCAAAATGATGAAATAGTGCCTCTGGTGAGCACCACAGAGTAGAAAAGGAGGTCATTTTCTAGGGCCCTGAAGCCCCATTAGCTTCAAGGCCTCCCAGTAGAGAGGGATATGACAGCCAGGTGTGCCAACTAGAACAGAGGTGCAAAGCTCAGTACAGAGCGAAATGCAGGGCCAACTGCTCAAAAAACAGGAAAAGTGTCACAAAGGCCACTAAACTAGCAAACTGTTCAAAACAGGCCAGCTGTCGTGGCTCACACCTTTAATCCCAGCACTTGGGAGCAGAAGTAGGAGAATAGCCATGAGTTTAAGGCCAGCCTGAGATTCCACAGTGAATTCCAGGTTTACACATATGTGTATGTGTATGTGTATGTGTGTGTGTGTGTGCAAAAAAATTTATATTTCTTTATATTTTATATATAAAATTATGTATATATATATATATATATATATATATATATATATATATAACATAAAATAATCTAGCAATGATTCTAATACATGGAGACCAGGAGACACAAATCAGAAAAAAATAAAATATTGGTTTCAAAATCATACAATAATTTATGAACACGTACACTTAACATGTTACAAGACTTTTCTAACTCACAGTTTTCATATTCATTTGTGAGACCATAAAATCCACACTTTCAGTAATTCTACTTTCAGCCAATATAATTAAAAGCATCAACCAGGATGGTGCTTAGCTGTAATTCTAGCAGAGGCAGAGACAGGCCTAGGTCTAGCTGGCATCAGTGTGCTATAGATCCAGTGCAAGAACCTGTCTCAAAAAAAAAAAAAAAAAATGAGGTTGGGCTGGAGAGATTTCTCAGTGGTTAAGGTGCTTGCTTGCAATGTCTAACAGGCCAGGTTTTGATTCCCAAGTACCCACATAAAATTAAATGCAGAAAGTGGTGTGTGCATCTGGAGTTGGTTTACAGTGACTAGAGGCCCTGGTGTGCCCATTCACTGTCTCTCTCCCTCTCTATCTTTCTTTCTGTTTGCAAATAAATAAATAAATATTTTCTATTCTCTGTCTCTCTCCCTTTCTCTCTGTTTTCAAATAAATAAATAAATATTTTTTAAATGAGGTGGAAGCTATAGAGATTAAAAAATAATAATAAAAGCATCAACCATATCCCTGGACAAATAGAAGACCATAGGTCACTTTTAATAATTTTTACTTTTGAGAAGGAAATTTATATTAATATCATTGTTATAAGAGTATATTACAGACTGTGAGAATGTTAAGATATAATCCTAACCAATTATTTCAAAACAAATCTTAATATATCTATAGATAATGAATTTCATGAAATAATTTTTCTAAGAAGATGTAAATCTTCATACATATCAGTTGCAGGTTAGTCTAATTCTAAAATTATATAATGGCACTTTAATGTTACTTGACATTTCCTATAACTTGACTTCACAATTTACCTAAGTGCTTGTTTTGTACTTTGTTTTGTTGTATTCAAAGGGAAGAATACACTTAAAAATGTCTTCCTCACTAATAATTGATTTGGGTCACTGGATGTTGCAAATGAAAATGGTGTTTTCCAGCCAGTGGGACAATCTTAACATTTCATGTCTGTTCCTAAGCTTATGAACATTTGTTTTGCAATGTAGCAAAAATTTTCAAAATCTGAAGTTACAATCTGAAGAAATCTGATAATTCTTTAATATACTTTACTGAAATGTCCACACATGCAATTTTATTTTATAGTGATTTGTTGGGAAAGCATATTTCCCAAGCATTGATTGTGTCCATTCTGGGTCAGATGAAAGAGTTAATATTCTTGTGGCCAAGGACACACTCCAGACATGGCAGGCAAGTTAGTCTTTCACATCAATCCTGGTACCATTCCCATGTGGAGCTAAAGCACTATGAATTGTGTTACTACTCACACCATAGCTACCACAATCTTGCCAAGATCCAGCCCAGTTACCTCCTTGGGTAACAGTGGCACTGCAAACTCTCCCAAGGCATGGAAGTGACACAGAGTCAATTGCTGTGTATGCCCAGGCCTGAGCCCCGCCCCATCCCTGCGTAGACTGAGCCTGCACTCCTGCCTCAATGCCTATGGCTACCAGGCACACATCTGTGCCCATATACATGCTCCATTGTCCCTCTGGCTTCACTTATGAAACACAAGTTCAGAGATAAGTTATGGAGAAGGTGAACACAGTGAAAGTAGGGGCTGGAGAGATAGATTAGCAGTTAAGGCACTTGCCTGTGAAGCCTAAGGACCCAGGTTTAACTCCCCAGAACACGCATAAGCCAGACATACAAGGTGACACATGCACAGAAGCTCATGTGCGCACACAAGGTGGTGCACACCTCTGGAGTTCAATTGTAGTGACTAGAGGCCCTGACGTGCCAATGCCCCCCCCCCCATAAAAATGAAGCAAAAATAAAAAGGAAGTTTTAAAAAGACAGTGAACTCAGAGTGTCAAGCTAAACCAAGGGCCCCAGTGAGCACAGGAATTTACACATCTTCACAGGTCCTCAACGTCGCCCTGACCCCCATCTATCACATACTTCTTCTGGAAGATCACATGGTGCAGTCACACTCACGGCCTACCTACTATGTGACCTTCACCAAGGTTGCTGAACCCCAGAACTCTTATCTGTAAAGCAGGAATAATAACATGCCACAATTCAATTGTTACAGAAAATGCTTTACAACTACCCATATAAGGTTCTTAGCACAGTGCCTGACACATGGCAAACGCCCAATAAATTATAGCTCTCAATACTAACAAGAGGAAAAGAGCATCATGGCCCTATGTGGAATGCAATCCTGCTGCCAGTGATTTCTAAATATAACTCTGGGCAAGTGACTCTGTGCTCAAGCTCCTTGTCTGTAATGAAACTGGTGGATTGTTAACACATGCAAGGAACTTAGGAATGTGTCTGCAGCATCATAAGTACTCAGTACGTGTTAAGTACGAATATTTCTCATTAGCATAGTTTATGCTTCACAGTAACGGTGGTAAGTATGTCCTGTTGTTCTTGCTGTATAAATTAGCAAATTGCAACTTAAAGAGATGGGGTACCAGCTTACTCAACATCATACTGGCAGGAAGGACTAAAACTGGTTCTCAAACATTAGGCCAGTCAGATTTTCTACAGCTCAGGCTGCTTCCACAAGCCCACATCATAATGTTTGCTATGCCACAGGAGAGGAAACGTGCAAGCAGGAATCCACCCCACTTGAGGGTAAGGGCCCTACACCTCCCAAGTTGCTTCTGCAAAACCACAGAAAGAAAGTATCTACATTTAAAAGATTTCCAAAAGTCTTCCAAACTCTAACATGGAAAAACTGTGACTCTCATATATCCTTGGCTTTTCAGCTTGGGAATTTCAGTCACCTGCAGCTTCATTCTTTAGGACATAGTCTACTGCTTCTAAATATAACCAGAGTCTCCTCTGGGATTTCTGCAGACCTGGGGTCAAGAATTGTTAGGTCATGTCTTTCTCCTTCTGTATTCCCACAGCCTCAGAGGGGGTGATATCCACGTTAGCTCATCTTCCTTCCATTACAGCAAAGGAGTGGGCCATCATGTTATATCAACAGTCACTTATTCTTAGGGGCTTGGTTGGCCATGAGTCTCTGTAGTACCTCTCCCACTGTAACAACAATTTATTCCCTTACTGAACTTGGTAAGCAGCAGTAGCCTATGGATATAGAAAGCAATTAATGAAATAATAGTAGTGGCTTTCCCACAAGGTCTTTGACCTCCCCACCCCAGGTTTGTTTTGTTTTGTTTTGTTTTGTTTTTGTCCTGGATTACAGTACCAGATATGTTCTTCCTCCATGGAAAGGGCTTTAGCTCTAATGGGAAAATTTCAGAAGATGGGGCAAAAGAATATGAAAGCCAAAGGAAGAAGTGTTGCATGGCATGGTCCTCTGAGAAAAACAACTATTTCCATCTTTATCAGAAGCAGCTACAACCACACATGAGAGACTCTCCAGATTGACTGAGCCTGTTGATGTTGCCCCATAGAAAGAGTTGGGTGGGGAGGGGCCATCAAACCCTGAGGTCTCAGCTGCTTCCTGTGTCAGCTGTATGCAAAAATACACGAGGTCTTGTGTTTGGGTATGGTTCTGACTTGTTTCCCAGCTCCAGCTATGGGTCTAGTACCACTGAGTGGATCAGTTAGCCAAATCAAGAGCAATTGATTCCTCACCATGGCTGTGTACCACTATTGCACTTGTGTGGGCATCACATCTGGTTATTTGTTGCTAATTAGGTTAAACAATGTGTTGCTTGGACAGATCTTGGTCATTCCCCCCAGTCGCCTATGTAGCGCCTTCTGGCACTAGACGGAAAGAATGTCAAAGTCACATGTTGGGTCATGATTTGCAGAGACATTTATCATACCAATAACTGGGGGCTAACTCCACAATGCACAACCCATTTTCATTAACAAGGAGGGTCTAATGGGAAGGGGTAGATCACAGATGAGCCTAAATAATGGTACCAAACTGCCTGTATTTACTGAAAAGAAAACTAATAAATTAAATTAAATAAAAAATACACGAGGTCTCTTGGCCTCAGAAGGAGTATAGAGAATGGAAAGTCAAAGGATAGGGTGGCCGCCTATACAGCCATGGGGAGGTTGAGACCTTTGAGACCTTTCAATGCAGCTGCTTTGGGTCTCCACATTCCTACCAAGTAACCCCCTTGCCCATGCTCTGTAATAAAGCCCAATAACTTCTTTGGCTCACTGAAGGTAGAATCAGCTTTCAGTTTGTTGGGGGGTGCCCTGCCTGCAGAGCAAATGCTCGTCAACTTCTTCCCAGAAAAAAAAAAAAAAGGAAGGAAGTTCACACAAGTTTTCTGATCATACTGTGAAGAGAACAGAATTCCCTTCCTGGCAGATCTTAGGAAGTACTTCCTCAGAAATCATTGCTACTCCGTCTTTCAAGTTGTAAACAAATCGAGACATATGACATGTACAGATACCAAACTTTTTAAAGGTGGAAACCCTCTGATGAATGATCTCAAGAGCATGAATCTACTGTTAAACTTTTAAGAAATCGGGTCTAAAAGCAAGAGTTTGCCTGTTGTTGGCACTAGAGATGCTGAGTGTAGATAGAAGCATGATGGACACCAATGGGGAAGGTGGTGGGATTGGGTAGCAGTATGGAAGACCAGAGTAAGGATCTGACCTTCAGTGGGCAGGTAGGCTAAAGATGATGCCTGTATCAGCAGGGAGCCCTTGTTCCTTCATCTAAGACTCAGTACCCTGTGCTTGGACATATCTCAGCTGGAAGGTGGCCACCTGATACTCAGGCCCAAAGGGCCCTCAGGGAAAATTCACAGGTGCTGTCCTTCACACCTCGATAAGAAAAATCCTCCCAAGGTGTTGGCTTTAGCCCAAAACCTGGCTGTATTCAAAAAGGAGAGGTGGTCAGGCAACACATCTCAGGTGAAAATGTGTTACATAATCATCCCATACACACTTACACGTGCTTAGCAGTGACTACAACAGCCAAGAAGGTTATGGATGGGCATAAATCCTTAACAAAATGTAACCTTTTCAAAAGAAAAACAGCCTAAAGAAGCTGTGTTACCTGCACAGGCTGAGACTGTGTATTCTAAGTGGCAGTGTTCACACGAGGACCCTCACCTCCTCAGCAAAATAATAGTAATAAATAAATAAAAAAAGAATGGGGGTATGGATCAAAGGTAGAACATTTTCCCAGCATGCAGGAGGACAAGGTCACAGATATAACTAAATAACACACAATAATTGCTTTTGTTACTAGAAGTCATGGGTGGGTGGGTGTGTGTACATGTGTCTATGTGTATGTGTATCTCTGTGCGTGTGTGTTCATGCTCACTTATAGGAATGTGGGGATATGGCACAGTGTGTACATGTAGGTCAGAGGACAATGTTTGGGTCTGTTTTTGCCTTCTGTCTTATTTGATTGTTTGGGGCGGGGGTTGTTTGTTTGTTTTTCAAGGTAGGGTCTCACTCTAGCCCATGCTGACCTGGAATTCACTATGCAGTCTCAGAGTGGCATTGAACTTATGGTGATCCTCCTACCTCTGCCTCCCCAGTGCTGGGATTACAAGCATGTCCCACCACACCCAACCTTCTATCTTATTTGGGATGGGATCTCTCATTCCTCACCAAGCTCCATTTGTCAGGTTGGCTGATCTGTGAGCTCAGGTGATTTCTACCAGCAATGTGAACCTGACTGCAACAGTAATGTTGGTCCTGAGAGTGGTATCATTGCTACTTGAAACCTGACTGTGTGGCTTTGGCCTTCTGGAGCTGATTTTCAAGAGGAATGTGGATGAATTTAAAATCTTGGTCTAAGAGACACCTTACAGTGCTGTAAGTATAGACTGATGGACTATTCTGGACAGTTAAAAGACCTGAAAGCAATAAGAACAATGGATTGTGAGGTTTGTCCTATGGGGGTAAGAAAGAGCTTTGCTTAGAGTGAGCAAGAAATACTTTGTGTGAGAGGCTTGCTGTTATGCCCCTGTCCTGAGAAGTTATTCTAGGTTGCATTGCATAGAGATGGACTGGTATGAGCAGAAAACTATGGCACAAAAAAATGAAATATTTGAGCCAAAACTGCTGCCTGTTCGGCTACAAGTGTATGAGAGATTACAACCATTGAGATTGGGCCATCTGACCTGCATTGGGACAACAGAAAGAATTCAGTCTTTTGAGGGGGCCTGAATGCTGAAATAATTTCCTGTTCTTCAAAGTGTGCTTTATTGCCCCTTTGATTAACAAATTGTCACCCCACCTGGTATTATGAAGTATAAGAAATGCAGGAAAGAGAGGGCCATTGAATTTGCAACTCTGTTTTGTGTTTTGGAAATGGCCACGGGCAGTGTGTAACAGGTTTGCTGGATGCCTGCATGGAGACCTGATGGAGCCATGAGGATGAACAGTGGGTTGCAGCCGAGACCAAGTGGAGATGTTGGAATCACAAGAAGGCTGCTAAGGAGAGCTGAAGGCCCCAGATGAAGTTTGCCAGGACTGTGAGTAGCCTAGCTGGAGGGGCAGAACTGGAACTCCAGAGACTTACTAGAATTATGGGCCTTGGAGATTTGTCACTGACTAGAGTTGTTGAACTTGTTCAATGCCATCTTTTGCAGTGTGAATGTGTTTTCTGTGGTTTGATTCAGGTGTCCCCCATAAACTTAGGTGTTTTGAATGCTAGGTTACCAGATGATGGAGATTTGGGAATTAGCGCCTCCTGGAGGCAGTGTATTATTGGGGACAGGCTTATGGTATTATAGTGAGTTTCCTCTTGTCAGTATTTGGCACACTCTCCTGTTGCTGTTGTCCACCTGATGTTGGCCAGGAGGTGATGTCCACCCTCTGCTCATGCCATCATTTTCACCTGCCATCATGGAGCTTCTGTCAAGTCTGGAAGCCAAAATAGACCTTTTTCCCACAAGCTGCTCTTGGTCAGGTGATTTCTGCCAGCAATGTGAACTTGACTGCAACAGTTACCATCTTAGATTTAAGTGAAAAGAAAAAACTGAAAAATACCTAACCACAAGCTTGACAATACATATGTTTGAGTCCAAAATCTATATAATCTATTTTATCTCTACTCCCCAAGAAATTTTAAGCCAAGTATCTGGCTAAAAATATTCCCCAACTGGGCATGGTTGTGCATGACTTTAATCCCAGCACTCAGAGGGCTAAGATAGGAGGATTGGTGGAAGTTTAAGACCAGTCTGGAGCTCTGGAGTGAGTTCCAGATTAGTTTGAGTGTGAATGAGACCCTGGCTAGAAAAATGAAAAGAAAAAAAAAACTATACAGAATATCTCTTAAGGAGACAATAGTATTTCCTCCCTCCCTCTCCCTCTCTCTCTCTCTCTCTTTTCTATTACTCTCTAAAGAAAAAACGAGTAAAAGAGGGGCTGGAGAGATGGCTCCACAGTTAAAGCTGCCAGTTTACAAAGCCTGACAGCCCAGGTTTAATTCCCCAGTACTCATGTAAAGCTAGCTGCACAAACTCTTGCATGTATCTGGAGTCCCTTTGCAGTGAGGTTATCCACTTGAAATGTGTGGATTCTGTGATTATACCACAATGAAACTAAGAGAGATGAACAGAGACCATTTTGGGTTTTTTTCCGTGCTCACATATCCATCAATAACTCTTTCCATAACCAGTTAACCAGTTAGGGCCTTTCACCAGAACTTCCACTGATCAAAAATAGAATCCAGGGCTGGAGAGATGGCTTAGCAGTTAAGCACTTCCTGTGAAGCCTGAGGATCCTGGTTTGAGGCTCAATTCCCCAGGACCCACGTTAGCCAGATGCAGAAGGCGGAGCATGAATCTGGAGTTCTTTCATAGCACACCCATTCTCTCTCTTTATCTGCCTCTTTCTCTCCCTGTCGGTCGCCCTCAAATAACTAAATAAACATAAACAAAAAAATAAAAAATATATAATTCATGGTAGTGCACACCTTTAATCCCAGCACTCGGAGGCAGAGGTAGGAGGATCACCATGAGTTCTAGTCTCCCTGAGACTCCATAGTGAATTCCAGGTCAGACTGGGCAGAACTGAGACCCTACCTAGAAAAACCAATAAATAAATAAATAATAGAATCTAAAGGGGAAAAATCCACCAAAAAAAAAAGGTATAATGAAAAGTTGAAAGGAGGAAAAAAAAATCATTCTGAGCTTTAAGACATTGGCTTTATTTGAATTATCTTCCAACATAATTTAACCACAAGTAATCTAGGTCAAATCCACATAAATTTTTTGCCATGCCATTCACACAGCAATTACTCAGGGGAAAAAATTGTTAGCTGTGATAATGATCTTGAAATAAATAGAAGAGCAAGAACCAACATATAACAATATGCCCTTTTGTGTTCTCAGTGAGAGGCGGAATGAGCATTTGGCTTCATGCCCAGCCATTCTGAAGTACATAGCGAAGGTCAGTCATGTGCCCAGCCCTTTCTCTGCCTTGCTGCAGTTTTCTGAAAGGGCTGCGTTTATTTGGCATATGCTAACTTTCTCCCAACAAGGTGGCAGGAGAAAAGTCCTCCACTTCCATCTCCTATATGACTCCTATATATGATTCGCATACATTGTCCTTTGTACTTGTTCACAGGTCAAATGTGTCCATTGCCCACCTTTAACCAAGCTGACAGTTTTCCTCTTGTCTTAACAAATGTTCCTTTTCACTAATCATGTCTTTCTTGAAGCATATTATATTGTCTCTTTAGTGGCACAATATATTTTGATGAAACTGATATACTCTTGATATGCCAGCTGGTGACTGTACTATACCACCATCTTATAACGTATTTCCCAGGAATATGTTCCTAAAGTAGGTCTTTGGGAGGGGGTGGGGTGGTTCAAGGTAGGGTTTCACTTTAGCCCAGGCTGATCTGGAAATCATAATGTAGTCTCAGGCTGTTCTTGAACTCACAGCAATCCTCCTACCTCTGCATCTAGAGTGCTGGGATTAAAGGCAAGTACCACCACACCAGGCTAAGTCTATTTCAAGTATGTTTTGAATGTTTAATTTTTGTTGTTTTAGTATTACAGAATAAATGCATGACATTTAAAAAATCAAACAATATAGAAACCAATAATTTCCCATGGTAAGCTATACTCCACTCTCCTCATTACATTCTAGTTCCTCAGAGGAAACTATCAGAAGGAGTATGGTGTGTCCTTCCAGAGACAATGTGGGCACCCTTCCACCTGTGCTACACACACCAGCAAACAGACATGGGCACACAGCTACCAACAACATGATTGTAAATTTAACTTAAAGCAATAATTTTGTGCTTTTTAAGAAATTTTATCTTAACCAGGCTCTGGACGTTTTCCTGCCAATGAGTATACTGAATCTATAGTATAGAATTCTATTATATAACCTGTCAATAGAACTGTATTTAAGTGGCTTCTATCTTATTTCTTCTTATTTCACACAAGCTTAAGGGGCATTATTTCTCCATAAGTATCAATATTCCTCTTGATAGATGCCTAAGTGTGAAATAACAGTCAAAAGGCATGATTGCAATCTATAAAGAACACAGTAGTTTATAGTTGCATAATCCTGGATTCTTGTCTTTTTAATATGCATATATTGAAGGATGAACTGAAAAATACTCCCTTTATCTTGCCTTTCTCTGGCTACAAGTAAAATTTAGCACTTCTTCCAATAATTTGGTTATTTCTGTGTTTACCTGTACATTTCTTTGTCTATTTTTCCTGATTTTATTTAAACTGGTTTTTGGAAACACTGTATATTATTTATCTTACTATTACTCTATATATTATCTACTATGAATGCATTTATTACTGGCCACCTCTTTATGCAAAAGTATTTTCTACTAGTCTCTTATGATCTTATTTTGCTTATTTTCTTGCTTTATAGAAGTTTATATAACATATAACACCACATCAGTAATTTATGCTTTCTGAAGTTTTGTCTTGCCTTGCCCTCAATGATAAAACAATTTTCTCTTAGTTTTTATATAATGATATCCCTTGCTCCATCTTTGTGCCCCATGTCCCACTTCTATTTTTTTGTTGTTGTTGTTGTTGCTTACTGAATGTGAGTTCCTTCTGGGAAGAATGACTCATTTTGTAATGCCTTCCCTGGGTGAGTTTTTGCTCATGGTATCTTTTGCTCTGGCTTTGAGAAATGGGATCTTTCTGCTTGCCAGTCCCTTTCTGGTTAACTTTTTTGCTTTTTCCCCTAATATTATTATGTTTGTATTCACATGCTTATATTCTCTTTCATTTCAGGGGAAGTTTGGAAGAAGACAGATTGTAGATGTATATGTGTTGTTCACCACCTAGAAGAGGAGCATTCATATATACATAGCCTCAGAAACATTTTTATTATGAAATAAAAATATACATATAATGGAAACATTGAAGAAAGCAAACAAAGGCCCATGGGGAAAATGAAGTAAACCAAAATCTACTACTTTAATATTATAAAGTATTAAGATTTTAGTTAATCACTTTCAGTGTTTTTAATGACTATAAGTAAAATTTTCATTAAAAATTTGGGCCATAATATATACTTCACCATGTACTATGCTTTGAAAATCCTTACTTTGTGAAGAGTAGTTTCCATAGCCTTAAAAATATGATTTTATAAAAATAGCTCCACTAGTACATAATGCTTTTGTTTTGATTTGGTTTGGTGTTTTTTTTTCAAGGTAGAGTCTCACTCTAGCCCAGGCTGACCTGGGATTCAGTATGTAGTCCCAGGCAGGGCTCAAATTCACAGCAATCCTCTTACCTCTGTCTCCTGAGTACTGGGATTAAAGGTGTGTGCCACCACACTGGCAGCACATTATTCTTAGAAATTAATAATCTGAGTTTCTATTAATATACTATTCCTGAAAAGATAATACATTCCAAGAGTCAATGTACATCTCCTTCAAATTGACTATCTGTGATCCAGATTCCCTTCCTGAAAGCAACAAATAGCTGATGCTTTGGTAAAGAGTCTTGTGGGTAGAACTGGGTCAGTGTAAACCTTTCTAGCTCTCATACATGTGTGTTCTCCAGAACTGCACAGTTTACACCATCCTAAGATGAAGCTTTCTCAAAATATCTGTCAATTTGAAAGTCAAATCTAATGTGCACCTTTTTGGTTCTATAATTTAAGAAACTGAGAACATGGTAAGACCATCTTTTCCTATAATTAGCTATGTATTAGTTATTTTTCTTGCTGCTTTGACAAAATGCATGACAAAGGCAACTTAATAGATAAAGGGGTTATCTGGGCTCACAGCTCAAGGAGATGTAATGCATTACAGTGGAGAAGGAGGAAGACATGGCAGAAGCATGAGGCAGCTGGTCCCATTGTGTCTACAGTCACACAGCAGAGAGAGATGAAAGCTGCTACTCAGCTCCCCTTCTCCTTTTCATTCAGTCAGAGACCCCAGTGCATGGGATGATGCTGCCCACATTTAGGGTAGGTCTTCCCACCTCAATTAACTCAATCTAGAAATACTCTCACAGACATGCCCAAAATATATTCACTTAGAGCATTCTAGGTCCTGTCAACTTGACAATAAAAATTAACAGCAATCACAGACCATTAAACATATTCCATCATAAACTGTCCTTTGCCAAATGGACCCTTTAAAACTCCTTCCTGAGCTTTCAGGTTGACAGCCTCTGGCTGCTTCAGCTGCACCAACAGTGCAGCCCCCCTTCCATAGCTGACCCCCTCATATGGTGTGTTGAACAGGGTTCTCCTAATACTCAAACTTTCTTTTGTGAGATCTGCCAGTGCCCGAGCAGAAAAAAGTGACAGCCCACAATTCTACAGAGAAGCCACAAGGATGGTGTTTGCCACCTCAGCCCATCTGAACTCAGGCGACTCGGCCAATTTCTGCCTCCCAACCTCTATCCACTCTCATTCCCAGGTGAGTTCTTCAGTACTCTGGCTTATTGTCTCTCCCTGCAGCCCAGCCACCTCTTCCTCTCAAGGCTAGCTTGCTGCCCTCTTCATTGCCCCAAGGGCACTATCATCCTCACTATGCAATTAACTCCTTAGCTCTGCTGCTCCCCAGGGATGCCCTTGGCTGATGGCAGGGGACCACTCTCTGAAGTGCCACTCACCTTCCTATAAAGACAACTAGCCAGACCTTTCTAGGGCTTTCCAGGGCAGTGTCCTAAACACTGAAGACACATTCAAGGCATTTCTGCCACTCCTTTGCTAGGCTTAAAGATTTACCTGTTCCTTCTCACCCAAATAAAGAACAAGTGTGCCCTCTCCATCTAGCCTAGCCTGTCTCAGAGAAAGGTTGGCTAGGGTGCCTCTCTGTGCCTTCCCCACTTGTCCTCCCCTGCAACACTAGGGGACTGCCAAACCCAGCCTCATTCTGACAGTGTTTTTCCTTCACCACCCCATAATTTACTGCCGCCTTTGTGCCTTACCCCACCTATCAAACTCCACCCTGGATTGTTAGCATTTCAATGGTGGCTTGCTCATATTTGATCTTTCATTCATTTTATTAAATTACCCTTTGTTTTGTCCTCTTCACCATTATATTATGGCTTTATGGTCTGTATCTTCATACACAAGTGATGTTCAATAAACAGGTTGTAGTAAACTACTGCCTCTTACTCTATTTTTTCTATTATTATTTCTCAACACTATCTGTCTATCTGTGCCACAACCACCCTGGCCAATCTACCACCCACCTCATGGACTCTGAAGCTCACACCCACAGGCCTTCCAGACTTGCAAGGGAAAGCTGCTGACTTTGAGTCACAAGTGGAGGAATCAGACAGTGCTGGAAAACTCCTCTGTCCCCTTGAGCTTGTCTGGCCCAGGGATCCCTGAACCTGCGTTCTCTATTTTTTTCTAAAGCTAGGGCTTCCAGGCTCCAGTCTCCTTGCTGTGCTTTGCAAACACATCTGAGGTTAGGAACTTTCTTAATGTTGACATCACAGCCCACAGCCCCTTTCGACCCAGAAATTTTGATTTAATAACCCAGTACCAGCTTGAGCTCTGGAACTTTAGACGAATGAGAAATGCTGGCGCGCGCGTCCAGTCTCCAGGATCGGATTTCCACCCACAGATCTGCCTGCCGGTGGAGATGAAGAGAAGAAAGGCGCTCGGGCCCACGTGGCGAGCCCAGTTGGCGCGGGCGGCCCCAGCCGGGCGCGGATGCGCGGTCCCGCCCCCGGGCCTGCGCTCCCTCCGCCCCTGCCGATGAATAAACCCCGGAACCTGGGAGCCCGAGCCAGGCAAGGCCGGCCGGCTTCTCCGCGGGCAGCGAAGGCAGTGTGGTGAGTTGTGGAAGTGGCGGGCCTGGGCGCTGTCTCCCCGGAGGAGGTGGCACCTGCAGGTTTCGTGCCCCGGCCCCCCGAAGGTTAAATGCGCGTGGGGAGCAGCGCCCTGGGGGCTGCGGGACTGAAAGCGAGACAAGCCCGAGGTGCCCGCGCGCTTCCGGGGAGCGCCGAGCGCGCAGCCCTGGCCTGCTTCCCGGGGAGGCGAGCCTGGGGGTGTGGGGCGAGGGAGGGGGGTCGTCTTTATCATCCATTCGGCCCAGGCCTGGGTGCACTGCTTGCTCCCCGCCGTACCCCGCCTTACCCTTACAGCAGAAGCATTGGTTGTCTCTCTGCCCACTGCCACATCCAGCCGCTCCCTCCACCAGGTGCCCTAACTGAGGCAGAATCGTGGCTTGCGCACCCTACCCTGGGAGGATAGCTCAGCTTTTGGACTGAATAGGCTGTGGCATAAAGACGCCAACGAAGTTCTCAGCCTGATTAAAGGTTATATACTTATGTCTTCCTTAGAAAGAAGCTTTACAATAAAATGGAAACATACGTTTACTTTCCTTTGTAAGTGTACCTGCCTGTAAGCATCTTTCAGTGATGTAGCCAGGGATTTCGTCTCTGTCCTGCAGAAATACCCATCATAGCAGAAATGATCATTGTGCTGTCACCACAGGCCACTGTTCTTGCTCTAGCAAGGGACCCACGTTATGGGAATGCCATCTTATGGGAACTTGGGAGCAGAGGAGAGATTATGTGAAATTTAGCAGGCACTAAAATCCCAGCGACTCCTCCATGCCCCTGCCCCCAGCCCCCGCCCCCACCGTGGAGGTGGACTGCAGGGCAATGCCTAGATTTCTTTCTTTCTAGTTTGTTCAGGCGTTTTATATGAACCAGTAGTGACCAAGTGATGTTTCTTACTACGTTATGTGCATTAACTCATTTACTCTCTCAGCTCTCCTGGTACAACAAACACTGGTATGAATATTAGGATTCTGCTACTTAAAGGAGACCAAGATACAAGCAATAACATAATTTTTACTAAAATTGCAAAGTCACTGACAGACACAGAAATCCAACCCAAATTTTATCATCTCTAGCCTCACAAAACAGATACCCTAAACCCCTAAAGGGGGCTACTTCCCACTGCCAGGCTCTTCATACCTTGGGATGCATCTGCCAAGACAAGAACAAGTAGTGGACGTGTTCTAGGTTCATCATCCTACCATTGAGAGGGTAACGGACGTAAGGAGGCACCAGTGTTAAGAGTTTTCATGTCATCCAGGTCAATGAAGACACTTCCTTCTGGACACCAGTCCAGCACTGAAGACCACTGAGTAGACCTTTGTCCTCTAGCATGGACTCATATCCTCTCATGCCTGAAAAGGAACATAGTGCCCCGGCTGGGTCATTTTCTAATGGAAAGAGTGTTGGCAGCACCAAGGTGGCTACATAAGGGTGGCCAGGATGAGCCTTTACACACACACTTTGATTTGCACCCTGGAAAGTGTACAAGTACACACCTCATGACTATACATGAAAAGTGTCCTCCTTCAGCTCATCTTTCCAGCTTACCTTAGAAGGCCCATCAGCCATCCCAAAGTTACTCTGGAAATAAAACCAAGTCAAGCAGAGTTTGACGCTATCACATCTGAAGCATCATGATCTCTTCATTTGATCAGAACACCCGTGACCCCTGAGCCAGCTTCCATGGACAGCCCTGGATGGACACATCAAGTCAGCTCCAGGACCCTAGCAAGCTACTGCCCAGTCTTCTGCTTCCCACTGTTTGTCACATAGAAGACCACTCCCCAGCAGTTCTTCCCTCCTGCTTCATTCCAGACCTCCCTGGATCAAGTCTCCTACCATTCTCCCCATGGTGTGGCATTCTCTATCTTTCTTTATGACAGTATGGCTTTGTAATGATGTAGTTATCTGCTTATAGTCTGATTCTTCCCTCAGACCAGTAATCTCAGCATGGCAGAGATTATAAGAGCCTGCTGTGCCCCCACACCCAGTACCCAGAGAACCAACTGGAACTGGTATTACATAAACATAGCAAGGAAACAGCCTAGTTCTACACTAGCACTGGGACCCTGCGCAGTTCACATCTACATTCTGTTTGTCAGTCTTATCTGATCTGTAGAATAACCAAGAAACAAGCTTAGGCCACACCAACTCTGACAGTGCCCAGTTCTCCTACAGATGAATCATCATGAATAGAACTAGCTGGTGCTCAGCCAACCTGTAAAGTAAAGACCTGCTGCCCTTTCACCTCCCTCCTTCCATCTCCTGGCACCTATGCCTGCTCTTGAAACTCTCAGTTGAATACCACACTCAGGGAAGTCCCTTAACCACCTTCTCCCCAACACACATGCTCACAGATTCAGAAATCTTCCAAATGCTTTGATGAACACTGTGGTTCTGAAAAAACTGATAACATCTGTGAAGTGCCTCCTGTGAGCCAGGATTGTGATGAAGCACGGGACATTCTCAAGTGCAGAACCAGCCTCTAGGACTGGTGGCTATGAGGAGAGGGAGAAGTCCAGAAAGCCTAAGGAGCTTTCTCTGGGCTTCACAGCGGTAGGGCGAGAGTCCAAGCCTGTCCAGGTCTGAGCCTAAGCCTGGAAAAGTTTACAGGAGTGTATAACCTTTTGACACTGTCACACTTATTTATCTGCAGTATTCACAATCAAGAACTATGCTATCAAATTGCCAAAAAATAAAATAAAAAGACTCATGCTTTAAATAAATTTGTGGTTTTGTGTGGGACCACATGTTATCCTAGGCAGCATGTAGAACATTTGCTTCTCTTCAAATACTTTGTATAAATAGATTTTTTATAATTAAGTTTTTAAATCTCAATATCTCCACCCCACCCCCTTTCTTTCTCTACCTCTTGTTCTCAGGGACTGAACTCACAGATTTGCACGTGCTAAGCAAGCACTTTTACACTGAACTACATTCCTAGCCCTTGTATCTTAAACAGTAACTCTAAATGTGAAATCACAAGCATAAAAGGAGACGACAAACCAAAATAGTAGTAGTTTGTCGTATACTTCATGATGTGGCCAAATCTTTGAACATCAAATCAGCCAACAGGACTAATAGAGAAAAGTTAACTAGGAAGAAATAATAAGAACACCCCTTGGGTCAAATTTGGGTGAGGTGGTTACATTTTCATCATGCACAACACATATCAGGCATGCAGGAGCTGGAGGCAACATGTGAAAGTTGAACAAGATACCATGAATATGGTTCTTGCCCCTTCCCGAGTTCAGCGTCAGCTACCAGAGAGAAGTCCCTAATCCATTCTCTGTACTTTCACTGCTTCAGAAAGTGGACCTGAGTAAACTTTTTCTTGCCTTATAGGTATGAGCCCAAACATGTCTTCCAACCTGGAATCAGCAAAGGAGTTACTTGTTTTCCTAGGAAAATCACTGTTCAGTATTCTGGAAGCCATAGTTTTTAAGGTGATCCCACAGCCACGGAAGAATGTTGCTGGTGAAATTGTACTCATCACAGGTGCTGGGAGTGGACTTGGAAGGCTCCTAGCCTTACAGTTTGCCCGCTTGGGGTCAGTGCTTATTCTCTGGGATCTCAATCAGGAGGCAAATGAGGAGACGCGCCAGATGGCTCAGGAGGCTGGAGCCACTAGGGTGCACGCCTATGTCTGTGACTGCAGCAGAAAGGAAGAAGTGTACAGAGTGGCTGACCAGGTACGTCTTGAGGACTTACTACTTTTAATGGGCAGTGAGAGTCCTAAACAAATACTTGGCATTTGTTCATTTTCATTTCTTAGGCAAGTGTCTTAACCTCTAAGCCATCCCTCCAGCCCTACTTTCATTTGTTAATGCCCTTTCATTTGCCTTTTATGTCTCTTTACTTTAGAAGATAATGTGTGGGAATGGGAATTAGGATTTTGAGTTTTTAGTGCATGCAAAATGCCATGTTAGATACCCTGTGTGTAGTAAAGATATCATAGCACTATAAAAGTAAAACGTTATACCCCTCCATAGCTAACAACACTGAGGTTTAGGAAGGCATGGAGCTTAGCTAAGAAGTACAACTAACACGTAACAAAACTACAGCCAGGACACGGTTTTTGCTCCTAAGAGGTTCTTCTGCTCTCTCCCCTCTGCTCAATGTTGCGTACTGTGTATTAAAAGAAACAGGGCATGAAAGCATCCTTCTTGAAGGGGTCAGGACCAGATGTTGAAGATGTTGCTCAGGGTCCCTGCATTAGTATATACATCCATATGTAGTCTGACTTTATTTGCCCACCCCACCATGATTTCCAGTTGAACATGTATTTTTCATATGTGGCTGTAAAAATGTAAGAATATTCATCCTGAAGATTTTTTTTTTTTGATGTGGTAGTGGGGATTGCACCTACTCAGCAGGTGCTTTATCACTGAGTTACACCTAAAACCCCTAAAAAGCCACAAAGAAAGTCAGGAACTGAAGCTCCAATAAGCTGATGGACATGAGGCTTTTACCTCATGGAAGCATAACCTCATAAGGACACATGTGTCCTCACCCACACACCAGGGTGCAAATACCATATACCGCTTTTCTGGGCAAATTTGGGACCTTAGTATTGCCCAATTTAATGACAAGAGGAGAGCCTGGCTTGGTGTAGCACCATTGCTGCACAAAGTTCTTCCATAGTTTCTGAGCTGTTTGCTACTTCCTCCCTCGTTTCCTACTGGAAAGATTGCCAGGTTCTGGCCATGTGTAGTTTTGCCTTTCGGCTTTGCATCTGTCTCCCACTGGCTCCAATCACAGGCTGCCAGGTACAGCCCAAGGCATGATGCTTACCTAAGTACAGGTAACCAGTACAACAGAAGCAGACAAGGCTTGTGCTTTTTGCTTATTGTTGTTTGTTTGTTTGTTTGTTTGACTCTTGAGTGGTGCTTCTAATTAGCCCCTGTGCTGACTCACTGACCCCTACTTCAGTAGAAGAAGGACTGTAGAATAGAGATCTAAACCTGATAAACTGCATTCTGAGTATAGCCCCAGCGTTAGTAGTGAAGGACCTGGCATGTGGACTTGCGCTCACTGTTTGCAACTTCTCTGTCCAGTCTTCAACAATTATGTTCTATAAATACTTGCCTCCCTCTTTCCTGGATCTGGGAGTTAAGTCTGTCCCAGCTGCTTGACTTCTGAAATGATCAAACATACCATTTTCCTAGCCTATTGCTCAGTTTTTATAACTTGGTAGTTTGAGAAAGGACTAACCCTGGATTCAGGAATAGCAAGTTACTAGCTTCCCTTATAAATTCGTTTCCATTTCTTTTTCTGAATAAAGTATAAGAGTTTTTAAGATGCTGCCTTATAGGAGAATCACTAAAGAGAACAGTTTAGAGGAACATGCCAACGTTTGATTTCTGCTGAGCTCTTAGTAACTTTGATAGCTTGTATCTCAGAATGAAAGCTTAACCTTGGCCAGGCATGGTGGCACATGTCTTTAATCTCAGCACTCAGGAGGGTAGGCAGAGGTAAGGAGAATTGCTGTGAGTTCGAGACCAGCCTGCAACTACATAGTGAATTCCAGTTCAGCCTGGGCTAGAGTGAGACTCTACCTCAAAAAAAAAAACAAAAAAAAAAAAAAAAAACTTAGCTTTGGCTCAAAAGTCCAGTATTGCTACATGGCACCTCTAGGTTAGAAATTATTTTGAGCAAGCTGGAGCTAGATACCTATCACTCATCCTTGGTATGTTCAGTGAATGTGAACCTTATACAAGTCAAATTGATCATACCTCTGTCTAATCTTTTTTCATTTACGTGCCCCCCCAAAAAAAACTTAAACAACTCTTGAATTTTATTTTCTCTATCTCATAGCATCTATGAAAGTTTCTTAAAATTGATTACTGATTCCTAGTGTCCAAGGTCACAGTCTACAATAATGTGGACACTGGAGAAGCAGACTTACTGCTCTCTGCTACCACTAAGTAGTGGACTGGAAACCTGTGTGTTTGGTGATTCACAGCAGCCATCCTGGCAGTATTCGAGTAAGATGCTACAGGGACAGCCCAAGGGCCTTCCAGCAGGTTCTTGTTTTCACAGTGTGGGTGTTCATAGAGAGAGCCCAGCTAGCAGATGGGCACAGCTTATGTCTGAGTCTTGTGAAAGTTTTCTTACAATGCTAAGACTGCTTGTTGCCTCATTCTTACACTGAGAAGGATTAAAAAAAAAAAAAAGCCAAAAGTGGCTGGAGATATGGCTTAGTGGTTAAGGCACTTGCCTGTGAAGCCTAAGGACCCAGGCTTGTTTCCTCAGTACCCACATAAGCCAGATGCACAAGATGTCACATGCATCTGGAGTTCATTTGCAGTGGCTAGAAGCCCTGGAGTGCCCATTCTCCTTCTGTCCCTCACTGTTTCTCTCTCTCTCTCTCAAGTAAATAATAAACTACATTTTTAAATGCCAAAAGAAATGAAAAAATTACTTAAAAACTAGAATTTGTTATATCTTTGAAACATAGTATCACCTAATTTATTCCCACTCTAAGGATGAACATTTAAATGATAAAATCTAAGGCAACCTATTTCTACACAGTATAATCTGTGTTGTTTCCATCTCTGATCCTGAGTATTCTCAGTTGCTAGTACTTCCAGCCCAAATCCCTTTCTGACGTTTTTGATTTTGCTTATGGTAGGGCTGATCTTGTTTCTACCCTTGATGACTCTTGAAGTTGAAGCTGATAAAATATTGTAGCCCCTCTGCAAAGAAGGCATGTCCTTAGATTATTTCAAGTGCTTTTATATGAAAACACTAGGTTCCCTTTATCTCTGTTTCCACCTAAGTTTTTCCTAGGCTCTCAACCTAGTTGATTGGCATAAATGCCCCATCCTACCACCCTGATGCTGGGACCCAGGGCTTTCACAGTAGCAGCTTCTGCCTTGCCTGAGTGATGCACACTCCGTGTGCCATTCTTCAGTGATCCATCTGGCCCTGTTCACCTGGCAGATACACACACACACTCCACAGCTGGAGATGCCAGGGGCACATCTGTGAGCCTTCTCTATGAGCACATGGCAACCACAATGGGTGGTTTGTTTGTTTGTTTCTTCTACGTTGTAGGTCAGACCACTGTTATGTGATCTAAATTGCAGTGATGAAATTCAGAACACAAGGGGAGACGTAGGGACTCCACCGCCTGCTGCCATCCTGTAAGAGCCCGTGCCTACTTCTACTCAGAGCCAAGATTAAACACTGAAGGTTTTCTAGAAGAGTCCACTGTTACCCCTGAAACTCTTGATTTCTCAAATAAAAGCAATAGAATACCTATTCAGACTGGCATTACATCAGCAAACATGACTCACAGATCGTGTGCCTGAAAGTTTGAGGTGGATAGAAAGAAAACCAGCCTGTTGAGAAAAACAGGACAGGCAGATTCTAATCTATGCTGTGGGTTTGAAATATATATTTTCTTCCTTTGCCCATTTGTTCCCTCATTCTCCCTTTCTTTGTGTGTACTATACTTTGATCTTTATATTATTTGATTATAATAAAACTGTTCTTTTGTCTCATCATGTGATTATATGCTGCTAATTCATAACACAGAACGAGGCTGTCATCACAGGCAGTAAGACCAGTCATGAGTATAGAAAGGAAAGGCCATTTCTGCCTTCCCAGTCTCTTTACTGGAGATAGAAATGAGAAGGGAAGCATTGGGATTGGACTGTAGGTTCTGCAAAGGAAATATAAACACATGTTCTAGAGCTTAGAAGTTCAGCGTGGTTTAAGGATTACATACATACATACATACATACATACATAGAAATCCTAGACCATATGAGGAATTATTGATTTGATAGTATTGCTCTTCTTCTTCAACCCAGGTTAAAAAAGAAGTCGGTGATGTCTCCATTCTAATCAACAATGCTGGCATTGTAACAGGCAGAAAGTTCCTGGAATGCCCAGATGAGCTTATGGAAAAGTCACTTGATGTGAATTTCAAAGCACATTTATGGGTAATTATTTTTTTTTCTTATAATAGTATAAATTTACTCTAACATTCCAAAGCACTTTTCTCTTTAGGATCATTATCAACCTCTTAATTCCTAGAGAGAGAGAGAGAGATCCTAGGGATTGAATACAAGGCCTTGTGCAAACTAAGTAAAAACTGAACCTCTTTGCTGCACCCCAGCCTACTTACCGTAATTTTGGACTTGTACTAGTCCACCCAGTTGTCCTCCTTTGATCAATCTGAAATGCAGCTCCCAGAGCCACTGCCCAGTGAAACTACCAGAAATAGAACTGCTCTCATGGCTGAAGTATCATTTGTTGATTACAGGCAAATGTTGGAGAGTTTCCCAGGTATCTCGCATACATGATCTGTATCTTCTAGTTCCACATCCATGGATCCAATCAAACACAGATCAAAAATAGTTTGTAGGGCTGGAGAGATGGCTTAGCAGTTAAGGCACTTGTCTGCAAAGCCTAAGGACCCAGGTTTGACTCCCCAGAGCCTACGTAAGTAAGATGCACATGGTGATGCATGCATCTGAAGTTCATTTGCACTGGCTAGAGGCTCTGATGCACCAGTTCTCAATATCTCTCTCTCTCTCTCAAATAAAAAATCAATAAAAATAAAATATTTTTTAAAAAATAGTTTGTAGCCAGGCATGGTGGCACATGCCTTTAATCCCAGCACCTGGGAGGCGGAAGTAGGAGGATCACCATGAGTTCGAGGCCACCCTGAGACTACGTAGTGAATTCCAGGTCAGCCTGAGCTAGAGTGAGACTCTACCTCAAAAAAAAAAAAAATAGTCTGTAAAATATTGTGTTTGGAGGTTGGGAAAATAGCTCAACAGGTAAGAGTACTTGGCTTTCTGTATATGTGAGGTCCTGAGTTTAATTCCCAGAATATATAAAAAAAAAGTCAGGCATAACTGCACATGCCTGTGATCCCAGTGATAGAGGGTGGGGAAGGCAAAGACAGGAAGATAGCTGGAACTCCCTGGGCAACAGTCTAACCAAAACACAGGCATCCCTGGATTCATTGGGAGACTATCCCAAAGAAATGAGTAGAAGAGCAATAGAAGAGGAAACCCAACATCTTCCTCTGGCCTCCACAGCATATCACAGTGTGAACACATATGCACACACATGCACATACACCAAAAAAAAAAAAAGTGCCTGGACTGAACTTGTCCTGACTTTTTCTTTACCATTTGCCCTAAATATATTCAGTGTAGCAACAATTTGCATAACATTTATACTGTACTGGGTATTATAAGTCATCTAGAGATAAAGCACAGGGGAAGATATCCACAGGTTATATGTAAGTACTTCACTATTTTATTTAAAGGATTGGAGCATCTGTGGATTTTGCCATCTCTGGTGGTCCTGGAACCAGTCCTCCCCCAGAAAATACTAAGGGATGACTGTGTTCCTTATAGTAAGTCAATGCAATATTTTAAGGGCTCATAGAATTCAAAAGATTTAGTCAAGAATACATAGCGAGTAACTTAAGTTAAGCATGGCTAGGGTAACATAATTTACCTAAGCAGGAACACTTATGAAATGAGAAGCATTAATTATTGACCAAGCATTAATCATGTCCTTAATACCTAATCATGACGCTTAATACCTAAATGCAGAAAGTAGGTGCCACATGATGCTATTACTAAGGGGCAGAGGCCCTGTCTTGCAAAATGATGCTCCTACTTCCATAAGTTACATTTTCCTGGTCTTAGCTGTCTAGGGTTCACACATGCATGTGGCCTCATGCTGCCTCTACTAATATTTGATCCAGTTGGTTCCAGCCCCTCACAACTCATCATCCCCTGGACAAGGCTATTGTTTCAGAGGATTTGGTGGACATTTTTGAGCTCCCTCCATTCTCCTCACACCTTTTCTAGCCCTCCTTAAGTTAGCTTTCAAACATGTTTAGAGTGTACAAGAGATTTCTGCCCCTGCTTTTAATGAAAGCATAATGCTATTGCTGCTATTCTTTTTTTTAAATTTAATTTATTAGTTTTTTTTTTCAGCAAATACAGGCTGTTTGGTACCATTGTTTAGGCTCATCCATGATCAACCCCCTCCCATTGGACCCTCCTTGTTGATGTAAATGGGTCATGCATTGTGGAATTAGCCCACAGTTATTAGCACGATAAATGTCTCTGCATATCATGACCCAACATGTGACTCTGATATTCTTTCTGCCCCTCTTCCGCAAAATTTCCCTGAGCCATGTTGGGTTCATTTTTGGTCTGCTTCAGTGCTGAGGTGTTGGGGGCCTCTGAGGCTGGTATTCTTGGTGTCCTGAATGGTTTTCAAAAGAAAAATGAAAAGACACAGACATTAGTGACTGCTGTGTCCCTACTTGAACTATTGTGAATTATTTCTCTTGTTCCTCCCCTGAGTGCTTTGTATATGCAATGTGTGTGTATGTGTGTATACTGAGTTCACTTTCATTTTATCCATCAATCAGTATAGATCAGTTACCTCTGAAGTCTTCTCTCCTACGGCTTTCATGTATTTTCTCCTACCTTTGTTTTTTGTTTGTTTGTTGTTTGTTTGTTTCCTAGTCTCCTTTCTCTTTGCTAGCTGTTCCTTCAGTGCTGATATCTCTCTGGCCCCTGCAGTCTGTCCTTCCTCTTCCCTCTTTCTGGGAAGGTCACATATGCTCTTTGAAGCCCTGCATGTGACCAAACATAGAACATATGACTAACTCATCAGAGGCTCACAGAACTCTGGGATCCCCAGGCTCTGGTCCCATGCAGCTGTAGCAGTCTTGTTTCTGGTCTGGCTACTGCTTATTATGCTGGCTGTATCCTTTCCCTTCCTTTTAACTTTCTTCCTCTCTCTGAAGCAATCCAGAGGAGGCAAATAAAGGAGGCTGGCTTGTGAGAACCCCTTTTCTTAATTTCCTTTTTTCTTAGCCTTCTACATAAGTATAAATTCCTGGTTCCCATGATATCATCTTCAAAAGCTCAATGTTCTGCCCACTACCACCTTTTTTGGATTTGGTTCCAAATCCAAAGTGAAGAGAAAATGTATGTCAGGATACAAAAGTTGAATGCTTCTTGGAAACAAAAAAGGGAACTAACCAAGCAGTGCAAAGAAAACTGAATTCTTATTGTTTATGTCCCAAAGTTACAAATCAATTCCAGCCACAGAATAGTGAAAAGATAAGGGAATTAAATAAAGGACTTCTGAAGGAAAGGCTGTAGATGACAGAGGAAGCTGTTTTGTTGTTTTTGTTTATGTTTTTCCATGTACGGTCTCATCTGGCTCACGCTGACCTAGAATTCACTATGTAGTCTCAGGGTGGCCTTGAACTCAAGGTGATCCTCCTACCTCTGCCTCCCAAGTGCTGGGATTAAAGGCGTGTGCCACTATGCCTGATGGGGCAGGGGGGGGGGAGTCTTTTTTTTATTAGTAAGTAGAATTGAACCCTGATCTCCTCCACTCCATGTGAGCATGAAAGTAAGGTGTTATATATGAGAGAGCCTAGGAAGATGTTCTACATGCCTGAGACAGAGTCAGAGACACTTGTGTCTCAAAAACTGTTTATTTGATGAATTGGAGTTAAAATAAGAAACCATTATTCAAACCTGTAGAGATTAATTTAAAACAAAGTATTCTTTCTCAATAGAAACAGGATATATTATGAAAAGGCTTTAGGAAAAGCTTAAAAATCAAAATTAAACCAGGATAGAGAGGCACTTTGTATTTAAACAATCACATTCTTAAATACTTGTGGGGTTTTGAGTTATGACTGACACAACTAAGATTGTCCTATGCTATTTTGATTGTGATCTTAATACCATGGGGTTAAAAAAGACAAACAAGTGAAATCATCAATCTTTATAAATACTTTTAATAATACTTAAATTTCTATGTTATATCCCAAAGCCTTTAGGTATTTTTATTAGCCAAAAAATTATTTGATCCTAGTAACCATATAAACATGTGAGAAAAGTATACAGTGGGTGATTAAATGTTCAAAGGCTTCCTCTGCTCTTCTTAGACTTATAAAGCCTTTCTTCCTGCCATGATCACTAACAACCATGGACATCTGGTTTGCATTTCAAGCTCAGCTGGATTAGTCGGAGTAAATGGATTGGCAGGTGAGAGAAATTCCTTATAACCTTAACTTGCATACTAGTTCTGAGTAGTAGAGAACTTTCTGTGTAGCAGAGCTGCCATCACACCAACTGACATGAACTTGGACCATGTGCTTTGGAATCACAAGGTATCATGTAGTCCCCTGAGTAAGAGAGGGGGAAGGGACAAGGGGCTGGAGACTCAGCTGTTAAAGGCACTTGCTTACACAGCCTGACTGCCTGGGTTTGATTCCCTAGTACCTACATAAAGCCAGATGCACAACTTGTAATTTGAAGCTATATGCTGTTGTCTGATGGAGATAGAAAGCAGCTGGTTTTGAGCACATTACTTTCTAACACCCATAGCACTTAGTTAATGTGGCTATCACTTGATTAAAAATAAAATCAGCCAGTTGTGGTGGCTCACGCCTTTAATCACAGCACTCAGGAGGCAGAGGTAGGAGGATTGCCGTGAGTTCGAGGCCACCCTGAGACCACATAGTGAATTTCAGATCAGCCTGAGCTACAGTGAGACCCTACCTCGAAAAGCCAAAAATAATGATAATGATAATAATCTCAGGGCTGTAGAGATGGCTTAGCAGTTAAGCACTTGCCTGTGAAGCCTAAGGACCCTAGTTTGAGGCTCAATTCCCCAGGACTCACATTAGCAAGATGCACAAGTGGACACACGCCTCTGAAGTTCATTTGCAGTGGCTGGAGACCCTGGCACACCCATTCATATTCTCTCTCTCTCGCTCTCGCTCTCTCTCTCTCTCTCTCTTTTTCTCTTTCTTTCTATCTGCCTCTTTGTCTGTCACTCTCAAATAAATAAATAAAAATAAACAAAAAAAATTAAAAAAAAAAGAAATCTCATAGTTTTTGAGGTTTCAGTCCATGATTAGGTGACCTTGTTGCTTTTGGGTCTTTGACATAACATACAACTCCACTTCAGAGAACCAATTTCCTGTGTTAGTCTGCTCCCCTTTATTGTGACAAAATACCTGGAATAATTTTCTTCAAAAATGGAAAGATATATTTTTAGTTTTAGAGGTTTTAGTCCATAACCACTTGGATGTTACTTTTGGACCTTTAGTGATATAATATATCATGGCAGGAATATGTAATAGAAAATTGTTTACCTTATGGCCACCGTGAGGCAAAGAGAGAGACAGCAAGAGGCCAGGAGCTCAGTATCACGGGGATACCTCCAGTGACCTAGCTTCCTTCCCCTGGAATCCCACCTCCTAAACGCTCTAATAGTCATGCCACAGGTTTTATACAAACATATAAGGTAATGTAAGTGTAATAATTAGAATTACTTCCCATTTCAAATTTATTATATCTTCTCTCATTATACTGATAATATGAGGTGTATAGTTAAAAGAAAATTGGATCTGAGTGTCACAGGCCATGCAAGCTAACCTTTCATGCTCAGATTCCTATGATACTTTTTTATCTACTTTTGTATGTCTTCATGCCAAGTGAGTACAAATGTTTGAAACAGGGATTAGAGGAGATCCAGTGGTGCAATGGGTGAGCACACAGTACTTATATGAAATAGGAATTAGAGGCACTGGTGACCTTTGTGCCCTGGGCAAGAGTTACCACAGGCTCAGACAAGTGTCATCTTGTGAGTCAAGTCCAGCAGTGTGGCCTCTAGTAACACTCCTCCAGCTCTTCTCTGCTGAGAATCCACCTGGTCATTTGCACCTTCAACAGACCATGTTCCTTCCTACTCACTGCCCACCTCTTCCTATGTAAAGAAAGACCAAGATCATTCAAAAGAACTCAAAAATTGTTGTGGCATTTTGTTTCTATCAATATAAGAAGTAAACCTTAATGAAATAATATTGTAAAACGGTGTAAAGCAAGCAAACCTCAGAGAGATTGTTGGGTCCTAGAGTACTGAAGTAAAGCAAGTCACATAATTTTGTAGTTGTTATTCCCAAGGTGTCTGAAGGTTATATTTTTACTATACTGTTATCTAAGGGTGCAGTGGCATTATGTCTTATGAACAATATACATGACTAGTTCGGAGGAAGAAAGGGTTTAGCAAGAGTGGGATGGGGACAAGAGAGGTAATAGAGAGTGAGTGTGGTCAGAATTCATTCCATAAGTGTATGAAATTCTCAAAACAAAATTAAAAGTTTAGAGGGCTGGAGAGATGGCTTCACAGTTAAGGTATATGCCTGCAGAGCAAAGGACCCAGGTTTGATTCCCCAGAACCCACGTAAGCCAGATGCACAAGGTGGTTCATGCATCTGGAGTTTGTCTGCAGTGGCTGGAGGCCCTAGCATGCCCATTCTCTCCCTCTCTCTCTCTCTCTCTCTCTCTCTCTCTCTCTCTCTCTCTCTCTCTCTCTCTCTCCCCCTCCCTCCCTCCCTCTGTCTCTCTCCCTCTCTCTCTCTCCCTCCCCCCTCCCTCCCTCCCTCCCTCTCCTCCCTCCTCTCTCTCTCTCTCTCTCTCTCTCTCTCTCTCTCTCTCTCGCCCTCTCTCTCTCCCTCTCCCTCCCTCCCTCCCTCTTTTTTTAAAAATTTTAAAAACTCTTGAGATTGCCATTAAATAGTAGGAACTCCTCCCTCAGGGCGGGGGGGGGGGTGGGGAACAGTGTGTGTGCCTTATTTAAGAACAGTATGTGGCTGAAGAGATGGCTTAGCAGTGAAAGCACTTGTCTGGGAACCCTAAAGACCCAGATTTGATTTCTAGTACCCATGTAAGACAGATGCACACAATGGCACATGCATCTGGAATTCATTTGCAGTGGTTAGAGAACCTTTCTCCTTCATATTCTCCCTCTCTCTCTGTCTCTATGTGTGTGTGAGTATGTGTGTGTGTGTGTAATCAATAAAATAATTTGAAAATATTTTAAAAACAGGGCAAGAGATGGCTTAAAGAGATAGTTCAGGTGCTTGCCTGCAAAGCAAAAGGACCCAGGTTCTATTCCCCAGGACCCACATAAGCCAGACGCACAAGGTGACACATGTGTCTGGAGTTCATTTGCATGGCTGGATACCCTGGCACTCCCATAGTCATTTTCTCTCTAAAATAAATAAATAAAAATAAAATATTTTTTAAAATATTTAAACAGTATGCTATGGAAAAGTTGGTGTTGCATCGGCTATTGGAAAAATGGACCCAGCAAACTTGCTCACTGTGAAGTTATCATTAATCTTCAATTTGTAAGAGATCTCAGTCTCTGAGAAACACAATGTCATAACACACCATAAAACAAGGTAGACTTACAGACATTAGTGTGAATCTCTGGTTTGTCTCTTTCAGATTATTGTGCAAGTAAATTTGCAGCCTTTGGATTTGCTGAAGCTATGTTTGTAGAAACATATGCCCAAAAACAAAAGGGGATCAAAACTACAATTGTGTGCCCATTTTTTATAAAAACTGGAATGTTTGAAGGTTGCTCTACTAAGTATGTATGCTTTATCTATTTTAAAGAAGTAACATTGTTTAATTTGGTTGTCTACCTATTCAGTTTTGTCCTTTTTTTTTTTAAGTAACTTGGTATTTTTCTAGAGTTCAGGCTAATTTATAAGTGGTTTCAAAATTATCTCTTCACAGGTTTTTGTGTTTACGTTGTTAAATTGAATGCAAGTGAGTGATCAGCACAATGTCCAGCTAGTAGCCACCCTGTGACCCTAGATCTGCTCAGATCTTGACTGTCCTGTCCATATCCCTTTGCTACCCAAATCTATTCAGTCCTTTTCCTTGACATCAGTGAGACTGAAAGTCTGATGAAAAAGTGGGTTCAGGATGTTCTAACAGAATATCATACACTATGCAGGTTAAACAACAGAAATGTCTCTTGCAGCACCAGAGGCTAGAAGTCCAAGACACACTGTGTGGTGAGAAGGTTTCTTATGTTGTTTATGACCACCTTCTCATTGTTAGATCTTTGGTTAGCAGGGAGAGAAGGAGAATAAAGACAGAGAAGGGATCATATGTCCCATGGTTCTTCTCATGAGCACCGTAACCCCATTCACAAAGTCATCACCCTCATCATCTGTTACTTTACAATAATCCCATCTCCCCATGCCCATCACATTAGACATTAGGCTTAACTATGAGCTTGAGGGAGTTTATCAATTTGTCCCCAGTGCCCAGTTCTACACATCTTGGGCACAGTAGACAATTTGTTTCAAGTGACTTGTTTTAAAATGTTTTATACCAGTTGTGTAATAAGACTTTACATAGATGATTATTTGTAACATCAGAGTTTTAATTACAATCATTTTTCCATTTCAAATCTGAAATAGAAACAAGGGTGATAATGTCTTACAGTTTTTCTCCCTAACTTTAAGAAATGGTTTGTATTAATTTGAGTTTTTTAATTGCCTTAGGTGTCCCACTCTGTTACCAATTCTGGAACCAGAATATGCAGTCAGAAAAATAGTTGATGCTATTCTACAGGAAAAGCTGTATTTGTATATGCCAAAGTTTTTGTACCTCATGATGTTCTTAAAAAGGTAACACCAGCTTCCGTTGCAGCCCTTATGTTCCATTCAACAGTGTACTCAATATTCCACCTGAAGAGCCACTTACCAAGTGTGTTATTAGTGAATTTTAGAAAGCCTTCTGCATCTCTTTGACCACCTTCTTGCACTCCTGTTGACACATACCCCAGCTTGCTTAGTTGCAGTATCCCTATTAGTCCAGGAAGTGGGATTGGATTCTCTACCATCTTACTGTTGCATTATTGTTAAAACTAAGTATAGTACAAAATGAGCTATGGAAGATGGACATTTTTTTTTCTTTTCAGGAAAGCTGCTCTTATCCATAGATGTTGTACCATGCTTCTTCAAGTTCAACACCCCAAAGTCAAGGCAAGACAGTCAGCCAAATAATCAGAAATTTGTGTGTTGAGTGAAATCAACAACAGATATCAATTTTAATAAATAAAATAGTTAAAGAACTTGAAACACCCATTAAAAGCATACAAGAGAGGGCTGGGAGTATAGCTTGGTAGAAAGCTTGCCTAGAATACAGGAGGCTTTGGGTTTGATCCTCACTAAAAACCAACAGAAGAAGAGATCATTGCCCCTCTCCTCCTGTGCCTTACACTGGGTTTCAGCGCTGGAATTCCTCAGCTTCATGTTACAGATGCCCAACCCAGTTGGACAGAGCTGGTGGTGCTAAGCTGCTGGGTCCCCTGCTGATTTCTGCTACCTCAGTTTATTTTCTCAACTACAGAGGCCCATCTGTTTATCCTTCCTCTCACAGGAGCTTCTCCTGTGCAAAAAGCACATTCCATGGCTGAGCCACCACTCTCTGTTGAGTTGAATTGGTCTCTTCTGTGTCTTCTTTGGCTCTGTGCTTGCCTGTGTTCTACACGTCATTCTACTCTTGACGATGACTTCTTCAGTTGATGGAACCCAGGTGTTATTCTTCATATTCACCACAGGGCTGGCAGCCCTTGACCTTGCAGCATGTGGGAAACTCTTTTCTCATTAGCTAATTATATCTCCTTCGTGCAGTGAGCCAGAAGTCATTCTTACATCCTATCCCTTTCCTAGACTTCCTTTAGATCAAGAAGAATCAGTGTGGCTTATGGAGGCTCTGCAAGGCACAAAAAGGGTCTAGCTAGCAAATTGAAACCCAGGGCTATGATCCTGCTATCTACCAAGTTTATGATTCTCAATATGTTCAATGTTCTCAGTCCTTAGTTTCCCCATTTATACTAACAGTGTTTGACAGATCTTATAAGATAGTGCATTGTACTGTTTATTGGCAAGAGTGTGTTTTCATCACACAGCAGGTATTTCTTTCCTAGTATCGATTGTACTCTAAAAAAAGTCAACTCTAAAAACATGAGGCTTAATTTTTTTTTTACTATTTTATTTTATTTGCAAGCATAGAGATACAGACAGAGATAGTGACAGAGAGAGAAAGAGAGTATGGGCACAACAGGGCCTCTAACCACTGCAAATGAACTCGAGATGCATGCGCCACTTTGAGCATCTGGCTTTATGTGGGTACTGGGAAATCAAACCCAGGTCATTAGGCTTTGCAAGCAAATGCCTTAGCCACTAAACCATCTCTCCAGCCCTGAGGCTCAATTTTTCAACTCTGGATAATTGTGCGGGTTTAACTCTGGGCCATGTTTAGAGAGAAGGCTAGAGGAAAACCAAAGAGGATCAGTGAAGGAAATTACATGAAACACTCCTTCAGACATTGGAGAGAGTTGTTTAATGTCATGTACCAGTCACCTTCCTGGGATCTGGAGTCACATCAAAGAACAAGTCACAAAGCAGTTCTTATCCTATAAACTGTCCCCCTGAGGGGAGGATGTCAAGGAAGTAAAAGAAAGAGACATTACCTGGACAAAGTGACTCATGCCTGAAATCTCAACACCTGGGGGGCTGAAGCAGGAGGATTGATGTGAGTTTGTGGCTAATGTGGTCTACATAGTGAGGTGCAGTCCAGCCTGGGTTAAAGAGTGAGATCCTATCTCATACTCCCTACTCCCAAAAAGAGAAGGTACACTAGGAGTCATAAATACTCTGAAGAAATTCTAAGCAAGAAAGGGGAATAGGGCATGGTGGTACAGAAGAGAGCAAATTGAGACTTTATACTGGGGGGGAATTTCCCAAAAAGTTAACACTTGGCCAGAGTCCTAAATCAGGGAAGGTTTGTGCCACCTAGAGGTCTTGGTGTGTCCACAGAGAGAGTGAGTAAGCATAGGGCCCTTTCCCTTGTCTCACCTTTAAACAAGTCTCACGATTAACTGCTTTGCCACTTTACTCACTCGCAGTGTAAGATGTCAAGGTCAGCTGTAGCAGAATGCTATACCAGGATAATGATCCAGAATACCTGTGGATCTCCCGAGGCACAGACGGGGTAGAGATGAACATTTTAGTCTGGTTTTGCCAAAAGCACTGGGAACTATTATATCAACCTCACAGTGGTCCCAGACAGAAGGATTCCCTCATTTTATAGCTGAAGACACTCTGACTCAAGCTAGTAAATTGTTTGGGCCAGCATTGCAAGTGCTAGAGCTGGACTCAGCCACATATATCGACCTCCAAATATGTGTCTTCAAGAACAGCTCCCCCTCCTTCCCTCAGTCACTCTAGGATACTGACGTTTTGGAAACCAAAATGAGAAGAGAACTAAATAATATGAGTAGAGCCAGGAGAGCTATGGGCCCAGTAACAGTAAGGCAAGTAGCACAGAAGTTGTGCAAATATGTACCTGAATGAGTGACATCAGCTGAGCTAGAAAAGATGCTTTTATAAATCATAATCAAGAAAATGTACTCTTGTGTTTCCTTTAGTTTCTTGCCCATCAAGACGGGAATGCTCATAGGTGACTATCTGGGCATCTTTCATGTAATGGATGGCTTCACTGGCCAAAAGAAGAAAACCTAAAGATCAACTCTACGCCTGATTTCCTCTTACAACCAACGCTACATCAGACTTACTTCAAAGAAGAAAAGTATTTCTGTGTGACAGTAGAAGTACCATCTGTATTCTGCTATCTGGACTGGAATTTTCCCCAGTGTATTTGTTTCCCTTTTTGTTGTTTTGTTGTTTTTGCTGTTAGTTTTATTGTTGTTTGTTTTAAAATAAAGACATCCCTTTTGTCATTTCCATTTGCAACAGATTCAGGAAGAGGCAAGCTTACCTAGAGGTAAGTTTTCCTAAGTTTGGTCATTGGCAGGTGGGCCCTAGGGAGCAGGTGACCATGTGACTGCAGGGGGGAAGACAGGGGTAGAATTAGTGGCTGGAATGTCCTCTCTTCAGAGGATACAGGTCTGGATTTCCTATCTCTGTCCTCATCATGGGCTGTTTTGAACCTGGGCCACTAGCATAGCAAAAGCCAGGCCCCTGTGTCTTTCTTTCCAAAGCAGCTTCTCACTGTTTGGTGCCCTGGACACCCCACCCAAATGCCACTTACTAGCTGAAGGTCCCTTGGCCCAGTCCATCAGGAAGCCTCACCAGGCCTGTCCTGACAGATGCTAGGCCAACTGAAATCTTATTTTTCCCAGGAAAACAACAAAAAAAAGATTGGTTCTTACTCTGAAAATGATTTTCTGAGGTAGTTTTATTGCTACTAATTGATCCAAAGCCGCATTAATGTGGTTAATTTTCAGTATTTAAGGTAGCACTTCAAGTTGGGATTCTCACTGAGCCATTTTTCCGCAGAATGAGCAATTCCATGCATCTGTACTCATTGAAGCTGCCCTCATCGCTGCGTTATTGTGCTCTTAACAGTTCAGTCAGCTGGCAAACTGCTTTCATGCTTTGGAGATTAACTATAAAAGCAAGATTAAGACAAGTATGTTAATTGCCATATCCCTGAAACTCATTCCTAGACTGCTAGGGAACCTGGGAGTAACAGCCACTTTTTGTCCCTTGTCCTTTTGTGGAGAAGGAAGGGAGGAGTTACCTGTAAGAGCCAAGAGAATCTAGAATTTAAGTGTCTCAGTGTTCTGAGAGGGGTCCCAGTCCCTGTCAGTTTGTCAGTATATGGAATACACTGAAGACATTCTGCTTGAGCAACTGTGTCATTCCAGGGACTATTCTGCTCTCTCTCTGTTCAGAAGTCTTTTGCTTTATGATACTAATGACCTCTAGTATTTATTCTGTCCAATAACAAAATAAGCACTTCACCCAAATTATTTCATTAAGTATTACATTCTGACCCAAAGAATGAAATAGATGTTTGGTGTATGCATACAGGACGCTTTGCTTTCCACAGGCACGATCCTCAACTGGGGATGAGAAGATCAAAGGCCCCCTTGGACTAACCAACCCATGTTCCAAATCCTTGGCTAACAAGGTTAATTAGGGGAGAGCCACAACTCTTATACTACAATTCAAAAAGTGTGCATTCTGGGGTCCTATTTAGTTAAAGAATAAAGAAGAGACCCTGAGGGATTCCACAGAGCAAAGGACCAAGGGGGAGGGGGCAAATGGGCATCTGCCACAATATAGCAGCACTAACAGTAATTATTTCTAATTGCAGTGCTTCTTGGTTGAGCTATTACAAAGACCTGAAACTCAATTGTGGTTTTATAAGACTCATAAAATTGTCTAAACAAATTCAGATCTACTTGAAGCACTGCTATGAGAAGAGACCACATGTAAACTATAGGATTCTAGGGGTAATAAATAACAAAAATGGCTCTGGGGAGCAAGTGTTCCTGACATTGTTTCACATTCATTTCCAAATGAAATTTAGTCCTAACAAAGCCATGATCAAGAGCCCAGCATCTAAGCAGGACTGAAGGACCTGGGGGCTGCAAGACATTGCTGAGTCCACAAGACAGGCCCCTCTGTTCTCTAGGGCACATTACCCAGCACCTGGAACATAATAATCCTCCTATTAAGAAGGCATTGGACTTTAAAAATGTTAGCTTTTTATTTAAGTGTTGTTTTACATTATGATTCTGTCTTAGCCAGTGTAAGCTGGCATTACAAAATACTACAGACCAGGTGCCTTATACAACAGAAAGTTATTTCTCAACTTGAAAGCTAGAAGTCCAAGATCAAGGTATCAGCTGATTCATCTTTTGAGGGTTGTCTTTCTGGATTGCAGACAGCCAGCTACTCCCTGTGTCCTGACATGGACTAACTTTTGTGTGAGTGCAAAGGGGAGGTCTTTATTGTCTTAGAAGGAAAATAATTCCATCATGAGTGTTCCATCCTTGTGCCCTCATCCAATTATCACGCCAAAATGCCATCACACTGGAGGTTGGGGCTTCACCATAGGAATATTGATAGAACAAATATTCAGACCACAACAGATGCCAGATGAGAGTCCAGAGAGTCCTAATGCTGAGATGGTACTGTTTCATGGTCACAGACCATGAAAACAACCCTAGAAACAGCGAATTGGAGATACTCTTAAAAGCCTAATTCCAAACTCTGAAAGTCAGCACTTGATGAAAACTTTGGGCTACTAAACAAAAATGGATATGTGGCAGGCAAGACACACCTGTCCTAAAGCTACTCTGTAAGGAGAATCTATCAGTCTCTGCATCCTTCACATTTCCAAACGAGGGGTCTGCTGGGATTACCCAAGCAGCCCTTCCAGAATGCCAAACGATGTGCCTCTACTGTCAATGAAAACACCACCACTGGCCATTGTGGAGGGCCTCTGGTCTGGATTGTTCCCCATTATTTCAACAACATTGCTACCACATTGGAAACCAATCTTATAATAAGTGCAATAACCATCAATGTTCATCCCGTGGTAGATGGAGATGGAAAAGGCCTTGTTGCTATGCCCACAAGAAATCTGTGCATCTGGACATCCTTTTCAAGCACCAACACAAACTGAGGAGGTGACAACAAGGTGTTAAGGCAACATCTCAGTGTCATTGGATACTGCTTCAACTAGGACTGTATTCTCATACCTCGTATGTACCTCTCCCATTGGATTTAACAAAGGATATCATACAAGCCATACTGACTCTACAAAGCCAAGTAGACCCTTTGTGTGTCTCTGGTTAGCTCCACCTCCTCTTCCTGATAATGGCCTTTCAGAAATTTTTTCTCAATTCAAAATAGTACCATAGCCTCTGTAACTTCATTTAAGAAATTGACACTGGAAAAGACAAACACCCTTACCTCCCCAAACCAGCACCTCCAAAAGCATTTCTTTGTCTCTACCCCCAGGTTTTCTCAATCTCAGAGGGGACAGTACATAGACACCTAGCCTAAGGTTCCTACTCAATGTCTCCATATATCATAAGAGGTTTTCACTGGTATTTATCAACCTCTCCACCACAAATGCTCCCTGAATCTGGCAACTACAGTAAAGATTTTATGAAACCTATTAACATGTTTGGCAAAACCCTCTGCACAGCAGCTTTCTCTCATCTCCATCACCATCATTTATTTTTGTGATTTTTTTTAAATATTTATTTGATAAAGAAGAGAGAGAGAAAGAAAGAGGGGGGGGGTGCACCAAGGCCTCCTGCTGCTGCTGCAAAGTAACTCCAGATATATGTGCCGCTTTGTGCATCTGGCTTTACATGTGTACAGGGGAATTGAACTCAGGCTATCAGACTTTGAAAACAAACACCTTTAACTGGTGAATCATTTCTCCAGCCTACTAGCAGCATTTAAATGGAGCCCAGAGTAATTATCCACCTCTCCCTACATTGATCCCTAAGCCATTGACTTCCATGTCATGGTGATTTTTTTTAATGCTGAATATTTTTATTTTTATTTTTAACAGACTATACTCATTTATTCCCTCTGCCATGTTCATTTTTCCCTGGGGCCCTTCTCAGTAGGTATATGGTATTCACTCTGGGGTCATGAAAGCCTCAATAAGTCCCAATGGGAATGTGGAGGGACCATGGCTCTGGGTATTCACACCTACTCTGTAACTCTTACAATCTTTCCACTCCCTCTAATGCAGTGTTCCCTGAGCCAGGAGCAGGCCTGGGTTGTCTGATTGAGTGTTGAGTTCTTTGTAGCCTCTGGATTTCTGCTTTGATAGGTTTGGTTTAATCACTGTGTCTGCCACCATCACCCTGGAGCTGGTCATCAGGCTAGCAATAAGAGCAGTGTTCATGGTACCACTTCCACTGAAAGTTCTCCTGGCACTGGCAGATGTGGAAGTGGTAGTAAGTCTCAAAGTGTACAGTTGGCTATTTTCTTGTCTTATTGATTGACCTTGACTCTCTTCCATTTTCTCTGTCATATGTAAAATGAAGCAGATTCTCCAACCAAGAGTGAGAACAGCTTGGGTTAAAGGTTAAAGAGGGTATGCAAAATTATTTGAGATATTTTTTGTGTGCAAACCCACTCTTCTTTTCCAGAGAGCAGTGGGGGCTTCTCTCTGAAGTATGGATTTTCCAACTGTGGGAATCTGACTTGGTTTACAGTGGAAGATATGAGTTCTCTCGCACTGAATGAGCCTCATGTCCAATCATATGGCAGAGGCTATGTGACCCTATTGAACAAGTGTGTACTTACTTCTGGTCCAGCTGGTTGATTTTGTAGTATACAGAGGCCCCTGTTTATTCATGCTGTTGGTGACCATTTCTTCTAGCAGCTCCCATAATGCCAGCACCATGGGAAAGAGCCAAGAGGGAGTTGTTTCCCTTTCGATTCCACTATCGTAATCTGATGTCCTGTGACTACAGCCTGTAGTGTCTTCAGCAATAGGGTCTTACCTTTTAGCTGTGGCAGGTAACCATGTGTTTTGTCAATGGCCTACATTGTTTGGGTGACCTCATGGTACTCCCTGGCCAACAGCTCACTGTAGTGGGAAACCCAATTCTGAGCCTGGGAATTATGAGCTAGAGTCCATGATTTTAAGAAGGTTAAGCTTTTTCCACCTTCTGTCTGAACTGTTCCCCCACCCCCTTTATTGGTCGTTATATCTTATAGAATGCTAGTTAGAATTAGGATTTCGATGGAACTGATCGATATTGTATAATTCCTTCCCTACCCTCCCTAGCTGCTATCCCTCTAAGATCCACCGAATATCCTGCCCTCCCCTGATTTGTCAAGTAACTCCTCTTCTCCTTTCTCCCTAGTTTTTCTCTGTACTGGTCTCATTCTAGTTTCATGACCATATTTCTGGTGCTGACTCCTCTTTGCAATCATCTCTAATTGATCCCACTTAGGAACCAGATATGAGAGAGAACATGCAGCATTTGTCATTCTGTGCCTGCATGGTCTCATTTAGAATATTTTTTCTCCAACTCCATCCTTTCACCTGTAAATTTTATTATTTCATTTTTCCTTGCTGCTAAGTAGAATTTCACTGTGTCTAAGTACCACATCTTCATTATCTATTCATCATTTGATGGGTATCTGGGCTGATTCCAGCTCCTAGTTATTATGAATAGAGTAGCCACAAATGTGGCTAAGCAAGTACTTCTATAGTAATGAGTGGAGTCCTTAGGGTATGTAGTGGCGAAGCACAGTTATGGATGACAGGATTTACTGAAGATAGAGGGTAAGTTCCATAATGGCAGAAGAAGTTGGCCCACTTTCACTGGTCCAAGCAGAAAGAGAAAAGCCACAAGCCAAAATACCCAAAAGCCACACCACACATAAGCACACTTAGGAATTCCAGGTAGAACTCAGACCCTTTGCACATTTTTAGACTGGAATTCCAAATCCACTGAAAGGCCCAAGAATTCAGAAGCTAAGAAATACTATCATGCTCCAAGGGGAGCTTAAGCGGGCTCCCTGCATACTTCAAACTCCAGGCTTTACTCTCTGTTGGAAGCAAGTGAAGAATCCCTCTTCTCATTATAACAGAGCCCGCTCCTAATACAAAACTAGGTGAAAGGGCATGAGATAGCCCTCAAGGATGGGGAATGAGTAATGAAGTGAACCACTTATTTGATTTCTGTAAATAGCCTTACACTATAAGCCTTAATAGCCCACACTGTAAGCCTTAGTAGCTTGCACCATAAGCTGTAGCAGCCTGCCTCAGACCACCAAGGTCATAGGAGGCTGATACCACACTCTGCTACCCTCACCTAAGGAATTGCGCAGAGGCTGACCTCCAAGGTCATAGGAGACTGGTACCACACTCTGCTACTCCCACCCAAGGACCTGTGCAAATGCCGACCACCAAGGTCATAAGAAAATGATTGGCCCACGAGGGGCTTGAACAAATTAAACTAATTGGCTTAGAAATTATGGGGTGGCACAAACTGACTGGCCAACACCCTGCGGGCTCCTAATATTAGAAAATGATTGGTCTAATGCACAGGCTTTGTTAGAAACCCTATAAAAACTGTCCCATTCCTGCATTCGGGGCTCTGCAGTCCTCTACCCCTGTGAGGTGTACGACTGTGGGCCCCAGCGCGCTTGGAATAAAATCCTCTTGCAGTTTGCATCAAGACCGCTTCTCGTGAGTGATTTGGGGTGTCGCCTTACCCGGGCAGAGCGTGGGGGCCCCCTGCAGGGGTTTTTTCCCACACCACCACCATACTTTAGGACTGGTGCCTAAGATCCACCCAGTGACATCTCCAGCCAGGTAGCTAGAAATCTAAGAAGTTTTAATAAAACTCCTGAAGTTATTGGGGGACATTTATTCAAACTACCACATTCTGCCCTAACCCCCAATAGATTCATAACCATCTCACATTGTAAATTTTATTCAGTCCACATTTAAAGGTTTCCATGGTTTTTACCAACTTTGGATAATCCCAAAGTCCCAAGTGTCCTCTAAGATTTAAGACTGTCTCTTTGCTGTGAGTTCTGTAAAATCAAACAAGTTATATACTTTCAACATATAACAGCATAGAGTAAACATTTTCAACTTATGTAAGGCATACCAAGAAGAGACTAGAACAATGCAAACTCAACAACCATCAAGCAAACATCAAACATCTGCAGTTTAGTCTGATATAACCAGTGACTGACAATCTCCAGATTTTGCAACTCTGCCCTTCCAGGTGGGCTGAGTAGCCAGGGAAAACTTCCATCCTGGCCAAAAGCCTCCATGGTAGCCCTTGCACAGTCCTGATATATCCAAAACATCTTCAGATTGCCACGAAAACCATGGTCCATCTTCCAAAGGCTCCTCCAGCCTATTCATGAGGGTCATCACTCTCTGCCTATATGCCACATCTCAGCAGTAACTCCTGAAAATGTGTGTATTTCATGACCATACATTTTTCATGCTTCCAAAACCAAAACCAATACCAGGGGTGCAGGACACAGCCACATCATTAATTCAGGGACGAAATAAATCATGACCTTGAAAAGCAGGTTTCTTCTCCAGTCAACTCTTTTCCAAAAGAGTTTGCATTTCTATTGTAGTCTATACTCAGGCATCCTCTCCACTGTTTTAATGTAAAGCAGTTGGGACATCTTCCTTAAGATTGCTAATGTGCTTCAGCAACCTAAAATCAGTTTCAGTGCCTATAATATTAACTTGCTTGAGTTTTCCCAACTTAAAATTTTAAATACTTCAATTCAATATCTTTAGTCACACACATCAGTCTATTACAAATTTAACCTTGAAAACACTGTCTGGGCATGGGCAGCAGAATGCAGCCAGCCCTTATCCCAATAGCCCAGTTCTCACAAGGTTTTCTGCAATCTTTCCTCCCCCTCAGAAAGTTCATAAGCCAAGCCTCCAAGTTCAATTCTTTCTGCATCTAGCATTTTGAAACTCTCATCATAATAGTCCATAATACTTGGCTTACTGCTCCAGAAGACCTCTTCAGTTGCAAACACTAAATTTCCCACTCCTCCAGCATACAAGTTCCACAAAAGCAAAATCCACATGGTCTAATTCATCTCAGCACTCTATTGCACAGCTTGGTACCAGTTTCTGTATTAGACAGCTTCACATCACTGAAATGAACTTCCAGACCAGTCACAGTTATGGAGGAAGGGATACACTGAAGATAGAGGGATGTTCCATAATTGCAGAAGCTGACCCACTTTCACAGGTCCAAGCAGAAAGAGAAAAAGCACAATCCAAAAAACCCCAAAGCCACACCACACACAAGCACACTTGGGAATTCCAGGCAGAACTCAGGCACTTAGCATATCTTTAGACTGGAATTTCAAATCCACCACCACACCTTAGGACTGGACCCTACAATCCACCCAGTGACATCTCCTACAGCCAGGTAGCTGGAAATCTAAGAAGCTTTAATAAAACTCCTGAATCTATAGGGGGGATATTTATTCAAACTACCACAAAGTACATGCCAAGAAGTGGTATTACTGGATCAAATACTAGATCGACTTTCATCTTTTTTCAAGAGTCACCATACCAATTTCCATAGTGTTATACAAGTTTACACTCCAACCAGCAGTGGGAAAGTGTTCCTCTTTTCCACAGCCTCACCAGCATTTATTGTCATTCAACTTATGATGAATTCCATCCTGATGAGTGAGATGGAATCTCAGAGTCACTTTGATTTGCATTTCTCTGATGATTAAAGATGTTTAACATCTTAAAGGTGTAATGACCACTTGTATTTCTTCCTTTAAGCATGTTCAAATGTCTACCCTATTTCTTGATTTTTCTTTTATTGTTTAGTTTTTGAGTTCTTTATAAATTCTAGATATTGGGCCTGTGTCAGAGGTATAGATGGTGAAGACTTTCTCCCATTATGTGTGTTGTCTGTTGACTGTCGATGGTTTGCTTGTCTGTAGAGGAGCTTTTTAGTTTCAAGAGGTCCCAGGGACCGAGTGCTGATCTAATTTCCTGCGCTACTGGGGTCTTATTCAGGAAGTCTTCCCCTAAGCCTATGACATAAATTTTCTTCTACTTATTTTATAGTTTCAGGTTTTATATTGCAGTCCTTAATCTATAGAGTTGACATGTGTGCAGAGTGAGAGAAGTGAGTCTGATTTCATTCTTCTACATGTGGATATCCAAGATCTCCAACACCATTTATTGTATATGTTTTCTTCCCTCTAGTGTGTATTTTGGGCCCCTTTGTCAAAGATGAGGTAGCTGTATTTGCTTGGATTTAGAGATTGGTCTTTTATTATATTCCATTTATCTGTATGTCTGTTTTTGTGCCAGTATCATGCTGTTTGAGTTACAATCAAGATATGGTGATACATCCAGGTATATTTCTTTTGCTGAAGATACGTTTGACTATCTGAGGTCTTCTATTCTTCCCTTGATTTTTTTGTGACTTGCTTTTTCTATCTCTGTGAAGAACATTGCTGGCAATTTTATTGGAATTGCATTAAATCTATATAATAGTTTGGGTAGGATGGCCATTTTCACAATATTAATTCTTCCAATCCATGAACATGAGAGATCTTTCCATCTTCTCATACCGTCCTCAATTTCTTTCCTCTGTGTTTTTATGTTTTCATTATACAGGTCTTTCACTGCCTTGGTTCATAATATTCCAAGGCATTTACTTTTTGTGGCTATTGAAATGGGATAACATCACTTATCTCTTTCTCTATATCTTTGGCATATAGGAAGGCTACTGGATTTTGTGTGTGAATTTTGTATCCTGGACTTTACTGAAAGAATTTATCACTTTTAGAACTTGGGGGGGGGGGAGGACTCTTTTGAGCCACTTATATATAAAAGCATGTCATCTAGCTGGGCGTGGTGGTGCACGCCTTTAATCCCAGCACTTGGGAGGCAGAGGTAGGAGGACTGCTGTGAGTTCAAGGCCACCCTGAGACTACATAGTGAATCCCAGGTCAGCCTGAACTAGAGTGAGACCCTACCTCAAAAAACAAAACAAACAAAAATCATGTCATCTGTAAATAGGGCTACTTTGAGTTCTTCCTTACCAATTTGTATCCCTTTTATTTGTATCTCTTGTCTTATTGCTTTAGCAAAATCTTCAAGTACTATGTTGAAAAGCAATACTGAGAGAAGGCACCCCTGTCTTGTTCCAGACCTTAATGGGAACACTTCAAGTTTTCTCCCTATTTAGGGTATTCTGAGCCTTAGGTGCTGTATAACTAGGCTTTATTATGTTGAGATAGGCTCCCTCCCTACCAGTTCTCTCCAGTGTTTTGACCAATCCCTAAGCCATTGACTTACATGTCATGGTGAATGTTTTTGTTAGCTTTCATTTTGTTTACTACTGATATTTTTAAATGTTAAAATGTCCTTATGATATTCTTATATTGAGTATGTAAATTAATGTAAGCAAGTATATTCTTTTATTTCATAATAATTCTAGTTCTCATTACCAGCCCTGGCTGGTAGCGGGATGCTAATGGTATTCAGGTTGTAAACTTAACTTTAACTCACTGATGTTAATCTGGTCATAATAATGGTTATGAAAGACTGAATTTAGAGTACCCAAGTTAACTAGGTTCCTCTATTTGTCAACCTTTTAACTAAATCTTAAGGTTAAAGTTGACTTAATATTTAATTCTCTCCTAAGGTTATATCTAAAACCCTGCCTCAAAAAAAAAAAAAAGAAAAGAAAAGAAAAGAAAAGAAAAGAAAGAAAGGAAAACAATCTCACAGAGGAACTATTTACTTTTTTCTTCCTATATTTTAAGGTAAATAGACCATATTAAAAACATTAAATAGCATCTATCTGCCATACACTTGAGAACTATTTACCTCATGGTGAACAGTAAAAAAAAAAAAAATCTAAACAAAGTTATGCTGTGATTTAAGATGTAATTCCTCAATTCCTCCAATAATCAGTCTTAATACTTTAATTTTAACTTATGTCATTACTGAACAAGTTTACCATATTATCACAGGCAGAATTATAGAGTTGGTTAAGGTTCAAATAGTTAAAGATTGTGCCACAAAATTTTGTGTATGTTAAGAGGTTAAAAAATATTTCATTTTGGCTCAGCAGTTAAAGGCGCTTATTTGCAAAGCCAGATGCACATAGTGGAACATATATTTAAAAATTGTTTTGAAAATCATTTGCAGTAGCAAGTGGTATTGGCATGCTCATTTCCTCTCTTTTTCATGAGACTTGTCTCCTTTTTGATTAGATCATGGCAGTTTAATCCAGTTCCTCTATTCTTTGGGTATGTTAAATATAACTAAAGTAATTTCAAAAACTGACTTATAGATTGGATAGACATCTTATTTAGCTTTTAAGAGTGCTAAATCTCGGGCTGGAGAAATGGCTTAGCAGTTAAGGCACTTGCCTGTGAAGCCTAAAGACTCAGGTTCAATTCGTCAGGTCCCAAGTGAGCCAGATGCACATGGTGGCACTCATTCTCACTCTTTCCCTCTCACCCCTTTCTCTGTCTCTCATAAATAAATAAAAATAAATCTTTAAAGAAAAAGAGTGCTAAATCTCCTCATAAAAATATAGACTATATAAAGTTATCCCACCTCTGATGAACTTTAAAAATTATAAAATTTTTCATATCTTCATATTTAAGCCAAAAATATTACTACATAACATAGATTTATTATTTATTTTTAATTCTGTCAGCAGACCTTTTGTTCATAGTTTACTCTCTGTAGCCTTATGTGCCTTAAATATGTAAACTCTAATTTTTGTAAATATCAGACTTCCAGAGATCAGAATATTGTAATTTGGTTTATACAAAGTCCATGATGTTTAGCTATCAATAAGCATGCATCATCATGCCTGGCTAAACCCATTTAAGATGGTTCTTGTCTTGGTCAAGCTGATTTTACTAGATGATTATCACTGAAGTTATAATCTAAGTCTTATAAAAAGTCAATTATTGTGATTTTGTTCTTAGAAAAACTAAAAAAGTTCCTCATGTCTTAGAAAAATCTACTGTATACAAACAATGTTAATATAGTTATATAGTTATAGTTAATATAGCATAATGTAACATTTGTAAATATTTTGTTAATTAAGCCTTAAAATTGCTCAGTGGTAAAAGGTACTTATTTAAGAAGTTGCTTTTTGTCTGTCATATTGTCTCTAATACAGGCTTGCAACAATGACCAAGTTTTATCTTATTCTTGACCTATGTATAATCAGTCTCAGTCAAGCTTTCACTTAATTGTCTCATTTCCAACATCTTAAGTTCATTGCTTATAGAAATGTTGATAATTAAGACATGTTCCCCGTGCAAAATAAAAAAAAAAAAATCTTTTAAACTGCTATTCTACTTCCACTTTGGGGGTAATTGGTATTTGCATTGGTATACAGACTAGCCAAAATTGTTTTCAAACACAGATGCTAAGTTTTTATAGTCTTGTCTTTTTCCTGAAATACAATTTCTAGATTAAATCAATTGCCTTAAAGTTATTGATAAAAATATTGTTTTCAGGGCTACTAAAATATTCTGCCTATACTTATAGCCAACAGATACTTAAAAGATAAAATGTGTATGCTTAGCCAGGCACGGTGGTGAACACCTTTAATCCCAGCACTTGGGAAGCAGAGGAAGGAGGATCACTGTGAGTTCAAGGCCACCCTGAGACTACATAGTGAATTCCAGGTCAGCTTGGACTAGAGTGAAACCCTACCTTGAAGAAAACAAAAAATAAAAGTGTATGCTTTCTGTGTCCCAGATATAGCTTACACTGTCACTTGACAACTGAACTTAAATATTTTATTTATTTTTTAATTTTAATTAGTTTTCTATTCAGCAAATACAAGCAGTTTGGTACCATTATTAGGCTCATCCATGACCTACCCCGTCCCCATTGGCTCCTCCTTGTTGAGATATATGGGTCATGCCTTGTGGAGTTAACCCACAGTTATTGGTACGATAAATGTCTCTGCATATCCTGACCCAACATGTGGCTCTGACATTCTTTCCACCCCCTCTTCCACAAAATTTCCCTGAGCCATGTTGGGTTCATTTTTGGTCTGCTTCAGTGATGAGAAGTTGGGGGCCTCTGAGGCTCTGGCTCTCTGATTTTGTAGGAGTTGATTTTTCTTTATGTTGGTCTCCTTCCCCCTTGTGCTGGTATCTGTGAACTTAAATATTAATCAGAATGATTTTAAACTATTATGTCATTCTCTAACCAGATCTGCTTTGCTAACCAGATATGTTCTGCACTTTTTTTAACTAACCCATTTTGCTAATCAGATATGTACAGTCTCTCTGAATGAATAATAACCATATGTAAAAACCAAGATCAATTGAAAACATTGTAGTTAAAAGATAACCAATATTTTGGTTCCTGCTCCCCAGTCAAAAGACCACAGGAGATGATAGAACACTTGAACTTCTTGCTTCTGGTAAGTAACATATCTTCTTGGTAAGAGAGGATGTGGAGACACAACAATGAATTCCAAGTCAGTATATCTGCAACAGGAGAGTCACATTGGAGAAAAACCAATCCTCCAGGCTTCCCAAAAGAGGGAGGGCCACCTGGTCTTGACTTATCCTAGCAAATGACAGTGCTGAGAGTCATAGAACTCCTCACAGATCCCAAAAAGTCTCTCCTACAGAGCCATTATTGACCTTCAAAGTTTACAGTTAATTCTGGCAGCCTACATGGTCTTAATCACCCAATGAGAAACTATAACTACAATATAAACAATGAGTCAGACAAATAGGTGCTCCTATCTGATGCTGATTTACAATACTAAACGCTAACATTAATTCATGCCTTCTGCCTCTGCCTGTCCCTGATTAACTTCACCTACCCAGACCCCAACTCCTCCCACTTACCTTAGAATCAGAGCTATTCCTCGACCCCCTCCTTCCTTAGCCCTTACCCTATCTCATCCAGAGATAAGTACACTGCCACTCCAATGGCCATTCTCAAACTAGCTTGTGTTCCTACTCTTCCCCTGACTTCAAAATGCCCCTCTGCCTCCTGTCTCTTTCCCCAAGGTCTCTATCTCTCACCTCTGAATACTCATCCTCCCTTTACCACCTGGTATTTTGACAAAAGTAACAAGCTCCTTTATTCTCTCTTCTGTCTTCTCATGGGGTACACAGCGCCCATCTCCCTCACCTTCCCTATAAGAAGTATCTGCCAGCAACTGCTCTAATTACAAGAGAAGTCTCTGCTTCACTCAGGACCAAGTCATAACAACATGCTACACTGGCACTATTGATCTCACTACTCTGCTACCTCTAGCCACCATAAAACTGCCTCCTCATCACCTGCCCTGAAAAGAGAGCCATCAACTACATTACCCAGTCTCTCTGAGCATAAGAACTCATCATCCTTAAGGTCAAAATAAAAAATTAATCTGTGACTCTTATCATTAACAGAAGGCTGGAATGTTAGATCAGGACAAAATGGAGTCACAGCAAGAGGGTGACAGCTAGATTTCCTGCCCCCTTATCTCTCATTCCTGGCCTCACCCTATGGCTAATATAAAGAACAGAGATTTACTGCCCCAACAAAAAATTTCTTTCCTTCCTCACCTTCCCCCAACTGAACAGCCTATAAAGCCCAGTACCTATAACCCCAATCTGACTGTTCTGCCCTTGAGAGTCGGTCCTGGCAGCTTGTGATACTCCCCAAATAAAAACGTCCATCTTTACCTCAGAGTGCTCTCTATGGTCTTAGTCACTCCTGAACCTTATACTCTCAAGTCTTGATTCTGAGGCACCTTTTGGCCAGTGGAATCTTACACTGCTCACCTCTTAGTCTAATAGGAATCTTGCTCCTCAAGGTTCAGTCCTTGGATTTCTCTCTTTCAGTCATCCAGGCCGAAAACACAGTTGCAATATTCTGTCTGTGCCTTTATTTGGTCTCTCACTCCCCATATAATTAGCATTCAAACCCATTTAGCTCTATTTGATGAGCATCCTTCCTCACCATCCTCACTTCTACTGCTATTCAAGTACTGTTCTTGTTCTCATCAGCTCCTACCTGCTGCTCCATCAATCTCCTGGATGGTCTCATCAAGGCTTGCTCACTCTCAGTGAAGATTATATCCAGCTGGGATAACTAAGAATCCCAGAGGAAAGCAGGCATGCATTTCTCTCTGGTAGTTAAAATAACAGGAGCAGCTGTGGAGAGCTGGTTAAGGTGTCCAACAGTGCCACAGACTCTATAGTTTCAATCTGGAATGTCTCCCAAACATCCATGTGTTAATGCGCTGATTCACAGATATTAGCTAGTGATGCTACTAGAAAGCAGTGGAGACGTTAAGATGTAGAGGCTTGTGGGAGGCCTTTAGGCCACTGGCAGCTGTGCCCTTGAACAGGATAGTGGGATTCCAGTGTCTTCTGGTTCCTTCATATTCTAGCCATTATGTGATTGATTTTGCTCCACCACACTCTCCTGCCATCATATGCCACCACTAACCCAAACCAATACTGTCACTATCTGTGGGCTAAAACTGAACCAAAATAAAGCCTTTCTATTGGTATGTTGATTATGTTAATATGTATCACAATACTGAAAAACTGACAAATACAGAGTTCTGACTCCTTCTGTGCATGCTCAGCTATGCATGACTTCCAGCCTGAAAATTGCCCATGTGCAATGGTGGACACCAGCCACTCACCCATGAGGCTCACATGAGCCTGCAAGAATCCATAGTCACAAAGCAGCCCAACCCCTTCCAGGACATTCCATGGATATTGCACGTTCCACAACAACTATGTTTTTTGGCAGAATTATTTAGCTTGCCAAACTGGTCTACAAAGGATACTGAGAAATATGGCCTTTATTTGTCACTACCAGGAGCCAGCTAAAGATCAGTTAGTCTGTAGGCTATGTAAGAAGAAAGCAGGATTGTCTGTCAAAATTTCAACCACAATCTCCTTCATTGTGTGTAAACACACACGCACAAACACACACACATGTATGTGTGTGTGTCTGTATATACATATACATGCATACATATATTAATTATTAAATAAAATCCACAGGTCTTCTGTACCCTAAATTTCTAGCCAGTCACTGTATGCTACAAGAAGTCTGGTATCTGTGACTTAATGCGTTTCAGGGACTAGTGATAAGGTAAAAAGGTAAGGAACGATTTACCCCTAGCATACTCAACTTACAATGTACACAAAAAGCAGTATAAATGTGATTAGAAAAAAATAAATAAATGACAGGGGAAGGAAAGGCAAATGGGGGAAAAAGATCTAAGAAAAAGGGACTAAGGAAAGGCAGATGGTTCAGCATAATGGAATCTTTCTGGGCTTGAATTCTAGAGACACTCCATCTGTTTCTTCTCTATATGGTTCCCACTTGTCCATTTTCTTCCGCAAACCAGGAATGCTCTTTTTTGTTTAAGTTTCCAAGTCATAGCTGAATTAAATTTTCTAAACTATTCGGCCTTAACACTCCATGGATTTGCATTTTCTCAAACTAGATGTGTGAAGAAATAAAAATTGTTTCATGCCTTACCTCTTGATTTGTGAACACATTAGTCCCTAGTATCCATGTCAAATGCCAGGCATGACAGCATGCACCTGAAATCCTGGTGAATGCCCAAAGGAGGCATAGACAGGACGATTTCTGGAGCTTGTTGGCTAATTAGTCTAGCCTAATCAGTAAGCTCCCGGTTCAAGTGAGAAACTCTGTCTCAAACAAGGTGGGGGATGGTAGAGGAAGATACCTGGCATTTATTTCTAACCTCTGTTCCTCCAGTAGCATACACACACTTGTGCCCAGAAGCACATATTTGCACATGAACCCACACATATTATAAACACATATACACACATGTACACATAAAATGGAAGTGGGTCTTCACTACTGATCAAACTGGACTTAGAAAAGAAAATAGGGCTAGAGAAATGGCTCAGTGATTAAGGCACTTGCCTGCAAAGTCTAACCACCTGGGTTTGATTCCCCAGTAACCACCTAAAGCCAAGTGTATAAAGGGACGCATGCATCTGGAGTTCATTTGCAAGAGCTAGAGGCCCTGCATACCCTTTCTCTCTTTCTCTCTCTCTCTCTCTCTCTCTCTCTCTCTCTCTCTCTCTCTCTCTTTCACTCATCTCTTTCTCCTTTCAAATTAAATAAAGAAGAAATTAAAAGGCTGCAGAGATGGCTTAGTGGTTAAATGCTTTGCTTGTGAAGCCTAAGGACCCATACTTGACTGTCCAGGTCCCACATAAGCTAGATGCATAAGATGACACTCACATGCAAGGTCTCACATGCTCACAAAGTGGCACACACATCTGGACTTGTATTACAGTGGTTGAGACCCAATTCTCTCTTTCCCTCCCACCCTCACTCTCACTCTTCTCTGTTGGGCTTGCCTCAAAAAAATAAAAATTTAAGAAAAAAAAATTTTTAATGAAAATAAAGATGCCTTTTCCTTTCCATAGCTCATTCTTCTTAAGAGAAGCCCACACCTGTTTATCCCATGTGGGTTTTCTTCTCTTTCCTGGAGTACCTTGTCTTTTTTTAACCTTTAATAAATTACCAACTCTACTTCTCAATAGGTTCAGCATAAAATTTGTTTTAGTGTAGGAAGCCATGAACCCTGTGATTTCACCTGAGTGGAGGTCTCCAAAAAGGAACTTCTCAGGCTGCTGGGAGAGGGATGGATGGGTTCAAGGAAAGAGTGACAGAGTAACAATTTTATCCTATGTACCAACCACTTGCATTTTGGGGGCACAGCTGGGATTATTTGAAGCCTTCTTGGTAAGTCTTCTTTATTGATGCTTCTGCTCAGCATTGATTGAATCTTTGCTTTATATGCCCTCATTCCTCTTTTCATTAAATGGGAATTTTTGCTCTTTGCCATTATGGCTATAATTTTTGTTTTGATTTTACATGTCTCCGAATATTATCTTCAGTCTCAAATGAATCTTTGGAATTTGGACTTTTGAACATTACTGGGGAGGCTAAAGACAATGGGAACTTTTTAAATTGGACTAATTGCATTTTTCATCATAATATTGCCATGAGTCTAAGGGGATCAGCGTTGGAATGTAGGGGTTTGAATATAACATGTCTCTCTTAGCTTCATGTGTTTCTCAATAAGCCTCATACTTAATCCCCAGCTAGTAGCCTTTGGGAGGTGGAGCCTTACTGAAAGAGGTGTGTCACTGGGAGTGAGCCTTGGGATTTTATAATCTAAGCTACACTTGCCATCACTGGCTAGCTCATTCTTTCTGCTTCCTCCCAGCTGGTGTGACAAATTATAACACCCTGGTATCTATCCTTGCCATGATTTCTCTACCATAATGAAATTTAGTGTCAAACCTATAAGCCAAATTAAACCCTCTTCTCCCATAAACTGCTTCTGGTCAGGTGATTTATCCTAGCAACAAGAAGGTAACTGTTACAGTACTAAGAGAAAAGGAAAGACACAAAATTGAAACAAAAATTCTAAAATTTTGCCTGATTTTACAAGCACAAATAAGAAATGAATGCTTTCTAACAAGGTAGTTTCTATAATAATGTTATAGGTAAGCAGACATTAGGCTTCCAGGTAACGGAATGACAGGCCCCATCTTCTGTTTCCCTGGTAACATTAGAAAAGCAAACATCTCACTAGCCCCTCCATAGAGAAGATCCATTTCCTCCTGACCAGAGCAAGGAGGTCCTCTTGTCATGAGTGGAGCCTGCCGACCACTCACCTACAGACATAATGAGGAAGTGGCAGGAATAATTATCCCCTTAACAACACAATGTACGATAACCCTCAGAGCCTCTCCTGTGGTTTAGTTGCTTACAGATCCTGTGGAACCAGACTGCTTTTCTGAGCTCGAACTCAAAAAAATGTTAACTTCTTTTCCCCTTTTCTTTCTCTTCTATGGATGCTGGTTGAAACCCTAAGCATGCTCGCCCTGATACTTCAGAGATTTTTCCACCCTTTTCTCAATAAATCTCCTTTGTCTATGCCTTGCTATCCATGTGCTTCATTGTGTGTGTGTGTCTGTGTGTGTGTGTCTGTGTGTGTTCATGCGACCAAAGGACTGAACTCAACATCTGTAAAAATAAGTCTTAAATTTCTTAACAAATGAATTAAAGTAAATTTGTTATTTAAGGTTTTTTTCCAAGACTGCTAACATGTTTTGCCTATGTTTTAGATACAGTTTCTTGTGTTTCATTAAAATATATGAAGTTGTTTTATTAACAGAATGTTTTCTAAATTTTAATGAACATCAAATAAAAATGTATAAATATAAAATATTTTCATAAAAAAAGTTAAAGAAGAGAAATATGCTTTCAGATGAGAAAAGGGTTCTAGATCTAGATAGAAGTCTTGTTCTAAAATAAATACAAGCTGAAAAAATAAGGACAATACCAGAAAGTTCCAGCACATTATTGACAATCTGAATAAATTACAAGAAGGTTTGTAAGAGATAAAACTTAAGAAAAACCTTAAAGATGGTACACACATGATTAAGTTTGCTATATAATTAATTTAAGATTTAACAGAAAATTCTAAGGTCAGATATTTATATATACTTATTTAACCAGTGAATCTGTTCTAAACATTAAGACGATGCTATACAAACAGACAATTCAAGTTAACATTTAACATTTGACTTTTAGGGTTCTCTTGAATGGAGTTAGAGGTAGTCCAAAAAACCCAAGGGGAAAGATTACAGGCAGTGAAACAAGCCCCTCAGGAATGGTACATTTCCCAGGCGGACAACCTGCTGCCTCAGAAAAACAATGCTAGAGAGGATTTTGAAGGGGCAGCAGCAGTGGGAAACCACAGGGTTGGAAAACAGGTGCCCACACTGGGGTTCTAACCCAGCAGGGCCCTGCCTTCCTCTACAAAGAGGGCACTGTAAAAGAAGATGCCCCACCCTCCAGAGGGAGAATGAGCCTTCAGCCGCAAGGACGGCCACACTTGAATTTACTTCCTAAGACTCCCTAAATATAAAGCCCTACAAGACCACTCCAAACAACCATCAGGTGCCTCAGGTAATGCTAACTTGGCACTATGGGTTTTTTTTTTCTCTGCCTTAATCAGTGCCCCAGTGCCCCTTTCAAAACAAGTTTGTGCAGTGAACAGAATTATTGGGAATTGCTAAAGCCAAAGATGTTTTCTTGTTGTCAACCTTAGCCTTAGAAATTCCTTATTTCAGAATGTTTCTGTAACTAAAAATAACAGCACACAGCCGTGCTTTGAAGCAATACAGACAGGCTTCTGACACCTCTTTCCCAAAGTTAAATGTGAGCCCATCTCATAAAGGGAAAAAAATGGGCCACTCTATAAAAATATACCTCATAGATTCAAAACGTTTCTGTTGTTCCAAAAAAAAAAGTTATTTAACTACTTCATAACTCATGTCACCTTAAAAGATAGATATTACCTACTCTAGTCACTCTTGTCTTTAAAGATAAGATTTATACGAAGATTAGTTCCAGTTCTAAACTTATCAGGAGTTAGGACCATACTTGCATTTTATTTGTTTGTTTTTGCTGTTTTGTTTGTTTCACTGGGTTGTTGAGGCAGGGTCTCACTCTAGCCCTAGGCCAACCTGAACTTACTCTGTAGCCTAGGCTGGCCTCTGAGGGGGAATTAGTAAAGTAGCTTTATTTTCAGGTAGCCCATTAGGAGAGGACCCAAAGAGGGAATCCAAAGACATGTCACACTGCCTGCTTCATCAAAACCAGAGTTCAACATCTGATCCAGTCTCATCCCATCAGCTGGGCTCTATCTCTATTTCTCCCCCCCCCCCCCCATTCATGTGTGCGGACCTCTTCCCCAGCCAGCTTCTGAATCCAGACCAGCTATCTCAGGCTCACCTGAGCCATAGATGCTTACCAAGTGGGCATGGCCCCTTTTTGGCTATTTAAATCTCCTGATGCCTGAACTTCCAAGGCAGGAGAAAGCTAGCTTTTTAAAGACAGTTTCAGGTAGGGATTGAGGCTCAGAGAGAACCAGGAAGCATATGCTATCCCACATGCTACTTTGCGGTGGCACAAGAACTTAACTCTGGGCAGAGATGGAACTCATGTCTGATCCAGACTGATCTACAGCGCCCCCTGCTGCCCACAGTCTAGTGTACTACCTGAGTCGGCGGGCCCAGGTGAGCTGATCCTCCGGTCCATCCTCCAAATCTACTAACCAATCCGGTCTTCCACTTGCATACCTGAATCTGACGCTATAAAGGCTGTAGCCTTCCAACTCTTCCCTTTCTTTTAGTGCAACCCCTGCTCTGCGCAATCCTCTCTGGGCTCCCTCTCCTCTATGCTTGGGCACATGTGAGTCTGGCCCCTAACCCCGCCAAGCCTGGCTGGGTGGGGGTGGGAGAGCATAATGCAGTTTCTTGGTCTGGGTGGCTTTTCTGCTTGCTTCTGCTTTATAGTTCGGGGTAACTCCTCACTTTGAGTACTTGTATGATTTTCCTTTGATCACTGATCTACCGCGTGGATGCCCTCACTAACCCAGGCTTGCTACCTGTGTAGTTTCCTTTAAACTCAGGATATCCATGTGTATAGCTCTCTTCATGACTCGCTTCCCCTCTGAATTTCTTGGTCTCTATTCTGTTCTACTTTCCACGTGCTTGTCACTGTACTCCAGTTTTTCACACACACACCAAAGAAACCGTCAAAATTTCCTAAGTGAACACTATAAACTATACAGTTTTTCCACATGAGAGCATTTCCTAAATCCCACAATTTGTGATTTCTCCCTTAAATAAACCCCACAATTTTTTATTTCACCCTAGATAAACTTAATTATTCATAATTTATCCATCTTGAGTTTATCTTTCCTAATTCTTTATTAAAGGCAGCACAGAACCCAAAACTTGGGGTTCATAAATTCTGGGGGCTCCTCCTGAACCTCAAAATCATGTATCAATCAGCCCTTGTTGGTGCATGCCTGTTGGGCTGGGCAAAGACTCCCATTACGTTCCTACCTTATTCTCCGAAGTGCTGGAATTAAGGGCATGAGCCAACGTGCTCAGCTTCTACTGGGTTTTGATTTGCTTTCTTGTTTGTTTTTTTCTGTTAGGCACTGTTAGTATCTTACCTAAAATTATTCTTTCATGCTCTGTCATGATATTAATATATAACTGTCAGTGTATTCTTTTTACATGCTGTAGGATCTCACTCCTAAACTCAGAAGTTAAAATCTATCTTACAAGACTTGGTGGTGGTTTAATATTCTGACAACAACACAAAGAGAAACTGACATTATTAAAGTACAGTACTACATATGTATATCTGGTAGCCGAGTCCCCTAAGGTTTATATACTCCAATTAAATTTTTATCAGATTCTGCCATAAGATTTAGTGATTTATATTTCAGGAACCATATGGTATGAAAAGTCCCTGATATTGTTAGCATTAATCCTATCAATGGTATAACAGCCTGCTTGCTATATGATGCATTGTCCAGGTAGTTTGATGTCGCAAGTCAAGATGGCTAGGATCTCAGAGCCCCTCCCCAACAAGCCCAAACTGAGGCTTTTGCTTGATTTTCTTCCCCCCCAGCATCCCAGGGTTGTTTACACCCTGTCCCCTTAACAGAGCCAGGAGATACTGGTACAGAAATTGGGGATCCTTGCCAATGCACCAATATGGGAATTTGGGGGTGTCTTTTGAGAGTGACAGAGTGTTTCTCATCTCTGGATGGTCAATAACTCAGGGGTCAATAACTCTAGTCTTGGAAAACTCAACAGCCACTCAAAACTCTCACTAAGTTGGTGGTTATCCAGATTCTTGTCTTATGAATTCAAGGAATTAAAATCCATAGACCAGAGGGTAAAGTTTAGAAGTTTCATTAGATAACAGATAGAACTTAAGAGAAGTAAGGAAGACAGAACTTGTGCCCATGAGGGGGCATTAGCAGGGTTACCTAAAATGGGGAAGTCTACCTAGAGAGCCAGATTGAAACCTTTTCTAGGTTCTGGTTGGGAGCTGAATTGATCAGCCCAACAAGTATTGGGGTGGCCTTCTCAGAAGAGGGCAATTGTCTTTTCTAGGGAGATACTCCTTTATAGGGAGGGAATATGGTTGAGTTCAAGGACAAACAGATGTACTGAGGGAATTCCTGCAAGGACAAACTGAAGAACATTACCCTACTAGCTTATGGACAAATCCTCATTACTTACATTAGTTGTATTCTTTAAAGCTGTATGGGCTCTGAATTGGTGAGGACTAAAGTATTGTTCATGGGAGAAATGGAAAATCTGATTCCTGTGAGTCTCTCGTCACATGTTTGTCCATCTGCCAGTACACAACTGTACTTTGGAGTTTTTGCTTAAAGAATTACAACCAACATCAGTGCTATTCACTCCAGGAGAAAGTTTACCCACATATATATTTCTCTATAAAGAACACAACAGACTTCTTTCACATAGGAATATTAAACAATAGCACTTAGCACTATGCTTGGAGGCCATTTAAAGATGCTAAAATCACAGAACAAAACAACATGTAAAACTGTTGCCATGACAAGAATCCATGTCTGCAACATGAGAGCTCACAATAGAAACAAAATGTCCCTTTGTTCTACCTCAGCTAGCAATGTACTCATTGAGTGACTTGAATTTTTTTATTACTCTTAGTATATCTATCCACAGGTGACCATAAGAGTACCACAATTCTTGGGGGTTACTAGTAAATTTGAGCAAGTAGGTGGACCAAAAGCAAGGAATGCATGAATAATAAGGACTGAGTGCTGGGTCTCCTGAAGCTGGGTCTGAGATATGGCAGACAACCTGAAACCCATACTTGGCTTTATTCTGATTACTAAACTGGTCATTAAGAAACTTAAGGTCAAAACATTTTTAAATAAATAACACTGCTCTGATGTTTCAGCATCTCTAATGAACATGTTAACTTTCAATTCCTCATCTATGTTACCAGTTCACACCCATTGCCTTGATCTGCTCAGTGTTATAGTCCCCTGTCTATGCTATACTAATTCTGTACTGATATTAGAACAGCAGAGATCTCATCTAACCCTATCATCTCATTAACTCTGTCATCTGGGTGGAATCAAGCTGTAAGTTTTTTTAATACTTTTTTTATGAAGCTTCTCCCTGCCCCTAGATAACAGTGACATTTTTCTGATACAAATTTATTCTTTTTTTGTTTCACATTTAGGCTTTTAGAGCCATCTAGAGTCTCTCTTTATATGTTTTGCTCAGTATAATCCAGTTTTAGTACTCTGTGTACAGAGATAGTTTCTTTGTTAGTCATTATTCCTCCTTTATATTTTCGGCGCTCACATATACCTGGGTCTCTCCATGAGCTCCTATCTTGCTCCATTCATCTTATCTGCCTTGTACCAGTATTAACTGTTTTCCTTGAGAAGGCTTTTGTGGTTTTCTTCATGGCTGACAGAAAACAGAAAATGTCTCAATGCATTCTTTGTAAGATACCTTCAATAAATGTGAGATTTTAAGTCCTCCATATAATCTTTAAATATGTTCATATGTCCAATCTAACTTTAAATAACAAAATTTTGTACTGAGCACATTTTTAAATTCCCTCAAGACTTTATTTTTAATTAATTAATTTATTTATTTATTTTGGTTTTTTGAGGTAGGGTCTCACTCTAGCCCAGGCTGTCCTGGAATTCCCTAGGTAGTCTCAGGGTGGCCTTGAACTCACAGCGATCCTCCTACCTCTGCCTCCCGAGTGCTGGTATTAAAGGCGTGCGCCACCACATCTGGCTCAAGAAGACTTTATATATTAAATCATCCCATCCTTATACCAATGTGTCTCTATTCATTTGAATCATTTTAAATATCTTTTTGTTTGTTTGTTTTTGAGGCAGGTCTTTCTATAAAGCCCAGGGTAACTTCAGACTAATCCACTTCATGCCTCTGAACCACCACAGCTGGTCTTCCTCTGTATTTCTTCCTCCCTGTTTTCCTCAGCCCTAAAGGATCACAACAGAATTAGCAGAGTAGGAAGAAAGACTTCTGTTCTTCCCAAACATAGATGCTTTTTTTGTTGTTTTGTTTTGTTTTGTTTTGTTTGTTTTGGGGATCAAACTTAGGCCTGACACAGGCTAGGCAAGTATTCTACCATTAAACTGTATCTCAAGCTAATAGTTCTGTGAAATAAGGTTTTACTATGCAGCCCAGGCTAACCTTGACCTCATTAATCCTCCTGCCTCAAGTTCCCAAGTCCTGGGTTTACAGGTATACACTACTATGCCTGGTCTTTTAAATGTCTTGTAATGGTTTTTAAAGTTTTCCCCATGAAAATGTACATTTTGGCAATTCTTAGATCATGTTGCTGCTTTTGATGCTGTTGTAAGTACAATCTTACTCTTAAAGGGCATTTTCCCAGTGGTGTTAGAAAAGTGATATTGAGATTTGTAGGGTCATTTTCATATCAGGAAATGTGGTGGATTGAATAGAATAGGTGGCCCCCAATATATTTAGTTGTTTGTAGTTTACATCTATAGCCACCTGCTGGAGACAATGTCACTGGGTGATCTTAAGGTGTGATGGTGGGTTTCAGATTTCAATCTAAAATACAAAGTGTACCTAGCTGGAGTTCCTGAAGTGTGCTGTGGCTTTTGACCTTTAGGTTTGTACTTCCTCTCTCTGCTTGGTCCTGTGAAGGCAGGCCAGCTTCTTCAGCCATTATGGAACTTCCCCTGGATCTGTAAGCTTCAATAAATCCCTTCCTCCATAACTGTGCCTGGTCTGGAAGTTCATCTAAGTGAACCTAAAACTGTCTGCTACAGGAAAAGAGCTGGAATCTCATTAGTTCTGATAGCTTGTCTGAGGAATAGTTGCTTTTTCAAGGTAGTTGATTCAAGTACACATTGCTTCCCCTGTTGGCATCTTATCTCTTCCATTTCAGCATTGGTGATCAGGCTCTTCCTGTCTTGTCCCTGATTAATGGCAATATATACATAGATATAAAGTTCGCTGTGGGTCTTTTTCTGTAGCAACTTCATCACATAACCAAAGTTTTCCTTCTTCCTCACTTTACAAAGATTTATAAAATTATAAGTATATTTTTATATAATTCATGTAAAATCAGAACTAGCTCTTCCCTGGAAACTTGGTAATTGTCCTCAGGAAACTGCATGAGTTGAAATTATTTGAAAGATGGAGTCATTGATCATTACTGCCATGTATGTAGTTATTACTGGTTGATTCAGATTCTCAGTCTCTTTTTTAAAATTAATTAATTAATTTATTTTTTTGGCAAACCCAACAGACTGGCCTTTTATTATGTGAGAAAAAGAGAGAGAGAATTGGTATGTCAGGACCTCCAGCTACTACAATTGAACTCCAAATTTCTGCATCCCCTTGTGGGCATGTGCGACATTGTGTGTTTGTGACACTGTTCATCTGGCTTATATGGGACGTGGAGAGTTGAACATGAGTTCTTAGGCTTTGCAGGTAAGTGCCTTCACCATGAAGCCATCTCTCTAGCCATCTCTGTCTCTTTTTGCATGAACTTTTAAGTTGAACATTTTTCTAGAGCCATAGCTGTTTCATTCAGGGTTTTGGCTACCACCAAGGGGATATCTGAAACTCATTCACTTCATGATAAATCTACCTTTTTTGTACTGTTTCTTCTACTTTTTCTGAATTGTGATACTACATCCAGTTCTTCCAGACCAATCTCAGAATTGACCTGATATACTCAAACAAGCTCTGTCCACACTATTTTTTTTTTTGAGCATATCATATTAAATGAGAGGTTCTTTGTTGCTTACTAGTTTAACTTTATATTGTCATAAGTGTTAAAAATGCTTTGTAGCACTAAAAATCACATGTCAAAAAGGCATATAGTAGAATATGAAGTGATTGAAACAATTCATGTTTCATTTTATTTTCATATATTCTGAATATTATTTAATTCATGATAATCAAGACTTTTCTGCACTCATGTCATCAATGCCAAGTTTAACTATTAGACTTTCATGCAGCAATTAAACATGTATTGGGAGGTCCACTCTGGTCACAGTTCACTGATGCATTAATGGCTTCTTCCCTTCATTTTAATGCACTGCATTTCATTACTCCTTTTAAAATTTGAAACTTGAATCCTAAAAATTAAAGATTAACCATGAAATGAGTTTACCTGGCCTATCCACTTTCCTATTCATCTCTGCAGTTTTCATTTCCCTGGGGTAGAATTTGTTCTCTTTTCTCAATAGGCATAATTTCATAGATATTTCTTTCCTCATAGTTATTTTATGGAATATTACCAAATTATTCACATCTCTAAAATTATTCCTCTTACAGCTTTGTGTAGTTATGACAGCTTTCACTCCATTATGACTAAGTGAGTGAGAGGATTTGATTTGAAATTCAAAGCCTGATGTGCCACCAGTCAGATGGAGGAAAGTTACCAAAAGTCCATCCCTTCCTACTTGTCATTTGTGAAATAGAACACCAAGGAGATGGCTCTCATTCCCCAACGACTCTTTGTTTCCAAGATTATTTATTCTTTTATTCACAGTTCTAAAAACCATAAGGTTTTTCCATAGGAAAAACTTTATAACATGAGATATGACCATTTATTTCAGTTTCTTTACAGGAATTCTATATGCTATCTCATAATTTGGAATTCTCAATTCCTCATTATCCAACATGAGTATAAAACTTTTTAAGGTCTAATGAAAACATATGTAATCATAGCTGTATAAAATAAAAGTTCAAAATTTGGAGAAAATATTATGAAAATGCATCAACAATGTTGGATGTTGCTTCTGTGAGTAATATGACTACAAGTACTTTCTCTCCTGCCTTTTTATCTTAATGAGGGTGCCACAAATACTATTAGCACCACACCCAGGTCTCCTTTACCCTCAGATATGTCACCCATAGTTGCTGCAAATGGTTAGTAACAGCTGACTCCTGTGATCTTTTCCCAAGGTACCGCCTTGCCTAACTGGAATCAACCACACCCATCCCAGTGGCAATTGTCTGTGTGTTTCAGGCATGAGGGGGACAACTCTGTGGTGCAACTTAAGCTCCAGAATGTCCCTCCACCCCTAACGTGTCATAGCAAGACTTCACTTGCCCACACCCTTGCTTAGTTCTTTCTTCCCTGCAAAGCTTTCCTCACTGTCCTGCAGTCTTTAGCAACCAATCTACTTATTGGGTAATGTCCACATCACTCATAGTATTAAGACTGTAAGTTTTGAGCAAGCCATAGTATCTCATGACACTAGAGATTTAATCAGAAAGATACATGTGTACCTTTAGGTTTCTAGATCAATAGGCTGCTGTCTACAGTTGAAAATCAACTGCAGGCATCCAACTGGGCACTGGTAGAGAGGCTGACTGTGGGCTATCAAAACCATAGTCAGGACATCCCATATGAAATAAAGACTCTCAGATTCACCAATACAGAAGATTAGACAAATCCAGCATCCATAGATCTCAGGCATTCAGATCTCATCTGAAGCTTGCTGCTAGAGAATCTAAGACAGCTGACATCAGGAGTGATCCCAACCATCAGGCTCTATGGAAAGAAGTCAGGAGTCAGATCACATTCTAGCAAAGAGGACTATGCTAGTACAAATTGTTCATATGTCCATGAAATTGCTCAGACTTTCCCCTATGGTGCTACAGCAAGGTGCACTGATGGTTACCATCTGTCTGTATAGTAGAGTAGCTGTTTCTAGACACCCTGGTTCAATTTGGTTAATCTCCATGTAGAATAAACTGAAAATTAGAGAACCCCACCTTGGCAAGATTTTTTAAGATTCTTATTACCAGTAGGTAGGTATGAAATAAACACAGTCCCAGAGCTGAGTGTGGTGGTGCATGCCTTTAATGCCAACACTTAGGTGGCAGAGGTAGGAGGATCACTGTGAGTTTGAGGCAATCCTAATACTACATAGTGAATTCCAGGTCAGCCTGGGTTACAGTGAGACCCTACCTCAAAAAGAGAGACAGATAAATGTCTCTGCGTATCATGACCCAACATGTGGCTCTGACATTCTTTCTGCCCCTTCTTCCACAAAATTTCCCTGAGCCATGTTGGGTTCATTTTTGGTCTGCTTCAGTGATGAGTTGTTGGGGGCTTCTGTGGCTCTAGCTTTCTCATTTGATAGGAGTTGATTTTTCTCTGTGTTGATCTCCTTCACCCTTGTGCTGGTATCCAGTTCATCAGGAAAACAGTACCCTTGCTTGTTTCACCAATTTTTCTTAGTTTCAGTTGGGACCCTTGTGAGGTATGATGGGGTGGCTGTGGGCTAACTCCACAATGCATTACCCATATACTCAACAAGGAGGGGCCAAGAGGAAGGGGTAGGTCACCGATGAGCCTAATAATGGTACCAAACTGACTGTGTTTGCTGAATACAAAACTAATAAAAAGAAAAAGAGAGAGAGAGAACTTAATTGAAAGAGTTACAAAATTTTATAGAGAATGTGTCTCATACAACAAAGTGCTGGCCCTGGGAGGGAAGCAATAGTATTTTCAAACTGGGCTTCTATTATTCCAGTAGGTACAGTTGAGAAATGATTCTCCTGGGTCATTTTTCTCTGAAGAGAGGAAGAGAGCACTTGTCCTGAAAAGTGGGTTCTCCTCAACTTGACTACATAAAGCTTTGAGTCCTTCATCAGTAGATGTGCTTTCTTTAAGATTACTTCCTTCTCTAAGCCACCAAGTCAATAACAACTCAAATCTCAGCATACCTGTGTCAGGGAAAATATGACACCCTAGTAGACAACACAAATTATATACCAAAAGATCTCTGATTTTTGTTCCAAAAGGCTGGCTATGATCAGGAAATTGTGTCTGCAAGTGAATTCTAATTATGCTAATCAAGAGACTGAAGTAAGAGGTGCAATGTATGGACCCTGCTATAGTATACACAAGATTTGGCACCACGTTGAGGGTCCAAAACGGCAGCTCTAAATTCTACCATAGAGATAATCTGCCTCAGCAAAGAAAGAAGAAATGCCAGAGTTTCTGATGACTGTAGATGAAGGAACCCAAGGGTGCAGAGAAGTGAAACTGATAAGAGTGGAAAAGAGGCACTGACTGGCTGTATCCTTTGGGAAGGTTTGTTAAGGCAATAACAAATGGACTGGTGAGAAGCACCAATAAAAGTCCAACGGGTGGGGCTGGAGAGATGGCACAGTGGTTGAGTGCTTGCCTGCAGAACCTAACAACCCAAGTTTGGTTCCCTAGGACCCACATAAAGCCATATGCACAAAGTGGTGCATGTGTCTGGGACTTGTTTGCAGTGGCTGGAGGCCCTGGCATTCCCATATTCATTCTCTCTCTCCTCTCTCTTCATGCAAATAAATAAATATATTTTTTTAATTCCAAATACACCTCCCCCCTGTAAGCTCAAGCCAGAAAGTAATAGATATTTCCAAGCCACCTTGTAGAAGATAGAATGTCCCCACAGTAGAAGCATGATGGATGCATGGGTACTACTGGCATCTGGAGACCTGAACTACAAACCTATGCAGGGTTAGCTCTTGAACTTAGCACTCCCAGAGAAAGATAGGAAGGAATGTCATAAGGTTAATACCTACACATGTAAACAGAAGATAAAAATGCACAGACAGAAGACTTAGGTCAGCTATCCCCATAAGAATCCTTCATCCATTTTCTATACCAGAGAGAATTCTCAGTCTATTGTGGTTTGAATGTTTTACTCCCTTTCAAACTCATGTTAAAATCTAGTCCCCATTATCAGATAATTAAAAGTGCGACCAGGTACAACTGTACATTCCATAATGGATCAACTGACTGAACAGCAAGGGACAGGACCTATGAGAGCTGCTGCCACTTCAGGATTGAGAGACATGAGAAGGAGCAAAGATGACAGAATGAGATGAACTCCAGCCAAACGGTCTCTGATCTGAGCTCATGGCAACCCAGAGAGGGTGAGCGCATCTGCTGGGCCATGAAAGGAACCTTATCACAAAGGATGAACATTTTCTGGCCTTGGGTGTTTTTCTGTTTTATTGAACAACAGGACTGGAATTCAAGGCCAACCTGGACCACCTAATGAGATCCTATCTGAAAAAAAAATTAAAATGAAAGAAAACACAGGTTTTCTTTTTCTATTTTTTTAGTGTTTGTTAACCTTTTGAACTTTTTACTGATAATCACCATACATTTACAAAATGTACCCTGACCATAATCTCTGCCACCATTCTCCTTAGTGTTCTCTCACCTGTCTTCCCTCCACTTAAACCCCTCTGTTTTCCAACTTGTCCCTCTTCTATTTTGATGTCTGTTGCAGTCAGGTTCATGTTGCTGGTAGCAATCACCCAACTATGAGTAACTTGTGGGAAAAAAAAAATAGGTTTATTTTGGCTCACAGGCTCAAGGGGTAAGCTCCATGATGGCAGGGGAAAATGATGGCATGGGCAGAGGGTGGACATCATTCCCTGGCCCATGTAAGGTGGACAACAGGAACAGGAGAGTGTGCCAAACACTGACATGGAGAAACTGGCTATAACACCCATAAGCCCGCACCCAACAGGAGGCTTTACTTTCCAATTGCCAGCAGCTGGGGAACCTAGCATCCAGAGCAACTAAATTTATGGGGGACACCTGAATCAAACCACCATGATATCATATATATATATCTATATATATATGTGTGTATATGTATATGTATATAAATATATATGTATGTGTGTGTGTGTGTGTGTGTGTATGTATGTATATATATATCTGCCCTCATATTACACAGGTAGTAAGAGCTACTGTGAAGTCATGAATGCAATAGCACTGGAAGATAGTATTCCAAAGCACTCCTCCACTATCTCTGGCTCTGAAATTCTTTGCCACCTCTTCCACAGCAATCCCTGAACCTTGAAGGGTGTGAGGGAGATGTCTCACTTAGTGATGAACACTCCACTGTCATTCCTCAGCATGTGGATGAGTTCTGAGTCTCCCTCTGCTCATTACCATCTGAAAAAAAAGCTTCTCTAGCCAAATGTGAAAGTAGCATTAATAGAAAGGCATACACATAAATGTTTAGAGGGGCAATTTGGTGGGCATAATATATCCATTTAGCAAAACAACAGTAGTAGCTTCTCCACTAGAGTTTATGACTTTCCTAGCCACAGGTCTTGTGCTGTTTTGTTTTGTTTTGTTTTGTTGTCAAGCAGAAAGATAAATACAGGGAGAGAGAGAGAGAGAGAGGAGGAGGGAGAAAGACAGAGAGTATGGGCATGCCAGGGACTCCAGCCACTGCAAACGAACTCCAGATGCTACCTTGTGCATCTGGCTTACATGGGTCCTGGGGAATCTAACTCAGGTTGTCAGCCTTTGCAGGCAGGCACCTTAACCACTGAGCCATCTCTCCAGCCCAAGCCATAGGTTTTGATTAGGTTTTCAGTACCAAGCATGAACACCCTCCCATGGAGAGGACCTCAAATCCAATCAGAGAGCAGTTAGCTTCCCGCATAAAGACATGCCACCATTTTACCAGTTGGCATATTTTGCCTAGTGGACAGCCATGTAGCTTGCAGGATCTAGTGCTGAAGAAGACTATTCTTGACTTTTCTTCCCCAACAGGCTGCATAGCTCTTTCCAAGAAAACATCCCAGGAACTGGAGAAATAGTTCAGCAGCTGAAGGTACTTGCTTGCAAAGCCTAATGACCTGGATTCATTTCCCCAGTACCTGTGCAACACTAGATACACATAGTGACACATGTGCCTGGAGTTTGTTTGCAGTGGCAACAGGCTCTGACACTGTCATTCATTCTCACTTTCTCTCTTTATCTCTCTCTCTCTCTCTCTCTTTCTCCTTGAAAATACATAATAACCAAAAATATTAAAAAGAAAAAAAAAGAACCAGGCATGGTGGCGCATTTCTTTAATCCCTGCGCTCAGGAAGCAGAGGTAGGAAGATTGCTATGAGTTCAAGGCTACCTTGAAACTACATAGTGAATTACAGGTTGGCCTGGGCTAGGGTGAGACCCTACATCGAAAAAAAAGAAAAAGAAAAAGAAGAAAGGAGAAGGCTATCCCCACAGGTAGCCACTTGCCTTTCTACTGGGTCTGGGAACCAAAACTGAGCATCTGTTCATCATTACTTTTTCAGGATGTGGTATTTATTAGCAGCAAATAATGGACCAAGTCAGAGACCAGGTCTCCACTGAAGGACCTAAAACTCTTCAACAACTATAAACAAACTTGACAACTGTACCATTTCTCCAGCAACTACCAGGAGGTGTGGTCATGTGGTGTGGTGATTTGAATCAGAACCCCCTCCCACACACACACATTAAACTCATGTGTTCTGATGACAACTTAGGAGGTGGAGCCTTGCTGGAGGAGGGATGTCACTGCAGGTGATCATTGAGGTTTACTAGTCCCCAGCCAGGGCTAGTTTATTGCCAGTGTTAGTTTGTCTCACTCTCCTGCTGCTGTTGTTCTCCTGCTGTGGCAGAGGTGATGTCTGGCCCATGCCATGCTGTCCCCTGCCATCATGGACTTTTCCCTAGAGACTGTAAGCCAAAATAAACCCTTTCTTCCAGTCAATTGATTTTGGTCAGGTGGTTTGTCCCAGCAATGAGAAGGTAACTACAGCATGTGGGGAACAGTTCACTGGCAAAAGGGAAAGTGTGACTTTCTGAGGACCCTTAAAAATGGTCTGAGTTGACACTAACATGCAGAGCCTAAATGCCAACATTGCCATCCCTTTCAAGTAAGGACTTGCAGGGCCAGAAAACACAGAGTTGCTGCCTAGGACCACCCCATGGGGTACACGGGGCCCAAATTCCACCCAGCAGTTATTTATCTCATTCCATAATACAAAATTGAAACAAACATACTTAGCAATTGGCTAAGCCCACATGCAAGTGTCTTGATGTGTGCGGTAAGAGCTATTGTCACAACACCGTGAAAGCTCCTCAACACACCCACACCACTAACCCAACCAAGACAGCATTTCAATATTAAACCTGGGTCCTGTGGAAAATAGTAGAGGTTAGTGCTATTCTTAGAAATTATAAGGATGCAGGGTGCCTCTCAAATCTGTACTTAACTCGCCAGTATCATCACAAGTGATGACAAGCTTCTGCGCACTCCAAGAAGATGCACTTGCTGTGAGGCTCCAAGTGTGGCTGCTATGCTGGATGCTGTGTCTTTATTACCATACATGAGCACAGACTGGCTACACGAGGTAGAGGCAGAGTCAGTCTTGTCAGCAACTAGGATATAGGGAAATCAACATATTCATGATTCTTGTCCAAGAGGTGTGTTAATTTCCCTGTTCTCTCATAAAATGTAGTACCATTCCACAAAATATCACATCAGTACATGACAGTGATAATGTCTGTTGTAGTTACCTTCACGTTGCTGGAACAAAACACCTGACCAAAAGCAGCTGATGGGAGGAAAGGTTTTAATTTGGCTTGTAGTTGCAAGGAGAGGCTTCAGGATGGCAGGGAGAAACAGCAGCAAGAGAGCAAACCCAACACTGACACACTGGGAGCTGGCTATAACAGCCCCCACACCCACCCCCAGAAACACACCTCCTCCAATAAGGGTTAAAGTTAGGGTTAAAATTTCTACCAGCAGGCTGGAGAGATGGCTTAGTAGTTAAGCGTTTGCTTGTGAAGCCTAAGGACCCAGGTTCAAGGCTCGATTCCCCAGGACCTACATTAGCCAGATGCCCAAGGGGGTACACACATCTGGAGTTCGTTTGCAGTGGCTGGAAGCCCTGGTACGCCCATTCTCTGTCTGTCTCTATCTGCCTCTTTCTCTGTCTGTCGCTCTTAAATAAATAAATAAACAAAAAATTTTTTAAAAAATTTCTACCAGCTAGGAACCAAGCATTCAAAACACTTGAGTTTATGGGGGACATCTGATTCAAACCACTACAACATCAAGTTAGTAAAACCTGCAAGAAATGGAAAGTATCCTTGGACACCATGTTAGAGTGTGAGAAAAGGCCTGCAAGGGTTAAAAGGCAGTAACATTGTTGAATTATTTTTATTTGCACATGTGTGTCCATATGTGTGTGGGTGTGCACCAGGGCCTCTACAAATGTAAGTCACATGCTTGCGCCACTTTTAGGGTCCAGCTTAGTTAGGTAGCTTGGGAATTGAAACCTGGACCAGCAGGCTATGCATGAAAGTACCTTCATCAGGTGTGGTGGCACATGCCTTTATTCCCAGCACTTGGGAGGCAGAGGTAGGATGATCACCATAAGTTCGAGGCTACCCTGAGACTACATAGTGAAGTCCAGGCCAGCCTGGGCTAGAGTGAAATGCTACCTCAAAGACAAAAACAAAAAAAAAGAAAAAACCTTTAACACTGAGCCATCTTCCAAACCCCACACTGGTAAATCTTAAGTGTACCATTAAATCCCTTCTAAATTCTAAAAGACAAGTTATCACATCTAGAAATTTCTAGTTTTAAAGAAGAAAAACAATGCTTGGTTAAGCCTCTTAGGACTTTGGGTGCAGAATGTTCTGAATTAACCCAGGTAGTGAATGGTGTGGAAGGTTGCTAGTTCTGAGTGGCCTATAATCAGAAAGGGCTCTAAAGCACAGCTAAGCTATGGCAAAAGCAGCTCTACCACTTGGGCAATATGACCCAGAATATCTTGCGATGCTAGTAGTGCAAACAAGGAGATGAAAACATCATCCTGGATTTCTGGAGCAAGATTGTGCTTTCTTCTATCCACAGTAGAAAAACAGTATCTGGCACTCAATGGGACACTAGTATGGATGGGCCACCTGACTGTGGGACATCAAATAACTATATGGCCAGGAGAGAATGTGCCGTCACAGATACACTGAGCAGGCAACTATAGTGTCACTCCAACAGAAGATGAAAGCAGACATATACAAGCTTGGGAAGGTCCACACAGTGTAGAAGGTAAATAAACAAATGTTCCCATTTCACTGTCCACTGTTGTGTGATGGTATTCCTTCAGTTCACACCCCTAAGAAGTCCCCAAGATCAGGTGACAGAGGAAAATTCTGAACTCTCTTCCCAGATGACAAGGCTGAGTGTGTTGGTTCAGGCTGAGAGGACGGCTGGTATACTGCCACCTCACTGGGACAGGGCAAGTTAAGTGGTAGTGGCCAAGGAAAGCTGTCTAGCGGGCTATGCTATAGGCAGCTTATCTAGCCACCTTTTAAAAAATTTAGTCTTTTAGTTGACAACTTCTCCTACACTTACAGACAATAAACCCCCTCTCCTACCCAATTTTCCCCTTCACAACTCTGCTCTCCATCATATCCCCTCCCTCTCTCCATTAGTTTCTCTTTTATTTTAATGTCATCATCTTTTTCTCCTATTATATAGGTCATGTGAAGGTATTGTTAGGCACTGTGCACTCATGGATATCGAGGTGAATTTCTTTCTGGACAGTTGCAAATAAGGAGTGGTACCCTTCCTTTTAGTCACCTTTTTGAAATGAGAAAGAGGTGGTACAAGCAAAGATATGCATAGACTAAAGTGCCATGGGAAATGGCTTAGTGAGTAATTGAGGCCTAGAAGAGCCAGTTTGCAATGTCAGAGGTGAAGATGTCTGGAGAAGGAACATATAGGTGGATATGGAGGTGCGGTTATAAAAGGTGAGGGCCTGTTTATTACATATTAATACCCACTAGAATGCACCTCTTTAATAAAGATCAAAAGAATGAAATCTGTGTTGACTCTCTGGTCCTGGAAAGAGAAGACATTCTAAACTGCCCAGAAGATCACAAGACACTATCCAGTCAAAGCTTTCTGGTAAAGAATAAAGATATAACATTACCCCTCCCTCAAGAGTTAATCCAAGTAAGTCTGCCAATTACCTGGACAAGAAAACACCCCCCAAGAAAGCCATCTCTTCTAATGACCAAGAATATAAAGCCTATCTTAAAATGTGTATTTGAACAATGGTCTCTCTAACTATTGTCTGCCCTCACCCAATGAGAATGTTTCCTCCACAATCATCCCTCAGCCATGGTCCACTCTCTTCCCTCAGTGGTGTGCCTTACATAACGGTTCCTTTGGCCACTATTCTCTCTGACCCTTGAGAGATCCTCAAATTATTTTGTAATAAACTCTGCCTGGATTTTCCATTGTGTTCTCTGTGCCTGTTCTGCAAGATCCTGACAACAGTAGGATATATAAATTTAAAAAATAATCTTATCAAATTGTTGCAGATGCTACTATTCATAATACCTGTTTTATGTAAGTAGAACTTTGGCAAATTAGATTATTTTTGTAGTCTGGGTTTCTCCCCCCAATAGTCAGTCCATTTTATCAAGAACATTTGGAAATGTGAAAAGTGAGGAATCTTTTATTCACTTTCATAAATATGATTTATAATTTATAGGGTTCTTCAGTATAACTTGAACAAGACTGTGATTTATAAGATAGCTCATCGAAGTTGTTATTAAAACTCTATTCATACACACACATACACACACACGCACACACATACACACAAACATCTGAGTACCAACACTAAAAAATGAAATCACTACTCAGTAAGAATGATTTGGGATAGAGTGTATTTCCATGCACCGCTGACCTTGCACTTGATCATGTCTTTACTAGCATTGGATGGAGGCATTTCAGACGTTTATTTGGTTGCGGCAATGACCTAAGCAGTTGCCTTAAGAGATAATGGAATGTGGCCAACTATCAGCAGCTTCAAGCAAAGCCTCCCCAATGAACTGTAGACATATAAGCACAAAAATGAACAAGTAAATACTCATCTTTATGAGCCTGTGAGCTTTGGGGAGGTCTGTTGTGAAAGATTATTAGGCAATAGCTACACAAAACAAACTTTATAAACATTATCATAATTTCAGATAAGGTACGCTCACTTGAAAATCTTGATCATATGAAACTTTATTTTAAACTTATTTGAACATTATTCACCTAAAGAGTGTTCTATCTTGTAAGAGTGAGAATTAATAGGTGGTTTTGAGTTTGCTGAAAGTGGAAGCTCTGCCTATTGTTCTGAGCTAGCTTGATCTTTCTCTACATACTTAGAAACCCAGAAGTTGAACTGTTGCATACCCAGTTGATATCAAAGACTTGAATAAGTGGTCTTGGAAAGACACAACACATTCAGTGTCATTAGGAGAGTAAGTTTCATTTGGTGTTAGAAGTTATATTGTTAGACAGAAAGTCAGACATGAGCAGGTTTGGAGATCATTGGAGGTGGACCCTCCCTGTTAACCAGATGCTAGTAAAACAAGAAATTGAAACTGGTCAAAGAAAAAAAAAATAGCTCTGAGTCACTCTCTGGTCCTGGTGGGAACAAGACATTCAGAACTACCCAGAAGGCCATAACATTGCTACCCACCAGGTGGCGTTTTGGTAAAGAACAAATACATACTACTACTGTTATTCATAGGCTGGGGAGGTGGCATAGCAGTTAAAAGTACTTGCTTCCAAAGCCTGTTGGCCCAGGTTCAATTCCCCAATACCCATAAAGCCAGATGCAAACTGATGCATGTGCGGCATGTGTGCCCCCCACCCTGACACACAGACAAATAATTATTTATTTTATTTATGTATGTATTTGTTTATTAATTATTTCTGGTTTTTCAAGGAAGGGTCTCACTCTAGCTAAGGCTGACCTAGAATTCACTACGTAGTCTCAGGGTAGCCTAAAATTCATGAAGATTCTCCTACTTTCTGTGCTGGGATTAAAGGTGTGTGCCACCATACCTGGTTAATAATGATTTTTTTAATTAATCCAAATGGGCCTGTTAATCACCCGAACAAGACAGTAGCCCTCAGGAAGCTTCTCATCAGGTATCTTGTCCCAACAATGTGAAAATTGTGGGGATGAACTATAAGAACAAAGTATGGGAATGAACTATAAGAATGAAATATGTTCATGAACTATAGGAAAGAACTGTGGGAATATTTCCTATAACCATAGAGATAACTTTCCTGAGATTACTACTGTGAGATGTTAAATTTCTTCCTTATAACTTGCCTTAAAGTTAATCTTACAACTATGCAATCTACCTGCTTAAAGCAATGTGACTTGGTTTCCTTTGCCTTGGTTTATCTTTGGCCTGAACAGTGCAGATGACCAATATTGGCAAGCAATGTTTAGAGATACTGACTTTTCTTAAGCTATGCACTTTGCCCAATGTCTTCAATGGTTTGATAAGATTCTTGATTCAGAAAAAGCACACATGTGTAAGAAGTGTTGACCATGGCACTGAAGACAATCCCACAGAACTGCTGAAGACAATAGGTAGGCTTCATGTAACTCCATTAATGAACAGAGCATGTATGTGTTATGAATCAGCAAAGTCACATTCATAAAGTCCAAGGAGAGAGAGAGAAAAATCACCAGTTTTTGAACACCAAAAACCAGCAAGCCTGCAAAAAAAATCCTTCAGAGCTCAGACTTCTGTGCATACTTTTGGGTTAGAATTCAGATCTGGCCCTAGTGATACTTCCTACATCCAGGTGGCTATAGATCTAAGGTACAAGTTTAACATCTGAGTCAACAGGGAACATACATTCAAATGACCACAGAATTCAGTCATTTCCACTCACAGAATAATAGAAATGATAGCAACTAATAACTAAAATTATAGCTTCTGATTGGCAAGGACTTATGAAAATTGTTCTTAATACTGCTCAGTATGCCCTACAGTTTTAGAAATAGATGGACAAATGCCGATCCACTGTCACAATTGCAGGAAGCAACCTCCTATAAATGTTATTTAATATCAGCTAAGAGGACAGAGGGTTTCAGAAACTACGTCACAAGCTTGCTAAACCACGAGTTGTTAATGAACAAAATGGCAGAGCTGTGAGTAAAGCTTGGCACAGGATCTCTGATGTAAACACCCCAGCAGGGTGCTTCTCTGCTTTACAGTGAACAACAAACAACAGAGCCATTCACAGATTTTGTCAACCATCTCCAGCAAACAACAGAAAAGCAAATAGACACTCAGGAACCTGGTAATATCTTCTCACTGTCATTAGTATAAGAAAATGCCAATGCACACTGTAAAAAACAAAAACTTCTTCGTTGTGTGCTATCCAGTCCTTGCTATCCACCTGCTGACATGACATAAGCATGATAACTGGTTGGCACACAGGAGCCCAAAGCTCGGGTTCTAGCAGCAGCTCCACAGCCCTTTGGCTCACTTTAAATGTGGAAATGGAGGCCACTTCAAAAAGCAGTGTAAACAAAAAGGAACTAACAAATTTCTATCTGATAACACACCCCCTCTAGAATATGTCCTGTGTGTAAAAAAGGTTTGCACTGGGCAAACCAATGCCAACCTAAATTTGATAAAGAAGGCCATCCAATTCTGGAGACAGGAATGAGTGGCCAGGACAGAACAAGGATACAAACTAGCTCCTCCACATCTCAGGCAGGGAACCTCAAAGCTCTGGCTTACCAGCCAGTCCCAAATCAGTAAGGGATCTAATTGCTACAACTAAGGGCCACACAAGATTAATCTAAAACAAAATATGTAAAAATTAGATATAATTAGAGAAATAAAAAGAATCCTCACAGGACTATGGGGTGCTATGGTTTGAACTTGGAAAAATCAAATTGGAATGTAAAAAGAATTATTATTTGTACAGGTATTATAGATTCACATTATGTGGGTCAAATTTACATTATTCTTCCTTACTTTAAGAAATTGCAGCTCTGACCCAGTTGGTTCAGTTAGTTATGATTCCTTCTCAAGCCTTAATGCCACCAATACTGGATTCAGTCTATGTCTCTTGTTAGACCTTATATTATAATTTTAGTCAATCAAGATTCCTATACAAGAAATTACTGGCCCAGGTGCAGATGTATCCATAGGAGCTTGACAATCTGGGCCCCATGGCTGGTGCACACTAGCTCCTGCTTACTGAAGAGGATGGGAACTAAAGTAACCCCCTCCAAGGTGCTGACATCTCATGTTCAGTGTTTCAGAATACTGCCACCTTTCTGCCATACATTTTACCTCTGCCCTTCTCTGTCGGGATAGAGGTCTTTTGTCTCAATGAAGGGCTGACATCTCTGTAGCAGAGAAGCCTTTTTCCCAGAGGCTGCTCATAAACATCTACCTAAACTTGCTTGGATAGAAAACCTCCCAGTCTGGGTAGATCAGTGGCCCAGTGAGGAGGAAAAACTTACCTAGTTACAGCAACTAATAAAGGAACAGCTACAAGCAGCCACACAGAAACATCTTTCAGTAAGTGAAATATTCACGATTCTTTGTATTCAAAAGAATTCTGGCAAGTGACAACTTACCTGATCACCCGTACATTGAATATCCACATGCATCTCTTTGGAGCTATTCAATCTAGCGTTCCTTCTGCCTTAATCATTCAATAGTATATATTATTGTTACTGGCATAGAAAATTGTTTTACCACAACCCCCTTACACCCTGATAAGGAAAGATTTATTTTTTTCAGTCCCTATCATAAACCATCAATTTCCCATGTCTCACTTCCAATGGAAAGTTTTACCCCAAAGTATGGTCCCACCATCTGTCAGTGGTAGTAAACAGAGCTATACATCCTATTTGCGAGAAGTTTCCCAATCCTCATGTATTTCATTTTGAAAGAACTGTAAACAGAAGTAAGGGAGTTTTTGTTTGTTTGAGGTAGTGTCTCACTCTAGGCCAGGCTGACCTGGAATTCACTGTTGTAGTCTCAGGGTGGCCTCAAACTCACATCAATCCTCTTACCTCTGCCTCCTGAGTGCTGGGATTAAAAGTGTGTGCCACTGTATGTGGTCGACACATAAAATGGAATGGCATGGCTGGAAGCTGGAAGCGAGTCAGTCCCCAGACAGTCAGCACATCTAGTGCCAGAAGGTGCTACATGGGTGACTGGGGGAAAATGACCAATATCTGTTCAAGCATCTAACCTACTTAGCAGCAAATAACCTGTTGTGATGACCATATAAGTGCAATAGTGGCACACAGCCATGGTGGGGAACCAACTGCTCTTGATTCGGCTGATCCCCTCAGTGGTATAAGACCCATAGATGGAGCTGGGAAACAAGTCAGATCCATATCCAAACATAAGCCCACTCTCAATTATCAAGCTACCATCAATCGTGGGCTACACGAGGGCCTACACCTATTAATTTCTCTATAAAAAAAAAAAAAGGGTTATCCCATTTGTCCTGATGCTAACTTACTCTCTGTTGGAGAATCTGCTTCTCTTTTTCAGATAGATGTAGATCCTAAGGAGAGAGCTACCCCATCATTCCTCAAAAGGGACCCCGGCTGAAACTAAGAAAAATTAAGGAAACAAGCAAGGGTGCTGTTTTCTTGATGAGCCGGATACCAGCACAAGGGTGAAGGAGATCAGCACAGAGAAAAATCAACTCCTACCAAATCAGAGAGCCAGAGACCCAGAGGCCCCCAACACCTCATCACTGAAGCAGACCAAAAATGAACCCAACATGGCTCAGGGAAATTTTGCGGAAGAGGGGGCAAAAAGAATGTCAGAGCCACATGTTGGGTCATGATATGCAGAGACATTTATCCTACCAATAACTGTGGGCTAACTCCACAATACACGACCCATATACCTCAACAAGGAGGGGCCAAGGGGAGGGGGTAAGTCATGGATGAACCTAATAATGGTACCAAATTGACTGTATTTGCTGAATACAAAACTACTTAATAAAAAAAAAAGTGTGTGCCACAACACATGGCCAGGTGGTTTTGTTTTGGTTTTGGTTTTGGTTTTGGTTTTTTAACAGGCAGTTTGGGACAGAAGCCCAAAGAAGAAATAAGGCAATGCTATCCTGTTTGCCCTGGCAATACTGAAATTTGTGACTGATCATGTCTCATCCAAGATGGCAGTGACACATCCATCAGTAACTTCCGGCTTCTTTTTAAGCTCAGCCTCTCTGGGTCAGCCCTTGACTCTGAACCAATCAGGTCTCTGCTTCCACACCTAAGCATGGTGGTGAGACTCACCTTGACTGGCTGTTTGATCCAAGTAAAGGAGGTTATGTGGCCCAGTCCTCAGCTCTGCCTTTGCCCTGTGACCTGGTCTGAACACCCAGGTGAACTCGGCGCCCTTCCCAGCCCTTGTTGGAAGGGGAGAGTACTTTCTAGACCTTGGTGTTTCTCTTCTTATCTTTTGCCTGTGTAGTGCTTCAGGGATACTCTTCTCACTTTGATTACATGTATGACTTATCTTTGATCACTAAGTACTTCACTATTTCTTAATCCTCTCTTGTCTGTTGTTTGAAGAGGCTTCTCTGTTTGGTCTTGATACCAGTTTTCCCTAAATAAACCTCCGAATTCATAATTTCTCTCTTAAGTAAACTCAGTAATTCATAATGTATCTTTGATTCTGTTTTTATCAATTCTTTTGTAAAAATTTGATATGGACTTGAAACTAGGGTTCATAAGCTTGGAAGATCCCTCCTAAGCTCCAAAATCTTGCATCAATTATATGGATAATATTTTCCTAGCTTCTACTGAAAGTACAGATCTAATTATTTTAAAGTATTTACAAGCCAGGAGTGGTGGCGCATGCCTTTTAATCCCAACACTTGGGAGGCAGAGGTAAGAGGATCGCTGTGAGTTTGAGGCCACCCTGAGACTACAGTTAATTCCAGGTCAGCCTGGAACCGCATGAGACACTACCTTGAAAAACCAAAAGAAAATTTACAAATCTCACTACAAAATTTTCATTTGTAGCTAGCTCTGGACAAAAGTCAATTAGATATTCCTTACAGTTATCTTGGTTATATTGTAACTCATCTGTCAAACCTCACCAATTATAATTATTTGTTCCAAAAAAAGATAACACTAAACTGGCTTCAAAATACTTCGCAAAATATAAATTGTCAACATCCTTGGGAAATCTGGGTGCTGCTCTTCACACCTATTTACATCCCTTGAAGGGGATACTGATCTAAATTCACCACCGGCCTTGACCCCTCTTATCTTACTAGTCACAACTAGAAGCTTGAGCACTAGAGCAGAAACACTCCTTTGCAGATGCCTAGACAGATCTGTCTCTTTACTTATCTTAGTACTCCTCACTCCCTCACAACAGCTATTGGACAACCGACTCCTGGTTTTGCCATTATAAAATGGTTATTCTTTCCTAGTACACCTAAGCAAAAAATTATACTCAAAACCAACGAAGAATTCATCTTATTCAACAGAGCAGAACATTATCTGTCCTCCTTACCTCAAGATAATTTCAATTTCCTTTTGCAGACCTCAGAAGAATGTCAAATAAGCTCTCATTTATTTCATGGGCCAATTTCCTTTCATTTCCCTCTGATAAAACCTTTATGTGGTGCTGGGTGTGGTGGTGCACGCCTTTAATCCCAGCACTGGGGAGGCAGAGGTGGGAGGATTGTGAGTTCGAGGCCACCCTGAGACTCCATAGTGAATTCCAGGTCAGCCTGGGCTACAGTGAGACCCTACCTCAAAAAACAAAACAAAAAAAAACTTTATGTGGGATTCCACTTTTCCTTATTCAAGTTTTCTCCCCTATAAGTAAACACCCTCTTTCGAATGCATTAATAGTGTTTTCAGATACATCCAGCAAATCAGGCAAAGGAACCATTATCTAATGTGACAATGCTGGAATATGGCACTCTCTTATTGCCCCCAGGAGTGACCAACACCCAAGGGGCAGAACTTTTAGCTACCATTTCTGCTTTTAAATAATTCTCTAATCAATCTTTTTTTAATTTGCATATAAACTGTCATTATGTGGCTCAACCCATCCCATTTTTATTTAAAACCAACTAGGCTCATACCACTGATTCTTTTTTATTATCAGTCTTTACTTTTGTTCAAAACCTTCTCCATAAAAGAACTGATCTTGTTTTCATTCAACACACTCAATGCCACACAGAATTGCCTGGGCCCCTTACAGAGGACAATCACTGTATATTGTACCACCTAGTCATTCCTCTCTTTCATCAAGCAACTTCTTCTCGTTCACTTTTTTACCAACAAGCAAAACCTTAGGGAAACAATTTCAATTATCACAGGTTCAAGCTCAACAAATTATTCAGTCTTGTCCTGACTGTCAGTAGCTGGGACACACCACACCAAGGGGAGCAAACCCCAGATAGCTCCATCCTAATTAAATTTTGGCAAATAGGTGTAACTCAGTTACTTTGGTTGTGTTAAATTTGTTTGTGCCTATATGGATATTTTTCAGGATTCATTTTTATTTTTACTCAATCACATGAATCTACCACAGCAGTTAGTAAACATTTACTAATGGATTTCTCTGTTATAGGAATCCTACTACAAATTAAGATACATAATGGTACAGCTTATATTTCTAGAGTTTTTACCTCATTTGTTAATGTTGGAAAATTTATATCTCTCATAGCATTCCTTATAACCACAAAGGGAAAGCTAAAATAGAATGATCCAATTTATTACTCAAAAATCAATTACAAGGGCTGGGGAAATGGCTTAGCTGTTAAGGCGTCTGTCGGCAAAGCCTAAGGACCCCAGTTGGATTCCCCAGGACCCACGTAAGCCAGATGCACAAAGGGGCACATACATCTGGAGTTCATTTGCAGTAGCTGGAGGCCCTGGTGTGCCCATTCTCTCCCTCTTTCCCTCTCCCTCCCTCACTCCCTCCTCCCCTTTCTCTCTCTCTCTCTCTCTCTCTCTCTCTTCCTCTCTTTCTCTCCTTCTTCCTCTGTTTCTTTCTCTTTCAAATAAATAAATAAAATATTTTTTTAAAAAATTTGTAGCCAGGCGTGGTAGTGCACGCCTTTAATCCCAGCACTTGGGAGGCAGAGGTAGGAGGATTGCCATGAGTTAAAGGCCACCCTGAGACTACAGAGTTAATTCCAGGTCAGCCTGGACCAGAGTGAGACCCTACCTCAAAAAGAAAATTGTACAAAAAAATCAATTTCAAACAAAAATGGGTGGAATATGGGACTAATGCTAAAGAACAACTTCTTAGAGCAACTTATACTTTAAATTTTTTAATAGTTCTTCTCAATTCCCCTCATTAACACCCACAGAAAAACAGCATAGAAAATGAAAAATTTTACCAAAGCCCATTGTTTTATTTAAGCTTCCTCAAGAGCCATCCTATATCTAGGTCCCATTCATCTCATCACATGGGGCTGAGGTTCTCTTTGAATCCCAAAATGATCAGTAAAACCATACTATGAGCAGGCAACCAAAGACCATGACCAGGCAATAAAAGAAGGTTACTTCCCTGAACTTCAACTTTCTGGTAATAAACCCACCACCTGGAATGAATTGCTGCAAGAGGACATGAGCACTTTGAATAATTCCAGTCTCCAACTCATCACCCCCCAACCTGGGGAGACATCAAAAACCTGATCAATACAGTTGAATGCATCCTGGAGAATAATGGGTCTTTGTTGCAGTCAAGTTTGCACTGTGACAGAAAACAACCAAAAGCATCATGTAGGGAAAAAGGTTTATTTTGGCTTACAGACTCAAGGGGAAAGCTCCATAATGGCAAGGAAAAATGATGGCATGAGCAGATGTTGGACATCACCTCCTCACCCACATCAGATGGACAATAACAACAGGAGAGTGTGCTAAACACAGGCAAAGGGAAACTGGCTATTATATCAATAAGCCCACCCCCCCTCCTCAAAATACACTGCCTCTAGGAGACATTAAATCCCAAATCTCTATCAGCTGAGAACCTAGCATTCAGAACACCTAAGTATATGGGGAACACCTAAATCAAACTACCATATACCTCTCCCATCCCCCAAAAACTGATAACTATACATAATATAAAAACACAATGCATTCAGTCCAATAGTCCTCATAGTTTTATCAATCCCAATGATGTTCAAACATTCCCATATTCTTTTTGTTGTTGTTGTTTTGTTTTGTTTTGCTTTGCTTTGTTTTGTTTTCAAGGTAAGGTCTCACTCTAGCTCAGGCTGACCTGGAATACACTATGTAGTCTCAGGGTAGCCTTGAACTCACAGCAATCCTCTTACCTCTGCCCCCCAAGTGCTGGGATTAAATGTGTGTGCCACCAGGCCCAGCCCCCCATATTCTTTTTAAAAGGTCTTTTAACTGAGCCATAATACCAACCCCCACAAAAAAAAAAAAAAAACCATAATGGCACATAATAAACGCTCACACTACAAAAGATTGCACTGGGCATAGCAAAGAAATATTCAACCAATTCAAGATTTAAAACAGGGCAAACACCAAACTCCGTAGCTCCAAGTCCAACAACTCGAGTGAGTGACAAATCTCCAAGTCTGATAATTCTAACCAGCAACAAGCCTCTGTAGTTCCAATTCTACCCCTCCAGGTAGGCTATTCACAGTCCCAGGAAACTTTATCTGGGGCCAGCAGCTCTCCTGGGCAGCAGTCTCCTGGTCCCAGCATTGCTACTGGGTCTCCACTGCAACCCACTGTCCATCCTCAAGACTCCATTGGGTCTCCATGCAGGCAATCCAGCAAACCTGCTTCGCACTACCCATGAATGTTTCCAAAACACAAGACCATGTCACAAATTCAATGACCCTCTCTTTCCTGCATTTGTCATACTCCATAATACCAGGTGGGGTGCAAATTTGTTAATCCAGGGGGAAATGAAGAATGGGGCACTCTAAAGAGTTTTCATTCTTTCTGTTGTCCCAGTGCGGGTCAGCTGACCCAAATTTCAATGGTTGTAATCTCTCAAACAATTGCAGCTGAACTGGAAGCATTTTTGACCCAAAGATATCTTTTTTTTTTTTTTTTTTTGTGCCATATTCCTCTGCTCACATCAGCCTGGTTCTATGCAAAGCAACCCTGCACAAGTTCTCAGGACATAGGCATAAAAGTAAGCCTCTCACACAAACTGCTTCTAGCCCAGGCAAAGCTCATTCCCACACCTTCAAGCCAAACCTCACAGTCTATAGTCCTTACTGCATCCAGGTCTTTAATTCTGAAAAGAATGGTTCATCAAGCCGTACGTAGAGCACTGCAAGCCATCTCTTAGGCCAAGATTTCAAATCTTTCCACTTTCCTCTCGAAAATCAGCTCCAAAAGGCCAAATCAGCAGCAATCCCACTCTTCTCGTACCAACTATACTGTTGCAACCAGGTTTGTATTGCTGCAGAAAACACCCACCAAGAGCAGCGTGTGGGAAAAAAGGTTTATTTTGGCTTATAGAATCCAGGGGAAGCTCCATGATGACAAGGGGAATTGATGGCATGAGCAGAGGATGGACATCACCTCCTTACCAGTATCAGATGGATAACAGCAACAGGAAAGTGTGCCAAACACTGGCAAGGGGAAACTGGTTCTAATATGCATAAGCCCACGTCCAATAATACACTGCCTTGAGCAGGCATTAATTCCCAAATCTCTATCAGCTGGGAACCTAGCATTAAGAATACCTAAGTTTATGGAAGATACCTAAATCAAACCACCACAATCTGACATAACCCCTGAAAAACACTTTCTTGCCCTGGTGCTACAGTTTTTCTTAATAAGATGATATTTTGTCTTGTTCTTTCTGCTCAACATCTTCACCAAGCTCATATTCTTCACCCTGCTTACTTTAGACCAGTACTTTGGTCTAAATCTGAACCTGCAATAAACACTAATGACAAAAGAGTCATTGGAGGATTTACCCTCCCTCCACCTGGCCCCCTTGTTTACTTACTTTCAATATTAAGAAACTCTTCCCTACGAACTCCATGGGCTTCTTCCTGCCCCCCCCACAGAACCTATTCTCTACATATGTCCCTGTATGCTTATCTACTATAGAGAATCCACTTTGTGTCTATGTACAGCCTCAATGGTACATGATTTTTTTATGTCAAAAGAAGGACACCAGAGAATGGATAACAGATGTAACTCTTCAGTTCTTTGTTCAAGCAATTGGATCTCTTGGTCACCTAAGGTCTATAGAAAGTAAACAAGCTCTCCCTAAATGCCTCCATCCAATCCTGAAGGGGCATTACTTCCCTGACCTTGACTGAAATATCTGTAGCTCACCTCGATGTGAACAAAAAATACTGCCTAATAGCGAAATCTTAGAGGCTGGAGAGAAAGTTTAATGGTTACAGCACTGTCTGAGAAGCTTAAGAACCCATGTTCCATCATCTCTCTCCAAATACCACATAAACCAGATACACAAGTGAAGCAAGTGCAAGGTCACACATGTCCACTAGCATCTGGAGTTGGATTGCAGTGGCTGAGGCCCTGGAGCACCAATTCTGTTACCACCACGCTCACGCTCTCACTCTTGTTCTCATTCTCACAAGGAAGAAAGGAGAGAGGGAGAGAGAGAGAGAGAAAGAGAGGAAGGAAGGAAGGAAGGAAGGAAGGAAGGAAGGAAGGAAGGAAGGAAGGAAGGAAGGAAGGAAGGGGAGTGAGAGGGAGGGAGAGAAGTCTTAGAAAACTGGCAACCTGTGGATCCATCTTATCTCATCCAATGATGAGTTCTGGAATTATGCCAAGCCTTATCATTACAAAGCTTCTGACCCACATTGGAATGCAGGACTTGCTGGACCTGTTCCTCACCTTCAATGCAATGATATCTTTCCACCACATTATTCATCTCCTAAAACTGCTCTCTGGGGCCTGGCTCTTCCTCTGTTACCTAGGATACTAATAAAGGGTAAGTATTCTAATAGAGAGAGCTAGATTTGGCTGTGGGATAAAACTGAGACTCATGTCACGGTCTTTATTTCTGGACCATACATTCCTGCTGTCATCTCTAGTCCCATATATCATCTCCCTCTCACTATACTATCTCCTATCCCCTGACTCTACATGGCTTACTCCTGTCTAACTCAACAAAATGTTATAAATTTAGTTATAACTTCTGCGTTAGTTGTTATAAAATTCAAGCCTGGATACCTCCATGGCATCTACGTTCTCTTCTGTAACAATTTAATTATGCCTTTGAGCATAGAATACTGGTAGCCTGTGTCATAGCTGTTATAGTAGTCCCTTCAACAGCCATTTTGCAGCTGCTGTCTTAATCTATCCAGACTGCAACGTTATCTTCAAAATGCCACTACTGAAGTGCAAGAATAAATTCATATTCCTCAATAAATTCTCAAAAGATTAGATGCCCTTGAGGCTGCAGTCATTCGTTGCCTTGGATAGCATCAAGAAGCTTTTTGGCTACACCAGCGTGTGACACTGGTTTCATCATATGTGTGTCACTCCCTTTCCTGTTAGTTACACTCAGGGATGGAACACTGTCTCTAAACATTGTGCCATTGTATTGCGTTCTCACTGAGAAAAATATATCTTTACTCTAAACAAACAACTTCATACTCAAGTTCAAAAGCTTAAAGTCTTTATCCAAACTCAAGGAGTCTTTGCGTGCTTAAGTCTTTCTAATTGGTTTTCTGGATTGAGCTGAAGTATTTGGTTCTTTATAGGAATAACTGTTCTACGTGTTTGCTTCCTAACCCTAGTCCTGTTCTGCCCCTGCTGTTTCTAGTGAAGAGTTGCCCAAACATAAGCAATGCTAACCCATGCTGTCCCTCCAGAGGATTCCAGCTGACCAGTCCACTGCAATGTGAGATGACCCCCCATTGACTTGTTTCTTCGTCAATAAGCAAAGAAGGGGGAAATGTGGGTATTAACTATAGGAACAAACTGTGGGAATTAACTATAAGAATGAAATATGGGGATGAGCTTTGGGAAAAAACTGTGGGAATCTTTACTTGCACCTTACAAATCACTTTTCTGAGATTATTGCTATGAGATGTTAAATTCCTCACTTGTAACTTGCCTTAAAATTAATCTTCCAACTATGTAATTAATTGCTTAAAGCAATGTGACCAGGTCTCCTCCGCCTCAGTGGACCTTTGGCCTGAGTAGCACAGATGACCAATGTTAAGAAGCAACGTTTAGAGATGCTGACTGATCTTAACCTACACTCTTTGCCTAATTCCCTCAATGGCCTGGTAAGACTCTTGACCTAGAACAAGTATGCATGCACATGAAGTGCTGACCATGGCCCTGAGGACAATGAGGCCAGTAACTAGGTGCCCACAGATCTGTTGAAGACAACAGGTGGGCTTGATGTGACTGCAATAGTGAACAGAGTATTTGTGTGTTCTGGATCAGCAGGGACCAATAGGTCCTACCCCTAAATCCCTTCCTTTAGCAAATGTTTAAGGACCATCCAAAGGAGAAAGCTCCTTACCCTTTATTCATGCAATGTAGTACTTGTTCACATATTACTGTTTTTGTCTGTTCTATAGAAATGCAGTGAATACCTACATACAGCTAGCTACAATCACAGTAAGATCAGAGTAGCTGTGACAGCAGATGCAGTGCATTCGCCTTTGACTTAAACTACAAACTTCAGCTTGTTTTCCCTCAGGCTGCTGTTAGAGGCAGCTAGCCACTCTTGGGTAAGACCCAAAGGATTAGTTCTCTTATAATTTCAGGACTCCGTCCCCAAATAGGAAAGAAAGCAACTTTGGAAGATAGGTGTTTAGTAACTCAAAAATAAATGTTATTGTTGGGCTCAAGAGATGGTTGAGTGGTTAAAGATGCTTGCTTGCAGACCCTGGTGGCCCAGGTACAATTCCCCAGTACCAATATAAAGCCAGATTTACAAAGTGTTTCATGCATCTGGAGACTGTTTGCAACAACAGGACCATTCTCTCTCTCTCTCTCTCTCTCTCTCTCTCTCTCTCTCTCTCTCTCTCTCCCTCTCTCTCTCTCTCTCAAATAAATAAACAAATATTTTTAAATATTAAAGAAATGTGATCAATAAGGGATCAGAAGGAAGAGCTGGCCTCCCCTATAAGTTGTTTTGAAACTATTAATCTGAAGTATTCACTAGTACAACATCCAAGTATGGATACCTAACAGTCAGTGGAAAATATGAAATGACTCAGATAAAATTGAGTGTTTCTGCAAGATTGTATGGATTGAGGTCAAAGGAGTGAAAACACAGAAATATATCAGTGAATAGAACTTTGGTAAAGACCTAAACTTCTACATTGACTAAAAGATACTTTTTTTAACAGAGTTGTAGAATGGGCCTTCCCTATAGGAAGGTCCAAAGTAGCAAAATACATCAAAAGTAAAAATGGAAAAAGTTATAAGGAGACAGAGTTCAACTTTATCCATTATGAGACAAATGCCAAGAAAAATTTGAATTAAATTCTACTTTCAACTGTCATATAAGCAAAGATTGAAAAGATTTGATCTTATGCTGTTAAGAGCATTATAGACAAAGCACGTCTATACATGATTAGTGAAGTATAATTTGATCGAGGACATCAGGAGCAATTTAACAATAACAATTGTTATAATATTTTTGTTGTTGTTGTTTTAAGCTAAGGTCTCACTCTAGCCCAGGCTGACCTAGAACTCTGTAGTGCCAGGCTGGCCTCAAAATCACAGCAATCCTCCTACTTCTGCCTCCCTAATTCTGAGATTAAAGGCATATACCACCTCTCCTGGCTGTTATAATTTCTTGAGCAGGGTCTCATGCATCCAAAGCTGGTCTGGAGCTCACTATGGAGCCAATGATGACCTTGAACTCCTAATCCTCCCATCTTCACCTCCCAAGTGCTGGGATTACAGGCTTTTGCCATCATACCAGTGTTCTGCTGTGCTAGGGATCAAACCAAGGCCTTCACGCATGCTAGGCAAGCAGTCTGCCTACCAAGTGAGCTACATTCCAGCCCAGTAATAAGTTTTAAGCCAAGAATTTCCTTAAAGGAGGAATTTATCCCCATGAATAGAAACTTACTATCCATGATTATTCCTCATAAGATTATATGCTGTAACTATAGAAAATATAAGTAACTCTTGATAGAGTAATATTCAATAAATTATAGCACATGTATGCAATGAAATACTACATATATTATTTTAAAAAGAATAACTTATGTCTCTTTGCCTTGATATGAAAACTTTTCAAGATGTGCTCCAAATGAAAAAAAAGCCAAAGTGTACATAATATGTTGGTACTTCTTTTAAAAAAACTGGCTGGAGAATTTGCTTTACTTTGTAGATGGCAAAGAATACTAAGAAGATCCATCAATTTGAGAAGAAAAGATAGCCAACTGCTCACCATGAGCTGTGCCACCTCTGTCACACTCACTGGGACCTAGAAAAATCTGCAGAGGAAGCAGTGCAAGCCTGCTCCCCTTGCTAGCCTGACAGCCTTCTCCAAGAAATAGCAACATGCACAGTGGTGAACTGAAACACATCATGATAGAAATACTGAGTCTACCGAGAACTCAACACTAACACTGCTAATACTCCCACCAAGGTTTGGTGTCTTGAAGAAGAGGGGGCGCAAAGACAGTGGGAGCCACAGGGTGAGTAGAAATATCCTAAGGTATAGCTCCTCCTCCCCACTGAGAATGACGGAGGCCCTAATTATACCACAGTGAACACCAAGGACACTCCTAAAGAGGGTGAAGATACAAGACGATAACATGTATATATACATGGATGTGTGGTAGTTTGAAGCTGGTGTTCCTCCATAAACTTATGTAATCTCAATGTTTGCTACCTAACTGCAGGCAGCTTTGGAGGAGGACCCTTGCTGGAGGAGGTATATTGTTGGGGATGGGCTTTGGGGACTCACTCTCCTGCTGCTGTTTTCCATCTGCTATGGCAAAGGTGATGGCCAGCCTCTGCTCATGCCATGCTTTCCCCTGCCATCATGAAGCTTTCCCTTGAGACAGTAAGCTGAAATAAAAACCTTTCCTTGCCAGGAGTGGTGGCACATGCCTTTAATCCCAGCATTAGGGAGGCAGAGGTACAAAGATAGCCATGAGTTCGAGGCCACCCTGAGACTACATAGTTAATTCCAGGTCAGCCCGGATCAGAGAGAAAATCTACCTCAAAAAAAAAAAAAAAAAAAAAAAAACCTTTCCTCCCATTAACTGCTTTTGGTTGGGTGCTTTATCCCAGCAACAAGAAGGTAACTACAATAGGATGTGTGGATGGATACACATATGCTATTATTGGTTCACTGGTTGGTTGGTTTTGAAGTACTGGGAATGGAACCCAGGGCCTTGCACCTTAAAGAGCTATATCACTGAGCCACTGAGTGACACCCGTACTCAGAGTTATATTTTTATGTACTCCACGTATCTTAAACTTTTCACACTACAAAACTCGTAATAGAGGAATTTGGGGTGGAAAGTACAGGGAAAATATACAGGCAGGAAATTTACTTGGTTAAATACTTTGAACATGAGCAATCTGTAAATGAGACACTTTGAGCTTTTTATTTTGTTTTTTTTTTGTGGGGGTTGGGGTTTTTTGCTTTAATGAGATACTTTGGAGTTTAAGGTTCTGTTTTCTTTTTGTTTTAGGGATTTGGTGTTTTTGGTTTACATTTGGTGTATAAAGAGATAAACAACATGTTTTTCTCAAAGGACATTGTCCCCATGAGTCCAAGCTGTGGAATATGCTGTAGCCCAAGCTGTAGACAAGCAAAGTTAACTATGCTTAGTAAAGACCTTAGCCTCACCCCAGAATGGCCTGTCTTGTGAACTTACTTTCAAGAAAGTAATCTAGGCCCTAGAGCTAACTTCACTGATGAAAGTGCCTGTACTCAGAAACCTGAGCTCATGCAGGATGATCTAACAATAAGGCTCAGGGTATTTGATTTGGGCCTTTGTGAGATCAGGATATTTGGATATTGTTAGATAAGGGTCTAATAACAAGGCTCAGGCTGGCCAAATCAGAAAGAACAACAGAAGTTGTGAGCTTTTAGTCCTATGGCATCATTCACCTGGAGATCAAGCACTTAGGCAATCAATCAGCTATACCTATATGGTGGGGCAGCAGCAAGAACTGAGGACTGTGCATATTCTGATACATCAGCGCTAGGAAGTGATGCAGCCTGACGTCCAGAGAACTGGCCAATGAGAATTCCTTTTTGTAAAAAAAAAAAAAAAAAAAAAAAAAGGAAACTTATTTATTTATGTGAGAGAGAGAATGGGTGCACCAGGACCTCTAGCCAGTGCAAAGGAACTCCAGACACATGCACCATCTTGTATATCTGGCTTATGTATGAGAGTACTGGGGAATCGAACCTGGATCCTTAGGCTTCACAGACAAAAGTGCCTGAACTGCTAAGCCCTCTCTCCAGCCCCAAATGAGAGTTCATGTGTTACTTCCCAGATGCTTCTCCTCCTAGCTCTTTTTACTGTACACTCTCCTCTACTAAACACTAAGGATGAATATAATAGCATTTGTGAATTCTGAGAGTCCTTAGAGCAAATTCTTGAGCAGCAGTCTGGCTTGGGAAAGACTTTTATACCAGTAGTTCATGTCAGAAGTGAAAAAAAGTCTGCTTTTGTGCAGGACTTCTAACATATGTAGTTGCCCTCACCCCTGCAGACATCAACATAAGGAACAGGATGTGAGCAATATATGTCTAAGTGCTATATAACTAAGATTAAACAGGGGCTGATGCAGAAAAGCTCTGACATGTAATATCCACTTGTTCATTTCACATACTGTATAGCTGTAAAAAATGGAGAGAATACTGAGAAGAAAATACTTTTAAAAATGTTTACTCTTCCTCAGTAATGAGGTTGAATGGTGTTATCAGATACCTTATTCCAGAAGCCCATTGGCTTAATCAAAGAAATCAGGAGCCTGGAGAGATGGCTCATTGGCTAAGATCACTTGCTGTGCAAGCATGAAGACTTGGTGGTGGGGGCGAGACTATGTGAGTTTGATTCCTCATCACCCATGTGAATAGTTGGGCTTGGCACTGTACATCTGTAACCCCAGGCCTATGGAAAGCAGAGGCCAGAGACTTGCAAAAATTCCGGAATCAGTGAAGAAATGTCATCTCAAGGAAACAAGTGGATGGTCAATGAGGGGAATGCCTGATGCCTCTGCAGACACATACATATAGCACATACATTTGGACACACACACACACACACACACACACACACACACCATACACACACATACCCTTGTATCTACTATGCAGATGCACACACAAAAAAGAAGAGGGCTGAAGATGTAGCTCAGCAGTTAAGGCACTTGCCTGCAAAGTCAAAGGACCTGAGTTTGATTCTCCAGGACCCATGTAAAGCCAGCAGCACAGGGTGGTGCATGTATCTGGAGTTCATTTGCAATGGCTAGAGGCCCTAGAATGCCCATCCTCCCTCCCTCCCTCCCTCTCTCCCTCTCTCTCTCTCTCTCTCTCTCTCTCTCTCTCATGAATAAGTACTTTTTTTTTAATTTTTATTTATTTGAGAGCAACAGACACAGAGAGAAAGACAGAGAGAGGGAGAGAGAGAGAATGGGCGTGCCAGGGCTTCCAGCCTCTGCAAACGAACTCCAGACGCGTGCGCCCCCTTGTGCATCTGGCTAACGTGGGACCTGGGGAACCGAGCCTCGAACCGGGGTCCTTAGGCTTCACAGGCAAGCGCTTAACCGCTAAGCCATCTCTCCAGCCCGAATAAGTACTTTTTTAAAAAAAGGAAGAAGAAATTAGGAAACAAATGTAAGAACAAGATGATGGGAACAAGGACTGTGGCATTCTGCTTATGGATACAATATGGCCATTATGCTCATGACTCACAGCAGCTGTGGAGTCCTACACAAGAGTGAGTCTGTCAGTATTTGACCATGAATGCAGGATGGGCTTATAAGACCCCACACCTCCCAAAGTAACTCATAGCAGGAGAGATGGAAATTCACATTCTGCAGTGGTGTATCCACTGGTAATTTGCTCATAGTGCAGTAAATATCCTCCCACCCATACTCAAGCAAGCAACACTAATTTGAATCAGGGTGGGGGGTCAAAAAAAGGCATAAAGTAAGATGAGGATTAATTGGGGAAAAGAAGGATGTTAGTTGGAAAGCAAGGGAACAAGAAAAGGTAATTATAAGGGAATAATATTAAAATACATTAGATACATGTATGAAAATGGCAAACATTTTTAAAATGAAGAAAAATGAAATTAGAAAAAGAGAAACTGGTAAAGGAAAGTGGTTTCATTTCTGATTTTTGTCCCAAGCCATAGAGAGAAAAACTCCTCATTTCTCTCTGCCCTTCCTGTATCCATGTTACAACTTCACAGAAAAGGTGAAACAAAGACTAGAAAATCCCCAGTAGTTAATTTGGCTGTGAGAGAAACCGTCACAACTGAGAAGTCTCTTCCTGCGAGGCGAGCTCATCCTCTGGCTCATCCTCTGGCTTTAGCTTTGCTCCCCCAGCCGTGGTTTCCCAGATAAATTTGCATTCATATTAGTATTGTCCTCTTACTGGTGTGTGTCCAGCTTGAGGTGTCTGTGGGTGTGTGTTGGATGTGCACATGTGTGTACCAATGCATGTTCTCCGTGCACAGATGTGGAGGCCGACAGTGAATGTTAAGTGTCCTCCTCTCGTTTTTCTGCCATTCGTCCTTGAGAAAGGGTCTCTCACTGAACTGGAGCGCGCCATTTTTCTTTCTTTCTTTCTTTCTTTTTTTTTTTGTCATTTATTTCTAGAGCTCGCCATTTTTCAGCTGTATTGTCTAACCAATGAGCTACCGTGATCCTCCTGTCTCTGTCACCCTTAGTGCCACAGCCAGCATGCTCACATGGTACTACTGATGCCAATTTTCTCTCTCTGGTTGATTTCATTGACTTGCAATGTGAACAATGAGGAACACAGACAGAAGGGCAATGTAGCAGTGATTACCTTCTCATGGCGCATCATCAGGGACGAAACACCTGACCAGAAGCAGCTAGAGGGCGGGCGAACGGAATTTGTTTCAAGTCAATGTTTTTTTTTGTTTGTTTGTTTTGTTTTGTTTTAATTTTTATTTATTTATTTGAGATAGACAGACACAGAGAGAAAGGCAGATAGAGGGAGAGAGAGAGAATGGGCGCTCCAGGGCTTCCAGCCTCTGCAAACGAACTCCAGACGCGTGCGCCCCCTTGTGCATCTGGCTAACGTGGGACCTGGGGAACCGAGCCTCGAACCGGGGTCCTTAGGCTTCACAGGCAAGCGCTTAACCGCTAAGCCATCTCTCCAGCCCATCAGGTCAGTGTTTTGAAGGGAAGCTTCATCATGGTAAGGAAAGCATGGCAGAGCAGACAGTAGGGGTGTCGCATCTTGACCCAGCGACAGGAAGGGAGCAGTGTGTGCGCTAGCTCTGGTCGCCCTAACTGGACTACTAAACCTCAAGGTCTTCACTCCTTCCGCTATCGACCTCCCTCAGCAAGGCTCCACCTGCCAAAGGCTCCACCAGCTGGGGGCTAAGTGTGAGGCTTAGCCACAAACACTGGAGCCTATGGGGACATTTTACGTTCAAATCGCCACAAGTAAACAAGCAAGATCTTTTGAGAAGTAAAAAATGTTCTAGGCAGTAGAGAGAAGTCTAGAAGATGTTGCCACAGAGCATTCTGGATTGGGGGCTTTTATGGACTGAGGACAAGGCTGTCCTTGGCTCACATGGAAATCAGGCCTCAATTGGGGATGAGCTTTGTTGGTTAACCTTAAATGTATATAAAGTGCGTTAATTGGTTGATGGGTCGGAGAGAAGAGCACAGACTCAAGAAGACCCTGCCAATGGAGGTTGGGGACGGGGAGCCTGCCAAAAAGTTCCAAGACTGAGGAAGGCCAGGAAGTGAAGGAGAGAGAGGCCTGCTCCCTGTCACCATCACGCCTTCTACTTTCACTAGAGCACTTTACATTTACGTTCCAGTGAGACTGGGTATCAGTTTCTTTCTCATTGCTGTGAACAAACATCCAACGAAAAGCAATTTACGGAAAGAAAGGGGTTTAATTCAGCTGACAGTCCCAAGTTATTGTCCTTCACAGTGGGGAGGGCATGGTGGTAGGAACTTGGGACAGCTGGTCACATGCGGCAGTGAGGAAGCAGAGAGGCATGAAGGCTGTTTGTCAGCCAGCTCTCTCCTTTTTATATAGTCCAGGACCTCAGCCTATAGAATGGTGCCACCCACAGTTAAAGTGGGTCTTCTTTCATCAAATCAAGATAATAGCTCACAGATAGACTAAAAGGATAAAATAATCTATATAATCCTTCAGTGATTCTTCTTCTTTAAATTTTGTTTATTTTTATTTATTTGAGAGCAACCGACAGAGAAAGAGAGAGATAGAGAGAGAATAGGTGTACCACGGCTTCCAGCCACTGCAAACGAACTCTAGATCCACCACCACCTTGCATTTGCACCTTGTATTTGGGGGATTGAGCCCCAAACCACAGTCCTTAGGCATCATAGGCAAGTACTTAACCACTAAGCCATCTCTCCAGCCCTTCATAAGTGATTCTAGATCCTATCAAGTTGATAGTATAAACCATGACAAAAAAACTCCTTATCAATTTGACACCCAAACATTTCACATTTAAGTTATAAACTTTCACCCTTTGTTTCCATAGGTTCATAACCATCTCTTAATGCAAAATAAATTCAGAACAACTTAAAAAGTTCCCATAGTCTTTACCAGTTCCAACATGGTTCAAAAATCCATTCCTATGTGATGCACAAGGCAGTGCATACAGCTGGACTGAGTATGAGCGGCAAGAGGCCTTAATGCACCCATTCTCATTCATATTCTGTGTGTGTGTGTGTGTGTGTGTGTGTCTTACTTGCACTCTTTCTCACTCTCTCTTATTCTCTCTCTGTCCTTGCAAATAAATAAATAAAAATATTTTGATGTCTTATCTGAGACTCAGGCAACCTCTTAACTATGATCCTTTATAAAACTGAAATACACATTATATCCTTCCAACATACAATGGCACAGAATAAACGTTCCAATTTCAAAGGGAAGAATGGGGTATACAAAAAGCAAAGACTGAACCCCAGCAGGAAAACATCAAATCCCACAGCTCCATTTCCAGTGTCAGAGACTCATGATCAAATCATGAGAGTTCCAAGGGGCTTGAGTTGCTCTGTCCCCTGCAGCTGTGCCTTTTCTCAGGCCACGTGTCCTAACCCCATGGCTTTTCTTGGAGATGTCCATGGTCTTATAATCTAATATCCATACCTCCATTGCAGCTTTGGGTGAGTCACTGTCACGACTTCACCCAGTGGCCTCATAGGTCCGCCTGGTAGGGATTCCAACCCTGCATCACATTGCTTAGCCTCAGTAGCTCTCTGAAACCGTGGTAAAATATTCTCTGGCCTGCTCCATCTTGCATCTCCCATTTGTCCAATACCAGTACCATGTGGGAAATGCTGCCAAGTTCTGCTCTCAGATTGGGATGAGGCTTGGTGCCATGGAACACAGCTTTAACAGCTTCTGTATGTTGGCCCTTTCAAAATAATTTGCATTTTTACTCCCTTGAGCCTTCAGTGGTTTGGGAATCACCATCAGGGCATCCCTCCTATGGCTCCAGTTCAGAGCAGGTGCCTTATGCTTATGCCTTATGCTGGAATTCCTTAAACAATTTTATAGCTGAAGTGGCTGCAGTTTCTGTATCCATAATTTTTAAGTTGTTCACATTTACTTCCTTGCAAAACTTCACATTTCTCATCTGTGCATTTTGCTATCTTTCACTGTAGATTTGAATTAGAACACTTAAGAGAATTTATGCCACAAACTCAGTGTTTATGTGCCTCAAAATGTCTTCTACCAAGCATATTCATCTATTACTTTTGAATTCAACTTTGGGGCTGGGAGAGGGACAACTTTAGCAATCCTTCTCAACCCCAAATAAAACAAGACTTTTCTCCACTTGTATTTTTTGCATATACCTGGGAACTTATGATGGGTTTACATCCCCATAAACCCAAGATAGATCAACTGAAAATGGATTAAATATGACTAGCCTACCAGCCTCACAGTTCAGCAACACAGTAGCTAGTGAGTATCAGTGGTCTCTCTGCTGGTTAAGTGGTTAACATGGAACTGTGACTACAGCTGCTACCAGCATCTTTGGAGATGATCTTACTACATACAAAACCAACTTCAAAACATGGTTTCTAATGAAAGCATATGGCTTTATGCCATGATGGTAAAGCAGGAAAATCATACATTAAATCATTGTGAGTCAGGGACTGTCTGTAATCCTTTATTCCCTCTCTATCCTATTGAATTTCCCAATAATCAGATCTAGGATGTGTCTTGTGAGCCCCTCCCCCATCCATGACATAATGCTAACAGGCATAGCTTGTGCGGGTTTTATGCAGGTAACCCCAGCTGCTGTGATGTCATGAATGCAGAGAATTGTCCTAGCTTCTTCATTTGTTAAGATATGCAATGAGGCAGCATGGCTATTTTTAACTGTTTTAACCCTAAAGTTCTCAGTGTCCTCTTTTAGACCTCATTATTCACATGTTGACATCCTAAATGTCTCTGGAATCTCCACTGTCTCTCACCCACACTGGAATCCTACCTGCCACCACCTTTATGTAGGCTCCCATCCTTTCATCCAGAATGCTACAATGTTCTCAACTATGCCCTGCTCCTACCCCACCGTCGTGGACATAGGACCTCTGCAGTGGCTTCTTTCAGGTGCAATTCCAATACCATCTCAGTTACTTACAAGGAAAGACAAACAAGAAAACCTCCTTCAAGGGATGACAGTAACAATAGGAAAAAGTCTCTATCCTTACCTCAGAGATCCATTGTCTGGTTTTCTCAAATGTGATTGTTTTCCCCTCTACATACACACGCGCACACACACATACACACAAATAAAAAAAAGAAACACACCATTCCCCAAATTTATCCAGAACAAGCAAATTTTAAAATCTGGCGATTATGCCCAGGGATTGGTACTTTCCACAAAAGGACCTGAGGTGAATCTCATGCACAGCCTCAAAGTATGAGAGTGAGCTCCTCTGAGAAGTTCCTGCACATGTATGTGCATCACACTACCCCCTAAAGGTTGTTGTCATGGAAATTCTGACCTGAAGTGCAGCTCTTTCCTGACATTAAGTGAACTAGTTCTTCTTTATCTCTGAAGAACTGGACCAGGTAGAATTGATGCCAGTGAGTTTCCCACGTGCTCTCCTGCAGACTGGGCTTGATCCACTTTCTCTGGATTCTCTTTATATCCAATGTATAACCTGCTGTTGTCATAGCATAACTGTGCACACAGTATGACTATGTCTAAGTCCTCCAAAAGGGCTTGAGCTCATTTTGTGCTATGCCAGACTGTAATACCTGAGTCTTTGCATCCTTTGAGCTCACCAAAGTCTGGCATATAGTAGGTACATGTTGTGTGATTATTGTTTGATGTACAGAATGAATGGCCTAATTCTCTTGACAGAATAGTTGATGGGTCACTTGCCTAGAGTAAAGGTCTAGCAAGTATGCCCAATCAACAACCCACACCACACACATCAACATTTATAGATGACAACCTCACTTTTAATGCCACAATGTTATCACCCCAATAGAGTGAAGACTGTCTTTTGGAAAGCGATAACATAAGACTATGATTGCAAATCATCAGGAGAGGAATAAAACAAAATTAAACTTTGTAAACAGAGAAACAAATTCCTTTACTGTAGTAAAATATAGGTTTAACTATACAATATATTCTGTACCATATATTCTATTTTATGGTATTGTGGAGCTGTAAGTAATTAGCAAAGACACAATGAGGATTTAGAAACTGTTAAAATGAATTATCAACCCCTTACATCTTACTGTAAACAAAAGCTTTAAAGGTAGGAGAAGAGTGCCATCTACTGAGCAAACAAAGCATAACATAGTACTAGTAAAAAGAGATTTCCTGCTTTAAAATTGTACCAGGTTACTGTTTTACCTAATTGCTTTCTCTGCCTACTGTATATCTTATTAAATATTTTTCTAGCTTTTTAAAAAAATAGTTATAAAAATTTTACATCTCCTCAATAAATATTTCATGCTCATTAGTAACTGCATCATACTTTGATCATATTTTACTTAAAACTTACAACGTTTTTCCAAATGTCTTTAAAATTGTTTAAATAAAAATTAAAGTAGGGGCTAGAGAGATGGCTCAGTGCTTGCCTGCAAATCCTAATGAACTGGATTTAATTCCCCAGTACCCATGTAAAGCCAGATGTACAAAGTGGCACATGCATCTGGAGTTTGTCCTGGTGAGCCCGTTCTTTCTGTCTGTCTCTCTTCCCTCTGACACTCTATGCTTGCAAATAAATAAATAAAAATATTTTTGGCCAGGCATCATGGCACAGGCCTTTAATCCCAGCACTTGGGGGCAGAGGTGGGAGGATTGCCATGAGTTCAAGGCTAACCTTAGAATACATAGTGAATTCCAGGTCAGCCTGGGCTAGAGTGAGACCCAACCTTGAAAAAGCGTATTTATAGCCGGAGAGATGACTCAGCTGTTAAGGCACTTGCAAAACCTAAGGACCCAGGCTTGATGCCTCAAACCCCACTTAAGCCATTGCACATGGTGCTCATTTGCAGCAGCTAGAGGCCCTGGTGTGCCCATTCTCTCTCACACACACACACTCTCTCTCTTTCTCATAAATAAATAAGTATAAAATAGTTAATGAACACTGAAAGAAAAGAAGCATGGGAACCAGCTGTGGATTTCCTGTCTGGTCATGAGAACACAGCCTACAACACCTCTGCAGTGCCTGTGACACAGCAAGATCAGTATTCCATGAGCTGCAGGAGGTGTGTTCTGCTTTTTAATGTTTTTTGTTTATTTTTATTTATTTATTTTGACAGTGACAGACAAAGAGAGAAAGAGGCAGAGAGAGAAGAGAAAGAATGGGCACACCAGGGCCTCCAGCCACTGCGAACGAACTCCAGATACCTGCGTCCCCTTGTGCATCTGGCTAACGTGGGTCCTGGGGAATCGAGCCTCGAACCAGGGTCCTTAGGCTTCACAGGCAAGCGCTTCACCACTAAGCCATCTCACCAGCCCAGGAGATATGTTCTTGAGGCTCTTCCTTGCCTTTTTGGGGACTGAGCATTTCGCAGGGTTCAGCCACACATGAGAGCTGGATTTATAATACCCCTGCCAAGATCCCTGGAAGTGCAAATAAAAGCAACATGGCAATTATTACTTTCCATATGCTGGGCACTAAGCTTGTTAACTTATAAATGTATATCATCCATCAAATTATTTTATGAGGTAGATTTGTTGGGGAAGGGCTTTTCTTTTTTAATTGGTGTGACTTTTAATTGACAAATCATAATTGTATCTCATTAATGGAATGCAATGTGATGCCTTGACACATTGTTTATAATGTAGAAAGATTAAACCAAGGTAATTAATATACTCCTCCACTCAATTATTTTTATGTTAATATACTTGACTATATCCAATAGATATCAGCACTTCCTTTTCCTTTCTAGGTGAAATGCACACTGTGAACAGCAATTCTTCCATGCTTATTTTTAAAAAATATTTTCATTTATTTATTTGAAACAGAGAGAAAGACAGAGAGAGAATGGCACAACAGGATCTCCAGCCACTACAAACAAACTCCAGACACATACGCCACATTGTGCATCTGGCTTACATGGGTCCTGGGGAATCAAACCTGGGTCCTTTGACTTTGCAAGCAAGAGCATTAACTGATAAGCCATCATGTTTTTGCTACTCTACCCATTCCCCAGGCTCTGGGGCTAGTATTCTATTCTCTACTTCTACCAATTTCTTTTTGTTTCAGATTCTGTATGGAAGTGACATCATGTTGTGATATCAAGTTTAATGGCAAAAAAAATTTTAAAAAGCAAATGAAGATACTCCCCTAAACTCATAAATCTACGAAGTCCCAAGACCAGTCTCTTTGTCTCTAAAACCTAATTTTTCCCCATTTGCCTAGGCTGCTTCATAAGAGAGAAGTAGAAAATGAGCCAGGAGAAATGCCAGTGAACAGTCTCAAAGAAGAGCTCTCACTCAGATTGGAGACATGGTGTTGAGTGAATCCTCATTAATCTAAACTCTCTACTGCCAAGAAGTGCCTCTCAAAGGATATGCATACAAAAGGCTACTCCATCTGAGAGCCCCATGGAAGAGGGATACTGAGAAATGAAATTCTGTATCCTTGAAGAGGGAAGTGTGCATTGGTATGTCAAAATCCTGAAGAGGGGAAGAATCTCTTTCAGTTGTTTCATCCAATGTTACACACAGAATTTTATTGCAACACACCAGTTAGAAAATGCTGGAGGGGACTCATAGAGGGGTTTCAAGCAGGGAATGTCCTGGTTAAATGTCTATTTCTGACAGAAGATTCTGGCAGGTGAAGTTTTGGAGTGGGAGTGATTGAATTGAAAGGGAAGCCAGGACCTAAGAAAGGTTATCTTGAGGGATAGAGCTGGAGAAACATGAATGAAGTGAAGAAACATTAAAGAAGTAAAACAAATACACTTTGGAAATGGATCAGGTGCTAGAGAGAAATAACCCATGAATTTCTAGCTTGGTGAAAATTTCTGGCTTGGTGGAAATTTCCAGCTTAAATAATTAGCTAGATGTTCTACTATGTAAGGAAGAGAAATAGCATTAACTTTTTCATACAGTACTTTCCAAATTTACTTATCACTAAGACACACATGCCCATGGATGCATGTGTACACACACACACAAACACACACAGAAACACACACACAAACACACATACACACAATGTGTACACAAACATATATACCAGAAGTCTCTTGTGGAGCTAAAGTTTAGCAGAGGATACTTTTAGAAATCCTGCTATAAGAGTATCATGCATCAGAAAGGCAACTGGCCTAGAATCTGTAAGGTATCATCTAACTTCTATGGGAAAAATCCTAAGAAAAAAATCTGTGGACATAAGTGCATTTTGCTATGCAGATCAATGTGTTGACATGACTTTAAGCAACAGAGATAACTAATTCAAGAGAAAACCTTACTTTTGTACCACTATATGTAACCTAGTGTAAAGCAAAGCATTGGCAAATGACAGATCACGAGCCAAACCTAGTCCCATGACCTGCTTTCATAAATGTAGTTGTATGGCAACACAACCACGCTCGCTTATTTGTATATTGCCTATAGCTACTCGCATGCAACATGGCAGTGTAGAGTCATTGAGACAGACTGCTAGCTGGCCTTCCACAGGAAACCTTTGCCAAACTCATGTTTAACATATCATACCGTGTGTGTGTGTGTGTGTGTGTGTGTGTGTGTGTGTGTGTGTGTGGAGAGAGAGAGAGAATTAAAACACTGGAGTCCAAACCTATGAATGCAGAATAAAAAAAAACGAAAGAAATCCATGAGAATTAACACTGATAAATTTGTAACCCATTTCCTCAGGCTATACCAGCTGGTGAGTACAAAGGAATCACAGCAAAATAATAAAAAAGCCTCTGGTTCTACTTTCCACTCCATGTGCACAGATTTAGAAGTTCTTTTCCTATCGTATACCTCCTAAAGCTTATGATCCTGGTGGCAACCATAGGGCGCCCCTCAATCCCACCCTGCCACCGTTAACATTGCCTTCCACAGCCCTGCCTTCCACTTCGCAATGGGAGTTGGTCCAGCTACCATCCCCCAAGTACTCATCAACTAACACCATGTGTCACAGAACCTTTATCAGACAACATATCCATGACAACATAAGAGATGCTTACTACAAAGGCTTAAACAAGATAGTTGTTTCTTTATCCATTCAAAATGCCCAAACAATAAGTGTCCAAGGCTGATATCAGACAAGAGCAATAAAGAAAAAGGAAGAATAAAGACTTGACGAAAGTATTCAAGCTAGGATTACCTTTGTTTTAAATGTTAAGATGCTATTAATAGCCCAAACTAGTGGCTTCTGCTCACCTTTCATTGCCCAGGATCAAATCACAGGGCAACATTCCTTATAAGGGAATTGAAAGGCATGTCAGTCAGCTTTCTGTTACTATAATAAATGCTGAGGTGTTTACTTAAAACCAGAAAGAGTTTATTTGTACTCCCAGCCTTGGAGGTTTTAGACCGTTGTCAGTTTGGGGCCTGTGGCAAGGCAGCGCATCTTGACAGAAGCCCGCCTGAGTGTGAAGGAAACCAGTTCACTTCACAGCCAGGATTCAAAAGACAGGAAGCAATCGACATCCACCATTACCTCCCAGGGCTTGTTTCCAATGTCCTAAAATCTTCCAGCAGGACCCCCTCCACCTCCCAATAGTTCCAAGCTGAGGATCAAGCTGTTAACAGTTGGCCTTTGAGTTCGGGGACATTCGAGACCCAGAGGACAGCACAGGCAAGGTGCCTGTGGTATAGAAAATTAAGGGGCATTGGAAATGGCTTTTGGGGGAGTCAGGTAACACTGTCGGACTCAGTACCTTCACTTTGTTCCTCTCTTCAGTGTGCCGTCACCACATTTGACTAAGTGAAGACAATGTTCTTCAATCTGGTTCACACTGGACTTCAGTCTGGTCCTACAGAGTCTGGTCAGCAGCAATTGGCTCACAGATTCAGCTTTCTTTCCTCTTGAAACACTCTGCTCCAGACCAACTTACTGTACCAATTTTGCCACAATGTCCCTGCCTTGTAACTTTAATTCTTGTCCTGAATAAAGCTTGTAAGTACGCAGGGTCTCTTGAAGGAAACTGTTTCTCACAGTCCCCTTAGGACCTCAGCTTAGCTCATGTCTCAGCAGTCTTTCATCCATCACGATACATGGATGAACCTATCAGCTTTGGCCAGCTTGGGATTCCACTGTGGAATCCTCACAAAGCAGAAAGATCAAGTGAAGGAGAATTGAGTTTTGAAAACTATGTTCTCACATATAGAACTGCACAAAGATGTCTTTATGGACTGTCTAAGGTGTGCTGTAAGTTTAACATCTAGATTTTAGTTACAAATATTTTTGTCTACTTGAAAAACAATTCCGAAAGAAATTCTTGGAACTACAGTGACTACTACAATATCACAGTGATGAATTTTAGAAAGCCAGTAATTATTTTAGAGCTTTATTGAATGAGTAGTCTGCATTGGTCATGTATGAAGAATGATGAGCAATCAAAGATACTCAGATCACTACAATTAGTTCTGGCATTGAATATCCTAGTCCAACTCACAAGTACTATTTCCTTTGACTCACACAACCGTTAATTCACTCCATGTTCTCTAAATCTATCCTTTGCCTTAGAAATTGGGTAGTAATAGGCATATTTGAAAGTGTGCTGGTTAAGACTTTCCTATATGACCAAAACATTTTTGCGACCTGCTTACTCACGCTTGAGATCTTTTCATAAGCAATCAGTCCTTCATTCCACAACTGTGAAGAAGACAAGCTTTCCATGAGACAAGTGATATGCCACACATTTTGCATGCAACTTTGAAAGCAATGGTGATTTAGACTTAAGACTTCAGTTAGATGGGCCTGTGCTCCAGCATTGTTGACAGAGTTTTGTCATCTGTAAAATGGAGTGACCATTATGTCCCTGTTGTTTCGTCCAGGCTTAAATATGAATAGCAATTATGATGGACTCAAATGCTGGCTGCTCTTGTTTCTGATTTTGTCCTGTATTGACGAGGGCAGGAAGAATTCAAGAGGAACTCAGTTATCTGAAGGGGAAAAAACACTTCACAGCAGACAAAAGAACACAAAAATAAAAGAGAAGTTCTCTTAGCACACACGGGACAAACAGCTTTTAAACTTCCCATTTTTTTTCTGCCTTGGTCCTCATAGGCTCACTAAGAGACCTCTGGGTAGGAGCTTAGGACTCACTAAGGGAGGCAGTATGGTAATACACCACCAGATGGCAGCATGGAGCCACCACCATGTCCAGCAATTGGCAGCACTGCTGCTTTACCAGGCTGAAACTTCACAGCCATTTGGTTCCCCCAGTGGAAATAAGGAATTACCCCGGCCCAGCTCTTTCTACTGCACAACCCATGAGTGTGCTACTCGTGAAATCCTGTTTCTTTCCCTCATTTATCCTTACTGTTCTGGGGATTGCAGAATGACTAGTAAATCTGAGTTAAAAACAAATCCTTTTACACAAAAAGGAAACAGTTACAGAGCCCCACTGAGCAGCACTTCTTTTTAATTTTTTATATTTATTTATTTGAGAGAGAGAGAGAGAGAGAGAGAGAATGGGCATGACAGGGCCTTCAACCACTGCAAATGAACTCCAGATGCATGTGCCACCTTGTGCATCTGGCTTATGTGGGTCCTGGAGAATTGAACTTGGATCCTTTGGCTTTGCAAGCAAACACCTTAACTTCTAAGCCATCCCTCCAGCCCAGCAGCAAGCATTTTGACTATTCTTTTTAAACCTATAGAGGCTCAGCTACTGCTCAAAAAAAAAAAAGGTCATTAAAACATACTGGGGCAGGGGAGGAGATGGCTCAGTAAATAAAGTGCTTCAAGTACAATTCTGAACCCCTGAATTCATATCACGTAAAAACCAAAAACTGGCGACTTCTCTGAGACAGTGACAGGAAAATTTCTAAGAGGCTCCAGAAGGAAAATGGTGAACAAAAGACCCTGCCTCAAAATGAGGTGGAAGGTGAGGAGCTAACAGAAAGTTGTCCACTGACCTCCACTCATGTCAGAAGGAAGAAAGGAAGGAAGGAAAGAGGGAGAGGAGGATGGAGGGAAGAAAGAGAAGGGAGGAGAGTAGAAGGAAGGGGAAGGGAAGTGAGTAGAAAAGAAAGGAGGGGAGGGGAGGGGAGGAGAGAGGAGGGGAAGGGAGGGGAGGGAAGCATAACTTCCTTTCCATGCTTATAAGCAAACCACATTTTACCAAGATTAGTTCAAGAGCAAAGGTGCCTTAGGAATCCAATGGCTGTTCTGCAGAAAGGTTAAGCATGAGTCTATCCAACATTTTTCAAGACCAGTTTTCAGCTACAAGGAGCATATAAAATATATTCCCCCAAAGGCCAAAGTCCGTATGAAGTTTCACCAGTAATGTCAAGGATCATTTTCCCTTATAACTACGAATTAGAATAACATTATAGCGATCCATCATGCATTAATAGAATATAGGATCAGTCTGTACCCTTTCATTCTCAATTGGGGACAAAATAAGTTGTTTCAAGGAGGTCAAAAATATATAATATTCCCAAATGCTACAATTTACCATTGACTCACAGATTTTAGTCAACAGATGAGGAAAACATATGCATTCAAAATACTCTGTAGAAAATATGCATATGCAGAAGCTGAAGGCAAGATATTCCTGCGTGTGTTAGCACTGGCTTATATAAGAGTTTCTCCAGGTCTGTTTTTGTTGTTACAGAGCCTAGCCTACTATTTCAGAGGTAAACACACCCTTTTATCCAAAAGAACAAAGAATTTTAATATGGATTGACTGTGAGCACAGGTAATTTAAGCACTTGAAAAACTTTAAAAGTGATTCTACTTTGTACTGAAGGAAACAAAGTTACACACCAATTAAAACATATGATCTGGGCTGGGGAAATGGCTCAACAGTTAAGGCACTTCCCTGCAAGGCATTATGACCTGGTTTCAATTCTCCAGTACCCATGTAAAGCCAAACGTACAAAGTGGTGCATGCGTCTAGAGTTCATGTGCAGTAGCTACAGGCCCTGGTCCGCCCATTACATCTCTCCCTTTCTCTCTCTTTCTCTCTCTCTGTCTCTCTCTCTCTCTCTCTCTCTCTCTCTCTCTCTCTCTCTCTCCTCTCTCTGCTTACAAATAAAATAAAATATTTTAAAATTTGTGATATTACTCAAAATTAATGGTACAAATAACTAGGTCTATCAGCAATAGTAGCAAACCACTTCATATGCCTCCAGCTATGCTGTGCTGAAAAGGACACAGCTGCCTTTAGACGGCACTCTATCAACAAGGCATAAACCAAAATTGAGGAAAATCCTACCAAGAGCCTGTACTCTTCAAGTATGCCAGGCGTGAAGGGTGAAAGAAGTATATAAAGCTGGGCTAGAGGAAAGAAAACTGAAGGCAATGTAATATTCAGGACTGGCTTTGGCAGAAAGAAAAAAAAAAAGTATGACATTACTGAGGCAGTTGATAAAATCCTTATGAAATCTGTATGTTGGGTAATAACTACATATTGAATATAAAATTCCTTAATCTCAATCAGTATGTGTAGCTATTTAAATAAATGTCTTCTCTTGTTCTTAGAGAATATGCACTTCAATTATTGGAAGTCATGAGCAAGGCACCCTCAAGTAATTCCTTTCCCTCTCTCTCTCCTTCTCTCTCTCTCTCTTTCTCTCTCTCTCTCTCTTTCTGTGTGTGTGTGTGTGTGTGATAAGGGGAGAGAGAGAGATCAAAGATAGCAAGATGCTAACAACTGGTGGACCAGAGTGAATGGTTTATGAAAATCCTTTGAACTATTACAACTTCTTTATAAGTTCAACATTATTTCAAAATGAAAAGTAACTCATTCAAAAAATAGTATCCATACAATCTTTCCAGGCTAAGATCCAGGAAAGCAATTTTTATTTTATTATTAATAAAACATCGTGCCAAAAAAGGATTTTTAAACAGGAAACGAAACCACCCATAATCCATCTCCTTATTTTGTAAGACTCATTTGTCTGCAGGTTTCCTCTTTGCTTTGGGTCATGTGTCTTTTGTACCCTTTATGTAGTCACTGATCTCGGGTCAAAGCCTCCATCATGTCTCCTGGACATGGGGCTTCTACTTCATGTCCTCTCCCCATCTAATCTCCCAGAGCAGCTGATCTGTGTGTTTTTTGCTTGTTACTTAGTGAGAGCTCCACAAACATTAGCTGAATGACTGAGTGATGAATGAATAACAGTGAAAAAACCATTATGCTATTTGTTATTTAGGAAAAGCAAATTCTAGCAATGTTGTACATATTCGTCTTTGAAAAAAATTCACAGTAGAAATTTTGGCAAAATGCATTGCAAAGTGTCCAAGTATTTTAGCATTTAAAAACATTCAGACATCATTTAATCCAGCCAAATCCCTAGTATTGTAGTTTATACCTAGAATTCATCTTCTGCTGGATTGAAAAAGAAACACAGTGCCCTTAACTCTACCATTGTTCTTCCCTTCCTGAGAACCTTGTCTTTAGCTGGATGATCAAGTTCTCTCCTATACTAGGGTCCCTGCCTTGGCATTTCAGTGTTTAGGTAGCTTTGCCCAAATTTCTCAAATCAGATCCTAGTGGGCTCTACTTTCTGAACTCAACAGAATCATGAAGTCATGTAAATCTACAAATTAGTGCTGGACCCCTGGTAGCATTACTTTGCTACTAGGTAGCTATAGTCTTGACAAGTTTCATAGCTCTTCTGTTCTCAATTTTAGGTTGGGTAAAATAGAAGTAGCATTAAATAATTTCTAAAAATCACTTTTAGTTCTGAAAATCTATGATTCCATATTGAACAATCAGAATAAGTAGAAATGATCAGATAACAGAAAGCATAAACAAAAACATTTTGAAATGCAATGAGATAAAAGTATGATGATTTTATAAAGCACAGGTTTATTTGGGGGTTTAAATTTAGAGTAAAGAAGAACACATCTCTCACACGAACTGGTGGGATAGGGCTAGATAATTACAGACTAGAAGTTTTGAAAGATGACAAATGACTTAATAAAACAGTTGACCATGACTTGAACCAGCTGTGGCTGAGTGACACATCTCCAAATGCTGTAATTAAATGTCTCTGGAACATTTCTGGCAATGAGTAAGCTGTTCTTCCTTTATACTTTCAATAGCTTGGGAAGTAAAGTACAGTTGGGTTTTTAGGTTACTAGATCAATGGTAATGAAAGAATGGTCTACAAGCCTGAACCAGAGATGAAAGCATCTCAGAGCAGGCGGGGAAGGGCTGATGAACAAGTCCTACCCAAGGACAGTGAGAACCAAGCTGGCTGGCTGGCTTACCAAAGGTTACAAAAACGCACCGTTGGCTCATTACCAGGACGTCTGGCTGGGTGGCTCTGTACCATGCAGTTCATCATAAAGCACTTCTGACCAGACACCCGTGGGCTGCTCCTGGTGATCTTAATGAAGTGTGGCCATATTTCACTTTTGACACCAATGCATGTATTTCAACACTGTTCATGTCTTCTGGGAGTGCCTGTCAACTAATGTACAGTGAAACCCATTGAGGAACTGGAGTCCTTTGTCCACTCTAAACAGGGGTCTAAGATGAACACCTCCTGCCTCCCTGATGGACATGAAGTCCATCTCTATAGTGGGTCCAGTCAATACAATCACAAAATAATCCAAAAAACAATCATTCATGTGTTCTCTTTTTATTTGCATTTCCTTATACTGATAGCATGAGACAAGTGATACATACTCCTCCAAGGCCCCATCAAAGCATAATTTTAAAAGTTAGAAAACCAGCCCGTCATGATGGCCCACGCCTTTAATCTGAGCACTTGGGAGGCAGGGGTAGGAGGATCTCTCTGAGTTCAATGCCACCCTGAGACTACACAGTGAATTCCAAATCAGCCTGAGCTAAAATGAGACTCTACCTCAAAAAACAAAAACAAAAAAAAAAAAAAAAAAAAAAACAAAGTTAGAAAACCATTGCCTTTATATCTCATGAATTCAAACAACATGCCAAGAGAAAGGCTGATCATAACTGGAACATTCAACAGCATACCTGTCATAGCCAGCTCCACACTGCTGGGATGAACCTCCAAACCAGACACAGTTTATGGGAGGAGTGGGATTTATTTCTTGCTTACAGATCCAGGGAAAATTCATAATGGCAGAAGCTCGCCCCCTTTCACAGATCCACACAAAGAAAAGCCACCACCAGCAGCACAACAAGCACCAAATTGCAGGGACCCCCTCCCCACAGAGCGCATGTAGAGTACCTTAGGCTGGAATTCAAATGTGTTGCCAGTGACACGCCCCACCACCACCACCACCATAAGAGGAATCTGCCTGCTGGGGGCCGAAGCTGCAAACTTAATTTTAATAACACCTGAGTCTATGGGAGGGCAGGGCAGGGACATCAAACTACCATAACAACACTTCCTGGATTTTTCTAGACAGAGAAGATAGAGGTAAGAGGTGCTTCTATAATCACATATAATGCTTTACAGCTGTTGACAATAACAAACGCAGCTTTTGTTCCTTGTAATGGCAATGGTGATTTCCATTTTAGCTTTGCAGTGACCCATCTTCCGCACCTCTAGGTAATTCCCCAGATCCTGGCAAAGAGAGCCGAGTTTACCTGGTTCACCAATCTTGTGCAGAGACCACTCTCCATGGCTTCTGAATCCAGACACCCAAGAACCAACTCTGCTGGCACAAAGCTCCTTGTACCTTTTAATAAAAACAGCGCAAGATTTCTTAATTTTATGTATTAAACATCCTCAGGACAACACTATAATTCTGTTGAGAGACTTTCCACCACAGTCCTGACGGGGCTTTAGATGTTTTCAGGTCTCTTTTGCTGTTTGTCTACCATGCTACACTAATGAAAAGTATTTCCTCATCAATTCAAAGTTTAAGTAATGTGAGACATGGTGGCACATGTCTTTAAACACCCAGCACTTGGGATGCAGAGGTAGGAGGATTGCCATGAGTTCCAGGCCACCCTGCGACTACATAGTGAATTCCAGGTCATCCTGAGCTAGAATGACAACCTACCTCTAGAAACAAAAACAAAAACAACAACAGAAAAAAAGAGTTTAAATATTCCTGGACTGGAGATTTTACTTTAGAAGAATAGGGTTGGAGAGATGGCTTAGTAATTAAGGCACTTACCTACAAAGCCAAAGAAACCAGTTTTGATTTCCCAGGACCCAAGTAAGCCAGATGTACGAGGTGACACAAGCATCTAGAGTTTGTTTGCAGAGGCTAGAGGCCCTGGTATGCCCATTCTCTCTTTCTTTCTCAAATAAATAAGTTAACAAAAAGAATATAAGGTGTGAGTCTCTTGTTCTAGAGAATCAAGATCTATAATTCCTTTACTAAGATCACTCACAGGAAAAAGAAGTGGAATCATTTTTGGGAATCAGACTGGCTAAACCTGAATCCATATTATTTACCTTTCTGAGCTTGTGAACTTGGTCAAATTGCTTTCTGTCTCCAAATCTCCTTCAGCTTATCTGTAAAAATAAGTTTAATAACAAGAACAACCAATATATTTGTTGTTGCTATCACAATTATGAACTTATGTTCTGCTGCAGAGTGCTATGCTTTGCCAGTGTCCCTTAAAGTTCACATGTTGAGATTTATTTTTGTCTTCTGTAATTTATTTGTGAAAGTAAATATGGGGGCTGGAAAGATGACAGCAGTTTAGACACTTGGCACTTGCCTGCAATACCTTAGGACCCAGGTTCAAATCCCCATTACACACCTAAGGCAGATGTACAGGTGGTACATGTGCCTGAAGTTCATTTGCAGTGGCTGAAAGCCCTGGTATTCCCATTCAGTCTCTCTATCTGCCTCTTTCTCTCTCTCTCTTCAATTAATATATAACTAACTAAATAAATAAATAATTTTTAAAAAGTAAATTTAATATGAGACTTTTAAAATGTCTAGATACAAAAGTAGTTAAGTGAAGCCGGGCGTGGTGGTGCACGCCTTTAATCCCAGCACTCGGGAGGCAGAGGTAGGAGGATCACCGTGAGTTCGAGGCCACCTGAGACTACATAGTGAATTCCAGGTCAACCTGGGCTAGTGGTGAGATCTTACTTCAAAAAAACCAAAAAACAATAGTAGTTAAGTGGCTCACAAACATAAAATTGGGGCTGGAGAGATTGTTTACAGTTAAGGCATTTGCCTGCAAAGCCAAAGGACTCATGTTCAACTCTTCAGATCTCACGTAAGCCAGTTGCACAAGGTGACACAACTGCTCAAGGTCACACGTGCACACAAGTTGGCACACACATTTGGAGTTTGATTACAATGGCTGGAGGTCCTGGGCACACCAATTGTCTTTCGCACATGCTCTCACTGTCACTCTCTCACATAAAAAATACCAGTCTGTTGGGCTTGCCTCAAAATTTTTTTTTCAAAAACCATAAAATTATTTTCAATAACCATGATTATATAAAATGCTTTACAGTGATCAGAGTGTGCAGACTGAGTACAGCTGTCTAGTGAAAGCTCAAGTGCACGCAGCAGCCTCCAGCCTGCATTCAATGGGAATACAAAGAAAACTGGTGTGCTGTGTCCCATCACACATACAAACAGGACTCTCACACAAATGAACAAGTCTCACCCAAAATGTTACTGATATCATTTAGTATCCCAGAACTCAATGTAACAGATGTTTTTATATAAAAAAGTGTTTTCATCATAAAGATCTGAATGTTAAGAACTTAATAGAAGGGGCTAAGAAAATGGCTGTGTTGGTAAAGTCCTTCCCTCCTCAAACATGAGGACCTGAGTTTGATTTTCAGACCTTATGTGAAAGTGTCAGGTGTGGTGGTGTTGTATTCCCAGCACCTGGGAGTCAGAGACAGGCCAACCAGTATAGCCTAATTGGTGAGTTTCAGGTCAATGCGAGACTCTGTCTCTAAAACAGGTGGGTGCATGCGGGCTGGAGAAGATGGCTTAGTGGTTAAGGCATTTGCCTGCAAAGCCAAAGAACCCAGGTCTGATTCCTCAGGACCCACGTTAGCCAGATGCACAAGGGGACACACGCGTCTGGAGTTCATTTGCAGTGGCTGAAGGCCCTGATGCACCTATTCTCCCTCTCTCTTTCTCTCTCTCTCTCTCTCCCTCTCTCTCTCTCTCTCCCTCCCTCTTTCTCTGTCAAATAAATAAATAAATATTTTTTTAAAAACCAGGTGGGCAGTATATCTGAGGATGATGGTCAAAAGATCCTCTGGCCTCCACGAGCACATGCATATATGCCCTCACACACGTGTGCAAGATCATACATATGCACATACCACACACATACACATGCTAAAGAAATACTAGTTCTAACCAGGCATGGTGGTGCATGCCTTTAATCCCAGCACTGGGGAGGCAGAGGTAGAAGGATCGCTGTGAGGTTGAGGCCATCTTGACACTACATAGTGAGTTCCAGGTCAGCCGGGGCTACAGTGAGACCCTACCTCAAAAAACCAAAAAGAAATACTAGTTCTATATACAGTTAACCACAAATTAAACACCATTTAAAAAGTTAAGCAATGCCTGTGAAGCCTAAGGACCCCTGTTCAAGGCTTGATTCCCTAGGACCCATATAAGCCAGATGCACAATGGGAGCATGCATCTGGAGTTTGTTTGCAGTGGCTGGAGGCCCTGGCATGCCCATTCTCTCTCTCTGAAGGCCTCTTTCTCTCTCTGTCGCTCTCAAATAAATAAATAAATAAAAATAAACAAACTTAAAAAAAAAAGAAAGTCAACATAGTACTGAGAAGTGACAGAAGTGTGCTCAGCATGGAAACGTCTCTATCACACCTTCCAAGGCTCAGAGTCCATTGTGGAAGAGGTGGCAGAAAGAATTCAAGAGCCAAATGAATGGTAGGGCTCCTTAAAATGCACTCTTCAAAATGGTCTGGATATCCATGACCTCAGTAACTGACACTACCTACACAAGACCCTCATAATAGGAGGAAACTATGACATCAAAATAAAAGAGACACTGATTGTGAGGGGGAAGAGATATGATTGAGGGTGGAATTGTGAAGGGGAAAGTGGGGGGCAAGGAATTGTCATGATTTATTGTCTATGATTAGAGACATTGTCAATAACTTTGTTAATGGGCATGTGCAAAGGAAGTGTGCTAGCTTGAACAATGACACTTTCACTTCATAAGCTCAAAGTCTATCAAGCCAAATATAAAATATCATGGGAAAAGTATGTGATCTATGAAGGAGCATCATGGCTGACTAAGCTTGCCCCAAAGACCCCAAAACTTCTCCTTTTCACCATCCAAGCCACAAGTAGCTTCTCCCTCTTCACTTCCTCTAACTGATCCTCATCCTCAACCAATAAGGGAGGAGGACTTGAGTTTACCTCCTGTCTCCTTAACAGTAGAACCATAGTGCAAGCTCTTTCTGTTGTAAAGCCCTGGTACCATAGTTTAATTCCCAGGGGCTTCTTCTAAGAGCCTTTGCTTGGTACCATGACTATTCCAAGAGATTCTGGCCCAGCAAACAACTTGACTGCTCATCAGTAGATTTCCTCAAACCTCTATCCACTTTTCAGTATGAAGGAACAATGTGCCCTTAACTTCAAGACTATAGAAACCTCGCTCCAATCCTGCAGAATTGGAGGGAGAGAAAATGATGACATCAAAATAGAATACACACTAGGTAGAAAGAAGGGATTCAGTGGAAGGGGATGGAGAGGGAGGGCAAAGGTGGAGGGTGGGAGGGATTATAATCAAGGAATATTGTTTATATGTGTGGAGTTTGTTAATAAAAAGTTTTTAAAAAGAAAAAAAATTTAAGCAAAAACAGCATACACTTCATGTTTATTTTGAAGTTCCTTCTCCCCACTATATAAGAACCTTTGCTGAACCACTTCCCAAAACATGGTAGTGAATTTTCAGAACATTTTACATATTTACCCCATCAGCAAAAATGATAAACCCCAGTGTAAATTATGTTGTTCTACTCTAATCTTTGGCTAAGAGTAGACCCAAAAGTTGTTGACTATCAAACTATCATAGTCAAATGTTGCAAGTGTTTCTCATAAACGACAAACTCAGCAAATATTACTTGCATTTAATTTCTTTACAGTGCCACCAGGGGGATATCACATCAACTTCTATAAACCTTTAGAGACAAATGTAAAATCTCCACAAAATTCGCTAGTAATATTACACAGCAATATATACTTTTAAGCTATATACAATACCAAAATTCTTCTTAAATGTGAGTCGTGATTTCTATCTGAGAATCTGTTTAGAGGAACAGAGAAGGAGTAAAACGAAGACATCAAGTGTTTGCAATAGGAAGAGGTTGGTCATCTGGTGATCTTACTACAATTGAGGACATGGGCCGAAACCCTTTTTCACTGGCTGGCAATGATGGACACGGTGTTCAGAAGAAAACCAGTTCTTGTTCTGACATATTCATCTCTGGCATGAGGGAACCAGCACAAGAACTGCAGGAGCCTCTCAGTCTTTTCTCCCATTTACCACTGAAAGAGGTGAAATTGATCCACATTAGGATGGTAACTTCAGCAAAGCCATCTACCAAACGTCTTCTGCTGTTAGATCTTCTACGGATATTTCTATAAAAACACCAGTAAGTAGACCTTTTGCTTGTTGCATGTAATGGGTAGTCCACAGTGACCAGGAATCCTGTATTTTGTGTACTTCCTTACACACTCACACACATTCTGAGGAGTCACTGGCATATTTACACCTTAGGAATTAAGTTCAACCTGCCCTCCACCTTCTTCTTCTTTACACAGGTCATTACAAGTGCCAAACCCTTTGTTGAGAAAACAACACCAGCATCTGAACTCTGTGACACAAGGATTAGTTGCCAAGAACTCAAAGAAAGCAAAATCATGCCAGCCGACTTACCTTTCAAGCAACACCTTAATTACATGTCTATTCAATGTGATAGGACATGGTTCTTTGCAACAGACATAGTTCCAAGGATTCTGCCAATGCTTCTCAAATGATTCAACATTGCTTCTGTGTTTTTGCCAGGCCTTGGAGCATCAAATCCTCGTTTTCCATGTTGGTAAAACAAAGGAGCATTGTCATCACCATAAAATGCATACTACTACAGTACAGCAAGGGCCATGATGTCTGTGGTTCCCCAGCACCTTCTCTGGGAAGTCTAGTAATCTGAGATACTATGAGCTCACCTTCCCACCTGTGTGAGGTAACAAGTCTGACAGCCTCCTTGCTCTCTGATGGTCTTCACTTCCAAGGAGTAGAAGCGGCTGACGTGGGGACAACTTCAACAGCAATGCTGTTGGTGGCATTGCTCATATGGTGGGCAGCAGGAGGGCAGCTCTCTCTGAGGCTGCTGATGTGCTGGGAAAGGATAGGGTCATTGTTAGGATTCCCCTTGAAGGGCAGTGATCTGAATGGCCCCAGTCTCCTAAAGTCTCCAAGTTTCTCCAAGCAAGCACTAACCTTATTTCTCTCTCTCTCTCTCTCTCTCTCTCTTTCTCACACACACCCACCCACCCACACACACACACACACACACACACACATATCACTTCTACTACAGAATGATAAACAAGATAGCCTTTACCAAATGTAGTCCTCAATCCTTGAATTCCCAACCTCCACAGCCATAAACTCAATGTATGACCCACTGTGGTGCATTCTGTATGGCAGCACTAAACAGACTAAGATACTAAGCAATGCCACATAACATTTAGGCTTGTGACTTCTGAAGTTGTATCTCTGAGCTAAAATCTTGGCTCCATTCCAAATTCTGTGATCAGAAGAACATCACTTAACCTGCAGTTTCAGTTTTCTCTGATGAGGATGAGGATTGCTATGAGGAATAAATAGAAGGGAAAATTGTGCACCCATCAAGGGCGTGGCATAGTCCTTGGTGCATACTCAGCTTTTGAAAAGTCAGTTATTGTTATTAATAGTCATGAAGTAATGGCAGCAGCAGTGGTTATAATATTGCTCTATTTGGGAGACTACTTGTAATTACTAACTGTGGAGTACCTCTGAAAAATGTTTTTGACAGACATAATGTTCCTATTCATGACCTGAGCTCATTAGAAATACCCATCTCCTCTAAACAGAGCAAGAACCTTTGAAAGAAAGTTCTGGATGAACTGGGAATACACAGCATTCAGTTCTATACAGGGAAGCATTTTTCTTCATCCTAAGCTGTTTCATTTGATTTGTTTAATCTTTCCTGCATGGTGTTTTTGGGGAGTGGGGTGGGGGAGAGAGGGTCTTACGTGTGTCTGGCGTGCTGGGGATGTTCATAGGTGTGAGTGTGGGCAGGTCCCAGGTGGAGGTCAGAAGACAACTTTGGGTTGTCACTTCTGGCTTTCCGCCTCCTTTGAGACAAGACCTCACATTGTTCATTGCTGCATTTTTACCAGGCCAGCTGGATCCCAAGCTTCCAGCAGATTCTTCCGTCTCTGCCTCTCCTCTGACCCACAGCATGGCTGAGATCACAGAGGCCTGTCACAGCATCTGGATTTTTCAGTGGATGCTGGAATTCTGAAGTTGGGTACTCATGTTTGGGTGGAAAGTGCTGTCTCCACTGAGTCATCTCCCCAGCCCTTCCTTCCTATGCTGTTTTAATAGTTGGGATAATAAAACAATAATTCCTACCAAGCTTTCTAGTTTAAGAATTTTTACTTGCCTAATATACATGGTGAATTACTTATCTGAAGTCAATTTCTGTTTAAGACACACTGTGATGTAACAGATTTGTACCAGATTGGAAATGGAAAGAAAACCGACATTAAACTCCCCTCCATGTGCCATCTTTTGGTTCTAGGCCACCACGGAATATGGTTTAATTGTGATTTTCTTCATCACTGAAAGTAACTATTATATCCCTTCCATGCCACCCAGAGTCGTCACTGAAGTTCAGATGAAAAGAACCTGGGTTGGCTTTTAATTGAAGTCATCACACACATTCAGTCTATTCTTATATCCATAGTAAGACCTCACCACTCACCCACACAGACTCCAGTTCTTGGATTGTTTGTACTCATGGAAACACAGCATATTTGGCTGGTCAGAACATTCACTTCATCAGGCTTGGCACTGGCTCTCTTGTAGGAGGGACAGCACCATGCTTGGGATGCACCATGGTGTTCTCTGGGCACAGGGGGCTGGGCTGTTGGTGTTACAGCTTTCCACAGACTACTTGAAGGAATTTTAATAGGCCTTCTTAGAGCTGTGCTCTCGCCAAGACATATATTGACATGATAAACCACAATGGATTTAAGTGTTTAAAGTCAAAAATACACTTTCAAAAATAAGTACTTAAGTTGGCTGATTGAGCAATGCTACCTGGATGCTGGATTGAACTTAGTTAGAATGAACCCCAGAGTAAACTTTTTCATTTTAACATTTTGCACTGGTGCAAGGTAAACAAAAGGGAGAAAAAATACAATTCCATGAAACACTTCCTTATTTCTACCTCACGGCACAATTGCAGCTTGTAGCAAAGAACGCAGAGCCAAGCCAGCAAACCCTGACCGTCTCTGTAAAAATGTTTAGACTCAAATTAAAGGTAATGTGTTTACTGGGCCCCTGGCTCTGTCTGTTTCTGTCTGTTTTACACTTGCGTTTTACATCTACAGTCATCCTGTCTCATGCCCAGAAAATCTGTTCCAAAAGAATCTCCAAAGCTGAAAGCCAAACCACAAACAACTCATGTGCAAGCTAGGCGTGGTGGCACATACCTGTAACCCCAGAACTCGGAAGATAGAGGTACAAGGATGGAGTTCTAGGCCAGCCTGTGCTGCCTAGCAAAATACTGTTTCAAAACATCAAGTGTTGAGGATATAGATCAGTGATAGAGCATGTGCTTAGCATGTGCAAGGCTTTGAATCCAATCCTCAGCACTAGAAAATAATGTATCCATCTTTCATTTATTTATTCTGAATTTGCCTGTTCATGTTATAACACACTGAATCTGTCTCTTCCTTTAGTTACACACAGTTCCTATTACACCTTCAACTTGTCTCCATGGATTTAATTCTAGTAGAATATTGTGAAATATTTTGACTTGAGCATCTTTTTTGTATGGGTGAGCTATATAGGGTCCTGAAGAGTGGATGTGATTTTGTCTTGGTCCTTTCATTCATCCAGGCATCACTGCCTCCAACATATACAGAGAAGTCATACATAGTCAGCCTTCCATTTTCATGGGCTTCATCTTGGATTCCATGGGCCATAAATAGAAAATACTTTTTTAAATATTTTATTTACTTATTTCCAAAGAGAGATAGAGAGAAACAGAGAGAGAGAAAGAGACACAGAGAGAGAGAGAATGGGTGCACCCAAGCTTCTAGCCACTGTAAAATAACTCCAGATGCATGTGCCACTTTGTGCATCTTGCTTTACATGAGTACTGAGGAATAAAACCAGGGTCATTAGTCGCCGCAGGCAAGTGCCTTAACTGTTGAGCCATCTCTCCAACCCAGAAAATATTTTTAAAATTGTATCTGTACTTGACATATACCAACATTTTTATCACTATCCCCTAAACAATACAGTCTAACAATGACTAGCATAATATTTACATGGTATTGTTTCTCTAAGTCATCTAGAGATGATGATGTAGGGAGAGCAGGCACAGGTTACATGCAAACATATGAGACTTGATCATCCATGGGTGTCTGGTATCTGCAGGGGATTTTGAAGCAAACCCTGTCATGGATACTGAGGGATATCGGTATTGTTTTATTACTTTTTAGATTTCAAACAACAATTTGAAATAGTTGAGATTAAAAAATATATATATCCTATTTAACTAGATACATGGTTCTCATATCTCATGTCATGACTTCCAGGATACACAGGGTTAATGAAACTCAAGATCATCCTGGGTGGTTCTCTGAATTTGCCTCAAGGATACCTTCACGTGTGGGTTTGGTCTTGAAGGATGAGAATTAGATAGTAGTACCCTACCATAGCATAAATTCAAAGAAAACCAGAGGTTGGCAAATTCTCCCCGTGGTTTAGAAGGCTCTCCACTTTTTGAGACATGGGTTTATTTGGTGTGCCTGCCTGTATTAGAGAATGAAAAACCAAGCAATGTGGTTAGCATGGCAGGCAGGACAATGGGTAATATGTTCCTGAAAGAGGGAAGAGTTTCTTCTTTCTACCTGAGATTGGACTGCTCCGGTCTCAAACTAGAATCTAAGTAATTTTGTGCCAGCTCTGATTGTAGTTCTGAACTTGGCCATGAACACACAGTGTGGTGTCCTGGAGAGAAGTGGAAAACCAAGACAATCACATAAGAAATTGGTGTTGTAGCTGCAGATGACTGATGGACGTTTTCAGTTAGGATTTGAGAATCCCTTGCGGGCAAGGATTTTTCTTCAAAGATGTTTAGCATTCTACAGATTCAAAATTGAAAACATTTCAAACTTCATTCATGATGTGTTCATTTTATGTATGACAATATACCTACTCAATCCTTGCTTATGTGGAGTTCCATTGTATTTACTCATTGTCTTGGTATCTCTAGTGTCCTTTGCTGCCTGGACCAGGAAAGCTTTGATACTAGTGCATTTTCATTGCTTCAATGACATGACCTCTAGGTCTTTAAAAGACTACCCTTTGCTCCCACAGGAACACTCATATGACCACCTTTACTTCCACATTTTAAAATCCTGCAGACATCCATTAGAACAGCAAATCAAAGGGACTGGAGAGATGACTTCATGGTTAATAAACTTGCCTGAAAACATAATGGCCCAAGTTTGAGTCCCCAGGACCCACAAAAGGCCAGATGCACAAAGTGGTGCATGCACCTGGAGTTTGTTTGCAGCAGCTAGAATCCCTGGCATGCTCAGTCTTTATCTTTCTCTCTCTCTCTCTCTCTCTCTCTCTCTCTCTCTCTCTCTCTCTCTTTCTCTCTCTCTCTCTCTCTCTTTGCACATAAATAAATAAAGTATTTTTTAAAAAGGAAAATAGGGGGATGGAGAGATGGCTCAGCAGTTAAGGTGCTTACTGCAAAGCCTAAGGATCCATGTTTGACTCCCCAGATCCAACGTAAGCCACATGCACAAGGTAATGCATGCTCAAGATTGCACATGCAGGCAAGGTGGCTCACAAATCTGAAGTTTGATTACAGTGGCTGGATGCCCAGGCACACTAATTCTCTCTCTCTCTCTCTCTCTCTCTCTCTCTCTCTCTCTCTCTTTCTCTCTCTCTCTCGTTCACTCTTTTCACTCTCTCTCTTAAAAAAAGGTCAGTCTGTTGGGCTTGCCTTAAAAAAATGGCCTAACGCACCAATTCTCTCTTTCCCTCTCACTAGCTTTCTAAAAAGAAAAGGAAGTCATATAGCAGTAAGCAGCAAAATCACCTCATCAGTGCTCTTATTAACTCGACTGCCCCTTCCCATACTCAGTGCCTCCGTCCCCCATCCCAAACACTGCCCGACCACTTGTACCTAATCCTCTTGGCACCACACCTACCACCTCTTATCTTGCTTTATGGGTCCTTTAGTTTATAGCACTTACAATGCTTTACTCTAATTCCTGGCTCATTTATTGTGTTGATTGTGAATTGTCTCTCTCCACTATCATGCCAATTCCGTGTGAGCAGAGAGCTTTGTCCATTTTGTTTAGTAATGAATTTCAAGTTCAAAGGACCATGGAGCAAACAGCAGACATGTAATCGTCATTTGCTGTGAAAGAAATGAATGCTGAAAGATGGTACTTCTCAGCTGCTCAGGGAGACCCTGCTAACCTCAAAATCTTTTTCTCATCTCTACACAGAAAACTATGGCATTTTAAAATTAAACTGTGTCATTCTTCTCTCTTTCACTGCCTCCTTATTTTCTTGTCATATTCCCCCCCGCCCCCCCCCCCCCCACACACACACAACGTTTTTGGAGGGACATGGTCTCATGTATCCCAGATTGGTCTCAAACTTACTATATCATTGAGGATGATCTTGAACTTCTGCTTGTCCTGGTTTTACCTTCCAAGTGCTAGGTGTGTGCCACATGGCAGCTTTTTTAATGTGGTGATAGGAACCAAGACCCAGGCAAGCACTTTATCAACTGAGCTGTTTCCAGCTTTCACAATCGCTATTTAGAGCTTTTAAATTCCCTTATTTCTTTGGCCCATCCTCACATATATTCTTCAACCTACCCTGTGTTTACACATATAATTCATTTTTTTCTTTTTGTTACTCATCTTTTCTCAGTAAACCCATTCTATTGTTAATTTCATTGTTTAGAGAGGTATTATGAAATGCAAAGCTTTGGATGTTTCTGGAGGAAGGTCAGTCTTTATTCAGACTTACTGTCTTAGTGGTAATGCTCTGATTGTCTTTGTAAATGTGCTACTATGTGTAATCAAAAATTATTGAGTTGCCATACCACACATTCTTTTTTTTTTTTTATTTGAAAGTGACAGACAGAGAGAGAAAGAGGCAGATAGAGAGAGAAAGAGAGAGAATAGGCATGCCAGGGCCTCCAGCCACTGCAAACGAACTCCAGGTGTATGCACCCCCTTGTGCATCTGGCTAACGTGGGTTCTGGGGAATCGAGCCTCGAACTGGGGTCCTTAGGCTTCACAGGCAAGCATTTAACCGCTAAGCCATATCTCCAGCCCATACCACACATTCTTATTCAGTAGTCCCTCTCCCTGAGAGATACCCAGATACTAAAATAACTATAATTAGTCTTGTAACCACTTAGCTCTAAGAACTCTTACTCAAGACTAGGACACTAGCTTGGAGTTCAACAACATCGAGGTAGAATTAACCTATTATTATTCTAGGAATAAAACAAAAATGTAAGATCCTTATTTTCCTAATTCAAACTCTTCTGCTTGAATAGGATTTCATGACCCTCCTTTTGACTTTTCCTTCTTCTCAAAAGACAGGAGTAGAGAAAAAAATAGCCAATAGTTATTGGTGCACTCTAAGCTTCTCTCAGACATTTGACTTTATGCACAAGCACAATTCAAGGCATTCTGCAGTTATACAATGTGAGACTTAGAAATTTAAGGAATTTGACCAAAGCTAGAAAGAAAAAGCTAACCACCCTCCAACTACCAATGGCATACCTCCCTCCCATATCATACCTTTTCCCCATCCTCAAATACCAAAGTTAAGAATAAGTAATGGGACTAAACAAAGAGATAGGGGTGACTGGTCCAAACACTCATCTCTACGCTGCAGTCCTAGGTATGGAATGTTATAAGGCCTTAGTTAGCAGGAACAGAAGAATTAGCAAGTCTGAATTTTTTATGGAGGTAGTAATGGTGATTGGGTTTGTTCTTCCCGAAACAGAAGAATGTGGTCTATTAGTGTTGTGAAAGACATTCTTCAAAAGTGGGAATTATATACAGAAGTCATCACAGGATTGGAATGCTGTTCTACAAGGTAACATGACATATACATTTGAAGTGAAAGAAACAGCAAGATGAGATGACACTTATTGCCAAGTGTAGTACTGTAAATGGAAAAAAAAAAAAAAAAACCCTCCTTGTTCCACAACTTCTCAAGTCTTTAAAGAGTCCTTATGTGTATCAGGAAACTAGTTAGTACAAGAAAATGAAAAAAATCATCATGCTTATCCAGGGAAAAGATTCCATTTTGCCACAATCCAGGCTTTTAGCCTTCTTTCTTTCTTTCTTTCTTTTTTTTTAAGGTAGGGTTTCACTCTAGCTCAGGCTGACCTGGAACTCACTATGTAGTCTCAGGGTGGCCTCAAACTCATGGCAATCCTCCTACCTCTGCCTCCCTAGTGCTAGGATTAAAGGTGTGCGCCACCACACCCGGCCCCTTATTTCTTTCTTGTGGCATCATAGTATAGAGCATTATGTTATTGCTTACCAATTAATTCTTATTATTACTTTAGTAGCAGATGAGACAAGACAAGGGTGATAGGGTACACAGAATCATGCATTTTGAAATTCTTAGAGTGATGAAAATGTTTGGTAGAGAATCAGTTATCAATTCAATAGCCTTGGTTAATGTGTAACGTCACCTACCGGTATACTGTTGTCATTCACTTTATAGTCCCTATGCAAACCTTTCATTTCTTTACAAACTCAGTAAGTACAAATGGGTAAAATAAATGGGAATTTGTATAATAGCCACGGTCAGATGCTGCAATGGAAATGAGAGGCACTAAGACAGTAGGGTAAACCTTGAGTAAAATGGAGGTTCAGCAAGGCAACTGGGTTCAATAGGCCAGTCACTGGAATTGCAAAGGTCTCAGCCTCCTATCTGCAAACCATGAAGAAAGGTGACTTCATGGGGCTGTATTGAAGTTTAAATGTGATTAAGTTTCTGAGAATATTTTATAAGCTATAAAGCTTAAATATGAAGTTTCGTAATGGTCTCTTCTTTTGCAATTTAGGGAGGACCAAGAACTTGTGTATGCAATGCAAGGAACAAAATGAAAAGTACCACCATGTAATTAATCATGTGCAGATTCAGGGAAACCTGTGCTCTTGCTAAAACACAGGGCTAGGATGGTAGTTTGGGGGAAGCTGAATGCAAAGTTCAAGTTCACTTCAGGAATAGGACTAGGTGAACTAGAATAACCAGAAAGAAAGTTGGGTGGAAACGAGTGGTAGCTGGAACTACTTTCTGAAGGGAGTGCAAGGTAAGTTAAAGAGGTATGGGGAAGACAAAAGAGGGGAGGGGAAGAGATGGATGGGAGTGGAGAAGAAGGATCTGGTGAATTGGTAGTGGGTTAGTCTAACCGTGGTCTGAATGTAGATGGGCAAGTACTAGTTCTCAGTGGCATGGTAAATAAATCCAGTTCCTTTTGTGATCTCACTGAATTTTAATTCTTTGCCTGCTCACTTGAGATCTCAGGTGTGTATGAATGAGCTAGAATAATGTCAGACTATGAGTAAAAATTATGAGAGGACATTCTGGACCAAATCACAAAATGAGAACTGTGAAAAAAAAAAAGCATAAAATCAAAGATCAATTTGGCTTTTTGTATCCCTTTCCTGGCACAGGTGGAAGAGCTTGATTTTTTTTTGAAAATATTTATTTATTTATTTACTTATTTATTTGCAGGCAGAGAGAGAAGAGATACAGACAGAGAAAAAGAGAGAGAGAGAGAAAGAGAGAGAAGGGGAACATCAGGACCTTCAGTGCTGCAAATGAGCTCCATGCACCACTTTGAGCATCAGGCTTCATGTGAGCATTGGGGAGTCAAACCCTGGTGGTTAGGCTTTGCAGGCAAGCACCTTAACCAGTTTTATAAATGATTTAGGTGAGCAAGTAAGATCGTTGTACTGGTTGATGTCATAATTTACCAGAGTTGGGCAAGAGTTCACTGTGGCTTTTACTTATTACAAGAAAAACTAGTATCTACATACACACCCCTCAAATATCAGCATCTACTCACCCAACACACAGGAAGCTCTCCTTCAGTTTCACAATAACCTATTTTTAAATACATGTTTCAAGGAAGAAATATGTTCTAAAGGATAGAGCAATATTTTTAAGATCCTTCAGGTCATAAGGGATAAAGTTAGGCCCCACCATCACAATGCTCTTCCCACCTTCTGCTGTGTGTCACTTCTGTGTATTAAGCAGGATTTCTAGTTTAGACTTTGCCACTCGAATCTTTATTTCCACTGTGAGTGATTGTTGATCCTTCAGGAGACTGTACTGACACACAGCCAGCGCCCTACACTCAGCTGAACCACCACTGCCATCGTAGCATGTCATCTGTTTTGGTCATTTTCCTCTCTTCCCTTTGCTTGATCATCATTGTAGCTCACAGGGCCCATTGCTTGCTCATACGGTGAATGATTTTTTTCCTCCAGCTGCACACATAGCACCAGAACAGCTACCTAGCAGGGTCATGACTTCCATCTCAGTTCTAGCTTGATTTCTCAGTGTCCTGCAGCAGGAGGGTCTTACCATAGTGTTCCGGTGGGTAACTAAACAATATGGCAATGGACTGTACTCCCTTGGGGGTCTCAGGGATCTCTCTGGCTGACAGCTAACTGTGGAGAGGAGGGGTGAGCCATCTCTGGCACTGGGATTTACCTACAACAACCTATGACTTCAGGGTAAAGCTTCCTCTACCCCAAAGGGTACTTCCATCCAAATTAGCTCTTTCTCTTCTTTTTTTTCCCTTTAATTAGTTAAACAAGTAGTTTTATATGGTACTTATTCATACTATCTTTAGTTTTGTGTATCCCTGCCACTCCTCTCCTTTCCTTTTCCCTGTCCCCACTCAGACTTTTATATCCGTATACCCTGTCCCTCCACTGTGTACCACTCCCTTCCTTACTCCCTCCCCACCTCTCATCTCATCAAGCCACATTATCAGGTGTGACCACTATGAGTTCTGACTCTTTCTTCAACACGCAAACAAATCTAACTATTCCAAGGTAGGACCAACATATGAAAGACAACATACAGTGCTTCTTTCTGAGACTGAGTTACCTCGCTTAGTATAATTTTTCTGAATTCATCCCAGCTTCCTGTGAATTTCATAATTTCATTTTCCTTTACCACTGACTAGAACTCCATTGTGTTTATATACCACATCTTCATTATCCACTCATCAGTTGATGGGCATTCAGGCTGATTAAATATCTCTATGGTAGAGTCTTTAGAGTATATGCTTAGTAGTGTTATAATTAAGCTACACGGTATATCTTTCTTTCAGTTTTTGAGAAACCTCCATACTGATTTCTATAGTGGCTATAACAGTTTACACTCCCACCAACAGTAGATTAGAGTTCCTCTTTTTTTACACCCTCACCAGTATTTGCTGCCATTTGATTTTTTTAATATTTTATTTTTATTTATTTATATCATAGAGAAAGAGAGAGAGGAGACAGCGAGAGAATGGGCATGCCAGGACCTCCAGCCACTGCAAATGAACTCCAGATGTGTGTGCCCCCTTGTGCATCTGGCTAATGTGGGTCCTAGAGAATCGAGCCTCAAACCTGTGTTCTTAGGCTTCATAGGCAAGCACTTAACCGCTAAGCCATCTCTCCAGCCCTGGAGATATTTTTGTTTTTAAAAACTATATATGGGGGGTTAGAGAGATGGCCTAGCGGTTAAGTGCTTGCCTGCGAAGCCTAAGGACCCCGGTTCGAGGCTCGGTTCCCCAGGTCCCACATTAGCCAGATGCACAATGGGGCACACGCATCTGGAGTTCGTTTGCAGTGGCTGGAAGCCCTGGCGCGCCCATTCTCTCTCTCTCTATCTATCTGCCTCTTTCTCTCTCTCTCTCTCTCTCTCTCTCTCTCTCTCTGCCGCTCTCAAATAAGTAAAAATAAAAAAATTAAAAAAAAAAAAACTATATATGGGGACTTCTGGGTAACATGGCAGCATAGTAGCCATGCCAAAGTAGTCTGGTTGGAGGGAGGGGCAGAAATAAGTAGAAAACAGCAAAACACACTCTTCTGCCAAAAAGTGAAGGTGTATGAGGAATTATCCACCATAGCAGAGAAAGAGAGGCCCAGAGATTCTAGCAAAAGGGAAACCAGCCAGAAATTGGCTGCAGCACCAGCAACCTCAATCCACCCACCCACCCAGCCCAGGGCAGAGCTGCAGAAGCAGAATCCAGGTGAAGAAATTTTCCACTCACACCAGCCTCCTTACAAAGTCAAGAAACCTGAAGGAGAAGACATCAGGGACCAGCTGAGTAGCTGCTGAAGGACAGCACAACCAGAACCAACTGAGCAGGTCCAGTACAACTCCAGGCTCATTGCACAGCCTCCCTACCCCCAGCCGCCAGTGCCATGAACCACCAGAGAACTTATTCAGCCCCCAGCCACAGAGCATCCAGCACAACGGATCAGAACACCAGATCCAGCAACCCAAGCAGTCTAAGTGAGTCCACAGCACAATGGAGAGGGACTGAGGTGGGCACTCAGCATGGGTGAGATTAGAAGCCATCCCAAAAGGTAATAGGGACTACTTGCACAAAGCCAGGTAAATGAGTCTCACTGGAAATGCTAATCTCACCTTCCATGTCAGGGCAGGTTATGTGTTAAATTTGATCGATGTATTTCTAGTCAGCTCTACAATTCTCAAACAGCTGTATTTTGGGGGACTGGAGAGATGGCTTAGTGGTTAAGCGCTTGTGTGTGAAGCCTAAGGACCCTGGTTTGAGGCTTGATTCCCCAGTACACACCTAAGTCAGATGCACAAGATGTTGCATGTATCTGGAGTTTGCAATGACTGGAGGCCCTGTTGTGTCCATTCTCTCCTCCCTCTCTCTCTCTCTCTCTCTCTCTCTCTCAAATAAATAAATACAAATAAAGAATTTTTGTAAATTACTATATTTTGGTGTTATTATTGCCTTCAACATATCCTGATTTATAGGGCCTTTGTCTTTTTCTTCTGTCATTACTGGGTATAGGTTCTCACTCAGCTCCAGGCTGACCTGAGACTCATTTCAGACCAGAAATCTCAGCATTCCAGTTGAGAAGATTAAGGGTGCGGGGCAACATACACCCTTAGAGACATTGACTTTATTAGATTATCTATTTTATTTTTAGTTTTAGTTTTTAGTTTTTCAAGGTAGGATCTCACTCTGGCACATTATGTAGTTTCAGGGTGTCCTTGAACCCACAGTGATCCTCTTACATCGTGCACCACTGCACCCAGCTTAGACTATCTATTTTTTTAAATCCCCACTCTTGCATAAATAGTCTGTGCTGGTCTGGATTGAATGTGTCTATTGCTCAGTTCAATTTTAAAATTTTCCAGCAATTTTCTCCACGCAGCCTACTAGAATACTTGCATAGCAGGCAAATTCAACACATAGTGTCACTTCTGATGTTACTCTGGAAGTAATATAAGAGCCACACCTGGCACCTTAAACACCTACATGGAAGATATATAATATCAGATCTATACATCTATGAATACTGCAGATAATTAGAACATCCAAGTATCAAATTAACAAGATGCAAAAATCTCTATGTTATAATACAAGAATCACCAAAAATTATAAATCCATCAGAAATGACTTCCAGTGAGACTGAAAAAGAATTCAAAAAATGATTATAACTATGTTCAAAGAAATCAAAGAAAAAACAGACTCTTAAAGAAATTGCAAGAGAACACAGACAGCAACTTAATTGAATAAGGAGGTCAATACAAGACATGAGTAAGAAAATAGAAATAATAAGAAAATACCAAGCAGAAGTACTAGAAATGCAAAATAGAGTAAGTCAAATAGAAAACTCTGTAGAAAGTTTCACCATTCGAGTGGCTCAAGGAGGGGAAGGAATATCTAAACTTGAAGACACAGTGGCAGATCTAATACAGTCCCACAGATGGCGGATCCCAAAGCTCTTTCGAATCTCTTAAGTACCGAATCATATTATCTACAAATAAGGCTAGGCTTACTTCTTCCTTTCCACTGTATCCCTTTTATTTCTTCCTCTTGTGTTTTGAGAGCTATCCATTGTTTTATTTCCAGTGCTAGGGATGTAATAACCCAGGCCTCATGAGTGCTAGAGAAATCTTGACCCTTGAGACACACACCCTTGTCCCATGAGCAGATTTTCAAATATAATTTAAGAGGAAAGCAGGTTTTCAGGGCAGACTTGGCATTTTGCTGTATGGCAGCAATGTCTAGTTGTCAGAAGAAAAAGCCCAGACAATAAGAGAAATCCTACAGACCTCTGGCACTGAGGCAACAAGCAACCTGGAGCTAGACCTCACAAACAACACTGTAGAGTTGCTGGACTATCTTGAAGGGTCTAATTTCCTTAAGATTTAACCAAGAGATATCAAATTTATTGACACTAACAATCTTAAAGGAGAGTGGCAAAAAAAATGAATATAACTGTTCCATTTTTTACTCATCAAAGTGGTAAAGATAAAAGTGTTAGCCAGAAGCCGGGCATGGTGGCGCACGCCTTTAATCCTAGCACTCAGGAGGCAGAGGTAGGTGGATCGCCGTGAGTTCAAGGCCACCCTGAGACTACATAGTGAATTCCAGGTCAGCTTTGACTAGAGCGAGACCCTACCTCAAAAAAAAAAGAAAAAAGTTTTAGCCAGGTGTGGTAGTGCACGCCTTTAGTCCCAGCACTCGGGAGGCAGAGGTAGGAGGATCCCTTTGAATCTGAGGCCACCCTAAGATTATATAGTGAATTCCAGGTCAAACTGGGCTAAAGTGAGACCCTACCTTGAAAAAAAAAATTTTTTTAAAGAAGCACTCAGGCTTTCTTCATGGGAGTATACATTGATGTGCTTCTCTTTGAAGGGCAATTAATTTGTCAGTATTTACAAAATTTAAAACACAGGACGTTTAACCTAGAAATTCCAGTCTTAGAAAGGCAATGACCTGGGTATAAGGAGGATTGTTGTACCTTGTTTAAAATCACTCCAAAATATGCCAAGGACAACACATATAACTAAAGTGTCCTTAGTACAAAGCAAATATACACAGATATGCTTGTGTTATACATGGGAAATCTTAAGAGCTCTTGATATTGCCTACTTCTAGGGAAAATCTATTGTGTGTCTAGCCTGTGACATTGTCTGAACCTGTACATTTTTCAATTCTAAAAGACATTGCTTATCCAAAACATAGACATTTGTTGGCCATTTATTATACAGTAGAGGGACATCAGCTATTGTGGGTATAGTCATGAATGATATCATTTATAACTTCCAGGAACTTACAGTGATTTCTCAAAAGGATTGTCAATATGCCATAGATGCAGAACATTACCTTTGTCACGCTTCTGAGAATCTGTAGTAAGGTGCTTCCTACATGAAAACCACAGGAACATGGTGAAATGATTTCTATATATTTTGTATTTAATAGTTGATGACAAAAGTTTCCCTGGTAAGAAAATTTCTCATGGTATCCACTAATATCCTCACATAATTATCAAGCTAATAGTTTCACATGTTCCAAAGCAGAATCTTGGAAAAATACAACAGTGGCATTTTTACAGGTGGTGATGAAAATCTCCCTTTCCTCTCTATTTTGTGGACTAATCTGAAAAATATTGGATTAGCTCTTACTGAAAGGTTTGGCAAACTTTCTTTAATTTTATTTTTTATTAGTTTTCTATTCTACAAGTACAGGCAGTTTGGTACCATTATTAGGCTCATCCATGACCTACCCCCTCCCCATTGGCCCCTCCTTGTTGAGGTATATGGGTCGTGCATTGTGGAGTTAGCCCACAGTTATTGGTACCATAAATGTCTCTGTATATCATGACCCAACATGTGGCTCTGACATTCTTTCCGCCCCCTCTTCCGCAAAATTTCCCTGAGCCATGTTGGGTTCATTTTTGGTCTGCTTCAGTGATGAGGTGTTGGGGGCCTCTGGGGCTCTGGCTCTCTGATTTTGTAGGAGTTGATTTTTCTCCTTGTTGGTCTTCTTCCCCTTTGTGCTGGTATCCAGTTCATCAAGAAAACAGCACTCTTGCTTGTTTCACCAATTTTCCTTAGTTTCAGCCAGGACCCTTTTGAGGTATGATGGGGTGGCTCTCTCCTTAGGATCTTCATCTATCTGAAAAAGAGAAGCAGATTCTCCAACGGAGAGTAAGTTAGCATCAGGACAAATGAGATAGCCCTTACTTTTTTTATAGAGAGTTTGATAGGTATAGGTCCTCTTATAGCCCATGATTGATGGTAGCTTGATATTGGAGAGTGGTCTTATGTTTGGATATGGTTCTGACTTGTTTCCCAGCTCCATCTATGGGTCTCGTACCACTGAGGTGATCAGTTAGCCAAATCAAGAGCAGTTGGTTCCCCACCAAGGCTGTGTGCCACTATTGCATTTGTGTGAGCATCACACCAGTTTATTTGTTGCTAAGTAGGTTGGACCATGAGTTGCTTGGACAGATATTGGTCGTTTCCCCCAGTCGCCCATGTAACACCTTCTGGCACTAGACGCTGACTGTCTGGGGACTTACTCTCTCCTGGCTTCCAGCCATGGCAAAATTTGGCAGGGAATCTTGGTCTTGAACACTTTTTTGTATAGAGACTTTTTTCATGTAGAGACTTGTTTCTGCTTCAATCTTAGTTATAGATCTGTTTATGTCTTCTTGGTTTAATGTGAGTAGGTCATATGTGTCTGGGAATATATATATATATGGTGTGTGTGTATGTATTCTAGATTCCAATTTATTGGAATAATCCAAAGTATTCCCTAGATTTCAATGGAATCTCTTGACCCATCCCATTTTAAACCCAATTTTATTAAATTGGCTACTCTGTGTATTTTGGTTAATTTGGTAGGGTCTTGTCAATGTTGTTTATCTTTTCAAAGAACCAGCCATTTGGTTGATTCTACATGTGGTTTCTTTAGTTTGGGGTTTTTCTTCCCCACTAATTTCTTCCCTGATCTCTATGATTTCTTGCCACCTACAGACAGCTTTAAGGTGAGATTGTTCTTTTTTTTTCTAAGAAAGACATTGAGATGCATTATTAGGTTAATTATCCAAGTTGATTTTACTTAAATGTAAGTACTCATATCTACAATCTTCCCTCTAAGAACTGCTTTAGCTGTACCATAAAAGTTCTGGTAAATTGTGTTTTCATTTTCATTTTTAAATTTTGTCTCTGATTTCTTCAATGCCCCACTGATCATTCATATTTGTTGAGTTCCTGCAGTTTCTGTTGGCATTAATTTCTAGTTTTTTTTCTCATTATGATATGATAAAACACAGTAAGTTATTTCCATTCTTGGGCCAAGCATGGTGTTGTATGCCTTTAATCACAGCACTCAGGGACTAAAGTAGGAAGATCTCTGTGAGTTTGAGGCCAGGCTGAAGGTACAAAGTGAGTCCCAGGTCAACCTGGGCTAGAGTGAGACTCTACCTCAAAAAAGAAAGAAAAGAAAAAGAAAATTTCAATTTGCTTGTATTTTTTTAAAGGCCTACTTTGTGGTCTAGAGTTTGTTTGAGAGAAAGATCTATTGGCTGGTGAGAAGAACATACAATCCATATTTGTCAAATAGAATATTCTGTAGTTAAGTCGATATGACCTATGATATAATGTAATTCTGAAGTTACTTTTAGACAATAAGAGCTATAAAGATCACCTATAAATTTGGGGCATTAATACTATTAATAAATCACAACCTGTTTAATCTTTTATGCCCATTAGTGTTTGTATATAGTTGTACATATATAGTTTGTATACATATACCAACATATATATAAATTTCAATATATGTTAACATGATATAGCTTTTCAATCTCCTCTAAATAACTTTTATTTGAACTTTACTTGGTCAGATCTACCTACACCAGCTTATTTTCAGCTTCCTTTCACTTTACAGAATGACTTTCATTTTTTTGACTCTCAGTATCTGGGTATATTTACCAGTGAGGCTTTTTTTGGGGGGGGGTGATACAGAGTTCATTCGTGTTTTTTTTTTTTTTTTTTAATCTAATCATCTCTCTGTACCTTGTTACTGGTGAGTTGAAGTCTTTATATTTAAGGTTATAACAGATCAATGTTTGCTAATTTTTGTAAATTTTGTTTGCTTTTTCTGATTGAATTATTGTTGGTTCTTTACTTTCTCCCCTATTAGCACTGCAAGTTTGCAAGTTTACTGTGTTGGACATGATGAATTATTTCATCGTTCTCCTTTCTAAATATATTCTCTTTTCTTTATAGGGCAGGGTCTCACTCTAGCCCAGGCTGACCTGGAATTCATTCTGTAGTCCTAGGCTGACTTCAAACTCATGGTGATTCTCCTACCTCTGCCTCCCAAGTGCTGGTATTAAAGGCATGCACCATCACACCTGGCTACCTTTTTCAATACATTCTTCTTATGAAATTGATTCTTTCTTGTGCTCTAACAATGGAGACTATGATTCTTCCTCCTGTGTATAGTATTCCTGTATCTTCTACAGTTCTGGTTAGGCAGGCATGGACGGCCTTAGTTTGTGCTTGTCTTGAAATACCCTTTATTTTTGCATTAATTTTTAAAGATAACTCTGCTGGACAGTTTTATCTTTGCTATCGGCATTTACTTTTGGGGCTTAAGGTGTATCATTCCATGCCTTTCTGGCTTTTAGTGGTACTGGTAACAATTTTGATATCATTCTGATTTGTTTGCCTGTGTAGATGAGTTGATGTACCTCTCTCTCCCACACTCATAGTTTTTAATACTGTTCCTTCAGAGGTCCCATGCATCTGAGCTTCACATTATTAGTGTTTAGGCAGAATAGAATATTTTCAACTTCCAACTGCTTTCCAATCTCACCTCCAGTCACAACCTCTAAGACCTGTATCCTCACTGAATATGGCTTTCAGGACCAACCAACACTGGAGTTTTGTGGTTTTGTTATATGGTACACTTCATATTTTCAGCCAGGCATGACCTCTCAGAATTGTTAAAGTGACTTCACCAAGGTGGAGGCCATCACCAAGTGCCAGGTCAATCTGCACTTTCAGGCCTCCTTCACCTACCCCTCTCAGGGCCGTTTCAATGAGGATGGTACAACGTGGCTCTGCAAGATGGGGACCATTTTCAAGAGCTGGCTGAGGAGCCAAAGCACCAATCATAGCAAGGTGCAAAACAAGCGAGCATGATGGTGAGTCCCTATAATCCTAGCACTTGGGAGGTGGAGTCAGGAGGGTCAGCAGTTGAGGGTCATCCTGCTACAGAGTGAGTTCAATGCTAGCCTGGGCTAGGGGAAGCTATCTCAACACAAAACAAAGAAAACTAGAATAAGGATTGCATTTTCATCAAGCACATGCAGGGATCTTAAGATTTGAGTGGCATAAAACCCTGGAGACCACAGAAACGGTCCTGGCTCTGGGGAGTCTGAATCAGGTCCTCTTGGATCTTCATGAACTTGGTTCTGACCACACAGACCCTCATCTCTGTGACTTCCTGCATGAAGAGATGGAGTTCATCAAGATGAGTGACCTTCACACATGAGCAAGTTACCTCTTCTAGCAGCTAATCTTTAATTACAGCCCCAGAGCCCAGCAGCCTTCCAGGGGCTCTTCTGCATTAGACCCTCTACCTGATCCTCTCACTCACTCCATCCACTAGGCAGCTTTGTGACCACACTGGAGCCCTTCCAAAGCCTTGGACCAAATGAAAAAGTTGTTTTTGTTTTTGTTTTTTTCTTTCTCTTTTTTCGAGGTAGGGTTTCACTGTAGTCCAGGCTGACCTGGAATTCACGATGTAGTCTCAAGGTGGCCTCGAACTCACAGCAATCCTCCTACCTCAGCCTCCCAAGTGCTGGGATTAAAGGCGTGTGCCACTATGCCTGACTTTTTTTAACAAGAAAAAGAGGGAAAGGGGCACAGCCAACATACACATTGATATTCATGGAGCTGGGGGATAACTCAGTTGGTAAAGTGCTGATAAAGTGCTTGTCTCTTGCAAGAATGAAGATCCAAGTTCAATTCCCAGAGCCTATATAAAAATGTCAGGCATGATGGTGTAACAAGTGCTGGAGAGGTGGAGACAGGAGCCCTGAGGTTCACTGGTCAGCCAGCGTAAACTATTTTGGTAAGTTCCAAGCCAATGAGATCTTCTATCAAAAGTGTTCCAAAGGAATAATACCCATGGTTATCCTCTGGCCTCCACACACACAGGTGAACACATGTATCCATACACACAAAAAGAGAGTAAAACATTAACTCTCAGGGAAACAAAAATCACATAGAAAGCAAGCAGTTCACATCCATTAGGATGGCTGTCATCAGTGTGACATGGGTGTTGAAGATGTAAAGAAACAGAACTTTCACTCTGCTGCTGGGATTGTGAAACAGCATAGCCACTTTGGAAGTCTATCAGGTCTTAAGAGGTTACTCACAACATGATCAAGAAATCCAACTCCTAGATATACATCCAGGGAGAAATAACCAGACAAGGAAGGCACTGGTGGTAAGACAGCCATGTTTTTCTGAAGTGCTTAATTAAGAGTAGAAGTGGTAAAAATAAATTAAAAATTTTGACAAACTATGACAAGACAAATACATATAGAGTGAATTTTGATAATAGTATGTACATTTAAAGAAGTGACTTTAAATTCTAAATAAATCTGCATACTTAAATATATTAAAGTGCTTCTCACACAAGTATATAGTAATGCTTTCAAGGTCTTATGTTAACCTGCAATTTTTACAGCAAGCAACAGTTTTTTTAAAAAAAAATAATAATCCATTTTTTATTCAAACACAATCACAATCTGGAAGTAGTGGCATATGCCTACAATCACAGCACTCAAGAGAATCACAACAGCCCAGATTACTGAGGGCTGGAGAGATGGCTTAGCAATTAAGGCACTTGCCTGCAAAGCCTAAGGACTTATGCTCACCTCTCCAGGGCCTATGTAAGCCAGATGCACAATGTGATGCAAGTGCACAAGGTCACACGTGCGCACAAGATAGCACACATGTAGTTCAATTAAGAGTGGCTGGAGGCCCTGGCATGCGAATTCTCTGCCCCTTGATCTCTCTCTGATAAAAAAAAAAGTAACAAATTTTTTTTTTTAAATTGAGATAGGGCTAGAGAGATGGCTTAGCAGTTAAGGCACATGCCTGCAAAGCCTAAGGACTGGTTCTACTTTCCAGATCCCATGTTAGCCACACACACAAAGGTGAGGCATACACAAAGTCACACATGTCCACTAGGTGGCACAAACATCTGGAGTTCAAATGCAGAGGCTGAGGCCCTAGCCCACCAATTCTCTCTCTCTCTCTCTAAAATAAAATATATCTCAAAATTGAGATAGATTCAGGTCATGGTTTAAAATCTTCTGAGCTGGGTTTTGCATTCGGATAGTTCAAGGAAGTGAACAGTAGTGTTTTGTTTTCTAAAATACAACAAGTTTTATGAAATACACTATATAAAAAGGCAGTGGGAATAAGAAGAGCTCCTATACAATCCACCAGTCACCACACTGAATACTGTCAGTCAGCTTCATATTGCTGGGATGAACCTCCAAACCAGACACAGTTTATAGGAGGAACGGGATTTATTTGAAGGGGAGGTTCCATAATGGCAGAAGCAGCTCCCCTTTTACCCAGATCCATGCAAAGAGAAAAGCAACCACCACCACCACCAGAACCAAGCACACTCCAAATCGCAGGCAGATCTCAAGAATCTGTAGACTTTTTAGGCTGAAATTCAGATCTGCCCCCAGTGACATGCACCTAACCCCACCACTAAGCAAGTCAACCTGCTAGGGGCTGAAGCTGCAAACTCAATTTTAATAACACCTGACCCTATGAGGGGACGTAAACTCAGACTACCACATTGTTGATGAGTTCTACCATTAATTGAAGCTGGCCTCATCCCATGTTGAACTGGCTCAAGTCCCTGCATCCTTTTTGTACATATCATCTTTCAAATAAAAATCTTATTTCATCAAAAAAAATTTTTTTTGGTGTATGTGAAGTATGTGTGGGGTATGCATATCTGCATGTGCTACATACACATTATGTACAATGCACCCACGCACCCCATGCATGTGCACAGAGGCCAGAGAAAGACATCATGTCCTCCATCACTCTACGGATTCATTTCCGACAGTCTCTCACTAAATCTGTAGTTTTTTTGTTTTGTTTTGTTTTTTGTTAAGACTAGCTGACCTGGAAGCCCCAAAGATTTTTTTCTCCACCTCCCTCAGTGCTGGCATTTCAGGCAGGCTCAGACATGCCCAGCTTTCTACCTATGTGCTAGGAATCAAACTCAGGTCTTCATGCTTGCTTATACAGCAAGTGCTCTTACATGCTCAGTCATCTCCCCAGGCCTATGATCCTAATTCTAAAGGAATCCATTTCTTTTTACCCTATTACTGTAGTTCTAGAGCCAATACTGTGGCTTCCAGTGACCAAAAATCTAAGGAGGGCTGGAGAGATGGCTTAGTGGTTAAGCACTTCCTTGTGAAGCCTAAGGACCCCAGTTCAAGGCTAGATTCCCCAGGACCCACGTTATCCAGATGCACAAGGGGTCACACGCGTCTGGAGTTCATTTGCCCTGGCATGCCCATTCTCTCTATCTGCCTCTTTCTCTGTCTGTTGCTCTCAAATAAATAAAAAATTAATTTAAAAAATTTTAAATCTAAGGAATTTGGTCAGAGATTCCTGTACCTAAGCCTTTCCTTAACAAAGAACACCAGTACCCTTTATAAAAAATGTTACTATTTATTTATTTGAGAGGCAGAGAGAGAGAATGGTCATGTCAGAGCCTCCAGCCACTGCAAATAAACTCCAGATGCATGCCACCCCCTTGTGCATCTGGCTTACATGGTTCCTAGAGAGTCGAACTGGTATCCTTTGGCTTTGCAGGCAAATGCCTTAACTGCTAAACCATCTCTCCAGTCCTCACCCCCTTTTTTAAAATCCCATTCATTTAGTACAACCTTTCCATGCCCATTTATCTCCTAGTGAACATACTTACCTGAAAGATAAGTAAGAGGAGGAGAGAGTTTTAGGAATGAGCCTTGGTTTTGAAGTCCCCCACACATCTGTCTACATCCCTTTGGCAGACTTCCTGCCACTTCATTAACTTGGCAAAACAGCTTACAAACACTTACAAATACCAGTCACTGTTCTCATGTTCCTTCCATCCTGCCTTTCTTTTCCTTGGAAACACTGCCTTTCTCTTAGCCCCACTGAGTCTCTGCTTGATCATTTCCTCGGTTTCTTTTAAGACCCAACAAAGCTTACTTCCCATAACCCTTCCTAACACCTCCTTAAATCTAGGAAGGACAGATGACAGTGACACATTGTCATCACTGCACTGCACACAAACATCTAGGACATAAAGCTTCCTTGTAGAATTCAAATTTGTCTGGGGTGAAGTCAGTCAATCTTAAGAGATTACAGCAATCATTTATGGAAAAAAAAAACTGCTTCAAGTTATATAAACAATTTTAATCCAAACATTTAATAAGGCATCTTTCCCATGGCTCCCAAAATTTCATCTCTTTCTGCTGCTGTAGGCATGGATGGTTGCACCCCATTCTGTCTTCTTTGGATCATGATAGAATTCTGTATATAGACATACAAGAAGAAGAAACCAAAATCAGTCATGTAATGAATGCTAATTATTTATCATTAATTTGCTATTGTTTCCACAAAAAGAAAATTTTAAAAACTAAAATTTTTTTAAATCCCACATTAGAGCTAGGGAGATACATTACAGACTCCTTCTGACCTGACATTGGCTAAAACACATGCTATACAAGCAGTAGAACCTGATTTTTTTTTAATTTTATTTATTTATTTATTTGAGAGCGACAGACACAGAGAGAAAGACAGATAGAGGGAGAAAGAGAATGGGCGCACCAGGGCTTCCAGCCTCTGCAAACAAACTCCAGATTCGTGCGCCCCCTTGTGCATCTGGCTAACGTGGGACCTGGGGAACCAAGCCTCGAACCGGGGTCCTTAGGCTTCACAGGCAAGCACTTAACTGCTAAGCCATCTCTCCAGCCCAGAACCTGATTTTTTTTTTTTTTTTAATATCTTTCCCAGCCCAGTAGCCATGCTGGGGTGGGACAGGACACATTTTATTACTGATTTTTCTTTTTAATTTCTTTGGAAGTACACTTTTTTTTATTATTATTTATTTGAGAGCGACAGACAGAGAGAGAAAGACAGATAGAGGGAAAGAGAGAGAATGGGCGCACCAGGGCCTCCAGCCTCTGCAAACGAACTCCAGACGCATGCGCCCCCTTGTGCATCTGGCTAACGTGGGACCTGGGGAACAGAGCCTCGAACCGGGGTCCTTAGGCTTCACAGGCAAGCGCTTAACCGCTAAGCCATCTCTCCAGCCCAGAACCTGATTTTTAATCTCTAGTTCCAACAAAAAATCTTCCAGACAGGGTAGCACACACCTGTAATCCCAGCAATGGATTAAGAAGAAACAGGAAGATCCCCAGATCTCACTGGCCCTAACTGATTAGATCCACACCAATGAGAGACACTATCTCAACAAGAGGTAAACAGCTCTGCTGAGTTGTCCTCTGGCCTCCAAAAGCACACGTACACGTGTGACATCCCCCCAGACATGTACATGTACATAAGCATGCACGCCACATACACATTTATACCCGGATGTTTCAAATTATTAACATTTAAATAGAAATTATTCTCATAAACATTAACTGGAATTAGGGCATTAATATCTCAGTACAAGAACCACAAGAGTATAAAGAGTTCACCAATAAGAGCTATGCAGAATTTTTAAATAAAACCAACAGCCCATTAGTAATGGAAAAGGAAGTAGCTCGATCAAGTGTTCAGGAAAGCAGAAACGATACATCAATGTCTTAAGAAAAATAGGGCTATTTTAACAAGAGGCTATGGGAAAGGAGACAGAAATTGAAGCCTAGTAGGATGCATGAGAGCAAGGGAAATTGTAATTTCTGTTCATCTCCAGAAAAACCAATTTATAACAAGGCCATTGTTTTACAGCTGCAGATTCTTACCTAAGAAAACTCACATTAAAACAGCATTCTTATGGAGTATAATGAAACAACTAGCAAGAGCTCTCAGGACCCTTTTGGAAAAGTCTAAAAGTTGTTTCCTGGTGGCCATCACTGAAAAAGGACCGTGGGGAAACTGACTAATCTTCAGTTTCAGTCTCAAGCCCCGGAGATGGGTTTTAATTTGAAGCTCACCACATGAGGCTTACCCAGAATCTCCGGCAGTTTTTGTACTTCAAGAAGTAGATGGAACACTTTTCCCTGTCATAGTTATTTTCATCCATACATCTGGTAGAAGCATCAGATTCCTTAAATATATACAACAGTATTTATTTAAATTGTGGAATGCAATTTTAGAAAGACCCAAAACACAAAAACTTCTGAAGCTGCTTGCCCTCACAGCATATGTAGAAAGGTGCATTTTTATTCCCTTTAATGGGAAGACTTATACAAACTAAATAATGCAGCCAACTAGTCCAGAAATCATTCTGTTGAGAGTCAGACAGACGTCTTCCTCCCACCCCACACCCCCCACACACACAGTCTGGGACAGTTTTCTAAATATCTGATCATAAGAGTTTGAGCCAATGCTCTTTCTCTAGTCATTTGTCCCAGAAACTAAAACAAGGCATAGTATGATCAAAATTACAACTGCACAGATAGAAAAAAACCTAGTCTTCCACATACAGCAACTCTCCTGGCTTTACAGACTCCTTCTGACCCGACATTGGTCTTAATACTAGTATTGAGATTCAAGGCAAATGGCTAGTAAATGATCTACATGAAGACAAGCTCCTTTAGCACCATTCATCTCAACACATTGTTGGCTATCATTCACTCTCTGTACACTATTCTGTAAGCATCTTTTTCTCTTTCTAAAGTTTATTATTATTTGAGAGAGAGAGCAAAACAAGCAAATAAGAGAGAGAGAGAATGGGTACACCAGGGCCGCCAGCCACCACAAACTCCAGATGCATGCACGACCTTATGCCTTTGGCTTGCATGGGTACTAGGAAATTGAACCTGAGTCATTTGGCTTTGCAGACAAGCACCGTAAGCCATCTCTCCAGCCCAAGAGTTTTTATTATCATTAGTGTCACTTTAAAACCAAAGTCAGCAACACAGGGCCATGAGTTAATACCATTTGGGAATTAAATTTAAGATGTCTGAACTGGAAGTAGATTGGACAACAAACATCAAAGTGAAAGGTATGACAATAAAAAATTGCTCAAAAGAAAACTTGAAACAGGTGATTTGATTCACAAATCTGAGAAACATGTTTCATGTAAACAAGACTATGGAAAAATGAATGCATATTGTACAATGACTGTAATGACTTTACTCAGAGGTGATGGCACACGCCTTTAATCCCAGCACTTGGGAGGCAGAGAAAGGAGATCGCCATAAGTTCAAGGCCACCCTGAGACTACACAATGAATTCCAGGTCAGCCTGAGCTAGAGTGACACCCTACCTCAAAAAATAAAATAAAAATAAAAAAAATAATAAAAGAGCTAATTCTCTGACCAACCTATGACTCTCTACCAAGCTGTCTCAAAGACTTGATGAAATCACTGCTATGAAAAGTATTACCTTTATGGGCTGGAGAGATGGCTCAGTGATTATGGCACTTACCTGCAAAGCCAAAGGATCCAGGTTCAATTCCCCAGGACACACGTAAGCCAGATGCACAGGTGGCACATGAGTCTGGAGTTCATTTGCAGTGACTGTAGGTAGGCCCTCGGGTACCCATTCTCTCTTCCTATCTGCCTCTTTCTCTCTCAAATAAATAAATTATTTTAAAAAAAAACCTATTAATTTTAGTAGCAATAGAAAAATTGCTCTATCTTCCCATGTTGGGACCAAAGATTTTCCTCAGTGTTACACAAGCCTATCTAGTTCTACAATGACACTGTTAATTTCATAATTAATCAAAACTATAGAATCCTTATCAGCTATATTATGATTGCTTAAAAATGCTGTACGGAAATAAAATCCACTGGTCAGGAATAATTTTTTCCATATAATACTTTACTCAATAACTTCAGGAAAGAGATGCTCACAAAATTAGAAGATTGGCTTTTTTCCAACTTAACTCTAATGAACATGAAATGCAAACCACCCTACCGACAAGCAAGGGTTTATGTCAGGATCTCTCAGTCGTCGTGTCACCATAGGCATCTTATGTCTTTGTACTGAAGGCAGAGAGAGAAAAACAGGTTAGAAAGTAAATGGTCAAAAAAGTTATAAGCCCCAAAAGTACTTAAAAAGATAATTTAAGCATAAAGATTATCTAGTGTAAATGATAAGACCAAGTAACACAGTTCAATTATACTTCAGGTGTAGTTCTTTTTTGTTTGGGGGGGGGGGGGTATGTCTGTATGTGTAACATGGTGTGTGGCGGAGTGCCCCATATGCTGGCCTATGGTAGCTAGGGAACATCCTGTTGTCCTGCTCCACCGCTCTTCAACATAGGTCTTGTTCAGCCAGTTCTTTACTGATTCTGGAGTTACTGGGCTCTGATGACTCTCTGGTCTCTGCTCCCCTGAAGGACTGGTGTTACAGGTGGATGTGGCCAAGCCTAGCTGTTTACATGGGACCTGAGATTTAAACTCCAGCAGTTCCACGCCCCTCAGGACATTCATGCTTGTGCAGGTTGTGCACTTAATTGATGAGCAAGCTCTCCAGTCCACTGTAGTTCATTTTTTGTTGTTTATTTGTTTGTTTGAGACAGAATATCATGTAGCCACCATTGGCCTTGAACTCCTCATCTTCTTGCCTCCACCCTCACAAGTACTAGGATTACAGATGTAAACATACCACTATACCTAGTTTACTCTTATTTCTTAAATTTAAACATGCTAACTAGACATGCTAAACAGATGTTTAAATACACTAACAAAAATCTAATATTTTTATTACACTAATTGTCATATAATAAATGAAGAAATGATATACTATAAGCCAGATTTTGGCCTACTCTGCAGTCAAATGGGTAGTCTATACATTACAAGCCAAGTTATTGCTTAGTTAACATTCTGAAAAGCCAGTTTATAAAAAGGTTAAATTTTTACTTCTAGTAGCATCATATTATTTAATATGATACTTCCCTGTGTTGATATCAGGGAATGCTACTATGGTTCAGTCTCCCAAATCGTGTACTAAAATATAACTTTGGGGAAGGGTATATTTTAAGGCCAGCACTTGGGAGGTTGAGGTAGGAAGATTGCTGTGAGTTAAGGCCAGCCTGAACTACATAGTGAATTCCAGGTCAGCCTGTCTAAAGTGAAACCCTACCTCGAAAAACCAAATAAAATAAATAATTTGAGGGCTTGGAAGATGTCTCAGAGATAAGATTGCTTCCCACTCAAGCATGAGGACCTGAGACAGTTTGAGTTTAATTTCCTAGCACCCACATAAAACATCGGGGCATAGCCATGAATGTTTGTCACCTCAGTCCTGTGGAGAGCAGAAACCAGAGAATTGCTGGGCCTCACTAGCCAACCAGTCTAGTCTATTGATGAGCTCCAGGCCAATGGGAGACCTTGTTTCAAAGAAGGTAGATGGGGCTGGAGAGATGGCTTAGCCTAAGGACCCAGGTTCAATTCTCCAGGTCCCATGTAAGCCAGATGCTCATGGTGGCACATGCACCTGGAGTTTGTCTGCAGTGGCCAGAGGTCCTGGTGCACCCATTCTCTCTCTCTCTGTGTGTGTCTCAAATAAATAAAAATAAATCTTAAAAAAAAGGTGGCAGATGTCCTTCCTGAGGAATGGGATACACAATGTTGTCTTTTGGCCTCCACACATACGTGCACTTTACACATGCACCAAAACACACGTGCCCCTCTCAGACACATACACATTAACTGTAGTGTGACTTACAAACTCCAAAGAGTTTTTAAAAAAAATGCATTGGGGGTTGGAAAAGATGGCTTAGCAGTTAAGGCGCTTGCCCGCAAAGCCGAAGGACCCCAGCTTGATTCCCAAGGACCCATGTAAGCCAGATGCACAAGCAAGCACATGTGTGTAGAGTTTATCTGCAGTGGCTATAGGCCTGGCATGCCCATTCTCTCTCTCTCTCTGATAAATAAATAAACATACTATATTTTTTTAAAAAAGCATTGGTCTAACAAGAGAGGTCAAAACAAATTGTTTATAAAGTGTTTTCAACTTTCCTTGCCCAAGATAGGATCATACACACACACACACACAAATATTAAAAGAAATAATGTATATTCAGGAAAAAAATAATCAAATTCCATAAACTTCTAAGTGAAGGTGTTCTCAATCAAAAGTCACCTAAAAGGTGGCTGGCTCAGCAGTTAAAGTGCTTGCCTGCAAAGCCAAAAGACCTCAGTTCTATTCCCCAGGACCCACGTAAGCCAGATGCACAAGGGGCACATGCATCTGGAGTTCATTTGCAGTGGCTGAAGGCCCTGGTGTGCCTATTCTCTATTATTCTCTCTCTCAAATAAATAAAAATAAAATATTTTTTAAAAAGTCACTTAAAGGGTTGGGGAGATGGCTCAGTAGGTAAATGCTTGTCATATAGTGATGAAGTCCTGAATTTGAAACCCCAGTACCCATACAAAATCCCAAGCATGGCGGTGAGCTCCTGTAGTATCCACAGTGGAGAGGCAGTGACATGTAATCACTAGGGTTCACTGTTGAGCAAGGGACCTGGTCTCAAAAGAATGAGTTGAAGAGCAACTGAAGTAAGACATCCAACATCAACCTCCACATACAGATACCTATGTACACATATGGGCCCACAAACTTATCAACATGTATATATACACACATGCACGCACTCTATGCATACAAATCACCCAGTCCAATTTCAACTCGTATGGGAAAGACCAGGATATGCAGGCTTAAGGAGCACAACTTTTGCAAATGACAAAAACGTTTGGTTATTCTGGGGTTCTTTAAATTTTGGTAATCATCAAAGAATCATTTTATTTCATGACTTGCATTGAACAATACATGAAAGCTCAGCCAACTAAAGCATCTTGACCTTAAGGAAATCCAAAATACGCTTTAAGTACATCTGGAAGCTTCTTCCTCTCCGGAAATCAGTTCTTTCACAGACCTGCCTCTTCCTAAGAGAAATGATGAGACTTACTGCCTTCTCTTTCGTATTTATCCTGTGATGTGCTCATACAGCTCTGCTGCTTGTTCATATGCCAGGATAAAATAATCTCAGTGGCAATCAGACACAAACAGAAAACCAGCTGCATCCTTTAGATGAAGGTATTCTACTCTGCACTTTATTCTCATCAGTCAAAAATTCTTTTAGAAATAATACCTAGCAACATCACATTCCACCCTCATCACATTTGTTGTATGTATTTATTCACAAATCATTTTCTTTTCATTTGGGATTCTAAATACAAGTCACTCAAGTTTGGACTTCCGAATGTCACCTCCTTTCTATGAACTCCTCCTACGTGTTAACTGTACATGAACAGGAAATGTCAATTTACAGAGAGGAGGGAGGCTGGAGGACAAGATGTAGTACTCAGGGGCCTTATCTACTCACTTTCCCAAGGTTCAGCAGTACACAATGTTACAAGGCTCCACCACTTTCATGAGGACACTTGGAAGAAAAACCAAACAGATTTAAGAGAGAGGTGCACAACCACAGCACATCTCAGGAGTAACTCTAACATCCACTCTCAAAGGCAGATTGATGAACAGAGTGTAAACAGTCCTGGATTCCCCATACAGTTCACGTCCCCACTCTCCTCGTAGCCAGGGAAGGGAGGCAGAGGGAGCATTACAGAACTCGTCCATGCCTCCAGCTGAAACACGCCACGCCGAGAGCCCCACTGCTGGGTGCGGAGAGCCAGGGGCAAGAAGTCAGGATGCATACCGGACGGAATAGGGAGGTCAAGCAGAAAACCGGAGGGATGCGAATCTCAGGCCGCACTGCCTTCCGTGGTGGCCGCAGGTCAGCGTGTAACCGTGAAACAGGTGAAAGGGCATACCTGGCTTCACCCTGCGACAAAGGGTTGGAGACTCAGAAAATCACAGAAACCGGGGATAGGGACAGGGCAGACCATCGCAACTCTGAGGCTGGAGAACAGAAGCATACACGGGCTGAGTGGGGAGGCGGGGAGGGGTGCCCGGAGCCTGCAGGGTCACCTTCCTCCTGCCTGGGTAGGACGTGTGGCTAAAGGAGCGACAGGAAGGGGTCCCCGCCGCAGCCAGGCCGAGCCGGAGCGGCTGGGCACCTCAGAAGACGGCCGGGACCCCTAGGGCGGCTCAGGTGCGCCCCTTTCTTCCCGCTTCCCAAGGCCACCGAGAAAGGGAGGGGCCCGGGACCACTCACCTCGCCGCCACTCCGCCCGCGTCCGGGCCGACTCCAACTCCAAACACGTCAATGGCTCACGCAGCAGGACCTTAAGTAGCGCGCACCCCAACGTGCTGCCCCCGCTCCCCGGTGACCTCCCGTCCAATCGGCGCGCACCGCCGCCAGACTGACAGGCCAGCGGGGCTCTGTACGGAACGGGGGCGGGCTCATGTGGCCCCGCCCACCGGCCGGCGGGAGGAGGGCCCAGGCGGGAGGAGTGGGAGGGGCGTCGCGCCCTGCCCCGCCCCCTCCGCGCCGCGCCCCCCCCCCCACTCCCAGCAGTGCGGACGGCCTCTTAACACTTCGGCTTGACGGGCGGCAGTGAGGACCAATGGGCGGGCGAGCTCCCGGCGGGGGCCTCACCGAGTGGTCGGTCAGGGGCGGGGCGGGGCGGGCGCGGACGGGGCGGGCGGGGTGCAGCTGCGGATGGGGGCCGGGGGCGGGCCGGCGGGAGGCGGGGGCGGCGGCCGGGCAGGCGGGGTGGGGGGGAGGTGGAAAGGGGGGGAGGCGGCGGTGGGCGCGACGTCGGCGGCTGCGGCGGCGGCGGCGGCGGCGGCGGCGGCGGCGGCGGCGGCGGCAGCTGCAAGTTGGGCTGCAGGGGCAGCGCATACACTACAATGGCTGCTGGAAAGAGGCGTAAGGAAACAATTTCCAGGCCCGCCGCGTCCAGCCCGAAATATGAGAAAAAAATTATTAGAAATTCCGCGGGCGGTGTAAAGGCGGCGGACGGGCCGGAGGGAGGATGTTAAAGCCCCGCGGTGAGTTCTCCCGGGGTCCGGGGCGGCGGAGAGGCGTTTAGCGGGAGAAATATCAGGGTTATTTAAATTATGGGACTAGCAGAGGGGCAAGAGGAGCAGCGGCGGCAGCAGGAGGAGGAAAAGTTTGTGCTCACTCCCAGCCCCTGCTCAGGACCCCAGAGCGAAAAATAATAATAAAAAATAAAATAAAATACCGGAGCGGGGCTGCGTGGACTCCCGAAGTCGCTGGTGACAGGGCAGGGGGCGATGCGGCTGGGGACCCGAAGGTGAGGTCGGTGGGAAAAAAAAAAACACCTTTTATTCAGGGTCTGGAAAGTTTGAAAAGTTTTCCTCCTCCTCCTCCTCCTCCTCGTCCTCCTCCTCCTCTCTGGTGCTGTGAATATTGTGACAGCGGCAGCGGCAGCAGCGAGAGCGGAAGACATTAGAGACCCGAAAAATAAGGGAAAAATTAATATAAATTCAGTTTTGAGAGTAAAGTCTCCGCATTTTCCACCAAAACATCCCGGGGGAAGGTCGCTTCCCAAAGGGCCTGGCGGAGAGCCGCGGTCGGCAATATTTGGGGGGCACTTGAGTGACTTGGGGTAACTTTGCCCCTTTTTTTTCAGCAGAGGTTTTTCTTTTCTGGAGAAATGCATTTGTTTTGCCCCTTCCCCAGGTGGGCGAGCCGGGGTCGGGTGCGGGGTCTGCGGGGAGGTGTGAGCCCCGGCTGTGTGGCCGCGGGGGGAGGGGAGGGGTGCTAAATGAAAGCAGGAGATCGGCACCGAGCAGGGACAGCTTGTTGTCAGTATCATAAACAACCAAAATGGAGGGAGAACTCAGGCATATAACCAAATAAAAATTGTTAAAAAATCGCAAAAAATCCCTAAAAATCCGGGATGCTCCCCCTTTTCTCGCTAAAGGTAAAAGTGTGAACCGCCTTTCCCCTGAAGTCCATTTTGACTTTGCAGGGACCAAGGAGTTAATATTTATTTATTTTTTTAAAACTTTCGAAGGGCAAAAGCCTTTTATAACTCAACCGACAATGAGAAAACGTGAAAATCCGATGCAAGAGAAGCAGGGGGAGCGAGGGGGGAGGTGGTAGTGCAGAAACTGCTAAACTTATTGGTAATGTGGACTGATCTGAGATAAGATAAACACTATATTTGCTATTTTATAACTCCCTTTTAATGATCTTTGCGGGATTTGGGTTTTTTTTCCCTCAGTGGAAAAAAAGTGATGCCATTTTCTTAATAGAGTTAATATGTGTGATTGGAAGAATCAACCTTTCCGGCTCTAGATTGCTTTTTCGTCGCTTTTAGGCTTCAGGTTTTGTTTGTGGCTCCCTCCTTTCTTTAAACTGGGCTTTCCAGAGGAGGGGTGGAAAGGTGATGTTGCAGGCAGACTGGAGGGCAAGACTGGATAGAGTACCTTTTGGGGAGGGTTAGACAGTTGTTTGGCTTCTCCCTTCCTGACACGTTTGCTTCACCTGTTCACCCCTAGGAATGTTGAACTGAGGTTTTCTGGTTTTATGTATATCAAAGGAAGGTGCCCCTTGCATCACATTGATGTTAATGGGAAAGTGCTGCTGATGTTGGTTCCACGTGGGATATAGGACAGAGCAGGGCATTTTAAAGGGACAGCTTCTCTTTTCTTATGGTTTCATCACCTACACAGACTCACTGAGGACCAGTAGCAAAGGTGCTGGGAGTGTGGTGATGGAAGAGCCTTCTCTTTCCATGACTCAAGTGCACCCACGTTTAGGACTGATGGAGGGAGAGGAGGGATAAAGCCTTGCAGAAGGTGGCTATGGGTACAGCTTAGTTTTTGTGTAGACTGTTCCTTTTGTGTAACAAGCCCTCCCAGAAACTTTTCATGTTACATTGCTTTGCTTTGGAAGCTGATTTTGGAAGGAATTGTGGAAAAATGGAAATAGTTTAAGGTGTGTGGTGTAATGGTATAGCATTATTGAATAGTTATGAATTCTGTACAGTGAAATCAAAGAGTCATGTATGCCCATAATGTAATTTTACAGCCACTTTGTAAAATACCTAATGTTCAGCTTGGCTTCAGGTACATTGAGGACTTCTGGTTGAAAATTGTAGGCATAGTACTGAAGATGCCTTAACATTGTGAGCAGCAGACATTTCTGGGGGAGGGGAGCACACACAGGAACACCATGGAAAAGTTTACATATATATTCATTTTTAAAGCCCATTCCATACATACAGTGTAGCTTTGCACATTGGAAATGAAAATATTTTAAAATCATGAAACCTGTCAATTTGCATCTTTTCAGCTGAATTTATTTGTATTGTTTAACAGGAAATGTTTACTAATCATTAACTACTATCAGCCCTTATATCTTAGATGTCCACAATGTTTTCAAACTGTAAAATGCATCGTTTTAGTTGTCCTCTATATTGGGGATTAAGACTAATCTGGGCTGGAAATTAATTTACATTCCGTTTCCACAGGTATATGAAGTTTGAAATCTCTCCTTTGTTTTTATGATTTATAGAAATGGAATAAAGTTGGAGATGAATATTTGAGACTTCTTATACAGAGTATTTTCTCTTGCTATACTATATTGATATGTTATAGTCCATTGTATATTAGTTGATGTTCATAACTGAGATCTTCTCAATACCTTTCCATAAATACCTTCATAAAAACACTGTTGGGGCAGTGCTAGAGAACATCATCTGGTGGTTCCTTATTTTGGAAACAATCACAGCTTTCTAAGAACTCATTAATAAATAATACCATGAACCACTGTTAAATCAAAGTCTATTGGGAAGAGATTAAACTTATCAATGAAGAGGAAAACCCCTCCCCCCTCATCTTTTATCCAGAGGTTTCAGAAGTCCATCAATACCTACAAAACCTATGAGGTTTATTTTATATTTTCATCCAGTTTTGGTTCAAGATAGTTACATTGACTGCAAGTAGTCACAATTATACTTTGTGTTTAAGATAAATGAAACTTCTAGATATTGAGTAGTCACCACTTTGACAAACTAAATACAAATATCAATGATTTGCTCTCAGAAGTAAAGGCAAATACTGTTTTTAGTGCCATTAGATCACTGAGTTATCTAGGATGTTCGGACACTTGAAGTTATGAGTCCTTTATCGTCAGTCTAATTAGAACTGCTGCTGTTGTGATTTTCTTTGTCTCTCACACTAATATAAAATTACATGTTTGTTATCCAACTACCTACTAATAAGTATGAGAAAATGCACTCAGGATGTACACGCATAAAATCTGTAATTCTTAGAGAGTCTTATTGAGATAGGGCACAGTACACTATCTGATTTGAATTGGTGTATTCAGGTGTTGTTTTTTTTTAATGCTACCTGTTGAACATCCTTTGTCAGGAAATTCTATCAACTATACCAGTTTACAGTAATAATCTGAGAATAGCATATGGCTCAAATTCTTATTTCATATTGAACTAGAGAACCATCACAGATTAAGATTCTTATTCGAAATTTATATGCTCAATTTTCTATTGAAAATCCTGTAAATAACTTTTGTGCAATAGATGATGATTTAGTAAGTGTGGGCTAATGTTGATAAAAGTCTATATCTGTATATTTATTATAGCCCATATATTTCAACAAACAAACATTTTATAGCTAAATTAGTGAGTATTCCTTTTAAAAAATAGTTTAAAATCTCATAGGTTATTTATTTTTAATATCAATAAAATACAGGAATTTTCCCTCATTTTTTTAACATAGTCCTGGTTGTTATTGCATATATATTTTGTATGGTATTTTGGAAATGTTCCTTTTAAGGAGTAAATTGTTGTCTTCTAAATTAAATGCAGTGTTCTTTTCTCAACTGAGCTTTGAAAAGGCAGACAGCTAACACAAGCATGTGTGGTTGTCTTTGAGGTTTGTTTCAGTAATCACTTGTCTCAAGCTGTGTGATCAAAATAATTACCCTTCTAGGAATATTTCACTATTTTTATTTATAATTTTGTTCTTTGAGAAATTAACATAGATTTTAAAAAATTACCTGTTACACACATGCACTCCTAAGGGAAACGTTTGAGTAGCTTTACTGGTGCTGCCTGGAACACATGTCCTCTCTGATATGTTTGCAAATATGCTGAGAGTATTAATTTCTTCTCTTGATATTAGTACTATCTTAGATTCTTTTGTTATTTTAGTGAGGGCAGAGTTTCAGAAGTAAGAGAAAAGTGTATTTGTCCAACAAAACCTAAGAAAGTGAATATGTTTCAAGGTAGAGGGCTATAAATTGTCCCTTGAGCCATTTATAAAAAATATTTTAAGAACCTGATAAACACTTTTGTGAAACATTGAATACTTTAAAAGTGTGTCACTCATAGTTGAAAGGCAAAGGTGGACCTTTAATTTCTTTAATGTTAACAGAAATTAATGTAGGCACCATATTTAACCAATTAGTAAGTGTTTAGGTTGTGTTGGAAAAGTATTTACAAATAGGTTAAATGTGAGGGCAGGGTACATTGGATTGGTGAACTGTAAAGTTAACTATGATTTTAGAACTCATGCCTAGGAATTCTTTTCCATTTTAACAGAAGAGAAATTTAAAGGTAATTAATTTTTGCTTTTTTTTGTATTCATTTCCTAATTTTTTTTGAAACTTCCAAAACTGCAGTCTGCTGCATTACTGTTTTCCTGTTACATTAGGCAGTTTTTACAACTCACTTGCAAATTTAATTTTTAAGTATAATTTTTAAAAGTAAATGAACATTTTTAGGTTTTAAAAATTTTATGAAAAATTGGTATATGGTTGTTAGCATTTCAGGATGATAAGAATGTATCTTCATGGAAGCCTAGTGGAAGTTATTACAGGGGCAGGGTCCAAGTTTTACTTTACATTGATTAGGCTGCCTTCTTGTGCATTGCATCCTACCTAGAGAGCACACCTGTCCGCCACCTCCTCACATGGTATAACCTGGACAGGTAGAGTAGAGCTACCAAAGGCACTGAAGTGTTTGTGATTTTTGATTTTGTGTGTGTGTTGGTATTTGTTGTTCTAAGGATATAACTCTTTTAAAAAATGCTTATCAAAATACAAAAAAAATTACACAACAAATAATACCTCATTTTTCAAAAGAGAAGGATATGATATTACATAAAATTTGTTAGTATTTAAAAGTTCCTGGATGTCCTGTAAACAGAGTTACTTACTTCAAGATCCTGGTATTAAAATTAACCACAGTATGTGTTGGGTATTCTAGATCATACCCTATGCAGTGCATGTGCATCTGTACAATGAATGAACTTGCACAATTATATCCTGTGTTAATAGGAAAACCAGTTCGCTTAAAATATTTTCTTGCCATGCTTTTAAGTGAAATTTTTCTCAATTTAAAATAATAGGAAACTTAGAAATGCGAAGATGTTAAGAGAACAGAAAAATGTCTTTGGTGCCTTTTAAAAATTCAGAAATTTAAACAATGAAAGAGTTTGACGTTGGGGTGAAATAAAATATCCAAAAAATGTTGTTTAAAAACTGGAGACATAAGACTTTCAAAATAAAATAACAATTATGGTAAGTTTAAAATTCAACTTATGTGAATAATGAATAGCCACCTATAAAGCAAAATGATAATGGTACTAAAAAATAAGAATGATAATTTGGGGGATCTACCAAAGGATGTTTGAGTAGAAATTGGTGGGTGTGTGTTCCCTTATAAAGTTAGAACTCCAAAACCTTTTCATCATTATCTTTTTGGATTTGGATTAATTTAAATTCTAAGGATGATTTTTAGTTATTGTTTGGAGTTCTTTTTTAAAGAAAATAACAAAATGTTATTTTCTGCTATTTTTTAAAATATTTTAAATGTGTACTTATGTGAAGTAGTCTGAAGACCCTAGAAGCCATTAAAAAAAAATCATTTTTTTCATTGTTGATCAGAAATCTTCCTTTTAGGTTAGTAAAATGGTAAAGTCTCAGTCTAAGAATAGTTTATTCTATGGAATTTTTTAGGGCAATTTGAATAATCTTTTACAGGCTTAATAACATTTAAAAAGCTTTCCCAAGATAAAGATAAGAACATTTCTCCAATGAAGTTCTTAAGTTTTGGAATGTTTTTAGGTGTATGCTGCTGATTAGAGGAATTTTTCTTTCTCATTTATGAATTAGCAGTTGATTTTCTGAAGGAGAATTTAAACCTGCTATTTGATGTTCTGGGATAGAACCCTTGAGTATTGGAAAATACTTTGAGAGTGCAGAAGTTTTCCTTCAAGACATCAGAGTCTTCCACATTTTGTGGGTGATAGAACATTGTTGAGTCTTGAAATCAGCCTTTTTTTGAGAGTGAGAGCCTCATTTTAGACTCTTGAGTTTTTAAATATTTCGAGTATTATCTCAGACCAGTAGTGTAATTGCAAATGTTCATATTGGTTATTTATGATTACCTATATGTGAATTACTGAGTATGAAAATACTGATTCTCAGAATAATGCTGCAATGAAAGGACTGACATCTGATAGTACCTTTAAGGGGAATTTTTTGTAGACTAGAAATCAATTTTAAAACAAATGGCAAAATTAGAAAATGTTACGTTTTCAGCTTTCTTAATAGAAATATTCTTCTTGAAGAGATTGTAAGAAATATGAAGATGGATTCTTAAGGTAGTTAACTGTGCAGGTTCAGAATAGCACCAGTTTAATCTTAGGCTGGTAGATTTTCTCAGTAAGTTGATTTTATGTTATTTTATTTTCTTAATGCTATAATTACATAAATCCCATTATATCCAAAAATGTTATAAGTAGATTTTGTTTTTATTAACTTGTGGCAATGTAGTGAAATACTGTTTAGTATAAGAGAGCATTACCTTGAATTGTTTTTTGTGTTTCCTAAATATAATTTTCTTAAGTATTCCATTCTAAAGAAGAAAAATTAGCTCTATTAAGATTAAATTCATTACAAATGTTTCAGTTTATGAAAGAGTTGTCACTTTATGTATTTGAGTAAAACCTGTCATATCCCTAAAAATAAATGCTATGTGACCAGCATATCTGAGTATAAGCTAACTCTCAGGCATGATTTTGCTCTCTTTGTACCTTTAAAATTGTTTTCTAAGTAAATCTTTTAAAAAATGTTTGTTTTTTTTATGTATTGGTACTTTGTTGCTGTCTAAAGTGATTTAATTGAGTAAAATTTCAGTCTTGTCTGTTTATTCCCTAATATTCATATTTTCTTTGAAAATCACTCAAATCCATATGATTTCAGCATTAAAATAGTAAATTAGGCATATAATAACAAGAGTGGGTGGTGGAAGCAGCCTTTCTGAATGTTTCAAAGAATGAAAATGTCAGTGAGCATAGAGCAGTGATAGGAGCTATATAGGAGCTAGTGATGGTTTATGCCTGAGCATCCTCAGAGCTACTGTCTTGCAAACAAGGGATTAAATGTGTTAGTTACCCTTTAAGGTGATTTGTTTCAGTTTTCTCCTAATAAAAAGGTGTATGATATTCTTCAAAACTAATTTTTCATGCATAACATTGTAAAACCTGCTATATGTAAGATATATTTCCATTATTGTTTACCCAAATTCAGAGGAAAAGAAACTATCAATTTAATTAGTCATAAGGTGAATTTTTTAAGTATTTAACTGAACAACTTACTGTTGATATAACACAAAGTTTTAAACAAGATAGTTATTTTTTAATTTCTTTTTAAGCCCAGGAGTATGTAAACAAAGTGAACTACATGTAAAAAAAAGTTTGACGGTCTATAAAAGTTCCTAAGCATTTATCCTGTGACAGTTAATAAAAATATTTTTGCAAATAGACAAAATTATGTCAAAGATCTTGGTGTTTTTAACTGTTTTAGTTACTTTTCAAAGAGATATAGCAACAAATAAGTTATTATTCAGTTGAATGTTGTATTTGAAAATTTTAATCATTGAGCACTTAATAGTACAGTGATATTTTAGTGTTTTTAAAGTACTAGATCAGATGTTTACTTCAAAAGTCCTTGTATTTTGAACATTATAACCTGATTGGCTACATATCATTAATGTATATCTAATAGCTATATTAAAATTATAAGTATTTTTATTTCTTAAGAGTATTTCTGTTCTCAAGGTCATGTTATTCTTAAAAGAATCCCTGTCTTGGAAAATTTTTAATTACAGCTTGAGTTATATTTTAAATGTACACTAGAAATACAATTGCTCTGTTTAAATGGTGGCTGTGATGTTATACCTGAATGAAATTATACTCAGTTCACCCTTTATTGGTCACTGCAAGAATGGGAAAAGAATGGGAAAGCAGCTGTAAGAGGGAAATACAGCTGATCCCATTCAGAGGCTGACTCATAGTAGTTGTTCTGCAATGCATGATACCTCTGCCAGAATTCAAAGGAACTTCTTAATTAAAACCAAAATACCCGTGTGTGTGTGTGTGTGTGTGTGTGTGTGTGTGTGTGTGTAAGAGCTTTTCTCCTAATCAGGTTTCAGACACACTCATGAGCTTCCATGGGCATTCTCAGGGAACTTGCTGTTTGGGGCTGTGCTGCTCTCAGTGCTGCCACCCTGTGTATGGCTGTGCCACTGCTCTGTGCTCTTATTTCTGTGCTTTATCAAGTGATAACATTAGGACCACTCCTGGGAAAGGAACGTGCATACTGACGTTTATAGCGGAGGTATTGTGGTTTACTTTCCTTCCATGTTAAATGTCGTGCTCCTGTGGGTATTTTAAAAGGTTTGCAGTTCAGAAGTATAGTATTTAACCACCAAAAATGAACTTAGGAAAAAAATTAAAGATAAATACCTTTGTCTTTTTGATGTGTTATTTCACCAAAACAAAGAAGAATGGACTAGTTTTGTAAAGGTAGATTGAAAGTGGCCAAATAAGAGAGCAGAGGTTCTGCTGTTTCGAAGATGAGAATGCTACAAGACTGTTTTTGTTTTAATTTAGCTACATTTTAGTTAAAAGTTCTTCTTAGTAAAAGCAAAACCAAAAATGATTACAAAAAAAGGAACTATTTCTGCTTAAAAGAAAAAGAAACATCTTGATTGGTTAAATTCTTCTCTAACTAACCAGAATAACCTGTAAATTCTGTTACCCAAAGTATTTTAAGTGTTAATGCTTTGCCTTAGCTGCAGAATACTTTGGCTGGAGCACATTATCACTTTGCTTTTACCTGTATGATCTCATTTCATTTTCACAGCAGTGTGTGAGACAGGGAGCACAGACATAATGGATATGCAAGAAGTACTAAGTAAGTCTGGGGATGGACAGACAATAGAAGTTAGTTACATTGTTATTGTTAGCATAAGTTATGTTAAGACTGAGGTTCGGGTATTTATAAAGTCATTTGCTACAAAAATAAAATTTTTAGGCATAAAGTTTATACTGAGTAACTCAAGCTAGAAAGTGCTGTGTGAATACTTATTATTATTAAGCTATACAATGAATTAAAAAGTTTATGTGCTTTCTGAATTAAAGGAGAATTTTAAAGATATAAATTAAATTTTGTTTTATAGCAACTTAGACAGTTTGTATTAATTTTTGTTTTAAAATGTATTTTTAGCAGAACCACCTGATTTCAGAATGATCAGCATTTCTTTCTGAATTTTCAGATTGTTTTAGTTGAGTAAACAAAGTTATTCCATATGGTATCAATGGAAAGTATTGCTTAGTTTAGTTAATTTTAGATGTTAGGCTTCTAAGACTGAAATGCCACTGATGACCTTCCCACCCAGGAGAGTTGAAAGACTCCGGTACAGTTTTTGGTAAAGCCCATATAAATCTCCATCTTGTTACTTCTGTAATTTTCCCCCATAGATTTGAAGGATTAGAGATTTCTCTCTCCTTTTATGTCTCCCCACAACAAAACATAAATACCACCTTAGATTTTAAAATAAAAAAGATTGGTGTGGAAGGTGTGATTAAATTTTGAATCAGTATTAGAGTATTAACACTTCAGTGGTTTAAAAAAAATTCTTAAGCCGGTCGTGGTAGCACACGCCTTTAATCCCAGCACTCAGGAGGTAAAGGGAGGAGGATTGCTGTGAGTTCAAGGCCACCCTGAGAATACAGAGTTAATTCCAGGTCAGCCTGAGCTAGAGTGAGACCCTACCTTGAAAAACCAAAAACATCAACAACAACAAAAACATTCTCACCTCTATCTCATTCTTTCTTCTTTGTAGCACCCATAAGATGAGAGTGCATCTTTTAACATTATTTAAAATAGCAATGCAAGTATAGTAAAGACTTACCTAAAAATCTGAGATTTTTTTACAGTGTTTTAAAATAGAAAGAAATGTCATCTTTCTTGCTTTTACTCAAGTGCAGAGCCATGCTACTTTTAGAATTATTAGCAGTATATATCAGACATTGGTGTATTCTACTGTGAGACAGAATGTAACTTGCCTTTACTTTGTGTCTTATTTATTAAAATGCTATTCTCGTGCTAAGTAGGAGCCAGACAAAAGAAGGGTACCCTGTGCAGTTCTCAGGATACCTATATTTGCCTTCTACATTTTCCTTTGTAAAATATCTTTTGGATGATGAGTAAATGAATATACAAAAGAGGTTACAAAGCAGTACACTTTAAAATGCCCCAGTGAATGATGCAGATGTTAAAAACTACAGGTGTTCACGGGAGTTGGGCTTTTAAACAGGCATGGGTTAGGAAGAAGCAGAAAGAAAATGATGACATTTAGGTGAAAGTGATGGTTTCAGCAAAGCTTGTTAGGGGGCAGAAACATGGTTCTTGTCCAGGGCCACCAAGACAGTCAGACAGAAGAGATTTGTCAGGGAGCATTTTAGGTAAGAGGAGACAACATGCTCAGGTATAACCAGGGCAAGCCTGGTGTGTGTAGACTCTTTGAACTTGAGCAGGGAGTGCGCCTTAGGAAACTTAAGTTGGCTTAAAATCCAGAATAAAGTGAGCCGAATATGATGTTAGAGGGTCATAGAAATGTGAACACTCTCCCCAGATGTCCTGTCTGGTTCCAGGAGCAAACTAGGCCTTCTGGAGGTCCTTGCCTACCACTTTTGAAGTTCTCTGTAGTGCACAGGCCTTCTTTGGAGCCTGTGCACAGAGAGGCAGTGTAGCTGGTGTGGCTATGCATGGCATTTGCTGGGCTATTCCTTGTTCCTCCAACCCAGCTTGGGACCTTGCCTTCTCACTCACTCTTCCCTTCCTGGAATTTGCCATCCTTCTCTCTGTCTACAAACTATGCTCAAATCTACCACTAAGAAAACAAAGCAAACCAAACCTTTGTCATTCCACCCCCTTTTCAAGTATCTTTCTCCCCAGTAGGACCAAACTAAACGAGAGATTGTTTCCTTCATCTCACATCTCCCATCTTTAGTCATCCTGCCCCATCGCTTAGAGCCAGTGTAGAAGAAAGCAGCCCTTCCCCAGGAGCCACATCCCATGGTATCTTCCATTTTATCACCATGGTGCTCCTCTGCAGTATCAGGGCTTCAAACCATCCTCTCTCTGTGTCCTTCCTCCTGCTGTTCTCTACTACTTCCTTTGCACTTTTCTCTGCTGACAGCTGTTCTTCCACTTGTCCATGCTCACCAGCATGTTTGTATTTCCAAGAATTTGCACACTGTCCCCAAGCACTGGTTGCCTCCCCTATGCTACCTTTCATTTGCAGCTTACTGCTAACGAAGCCTTGCCTATTCTTTCTTGGTTCTCCATGCCTCTTTTTCTGTTTACACTAACATCACTATTTCTCTGTACCTTTCCTGCTATCTCTTTAAGATTTCAGCACATTCTACAAAGTGTCTACCATGAATCACATTCTAAGCCAAATCCCTCTCTCATTGAGCCAAGCAGACAGCAGTTTGCTCAGACTGTTTCAGGTGAGAGGATGACAGTGAGAAGGAATATAAATAATACCAAGAGTGCTGGGGGCCTGGGTGAACAGAAATCCTCAGAGACAGTAAATAAGGAAGACCTTGATAAAGGAATCTACAGCCACCAGAGCAATGAGGAATAAATGAGGAAAAACCTGGAAGGATGCTTCTAGACAGTAGCCCTGCCCTAGTGCAGGACTCAACACAGTGGAGGAAAAGGGAATAAGGTAGGGAACCAACCAAACCCCCTTTTTAGATGCTTTGAGCACTATTTGGGGACTGCCAGCCCAGAGTTTAGTGGAACTCCTGAGCCACATGTGGATTGCCTCTTACAGGCTGATTGTCACCTCTGCCCTCATACTCACCTTGTAGTCATGGCTAGAGAGTAAGGGCATTTTGGAGACCACACCTGTGGTCATAACACCCTTGAAAGGCTCAGCTCCTTGGGACAAGTAAGCTTCTACATGTGCTCCCCACCTCCACCTGACCCTCTGCTCCTGTGGTAGCTCTGGCCTGTCTCCTGAGCTGTGGTGACAGCTTCACGCACAGCTCCCTCCTCTTCACCTGCAGGGAGTGCTGTTCCATCCTCTAAGTTTCCACTTTTCTCCCTGAGTGTCTCTGGAGGCCAAGAGCCATATGCTCCCAGATATCTTTCTCCCCCGTGTGCGTGCGCACGCTCGCGGTCTCTCTCCCTCCCCCCCCCCCTCTCTCTCTCAGAACTGGTAGGCTTAGCAAGTGTAGCAGTTAGGAACTGTATGATAACTCTGCCCAGGAGGGTATCCCAGGAAAGCTTTGTGCCACAAAGAAATCACCAAGGAGAGGCTTGCGTTTGGCTCTCTGGAAGCAGCCAGGCCTCTCTGTTATGAAGACACAGAGAGACACATGAAGGGAAAGGGAGCACACACTCCCAGAGCTCAGGGAAACCTACAACCCTTGAGAGAAACACACATCCCAAACCCGGTGAGAGGTCAATACCCAGGGAGACTTATCTATTCAGGGCTGTGTGAGTTATGTGTCTGTTTCAGGAGAGACAGGAGGAAGACATAGAAGATGTCTACTGAGCTCATACCCAGAGGGGGAAAAGAGATGTACAAACAGCTACTCCATGTTTTTTGACCAGGTCACTGACACCTAGTCAAGCAGGGAAAATGGCACATCTAGAAGTCAGAATGTGGGTGAGATGGGTAAGTAGAATTGTTACAGTAGAACATGAGAGGAGATGCACTTATTCCCAATGTGGGAGTGGGGAATTCACTGGGCTCCCTAGGATGGGGAAGGAGAGGCACACTCATCTCAGAAAGTCATAGACACAATCCAGGCCAACTCACTGGAGCTTCTGTGCTCCCGGAGTCCTGTGTGGTACTTGAAGGACAGCATTAACACCCACCTCCCTTTGCCTTAGGAAATATACTGGGAATCATCATCCCCACATCTTGTGTGTGCATGTATGTGTACATATTCATGTGTGTGATTGTATATGCACATACCTGCATATATGTGTGGTTGTCAGACAACCTCATGTGTCATCCTTAAGAACACTGCCTACCTCCTTTAAGACAGAAGGTTTCTCATTGGCCTGTAGCTTACCAATTAAGTTACACTGGCTGGCCAGGAAACCCCAGGGCTCCTATCACCTCGCCAGCACAGGAATTACAGGTGCATGCCCCCATGCCTGACTTTTATGTGAGTTCTGGGGGATCAAACTCAGGTCTCATGCTTGGGAGTATAGCACTTTACCAACTCAGGTATCTCCCCAACCCCAGTCTATTTATCTTGATGTTTGTCCTTCACTTTTACACTGGGAAGTATTGAGCGATTTCTACATCCTTAGCTCTAACAGTTGAAAGAAGACTCGAAGTGCTGTTGATCAGTTCCGTCAACCCACCAACCCAGAGCTCTTGGAGAACTGGCCCAAATAGTCTCCCATGAGCATACCTACCTGGTCCACTGATGTGCTTAAGTTTTTGTTTTTGTTTTTGTTTTCCTTTCTGAGTACTTCCATATATCATGAAATTCTAGCTAAAAATAAGAATGGTTGTACTAGTTCTGTAAAAGAACAAGAATCTAATAGTCATTATATAAATTGACCCCAAGTTCACTGAGGAAACTAGGTTCACCAGATGGTATTGTCAGCAGTCTGTTTCCTGGTCATCATATTTGCATGCTAGACTCTGCATTTCTGGTATGCCAAGAAGCTCTGATGGCTGCTCAAGACCTGTCATGTCTTTCCATGTCCCATTGAGTGTGAAACCATGTTCAGCCTCCTGGTTTCATCTTTCAGCCAGTGGTGGTGTTCTTAGACCATGGTGGTTCACAGCTCTTGCTGGGCTCTGCCATCTCCATAGAGCTGTCTTTTTACTTCCATCTTCACCTTCATACCCTCAGACTTTCTCAGCCACACCAGTGCACCTCCCATCTCACACCACTGAAGTGGCTTTGACCATTGTTCCATTGGCAAAATCACTAACATGCTTGTATGCCTGCACACACGGGTGGGTGTACACACCCCTCAATCCAAGCTCGGCAGATGCTTCCCCAGGGCTCAGTCACTCTGCTTGCTATACATGTCAAGATCGCATTGCTTACACAAGCCACTCCAGAGCCTGACACAGCCCCTTACTCTTGCTACACTTACCTGTTCTCCACCTTTATTAGTGTTTAAAATCATCCTGTCATTGTATGCTAAATGAATGCTTGCCAAACATAAACTTAAAAGCCCTCTCCAGGAATAGTTATTGCTAAAAACATTGTATTCTGAGAAGGGCCATAACTACTAAAATTATTTGTTACTGTGTTACTTGTGTATCAGTCTTAAAACTCCAAGAATTCATTGTTTGGCCTAAGTAAGGTAGAATAGCAATTGATTAATCTGAACTCTATGGCAAGGACAAGTTTTTAAACATGACCTTGTTCATTTCTTAGTTCCCAGAATTTGTTAGCATTCTATACTGTGCATAAGGTTTTGTCTTCGCTCAACAGTTTTATTAAGCACTCACAAGTTATTAGTGTAGATATTCATGTGGCTCCACTATGTAGGGCTAAGACTAATGCTGCTCTTAGAGATGACTTTTAACTTTATTATGCGATATTGTAAAGATACTCATAAGTAGGGAAAACCATAGAATAAGTCCTCATCCCAAAACCACTTTTGAGAGCAACTTGGGCCAGTCATGTTGAACCATGCCTCCAGCATCTACATTTTCCCCTGTGGACCATTTTATGTCAAGGTGTTTCATGTATCTGTATATTGCTTTTCATATTAACAAAAAGTCTAGACTCTTTTTAAAGGTATGATCATAACGCAAATATCTCAAAAAAAAGCAAAAACTTTTCAATCTCATCAAATATCCAGTTAGTGTTCAAATCTTCATGGTTATCTCTTAGGCTTATTTTTAAACAATTGCATGCTTTAGATATAATGAAGTCCATGCCTATACTTAGTTGATATGTCTAAGAAGTCATTTTTGACTCATCCCTTCCTTTTAAAAAAAAAAAATTTTGAGGCAAGCCCAACAGACTGGTCTTTTTTTCTTTTTAATGTGTATATGTTTGAGTGTGAGAGAGAGAGGGAGAGAGAGAAACACAGAGAGAAAATTGGTATGCCGGGGCCTCCAGCTATTACAGTCTAACTCCAGATGCATGTGCCACCTTGTGCACATGTGCACCTTGCATGCTTGCATCACTTTGTGTGTCTGGCTTATGTGAGACCTCCAGAGTTGAACATGGGTCCTTAGGCTTCACAGGCAAGCACCTTAACTACTAAGCAATCTCTCCAGCCCTCACTTCCTTTTTGCTGCCCTTAAAATGTATTAAAGAAAAATATTTTTACTTTGTTTTTGTTCTTGTCTTGTAGCATTTTCTGTTGTCTTGTTGACATGCTATAATGGCCCCTTCTATATTTGTAAAACTCAGGTTCTGCTTTTTGCTTCCCAATGTTATATTCTTCTTGAAATAAAAGTTTAAAAGACTGAACATAAAGGAAGCAAATACTGAATTGTCATGAACAGTCAGAACACCATTAATATAATGTTGTGTATCTTATTTCTATTGTGGTGTTAGCATTCCCATCATAAAAGACATATAATATACTAGGGGGTATTTCTTTTTGATTTTTTAAAGCTATATAATGTTTTTAAAAACTGAATTGGGCCAGTAAGGTGGCATACATCTTTAATTCCAGCGCTAGGGAGGCTGAAGTTAGAGGATCGATGTAAGTTTGAGGCCAGCCTGAGACCAAATACTGAATTCCAGGTCAGCCTGGGCTAGAGCAAGATCCCACCTTAAAAAAAAGAAACTGAATTAGGATGTCTCTTTCATGTTCTACTTTTCTTAAAGCCAAGCCTTTTAGGAAGATAATTTCTCATGTGTTTATGTTGCTTCTTTGATTTCTCAAAAGCTAGCTCCTTTTGAGTAAGCAGTAGATTATTTAGCATTCTACCAGTTGTTGGTCATATAGGTGGTTTCCAGGTGTTTTTGATATCATTGCCGATTTGTATGTTTTTCTCAAGCTAGGGTTTCACTCTAGCCCAGGCTGACTTGGGACTCACTATCTAGACCCAGGCTGGCCTTGAACTCACAGTAATCCTCCATCCTCTGCCTTCTGAGTGCTGAGATCACTGCACCCTACCATCAGTTACCAGTTTTTAAAGAATGCAGTGATGAATGGCCTTGTGCATAAAGCCATTGTGTGCTTCTCTGGTTATTTTTGTCCATTAAGTTCTTGTGTGTAAAGTTGATGGAAAAAGACAAATTTTTTGGCATGTCAGTTGCTGGGACCTCAAGATTCCCAGTCAGTAGGTGGGAATGTCTGTTTCTTACCCTAATCCAGCTTGAGCCGCATTCACGTAAAGAAGCCTTGCCATGGTCTACCCTTCTGATTTTGCATCTGAATTTGTCTTTCTTTTCCAGCCTAAGCAATCACTTTTTGCTGCCGTCATTTCATTTCTATTGATCTCCAGCTGATAATCTTCCCTGACCCAAAACCTCAGTGTTCAATTTACCATTTGCCTAAAAGACTGGCTCAGAAGGCACATGTGCCCACTTTGATAGTAAAGTTGTTATGTATGTGGGCTTTTATCATCTGCTTTGATTGTTCAGAATCTGTGTACCTCCTTTTTCTGTCTCCACCTTTCTGTTTTAAGATTATTAACATTGCTGTTGTATAGTAAAATTATAGATTTGTGTTCAGGTAAAGGAAAAAAAAAACTTACCTACCAAAATGAATAATTGGAATTTGCAAAGCAGCTAAATTTAAAGAGAGATATTCACATTGCAAACAATTCCCCTGTTGAAAAATAAAGATTCATGTTGACACCTCAGCTATCTGAGGGATGTCAGTTGAGAAATCCGAAGCATTGAGACTATTCTGAAGTCGTAATCAAGATGCTCTGAAATCACAGTACATACTGAGAATAGCACACATTCTCATAATGGTCTGTGGTGTGTGATCACTGCTTAGAACCCCTCCCTTTTTGTGAATTTGAGCCCAAAAATGGTCCATGCCAACCACAGCCTCATATCCTTCATGATGGCTCACTTCCTTGCTCCTGCCTAAGGTTGCTGCCTTCTTGCCATGCTTTGAGTTTCATTACCTTCTGTCTTTCTCTATGGGTTCTTTGTGAACTCACTTGCTCCCAGCCACCAGCTTGGCTCTAGCTAGTGCTCTCTGAAGTTCATTCCATCAGTTGCCCTCAATGGCTGCCTTACTACTCCTCACCCTGAAAGATCCCTGCCTCCTTCCCATTTTTTTTTTCTTGGACCTCCTGATGACTAGGGAATGTGACATTGCTGAGTGACCTTGTGTAAAGTGAGCTTGTAGTGACAGTGTGAGTCCAGTGGCTAACTCAGTTTGGCCCTAGGTTACCCCCAGCTTTGCCTGGAAATATTCTCCCCACTCGCTTTTCTCACACCACCAGACTTCTGAAGTCTTCCAGCTTACCAACTATTTCCCTTGCCTGCCTCTGCTCCTTCTCTCTACCTCCTGTTACCCATTGGCTCAGCACTTACTCATCCTTGGACTATGCTGCCATGTGATCTCTAAAGGAAATTGATTCCCTCCCCACAATCAATCCTGCTAGCATTTAACCACATTAGACTTTAGCCATCTTTAAAAGCAAAGAAGTGACAGCTTTCTCCTTCCTGTACCTTTCCCTTTGGTGGATATGCTCATCGTCTTCCAAGAGTGAGGAGGATGCACTACCACAGATTTCTCCCATAGTGCTCCTTCCTCACCCTCAAGAAGGTGCCACTTTCCCTGAGGCAGCTGATTTCAAAATTACCAAAGCCAGGCTGGAGAGATGGCTTATCAGTTAAGGCGCTTGCTTGTGAAGCCTAAGGACCCATATTTCATCTCTCTCCAGATCCTTCATAAGCTAGACACACAAAGGTGAGGCAAGCACAAGGTAGTACATGCCCACTAGGTGGCACAAGCGTCTGGAGTTGGATTTCAGTAGCTGAGACCCTAGTGTGCCAGTTTTCTCTCTCAAAAAAAAAAAAAAATGACCAAAGCCAACGTGAACAAGAAACAGGGCTTATTTCTTATGTGGACTACTGTTCCTTGACATATTCCCTTCCCCTTGCCTCAGAGGGAAGACAGCTTCTTAGGTTTGTTTCTGTTCAGTGGTCCTCCTTCCTCCTTTCTTGGCTCCAACCGCCCTTTCCTTTTTACTCTCTGCACATTGGATTCCTCCTTTCTCCTCATCAGGCTCCTTCCCACACTCCTATGGTGTTAAATGCCCGCTACAGGGCTCTTCCGTATTCACTCTGTTCTTTGTTCATTTTTTTTTTATTTATTTATTTATTTTGGTGATGCTGGTGATCAAACCTAGAGCCTCATGCCCATACTAGGCAGGTGCTCTGCCACTAGTTGTATCTACAGGCCTCACCTGCTCTCTAAAACCTTGGCTGGTTCTCTGTGGACTGTTAAATATGATACCTTTCAGAGTCTTCACTCTATTATTGCTGTAAGGTTCTTACTGAGTGCTGCTTACTGTGGGGTTCCCAGTACCCTTACTGCTCACAACAGTTACTTCACTTTACAGCCTAGGAATCTGGAGCTGAAATTAAGCTGTTAAATTCCCAAGACCACAGGGCTAGTGCATATGACCCCATAGCTCCCAGGTGAAATTAACTGATTAATTCTACAACTTCCACCAAGTTTAACTACCCCTTGGCTGTTACACTTGCCAAGCAGATGCCCTCTAAAAGCATCTCCCTCTTCCATCATGGCCCCCCTCTTTTTTTGCTTTGTATTTATAAAAAAAAATTATTTTTGTTTGATATGGAAGGGCTAGAAAGAGAATGAGAGAAAGAGAGAATGGGCATGTCAGGGCCTGTAGCCACCGCAAACAAGCTCCAGATGCATGAGCCACCATATGCATCTAGCTTATGTAGGACCTAAAGAATGGAACCTTGATCCTTCGGCTTCACAAGCAAGCACCATAGCCACTAAGACATCTCTCCAGTCTACTTTATTTTGTTTTACTTTACAAGGTAGATTCTCACTCTAGCCCAAGCTGACTTGGAATTCACTATGTAATCTCAGGATGGCCTCGAACTCACAGGCCATCCTCCTACTCTGCCTCCTGAGTGCTGGGATTAGACATGCACCTCCACACCCAGTTTATGCAGCCTCACAGGAGGCCTGGTTCCTACCCTGGTCTGTACACGCCCAGACCCCGCCCTGGTCTGCTGCCTCTGTGTTCTGGAGCATGCTTCCACCTTTCTAGCTTTTCCGGCACAGCTCCATACCTGACCTCTTCTTGCTCAGTTCTTGCTCAAATCCCCTTCTTTAAAGCTTGGAACAGTTTGTTTTTGTTGTTGTTTTCTGTTTGAATTTTCTTTTTTCCTTACCTGTACTTATTTTATGGTATCAATAATAATAAATCAAGAACATTCCTTTAGAATACTTCCTGTTACAGATTTAAAGCTACTTGATGGCAGATATGGTGACTGATAATCTCTGTGCTCTAGGTGACACCCTGACACTTATGTCAAATGGTGGAGGGTTGTTTGTAAATTTGTTCTAACCTATTCTTGTCACCTTTGTGCCTGGGAACTATGATCTACTAAGGAGGATGAACTTTCTAGACATGACCACAAGGTGGCACAGTAACCACAGCTTCCTGGTATCTGTTGGGGGTGGGCCAAGTCAAGAGAGAGAGAATGTTTCCTTGATTGCTGGATCCTCAAGGGAAACTTAACAGAATGTTCATATTTAAATCATTCTGTCAATTCTAAGTATTGGCAACTATTTTCCTCCACTTTCCAATTGGCCACCAGGATAGAAAGAGTCCCTCACTTTAGTGCCTCCCGTGTGTATCCACATGCAGAAATGGGCAGTGGCAGGCAAGATCTCTGCTCTGATAGAGTTTATATTCTGTGGCTATCTTGGACCAGCTGAAAACATTACTGACAGAACTGAGTTTCTTTGCTTCTACTTGTTACTTAGGAAACTATCATTTCCCATCATAACCAATACAAATCAGACCATAGGTTTACATACCTAAACAAGTTTCAGATCAGCAAGCAAAAGGACCACCAATCAGTGTCTAGTGATGAATAAATTTTGTTATTAGCCAACATCATTATTATCATCTGTGGCTTTTCCCCAACTTCTCATTTACCCAGCTAATTAAGAATTGACTAGAGTCAGGCATGGTGGTGTACACCTTTAAACCCAGCACTCAGGAGGCAGAGGTAGGAGGATTGCCATGAGTTCGAGGCCAGCCTGAGAATACATAGTGAACTCCATGTCATCCTGGGCTACAGTGAGACCCTACCTTGAAAAACAAAAATTGACTATGTTTGCTTTACAGTTAAAGATATTAGAAGTTTAGAAAGGTCAAAAATTATATCCAGGATTGCACAGATAAATATATAAGAATGTATATATACTCAGATCTATGTATCATTCCTTTATAATCACTGCCAGTAAAAAAAAAAAAAAAAAAAAAAAAAAGAGTTAAAGCAAAAGATACAAATAAAACAAGTAGTATAGCCAGGCGTGGTGGCGCACGCCTTTAGTCCCAGCACTTGGGGTGGCAGAGGGAGGAGGATTGCTGTGAGTTCAAGGCCATCCTGAGACTATATAGTTAATTCCAGGTCAGCCTGGGCCAGAGTGAGACCCTACCTTGGGGAAAAAAAAATAGTATGCCTAATACCTATAGATAAATTTGACATATTAATATCAAAATGTGCCTTTTGGAAAAGTGGACCTAATGTAAATTTTAATTAGTTAAAATAGTATCTAGTTAAGAAACATTTCTTCTGCCAGGAGTAAGCAAGGGTGTAAAAGTTATACAAGTATAATAGTTTAGAAATGTCAAATGTCACACATTTGTTTTAAAACTAGAGGAAGTTACCCTCTTAGAGCAACTTTGTCATAGAAATATTTGTTGACTATTCAGTTTTTCCAGTATTGAATCCTGTCTCTCACTAGCCTGGCTGTGGAAGAAGGAATTCACTTCCATACAGTGCTGCCAGCCCTTACTTTCTGGAGGATCACGGCAGAGTATTAATATGGTGGGCTGTGTGAAAGATATATTCTTGTGTTGTCCACTTCACAATATGTATTTTACTAGGGTGAATTTTTTCTCAAATATGGATGTTCCGTCTTTTTGTAATTCTGTTATATCCATAAATACATAACAATCTCTTACCACATTTAAGCTACAAGCAGAGATCAGCCCATCAATGGATGAGCAATAGTTACATATGACCCAAGTTATCATTCAATTTAACTCAAAAACTGACTGTTGGCTCCCCATGTATTGGTTTGATTTTAGCTGTGATTCAGGTTCATCTATGACTACCATAAAATATAAGCTCCATCCTGACTATTCCTTAGAGATGAGACTGTCAAGCAAACTACTTTTACATACGAGTGCATAGGCCCCTCACATAAAGTATTCCTCTTATCTTTCTGTTTACTGACTCCACATAAGAATTTGGGTGAGGGGTGTTAGTTCTTTTTCAAGTCCATCTCAGGACATTTGGGGACAGCATCAATTTTTAAGAAGCATACTAAATATACTAGCTTTGCATTTTGAGCCCTCAGAACGCTGGAAAGACTACATATATCACTATGTTTAGTTTGCACAGTGCTGCAAGGTAAATATTCCTATCTTTTAGAGGAAAATAGCAATGAGAGTAAACTTGTCTGAAGTTAACACCAATGAGGTCAGACAGGACTCAGACCCACTTCTGATTCCCAAAGCAATCAGTCCATCTCTGCAGTCCTGTCTCTGGCATTGCTCTAAGGCTCTGGGTGAGGGTCAGGATTTGTACTTTAATGTCTTCTCCAAGTCAGTTTTAAAGGAATGATACAGAGGCTATATCCAGACCTGCACTGCACGAGATTATAGAGAGGCTTTCTCTGTGTCCCCAAGGGAATGAGACCAGGGCAAGGGCACAGAAGAAACCAGAGTAGTTGGGCTCAAAGTGGGGCTACCCAGCTTCTGGGCCTAACACTTCAAGTGAGTACCCCAGAGGTTTCACTCTAGTGATTTGAACCTCTTTTTGTTAGTCATCTGTCAGCAAACACTGCAAAATGAGTTTATAATTTAGGAAAGTGAAGTTTCCTTTTTTAAAAAATGTTAAGCCAAAGGCTGGAAAGATAGCTTAGTGGTTAAGGCATTTGCCTGCAAAGCCAAAGGATCACGGTTTGATTCTCCAGGACCCATGTAAGCCAGATGCATAAGGCGGCATATGCATCTGGAATTTGCTTGCAGTGGCTGGAGGCCCTAGCATGCCCATTCTCCCTCCCTCTCCCCTCCCCCCCTCTCTCTCCCCCCTTCTCTCAAATAAAAAATAATAATTAAATTAAATAAATAAATAATATTTTTAGCCAGGTGTAGTGGTGCACACTGTTAATCCCAGCACTCAGGAGGCCAAAGTAGGAGGATCGCTGTGGGTTCAAGGCCAGTCTGAGACTACATAGTGAATGCCAGATCAGCCTGAACTACAGTGAGATCCTGCTGAAAAACAACAAAGATAAATAAATAATATTTTTTAAGATGCTAAGCCAAATAGAAATCAAGATGCTAGATTGCTACTTAATTCTGTTTCAGAAAATAGCAGAGGCAAATAAAGATTAGTTTGTTCTAAATCTAAAAATGAAGCCAGGCTTATGAAGGGGATTTGTTGGACAGGCACCTACATTTAGAACAATTTATAAATGGCCAGAATTTTAAATTTTCAGTTCCTGATAACATGACCTCTTCATCAATCTCATCTCATAGTTCTAGTCTAATTCTTACATTTTGCCCCCACAGTAGCAAAGCTGAAGTTCCCCAGGCCCATTTCTGACTCTTATGTAGAATGCCTGCCCAAGTGTGGCTGGTACTTGTTCTTTTGTCTTGTCTCCAGTGTTACTTCATTTGTTTTATTGAGTTAATCAAAGGTCTACAAATTAGCATGGGACATCTTTCCTTTTGAGGCTACATTATCTCTTGTAATATATTGAATAATAGAAAGTAAAATCAGAAGGGTTGTGTAGATACACTTTTGTACGAATGTGAAGTGAAAAGGTCATAAATCAAAGGCCTCAAGTATTTAAAATAGCTGTACCGAGGCTGGATTTAGACTCTTCAGTGGGCACTTCCTTTGGTACTTGATAAATAGAACTATTTATTATCCACAAGTCTTAGTTCCACTAGAGTGTATTCCTGGAGCCTTTAACTCATGTAGTGTGATATGCCAGCCCGTAAGCGACAGGTGAACTGTATGGGCTTCCTCCACGTTCAGCAGCTGAGAATGTGGTTCTAAGAACCACTTAGATAACTGTCCTTCCTCATAAGGGTTGAAAGCTACTCATGTTTAAGCTGAGATTCCTCACATCTTCTCCCCTCTGGAAAAGGAGAACTTAGTTGTTTTTGCATCATGGTCCTTATGGAGAAGTTCAGTTTACAGGTTCTCAGGATATTTTCTTCTCATCCTCAATAATTTTTTTTTCAATATGGAAACTGTCAGCTTTTGTTTTCTAGTAGTTATATTGAGGTGTAACTGTTGTTTTATAAACTGAACAGGTATAAAGGTTGCAGTGTACTTGGTCATATGTGTATACCCATAAACTTGTTACTACCATCAGCCTAGGAAGCAGATCCATCATTCCCAAAAGTTTATTCGTGTCCTTTTTTTTTTGATTCCCTCACTATCTCCTGTCCTCAGTACTCATGTATCTGTACCCTATCATTGTAGTATGTTTTGAGTTTCCTAGACACCTATTAATATGAATGGAATCATACAATGTGTATTTTTTTTTACCTGGCTTCTTTCACTAAACACAGTTATTTTGAGGTTTATCCATGTTTTTGTGAATATTAATAGTTGTTCCTGCTGGGTATGGTGGCACACACCTTTAATCCCAGCAGTTGGGAGGCAGAGGTAGGAAGATCACTGTGAGTTTGAGGCCACCTGAGACTACATAGTGAATTCCAGGTCAGCCTGGGCTAGAGAGAGACCCTACCTCAAAAAACAAAAAACAAAAAAAAAAAAAAATAGTCATTCCTCCTTGCTGATTACTAGTAGATCATGAACATAGTGAGGAACATTTGCATTGGAACTACATTGGGCTGTTAACAGACAGAGTTGCTGTGGAAGCCCATGGGCAAGTCTTTGTATAGGCATGGTTTCATGTCTTTTTGAGTCAATAGATGTGAAATGTCATAAGGCAGGCACTTTTTCAACTTTTTAAGAAACTGCTGAACTGTTTTCAGAAATGAAGTGCATCATATTCATCCTCCTCCAATGATGGATGAGAATGCCAACTGCTTACCCCCGCAACAAAAATACTCATCAGTCATTCAGCTTTCTTAATTTCAGTCGTTCTGGTGGATAGATAGTATTATCTCACTGTATGTCTTGTCTTTTTATTGTTTTGGTTTTGTAGCTTTTTTGAGACTGGTAATATATCAACAAGGTAACAAGGTCTCAGAATGGCCAGTCACACAGTAGCATGAAAACCCAAGCATCAAGGCTATGGACCACAAAAGGACGTTTTCCGAAAAATCTTTCATTTGCTTTTTTGTCATTTTCATGAGTGAAATACCTACTCACATCTTTTTGTTCAATTTTTAGTTGAGTTGTTTATTTTCTTATTGTTGAAGTTTAGAAGTACTTTACATGGTTCTTAACAAATATATTTTGTGAAGGTTTTGTTTTAGTTCTCTAAAAACTTAATCTTTTTATTCTCTTGGTAATGTCTTTTGAAGATGATTTTTCTTTTACATTTTGCTGAAATCCAGTTTATTGATTTAGTTATTGGTTGTGATTTTGGAGTTGTAACAGGAAAGATTTCACTATTAGCAGATATTTCTTTTAATATTCTTTCTAAAAAGTTTACAATTTAGGTTTCGCATTTAAGTCTGTGCTCCATACAGAGTTAGGTTTTATTTATAGTATGAAATATGATCAAAAGTTCATTTTCTGGTATCTGGACATCAAACTTTTCCAGTAGAATTTGTTGAAAAAATTCTTTGAGGTAAAATATTTTTTCTAATAATAAAAGTAAGGCGTTTGCATAATATAAGAAAGTATGAAGTCTTAATCTTATATTTCAGTTACCTAGGTATATTCCAGGGTATTGGTTTAGAGGAGGGGTGGTTTTAATTTTATTCTTTTTTTTTTACAATATTTCAATAATGGGCTATATACTAACTCCATATCCTACTTTTAAAAAATAACATTATATGTATTTCCCTATGACTTAACAATCTTTAGCTGTCCTTCACATAGCTTTATGATCATAAGCTACATGGTTTTTAGTAGCTGCATGGTTATTCTCTTACAGATTTTCATCTATTTTATTAGACTGTGAACATCTTCATGGTTAAATCATTTCTCTTTATTGCTTTAATTTTTGGAAAATTTTAGTTGATGCTTTTGAACATTTAAAGGACTTTAATTTCATGGCTCCACAATGTCTTCTAGAAGTTTCAACAATTACACTCACAACAGCAATAACTAAGAGATTTAATCCTTTATGGCAGGTTCTGTGTGGTTTTATAAACCCTTCAAGAACACTCTAGTCACCTCTTCAATTTCCCTGCACTGGCTGTTTATCCCCTGGCCAAGTGCCTTGCTTCTTATTCTTATAAGTCACAAACAAATGTTACCTTTCCCTAGCCAAGGTAAGCAAACTCCATGCATTTCTTACCTCTGGTACCAAGACAAACTCAACAAGACGAACATCCGTTCCTCCCAGGTAGGTAGAGAAGTCCCCTTTCTTATCTAAAACCAAGACACACAACTTTCTCTAGGTCCCACTCATCTCTTTCCTTTAGAAGGCTCTACTTCATTCACTACCTTCTTATCCTTGGGAAAGGAACATGCTCTGTGTCTTCCTCCTGGAAGCTTAAGTTCGCTTTCACTGCTACCCTACCTTTTCTCCCCTCTCCCTTTGTCTCTTCTTAGGGTATATAAAGATCTTTGCAAGAAAGTGCCTTCATGCTAGGAATCCTTTCCCTACTCCCTTTTACATCTTCCCAGTTCCTCTGTCTTCCTCCTCCCCCAGGCCATAGTCATTCTTGCTAAGCATTGGTGTCTTCATACATAAGTGGAAACTCTTGGCAAGGATTGTGGAGTGGTTCTGTGGCTCTTAGTGCCTTTACCTTTTTGTGAGTTTTGCCACCTTTTTCTTTCTGCTGAAATGATACATAGTTTTGTCGCATACATAGTACAGCCATTGGGCTCAAGGTGAGTTAACCAGTAATTGGGTTTGAGTCTGTCTGAGAGTTGACTAAACAACTATCTTTGCCTCCCTTCCTCCTATATCTCTTTGTTAATGTTACCAGACTTCCAAGTAGACCTCCTTGCATTGTTTTGCTACTCTATCAAGCACTCTCTCCCCACCTGCCTTCCCAAGTGTTTGTTGATTTCAGTACCTTTAGTCTATTCAGCATGTCATAAGGGCCCCACTTCTTACAATGATGTAGAATATGCATGTGGAAATGTTCTTACCCTTAGCCCTACAATGTACATAACTCATTTCATTCCTTAGCAAGTGTACAAGCTACATTGTAACACTACAGCCAGAGAGTCATCTCAGAATGTACAGTCACCTGAAATTCTGATTTATGAGTACTTCTAGGTATCAGCCCACACACACAACACACACACACACACACACAGCACTCCATTGTTGATTTCTTTCCCTGACCTTTCTTAATTGTACATTTTTCAAGACAAAGATCACCCCAAATCCATAGTATTCTCTTTTCAGCATTCTGTGTACTTTGTACCATATATTATTTCTGTTGATTTATCTCACTGATTATCACCAACACCATACTTATGTTAATTTTATGTATTTAATAATTGTGTTTTTTAACTTGATCAAAGCTGTATACTCAGCAGCTACAGATAGCTTGCATACTCCTGAAGAACAAGGGTTGTGCCAGTCTGTTCCCATGTCAGATCCCTACATAATAAGCACCAGTAATATTTACGGTATCAGTCAGATACAGAGCTTTATAGGATGGTAACTGTGTAGAACTAGCATTGACACTGGCTTAAAGATATGAAGCACATGATTTTTCTGCATAGAACTTCTGGCATCTCTTTTTGGTTTTGAATATGCTCCTAGAGGTCAGTCTTCACAATTTGTACCAGCTGAAGGATATAAAGGGTAGCTGGGAACACTAGTCCTTCAGAATATATTTTATGAAAAAAATTATTTATTTATTTATTTATTTGCAAGCAGAGAGAGAGGGAGAGAAGAGAGAGAAGGGGCACACCAGGCCCTCCAGCTGCTGCAAATGAACTTCAGATGCATGTGCCACTTTGTTCATCTGGCTTTATGTGGGCAATGGGGAGTCAAAACTTAGTCCTTAATATTTAAGAATAAGTGCCTTAACTGAAAGCTGTCTCTCAAGCCCCAGGATGCATTTTGACGTTTCTTTGCATGGTGGTAAATTTGGGTTTGCCATTGGAAATACACCTGAAAAAATATTATAGTCATGTCTTTAAGACAAGCTCCACTTCAGTGCACTCGGCCTCCTCTACAGGACACTGAACCTTCACTTCAGGACACACAGTCTCCACTTCAGGACATTCAGCCTCCACTTCAGGACACTCAGACTCACTTCAGGACACACAGCCTCCACTTCAGGACACTGAGTTTCCATTTCAGGACATTCAGCCTTCACTACAGGACACTCAGCCTCGACATCAGGACATTGAGCCTCCACTTCAGGACACTCAGTCTCCACCTCGGGACACTCAGCCTTCACCTCAGGACACTCAGTCTCCACCTCGGGACACTCAGCCTTCACTTCGGGACACTCAGACTTCACCTCGGGACACTCAGCCTTCACCTCGGGACACTCAGCCTTCACCTCGGGACACTCAGCCTTCACCTCGGGACACTCAGCCTTCACCTCGGGACACTCAGACTTCACCTCGGGACACTCAGCCTTCACCTCGGGACACTCAGCCTTCACCTCGGGACACTCAGTCTCCACCTCGGGACACTCAGCCTTCACCTCGAGACACTCAGCCTCCACCTCGGGACACTCAGCCTTCACCTCGGGACACTCAGCCTTCACCTCGGGACACTCAGCCTTCATTGCAGGACACTCAGCCTCCACCTCGGGACACTCAGCCTCCACCTCGGGACACTCAGCCTCCACCTCGGGACACTCAGCCTCCACCTCGGGACACTCAGCCTCCACTGCGGGACCCTCAGCCTCCACCTCGGGACCCTCAGCCTCCACCTCGGGACCCTCAGCCTCCACCTCGGGACCCTCAGCCTCCACCTCGGGACCCTCAGCCTCCACCTCGGGACACTCAGCCTCCACCTCGGGACACTCAGCCTCCACCGCGGGACCCTCAGCCTCCACCTCGGGACCCTCAGCCTCCACCGCGGGACACTCAGCCTCCACCTCGGGACACTCAGCCTTCACCTCGGGACACTCAGCCTCCACCTCGGGACACTCAGCCTCCACCTCGGGACACTCAGCCTCCACCTCGGGACACTCACCCTCCACCTCGGGACACTCAGTTTTCACCTCAGGACATTCAGTCTTCACCTCTGGACACTTAGCCTTCCCTTCAGGACACTCAGCCTCCACTTCAGGACACTCTGCCTCACTTCAGGACACTCTGCCTCACTTCAGGACACTCTGCCTCACTTCAGGACACTCTGCCTCACTTCAGGACACTCAGCCTCCACTTCAGGACACTCTGCCTCACTTCAGGACACTCTGCCTCCACTTCATGACACTCAGTGACCACTGTGGAGCACTCAATAGTTTGCACCTTTTTTTGTGAGCAGAGAAACCACAGAAAACACTCCTAGGACAGAATTCTCCTGAAAACTTTGTTACAGACTAGATAGTGGGTGTGCTTAGAATGTAAAAGAAATTTAAGCTTACTATTTGGATAATCATAATAAATGCAGAATAATTGCAGACTAATATATGAATTAAATATGAATAATCTAGATAACTGTGCCTTTATAGGAAAATATGTAGACTGGAGACATTTGTTTTCTTTTCACTTTCAATGTATTATAAATATTTTGTTTTTTCGAGGATGTAAGATTGATTTCTCTCTATAAAGTACATACAGTGAATAGGTGATAACTAAAAACCATTTGGTTTATTGCCATTAGCCAGGTTAATCTTGACTTTTGGAATTTCAAACTAACTCTTCTTTTTTTTCCAGGTTGCCTCTCGGTGCTGCCTTGGCGGTATTGGGCACCCAGAATGCTTCATTCTCTGATGATCTAGTAAATAAGGTTGCCTTGCTAGACTTGGGAGCAAGGCCTCAGGTAGGTGGCTTTTACCATTATATGGCATGACTTTCAAAGTGATCACTTATTCCAGTTCCTAAACAATGTAAGATTTAATAGGAAAAGCTTTGAAAAACATGCCACATAATAAGCATGCCACTTACATTTTTAAGGGCCCCCATCTTGTTCTGTGATCACAGGACTTCAGTGGTCCAATGGGAGGCAAGGAGCAGCCTTCTCACCCTGTGCTGAATGCATAGCTCCTGTGAAAGCTGATTTGTTTCTCTTCCCAGAAAGCCCACAGATGAATTTTTAATCTTCCTTCTCTGAATCATTTTCAGTTTTGAACACTCCCATATTGCCACTGTATCTTCTGTCTTCTGGGGGGAATCTGATTAGCTGTGGATGGGTGCAGGAGTTAGAGCAGCCCCCTAGAATGGAACAGGTGCTGGACTCGTGAGATTTGCTAGCATCCTTGGGAAGAGGACACACAATAGCACCTTGATTTTCCAACTCTAGGGTAGCTCATTTGCCCAGAATCAAATTATAGTGATACTGAAATCCAGGCACACAAGGATTTGCACCAGGTAAGTCCTTCAGCAGGACCTCAGAATAAAGTTGAAGTTTAGAGGCCCAGATACCACAGCTCCAAGATGAGGAGACAGTAGGCATACCAAATACCAGACCATGAGTTGAGTCTTTCTCTGGCAGACAGGAAGCACCCCCACCCTGGAGAAATGAGACTTTAGTCTGAGAACCAAACAGGGTCTCACAACATACATAAACAGAGCTTTAAATCAAATTAGAAGTGCATAAACTAATCTTACTAAGCACAACATTCTATGAAAATTAAACATTAAAGTCAAGTTGCTTAAAATTTTGGCCATCTGTATGCTACAAATTTTTTGGGGGGGAGATGGTTTCGAGGTAAGGTCTCACTCTAGCTCAGGCTCACCTGGAATTCACTATGTAGTCTCAGGGTAGCCTTGAACTCACGGCGATCCTCCTACCTCTGCCTCCCGAGTGCTGGGATTAAAGGCGTGCACATCCACGCCCAGCTTCTACAAATATTTTTGAAGTAAAAAGATGCTAGTTGTTTTAGTGTTGTGGATTGTAGATTTTCTTTTTCCACTTCATTGTAGCTTCCAAACTGTTTTTAATGAAGCTATTTTTTATTAGATAGGGAAAGGACAAAGACTTATTTTTACCAAACCGTACTCCAACTATGCAGATTTTCTACTTTTTCTCCTATCTGTAATCAGTTAAAATTTTTCTCTGATATTTTCTATGTTGTTACCATTTTAATTGCACATTAAAACCATCCTCTTCAAAGATTTGGAATTTTGCTTTATACCATTTTCCTTCCCATAGAACCTCGGTGTTAATTTCTAAACAATAAATAATGATCAATTCAGAATACATGTGCTTACAGAATTACTGGGACAGAACATCTGAAGGCAATTTCTGGAAATAAAGGTCCACTGAATGTTGACTAGGTTTGTCTTCACACACATCTGGTCTCTGAGTAGCATGTGCCTAAGTCCCCTAGCTTTGAAGGCCTGCCTAGTAGAAGCTGCTTGCCTGGGTCAGCAGTATGAGATTGAAGGGCTATGTTGTGCACCTAAGTTCCTATCCCTGTGCCAAAGCTCACTAACCATTTGATTATATTGTGTTTGTCTTCTGAGCTTGCTTTATAACCACCTTGAGGTTTCCAGAGCCTTATAACATGCTTCCCTGCTTCCTTTCATTTCTGAACATCCCTTAAAGGGACTAAAAATCTTTTCAACAAATAGCAAGTTTCTACTATAAGCAGGACATGGGCCCGGGTGATGGGAATACAAGGGTGACTGGTAGACTTCAGAGGTAAAAGATCAGAGAGGGAAGATTTTCAAGTTCATGGTCACACAACTGGAATTAGGAATACATGTATCAGATATATGGACAATTTTGCTTAGAACTGATCCTATTTACCTTCTGTTATGTGGGAATCAACGGGCATCATGCAGGGAGAACAGGTTGGTGGCATGTGCAGAGCCTTATCTGAGGGGTTTCTGGGCTCCTTGAGCATCAATGTGGACATGAGACAGCATTTGTGCCTCCCTGTCCTGCCTCATCTAGCACAGATCTGTGGTAGAAGTGCACATTACTTTGAGATGTCTTAAAAGTAATCCTCTGTATGAGTTTTTATAATTGAGCAAAAATTTCCTTACTTATATCACATGGGTTTTCTTCCTTTTTCTTTGAATTTCCAAAGATTTGGTTCAAATATGAGGTCTGGACTATTTACATTTTGTGATTTAATTATATTAGGCATTCACCCATATACGAATGAAAGTTTGTTCTCCAAAAGTTTAAGGCCTTACAATGTATTTTGGTACATATTTTCGCCTAGCCTTGTACCCCCTGGAACTGAAGGAGACAGTGGTAATAAGGAACAGCACTAATCACAGTTTGGGAGACAAGCCCTATGGGTGACCTGCTTCCTGGTGTAGTTAGAGCACAAGTACTTTTTAAATATATTTTATTCATTTATTTATTTGAGAGAGAGCAAAAGGGTGAGAGGGAGGGAGAGGGACAGGAAGAGGGAGAGAATAGGCATGCCAGGGCCTCCAGCCTCTGCAAATGAAGTCCAGGTCCATGTGCCCCCTTGTGCATCTGGCTTACATGGGTCCTGGAGAATCAAATGGGGATCCTTTGGCTTTGCAGGGAAACGCTTTAACCACTAAGCCATCTCTTGAAAATGTGGTATACCATTGTTTTAAAGTCTACAAAATATTTTAGTTAAAATGTTGATTAGACACTCCTTTACATTGTTTTAGTGGCAGCTCTTTGACTCTCAGACATCATTGCTTTTCTTTTGCACAATTCTCTCATTTCCTGTTTGCAAATACTAATTGCCCTACATGAACAAAACAAAAATACCCCCATCTACTCTGTGGTGTTTAGTTTCATAAGAATATACAATCATGAGAACCCCCATACACAAAATTTTAAATGTAATGCTGGCTTCTAAGTTAGTCATCATTAAGAGAGAGTTTTAAAAGAGAAAAAAAGCCTCTTTAACTCACCATGGCATTTCTGCTGTATAAAATAAACACTAAGGGAAAGTGTGTGTGAGTTGGAAGATCACTGTTGCTTGACTTCTGTCTTCATCAAGAACCTCGGGTTCTGGGTGAGTCCTCTAGAGAGTACCTGGACTGGAAGCAGTGTCCTCACTGCATCCGTGATGAGGAAAACTGACTCTCAGATTTCTGGTAACTTTGGAATGTCAGCTTTAAAATTCCTTGACATTTTCTTAGCTATTCTTAAGAACAAAAAGATGGGCTGTGTCCTCTCGCTTCTCTAGTATTTTATTCTATATTACATTTAAGATTTTTCTAGATACAAGGAAGGCCAATTTTGTAGTAAATTTTTAAAAAAGATTGTCCTAGAGCCATATTTTAATGAATTGCTTCAAAATGAGTTGGAAAAAAAAACAAATACAGTAATTCAGAAAAGGCATCCTGATTCTTTACTGAAGTATTGATTTATGGCATCTCGTTTAGAAAACAAAGTACTGTAGTTTTCCATGCTTGAGGTATTGAGCTCTCTGAGGACCTAGAATTCAGGTGAGTCAATGAACCTCCTTGCTGTGTTGCCTGCTTCTCAGTGGGCTCTCTGGCTTCTTTCTTTCCCTGTAGAGTTCAGCAACCCCACCCAGATGTCTTGCCGTCTTTCCTGCTTCGTGCCACATACCAACACAGGTCTTAGGCATGTTTTCCATTTAGAAATTTTTATTGAGTGGGGCTTGGTTGATGCTGTCTGCTCGTGCTTATTCCTAAATAATATCATCAGTAAAAGCATGCTAGTTTTCTTTCTGTCAGAAGCAAAATGAGTATTTTAAACAGCTCTTTATTATTATAATTGCTATCTCTTAACCTCATAGTTTTCAAATAGGTACTAAATTTCAACAGAATGCCTCTTTCTGTTGGCTTCTTCAATGTGTTGGACCAAATGTTTCCATACTATATTATCTTTGACTTGAATACACATTTTCTGTCTTATGTCTGCTGTCATAGTGAGCAAGCTTGTAGGTCATTATGTTGGTGATAAACACTTGCTCTATTTTAATTTTTCTCCTTCATTCAACAGTTATATTCCTGCCATTTGTGGGAAACAGCAGTGAATAAAACTGACATGACTCTGCCCCTGAGCTGCCTACAGCTGATTGTCCATGCTCTCTTAAGTTTTTATAATTGCAAGATAGTTTTTTATTCACTAATAAGGGATTTTACAGACTTATGGAAGTGTCTGTAAGAACTTCCAAGTTACTGTCCAGGATCAAGGAAGTTGTTGTTGTTTAAGAAGTGTTCTACATGTACTATTGTGCTTTCTTCAGAATATCTTCAGTTTATGTAATCTGGTTAGTTTTTTTCATATTATTGACATCTCTAGTAGTGTTTCATATATGAATTAAGATATTATCAACTGGTAAGTTTCATTTTATGATCTACCTTTTTTACTCCCTATGGAAAATGTTTTAATCCAATGTTACTGTTTTTCTGAATTGTGTACTAATGTTTTGTTATGGTTACTATAAGGAAGAATCAAGAATTAATAGTTGATAGCATTTGTCTTTACAAAACCTGTTTGACTTAAAAATGAAAGAATTATTAACACAGGTAAGTTATAAAAATTTGTATATGTTAACAAAGCAACTGTCAGCACTGCAGGATTTAGAATACAGAAATTTTCAATATGGACCTGTTTTTTGCCTGGTATCTCATAGGAATTAGTTGTAGTGGACTCTCTGGTGTGTGATTTATTTTGCTTGTTCTTTTTCTGTATAAGTCACTATTTTATAGGAATACTATTGCATAGTAAAGCACAGGAAGACAAACCTGTGTGCAGAAGTGTACAATATTCCCTTAGCTACTGTTACTATCTATTCAAAGTTGTCCCATGGTTGGGGGATATTTGCCTGTCTTGGTGCCATCAGATACTGGAAGTGTATTCTGAAATGCTGTCTCACCTTAGAGCAACTGAAAATGGGCATGTTTTCTACCTTCTTTCACAATTCTTCAGGCCAAGGCGGAGAAGAATTTTCATCACTTGAACAGCATAGTAACCAATCTTTGATAAGCTTTCAAAATAAGTAGAAAAGAGAAACATGAATGTAAGTTTTGTTCCAGACTTTTTAGAACAGTAATCTGAGTATGTTTTTTCAGGTTTTTCTTGGTCATATAGAAGAGAGTTCATAGATAAGTCTACTTAACATCTTAGAATTATGTATATACAAACTGTACTTTTGTGTGTGTCTCCTGTCAATCCACATAATTCTAATCAGTTTCTGATTTTCTTTGTTTTGAGAAATAATTAGCAATTCTTTAAAATTATTTGGCAGCAAATAGGAATTTAACATAAGATAAACTTAAAGGAATTAACCATAATTTATGAGCTATATTTTAAAAGTAAACTAAATTTAAATGATGGCTTTATTTATTATTTGAATTCAGAATATAAGATACTTAGCAAGGGTAATTTGTAGGCTATTGGAGTATCTCCAATACTCTTGTTTCAAAACAAAAAACATACTTATAAACTATATGAAAATATTTACATGCTAAAATATTTTATTATAAAATGCCATTGAGAAGTAAGCATAGATTAAAAAATCTCATGAATATATTTGAAAGGCAGTAAATTTATAACAAAAAATACACAAATTTATCATTTATTAGCTAGCTTTGGTTTTAGATTTAATTCTGCCCATATCATCTACTCAGATAGAAAAACCAGTTGTTTTAACACTTGATTATTTAAGATTTGCTCTGCAAACTGTCTGTTAAATTTAAGTCTTGTGTTTATCTTTGGGGGGTGGGTTTTATTTGGCAACCTTCATAGAAAAAAAAAAAATTGCACTGTCCCCTCTTCTGATCCTCTACATATCATGTCAGAATCTATCCCCTTGGTAGTTGATTTGCTAACCTCCTCATGTCAAAGAATGCAGTAAAGTAAAAATGAAATAAGAATTTGAGAATATAAACCCCTTCTTGACCACACGGAGACCATCAAATGCTTAGGTGGCAAAGATGAAGAGTAAATGCATCTGTTTCTCAAGTTGACTGAACTCAGGGAGGTGATAGAGGTGAAAGTATGCAGTACTTGTGAGCTAGAAGCTACACAGAATGGTCTTTCATTTTCCTAACTACCCCATCAGAAATGCAATACATTCTCGGGGTTGGGCAAGTGAGCATTTCTAGTTCATTTTATCGTCCTATAAGATGTGTTGTGTAGAATTTCTCCATTTGTGCATGCCCTGTGTCTTATTTAAATGGGGCTTTTGCTTTAATTTTTTATATACTGTTTACTAGTTACTGGTCTAAATGTTTTTTTTAAATAATAATAAAATACTGGTTTCATATATACCCTTAGTAATTTTGTAATGATGCTTGAAGTCCTCTATCAAATACTTTATTAACATATCAAATCCCCAAAGTATGAAACCTTTATCTTTAGTGATATTATTAGTTTGGTGTTTAGAACTTTAGTTATTTGTATTTAACCTGTGATGCTTCCTTTTGCTGTTGTTGTTTAACAGTTTGATTTATATTATCCCTCTCAAGTTCTTATAAATAACAACTTCTGAATACTCATTGTTAAAATACACAGAGTTTACTAATCTTTGGATGGCTTGTACTCTGTATAATTCTGTATCTTTTTTACTTTGGATCTAATTCTTTTTCCTGTTTCTTGTATGATCAATAATTATTAACACATTGCTACTAACCAGCACTTTTAAGAAAAATAACTTTACAAATTTTTTCAACAGTGATCTTACACAAAACACAATGCTTTCTTCCTGACACTTTCCTCCTGTACCGATCTTATATTTAATTTCCCTTGCATGCTCTGTAATCCAGACAGCACAGAGTTATGGCTATATCCAACAATGCTACAGTATTCTTGAGTGTAAATTGTCAGGTGCTGTAGGTAGCAGAAGTGTGGCTCTGAGAAGCCCCGGTCTCTCGTATGCACAGTGTGGATGGGAGTGCTGTGATGCCAGTCGAGATGCACTCTCTGGGAAGAAACAGGGTTTGTCTCTTCTGTTATAATAAATTTATTATAATAAATTTTTGTTAGCTTAGTTTATAAACAGTAACCCTAATATCCATTTTTCTTGGTGGGAAAGTTAGATTGAAAATAAAAAACATTAAATTGAATTTAGAAAACAAGCGGGGAGCCACTCAGCATCACATGTTGTCATTTATGTAGATATTCCTATTTTGCTTTTGATTTCTGCATTATTTGGTGCTGAGAGAAATAAAAGTAAGCATTTGGCAAAAATTAATGCATGTTTCATAAGTAGAGAGGAATATGAGCATGTGCTATGAAATTGCAGTTCCTTTGTTCTTGATTTTCTATCATTTACACACTAGTTCTATTTAGAATGTAGTCCATTCTTTTTTTTTTTTTTTTTTTTTTCCCATAGATTGGCCAAAATGGGAAGGTTTGGATTCCACTCTCTTCCACGAAGAGTTAATGGGACTGGCTAAGATCAGAGTTTGAGGCTTTTTCCACCTGCAATCAGGTATGCATTAAACAAAAACCACTGTAATTACATGCATGCAACTCTTAAAGCACTTAGTAGATGTTCATATTATGTGTACGGTCAACTAACGATAAGTTTACAACTTTATACTAAAGTTAATTTCATTTCTGCAATGCAATGATATAAAGGTATTATCAGCCATGAAAATTTTTCAGCTGGTCTTAGAAAAGTGTAATATTTGAAATCAGTGCAGTTCTTCATTGCTCAGTATGTACATCCAAAAATAGCAATTCATTTATTACTCATATTGATTGTCATCAATTTTAATATAACCAAATTTGAGATATTGTTTTATGGTATACTTTGAATGCTTTTTTAGTAACATGAAAGTTGCTTTTCAAACTGCAATTATCTGTACCACAATTGGGTTTAGTAACATAATGGCAGTTATGATCAATCTTTGAAATATTTTCAAACACTAGTCATATTCCAAAATTTAGATATTTTATATTCTTTTTATATTCTGCAATTGGGTAATTATTGACTTGTATATAATTAAATAGGTGCATGAAAATATCAAGTTAGGAAATCAAATAATGAAAATTAATTTTTTTCTTGTCATGGCATAATGCTTTTATACTAGTTTACTAGTTATGGCAGAATAGCTGCTTAGACATGACTTGGGGGGAGGCAAAGAAGCTTTCTGAATGAGAATATAACCAGAAAAGAACAAGTCTTTAAGATTCATAACATTCACAGCAAGGGGAACACATTATGTTAGCATTAATGATGCTAGTTGTAATTTGTTAGTATTATGTTGAAATTTGAACTATACAAAGGCCTTACCTGTATCTGAGGACATTTGACAACTTACCTGTATACTTTACTGCTTCTGTCAAATTAGTGGATCATTGCTATATTTTGCTTGCTTGGTGCCTGTACATTAAAATACAAAAATATATAAGATACACATAATTTTTTCCCAGAAAATAGGTATTTAGAAGGCCTATAAAAGTATAATTGGAATCTCTGAAAATGAGTAATAGACGTAGCTTATAAAGGCAAGTGTCAAGTGTAATGCTAAAACACAAGTGAGATATAAAACTTAGTTTTCTTTTCTTTTTTTTTTTAATACACAGTTTGATGGAAAATCCAGTCCATCAGTAGTGGATAGCCCCATTGAAGTTTTTGATTTAAAGATCAGAAAGAGTTTGCAGATATTACCATTTCTGTGGTCTCTTGAAAATAACCCCACTGAACTACTGTAAAGAAACTTTGAGGAGGGGCTGAAGAGATGTTTTTGAAGTTAAGGTGCTTGTTTGCAAAGCCTAAGGACCCAGGTTCAATTCTCCAGTACCCATGTAAGCCAGATGCACATGGTGGCGCATGCATCTGGAGTTTATTTGCAGTGGCTGGAGACCCTGGTGTGCCCATTCTCTCCCCCACCCCAAATAAATAAAGTAAATAAATAAAAATACTTTTTTGACAAAAAGGAACCTTGAGGAATCATTTAACTTATACTAGTTGGTTCTTTGAGGAGTTGATTATCTTAGTCTGAGAAATACAGTTGTATTTATCTCTTATCTATGTAGATTTTAATTCAATTTAATGATGTTTAAATTTAAAAAGACATACTCTTTGCTGTACCATATATACATTTTATTCTTTCTCACAGCACTGATAATGAATTGAAACTCTGACACACCTTTGACCAACCTGAAACACCTCTGTGATGATGTGTTCTTGCACAGATATTGTGTGCTGTGAGAAACCCCAACAGGTGTGCTGCACTCAGGTTACAGGTGTGTCAAAGGCTGATCTATTCAGCTCTTGGGGAAGCTTATCTACTAACCTCAATGTACCCAGTGAGGATAATCCTTCTCTGATATTAAAAAAAAGAAGAAGAAAATTAAAGAAACTATTTCCCTCAAAATAACAGGGAATGGTGTTTTTCACCTAACATGGTATCAAAGATTTTACCATTTCAAGAATATTTGTTATGAAGATTAAACCTTTCTACTCTTGATTCAGAAATTCCATAGAGGATGATGACACTGGTTGAAAGAGTAAATTTTCACAGTAGGTGGTCCATTCAACTCTTTCTGCTTCTGCTGTCTGAGTTTTAAGTCTTCTGTCGGCTCAGTGGTTCATAAGGTACCTGAGAGTTTTCGGTGTTCCTCTGTTTGTTGCTGTAATGCCGTGTGCCTGGAGCTGATGCGCACATACTGAGATGACTTTTAGACATGAAGAAGCAGAAACAAAATAGGTTGTGAATAAAGGTAGCTGTGCAGTGTTTATAGAGGGCACATAATACATCTCTTAATCTCCTAATATGACCTTTAAATCACACACAAAGAAGCAGAAACATTTTTATACTTCAATCAGACTTGTGTTTTTAATCCCTGGTGAAAATCAAAGCTAAATAATGTGCTTCTAGAGTCATATTGTGATGCCGCCCGAGAGTTCCTGAAATCACTATTGCTATGCTTAAGTACAGTATTTGTCAGATAGAATTTCAGGGTATGTACAAGCTGTTCATTCTGAGCAATGCATTTATATGTGTTTTGACAAATATGAAGAAACCTACAGATATTACATGGGACCAGCTGAATCCATTTTATGGTTTCTTTTTAATTCAAAAGCATCACATAGCAAATAAACTTTTAAAAAATTGAGTTTAGTTACAAACTAGTTGTTTCTTATTTTTTTTTCCAGTCCCTTTTTGCTTTCTTTTACGACCACATGAAACTTGAGAAGCCACCTAAAGCTATATCATTTAGTGGAGTTGGGCAGTTCCCAAGTGTCCAACAAGAAGGCCTGGTTTAGGCTGCGATGGCCACTGTCATTCCTGGTGATTTGTCAGAAGTAAGAGATACCCAGAAAGTCCCTTCAGGGAAACGTAAGCGTGGTGAAACCAAACCAAGAAAAAACTTTCCTTGCCAACTGTGTGACAAGGCCTTTAACAGTGTTGAGAAATTAAAGGTTCACTCCTACTCTCACACAGGAGAGAGGCCCTACAAGTGCACACAACAAGACTGCACCAAGGCCTTTGTTTCTAAGTACAAATTACAAAGGTATTACACTCTATTTGTCTTTCAGATTATACTTTCTCTTATGTTGGCCATTTGAAGCCATTGTAAGTGTATGTATTTGTATACACATTTCTCAGCTGATTTGCAGAGAGGAAATGTTAAGTAGATTAGACTGGCTAGCTTTTAGTGTTCGAAATCACATACTATTGTATTAGTGTGTTTTGTTTTTGGGGTTTTTTTTGAGTAAAATGCATAATGAGAGTAGAATTTCCATTTGTAGAAAGAAATATCAACAAGAAAGGGTATGGACATTAACGTGAGTATGTTCAGTCTTGCTTGTTTGCTTTGTAGTGATAGTTAAAAATCAGTCAACACTAAAGTGGCATCTTAAATGGCTCAAGTTTTGCAGTATTTAGGTGTATTAACTATCCTGTGGTGTATATTAGTTAAGCAGATCCATTATGAAGGGAAGTATGTGATAGCATACTAGTTTAGCTACCCGTTTGAAAAGTGAAGACATACCTTTTTGCCCATGATAACCACTTACAGAATATATCTGTGTTTAAAGGCACATGGCTACTCACTCTCCTGAGAAAACCCACAAGTGTAATTATTGTGAGAAAATGTTTCACCGGAAAGATCACCTGAAGAATCACCTCCATACACATGACCCCAACAAAGAGACATTCAAATGCGAAGAGTGTGGCAAGAACTACAACACCAAGCTTGGGTTTAAACGACATTTGGCCTTGCATGCTGCTACCAGTGGCGACCTCACCTGCAAGGTATGTTTGCAGACTTTTGAAAGCACGGGTGTGCTCCTGGAGCACCTTAAATCTCATGCAGGAAAGTCATCTGGGGGGGTGAAGGAGAAAAAGCACCAATGTGAGCATTGTGACCGCCGATTCTACACCCGGAAGGATGTCCGAAGACACATGGTGGTGCACACAGGAAGAAAGGACTTCCTCTGTCAGTACTGTGCACAGAGATTTGGACGAAAGGATCACCTCACTCGACATATGAAGAAGAGTCACAATCAGGAGCTTCTGAAGGTCAAAACTGAACCGGTAGATTTCCTGGACCCATTCACCTGCAACGTGTCCGTGCCTATAAAAGATGAACTCCTTCCGGTGATGTCCTTACCTTCCAGTGAACTGTTGTCAAAGCCATTCACAAACACTTTGCAGTTAAACCTCTACAACACTCCATTTCAGTCCATGCAGAGCTCAGGATCTGCTCACCAAATGATCACAACTTTACCTTTGGGAATGACGTGCCCCATAGATATGGATGCTGTTCATCCCTCTCACCACCTTTCTTTCAAATATCCATTCAGTTCTACCTCATATGCAATTTCTATTCCTGAAAAAGAACAGCCATTAAAGGGAGAAATAGAGAGCTACCTGATGGAGTTACAAGGGGGTGTGCCCTCTTCATCCCAGGATTCTCAAGCATCATCATCTAAGCTAGGGTTAGAGCCCCAGAGTGGGTCCCTAGATGATGGTACAGGGGACCTCTCCCTATCAAAAAGTTCTATTTCTATTAGTGACCCCATCAACACACCAGCATTGGATTTTTCTCAGTTGTTCAATTTCATACCATTAAATGGTCCTCCCTATAATCCTCTCTCAGTGGGGAGCCTTGGAATGAGCTATTCCCAGGATGAAGCCCATTCTTCTGTTTCCCAGCTCCCCCAACAAGCGCAGGACCTTCAGGATCCTGCCAACACTGTAGGGCTTGGCTCTCTGCATTCACTGTCAGCAGCTTTCACCAGCAGCTTGAGCACCAGCACCACCCTGCCACGCTTCCATCAGGCATTTCAGTAGGGTCTGTTGCAGAGGTGGCTGTGTAGCCCTGCCTTCGAACATTTTTATTTTAGTGCCTACTTCAAGGTAACATAAAACTATCTTCTTTTGTGAGTACCAGGTTTCATTAAGCCAGTGTAAAGTAGGAACTAGCTTCTTAAAAGAGCTTCAGAACCATTCATGTTCAGTTATGTCTACCTGGCTGCTTTTCCTGGTCCACTGCCAGTTGTCATAGTCTAAGCGTTACTTCACATAGGAAAGCCATGATTAATAATAAGGTTTTACAAGCCCCATTTTCAGGTTTCTTTTAGATCTTGAAATTTTCATATTTGTCCAATAGCAATTTGACATTTGGCTCATTGAGTTTTACAAATCTGCAATAGAATATAAATTTTATGAAATGTTTGTGAAAAACTCAAGTTTTAAATTTTTCACTAGCCACGAAATAGATTCATGATTAAAATTTTAAATGTATTTAGAATGCAGTTTGGAGAGATGATAGTGATTTCTTAGAAAAACCATAATTTCAGATCAGTATATTTTGAAGATGTGCTATTGTCTGACTAAAATATTTGCTAAAATGTGAGCATGTAAGCAAAACAAAACCTAAAAACAAATCTCTAGTATCTAGAAAAAAAGAGACCCCCCCCCCCCGAGTAAGGTAGCATGGCGTTCTGTGTTAATAATAGTTAACCCTTAATTAAACAGGCTATTCTGCTACATTTCAGCCTTGCTATCTTTCTGTTTAATAATACTAACAATGTATATAGCATTGAAGCCTTCAGAATCAGAATGTAGACAGCTTTGTTTAGTCTTTTCCACCTTTCACAGCCAGAAGGTGGCTCAAGTATAGCAGCAGTTACATTTTGCTTGCTTGTCCACAGTTAGTCCAGAGTCCAAAGCCATTGTGGAACTATAGGCAGCTAGTATGCTAATGGCCATAGTGGGCTGCCTCCACCTCTCAGGGTGATAGACTTGCCAGCGGGAAGATACGAAGCACATGGCTAACCTGGAAAATGTAGCTAAGGATCATGTCCAATGCTACCAGGGTTGACTCTTGAAGGACAAGTGAAAGCACACCCCTTGCATCAGTTCTTGCTGAATTTAGTACATCTTTCTTAAAAGCCAAAAGCAGAAAACAACAACAACAATCTTACCCACATGATATCTTTATTAGCCATGTAAATCCATCTTTTCCTATTGTTTGGGTGAAAATTTAAACACATTTAAAACCTAGTTGATGAATGACCACAAAGGATTTTTTACACAACTAAAAATATATACAGTAAAACCCCATTTTTACACATCTGGGAAACAAGAGGAAATGTTTGTAGAGGATAACAAAGTGAGTAAAACACGCACTATCTCCATGTGGAAACAGCACAGCTTTGGTGTTCATAGAACACAGTAATGATGGGCTTTCCTCGCATTAGACAGCCGCTGTAACATGTCCAATTACTACATTTTCCTAAGGATCATTTGGGGCATCAGCATAAAAGACATATCTATTAAGCACTTGTTAACACCTTATTTGGGGACCCCATTTGTTGGGGTGGGGTGGGTTTGGTTTATAGAAGAGTATATATCTCTTTTAGAAAGAAAGAAAGAAAAATAGTGTTGAGCACTCACTAGCCCTACTTGGGCGTTTCATCCCCTCTTATAGGGCCAGTTATCACTGCAGATTGCATTGTTTACCAGTCATTCCTAAAATGAGTGCAGATTACTGAATATAGTGCATTATTTAAAATATTTGGGAGGAGTATAATTTGTGGAGAAATGTAAATTGTAATAATGTAAATGGGGGTTTCACTCTATATGTTATATATGCACACACGAGTACCGCACTTCATAGAATCAAAGTTGCTCTCTGAAGGAGCTTTGGCTCCTGATACTTTGTCATGCTCCTGCTTTTTTTAATCCTAGGAGCAGTAGTTTTTATACGTATGTATTTAAATTTTATTATGAAAAATACATTTTATTAAAAAAGTGTGTTCCAAAGGCATTAAAATTATATATGTTAATAAGGAAATACATGTTTTAAATTTTCAAACTGCTCCTAAGCTTTTGTTAGGAGAATATGTGCTTTGAAAGTAGGCTTTTCGCTCTGCTTCATTACTGCTTCCTTTAGTTTCTATGAAACAGATTGCTTACCTAAATCTTTAGTTGAATGATTAGTGTTCAGTATTGCTTTAATCACCATGAAAAAAGAAAAAAAGAAATTTGGTGACAGAGCACAAGTAAATAGAAAAACCTATTTTTAAATAGAGTTCACAAATAGCAAGTATGAAAGCACTACTTTATTCTAAGATTTGCTTGAGAAAAAAATCAAATTAATGAACTGAGACATTGGCCTTCATAGGCTGTATTTCACTGCTAATTAAAAAAGGGAGTACCAGGATTTATGAAATAAAACATTTTGGAAATGGGATGGCGCCATATATGTATATATATAAATATATTTTTTATCCTAAATCTCGCCCTGCATGGAATTCAAACACATCTTTCAGGGCACCAGTGTTAAAACTGTAGAGTCTTAATTTTTATATGTACACTGCCTGTTGCTGCCCCACAGGCTTGAATAACATGTCAAACTAAGAGGAATTCAGCTAATTTGTTTTTAAATTGACTGCAGTGGTCACTAAATCCTTTTTGATAGATTTTCTAATAAAGATCAGGCAGCTTGTTTATTTTAATTGCACAGTGTTCTAACAAGGACATAACACAGAATTGGCTCTTTTTATTTCCTAGAAAAATTTGTCACTTATTTTCATTTGAAGTAGATATAATTAAAGATGGTTATTGCCAATGCTGTTTTTATTTTCCAGTGGCCAGAATCATCATTCTTGAAATTTTCAATAGTGCCTTAGCTTGGGTTTAAAAAAAAAAAAAGGGAAGGAATTAACATGAAATAAAATAGTATAGAATTTGGACCTCAGACAAGATATTGAACCTCATTCAGTTTGACTTCCACATGTGTGTGCAGACTAGGTCACCAGCCACAGCATTGTGAATGTGGAAGGATCTTGGCACTGTAAGCAATATTATCCATTGACATATACAAATACCACCTTTCTATTGGTCACTGTTATTCTTTCATTTTAAAATCTTCTTACCTAGTTCAGCTTTGTAAAACTTCAGTTGTCCTGGCTGAACATGCACCTCTCTTTGTGCAACCTTTTGATTTCAGTTAGTGTTTTGTTTGGTTTTTTTGTTTTGTTTGGTTTTGTTTTGTTTTGAATTTTATTTTTTTTTTTGCGCTGTGTATTTGTTGCATGTGCTTTTTTTTCCCTAGTCATTTGTGGAATATAGTGATATATTGTGTTAATTTGGACAGTAGCGGTTTTTAAAAACCATATACTGACTGAAACATGAGCCAGAGCTGATTGCTTTTTTTAAGCTAATAATGAATGTTAATAGAGTACATATCTTCAGGATCATCCATCTAGTGAGCAATACACATGTTATAGGCCAATGGTGTTTTTAAGAAATAGAGCTTGGTCAACCTCTATACTACACATATTACAAGATATAGCACTTTCAAAATGAATCTAAACCTTTACAGAAACTTTCTTATAGGTTATGCCTTTTATTTTAAAACTTATTATAATGTGTTTCAAGTGCCATTAGATGATATATATGTAGGCCTTTGATATATGATGCTTTGTGTACAAAAATGGTAGATAATATTTTAAACAGGTACATTTTTACAGTGTTTTCTTATCAATCTGCTATATTGCACAGAATCAGTGTGTGTCTTTTCATAAGGTTTTACAATGGTTTATTTTTTACAAGGTTTACGTGTCTCAAAGCACACTGTCTTCCCAGTCCATAAGTTAAAAAAAATACCAGTTCACCCAAGTTGCTTCTAGCCTACTGAGGTCCGTGTTACATTGGAGGAGATCTTTTAAATGTAGAGCATTTGTCCTCAGCAATGGCAGATTGTTTACTCTGACAAATGAGTGTCTGAGTTGAGTTTGTCTTGTTTTTGCGCATGCTATCAGCAGCCAGGTCTACAACACGGGCAATCTGTCTTAATTAGGTAGGTCTACATAAATACATAAGTTGTGTTGTGTACGTTTGTGCTTAGAAACAAAAACAAAAACCAGAGAGCTCCTTTGGAATCATACAGAACAAGATAATGCTACCAACCTTGGTTACAGTACACTTGGCTCACCATTGAGCCCTTCTGCAATGTTATCAGCCCTGAGATGGAAGGCAGTGTCTTTTGAAAAGTTATCTAGCTCTAGAAATGACAAAGAACTATTGCTAATGTACAAAACACTTCGTTGTATAAGCTTCAGTGGTACAGACAAACCAGAGTGAATGTCTATCTTCTCAGAAACACTCCTTCAATATTATATTGGATCATGCTGCTAATGTAACTTGGGATACAACTCTTCATGGTGCTACAAACTTCTCTGTCTCATTCAGTTGTATTTTTTTAGCCATAGGAAAAGGACTACACTAGGTGTAAAGGCGTACAATATATTTTTATACTGTGACTTAATTTGTCATTAACAAACTTTTACACCGCCACAATGTATTCGCGTGCACTTGCAGAAGGAGATCTTGGGTGTGCAAATGTTACAGAACAAACCCAGCTTTTGTCCACAAGGTGACTGTAACTTGAATGGAAACTGGGCTTTGGATGATTGGGTGTGGAGTGAAGAACATGCAGTAAGTTACTAACAGCCCTTTGAATTTAGCAAAAACTGGGAATCATTAGGAGATGGATTGCATCATGCCTGAACATAAGCTGACTGCTGAATTGTATTTTTAGCAAATAAAAGTGTTTGGACTATTACTCTAAAAAAAAATGTTCTAATGGTAAAGTTTTGAGTCAAAAGAAAAAAATCTGCATTCCAGACTGAATTTTGTATATTTTTATTGCATTTTAAATCGCTATTCTGTGATATTGGGAAATCAAGTGGCTTATCATGTATATCATGTACTTAAAATGTATTCACAAACTACTGTTGTATTTGTATAAAATATAGACAAAGCTCATTTCCGCGTGTGTGTATAAGCTCTGTAAAGTGGCAGTCACACTAGAAGTGCAGTGATACCGCCTTCTAAACATTCACATCCAAAGAAACGAGCTATTTACTGTCCAGATACGCAGACTTAAGATACTCATTTGCTGCTAATTAAACATAGTACTGCAGCATCGTGTGGTCTTCAGTGTTATGTTTGCTGTAAGAAAAAAATGATATGTGTGGGAGCCTAGTGGTTAAGGCACTTCCCTGCAAAGCCTAAGGACTCATGTTCAACTCTCCAGGTCCCATGTAAGCCAAACACATAAGATTATGCAAGTGCAAGGTCACACATGTGCATAAGGGGGCGCATGTGTCTGGAGTTCAATTGCAGTGGCTGGAGGCCCTGGTGGACCAATTCATTCTCTCTCCACTGTCACATAAAAAAAATGTGGCTGTAGAGATGGCTTAACAGTTAAGCACTTGCCTGTGATGCCTAAGGACCCCAGTTCGAGGCTTGATTCCCCAGTACCCACGTTAGCCAGATGCACAAGGGGGTGCACCCATCCGGAGTTCGCTTGCAGTGGCTATAAGCCCTGGCGTGCCCATTCTCTCTGTGTCTCTCTGCTTCTTTGTCTGTTGCTCTCAAATAAATAAAAATTTAAAAAATGGTCAAGCCAGGCATGGTGGTGCAAGCCTTTAATCCCAGCACTTGGGAGGCAGAGGTTCCAGGTCAGCCTAGGCTACTGTGAGATCCCTCCCACCTTGAAAAGAAAAGAACAACAACAACAAACATATGTGAATCCCACAAAATATATAAATAAAATTGTAGAATGGTTTTAAACAATGTAGACCTTCCTGAAATATTCAGAGATGATGCTTTAGCATTTTTCTTCACTACTTAGAATTTTTTTTTTTTTTAATTTGCTGAATATAAGACTCAACTTGGTTCTAGACAGTTTTTTTGTTTTGTTTTTCAAGGTAGGGTCCCAGGCTGACCTGGAATTCACTATGTAGTCTCAGGGTGGCCTCGAACTCTCAGTGATCCTCCTACCTCTGCCTCTCCCAAGTGCTGAGATTAAAGGCATGCACCACCATACCCGGCTAGTTCTTTGTTTTTTAAATAAAAGTTCTAGGAAGCTTATAAGAGTTTTGTGCTTTTGGAGTATGGGAACAAAAACTTTTAAAATACATTTTTTTATTTATTTGCAAGGAGAGAGAATGGCACACCAGGGCCTCTTGCCACTGTAAATGACTTCCAGATGCATGCACCACTTTGTGCATTTGGCTTTATGTGGATACTGGGGATTTGAATTTAGCAATAAGGCTTTACAAGCAAACACCATTCTTTCCAGATGAGCAATAACTTTTTAAAGGTCAAAATATCAAAACTTTAATCCAGGTGACTTTAGACTTCACAAAAGCTATCAGAATGCTGCTTGTCTACCTGAGATAAATTAGCATTTAAAGTTTTTTTTTTTTTCAACCACATCCTATCCCACAAAGCCTAGTTACCAGCAGATCTTTCTATTCTGACAGTGTTAAGCCTTGACTTAGATTGATGGTTCATTAGGTCTGTCAGCTTGACTAAGCTCCATACTCAAACTTTGATCAGCCAGTCTGGATGCCACTAAGAAGATATTTTGTAGATGTAATTAATATTTAAAGCAGACTTGGAGTAAGGAAAATTACCTTTCCTATTGCGGGTGATCCTTTAATCATTTGAAGGGCTTGTGAAAAACAACTTACGCTTCCCAAATTAAGGGAATTCTGGTACCAGACAGTGAAGCATCAGCTCCTCCCTGCACTGTGGATCTGCAGCCTGCCCTTCAGACGAATACTTGCCAGTCTTCATGATGAACCGACTCCTTACTATACACACACACACACACACACACACCACAAATGCGCACACATGCACCAACTTGTTAGTCTGTTTCTCACAGAACACTAAAGTAGCTGGTTTCAACTTTTCTCAGTAGAAACCTTTGAATGCCATATCATAAATGCACAAGTGGAAATGTCTGTGAATATCTCCTTTTGGAAAGCAAATTTATACCAGTCAAGACCTGGGATTGGTGAAGGGATGAAAGTGGGAAGTATAAAGTCATTTTCTGTTTTATGGTATTAGGATTTTATGAAAGCTTATGTTTGGTTTATTCCACTTGTTAGAGAACTTTAACTTTTCCTGGGATTGCTTTGGAAGTGTAACCAGTGGAATTAATCATCTTTATGGAATGATATCAGCAAACTGCTGTTTCTAAAAATGTATTATCTTTTTGTTGTTGTTGTTGTTTTAATTAATTAATTTATTTATTTGAAAGCGACAGACACAGAGAGAAAGACATAGAGGGAGAGAGAGAGAATAGGCGCGCCAGGGCTTCCAGCCTCTGCAAACGAACTCCAGACGCATGCGCCCCCTTGTGCATCTGGCTAACGTGGGTCCTGGGGAACCGAACCTCGAACCGGGGTCCTTAGGCTTCACAGGCAAGCGCTTAACCGCTAAGCCATCTCTCCAGCCCTAAAAATGTATTATCTCTTATTGGTGTTTACATACACTTGATAGCAGTTCTTAAGAGGGTCCTGTATCCAAATTTTTATGTCCCAAGACTGTTCCTTGGGTAAGTAGGTTAATAACTTAATTAAGCCTTAGCACCTTATTTAAAGATTTAAGGCATATCAGCCTTAGGCACCCCAGAATTAATGGATATCAGAAGCTGTCACAAATGTAAAATCCTATAAACATTTTTATGACTTCAAGAAGGTGAGTTCAGGGCCTAGAAAGATGTTTGCTTACAGAACCTGCAGGCCTGAGTTCAGTTTCACAGTACCTACGTAAAGCCAAATGCACAAAGTGGCACATGCATCTGGAGCTTGTTTGCAGTGGCAAAAGACTCAATCATTTTCTCTTTCCCTCCCTCCCTCCCTCCCTCCCTCCCTCTCTCCCTTCCTCCCCCCCTCTCTTTCCCCTTGCAAATAAATTTTTTAAAAAAATTTTAAGGTGAGCTTAGGGGCTGGATAGATGGCTCAGTAAGTAAAGGATGTGCCACACAAGTGAGACTATTCCTGACATTGGCCTCTGACTGACCACACACACACACACACATGCAAGAAAATAAGATGGGCTGAGAATGATGGTGCACACCTTTAATCCCTTGGGACTAACTTGGGAGGCTGATGTAGGAGTTTGAGATCAACCTTGAGACTACAGAGTGAATTCCAGGTCAGACTGGCTAGAGTAATACCCTACCTAAAAAAAGAAAAGATGTAGGTGAATTCAGCGTAGTCTTAGTTCAATTATCATTTGCCAAGATGAAGTGCTACCTAGCATTGTATTTTGCTACCATAAATTTTTGTATAAAATATGTCTATGTATATCCTTGATGCTACTTTTATGAAGAAAAGTGCAAATTAGTTGAACTCCAAAATTTTCCTTTCTAGCTTAACAGTATCTGTCCACTTTCTAACCTCTTCCTTGTATTTTGGAGTTACTCCCTAATCCATATGATAGAATCTGTTCTTCCATCACTTTGTCTTCAGATATCCTGTCTTCTTTCCTTCTGTCCATTAATTAACTCATCCACCACTCTATAATGGTCTTTCCCTTAAAGCTGCCTCTGGCCACATCCACTACATGGTAGTTTTCCAAGTATTTATTACAGTTCATTAAATCTCAAGACACTGAACAGCCCAAACACTTGACAAAACCCTGTCCACATAGTTCCAACCACAAGGCAGACCATTAGCACACTCCTGCTAATGAAGGCTAATTCAGTTCTCACCTGAGAGATATTCGGCCATCTTAACATTTCAAACACTGTGTAAGCATCTATCAAATTTTTATACTAGAAAGTAAAGACCCATGATTGATTCTTGGGTTGTCTCTTTACAATTTTTTGTTGTTTCATATGCTCAAGATTGTGTGATCATACTTCCATTTTTCTGGCTTTCTGCATCAAAGTGAGCACCACAGAATGGAGCACAACTGGGTAATCTTTTAGGATCCTAGTTCTTGTAACTACTTCAAAGGCTTTAGTCATGGAGTCTTAGCTCTGGATTGTGAGGATAAAAAGAAATATCCGTAGATCCCAGACATCTTCAATTTGAAAGAGTGTAACCTGATAGGAGCCTTTCATGAAACAAGGATAGAAGATAGTGAAGTCATTTCAAACACAGTTGTCAAACAGGTGTACAGACAGAGGGCTGGTTCTGATATACAGTATACTTTATAAACAGATTTACAGAAGCAAATATTAATATGTACAGGTCCAGAAAGCATATGGATTCATTACTTGTCACAGAGACAAAATATCTGACAGACATAAAAGAGGAAGTGTTAATTTGGGGTTATGATGTCAGGGAATTTCAGTCCATAGTGGCAGGGGAAGGTGGAGACAGGAGCAGCTTGGTGGTCAGAATCATGAGGTGGCTGGTTATATTGGCCAACCACAGGGCAGGAAGCACAAGAGGAAGGAACCCAGGAAAATGTGGCCTATGGACCCACCCCATTGACCTATTTACAGTTAGATTTCACATCCTGAACTTTGACCACTTCCCAAACAGCACTGTCAGAGATTTAGATGTTCATTCTAACATTTTCATGAACAACTTTTATTTCCTTCCCCCTTCCTGTTCTTTCCTTCCCCTCAATTCCCCTCTCCCCTGTATCACATGTCTCCTTTTTCCCTTCCCTCCCCCATCTTCTACATTCATTCTTGGTTATGGTTCTCTATAGGTTTAATTCCCATCTGCCTCCCTATATACACATAATTACTGATGTGTGACAACCTCATGTAGGACTCATGTAACCTTTTAAGCTTCAGCTCCCCCAGATTGATCTCTTGACTGTCTCCTCCCTGCAGAAGGAGATTGCTTCAATTCAGAGGAATTTGCTATACAAGATGTTGCATGTGATGACCTGCATATCAAACAGAACATGCAGTTTGGGGTTTTCCAAGTTTGAATAGCTTAATGATTCTTTCAAAATCCATCCATTTTCCTACAGATTTTACAAATTCATTTTTCTGTACTGCTGTATAGAATTCCATTGTGTATATACACCACATTTTAATATTCACTCATTTGTCATGAGTATCTTGGCTGATTCCAATTCTTAGCTACTGTAAATGGAGCTGCAGTAAACATAGATGTGTGAGAGTCTTTGTGGTAGAATGCAGAGCCTCGGGGTATGTTCAGGAGTGTTATAGCAGGGTCACATTGGAGGTCTGTTTCGAACCTGGGAAACCTCCATATTGATCTCCATAATGACTGCACGAGTTCGCATTCCCACCATCTGTCTGTCTTCTCAATGGTAGCCCTTCTGACTGGAGTAAGTTGGTATCTCAAAGTTGTTTTTATTTGCATTTTCCTGATGGCTAGGGATGTTAAACATATTTCTAAGTACTAATTGGCCATTTGGGTTTCTTTTGTGAGCCATCTGTTCACTAATCACTTGGTAACTGGTAGATTTATTTATTTATTTATTTCTGGTATTTAATTTTTGCAGTTCTTTGTAAGCTCTATCAGTTGGCCCCCTGCCAGAAGTATAGGTAATAAAGATTTTTCTCCTATTCTGTAGGCTGTCTGTAATTTTGCTGATGGTTTATTGTGCTATGAAGAAACTTTTGATGTCATACAGTACCATTTGTTGGAATTTAGGGTTATTTCCTGTGCTTTTGGAGTCTTGTTCAGAAAGTTCTTGAGTATGCTACATCCTAAAGAGTGTTCCCTGTTGTTTTTTTTTTTTTTCTTCAAGCACTTTATGTGTTTCAGGTTTTAGATTGAGCTCTTTTATCTACTCACATTTGATATTTGTTCAGGTAGAGAGATAAGGATCTAATTTATTTCTTTTACAGGTAGGTATCCAGTTTTGCCAGAACCATTTGTTGAATAAGCTCTGTTTTCCATTTGTCAAACATTATGTGGCCAAAGTATTGGGAAATTACCCCTGGGTCCTCTGTTCTGTTCTGCTGGTCTGCATGTCTGTGTTGCTGCCAGTGTCATATTGCCTTCGTCACAGTTGCTGTACAGGATGACTTGAGATAGGGTACTGTGATACCTCCAGCTGTGTTCTTTCTCATTAGGATTTCTTTGGCTGTTGGTAATCTTTAGTGATTCCATCTGAACTCCTGGGTTAATGTTTTCCTTCTCAGTGAGGAACATCATTGCCATGTTGATAAGCATTACATTGAATCTATAGACTACTTTTTGTAGGATAGCTATTTTCACAATGTTAATTTCTGCCAATCCAATAACATGGAAGGGTTTTCTTTTTCTTTGTAAATATTTTATTTAGTTGGTAGAAAGAGGCACGGAGAAATAACGGTCATGACAGGTCCTCCAGCCACTGCAAACAAACTCTTGACTCATGTACCACGTTGTGCTTCTGGCTTACCCTGGGTACTGGGGAATGGAGCCTGGGTCCTTAGGCTTCGCAATAGTGCCAGCCCTTTTTTCTGTTTTTAGTGTCTTGAAATTTTCATTGTAAAGGTTTTCACATTTTCAGTTAGGTCTGTTCTTGGTATTTAAAAGTTTTGATAACTACTATGAATAGGATGTTTTCCTTGATTTCTTTCTTGACAAGTTCACTATTGTTGCATCAAAAAGCTTCTGATATTTGTATCCTGCAGCTTTACTAAAAGCATTTATTAGCTTTCTTGGTGACTTCAGAGAGGAATCTTGGAGTCCACAGTCACTAGGTGTAGCTCAGATGACAAGAGCCTTTCTGAGCCTGGGTTTCATCTGCAGCCCTGGCTGGCCCCAAGGGTGGACACTTGAAGGGTCTCTGGCTAATTAGCTGAGAAGTTTCTTAGTTTCAAATACCCAAACCCTTCATCTGGCACTTGCCTGCAGTCCTCATGGGATTTTTCAGCTACAAATTGGCCTTTCCAGTATTACCTGGGTCTGGAGACCCAAGCAGTCTCTGCTATGGTAGAGAATGCAGGGCACCATGCATATCAGCTGGCTCAACTGCATGTCCCAGACACCAATATCCCTCCTTGTTCCTTTATTTTTTCCTTCTACTTCTTGTTTTCCTCCTCTTCCTCCTCCTCCTCCTCCTCTTCCCTCTTCCCCTCATTCCTCCTCCTCCTCCTTCTTCACAACTTCATAGTTTTCTGAGGATCTTCTTCTGTTTCCCTCTTTGGGACATATTTTTAGGTCTTCACATGGCCATTTTGAGGTAGTTCCTAATCCACAATTTTACCTAAACATTAGTAATTCTCAATTAGTCTTAACTTATTGACAGTGTACTAGACAATAAGTATTTCTGAAAGATATCCTAATGTACTATAAATGTTCTTTAATTATAGGTCATACATAATAAATTCTGATCACACATACAGAGAAGAAGAGTGAAAGACCACTGTAAACCCTTTAGTGACACACATGATCCCCATAGCAAGATGCTATGGAGTTAGGGTTAGAAGTTCCCATTTAAATGGAGAGCAGCCAGCACCTGTTAAACTTACCTAAAAGCCATCAGATGCAGGACACATTTTTAAAAGATCTGTTCTTTCAAAATTTCTTGAAAGTCATAAGAACGTTTTAAAATAGAACAAAAATAATAGTGGAGAGTCAACTTTTTAAACAATCTGTAAAGATCCGAAAATTCTTGTTAGGAACAAATGGAAAACAATAATGCCTGTCCTTCATGCAGGATTGTAACCAAGGCTGATCAGCTTTGAGGAACTAGATTTGATAGAATATGACTCAGCACCCTTGCCCAAGTGTGAATCCCTGATAGACAGGGTCCATTCACTCTTTATAAACATCTGTTGGTCACCTACTATGCACCAAACATTCAATGTGCTAGGAATGGAGTATTAAAAACAACTCTGGTTCTTACAGTTTACATTCTGATTGAGTTTATAAGGAGTGAAAATGGTTCTTGCTCCTAGTCAGAATGTTCCCAACTTATGGAGGATTATATCTTGTCAAATACATAGTAAATTGAAAGTAGCCTTTGTTGAAAAGCATTTAGTATGCCTAACCTACTGACCACCCTAGGCTAGCATCACAGTATACTGCAGAGTCTCCATTGTTTCACTTATGGTTGTGCTGGGAACTGATAGCTATAACTTGCTGCCACTGCTCAGCATCACAAGATGAGAATGCATGGTACCAGCCCAGGAAAAGCAAGATTCAATCTAAAGTATGGTTTCCACTACTAAATGCACATTGCTTATACATTATCATAAAGTTAAATCATCCTAAGGAGGAAGGACTTACTGTGGCTCATGGTTTCAGAGATTATAGTCCAGGGTCATCTGGCTATGTTGTTCTGTAGTAAAGCAAACATCAAGGCAGAGAGTATGTGGCAGGGCAGAGCTGCTCACCTCATGGAGGCCCACAAACTGAGAAAAAGCGAGCAAGGGAGGAGCCAGGAACAGAGCATACCCTTCCAGGGTATGCCCCCAGTGACCTACTGCTGCGATTAGGCTCCAATTCCTAAGTTTCCGACATCCTCCAATAATGCCACTAGACTTTGTATTCATCAATGGATTCATCTGTTGATAAAAAGTCAGAACCCAAAAATATCAAACACTTCCCAACAGCTCCACCTCTGAACTGTCGCACTAAGATCTAAGCCTTGAACACATGAGTTTTTGTTTTTTTTTAAGGGACAGTTTATATGCAGGCTTTACAGCACAACCATAATGGGGACCATCTGCACACCCAGGATCCTACTTAAAAACAATACACCTGCATTCTTGCTTGCAGTGTGTAAGAATGGTCTGTAACGTGGACAGTTGTGACACCATCAGTCTCTACTGGGCTCCTACCATCACTGTCAGTGAAGCCTGCAAGAGAAATGAAGCTGTGGTTGGAAGAGACTATATAATCAACATGAAAGAAGAGCAGTGCAGAACACTACCATACCCCACCTGCCCTCTTGTCACTCCCAGTCCCCAAGCCCAGAGATAAATAATCTCGGTAAAGTACTAGGTTTTAACTCTATGGTGGTTTGATTCAGGGGTCCCACATAAACTTAGATGTTCTGAATGCTAGGTTCCCAGCTGATGGAGAATGGGAATTAATGCCTCCTGGAGGGAGTGTATTGTTGGGGGCAGGCTTATGGGTGTTGTAGCCTGTGTCCCCTTGCCAGTGTTTGACACTCTCCCCTGTTGCTATGGTCCACCTTATGTTGGACAGGGGGGTGATGTCCACCCTCTGCTCATGCCATCATTTTCTCCTGCTATCGTGGAGCTTCTTCTCAAGGCTGTAAGCCAAAATAAATTCTCTTTTTCCCACAATCTGCTTTTGGTTGGGTGATTTCTACCAACAATGTGAACTTGACTGCAACAAACTCCCAAACTTCCGAGTGCTGGGATTAAAGGCATGTGCCACCACGCCCAGCTGAACTCCTGAACTTTTAATGCAAAGCTAAGGTTGAGAAAGACAATGACAGGGCCAACCATATTCAGCCCAAAGGGTGCAATGACTGGAGAATCATTGAGGCCATGAAAGTATGGGAACAGCACCAGAGTCCCACAGGGAAGAACGCTGCAATGGACCACATGTTGGAGTTTAATCCCTCAATATCAACACTCTTGAAACTTCCAGAAGACAGAAGAAAATCCATATTGAATACACACAATAAACTCCCCAAAGGGTAGTAAGATCATTGAGAAGACATGACAGAATTTTGAATTCCTCAAATCCTCTTGAGTTTTGATCAGCTTTGCCAGACTGCCTCCAAAACCACAGCACCAACATGCTTTTGTATATCTTCCTAAGAGCGCTGGGTGGTTTATAAACAATACAAGTTAATTTTCCACCATTCTATAGGCTGGGACTCAAGGTCAAGGTGCTGCCATAGGCCAATTCTGGTCAGGATTTCCTTCTGTGTTCTGGACTGCAGATTCTCATTGCATCCTTGCATGGCAAAATAACTGACTACATCTCTGGCCTCTTTCATAACATAATGGCACTGATCCCTTACACACAATTTCCACCTTCAGGACCTAATTACCTTCATACACCATCACATTAGGTTAGGAGGAATGTTTCTGCATAAGTGCTGAGGAGTTTACACCAGTATGCCACCCATTGAAGAGAATTCAGCAGAATCTCTAAACATTACAATTTCTCAAGACATTGACTAGATGTATTAACATCAATCACTGATTAAAATACTTTAAATGAATGTATTTAAATGTTTAACAAAAATAAAAATGGGTGATTTTTTTTGTTTTCAGTTTTTGACCATGGTTTTTAGTAAGCATCCTTGATCCTTGATCCTTACTGAATGTCCAGAATACATTCTTAGGAGTGGAATTTGTGGGTTGAAGAATATTTGAAACTTTAACTTTACGAGATGTTGCCAGATGCTTCCAATCTTCCAAGAACATCACAGTTCAGTTGCTGTAGCACTTCCCACTGACAGCAAAACAGAAAAGTACAGTGTCCTTTCCTTTGCCTTCAAAAGTAGTAAGCATACATCTTTTTAGTTTTTGCTCATTAGTGTGTGCTAAAGAGGTAGTTGTTACCTTAATTGTACTTCCCTGACTTACTAACTTTGAAAATCACTTTTTATTTTTGATGACCATTTGTGTTTTTCGTCTGTGATCTAGTTATATACCATTTGCTTTGTTTTTGGTCTATTTATAAATTTTCTTATATAATAGAAGAATTAATCATTTGTCATCTGTATTCCAGCCATATTGTTTTCCATGCTGTTAGCATGGAAAGATAGCATAAAAACCATTTTTAAAGTCTTAAATTTTTATGTAGTCATACACAAGCTCATTTTCCCCCTATGGCTGTTACCAGAAAGAATCCTAGGAAAGTAAATATTTGGTTGGAACATATCTGTATCTCCTTCAGTGCATAGATTTTTTTCTTATGTGACTATTTTGGTTTGGATTTTTATACTTAAATTTCAGTTTGTTTGTTTTTATATCGTTTAAGATGCAGATGAAATTCTAATTTCTTCCAGAAAAGTAGATGGAAGTGCTAGCATCACAGGACTGATTCATTTTTAGGTTCTCCCACAATGACCACCCTTTCATTCTTGTTACTTACTGACTCCTCTAGAAGCAAGAATGTAATCTTGGATTCCCTAGAAGTTCACTGTTCTGACTGTCCAATTGCAGACAATACAAAGTCTATTCTTTAAGGCAACTGTAGCATAAGTTCTGAAAACTAGTAGGTCACAACTGCTGTAACTGGTTCTTTTGTTCTTACAGTTTTTTTTCCTCTATCTCCACAGATATTTGTTCAACATAAGAACTTTAAAAAATTGTATTCACTAAGTTAAGAAAAACACCTATTTTCCCTTAATCTTGTGATAATTGGAAGTTGCAGTACATTTCGATGTTCATTTTAAATCTGATGTAATATTTGTAAATCTTTACATCCAAGAACATGAGCTTTCTCGCCATCCTTTGACTTGAAGTTTGTCTTTCCATTTCACATCTAGATATTCATTGCTGGAACAAAAAATAGTAGTCAATTTAGTTGAATGTTTTTTTAAGCCAATTTTCATTTTTCTTCAAGTTTAGATGGTCCTGTTGAACTTAGTAAAATGTGTATTCATGTTGTCAGCAGCTTGATGCTTCCACTAACCTCCCCGTACCGATGGGGCACTTCATCTTCTCGTCTTAGTGTATTTACTCAAAACTGCAGGAAGTTATTAAGCAATAAAGGGCGATAGTCATTGTTGTCTCATTCCTAATGTAACTGAAATGGCTTTAGCGTTTCGACATTTAAGATGTTTGCTGATTGTTTTGGGAAAATCCAGGCGTTTCCCGTACGATCTATGATCTCTTGCTGAAGAACATTCCATTCTGTAACAATCGTGCATGAAAATAACCGGGCTCACGGGCACAGAGTGCTGGGACACGTCGGGGAGCCAGCTGGCCGGTGCTGGGAGGCGGCGGCCCGGGTCTCTGCCCCTGGGCGGCGGGGGCAGCGCTGCGCAGTCGGGCCGGGCGGGCGGGGAGGAGCGCTGCTGGCAGCCGGAGCTTCGGCTCGCGCGGCTTCCCTGGGAGGGTCTTGAGCTGGCGCTCCCCGCAGCCGGCTCCACGTGGGGCCTGGGGCTCTGGCACGACCAGGAGGCTGGTGAAGGAACGTCGCACAGCTGGGCCATAGCATCACTTCATCGCAGAGGTGCTCTGCTGGCATTTAGGGTGTGAGGCAGGGAGTTCACAGATCCGGGCCAGTCTAGCCCACATAGCCAGACCCTACCCTAATATATTGCGTGCATATTTTTTCATGCTCTATCTTCCTGTCACTGGCTTTTAATATTTTATTAGATACATACATACATATATATACATGTATACACACACATATATACATATACATATATATGTATGTATGTATATAATTTACTTAAGAGCGAGAGAGAAAGACAGAGAGGGAGAGAATGGGTACACCAGGGCCTCTAGCCACTACGAACAAACTCTACATGCATGCACCTCCGTATGCATCTGGCTTACATGGGACTGGGTAATTCGAACTTGGGTCCTTAGGCTTCGCAAGCTAGTGCCTTTTAAGCCATCTCTACAGCCCTCACCAGTCTTTTAACAAGCTAATTCACATTTAGACCTCATGTCAACTTTTTCTTATTACCTATGCTTATTATTTATTTAAGGGTTGTTTCTCATTTTCTGTGGCCTTATTGTGTCAGATTTGATAGTTGTTAATCATTCTATTTCCCTTTTACTTTGATGCTCCTTTGTCAGCTTTCATTCCATGCATCCCTACAGTCCCCTTTCTTTAGGCCCCTTGCTTTTATTATTCACCATACATAGTTCTTCTAGTATTTGTAGACAAAAATTCCAGCTAATTTCCCTCGTAGAGACACTGCCTACAAAATACCAGTTCTTCCCTTCTCACCCCCTGTGTCCTGTTCCTCACAAGAGCATCCTCTTACCAGCTGTTACACCATGACTGACAGGCAGACATTACCCAGAAAGTCCACTGATTGGCAAGCAGAGTTTAGCATTTATGATTTTGCACAAATCTCAATGACCACTTAATGTGGAATGATTTATTTTTATTTAATTTGCAGTGTCCACTGCGTCTTGTGTACACTAGGCAAGTGCTCAACCACTACACAGCATCCCCAGCCCTTGAAGTATTTTATTCTAATAGTTGCTGTTAAGTTTTAGAATCCTCATATTTTATAATAATGTCTTTGTTTCTGCTGGAATTTCCAGTGGCTTATTTTATGCTCTATTTTTAAAATATTTATTAACTTGCCACCAGAGAGAGAGAAGAGACATAGGGAGAGAGTGGGGAGAATGGGCACACCAGAACCTCTGGGCCCTGCAAATGAACTCCAAACACATGCACCACTTTGTGCATCTGGCTTTATATGGGTACTAGGGAATTGAACTCAGGTGGTTAGGCTTTGCAGGCAAGTGCCTTAACCGCTAAGCCACCTCTCCAGCTCTCATGCCCTATTTTCAGTTCCCATTCTGTTAAATCTGTCCCATGTCCCTGCCCACGGTTACCTTCCACAGATCACGTTTTCCCTCCTTTGTGGCTTACATGTTTCTGTTTCTTGGCATTTCCAGTAATTGCATGATTTGGTTGTGTTACTTTGAAGAGTATAGGGTGTTTTGTTTGTTTTAGTCTCGTCATCGCCCACTCTTGCCCCAAGGTGGTGGTCTGATACAGAAGTTGTTTTGTCCCATTATGGCTGTGGCTGCTTGGAATCTGCCTAACACAGGGATATTTCAGGAATCTGCCAGAAATTTGGACAAACTGTTGTGGTGGTTAGATTCAGGTGTCCTCCATAAACTTAGGTGCTCTGGATGCTAGGTTCCCCAGCTGATGGCAACTGGAAATTAAAGCCTCCTGGAGGCAGGGTACTGTTGGGGGCAGGCTTATGAGTGTTTGACACACTCTCCTTTGCTATTGTCCACCTTATGTTGGCCAGGAGGTGATGTCCACCCTCTGCTCATGCCACCATTTTCCCTGCCATCATGGAGCTTCCCCCTCAAGCCTGTAAGGCAAAATAAGCCCCTTTTTTTCCCCCCCAAAGCTGCTCTTGGTCAGGTGATTTCTACCAACAATGCAAACCTGACTGCAACAGTAATAGTGATACCAGGAGTGGGGTTACTGCTAGACATCTGACTGTGTGGCTTTTGCCTTTTGGAGCTGATTTTCAAGCAGAATATGAAAGGATTTGAGACCTTGGCCTAAGAGACACCTTGCAGTGCTGTAAGTACAACCTGATGTACTATTCTGGTCTGAGTTGAAAGACCTGAACACATTAAGAACTATGGACTGTGAGGTTTGGCTTATGAGGGTGAGAAAGCGCTTTGCTTGGACTGGGCTAGGAGCAGTTTGCGTGAGAGGTTGCTGTTATGCCCATGTCCCGAGAACTTGTGCAAGGTTGCTTTGCGTAGAAATGGACTGATGTGAGCAGAGAGATATGGCACATAAAAAAAAAAAAATGAAATCTTTGGGTGAACTGCTGCCCATTTCACTGCAATTGAAAGATTACAACTTTTGAGACTGGGCCAGCTGATCTGCACTGGGGCAACAGGAAGAGTGTAGACACTTTTAAAGGGTCCAGAGTGTTCAAAGAGTATCCTGTTCTTCAAAGTCTGCTTTATCCCCCCCCACCTTGATTAACAAATTGGCACCCTACCTGTTATTATGGAGTATAAGAAATGCAGGAAAGAGAGAGTCATTGAGTTTGCAATGCAGTCTTATGTTTGCTGGATACCTGTATGGAGACCCAATGGAGCCATGAGGATGAACCATGGATTGCAGTGGAGACCTGGTAGAGATGCCAGGACCACCAGATGGCTGCAAAGGAAAGCTGCCAACCAACCCTGGATGAAGTTTTCCAGGACTGTGAGTAGTCTAGCTGGGGGGGGCGGAATTGGAATTCAAGAGACTTGTTACTGGTTAGAATTATTGGACTTGGGGATTTAACACTGGCTAGAGTTGTTGGACTTGGAGTTACAGAGTTTGGTATTTGCCCTACTGTTTAAATCTTGTATTTGTTGAATGTCTCTTTGCTATGCCCAATGCCATCTTTTCCAGGGTGAGTGTTTATTTTGTGCCATCATGGGTTGGGGGGAAGTTTTGAGGGGGGTATTATAGCTCAGTTAAAAGACTTTGGACTATGGGGATGTATAAACATCATTGGAATTGATAAAAACTATGGGGACTTTTAAAGTTGGATGAATACATTGCATTTTACATCATGTATGGTTATCAGTTTATGGGGGCCAGGAGAAGAATGTGGTGGTTTGGTTCAGGTATACCCCATAAATTTAGGTGTTCTGAATTCTAGATTCCTAGTTGATGGAGATTGGGAATTAAAGCCTCCTGGAGACAGTGTATTTTTGGGAGCAGGCTTATGGGTGTTATAGCCAGTTTCCTCATGTCAGTGTTTCACACACTATCCTGTTGCTATTGTCCACTTTATGTTGGCCAGAGGGTGATGTCCACCCTCTGCTCATGCGATCATTTTTCCTTCCATCATGGAGTTCCCCCTCAAGCCTGTAAGCCAAAATAAATCCCCTTTTCCCAACAACAAGCTGCTCTTGGTTGGGTGATTTCTCCCAACAATGCAAATCTGACTGCAACAATAAAAGAATTTGACTGTCTCCTTTCTGAGATTTCCTTTGCTCACTTTCCAGATGATTTTCGCTCTGAACATCTGACTTTTCATGGCAGTAAGGCTACAGGGGTTTGTCAGAGTTTTCTTTGCCTCTGGGCAGATAACAAAACCTGGAAAATGAACCTTATGTGCCTTGGTTTATAATACCTTATCTTTAAAAGTGCTATGAATGTTAGATCTTAAAAAGTTGCTTCAATTTGTTTGATATGTTTCCTTAGTTTTGTTTTACCTACAATATGTAACCTGTCTAGATAGCAGATTCCATGTGATGACTAAAGCTGTAAGGCAAGTTTGTGACTAATTTTATAGTAGTCTTTCAAACTGTCTTCTAAAGTGACTGGGCCTTTTTTGTCCCCATGAATCCTGAAGGAGAGTCCCTGTTGCCCCCACAGACTATTTTGATATTATAAGATATAAGGACTTTGCTAGTGTCTCACTGTTGCTTTCCTTTGCATTACCCAATGATAAATGATGCTGAGAAACTTCTTATGTATTTATTTTCTGGTGGTATAATTTTTATTTAATTTTAAAATATTTTGCTTACTTATTTACAAGCAGAGAGAAAGAGAGATAAAGACAGAGACATAGAGAGGAGAGAAAAAAAAAATGAGTGAGAATGGGCATGCCAGAGCCTCTAGCTACTACAAACAAGCTCCAGATGCATATGGCACTTTGTGCATCTGGCTGTAGTGAGTACTGGGGAATTGAACCGACATTGTTAGGCTTTGCAAGCAAGTGCCTTAACCACTGCACTATCTCTCTCACTCTTATTTTATATTGAGAACCTTATTTTTTTTCTAACTTTTTTGTTCATTTTTTATTTATTTGAGAACGACAGACACAGAGAGAAAGGCAGAGAGAGAGAGAATGGGTGTGCCAGGGCTTCCAGCTACTGCAAATGAACTCCAGATGCGTGCACCCCTTGTGCCTCTGGCTAACGTGGGTCCTGGGGAACCAAGCCTTAAACCGGAGTCCATAGGCTTCACAGGCAAGCGCTTAACCGCTAAGCCATCTCTCCAGCCCTGAGAACTTTATTATAGGAACATATTGCAAATTGGTTATGTTCTCATCAGGTTATACTTATGTTCCCTCTCTCCTGCCCCTATTCCACTGAAGGCCCTCCTCGGTGGGGTTATTGGTATGGTTATGAATGCATCAGTCAGTGTCTGGGTAGGAAGATGACAGAATGCCCGAGAGTACAACTTCCTACTCTGTAGCTCTTAGCTTCTTTCACTCCACCTCTTCTGCAATGTTCCCTGAACCGTGGAGGGGCGTGCTGTAAGTCCCCTTTCGTGTTGAGCTCTCAGCAGCCTCTGACTTTGTGCTTTAGTGGGTTTTGGGTGCCTGCAGTGCCTACTGACATCTCCCTGAAGGAAGTTGTCAGGCTAGCAGTGAGAAGCAGAACCCATATTTTATCTGCCACTTCCCCTGAAATGTCTCCTGAGACCTGGCAGATGCAAGTGGTATAATTGTTTTTTAGGAAAATGTCTGTTCAGATCCTTTGCCCATTTTCAATTTTTTTTATTAGATTGCTTCTTTTATTATTGAGTTTCAAAAGTTCTCTAATATTGTGGATATGAATCCTTTAGCAGACATGCAATTTGCAAATATTCTCTCACCCTGAGGATTGTATACTCATTGTTTTAATGCCACAAAAAGAAGGTTTTCAATTTTTGTAAAGTCCTTTTTTATGATTTTTTTTTCTTTCATGAATTGTGCCATTGCAGTTGAATCTAAAAAACTCATCAACCAAGCCTTAAGTCATGAATGTTTTTCCTAAGGTTTTTTTTTTTTTTGTTGTTGTTGTTTTTTTGTAGAGGTTATATAGTAGCACATCTGACATAGGTGGTATGTGTTGAGATACTTCTGGTTTTATATTCTAAATGTTTATTTATTTACTTAAAGAGAGAAATAAAGAGGTAGACAGAGAGAATGGGTGTACCAGGGCCTCTAGCTACTGCAAACAAACTCCAGATGCATGCACCACCTTGTGCATCTGGCTTACATGGAGTACTCAGAAACCAAACCTGGGTCATTAGGCTTCATAAGCAAGTGCCCTAACCGATAAGCCATCTCTCCAGCCCTTAATTTTTTTTTTTTTTTTTTTTCCGAAGTAGGGTCTCACTCTAGCCTAGACTGACCTAGAATTAGTCTCAGGCTGGCCTCGAACTAACAATGATCCTCCTACCTCTGCCTCTCAAGTGCTGAGACTAAAGGTGTGTGCCACCACACCCAGATTCCTTAAATGTTTTTTGTTTGTTTTGTTTTTGCAATTGGATCTCCAGTTGTTCCAGCAATGCATGATTATTTCTGGTTTCTCTGTTTTGTTTCATTGATCTATGTATCTATCTTTTCACTAATATTACATTTTATCATAATGGCTGTACTAGTCCTGAAATCATGAAATATGAGTCTTCCCTTTATATTTACTCTTTCAAAAGTCTTGGCATGGGCTGAAGAGATGGCTTAGCAGTTAAGGTGCTTGCGTGCAAAGCCAAAGGACCTAGGTTCAACTCTCCAGGACCCATATAAACCAAATACACAAGGTAGCACATGCATCTGGAGTTCGTTTGTAGCAGCTGGAGGTCCTGGTGTACCTATTCTCTCTTTCTCACTCTCAAATAAATAAATATATAAAATATAAAAAGCAGAGGCAGAGGGAGGTGGATCACCATGGGTTCAAGGTCACCCTGAGACCGCATAGTGAAATCCAGGTCAGCCTGGACTAGAGTGAAACCCTACCTCAGAAAAATAAATAAATAAAACAACCACCCCCCCCCAAAAAAAAAAACTCCTGAATCTAGGGCTGGAGAGATGGCTCAGTGGTTAAGGCATTTGCCTGCAAAGCCAAAGGACCAAAGAATCCTGGTTCGATTCGCCAGGACCCACATAAGATAGATGTAGAAGGTCACAAGGTGGTGCATGCATCTGGAGTTCGTTTGCAGTGGCTGAAGGCTCTGGCATACCCATTCTCGCTACCCCCCCCCCTCAAATAAATAAATAAATATTTTTTTTTAAAGTCAGGTGTAGCAATCCACACCTGTAGCTCCAGCACTGAGTGGACAGAAGCAGGAGTATCACTGGGGTTTGCCAGTCAGCCGGTCTGACTGAAAAATGGTACAAGGTCTGAGTCTGTGAGAGCCTCTGTATCAAGGAAATCAGGTAGAATGACAGAGGAGGACACCAGATGTTGCCCTCTGTCCTCTACATGTCTGTACATGGGGTGCACACACATATACATACACACTCATAGCACATACACCACACTCACACAAACAACATACACCAGCAATAGTAATGTCTTTTTTTAAATTGCTTATACTTTAGTTTGCTTCACACTGAACATATAAATCAAATTAGGAAGAAATGATACTTTGTGCTGAGTCTTACAATTCATGTGCATAGTATTTGTCTCCAGAGGGTCTACATCTCTGGTTCATTTCTTATTTGGTTCTCTGCACATAAACCTGGGACATGTGATGAATTGGGTCCTTTCTTACATTTTAGGTTTTTTGTGGAATTTTGTTTTGGTTTTGTTTTCTTGATCCCACTCTATACCACACTAACCTGGGCTACTCACTCTGTAGCCTAGGTTGATCTTGATCGTGCAGTGATCCTACTACCTCAACCTCCTGAGGTCTGGGATTAAAGGTATGAACTACCACACCTGAAAAATCTTGCACATGCTTTGTAAGACTTATGTCTAAGTGCTTGCTTAGTGTTTTTATAGATTATGTTTTTAAAGTTTATGTTGGGAAGCTGGCTCGGTGGGAATGAAGATGGCTCATGCTGCACAAGCAAGAAGACATGAGTTCTTTCTCCAGCACCCACATGAGAAACTGGCCAAGGCCACGCAGACTTGTAACCCTAACACCGATCAGAGTGGAGAAGAAAGATGGCTGAGTCAGCCAGTCTAATGGAAAAGCTTCAAGATCCAGGTTCAGTGAGAGATATTGCCTCAAAGAAATAATGCAGAAGAGAGATATAAGAGAGTACCTGCATCCTCCTGTGGCTTCCACACAAATACACATAGCACATGCACATGTGGATACACACTATACCCTCAGCAAAAATCTTAAATCCCAGTTGTTTGTAATTGGCATAGTCTTATAAATATTAATGTTTTAAATGTGACCTTGCTTTCTTACAGTGTTACAGATAGAACTCAGGACATAGTCATAACAAAAAAGCACTCTTGGGCTGAAGGGATGGCTTAATGGTTAAGGTGCTTGCCTGCAAAGCCAAAGAACCCAAGTTCAATTCCCCAGGACCCATGTTAGCCAGATGCACAAGGGGCACATGTGTCTGGAGTTCATTTGCAGTGGCTAGAGGCCCTGGCACGCCCATTCATTCTCTCTCTCTCTCTCTCTCTCTCTCTCTCTCTCTCTCTCTCTCTCCTCTGTCAAATAAATAAATAAAATACTTTTTTAAAAAGCACTCTAGCACTGAGATATATTACCAGCCACTATATTTTACTCTGTTGTTTTTTTATATGCACATGCATGCATGCGTTATGCTCAGGATTGAATCCAGGGCCTTGTGCATGCTAGGCAATACCTTGCTATACTCAATTATCAGTTCCAGGAGTTCTTTGTGAATGTGTAGATATGGAGGTGGGAATTCTACAGACAATCATATTTGTGAAGAAAGACAGTTTTGCTTCTTCCTTCCCAATCTATATGTCTATATGCCTTTGATTTGTTTTTCTTTCCTTATAGTAATAGTCAGAACTGTTTTTAGTAATTTAAACATTTGTGTCATTCTTTAATTGAATAGGCTTTATAAATCATATGTGCTTCATATGTACATTCTTCAAGATTGGTGAAACTTCCTTTCTAAGTTTCTAAGTTTTAGTGACGTATGTAGAAGCCAAAGCCAATTGGATTCACTGAAGCTAAAAAACTAAAAAATAAAAAAGCCAATATTTTGGCCCCAATCATGAGACTACTGGAGGTGATGGGACACTTCTACACTGGCCCTCTGGTAAGTCGCCTGTCTTCCTGATCAGGGAGGATACAGAGACCCAGAAACAAAATATCAGTGTGCAGTCTGATGGAGGAGACTCACATGAAGGGAAATCAGTCCTCCTGGATTCCCAAAGGAGGGAAGACTGCTTGGCCAGCATGGCCCTGCCTCATCCTAACAGACCCCAGCAGTATCAAAAAAACTATAGGGCTACTCCAGGGTTCCTAAAGTCTCCTTTGGAGAGTGACTAGTGACTTCCAAAATTAATCCTAGATTAAATTTTGGGTACCCAGGTGGTCTTAAACACTCAGAGAGAAATGTATAAGCAAAGATAAAGGGATGCCTCAAATATTACATGAATGGCCTATTAGTTAACATAACAAAACCTTTCCAAAAGGAGAAGCAAACAAGGCCTTAAGTCATATTGGTCCCCCCTCAAATAGTTCTAATTCTACAGTAAGGAAAAACAACCATACATGTCAAAATGGGTTTTTTAAAAACTATATTCCATTTTATTTGTATTTATTTATTTATTTGAGTGAAAAAAAGAGAAAGAATGGGAGAGAATAGGTGCACCAGGGCCTTCAGCTGTTGCAAATGAACTCCAGATACATGCACCACCTTGTGTGTCTGGCTTATATGGGTCCTGGGAACCAAATCTGGGTCCTTTGGCTATGCAGGCAAGCATCTTAATTTCTAAATCATCTCTCCAGCCCCCAAATGGTTATTTTCAAATCTAAAATATATATATGATGACTCTGGCCAAGGGTTGCTTAATTTAAGAAGACTTCCTTATGCTGAAAATAATTGTGAGACCCTTCTAACTGGTGCCAGGCCATCATTAAATAAGTCCTGAGGCCAACAATATATTGTACAGCTTCTACTGGCATCCAGTGGCCCTATGGTACCAATCTTTGGCCATGGATACCCCCAGGACAAACGTAAAAAGGAACACTCTGAAAGGCTATTATACAAAATATAGTATATTCACCCATTATCAAGGTTAAATGTCGTGTGTGTGTGTGTGTGTGTGTGTGTGTGTGTGTGTGTGCGCGTTCCTCATAACTCTGCTAATATCTCTTCTGTTTTACAAGTTACACAGAAACAGATTCAGACCATGTCAGACACTACTGTACCATTTGATGAATAGTTCTGGAAGAAAATCTCAGCTACCTCGTGCTCAGATGGTCCTCAGATGATCCATCTCCACCTATCTGGGTTCCCTCAAATGCTCCCCAAGCCCTGGAAGTCCACAGGAAGGAATACCCTAAAGGCGACCAGTTTGCTGTGTGCTCACTTCTCATTAAGTCCTAACTTTTATTTTTTGTCCCCAACATTTTCTCCCAAGACTATCTTCCTGCATGCCTTGAATACGTTTCAAGGTCCTTTATAATATTTACTATCTGTGGGAAAGACTCTCTAACTATCATATTTCTGCACCCCTGTTCAACTGGAAGTAGTTCAAGTTCTGATGTCATATCCCCCTTCCTCTAACAGCAGTTAGAGTGTCTTCTCCTAAGAGGGGGGAATGAGAGGGAGCACTGTTAGGGTGACTAAATTTCTGGAAGTAAATAAGGTAGGAAAGTCTGCACTTGCTAGAAATCAAAGGTGACTTGACTTATTTCTTGCCTAGTTCCTTAGACCTGTCTCTCCATAACAGGATTAGCCCTAGAATTTGGTGTCAGAGCTAGCCTCTTCCTGAGACAGCCCCCACCCCTAACAAACCAGCTGTCCCTCTGGTTCACCTGAGCTGGAAGACAGCCCACCAATACAAGGTTATAAACACCTTTGCAAGGGGAGGGCATGCTCTCTGACCACTTGGGAACTTCCAGGTGTAGGTGAGTTTTCCCTAGGCTGGGCCTGGGCTGGCTTGACCAAGGGGAGGGCCCCCAGGGCCCACCCTAGCCCTTACTCTCGAATTCCTCTCCAGCACCCCACATGGCAAGAGCTCCTTGAACTTTCTTTTCTCTCTTTTCTTTCCACAGTTTTTCCAGGTCCTCTATGTGAGATCTTTAGCCACATGGGTGCCTTTCCTTGGCTCTTTATCTCCCTCAATAAACATGATAATTTAATTAAAAATAAAATTAGGGCTGGGGAGAATTGATTATTGGTTATAAACACTTGCTTGCAAAAACCTGATGACCCAGATTATCCATGTAAAAACAGATGAACAAAGTGGTGAACGTGTCTGGAATTCATTTGCAGTGGCAAGAGGCTCTCTCTCTCTCTCCATCTCCTCTCAAATAAATAAGTAATATATTTTCTAAAAGAAGTAATTTAAAGTTACTCTTTTTTTGTTCATTTTTATTTATTTATTTGAGTGTGAGAGAGAGAGAGAGAGAGAGAGAGAGGGAGGGAGGAAGGGAGAGGGGGAGAATGGGCACACCAGGGCTTCCAGCCTCTGCAAACGAACTCCAGACATGTGCGCCCCCTTGTGCATCTGGCTAACGTGGGTCCTGGGGAATCAAGCCTCGAACCGGGGTCCTTAGGCTTCACAGGCAAGTACTTAACCTCTAAGCCATCTCCCCAGCCCTAAAATTACTCTTTAACGGGTAATATAAAATATTTTTGCCTTGTTCTAGAGGTTAGACAAGGGCATTCAGTCTCTCACCATAAAGTATGTTAGTTAACCTTTATTTGGTTAAAAAGATGACTTGATCCTTCTTTCTAGGATTTTTTTAAATTTAATTTAATTTATTTGAGAGAGGGAAAGAGAAAGAGAGAGGGAGAGAATGAATGGGTGCACTAGGGCCTCCAGCCATTGCAAACAAACTCTAGATGCATGCGCCACCTTGTGCATCTATCTTTACGCGGATACTGGGGAATCAAAACTGGGTTCTTAGGTTTCACAGGCAAGCACCTTAACTACTAAGCCATCTCTCCAGCTCCTCTATGACTTTTTTAATCATGAGTGGGTATTGAATGGTTTTTGTACAGTCACTAATTATGGGTTTTTTTTCTCATTTAGTTTGCTAGTATGGTGAGCTATACTCATTGATTTTGAATATTGAACCAGACCTGAATTCTTAAGATAAATCCTACTTTATTTTGAGGTATTATCCTTTTGTATACTAGATTTCATTTATTAATATCATATTGGAGATTTTTGTATCTGTGTTAATGAGATATTTTGTTCCTAGTTTTTCTTTTCTTGGAAATACATGTAAGAGAAACTAAGTGAATTTCCATCAGTTCAATTTTGGTTATGAATCCAAAAATCTCTATCTAACAACAAGCTTAGAGTTCGGTCTAACTTCCTCTTTTCATGTTAATTCCCTCCATGAGTGGGGAAAAAAACTGAATATCATATCTGTAGTTACTTACTCAATTATAGAGAACACATCATCACTAATTTGTACTTACCACCGAGAGGATAGTATTTATTTACCTCAAAAATATTCAAACTTAGGGGGCTGGAGAGATGGCTTAGCGGTTAAGCGCTTGCCTGTGAAGCCTAAGGATCCCGGTTCGAGGCTCGGTTCCCCAGGTCCCACGTTAGCCAGATGCACAAGGGGGCACACGCGTCTGGAGTTCGTTTGCAGAGGCTGGAAGCCCTGGCGCGCCCATTCTCTCTCTCTCCCTCTATCTGTCTTTCTCTCTGTATCTGTCGCTCTCAAATAAAAATAAATAAATTAATTAAAAAAAAAATATTCAAACTTAGAAAATATCATACTCAGTGAACTCACACAATCACAGAAAGACAATCGTCACATGGTCTCTCTTATCTGCAGCTCCTAACCTGGATCAGCTCAAATTGCTGACATACTTGATAGGCATCTTAAGGCCTGGAAAATAGGGAGGGTAGGACTTGGAGAGAAGGGAAAGGTGGTGGGGTGACACAAAATGGAAGCCAAATTGCACTGGTACCATAGAATCCTATATTCTAGAACATAGACTAAAAGGTGGAACCCTCCACAGGACCTTAGGGGGAGCACCTGAGCCAAAGGACCCTGGAGAGAGTTTGACAAAGCCTATCTATAGATTTCTTCTGTTTCTCTCACTTTTTTTATTTTTTCTTTCTTTTCCTTTTTCCTTTTCCCTTGGCACTGACCCAGTAATTCCCAGTACCAGGTTGCAGTTAACACCCACAAAGAGCTGTTTATCAGAAAGACCTACAAGGTCTCCCAAAACAAGACAGACTTCTGTCCAAACACTTGATTACCAACGAGAGATTAATGGTAAGACCCTAATGCTGAAGACACCATATGCTGTCGGCACAGAGCATGGACAGACCTGGCTGGAATCTAGAAGAAAGCCAATCCCCAGACAGTCAGTCTAGTGCTGGAAGGTGCTACATGAGCTACCAGGGGAAAGTGCCCAACATCTTCCCAAGCAACTTGAAGTCTAAGCTATTCAGAAGCAAACAACCTTATGTGATGCTCATACAAGTGCAATAGTGTCACAAAGCCATGGTGGGTAACCACCTGCTCTTGGATTGGCTAACAGATCCACTCAGTGGAAAGGAATCCATATCTGGAACTGGGAAACAAGTCAAAATCATATCCAGATAATGATCTTGCTTTCCAATATCAAGCTCCCACAAATCTTGGGCTATGAGAAGGTCTACCCCCATTAAATTCTCTCTGAATTAATAATGGTTATCCCATTTAACCTGTGCTGACTTTACTCTCCATTGGGGAATCTGCTTCTCTTTTTCATACAGGAGTGGGATGGGAGGAGATAAATGGCCAATCACACTTCAGCAGGTCCCCAGCTAAAACCACAGAGGAAATGGGGAAATGAGCAAGATTGCTGCTTTCTCTGTGAACCGGATATCAACACAAGGGCGAAGGAGATAGACACTAAGGACACCCAACAACCTACCAAACCAGAGATACAGAGGCTCCTAAGAGCCCGTCACTGAAGTAGACTTAAAATGCCCCCAACATGGCTCAGAGAATTTTGCAAAAGAAGGGGCGAAAACATTGTTAGAGCCACAGATTAGGACATTATGCACAGAGACGTTGCCTCTCCCCCATAACTAACTGTTGTCCCCACATTGCAGGACCCATAATCACCACGGGGATGATCTGCATCCACATCCCCAACAAGAAGGGCCCCTATGGAAAAGGGGCAGGGATAAGGGAAAGCATGGTACCAACATGTGTTGTTTACATCCTATGTCCATAACTAATAAAAATTAATTTAAAAAAGCAAAATGACATTGATGTGTCACTCTGGCTGGCAATTTATATGCACCGTAGCAGTTGCCTTCTTCTTGTTGGGTCAAAATGCCTGACCAGAAGCAGATTAAGGAAAGAAAGGATTTATTTTGGTTTACAGATTTGAAGGGAAATTCATCATGGTGGGAAAAGCATGATAAGCCTGAGAAGAAAGTTTGGGTCACATCTCCACATCAGCAAGAAGGAAGTAATCCATGTACTGGGCTTGGAACTGGGCTGCATTACCCAAAGCCTGCCCCCAGCAGCACATCACGATCTAGCAAGGATCCACCTCCCAGAGGTCCCACAACTTTCACAAATTGCTAACAGCCAGGTACAAGATATTTCAAGCACATAAAGCTACAGTGGATGTTTTCCACTCAAACAACCACAGGCACCCAGGTTTATAACTGGTCATTGAAAATATTGTGGCAAACAAACTGAGTCTTATGATAAAATCAGTTGAAATGCATGTTGTATCACTACTGCATATGAAATTGCCCAAAAAGCCATCTTGAGAAATTTTCTTTCACAAATACCAGACTCAGGGCTGGGAAGTTGGCTCAGCACCTAAAGGTGCTTGCTTGCAAAGCCTACTGGCTTTGGCTTAATTCCCCAGTACCCACCAAAAGCTAGATCCCCAAAGTGGTACATGCATCTGGAGTCACCTCTCTTTTTTTTCTCTATCTCTTTCTCTCTTCATTTCTGCTCACAAATAAATTTTAAAAATATTTTTTAAAACACAGGACTCAATAAAGTCATGACTTCAGTGGGTTCCCTTACACACACATAATGTTAGTACATAAGATCAAGAATATTACACTTTCACAAAGAAAATTGCAAAAAAAAAATCATCAAATAAATAAAAATACCCTAAAAGTTTGTACTTTCAAAATTGGAAATGATATGAGAATAAAATACATGACATAGGAAATTGCAAAATAATAATAACAGTAGCAATGCTAGAACTTCACAATAAAAAAAGCAATGAATCAAAAAGAAAACAATCTAAAAAGAAAAAAAAAACGATAGATCATGTCATGCTTTACAAGGGTGGATAGACATAACTTGAGGTTGCTGAATCCTCTGCAAAAATGGGCTGACCTTTGCTGTAGTCAACTACATTTTGAAGCCTTAGATTACTATGAGTGACTGCTGTTTGCTACAGGTCATGGGTCTTTTTGGAGAATGGGTTCACATTTAATTTTCAGGTGGCACTGCTCTTTTGAGAACTCTTCTATGATCCAATGCACCCTAACATGAACATTCTCTATTAGATACTCTGGGTTTTTTTTTTTTTTTCAAGACTTCTGTGCTATTTGGGTTACTTGGAATCACTCTCTATGCACTCATAAAGAGGCCACGCATTGAGTGAAAACAATGCGAGTGGTTGAACAGTGGCACCATTCATTTAAAAAAAAAAAAGTGTGGGCTTGAGAGATGGCTCAGCAATTCAGCACTTGCCTGTGAAGCCTAAGGACCCCAGTTCAAGGCTCCATTTCCCAGGACTCATATTAGCCCGATGCACAAGGGGACACATGCATCTGGAGTTCATTTGCAGTGGCTAGAAGCCCTGGCACGCCCATTCTCCCTCTCTCTCTCTCCCTCTCTCTCTCTCTCTCTCTCTCTCTCTCTCTCTCTCTCTCTCTCTCTCTCTCTCTCTCTTCCCCCCTCCCTCTTTCTCTCTGTCACCCTCAAATAAATAAATAAAAATAAACAAACAAAAAAGTGTCTTCTTGTTCTTCCATGCACATAATTATTTTGAAACTAGTCAGTAGCTTCACTGCTTTCTTCAGGAGAAGGCAGCTTTAATTCATTAAAAGCACCTGGAATTTCATCAACTGGAAGGAATGACAGTAGAAATGACATTTATAAACTGAAGTTTTCATCATTATCCTATTGAATAACCAATGCTTCATCAGAGCTCAGATTTTTGTCTTTCTTATGTAGCCTTTCCTTAATGAGAACTGTGGTTTGGAGAATTTCAGTATTAAGAATTTTAATATTTCAGTATTGAAATTTTGGAGGATTTTAGACTTTAGGAAATATATCCCCAAGGCTTCAGTATCTGCATTTTAGGATCTTAGATTATATCTTCAGGTATGTATGACCAGGACTGCATACTACTCCATTGCTTTCGGTATGCTGCTTGGATTATTGAATAAGAAATAACAAGTATTCTAGACTTATTGCTAAGATGTTCACATGTCAAAGGTTGGAAAATGAGAAAAATACAAGGGCTCTCTACCTACCTTCAGTTTCTAAGGGTTCAGTAGTATAAGGCATCCCTTCTAAGTTGTTGCATTGGAGCTCTCCATCCACCATGGAAGAGTCACAAAAGAGGCCTAGTGAGGCTCAGCATTTTAGAGGTAACATTCTTCACTGGGTGTGTTCCTTAGGCCCATATACCAAGTGAAAAAAAGGTTCTTGTTTCCAATGTGACCACAGCAAGAGAAAGTTCTGCAACATGCCCTAGCAACTGTACAGGCAGCTCTGCCAGATGGGTATATGGCCCACCAGACTTCTAGATAGTGGTGGCATGTCCACACTTCTCAAGCCCTATAGATGAATCATAAGGCATGGTTTTAAAATTCTGGAGCACAGTCCCAAATATTCTCTAAAGATGATATCATTCCTTTTGAGAAATAGCATTGGCCTGCAATTTGGCTTAAACATGAGCTACCAAGTTACTATGAGACCTGAGCTGCCCATCCTCAACTGGATGTAAGCTAATCTACTAGTCCATAAAGTTAAGCAGGACAGCAGCATGCCATCATCTAATAAAACTAGTATGGAGGTAACTGGGCATGTTGAGCATGCTTTAAAGGCCTTTAAGTAAGTTGCATGAAAAGGATGCCCCAGTGTCCAGGCCTCAGCCTTCTCTCCCAGACTGAATTGATGGCCTCAGCAGTGGTTCTTTATGATCAGATGAATGGGAAGAGTAGGCTCAGACCTGGTTTACAGATGGTTCTATAAAACTCGCTTGACATCCTCCTACCTGACAGTGGACAGCTCTCACACCATAGCCTTTTCCGGGAAACCCTTGGGGAACAGTGAAGGGAAATCTCAGTAGACAGAACTTGGAGAACTCATACAAGAAGAAAATGGCCATAAAATTAAATACCAAGACACCAGCTACTGTTGATGGTTTGGCTAGTCAAGGATTTAGAAGGAACATAAATAGAAAGTTGGCAACAAAGGGCTGGAGAGAAGGCTTAGTTGTTAAGGCATTTGCCTACAAAGCCTAAGAACCGTGGTGAACTCTTCAGTTCCCACATAAGGCAGATGCACAAGGTGACAAAAGCTCAATGTCAGGTCACACATGTGCACTAGGTGACACATGTGTCTCAAATTCTATTACAGTAGCTGGAGGCCCTGAATCACCAGTTATCTCCCTCCCTCTCTCTGTTTCTGTCTCATACACATTAAAAAGGGGGGGGGGCAGTCTGTTGGGCTTGCATCAAAAAAATGAAACAAAGAAAAATAAAAAGAAAGTTGGTGACAAACAAATTTGGAGAATTGTGTGAATAGAGATACTTGAATGGACAAAATAAATGTAAGTAGATATGCTCACAAAAGGTTGATCTCAACGAAGAAATATTTTAAAAACTTATCTGCTACGTCCTGGCCATGTGGTGAGCACGTTGTTCCCACCGTGACATATGTGCTTCTTCACCACAGGTACGAAGCAGTGAAGTCACCTGATTCTTAACTACGAACCATGTGGTGAATTGAATGTAAATGTCCCCAATAGCCTCAGGTATTTTTAATTTTTTTCTTTTTATTATTATTGTTATTAACAAAATATTTTGCATGGCTAAATCATGTGTTGGTATCCTCTTTTCCCTTATCAGTACCCCCATTCCATCGGAGCCCCTCCTCAGTGGGGTTGCAGGTATTCCCTATGGGGTTGTGGTTTATGTGTTGTGGCAGCAGTCAGTTATTTTGGGGGGAGGGAATGACTCTGGGCACCATGTCTCAACCTGTTGCTCATATAATTGTTCCACCCCCTCTTCCACAAAATTCCCTGAGCCGTGGTGGGTGAGTTTTAAGATGAGCTCTTAGGAGCCTCTGGATCTCTGGTGTGGTAGGTGTTGAGTATCCTCGGGGTCTGTCTCCTACACCCTGGTGCTGATTATCAGGTTCAGCATGGAAGCAGCATTCATGCTCCTCTCCACAATTCCTCTGTGGATTCAGCTGTGGCTTGTCTGCAGTGCAAGGGGTAGTTTACCTCCTCTGGTCTCACTACGTTCTGGAAAACAACAGATTCTCCAATGCAGAGTGAAGTCAGCATAGTTTAAATGGGATAAGCATTATTAATTTATGGAGAATTTGATGTATGTAACCCCTGTTTTAGCCAAAGACTAATGAGAGCTTGACACTGGAGAGCATAATCTTTGTCTCCTTAGGATTCTGATCTGGTTCCCAATTCTAGATATAGGTTCCTTTCCATGGAGTGGATCTCTTGGCCAATTAGAAAGCTATTGATTGCCCACCAAGGCTGTGTGCCACTGTTGCACTGGTGTGTACATCCTGTCAGGATATTGGCTTCTGAGTAGCTTAGAATTCTGGTTTCTCAGACCTTTGTTGGTCCCTTTCCCCTAGTAACTCATGTAGCGCTTTCCAGCACTAGGTAAACTAATTGTCTGGGGACTGGCTTTCTGCTAGATTCCAGCCAAGTCTCTCCATATTAGGTGTGGGAAGAATATGGTATCTTCAGCAATAAGGTCTACCTTATACCTCAGGTGGGTAATCATGTACTTTGACAGAAAGCTGTCTTGATTTGGGGACCTTATAAATCTCCCCGATAAACAGCTCAATATGGGTAGCAACCAATCTCTCTGGTACAGGGAGTTACAGGCCAGTGCCCCCCCCCAAAAAAAATTCTTTTGACCTTAGGCTTCATCCCACCCCTCCAGTTCCCTACTTTTCAGGTACTCCCCTCTTACTCCTTTTGAGGGTTATATCTTTTAAGCTATCTCATTTTGGATTTAGTTTTGTGTCTGTTTTCTCAGCCCTTCCCCTAGTCCTCTGCCGGAAACCCTTCCATTCCTATTATTCTGGCCTTGAGTTGCCTACCAGATATGTCAGCAACTAGAGCACATCCAGGTTAGGAACTGCAGATTAGTGACACCATGTGGTATTTGTTTTTCTATGATTGTGTTAATTTGCTGAGTACGATATCTTCCAAGTCTGTCCATTTTTCTACAAATTTCATTGTATCATATTTTTCTTACTGATGAGTAGAATTCCATTGTGTAAATGTACTACAACTTTGTTACCCATTGATCTAGGTTGATTCCAATTCTTAGTTATAATGAACTGAGCAGCTATAAACATGGTTGAACAAATATTTCCTTAGTGATGCATGGAGTATTTAGGATAAATGCCCAATAAGGGAATAACTGGGTCTGCTCATAGCTCTGTGTTCATCCTTTTCAAGAATCTCCATATTGATTTCCATAGTGGTTGTACAAGTTTACATTTCCACCAACAGTGGATGAGGATTCCTCTTTCTCCACATTCTCACCTACACTTGTTGTTGTTAGATTTCTTTATAATTGCCAGCCTTACTGGAGTAAGGTTTGTTTTACTTTGCATTTCCCTAATGGTTAAGGATGTTGATAGGTTAGGGATGTGTTAGCCATTTGTATGGCTTCCTCTGAGAACTCCCTAGTCAGTTCTCTGCCCCATTTTATATAAATTACTCAGTCTTGGAATTCTGTTATAAAAATGTAAAATGGACTGAAGGACTCCTGTTCCAACCAAAACAGGTTAAGGGGGAGCTCTTCTCAGCAGAATCTTGGGAATTCCATGTTGTCAGTTCTTACCATGGAAGGGTCTTCTCTACTTTACCTTCTGAAAGCTTATACATCAGCTATTATAATAGTGTAGCAAATTCACTCTACATGTACTATATATAAACTGTGTGTTCATATGTAGGGGAAGAACATATAGATATATTTAAGATACAGAGATACCCACTTTCTCTTTAGGAACAAAGAATTTACAATACCCTCGTCAAGAATGCATATTTCACATTTAGGAATCCAACATTCAAAAATTAAGAGGGAAATATACATGAAAATGTTGTAGAATAACTGAGAAAATGCATGCATTAATGAATGGGTTTTTTAGTGTGTGCGTGTATGTGCACACGTGTGTATGTGCTTGGGTGTCATATTCAAGAATACCACCCACTTTAAGACAAGAGCTCACATTGGTGTGGAGCTCATCAATTAGACTAAATTGGATGGCCAGCGAATTCTAGTGATCAACCTGTCTCTGATTTCCCAGTGCTGGGATTACAACTGAACTGGCTGCTATGTCTTGCATTTTTAATGTGGGCACTGAGAATCAAACTCAGGCCCTCATAAGGTTAAGTATTAACTGAACTATTTACCCAACCCATAAATGGGTAGATTTAAGGCATGCTTAGTTTAATAAAAGATTATATGAAAGTTATAGTGCCTTAGTTAATTAAGAATCAAAATTCCAAAACACTAACAGCGAACCACCAGAGGTATAATACCCAAGCACCTCTTCACTTCCAGAAAACTCTGAGGAAAGACTTGACAACATGATAAAAGAGCTTATATCCCTGATGAGTGAGTAGCAGCTCTCAGGAAAACTCTGTGTCCTTCCTTTCCCTTCCCTCCCATGGAGGTTGATCCCAAGAATACTACTGATGGACAGATACATGATGATCACAAGAAGCTTTTGTTTCCTTACTTCTACTCTTCTCTAATTATTCATATCATTGGTTAAGAGAAAAACTCAGACTACTGACTTCAAACCTATACTATGAACATTTAAAGTTATACATTTTTCCTAAATTTCATGTCAAATTTCCCTTTATCTGTGGATGATATAGTTCAAGGATCAAAGGTCACTGGGAAATCCTGCTAGAGCTGAGCTGAAAACCTTCTCCCTGGAGACCTACACTGCATGCAGCTCTACAGGAGAGAGCAAAGTCATTAGTGCAGAAAAAAAAAAAAAAAAAACAGTGGAGGGCTGGAGAGATTGCTTAGCGGTTAAGCGCTTGCCTGTGAAGCCTAAGGACCCCAGTTTGAGGCTCAGTTCCCCAGGTCCCACATTAGCCAGATGCACAAGTGGGCACATGCGTCTGGAGTTCATTTGCAGAGGCTGGAAGCCCTAGTGTGCCCATTTTCTCTCTCTCCCTCTATCTGTCTTTCTCTCTGTGTCTGTCACTCTCAAATAAATAAATAAATAAATAAAAATAAAAAAATAAAAAACCAGTGGACACTGTAAGCCTTATATTTGGCCAGCAAACCAACTAACTACTCTCTAATTAGACTGGAGGTCTGCTTCATGGGAGGAAATATATGCCTGATACTGAAACCCTATGACAGGCAATGTAATGAGCCCTAGGTGTGTAACACCTGTTGTTGTCTGGCTAAATGCATATATTATGCTCACCAAACTCCCCAGTAAGCACATCTTTTTTTTTTTTTTTTTTTTTTTCTTGAGGTAGGGTCTCACTCTGGCTCAGGCTGGCCTGTAATTCACTATGTACTCTTAGGGTGGCCTCAAACTCACAGTGATCCTCTTGCCTCTGCCCCCTGTGTGCTAGAATTACAGGCATGTGCCACCATGCCCAGCTTATTAAGCATGTCTCTTTATGGTCATACCCATAAATTAATGCTACTCTCAATTTTGGTTGAAGAGGCTTCTCTTTTCAAATGGTGGTGACCACTGGGATGACTCAGAATGCACCATAGTGCTGAGAAGAAGTAACCAAGGAGTGTTCAGCACTGCAATATCTCTTTCACACCTTCCAAGCTTCAAGGTCCATTGTAGAAGAGGTAGCAGAAACAATGTAAAAGCCAAAGGAAGGGTAGGACTCCTTACAACATGATCCTCCAGACACAAAATGGCCTGGATACCCATGACCTAACAGTGCCTGACACTACCTACACAAGACCATCATAATAGGAAGAAAAGACAATGACATCAAAACAAAAGACACTGATTGAGAGGGGGAGGAAATAAGAGGGGCAGTGGAGTTGTGAAGGAAAATGTTGGGGGTTATCATAGTTTACTTTCTATAAATTTGAAGTCAATTTCAAAAAAGAATTTCTTTTCCCTTCTTCTTCATTTCTTAGGTGGAAGATTCCTTCTTACCCTTAATCTTAACAACCTCAGCATAATTTTATTTCCTTTTTATGACAAGAATTTTCACATTTTCACTTGAAAGAAGCAATTTACAGCTTCTTTTTGGCATATGCTATTCAGTAGCCTTACATTATGGTCCTACCAATGGATGGTTCCAAGATGAGGTCAGAGCCCTCCCAATTCAATCTCTTTCCAAAGGTTCCATCTTTTTATAGTGCTTTCTTGGGAACAAAACCTCCAGTACATGAGATTTTGCATAAATTTCAGGTCTAAAGCAAAAAAAATGTATGAGCCACAAGTAAGTCCCAGATGATTGCTCCATAGATAGGTAAAAGCTATACTATTGCCATCTGATAAACACAAAAGGTAAATCAGATGTCTCTGTGAAACAAGAGTAATGTTTGGTAGGGTCACTGAGCTTTGAGTTGAGGATGAAGTATATGGCCTGGTGAAGATTCCATTCATCCTCACAGGAGTACCTGCAGCTCCTTGGGTCCCAAGTGGCCCTAGCTCAGCACTTACTGCTTCACAGAAGCCCCACAAAGAGAAAAGCCATTCTCAGAAATGTCATGTGTTATTCAGTAAGTAGGGAATGCTCAAGTTATTAAATCAAGTTACTTATATTTGTTCCACAAACACAATATTTAAAAAGCAAGGACTAGAGATATGGCTTAGCAGCTAAGGCACTTGCCTGTGAAGACTAAGCATGCATGTCTGAATCTCCAGGTCCCATGTGGCCAGATGCAGTGATGCAAGCATGCAGTGTTGCATATGTACACAAGGAGGCGCACACATCTGGAGTTCATTCACAGCAGCTGAAAGGCCCTGGCATGCCTATTCTCTCTCTCTCTCTAAAATAAAAATATATATTTTTAGCCGGGTATGGTGGTGCACGCCTTTAATCCCAGCACTCGGGAGGCAGAGATAGGAGGATTGCCATGAGTTCGAGGCCACCCTGAGTCTCCATCATGAATTCCAGGTCAGCCTGGGCTAGAGTGAGACCCTACCTCGAAAAACCAAAATATATATATATATGTATATATTTTAAATATATACATATATATTTAAATATATATATATGTATGTATGTATATGTATATTTAAAGACCAAATAAAACTTCAAGATCCTAAGAAGACTGGGGAGTTGAATGACTGGGGAATACCTGCCTCTGTATTTCTTCTTTCCATGACCGGTCATAGTATAGTCACACATTACTTAATAATCAGCGGACATAGTCTGAGAAGTGTGTTAATAGGTGATTCCAACCTTGAGCAAACATCATAGAGTGCACTTGTGCAAACCTAAATGGAGTGGGTCAATGACCAGCGTGGCCTCTTGGTGCAAGGAAAATGTAAACACAGGCTGATGACTAACGTGGCATTCAATATTATGCTGCACTTCTAAAGACTAAGTACAAGGAGCACATTTTGACATAATGAAAAGAATAGCATAATAAATCCATTAGCCAGCGTCTTATTTTCAAGTAGTATGTACTATACCTAATGGATGGTGATTCTCCTCAAGTCTGTAAGCCAAAATAAATCTTTTTTCCCCACAAAAATAAAGAAGAAAAAATCTACCCTAGATACGTCTATGGATGCTCTCAAATTTTAATTTTGTATTTTGCTTTGGATTCTGAAACTATGATGTTCTGAAACAGCTAGGAGAAATCCAGGGAAACCACCATTCTAGCCAGAGTGACCTAAAGTATAAATGGAGAGAAGAGGCTCTGCTCAGAGTCACCAGAATCTTACTATCCATGCTAAAACACTGGAGAGTGGTAACTCCAGCCCCCTTATCACAACACAAGCCAATATCTTTTCTTCCTCTGCCTCAAGCCATACAGTCACCAACACTCACTTTGGATGGAGTTCAGATTAATTTTCCAGTGACATGTGGTGATGTCACGGGCTTTACCCCAATGTGCCTCTTCATTTCATACTACCAAGCCTCAAAGTATTAGGCCAAGGTGCTAAGAAAGCACACTCTACAAGTAACCTGGATAACTTCTGTGTAATAAAAGCAACATAGTTTAGCTACTAGACTAGATGGAAATAAAGTACCTTTGTAGATAAGTCTAGATTTCAGAATGCCAGGCAAGGAATGAACTGTTTGCAATTAAAAATATAAATAGCGGCGGCAGCAGCAGACCCAGCAGTGGCAGCTTCAGCTGCAGCAGTGGAGGGCCCATCAGCACCAGACCCAGCGGTTCTACTCAGCAGTAAAGAAAAATTAAGTTATGAAATTTGCAGAAAAATGGATGGATCTGGAAAGGATTATACTAAGTGAGGTAACCCAGGCCCAGAAAGCCAAGCGTGACACGTTCTCCCTCATATGTGGATCCTAGCTACAGATGATTGGGCTTCTGCGTGAAAAGGAAAAAACTCAGTAGCAGAGGCCAGTAAGTTAAAAAGGAGATATAAAGGGAAGAGAAAGGAAGGGAGGAGGATACTTAATAGGTTGGTATTGTATATATGTAAGTAGAATGATTGAGATGGGGAGGGGATATGATGGAGAATGGAATTTCAAAGGGGAAAGCCGGGTGGGGGGGGGGGAAATGGTATTACCATGGGATATTTTTTTTTTTAATTTTTATTAACATTTTCCATGATTATAAAATATATCCCATGCCATGGGATATTTTTTATAATCATGGAAAATGTTAGTAAAAACTGAGAAAAAATATAAATAATAGCCAAATAAGAAATACTGAGAAGACAGATTTTTTTATATAAAGGAAAATGAGGGGCAGAAGGAGAGAAACAAGGAAGAAAGGAAGGAAGGAGAGGGAGATAAGTAGAAAATGAATGGTTTGTGACATTGGGTCATAAAAAAATCAATTTATACATTCATTTCAATGGTTAACTTTGTTATTGTTATTGTATTGTTATTTGTATTGGTTATATAAACTTTGTTATTGTGTGGTTATATTAAATTGGAAGAAATGCAGTATATTATAGAAGATTTCAAAAGTGAAAAAATAAAATTGAAAAGCTCTAATACATTTAATGTTTCCTAAATTTAAAAAAAATTACTTATTTATTTAATTTTTTTTTTTTTTAGATTTTCAAGGTAGGGTTTCACTCTAGCTCAGGCTGACCTGGAATTCACTATGTAATCTCAGGGTAGCCTCGAACTCACAACGACCCTCCTACCTCTGCCTCCTGAGTGCTGGGATTAAAGGTGTGGCTACCATGCCTGGCTTTCTAAATTAAATTTTAATGCAACATGACACTATTTAGGTCCTGATACTACAAGTCAAACAGTAAAAAAAAAAAAAAAGAAAAGAAAAACAAAAACAAAAAGAAAAAAATAGAAAAAAGAAAAAACTGGGCTCCCATCTGAAACTTGTGACTGTAAAGCTTTTTCCCATAAGCTTAAACTTGACCAGCTAAATGAAAATTTCATACAATTGGCATATCAATTTGCTTGAGTTTATCTTCACCTTCCATATCATAAAATATATTCTGAGGATAGTTTTGTAAAATCCACCATGGTTTGAGCATAACAAAACTTAAAATCTCTTATTTTTGCTGTGAAAGCAGGCCAGCTTCTGCTGCCATCATGGCACTTCCTCTGGATCTATAAGCTTCAATAAATATCCCTTCTTCCATAAAAAAAACACCTCTTATTTTTGTTTGTTCAGTTTTTGTTTATTTTGAGAGAGTGTTTCACTATAATCCCTAGTTGGCTATCCTCTTGCCTTAGTTTCCCAAGTTCCGAGATTACAGACATGCTCTACCACATCTGGCCAAGAATCTCTTGGCTGAAAATCATGACCTTCTCAAAAATATGCCAGCTATTCAACTGATAACTTCCTGGAATTGAATAAAAACTAGGCCTATGATATATGCAATGAAAAGCTGTACAGAATATGTTATTGTGCAAGAAGGCAATTTGACTATACATCCTTAGTGGCATGTAATATAAGAATAAAAATAAATGTAAAAATCTTGAATTTTACTTAATGTATATATTGCTTTTTTTTTTTGAGGTAGGGTTTCACTCTGGCTCAGGCTGACCTGAAACTCACTATGTTGTCTCAGGGTGGCCTCAAACTCACAGTGATCCTCTTTACTCTGCCTCCCAAGTGTGTGCAGCACCAAGCCTGGCTATTTAATAATTTGTTTTACAGGAGAGTCTTTATTAAGCCAGCTGGTGTCTGTCCCCTCACAGCAAGGAGGAAAGTGTCCACATCCTACTTTTACAGTAAGTTTTTAAAGGCAAAACTACATTGCTTTATAATGATTTGAAAAAACCCCAGCCACTCCCTCCACACACATTGTCTTTAGCAAGAAGAAGCAAGCAAGGATGATTCCAAAGGCAGAATTTTTGCAGTTAGCACAAGGTATGAAGCAGATAACAAACATCAGGACATCTTGACCTCAAGGGGAGAGAAAACACCAGATACCTTACTGGGACCCAACCACATTCTTGTAATTAATGCTCTGTGCTAATCTTTAATCTCTTATGGCTCCTTGAGAATGTCAAGATGGCTGAGTGGCCTAAGATGGCTTCCCTTAGGTCTGTTCACAGAGGTTGTTTCACTATAACACCATCCAAGGCTCAGGGTCCATCAGGGTCCAAGAGGTAGTGGAAAGAATGTCAGAGACAAAGGAAGGGTAGGACTGCTTACACTGCAATCTTCCAAACCAAATTGGTCTCGATATCCATGACCTTGCAGTGCATAGTATTACCTATAAAAGACTCTCGTAATAGACAGCTAAAAGTAGATCTATCATATGACCCAGCTATAGCACTCCTAGGCATATATCCTAAGGACTCATCTTATCTTAGAGATACTTGCTCAACCATGTTTATTGCCACTCAATTCACAATATCTGGGAAATGGAACCAGCCTAGATGTCGCTGATGACTGATGACTTGTTAATGAAAATATGAGATGTTTATATAATGGAGTTCTACTCATCAGTGAAGAAAAATGAAGTTATGAAATTTTCAGGAAATGGATGGATCTGGAAAGGATTATACTAAGTGAGGTAACCCAGGCCCAGAAGGCCATGTGTCGCATGTTCTCTCTCATATGTGGATCCTAGCTACAGATGATTGGGCTTCTGTGTGAGTAAGAAGAAAACTCAGTAGCAAAAGCCAGTAAACTAGAAAAGAGATATAAAGGGAAGAAAAAGGAAGGGAGGGAGGTACTTAATAGGATAGTATTGTATGTATGTAAGTAGAAGAATACATTAATGGGGATGAAAAGGCCCAAAGTGAGGTCAGGGGAAGAGATTGAGTAAAGGAAAGGTGGAGGGAGGGCTAATCAAAATCTAAGAGGATATAAATAAATCATATGGAAACCTACCTTTTTTTAAATTTGTTACTTTATTTTAGTGATATTTTGGAGTGTTGAGTAACTTAATATACCATTTTTTAAACAAAATTAGTTTTCTATTCTGAAAGTACAGGCAGTTTGGTACCATTATTAAGCTTATCCGTGACCTACCTTCTCCTCATTGGCCCCTCCTGGTTGAACCTGGAAACCTACTTTTTTAAACAATGGAACACTCAGAAGCCATAGATTGTTGCTAGAAAACTTTCAGTGCCAGGGATGGGATACCTTCCACTTAGTTGTTGGCCAGGGAGGTCCGTGATGCCCCCAAAACATTATAGGCCATTGCCAAGGCCCTTGGTTTCCCACCAGGAATAGATGGTAAGACCCTATTGCTGAAGACTCCACATACTTGGGCTGCAAGGCCACTGAGAAATCCTGCTGGAACTGAGCTGATAACCTCCTCCATGTAGACCAGCTGACAGAAAGCTGGAAGAAGCCATTCTGCATGCAGTTCAATGGGAGAAAGAGAAATCATCAGTGAAGATACTCAACAGTGGGCACTGCAAGCCTTATATTTGGCCAGCCAGGCCAAATGAGCCAACAGGTGCAATAGTGGCACATCTGTCATGGTGGAAACAAACTGCCCTCTAATTGGACTGGAGGCCCACTCTATGGAAGGGAATACATCCCTGATACTGAAAACTTAAAACAGGAGTAGTCATGAGCTTTAGGGGTGTACCATCTGCTGCTGTCTGGCTAAATGTATATACTATGCTTATCAAACAGCCCAGTAAGTACTTCTCTTAAGGTTCATCCCCTTATGTTAATGCTACTCTCACTTTTGGTAGAGAATCTTCTCTTTTCAGATGGCAGTGACCTTGGGATGACTTGGAACATATCATGGTGCTAGAAAGAAGTGACAGGAGTGCTCAGTACTGCAATATCTCTATCACACCTTCCAAGGCTCGGGGTCTAAAGTAGAAGAGGTGGCAGAAAGAATGTAAGAGCCAAAGGAAGGGTAGGACTCCTTACAATGTGCTCACCCCAGACACAAAATGACCTGGATATCCATGACCTTACAGTGCTTGACACTACCTACACAAGACCATCATAATAGGAGGAAAAGATCATGACATCAAAATAAAAGAGAGGCTGATTGAGATGGGGAGGGAATATGATAAAGAATGGGGTTTCAGGGCTGGAGAGATGGCTTAGCGGTTAAGCGCTTGCCTGTGAAGCCTAAGGACCCCGGTTTGAGGCTTGGTTCCCCAGGTCCCACGTTAGCCAGATGCACAAGGGGGCACACGCATCTGGAGTTCGTTTGCAGAGGCTGGAAGCCCTGGCGCGCCCATTCTCTCTCTCCCTCTATCTGTCTTTTTCCCTGTGTCTGTCGCTCTCAAATAAATAAATTTAAAAAATGAACAAAAAATATTAGGAAAAAAAAGAATGGAGTTTCAAAGGGGAATGGGGGGGGAGGGTATTACCATGGGGTATTTTTTATACTCATGGAAGTTGTTAAATCAAAAAGAATTCGAAAAGAAAAAAAAAGAGAGAGCGACTAATTGAGAGGGGGTTGGGTATGATGGAGAGTGGATTTGTGAAGGAGAAAATGGGGCATGGTGGCACATGCCTTTAACACCAGCACTTTGGAGGCAGAGGTAGGAGGATTGCTGTGAGTTTGAGGCCACCGTGAGAGTACATAGTGAATTCCAGGTCAGCCTGGACTACAGTGAGACCCTACCTCGAAAAAAAAAAAAGAGGTTTTTCTTAAGCAAAAATGTATGTGCCGGGCGTGGTGGTCCACACCTTTAATCCCAGCACTGGGGAGGCAAGAAGTAGGAGGATCGCTATGAGTTGGAGGCTAGCCTGAGACCTCATAGTGAATTACACATGGAGAATTCATTCATTTACACTGGTGGGCTGAAGTGAGATCCATGCACTCAAATGTCTTCCATCCCAAATTAGGATACATCCATGTCCTTTATAGGCTGTTTGACCAGGCATCACCTTGGCTCTTTTTCATTTCTGGTGAGCTACAAGTTTCTAAGGCAATGGAAAAGAGTTAAGACTGTCCCTGATTATTTAAAGGTTTAGCTAAGAAAGATGGCCAGGTGTCCTTGAGGTGATTGCTGTAATTCAAACTTATCTATAGGTTACAGCCCCCTTGTCCTGTTGACCCCAACCTGTCTGTGACATCTGGAGCCCTGACTTGTCATCTGTAGTTAATCCTATAGTTCCCAGCAAGGGAAGTTTTCCTTCAGTTTCCCTCGCTATTGAACCTGTTTCTCCTGACTGCTCAGCATTTTAAGGAGAGGGTCTTAGAGAAGCTATTTTTATTTTGCTTTGTTTTGTTCTTTGGCAGTAGAGTCTCTCTCTAGCCCAGGCTGACCTGGAATTCACTATGTAGTCTCAGGGTGGCCTTGAACTCATGGAGATCCTCCTACCTCTGCCTCCTGAGTGCTGGAATTAAAGGCATGCACCACCACACCCAGCCCTAGGAGCTAATTTGTTTTGGGTTTTCTTCTATTTTTATTTGTTTTTATTTTTTATTGACAACTTCCATGATTGTAAGCAATATCCCATGATCATTCCCTCCATCCCCCCCCCCCGCTTTCTCCTTTGAAACACTACTCTCCATCATATCCCCTCCCCCTCTCAATAAGTCTCTTTTATTTTGATGTCATGAACTTTTTCTCCCATTATGATGGTCTTGTATAGGTAGCATCAGGCTCTGTAACGTCATGGATCTCCATGCCATTTTGTGTATTTAATAATTTTTAAGGTAACTAGTTTTACTAATTGTGCTTGGAGTCAAGATGTTATATCTAAAGAAAGAATGGAATAATAAAGTTGAACTATTTTAGTTGAGAACCATATTAGAATTAGTATTAGAAATGTAAACAGGAATCCTTACTTTTGGGGGTGCTTTTTGTTTGTTGGCTGGCTTTGGGGGGGGGTTCTTGTCTGCTTTGGCAGGGTCTCAAAGCAGACATATGGCCTAAAACTCACACTCATCCTCCTACCTCAGCCTTACAAATGCTGGGATTAAAGACATGAGCCACCACACCTGGTTAGAATACTTGCTTTTTAAAAGAAAACAAAAGTATATGTTTTTAGACCTTTCTCTTAAAATAAACTAGGAAAAGAGAGCCAAAGAAAATGAACCTGGGGCTGGAGGAATGGCTTAGTGGTTAAGGCATTTGCCTGCAAAGCCAAAGGACTCAGGTTCGATTCTCCAGGACCCATGCTAGCCAAATGCACAAGGTGGCACATGTCTCTGGAGTTCGTTTGCAGTGGTTGGAGGCCCTGTGTCATTCTCCCCCCCCCCCCCCCGCCATCTTTCTCTATCAAATAAATAAATAATATTTTTTAAAAAGATTTAAAAAAAAAAGAAAATGAACCTGATGTGTATACTTACTCTTCAATCATTAACTCTAATGCCATTTTTCCAGAACATGTTAGAGAAATGGTCAATTCCCAAAGGCTTATGAGCCTACCACAACTTATTGTGTGCAACAAGACAAGAAATGATTCAGATCAACAGAACCACATCAAACAAATACAACAGGGTCCACTCAGTGGCCAATTGTATGTCTGAGCAATGAAAGGCAAAAATTATTGAATATGATTAAATGTCACTGAATGTTTAAAAGATGATGAGTTCATCTTGATGCACAGAAAATATGCACAAAGCTAAAGTTAATAAATTAAGTTGAAACTTAGTTTAAAACTTTTAATCAGGCCAGGTGTGGTAACACATGCCTTTAATCCCAGCACCCAGGCAGAGAGGTAGTGGGATTACTGTGTGCTCCAGGCCAGCCTGAGACTACAGAGTGAGTTCCAGATTAGCCTAGGCTAGAGTGAGACTCTACCTCAAAAAAACAAAACAAAACAAACAAACAAAAAAAATCTTTTAATCAAACATGCTATTATTCTAACTCATTTGCCATCAATGGAAATCACAGGCTTTAATAAGCCTTAAATACTTACTTTTGGGTTTATGAAAGGATGCCAACAAAATAATCCATACTATAAGCCCAAGTTGAACAAAATCACTAAGAACAGCCAAATTTCAGATGCATTTTCAACTACACATGACATTTTATGGTCAAGAATGAGAAAATTACAAAATATAATTACCCTCAAAGGTCTCCAAAACCAATTGAAAAGACATTTAGATATCGCAACTGAAAATGTAAAGAAGTAAAAATATATTTATATTAAGAGTCAAATTTCAAGTGAGCAGTCCAGATGGTAACAACTGTCAGTGATCCAACTGAACCAACTCATGTGCACAGGCTGCATCCAGGGACATGTTTCATGTAATCTCCAGTCCCACAAAGTGGCGATTTGCTATGGCCTTTGATGCTGACCACAGAAAATCTGAAATATGAACTTTACTGACATGGAAACAAGTCATTATTACATTGCTAGGTATAAAATTCAAAATTTAGAAGTATAACTAACATATGTCTTAAGTATAACTAAAAATATTTTTTAAGCTTGACTCAATAAACCTTATATTTGAATTTTTAGTAAGCAATGTATTTAACTACATTTTAACTAGTTTTTTTCAGGGGCAAAAGTTATCTCAGCTATTAGAGGCACTTGGCTGGAAAGCCTGCTGGCCCAGGTTTGATTCTTCAGTACCCACAGGAAGCCAGATATACAAGGCGGTGCATGCATCTGGAGTTCCTTTGCAGGTCCTAAAGTGCCCATAATTTCTTTGTCTCTCTGTCAAACAAATAAAAATATTTGTAAATGAATAAAAAGACAAAAGTGACCTTTTTCGACCTTATTTATGTTTGTAAATAGGTATAAAAAAACACTAGAAAGATGTCTTAGCAGTTAAGGTGCTTGCCTGTGAAGCCTAAGTACCCAGGTTGGAATCCCCAGTGCCCACGTAAACCCGATGCACAAGATGGTGCTTGCATCTGGACTTCATTTGCAGTGGCTAGGGGGCCTGGCTCATTCATCCTCTCTCTTAAATAAATAAAATATTTTTTAAAAGACACCTACAATTCCATTCTTGGTTCCTTCAAACTTCATTCTCCATGCTGAAATTAAGCTATCATCTGAGAACGCGGAGCAGCCCCGCCCAGCTCCCTATCCCTGCGCAAGCGAATTTCACCGTTGCGCATGCGCCAACGGGGCCATCCCAGCGGCTCTGAGCGCTGTTGTCTCCTCGGCTGGTTATCTGAATGTTTCACGAATGTCTTCCTCAAATTACGTGACGACCTGAGGAGCAATGGGAAGTTATTGCGTTCACAGGGGAGAGCTGCGCGCGTCTGTGAGGACCTTTGGGGACAGAAGACGCCCCGCCCCCCCATGCCCCTGGCTGGTCTCGGGGGCTGCGGAGGAGAAGCCGGTGCTCGGGCCAGCGCTCCCTGCTGCACCCGGGAAGCGCCCGCCCGCGGTACCCAGGGAGAGGAGTGACTTCTGAGGTCGGCTGTCACGCCTCGTGATAAATACGCTGCTGTTTGCCTGACGCTGAAGAGTGCTGAAAAAAAAGCAGAAAATACAAACGCCTCCAAGGGAAGGAGCTGGTCCCGGAAGGGGGTCCCCTAGAGTTCTGTTCTTGAGGACGGCCCCTAAGTGCCTGCCTTGTTACCTTCAAACTTGACGCTTTGTCTTGGGGATCGTCAACCCTTTATTGCTTTTGATCAGATTCGTGTTAACCCTCTACAATCTCCGTGTTTATCAGCCCGGCGGCATACGTTTATGTCTTGAACCTCAAAATGAAAGAGCAGAAGAACACTCAAACTTTTCAGAATAATCATATTACGATATACTCTTTTATTCGTAGACGTTAGTCCCAATAGGATTTGCAAACCAGTACTGTTTAACAAGTCTATTACTTTCTCTTATTTGGTATGAACCCACACACACGAGGGTTTTCTTTTGATGAGTTTTATAAATAATTGGCATTTAGGTATTATGTGCTACAAATTCTTAGCTAAGTAGAATTTGGAAATCTGCTCATCTTCCCATGAGTTTGATGCAAGTGTGAGGTTGGAATGGTATCCTCCCTTTGCAAAGTAAGACACTGACACCGTGAGCCAGTAAGAAACACCAGCCATCTGCCCCAGGGTCTTTGAGCTTTTACCACCTTACTTAAGCTTTAGACATTTCTGAGATCCAAAGTACTATATAAGCGTGATACCCAACTCAAAATTGTCAAATATAATTAGTTAATAATAAGACTTAATGTGGGGCTGGAGAGATGGCTTAGCAGTTAAGGCAGTTGCTTGCAAAGCCAAAGGACCCAGGTTCAATCCCCCAGTACCCATGTAAAGCAAGATGTACAAGTAAAACAAGATGCACAAGGTGGCGCAGGCATCAGGAGTTTCTTTGCAGTAGCAAGAGGCCCAGGCCTCTCTATATCTAGCTATCTCTCAAATAAATGAGTAAATAAATAAAATATTTTTTCAAAGAACTTAATGTGTTACAGAGAAGAAAACCATTTAGGGAAGTAGATATAGCTTACTGACTAAGAAATACAGCCACTTCCCAAGCTGTATAGTTTGATTTACAATTTCCAGAATTATAATTTTTCAACTGTACAGTGTTGTGAAAGTCATATGCCCTCAGTAGATCTTTCCTGTTCAAGAGATGGGATGCATGATACTCTTGTGATGCCACCTGATCACAAGGGTTGATGGCCCACCAGTTAAGGTGCTTGCCTGCAAAACCTAACAACCCAGGTTTGATTCCCCAGTACCCATGTAAAGCCAGATGCACAAAGTGCCACATTCATCTGGAGGTTGTTTTTAGTGGCTAGAAGCTCTGGTGTGTCCACTCTTTCTTTCTTCCTCTTCCTCTTTCCCTACACCCCCCCTCCTCTCTCTTTCCTTGGAAAAAATAAATAAATAATTTTAAGAGTTTATCAGGATATAACCCCATTGTAAGTTGAAGATCATTTGTATTTTAAGATACCTAAAAAAGGGAACGGGCGTGGTGGTACATGCCTTTAATCCCAACACTCGGGAGGCAGAGGTAGGAGGATTGCCATAAGTTCAAGGCCACTCTGAGACTTCATAGTGAATTCCAGGACAGCCTGGCCTAGAGTGAGACCCTACCTCAAAAAACCAAAAAAAAAAAAAAAAAAAAGATACCTATAAAAGGAAACAAACAGTGAATAGTAGACATTAAATTTAATAATTCTTAAGATTACAGCTGATAGATATGATGATCTTGGGATCTGTGAATACAAAGAAGTCTGCATTTTCATCAATACCTTGTATTTTGTATAAACATTAAATTCAACCATAACAATGAGTAATTTATGATGTATTAAAAATAGAGACTACAGAACTGGAGAGATAGCTTAGCATATAAGGCATTTGCCTGGAAAGCCATAGGACCCTGGTTCAATTTCCCGTAAGTCTGATGCATAATATGACACATGAATCTGGAGTTCAGTTGCAGCAGCTGGATGTCCTGGTGCATCCATTCTCTCTGTGTGTGTGTATCTCCTGCCTCTTTCTCTCTCATTCTCAAATAAATAAACATCAAAAATTTTAAAAGAGGGAGAGAGACTACAAGACTGGAGAGATGGCTTAGCCATTAAAACACTTGCCTGTGAAGCCTAAGGACCCAGGTTCCATTCCCCAGTACCCACATAAGCCAGACGCACAATGTGGTACATGCATCTGGAATTCACTTGCAGTGGCTAGAGGCCCTGACATGCCCATTCTCTCTCTGTCTGTCTTCTCCCTATCTCTCTCTGCTTGCAAATAAGTAAATACATAAAATAAAAATTAGAGACTACAAACTGACAAGTCACATCATAATATATTATGAGTACTGTGTAGGAATTTAAACACTCTATTATTCTTATTTTGATAAAGTTCACAGAACTCCTGCTATGTGATAGTTTCAGAGCTCTGAGTTGTAATTCCAACTGTGATAGTTATTAAGCAAAATTTGCAAAATAATCGCTTTCAATTTTTCTGCTCAGAAATAGAATTCCATTAAATTCTATTAAAATACTAGATAGTTTATATTTCTAGGATTTTTTTGTTGTATTCATGTGTTTGGAAATTTATACTCCCTGAAAAATGTTTAGTAATCATTTTTACCCTAATTTCTTACATGAACCATAGAGTCTCAAGCAAGTTAAATATTATGCACAAGATAACAAATTAAGCCAAATGGTTACAATTGAGTAGAAATCTAGAAACACCCAGAATTAGAATTGTTTATATAAATGCTCCACTTACTAACTTACCAGCTCAGAACCTCTATACTTTAGAAACATGCGTCTGTCATCATAATGGATTACCTATCACTGATGTGCAAAACAAAACATTACCACTTAACCAAAAAGGATAGGTCGGAACAATTTTGAGAGGGTGGATTTAATGAGCAGGATAAGATGGGTAGTCTTTTTTCTAAAGATATAGCAAGAAAGTGAATGTCTTAATATAAAAGTCAGAAAAGAAGAATTTGTGATTTGATGACTAGAACCTGAATTTAATTTCAACATATGATATTGGTACCAATGATTCTATGGTATTTCTCTATAGATATTTTATATTCTAAACTCCCCCACGCCTGTCACTGTCTTCCACGGTCCCCCATGCCTGTCACTGTCTTCCACTAAATAAAAAATCCCCGGGCTGGAGAGATGGCTTAGCAGTTAAGCGCTTGCCTGTGAAGCCTAAGGACCCCGGTTCGAGGCTCGGTTCCCCAGATCCCACGTTAGCCAGATGCACAAGGGGGCGCACACGTCTGGAGTTCGTTTGCAGAGGCTGGAAGCCCTGGCGCGCCCATTCTCTCTCTTTCCCTCTATCTGTCTTTCTCTCTGTGTCTGTCGCTCTCAAATAAATAAATAAAAAATTTTAAAAAAATCCCCCTCCCCTGATGAAATTATGCCGTGTGTGGTTTGACTTATATCAGTGATTCTATTTGGGTCAACTAATGTTGTGAATTTTCATTCATATAAATGCTGCCCCTAATTATCCTGGTAAGTGGATCAACAAATGCCTGCTGTTTGTCTTTGAACCCGTGCAGCCAATAACTGGTGGAGTGATTTAATGCAGCTGGAACACAGCCCTGACAGGATAGTCTGCAAAGTGTGCGACAGTTCACTGGACTTGTGCAGTGACCTTGGTCTAAGGACTTACAGTGTGCATCACACGAAACTTGAAAAAAAAAAATCCCTTTGCTGTAATTAAAGAAACAGGATAAAGGAAGGGTGAGCTCTGGACTCTGATGCCGGTTCTTGGCAGAGCTCTGGAAAGGTAATGCTTTCATCTGGAAGGAATTGCTGTGCTGATTAAAAACCTGCCAAGGGCTGATGTAATGGCTCAGCCGGGGCCACAAGCACGAGGGCCTGAGACCTCCTAAGTTCAATTCCCCAGCACCCACGTATACACAACTAGTCTGGGAGTTTCAAAGCAGGAGAATCACTGGGGCACCCTGGTCAACCAGTCTAACCGAAAACGAGGGCTACCGGTTCAGTGAGAGGACCCGGTCTCAAGGAGACCCCCAGTGTTCTCCTCTGGCATCCACTTGGGTGCACAAGGGGTACATGTGCGCACACGTGCATACACTAAACATACGCACACTATACATACTGCCCACTCCCCCCCCCAAAAAAACCATACTCTTGCAGAATAACAGCAGCACAGATGTGGCCCATTTGGAGAAACAAGGGAGAAAAGGGCTGAAGAGCAGGAACACTGAGCCATGCTTCTGAACTCCCCTGCTTTTTCGGGTCTTTTCGAACACCCTGGTTCCGTCCCCTCAGTGTGTGATGCCCTCGCCTCTAGCCCTATGCCGCTACCTCCGTGGCGAGCTGCCCCCATCATCCGTGGACTCTCGGCCCTGCAGCAGCCCCTCCGTGGTGCCGGGGAAGGTCGGGAAGCTCTTCCTGGGGGTCACTCCTCCTCGGGCCCCACGGCTGCCACGCCGGCTGGCCTGGTGTTCCATTGAGTGGGAACACGTGCGCCTGCTCCACAGGCTGGGCACTGGAGGGTTTGGCTCGGTGTACAAGGCCACTTACCACGGTGTTCCTGTGGCCATCAAGCAAGTGAACAAGTGCACTAAGAACCTACGAGCATCCCAGAGGAGTTTCTGGGCTGAGCTAAACATTGCAAGGCTGCGCCACGACAACATAGTGGGGGTGGTGGCTGCCAGCACGCGCACGCCCGAGGGCTCCAACAGTCTAGGGACCATCATCATGGAGTTCGGGGGCAACGTGACTTTACACCAGGTCATCTACGGGGCCACCGGATGCTATCCCGAGGAGGAGGCTGGAAAGCCTGGCGGCGGCGAGCCCCTGAGCTTGGAGAAGTGCCTGAAGTACTCGCTGGATGTTGTGAACGGCCTGCTTTTCCTCCACTCGCAGAGCATCGTGCACTTGGACCTGAAGCCGGCGAACATACTGATCAGCGAGCAGGAAGTGTGTAAGATCGGTGACTTCGGCTGCTCCGTGAAGCTGGAGGACCAGCGGTGCTTCCGGACCCCCGGCCCCCAAGTAGGAGGCACGTACACGCACCAAGCCCCGGAGCTCCTGAAAGGGGAGCCCGCCACGCCCAAGGCCGACATCTACGCCTTCGCCATCACTCTCTGGCAAATGGCCACCGGCGAGAGGCCGTACTGCCGCGAGCCGCAGCACGTGCTGTACGCCGTGGTGGCCGACCACCTGCGCCCGAGCCTGGCCCGCGCCGTGTTCACCCGCTCGCCGCGGGGGCGCCGGCTGCAGAGCCTCGTCCGCGGCTGCTGGGAGGCCAGCGCCCTGCGGAGGCCGAGCGCGGAGCGGCTCCTGCTGGACCTGAGCGCTTTCAGAGCCGACCTGGGCGGACGCCGACCCGCAGCAAGATAAGCCTCTGTCTGTCTGTCTGTCTGTCTGTCTGTCTGTCTGTCTGTCTGTCTGTCTGTCTCTCTCTCTCTTTCTCTCTCTCTCTCTCTCTCTCTCCCTCCCTCCCTTCCTCTCTCTTTCTCTCTCTCTTTTTGTTTTAAAGCAATTGTGATGGTGTGGAAGAAATCGTATTGGAAGGACAGAGTTTTAGAAAATAAAGTTACTGAAAACTCCTTTAGACTGAAGTTTGTCTAACACAGACAGCAGAGCTCGAGTCTTCTCCGTGTCCACTGGCGCTCACCTTATTCCTTATGTATTGTCATGCTCTCCTGGGCCCCTGGGCTTATTGTGAAAGTTCCGTAGTATTATTCTTTCTTATTGATAAAACAGGGTGTTTTGTTTGTTGTTGTTTTGTTTTGTGTGTTTGTTTGTTTTAACAGAAAATACCTTTACAGCCGGGCGTGGTGGCACACGCGTTTAATCCCAACACTTGGGAGGCAGAGGTAGGAGGGTCGCCATGAGTTCGAGGCTACCAGGTCAGCCTGGGCTAGAGTGAAACCCTACCTTGAAAAAACAAAAAAGAAAAGAAAAGAAAAGAAAAAACCTTTGCAGACCTGCCAAATTTTTCAATAAGTATTCGCATGTCCCATCCCTACCTCCTAAATTCAAACTATAGTTTATGTGCTTCCAAAAAAATCATAAAAACCCACCTTAAAAGAAAGATGAGCTTGCTTCCTATTCCTTACCCTAGAGAACTTTTTTGGTTTGTAATTACCTTTGCACAAAAGTTTCAAATTGAACTAAATTTAAAACCAATAATATTCTAAATTAATTGTAGTAGTTTAAATTTGAACATTGCCATAAGTATAAAAATTCTACAATACTTTTACATAAGATGACTTTTACCTGGTATTTGGGGCCAAAAATAAATTGCAAGATAAATGTGATATGACTGGAGAAAAAAACAGAATCACAGCAGGGAGTGAAATTCAACATTTCATGGTGCGGAGTAGGTGGGTTGTGTCAGGTTACTCATTCTATTAGTAAAGATGATGGGTGCTGTAGATGAAACTTAGAGGCAGTGACTAGCTCTTGTCTTTGGGACAGCTTTCTCCTAATGACAGCAGTGCTGTGGCTGGTACAGAGGCTGGGGGAGTTCATGACAAGGGCTTGAGCAGGAGGTGGTGTCTGGACTGTGAAGGAAATAGGAAGAGGCACAGCCTTGCAAGGAGACATGAGACACAGAAATGTGTTTGGTTTGGTTTTAGAATGAAGACACTTATTTCTGGAACAGAAGATATGAAGGTAATTGACGAACTTTAAATGCTCAGAAGATGTGAAAAGTAAGAGCTATGGAAAGATTGTACTATTAGAGTGAAGGGATATCTCTTCCCAAGATGAGAGCCATAAAGGGTACTGACAAGTTTACAGTAGGAAAAGGGAAGCTGCAGAAATATGCAGCTCTGGGTACCCAGTTTTTCTATCTAGAGTAGTTGAAAGTAAAGGGTCTATGGAGTGAAATTCTGGTCTAGGGGATGCAAACGAATGCTCTTTAGGACCCAATAGTATTGACAAGATGCTGCTAACTCTGTCCAGATAGGCTGAACAAGCCATGATAGACCCATGAATACAGTCTCCAGGTTTTGACTTTGCAATGGAGTAAAATCAATAGGCATTCAATCGAAACTATACTTTGGGTTTCAATTTGAAACTTTTCCCAGTCTGTTTACATGTAGTCTTATCTTCAGTCTCAGTACTGGGCAGCAACAGTGAGCCACAGCACCCAGTCACAGCCTCGCAGTTAGGAGGCAAACAAGCAATGCTAGACAGTGTTCTGTCTCCAGTGTTTTCAGAAGCAGCTGGCTGGCTGTGCCCATGGAGTTCCGTATTTGAGAATTCAACTGACAACAGATTAAAAATATTTGGGCCGGGCATGGGGGCACACACCTTTAATGCCAGCACTTGGGAGGCAGAGGTAAGAGGATCACCATAATTCAAGGCCAGCCTGGGGAAAATTGCCACACAGACTTCATTCCTTCTTATCATTCTTTGAATAAAATAGTATAATCAACATTAATACACTATTTACATTATATTGGTATTACAAGTGATCTACAGGTCATTTAATGTAAACGAGTATTGCCTAAGCTGTATGCAAATACTGCACCATTTTACAAAAAGAATTTGTACTTCCACAGATGCAGTTTAGTACCGACAGGGGGTCCTGGAACTAATCCATTGTGCATAGTGAGAAACAACTGTATCCAATAAATGTGTGAAATAGTCAACACTTTATTATTTTTTCAACACTGCTATTAAATAAACTGTTAGGATAGATAATTTTGCCCAACTGCAGGCTAATATAACTGTGCTGAGCCCATTTAAAGTAGGTTTGGTGAAGCCATAGAATTCGGTAGGTTAGATGTACCAAGTGAACTTGAAAGTTCAGAAATGTCTTCCAAAATGAACATAGGCACAGCTGAAGGAAGTACTGTGTGTTGTCTTCTTTTCTCCTGAGAATCACACTAAGTTGAAAAGCAAACACAAGGCAGTCGACCCCATACACCTCAATCCATGGAACTAAGAAATAGAGAAAAGAGGGCTGGAGAGATGGCTTAGCGGTTAAACGCTTGCCTGTGAAGCCTAAGGACCCCGGTTCGAGGCTCAGTTCCCCAGGTCCCACGTTAGCCAGATGCACAAGGGGGCGCACGCGTCTGGAGTTCGTTTGCAGAGGCTGGAAGCCCTGGCGCGCCCATTCTCTCTCTCCCTCTATCTGTCTTTCTCTCTGTGTCTGTCGCTCTCAAATAAATAAATAAAAATTAAAAAAAAAAAAGAAATAGAGAAAAGAAACCCTTGAAATATGTAGGATGTCCAAAGACTAGACTGAGTCCCTGAGAAGAATACAGGGAATAAAAGACGAAGGTTTAGGGTAATGAGAGTCATATCAAGTGATATGTCCCAAAGACAATTGCAAATAGAGGGTATATACCTTAAAGCATCAGGCTGTCTGGAAAATGCAGACTGTGGAAAAAAATAAACTTCTGGAAATCGGACTTAGAGCAGAGCTGAGGTCCTAAAGTTGGTAGTGGTATAAGGAAGAAATGTTACAGAGTCCAGCCATCACAGAGCCCAGACACTAATAGCAAAACAGCTCCTGACTGTGACAGCATCATCCTGCAGGCAAGACAGAAATTCAAGAGAGGCTCAGATACCTCCTAAGTCTAGATTTCTTTGAGAGAGAAAACTTTGAGGCTGCAAAACCCACAGAAATGCCATGTTTGAAGGAACAAGCAGGTGAAGGAAGTCTTTGAGCCATAGAAAGACCACCCTGACGGGAGATACAGTTAGTAGGTGGGTCACTCCACCTGTAATATTCAAGAACCTAATAGCAAGATTCAACGCTGACAAATCACTTAAGCAATATAAAAATTAAGATAATTGAGAGTTAGGGCTGGGGAGATGGCTTAAAGATGCTTGCCTGCAAAGCAAAAGGACACAGGTTCAATTCTCCAGTGGTAGCACATGAATCTGGAGTTTGCAGTGGCTAGAGTCCCTGAAGTCCCCATTCTCTCTCTCTTCCCCCTCCTTTCTCTGTCTTAAAAAAATAAATAAAATATTTATAAACAAAAGAGTGAGTTAAGTTGTGGTGGAAAGAGATATAACTTATCAATTATACTATTGCTTATAGAAATAACCTAGGATTATGGACAGTATATAGAGACAACTAATAAAATAAAAATACAACTGACATCCAAAATAAAAAAACAAAATAGATGGCTGGAGAGATGGCTTAAGGGTTAAGGCACTTGCCTATAAAGAAAGCCAAAGGACCTGGGTTTTATTCCCCAGTACCCATATAAGTCAGATGCACAAGGTGGCACATGTGTCTGGAGTTCCTTTGCAGTGGCAAGAGGTCCTGTCATGCCTATTTTTCTCTTTCTCTCTCTCTCTCTCTCTCTCTCTCTCTCTTTATCTGTCCCTTTCTTTTACTCAAATAAATAAATAAATAAAGTTTTAAAAAATGAAATGGAAACAAAAAATTGAGATTTTACCAAAATTAGAAGAGGAAATATCCATTTATCTGCAAAATTTAGAACTCTTAAGCAACTGTGTATTAAAAGAAAATACTACCTGAAACGTGATTCTCAAGAGCAGACATAGTAGAAAGATGTTATTATGCCAGGATAAGAATAAAGGAGTGAGAAAGTTATCATCTCAAGCAGTAACAGAAAAAAAACAATAAAAACAAAATCAATTTAATGAGTTGAATTTAGGGAGAACAGGAAAAATAAGCTGGAGGGGCTGGAGAGATGGCTTAGTGGTTAAGCGCTTGCCTGTGAAGCCTAAGGACCCCGGTTCGAGGCTCGCTTCCCCAGGACCCACGTTAGCCAGATGCACAAGGGGGCGCACGTGTCTGGAGTTCGTTTGCAGTGGATGAAGCCCTGGTGCACCCATTCTCTCTGTCTACCATCCTATTTCTGTATCTCTCTCAAATAAATAAAAATAAAATATTTTTAAAAAAGAAAAATAAGCTGGAAAGGTGTTTAAAAAAAGAAAATTTTATATAATGATTTCCTAAGAATTAGAACAAATAGCCAGGCATGATGGCACACACCTTTAATCCCAGCACTGGGAAGGTAGAGGTAGGAGGATCACTGTGAGTTCGAGGCCACCCTGAGACTACATAGTAAATTCCAGGTCAGCCTGAGTTAGAGTGAGACCCTACCTCGAAAAAAAAAAAAAAAAAGAATTAGAACAAATAAATGAAAAACTAAGCTTGTTGAACACAGATCAACAACAACAACAAAACATTAGAAGGGCTGGAGAGGTGGCTTAGCGATTAAGGCACTTGTCTCTGAAGCCTAAGGACCCAGGTTTGATTCCCCAGTACCCACATAAGCCAGATGCACAGGGAGGCACATGTGTCTGGAGTTCATTTTAGTGGCCAGAGATCCTGGTGTGCCCATCCTCTCTCTATCTGCTCTTTATCTCTCTCTCAAATAAATAAATAAATATTTTAAAACACTAGAAGAAAAATCACATATATGCAAATTAGAGATTAATGACCAAAGCAGAGGACATTTTTGTACTTTAGAAAAAAACTGCACCACCTTGGAAATAAAATTGAACACTTAGAAAAGTATATATAGCATGTGTGAGAGTGTCAGCTCAGTTTTTTTTTTTAATTTTTATTAACATTTTCCATGATTATAAAATATATCCCATGGTAATTCCCTCCCTCTCCACCCCCACATCAGCTCAGTTGTTTTAATTTTTTTAAATTTTTTATTTATTTATTTGAGAGCGAAAGACACAGAGAGAAAGACAGATAGAGGAAGAGAGAGAGAATGGGCCACCAGGGCTTCCAGCCTCTGCAAACGAACTCCAGACGTGTGCGCCCCCTTGTGCATCTGGCTAACGTGGGACCTGGGGAACCCAGCCTCTAACCGGGGTCCTTAGGCTTCACAGGCAAGCGCTTAACCGCTAAGCCATCTCTCCAGCCCATAAATTTTCTTTTTTTTAAAAAATTTTTTATTTATTTATTTGAGAGCGACAGACACAGAGAAAGACAGATAGAGGGAGAGAGAGAGAATGGGCACGCCAGGGCTTCCAGCCTCTGCAAACGAACTCCAGACGCGTGCGCCCCCTTGTGCATCTGGCTAACGTGGGACCTGGGGAACTGAGCCTCGAACCGGGGTCCTTAGGCTTCACAGGCAAGCGCTTAACCACTAAGCCATCTCTCCAGCCCCAGCTCAGTTTTTAAGAGCAGTTTTTGTTCAAGCATGAAGGCCTGAGAAAGTCTGAGAGACTGCTCTGCGCTTAATCCCGGGCCCCACATAAACAGCTAGGCATAGACATGTGTGTCTGAAACCTACAGAAGCAGAGACCTAAGAGCCTCTGGAGCTCATGAAAAAGAAAACAGCAAACTCCAGAATCAGTAAGAGACACCAGCTCAAGTAAGACTGGACTACAGAGTGAGGTAGGAAGACACCAGATAGTCCCCTCAGGCCACCATAGATAAGCACACCTTGCTGTAGGCGAGTGCATGGACTCCATAAACATACACACACACAAAAGTTGGTGATACCAGGAACAGAGGACAGGATCCCTAGCCAATGTATACAAGGGGGTTGGGCAAATAAATAAATATATTAAGGTTAAGAATCCACATAGTACTAATAATTAACTAAATTAGTAAGTGTGGAAGAAAGGAAAGCTCTTCCTTCTAATAGAATGTCAAATATAGTGCTAATAAGTGCCAAACATTTGTTACAAATATTTATCCTCACAATGGAGAAGTCCTGCCAACATTATCTCACAAATGATGGAGAGAGGTAGGTAGATATAAACCCTAGGAACGTTATTATTACCAATAATGGATCAAATTGACCTTCTGAGCCTCCTCATAGGATGCACTGAGAACAACATAATACCACCTGTTAGAGATGACCTTACTCAAATAATGAGGAAATAATACATGAACACAGATTGGAATTGGCCTACACTTCAAAACAACCAAGAATGGAAATAAAGAACTACAGCATTTCAAGGCAATGGCTAAGGTAGTACATGCTCCTGGATTGCACATTCCAGGACTGGGCAATACAAGATAATGGATCCTGGATGGTCCAACAGCAACCATTATTAGGACAATTGATCAAACTGATTAAATAGGATCAGTAAATTATATTACAGTATTATGTTGATTTTTTGGTTATAATAATTGCAACTATGTTGAGTGTCTTTGCTTTTAGAGCATAGTAAAGTACTAAAAGGGAACTGAGATGTTATGTCTGCAAGTTACTCTCAAATGAGACTGATTTTTTTTTTTTTTTTGAATCAGGATTTCACTCTAAGCCAGGCTGACCTATAACTTAATGTGTTGTTTAGGTTGACCTTGAACTCAAAGTGCACCACCATGCCTGGCTAGGGACAGAATTAACAAATAACTATAAATATATGTAGCAAAAATGTAAATGCCAAATCTAACAATTGGATGATCTTTGTCAAAGAAAAAAGAGAATTTCAGAGATCTTTATTGCAGCTTTCCTATAAGTATGAGGTAATTTCAACTACAAAGTTAAATAAAAATGCCTAGGAAAGGCTTAATTTTAAAAAATCTACAAGGGTTGGGGGTCTGGAAATATGGCTTAGCAGTTAAGGCACTTGCCTGCAAAGCTAAAGGACCTTGATTTGATTCCCCAGGACCTACGTAAGTCAGATACACAAGGTAGCATCTGGAATTCATTTGCAGTGTATGAAAGCCCTGGCATGTCCATTCTCTCTCTCTCTCTCTCTCTCTCTCTCTCTCTCTCTCTCTCTCTCTCTCCATATATATATATATATATATATATATATATATATATATATATATTATATATATATATATATATCTCCCTCTCTCTCAAATAAATAAATAAACATAAAAAATGTACAAGGGACTTCTGGTTAAGATGTCAGTGTAGTGGCCATGTCAAAGCAGCCTAGGGAGGGAAATAAGTAGGAAAAAAAAAAAGTACAATACACTCTTCTACCAAAATGTGAAGGTGTATAAGGAATTATCAACCACAGCAGAGAAGCAGGAGAGATCAGAGCTTCTAGACACCTCAAAAGCAGTCAGAATCAGTTCCCACCTTGGCAGCCAGTATGCTGGAAAGAGCTTCACCATGCCCAGCCCTACCTGAGTTGCAGGAACAGAACCAAGGTGAAGAAACTTCCCATGTACACCAGTCTCCTCACAAAGTCAAGAAACCTGAAGGAGAACACAGCAGGGACCAGCTGAGCAACTACTGAAAGAGAAGAGAAACAGGACCAGGTGAGCAGGCCTGTACAACTTCAGGCACTTTCCATAGCCTCCCCTCCCCCAGTAACTAGTGACAGGAACTACTGGAGTACATGGCCACCCCCAGCCACAGGGCATCCAGCACAGCCAATCAGAACAGCAGACCCACTGATCCAACCAGCTTAGCTAAGTCCATAGCACAACAAAGAGGGAATCAGGTGGGCACTCAGCCTAGGTGAGACTAGGAGCCATCCCAGAAGGTGGCAGGGCCTACTTACAGTGGGTCAAACCTGCCCCAAAGCCAGATATATGCCTGCACTGAAGTGCTAATCATAACTTCCATGTCAGGGCAGGTTATGTTATATTTGATTGAAGTACTCTTGGTTGACTTTACCATTCCCAAAGAACTTGTATTTTGGAGGATCACTTTTGTTGCCTATAAAGTTTCGTGACTTGTAGTGCCTTTGTCTTTTTCTTCTTTAGAATAGTGTCTCACTTGGCCCCAGGCTGGCCTGGAACCCCTATGAGACAAGAAATTTCAGCCTCCCAGTAGACATGATAAAGAGGGTAGATCATCACACACCCTTAGGGACTTTGACTTTGTTAGATTATCTGTTTGTTGCAATCCCCATTCTTGCATAAATACTCCATGCTAGTTTTGATTGCATGTGTACACTGCTCAGTTGAATTTTAGAATTTGCCTGTATTTTTGCTCCACTCAGCCTACTAGAATACTTGCATAGCAGGCAAACTCAATACCTAGGGTCACTTATGCTATTACTCTGGAAGTAATATAAAAGCCACACCTGGCTTCTTAAGCTCCTACCATAAAGATATATAAATCAGATTTACACATCCAAAAGTATTGCAGATAATTAGAAAACCCAAGCATCAAACTAACTCAAGATGCAAAAATCCTTACATTATGATTTAAGAAACACAAAAAATCAAGACAATATAATTCTACCAAAAAAATTAAATCCCTCAGAAATGATCTCCAATGAGACTGATTTAGATGAAATGCCTAATAAAGAATTCAAAAGAATGATAATATCTATGTTCAAAGAAATCAAAGGAATCAAAGAAGCAAACAAACTCCTGAAGGAATCCCAAGAGAACACTGTAAACCAACTTAATGAAATAAGGAGGTATAGTGGTTTCATTCAGGTGTCCCCTATAAATATAGGTGTTCTGAATGCCAGGTTCCCAGCTGATGGAGATTTGAGAATTAACGCTTTCTGGAGGCAGCATATTATTTGGGGTGGCTTATGGGTATTATAGTCAGTTTCCCTTTGCCAGTGTTTGGCATTGTCTCCTATTGCTATTATTCACCTTATGTTGGCCAGGGGGTGATGCCCACCCTCTGCTCATACCATAATTTTCCCCTGCCATGATGGAACTTCCCCTAGAGTCTGTATGCCAAAATAAACCATTTTTTCCCACAAGCTGCTCTGGGTTGGGTGATTTCTGCCAGCAATGTGAACCTGACTGCAACAGGAAGTCAATACAAGACATGAGTATAGAAATATAAGTAATAAGGAAATACCAGTCAGTGATATTAGAAATGCAAAATAGAGTAAGTCAAATAAAAAATCTATAGAAACTCTCACCAGTAGAATGGATGAAGGAGAGGACAGAATATCTAACCTAGAAGATACATACAATGGCATATCTAATACAGTGCAATAATGAGAAATACAAACAAAGAGGAAAGTATGAATGGGAATTTCAAGATATTCAGAACATTATGAAAAAAATCAAGTATAAGAATTCAGAATGTAGCAGAAGGAGAAGAATTTCACTCCAAATACATAGTAGATATTTTCAATAAAAACATAGAAGAAAATTTCCCACAAATAGGGAAAGAGATGCCAATACAGATACAAGAAGTCTTTAGAATACTGAGCACACAGAAACAGGAAAGAACCACTGCTTGCCATATTGTAATTAAACTACTAAGCACACAAACCAAAGAAAATATATTGAAAGCAGTTAGAGAGAAACATCAAGTCACATATAAAATCAAGCCCATCCGGATAAGAGCAGATTACTCAAACTTTAAAACACAAACTTTAAAAGCCAGAAGGGCTTGGAGTGATGTATTCCCTACTTCTGAAAGATAACAACTGTCAACCAAGATTACTTTATCCAGCAATGCTATCCATTCACATTGATGGAGAAATAAGGACATTTCACAAAAAAAACAGGCTAAAGGACTAATAACAACTAAGTCAACTTTATAGAAAATACTTAAAGAACTATTTCACACTGAAGAAAAAGAAAAGCAAACACATGAAGAAATGGGAAAAAATAAACAATACTCAAATAATAGTTAATACAAAAGAGTAAAGGAAAAATAGGAAGCATTACAAAACCAGAAGAATGGCAAGAATAAATGCTCACATTTTAATAATAACTCTTAATATCAATGGCCACAATGCCTCAACCAAAAGGCAAAGGCCTGTAGATGGGGTTAAAAGGCAGGTCCTTCTATTTGTTGCCTCCAAGAAACCTCTCTGTAAAAGACACTATCTTAGGGTAAAAGGATGGAAGATGGTACGTCAAGTAAATGGGCCTTGAAAACAAGCAGGTGTTGCTATCCTAACATCTGACAGGATAGACTTCAAACCAGTATTAGTCAACAAAGATAAAGGTCACTTTATATTGATTAAAGGAACAATTTGACAAGAGGACATTACAATTCTAAGCATATATGCACTTAACATGGGTGCTTCCAGTTTCATCAAGCAAACACTATTAGACTTAAGGTCATAGCTATCACCAAGCACAGCTGTAACAGGTAACTGCAATACCTCACTCTCATCAATTGTCAGGTTATCCTGGCAAAATAAATAAATAATTAAACAGAGAAGCATCTGGATTAAATGAAGTCATAGAACAAATGGACCTAACACATATCTACAGAACATTTCATCCAAATGCTGCAGAATACACATTCTTTTCAGCAGCACATGGAAAATTCTCTAAAATAGATGATACATTAGGACACAAAACAAATATTAACAAATACAGGAAAATTGAAATAATTCCTTGTACTCTAACTGATCAAAATAGAACTAAACTACAAATTAACAGCAAGAAAAACTATGCAGCACACACATCTTCAGATGTGGAAGGGAACGTGCAGCTGGAAACCAGAGATAAAATAAACTTTGTAATTGATAACAATAAACATACTCATGCTGTAAGTGCTCGGAACATTATGCTGTTGAAAAAGAAACAAGCCTGCTGTCAGGGAGTAGTTTGTGCAAAGAAGGAGGCATTTGGCTTTATTGAAAGAGGTGATTTTGTACAAGAGATATTCTTTCACTATAGTGAATTTAAAGGTGGCCTGGAGATGATGTAGAGTTCACAATCAAGGACAGAAATGGCAAAGAAGTTGCAGCAGATGTCAGACTATTCCCTCAAGGAAAGGTCATTTTTTTTTAATTTTATTTTATTTTATTTATTTATTTGAGAGCGACAGACACAGAGAGAAAGACAGATAGAGGGAGAGAGAGAGAATGGGCGCGCCAGGGCTTCCAGCCTCTGCAAACGAACTCCAGACGCGTGTGCCCCCGTGTGCATCTGGCTAACGTGGGACCTGGGGAACCGAGCCTCGAACCAGGGTCCTTAGGCTTCACAGGCGAGCGCTTAACCGCTAAGCCATCTCTCCAGCCCAAGGAAAGGTCATTTTTGAAGATACCAGCATTGAACATTTTGAAGGAACTATAACCAAAGTTATACCGAAAGTCCTCAGTAAAAACCAGAATGACACATTGCCAGGACAAATCAAAGTTGACTTTGTGATTCCTAAAGAACTTCCCTTTGGAGACAAAGACAAAATCCAAGGTGACCCTGTTGAAAGGTGACCATGTTAGGTTTAATATTTCAACAGACCAGCATGACAAATTGGAAAGAGCAACCAATACAGAAGTTCCATCTAATACATTTCAGTTCACTAATGAAGCCAGGGAAATGGGTGTGATAGCTGCCATGAGAGATGGTTTTGGTTTCATCAAGTGTGTGGATCGGGATGCTTGGATGTTCTTCCACTTCGGTGAAATTCTAGATGGGAACCAGCTCCATATTGCGGATGAAGTAGAGTTCACCATGGCTCCTGATGTGCTCTCTGCCCAAAGCCACATAGTCAGGTGTCTAGTCACAATCCCACTCCTGGTACCATTTTACTGTTGCAGTCAGGTTCACATTGCTGGTAGAAATCACCTGACCAAGAGCAGCTTGTGGGTAAGAGAGGTTTATTTGGGCTTACAGTCTCTAGGGGGAAGCTCCATGATGGCAGGGAAAACGATGACATGAGCATAGGGTGGACATCACCCCCTGGCCAACATAAGGTGGACAAAAGCAACAGGAGAGTGTGCCAAACACTGGCAAGGGCATGCTGGGTATCCATAAGCCCACCCCCAACAATACACTCCCTCCAGGAGGCGCTAACTCCCAAATCCCCATCAGCTGGGAACCTAGCATTCAGAACACCTAAGTTTATGGGGAACAACTGAATCAAACCACCACAGGTGGTATCACCATACCTGATTTTAAAATCCATTACAGGGCCATAATAACAAAAACAGCATGGTACTAGCACAAAAATAGACATGGAGATCAATGGAACAGCATAGAGGATCCAAATGTAAATCCAGGCAGCTACAGCCATCTGATTTTTGACAAAAGCACCAAAATGTTTCATCAGAGAAAAGACAGCTTCTTTAACAAATGGTGCTGGGAAAACTGGATATATATATATATATGTAGAAGGATGAATACATATTCTTATCTCTCTCTATGCACAGCAATAAAGTCCACATAGATCAAAGACCTTAATATCAGACCTGGAACTCTGAAGCTGCTAGAGGAAAAAGTAGGGGAAACACTGCAACATATTGCCATAGGTAATGACTTTTTGAATATAATCCCAGTTGCTCAGGAAATGAAACCACTAATCAACCATTAGGATCTCATAAAATTAGAAGACTTTTGTCCAGCAAAGGACACTGTGAATAGAGCAAAGAGACAACCTACAAATGGGAGCAAATCTTTGCCAGCTACACATCTGACAGAGGATTAACATTCAGGATATACAAAGAACTCAAAAAAATGAAATAATAAGAAATCAAACAACCCAATTAAAAAATGGACTATGGAACTAAATAAAGAGTTCTCAAAAAAGGAATATAGATAGCATATAAATATTTAAAAACATGTTCTGCATCCTTATCCATCAGAAAAATGCAAATTAAAACTACTTTGAGATCCCATCCCATTCCTGTCAGCATATCTATCATAAAGAAAACAAATGACAAAACATGCTGGCAAAGATGTGAAAAAACAGGAACCCTTCTACACTGCTGGTGGGAATGGAATCTGGTATAGCCATTGTGGAAATCAGTGTGGAGTTTCTTGAGAGAGCTAAAAATAGGTTTACAATGTGACCCAGCTATACTACTCCTAGGCATATATCCTCAGGACTCTTCTTACTACCTTAGAGATACATACTCATCCATGTTTATTGCTGATCTATTCACAATAGCTGGGAAGTGGAACCAGCCTAGATGTCCCTCAACTGATCAATGGATAATGAAGATGTGGTACATTTACATAATGGAGTTCTATTGAGCTGTTAAAAAAAAAATGAAATCATGAAATTTGCAGGGAAATGGATGGATCTGGAAAGGATTATACTAAGTGCAGTAACCCAGGCCCAGATAGTCAAATACTGCAAAGAAAAAAAGAAAAAAAAAGAAATCATGAAATTTGCAGGGAAATGGATGGATCTGGAAAAGATTATACTAAGTGCAGTAACCCAGGCCCAGATAGTCAAATACTGCATGTTCCTCTTCATATGTGCATCCTAGCTACAAATGTTTAGACTTGTGTGTGAGTTAGAGTAAAAATCAGTAGTAGAAGCCAGTAAGCTAGAGAGGGATACAAGGGAGGGAGGAGAGGGAAGGACTTAAAGAGAAGGTATTGTGTATATGTAAGTAGATGAACACATTACTAGGGGTGCAATGGCCTAAGTGAATTCAGGAATAAAAGAAGGGTGGGAAGGGAGGAGGGTTAATAAAAATTTAAGATGTTATGAATAAACCATATGAAAACACACTTTTCTGGATAATGGTGCACCCAGAAGCCATAAATTGTTATTTGAAACATTTCAGTGCCAGGCATGGGATACCTTCCACTGAGTTGTGGGCCAAGGAGGTCCCTGATGCCTCCAAAACCATTGCCAAACTCTTGGTTTCTCACCAGGAATAGATGGTGTGGTGGTTTGATTCAGGTCCCCATAAACTTAGGTGTTCTGAACACTAGATTCCCAGCTGATGGAGATTTGGGAATTAATACCTCCAGGAGGCAGTGTATTGTTGGGGGCTGGCTTATGGGTGTTATAACCATTGTCCCCTTGCCAGTGTTTGTCACACTCTCCTGTTGCTGTTGTCCACCTGATGTTGGCCGGGGGTGATGTCCACCCTCTGCTCATGCTATTGTTTTCCCTGGCATCATGGAGCTTCCCCTGGAGCTTCTAAGCCAAAATAAACCTCTTGGTTCCCACAAGCTGCTCTTGGTTGGGTGATTTCTACCAGCAATACAAACCTGACTGCAACAGATGGTAAGACCTTATTGCTGAAGACGCCACATGTTTAGGTTGCAAGGTCACTGAGAAATCAAGCTAGAGCCAAGCTGAAAACTGTCTCCTTGTGGACCAGTTGACAGAAAGCTGGAAAAATCTATGTTGCATGCAGCCCTATGGGAGAGAGAAGTCATCAGCAGTGATAAACTAGTGGACATTGCAAGCCTTAAGTCTGGCCAGCCAGGCCAAATGAGCCAACAGGTGCAGTAGTGGCATTTCTGTGTTGTGGGAAACCAACTACTCTCTAGTTGGATTGGAGGCCCACCAAATAGGAGGAAATGCATGCCTGGTACAAAAACCTAGGCAGAAGCCTATGGTGGTGGGAAGTCATGAGCTCTAGGGGAGCAATACTTGCTGTTATCTGGCTAAATGCATATATTATGCTCACCAAACTGCCCTGTAAACTCTTTTCTTAAAATTTATACCCAAATATTAATGCTACTCTCACTTTTGGTTAGAGAAGCATCTCTTTTCAGTGGCATTGACCACTGGGATGATTTAAAAAGCACCATACTGCTGAGTAACCAAGGAGTGTTCAGCCCTGAGACATTTCGACCACACTTTCCAAAGTTCAGGCTCTATTGTGGAAGAGGTGGCAGAAATAATGTAAAAGCTAAAGGAAGGGAAGGACTGCTTATAATGCAATTTTCAAACACAAAATGGCTTGGATATCCATGACCTCAAAGGGACTTTTACTACCTATACAAGAACTTCATAATAGGAGAAAAAGATGATAACATCAAAATACAAAAAAGAGAAAAATTGAGAGGGAAGGAGATATGATTGAGGGGGGATTTGTGAGGGGGAAAGCAGGGGAGAGGAGGGAATTGTTATGATTTATTGTCTATTATTATGGAAGTTGTTAATAAAAAAAGAAAAAAACTAAAATCAGAATTTTGATAGGCTGGAGAGGTTGCTCAGTAGTTTAAAACATATACTTAGGGGCCTGGAGAAATGCCTTAGTGGTTAAGGCACTTGCCTACAAAACCAAAGGACCAAGGTTCACTTCTCCAGGACCCACATAAGCCAGATGCACAGGGGGGTGCAGGCATCTGGAGTTCATTTGCAGTGGCTGGAGGCCCTGGCACACCCATTCTCTCTCCCTCTCCCCCTGCCTATTTCTTTGTCTCTCTCAAATAAATAAAGGAAAATAAAACAAAATAAACACATGCTTAGAAAACCTGACAGCCCAAGTTCGATTCTCTAGTACTCTTGTAAAGCCAGATCCACAAGTGGTGCAAGCACCTGGAGTTCACTTGCAGTGGCAAGAGGCTCCAGAATGCCCATACTCTCTCTTTCTTTCCCTCTAAGATAAATGAATGAATATTTTAAAAGAAAAAAATGTAAATGTGCAAGGGCAGGAGAGATTGCTTAGTGGTTAAGGTACTTTCCTGTAAAGTCTAAGGACCCAGGTTTAATTCCCCAGTACCCACATTAACTAGATACGCAAGGTGGCACATGCATCTGGAGTTCATTTGTAGAGGCTACAGGCCTTGGCATGCTTATATTTTCTCTATGTGTTTTTTCTCTCTCAAATAAATAAATAAAATATTTAAAAATGTGCAAACTTTAATATGATGGAGAATGGAATTTCAAATGGGAAAATGTGGGGGTGGGGAGGGAAGGAATTACCATGGGATATATTTTATAATCATGGAAAATGTTAATAAAAATTTAAGAAAAAATAAAATAAAAATGTGCAAACTTCAAAATGATATAATATACTATAAAGGACACTTCAAAAATGAAACACGGAAGGCCAGGCGTGATGGCGCATGCAGTTAATCCCAGTACTTGGGAGACAGAGATAGGAGGATTGCTATGGGTTAATGCCACCCTGAGATTATACAATGAAGTCCAGGTCAGCTTGAGCTGGAGTGAAACCCTACCTTGAAAAACCAGAAAGAAAAAAAAAGAAGCACTGTTATGTTTTTGAATAAATAAACTCACCAAAGTTTCTTCTCTTTAAATTAACTTAGAGATTTAAAACAAATTTAATTTAAACTATTGCCAATGGACTTAAGTTAGAAATAAGACAGGGCTGGAGAGATGTCTTAGTGGTTAAGCGCTTGCCTATGAAGCCTAAGGACCCAGGTTCGAGGCTCAGTTCCCCAGGTCCCACGTTAGCCAGATGCACAAGGGGGCACACGCGTCTGGAGTTCGTTTGCAGAGGCTGGAAGCCCTGGCGCGCCCATTCTCTCTCTCTCCCTCTATCTGTCTTTCTCTCTGTGTCTGTCACTCTCAAATAAATAAATAAATAATTTAAAAAAAAGAAATAAGACAGCTGAGTGGAAAATTTATATTGAAAATAAATTTTTAAAGCCGGGCGTGGTGGCACACACCTTTAACCCCAGCATTCAGGAGGCAAAGGTAGGAGGATCGCCATGAGTTCAAGGCCACCCTGAGACTACAGAGTTAATTTCAGGTCAGCCTGGACCAGAGTGAGACCCTTCCTCGAAAAACAAAAACAAAAATAAATTAATTAATTAACTAATTAATTAATTTTTAAAAAGGACTACATAGCCGGACATGGTGGCACACGCCTTTAACCCCAGCACTTGGGAGGCAGAAGTAGGAGGATCCCCATGAGTTCAAGGTCAGCCTGAGAGTACATAGTCAGTTCCAGGTCAGCCTGCGTGCTAGAGTGAGACCCTTCCTAAAAAAAAAAAAAAAAAAAAAAAGAACCAGGAGTTTCCAGAAAGCTATCAGGAGGTGCCACTCTATCTGCTGTAAATATGTATTATACAACCTACTGTGAAAACAGAGTATGTACGACCAGACTGGCCACTGAAGCATAAGAGAATTTCCAAAAATAAAAAACCCTGGTGCATAGGGGGACTTGTCAGCTTTCTCCAGTAGGATAACCACTGGTAAGGTGCCCTTGCTTCTGTAAACAAACCCTCACCCATGCTCCTGCAAACAATCCTAATGAAACTCACTGGATCACCTGTCCAGATAAGTTAATAAAGATATACTGGTAGAAGAGGTGTTATTCCTGGGAATTGGAAGGGAATTGGTAGGAGTGACAGAGGAAAAGAAAGGGAAATAGGGAGGTAAGTATGATCAAAATGCACTATGTATATGAAACTATCATAATGCATCCATTACTATACATAATTAAAACATTTGAAAACCAAAACATAATAAGAGAAATTCAATGCTGGATAGTACATGCAAAAACAGGTGGTATGTAAGGGCAGTAGAGAAAAGATGAACTTTGAAATAAAATTATGTTGAGAAATTTGTACACCAACTGGAACCAAAGATACATGCAGACCTCACAACATACAATCAGGACATGTGGTTAAAAATGAAGTCATGACAGGGTGGAGAGATGACTTAGTGGTTAAGACATTTGTCTGCAAAACCAAAAGACCTAGATTTGATTCCCCAGGACACACATAAAGCCAGATGCACATGGGGGTGCATGCATGCACTCAACTGGAGTTAATTTGCAGTGGTTATAGGCCCTGGCATACCCATTCTCACCCTTCCTCTATCTTCCTTTTTTTCATATTAACAAATACAGATAAAACATTAAAAAAAGAAACAGATGCCACCTTTGTTTAAAAAAATTGAACCAGGAAGGTCCCTGATGCAACCAAAACATTACAGGCCATTGTCGAGGCCCTTGGTTTTCCACCAGGAATAGATGGTAAGACCCTACTGCTGAAGACTCCACATACTTGGGCTGCAAGGCCACTGAGAAATCCTGCTGGAACTGAGCTGAAAACCTCCTCCATGTAGACCAGCTGACAGAAAGCTGGAAAAGGCCACACTGCATGCAGCTCAATGGGAGAGAGAGAAATCACCAGTGAAGAAGATACTCAACAGTGGACACTGCAAGCCTTATATTTGGCCAACCAGGCCAAATTAGCCAATGGGTGCAATAGTGGCACATCTGTTTTGAGGGAAACCATCTTACCTCTAATTCGACTGGAGGCCTGCTCCATGGGAGGGAATACATCCCTGATACTGAAAACCTACAACAGGGGTAGTCATGAGACCTAAGGATGTAACAGTTGCTGCTGTCTGGCTAAATATATATACTGTGCTCATCAAACTGCCCGGTAAGTACTTCTCTTAATGTTCATATCCATATATTAATGCTACTCTCACTTTTTCATTACAGAACTTTCTCTTTTCAGATGGCAGTGACCTTGGGATGACTCAGAAGGCATCACGGTGCTGAGAAGTGACAGAGGAATGCTCAGCACTGCAATATCTCTATCACACCTTCCAAGGTTCAGTGTCCATTGCAGAAGAGGTGATGGAAAGAATGTAAGCCAAAGGAAGGGTAGGACTCCTTACAATGTGTTCCTCAAAACACAAAATGGCCTGGATATCCATGACCTCACAGCATCTCACACTACCTACACAAGACCATCTTAGTAGTAGGAAAAGATGATGACATAAAAATAAAAGAGAAACTGAGAGGGGCAGGGGATATGATGGAGAGTGGAGTTTCAAAGGGAAAAGTGGGGGAGGGAGGGAATTACCATAGGATATTGTTTACAATCATGAAAGTGGTTATCAAAAATTAAAAATTAAAAAAAATTGAAGTCATGAGAAATGCCAGAAGAAATCATGAATTCTTTCTTCAGTAGGAAAGTCTTCTTAAAATTATTTTTAAAAAATTTACTAATATTTGCAACTATAAAAAGAAGGAACATAACTTCATGGGGAAAATCCAAAACTGTAAGTAAAGTCAAAAGAGAAGTAGTAATAAAGTAATAAAGCTATATATCATAACAAAGGCTAATTTACCTATTATTATTTCTATTATTTAAAAAAAATCAGGATTTGATAAGGAAAAGACAAAAGGATGAACAATCTGTTCACCAAAGTTTAAATCATCCTTTGACATGTGAAAATGAAAGCTACCCTGCGATACCATTCTTTTCAGATAAACATATGGTCAAAACCCAAAAGGAGGGCTGGAGAGATGGCTCAACAGTTAAGGCACTTGCCTGCAAAGCCTGGCAACCCCAGTTCAATTCCCTAGTGCCCATGTAAAACCAAATGCACAAAGTGGAACATGCATATGATGTTAGTTTGCAATGGCTGGAGGCCCTGGTGTACCCATTTTCTCTGTCTCTTATCTCCCTCTCTCTCATGCTCCTATCTTTCTCTCTGTCTCTCTGTCTCTCTCTCCTTGCAAATAAATATTAAAAAAAAAAAAAGAACGTGATGCTGGGCTGGAGAAATGCTTAACAGTTAAGGCGTTTGCCTGCAAAGCCAAAGGACCCTGGTTCAATTCCCCAGGACCCACATTAGCCAGATGCACAAGAGGGCACATGCATCTGGAGTTCATTTGTAGTGGCTGGAAGCCCTGGTGCACCTATTCTCTCCCTCCCTCCCTCTCTCTTTCTCTCTCTCTCTCTCCCCCTCGTCCTCTGTCAAATAAATAAATATATTTTTAAAGAAGAACGTGATGCTATTATCACTAGCCTAGGAAAAGACCCAAACTCAATGTTCCAGGTATGATTTCTGCTTAATGGCCATCACTGTCATACCAACATAAAGTTACGAATGGTGTAAACCAGACTATCTTACTGATTTCATTTTTGGTATAGTGAATTGTAGCAGTTACCTTCTCTTTGCCATGGCAAAGCACTTATGTGAACGGAAAGAGTTTATCTTGGCTCACAGCTTCAAGGTCTCATCATGTGGAGAAAGTATAGCTCACTGGAGCAGATAATCAGCCCGGAAGCTCATCTCTACAGCAGCAAGAAGGAAGTAGTCTAGCTATTGCTTAGAACTGGGCTATATCATCCCAAAGCCCACCTTCAACAACATACCTCCAGCAAGACTCCATCTCCTAAAGGCTCCACAACCTTCCCAAACTGCCATCACCTGGAGACCAAGTATTCAAAAACATAAGCCTGTTGGGGGAGGAGGAATACCCTCCAGGCAGAAGAGTATGAATAGTCCCTGGGCTGGAGAGAGAGCTCAGCATAAAGGCACTGTTTGCAATCCCTGACAGCCTAAGTTTGATTCCCCAGTACCCATGTAAAGTCAGATGCACAAAGTGGCACAGGCATGTGGAGTTTGTTTACAGTGGCAGGAGGCCCTGGAGTGGCCATGATCACATACTCTTTCTGTTTCTGTCTTCCCGTTTCTGTCTCTCACTGTCCATATAACTATTTTTAAATAAAAATATGAATATTCAAAAAAAACAGACCTAAAGATACTGACAATGGAGGTTTCTGGTAAAATTGAAGAAGTTGTAATGACATTTTCGTTCTCAAAGGCTTATCTACACATGCAGAGTATCTGTGAGATATTGGTACCCTGTGCTTAAATAGAAACAGGAAGTCTGCCATATTTCTGAATAAAGCTTTAAACTTGAAGGAAGGAGGTCAAAAACATCTTAACTATGCAAAGACACATATAAAATCACCTCTTGGGTACATGAAATAAAAATGGTCTATTTAAGCCAGGTGTGGTGGCACATGCCTTTAATCCCAGCACTCAGGAAGCAGAAGTAGGAAGATCACCATGAGTTCAAGGCCACCCTGAGACTACAAAGTGAATTCCAGGTCAGCCTGGGCTAGAGTAAGACTCTACCTTGAAATTAAAAAAAAAGAACCCTTATAAACTAAAAATGTGTACATAAGATAAAGAAGCTGGACGTGGCGGCACATGCCCTTGGGAGGCAAAGGTAGGAGGATCACCCTGAGTTTGAGGCCACACTGAGACTACATAGTGAATTCCAGGTCAGCCTGGGCTAGAGTGAGACCTTATCTCAAAAAAACAAAAAAATAAAAATAAAAATAAATTAAATCTTTCAAAAGGAACTGAAAAGATCAAAGAGACACTGGAAGGACTGGAAGGATTGGTCTAAGCCAATAACTTATGTTATTTGATGGAGTTATTTGATGAATATATGAAAACAGGAGAAAATTATCAAAGAAACAAGTTTTCCATTTGGAAGAATGTATGATTGCCCAGCCAATGACTTAAGATTATTAGAAGACATAGTCATTAGCCAACTTTACATTGCTACAACGAAATACTTGAGAGTGGCTATTGGTAAAGGAAAGAAGGATTTATTTAACTTCTTGGTTTTGAGGGTCTAAGGGCAGAGCACTGGCCTGGCTTCCTGCCTGCAGTACATGACAGAGACATGCATGTGTGAAAAATCTTATGTCAGCCAAGACAAAGTCAGAGAGAGGGGCTATTGTCTTACAGCCCCTTCTGTGCTGAGTTACAGAGCCCCCTCCCCCACCCCAACAGTCCTGAAGTTACACAAAGTAGAGATAAGCCCCTGATGGTCCTTGAGTCTCCTGCGGGAAAAGACCAGAGAACAGAGTGATAGGCTTCCTTCCACCAGCCTTCACAGGGGGAAGCCAAAGAACCTAGAGGTAAGTTCCCTGCCTGCACTGCGAGTTCCTGATAGTTTTGGACTAAGAACAGAAATTATAAGAAATTTAAATTATGTAGCTGCATGCTCACACCATGTATGCTTCTGTAACCTTGCTTGCTTGCAGGAAGAGAGATATAAAAAGCCACTCTTAAGCTCAAGGCTAACGTCATTACAGAGTAATCTGGGTATCAGCCCACTAGGGTGAATAAATCTTTCTCTTCTCTGTCTGCTCAGCTCTTAGCGTCATTCAGAAAATTCCTGCAACAGGCACACACTTAACATAAGGAGCTCCCAGCAGTCCTCATTTCTCAAAGCTTCCACCAATCCCAACAGTGCCACCTGATAAGCCAAACCTTCACTCCACGCACAATGGGCCTTTGAAGAACATAGGAAATTATATTTAAACTACAGGAGTCTATCATCATGAAATATAGAAACAGCGGTCCTAACAGCTTCCCAAAGTAAAAAAGCAAAAACAGCTGGGCATGGTGGCACATGCCTTTAATCCCAGCACTTGGGAGGCAGAGGTAGGAGGATTGCTGTGAGTTCAAGGCTACCCTGAGACTCCATAGTGAATTCCAGGTCAGTCTGGGCTCGAGTGAGACCCTACCCTGAAAAAAAAAAAAAAAAAAAAAAAAAGCAAAAATAGATCACCTGCAAAAGTTAACAGTACTAAAAGTCAATGGATGCCAGCCATTGCCTCCAACATTCTGAAGGGAAAAAAAAATCATTCCAACTTGGAATTCTATACCCAGCAGAACTAGCATTGACATGTATAAGTTGACTAGCAACCTTATTAGACATGCCTCACCTCAAAATTTTTCTCCAGTCTATTCTTTCTCAGGGAACTAATTAAGGAGCATTGCTCCACAACAAGAGCATGAACCAAGAAAGAGGAAAGCATGGGATTCAGGACAGAGAGGTCATAAGAATCCCCAGTGAAGGCCCAGCGCTGGCAACTGTCCTCACAGAGAAGGATGAGAGCCAGTCCAGATGTGGACAAGATGAAACTGAGGAATCCCTGTGGTTGAGTGAATTAAAAGAACATTTACACAATTTGAAGGAAGTTTGGGAGTCACTTAATATTGAGCACATAGATAGCAAAACATGTGAAAGAAACTTAGATAGCAAAACATGTAAAAGAAACTAACTTTAGGAGAACAAAAAAAGTTTAAGCGGGGGCTGGAGGGATGGATGAGCAGTTAAGGCATTTGCCAGCAAAGCCAAAGGACTTAGGTTCAATTCCCCAGGACCCATGTTAGCCAGATGCACAAGAGGGCACATGCATCTGGAGTATGTTTACAGTGGCTGGCGGCCCTGGCACGTCCATTCTCTCTCTCTCTCCTTCTCCCTCTCCCACTTTCTCTGTCAAATAAATAAAATAAAATAAACATTTTAAAAAGCTTTTTTAAAAGTTTGAGCAGATATGATGGAGAATGGAATTTCAAAGGAGAAAGTGGGGGGGGGGAGGGAATTAACATGGGTTTTTTTTTATAATCATGGAAAATGCTAATAAAAACTAAGAAAAAAAAAATGCCCTAAGATTAGTGTGGAGTTATCACCGAGGCATGATGAGGTCTTGCCAGACAGACATAGCTCAGAAGGCATCATGAGTCTATTCCATGGGAAACACGGTTCACCAGGTAACTGAACAGAAACTTAGATGAATTCATCTCTTTATCCAGTCTGGTAGGAAAGATGCACAGGTGGGACAAAAACAGCATTTTTTTTTTATAACATAAAAGCAGTACACCACCACACAAACATCCGCCCCTCTCTTTACCACCGTGCGGTACTGCCTTCCAGATCTCCCCCAACTTCCAACTCCCCACCCGAGTTCCGTTTTCTTTCCAAAGTCAATCTTTTGCCAGCTTAACTATCTTTGTGCACAGTTCCCCAGACACTTACTCCTTCACACTGAGGTCCACGCGGGTGTAGAAGTCTTTTAGGGATGACATTTTGGTTCATTTTCTATCTTTCCCCTACTCCTGGAGATGTCTTGATACGAGGGACTCGATGCCCTGTTTCTGGAACAGTCCCCAGGATGTGGTGAGCATTCGCTGACGGCTCTGACTAAGACATGCACGTATACCATGATGCATTGCTTCCCGGCACTGACTGTACTATTTATCTTTATTTATTGTACTGGGACTTAAGCTACATATTAAACACCTTGGTCCTGTATAACAAGAGACATTTCTGTTCTATCTTCACTGAATGGCTTGTCTGTGAGCTTTACTGACAAACATCGGATTCGGTTACTCCTCTGTTTTTTGTTTTCTTTGTTCTGAGCACTTACACGCCTAAGACATAGCCTAGGCTAACCTCAGACTCACAGACGTCATTCTGTTGGAGCGTCCGGCGTGTGTGGAGTACAGACATGCCGCACCATGCCCGACTCAGCGTGCTTACTACTAACAACCGAAGTGTGCTGACTCCAGTCTTAGACGTTCACACCCAGCCTTCTTTTCAGAGTAATTTCACATCAGTGCCAGTGGGTCTCTGTGCTTTACATAGTATGTAAGAGTAAGCTAATTTGTGAAATGTTTCATCACCTGGGCTAAGTGAGTGGTAGCTAATGTTGTAGGAATGTAATGACCAAATTCCCCTCCAAGGTAGGCATATCTGAACACCTCTTTCAAGGAAAACCTCTCGCTCTCTCTCTCTCTCGCTCTCTCTCTCTCTCTCTCTCTCTCTGACTCTCTGTTGCTTTTGTGTGTGTGTACGTAAGTGTATGTGTGTGCATGAGTGTGCATGTGTCTAGAAGTCAGAGATCTACACTGAGTATCTTTCCCCAGCCACTCTTCATCTTGCTATGACTGTTTCTATTATTATTTGAGACAAGCTCTCTCACTGAATTTAGAACTCACCAGTTTGGTTAGTCTGGGCAAGCCTTGGGGGTCCTACTTGTATCTGCCTCTCCCAGCTTTTATGTAGGTATGGAAAACCTGAACTCAGCAATTCACCTAGTGAGCTCACTCTCGCTCTCTCTCAATACAGAGTTTCATGTAACTTAGCCTGGCCTTGAATTCTCTATAAATAACAGCAGTTGTTGGCCTTGAACTCCTGATCCTCTTGCCTCTGCCTGCCCAGTGCTTGGTTACAGGTGTGCCCACCATGCCTTGCTCTAAAGCATCCCTGTAAGTATACATTGCCTGGCCTCCAGGCAACAGAAAGAGAGATTTCCAGACAGCACAGTGATTTCCTCCTGTGTGAGCACCGTAGCTTGTCTCAGGACGTAGCGTCTCTCCTATGGCACCAACGACCTCGTTAGCTGTCTGACCCCAGAGGAAATAAGACAGCCTTTGAGAACCCAGCATCCACAACATCAGCAGCTGCTGACCATACACTGGGCAGTCCCGGCGGAAACTATCCGGTGGTAAGTGCGGCATCGCCTCACTAGAACTTTGTTTCTGGAAGCTGGAATCAGCGAGAAGTCCCTCATCTGGCAAGACCAGGGTTTCGCAGCTTAGATAGCAGAGCTGGGGAAACGTGGGCCACGATCGAGGCACTTCCCAGAATTCTCCCAGCCTCTCCCTGGCTGGACAGGCCTGAGCTCCCCACTAGGAAGTGGCTGGGAGCTGTGGATGCCCACAGCCAGGGTGCAGTTTACAGAAATGCTCCCGGGAGCAGTTTTCTAGTCTGCTCCCCTGACCCTGACGGTGCGGGGTTGAATCTCAAGTCTCAGACTTAGGTTTGGCATGGTCCCCAGCCGGTGAGGCAGCCTGGGGAAGCTGGGCACTGGGAGTGGCCTTGCTCCTGCCTCGCTCTCTGCTTCCTGGCATGCCTCTGCGCGCTGAGCCTCGGGCTCCTGCAGCCCCGAGCTCCGCCACGATGCACCGAACCCCCGAAACCGTGAGCCCAAATGAACCTCCACCGCCTGTTCAGTCCTGGCAATGCAAAAGTCACTAACGAATGCACTGACCGACTGAGAGACAGGAGGGAAGCGGCTGCTCAGGGCTTCTGTCTGTCCTGTGTCCGGTCACTCAGTCCTCCCGACTTCGGCGGTGATCATGGTGCGGGCACTTCACACTGACGAGCCGGGAACTTCTCTTCGGGAACATGCGGAAGCCTAGTGAGCTTCCTCTGTGCTGTCAAGATGGCCTTAGCGGAGACAGTGCCCGGGGCATGGCGGGCACAGCAGGGGAGCTGGGCTGCCGGCTCTCCGTTCTCAGCGGTTTGCCCACCGGCAAGGAAGGAGCGCCGTTGAGATCTCCGGGCGGTCGGGGACTCGTCCTTTGCTATGGAACGTCCTAGAAGCGCTTGCCTCGTGTGTTGACAGGGGATCAAACCAACTCCAGCCGTGTGTGTGAGGGGCGCTGCCTCCCCATGCCCACGTCCAAATAAACAAAGCTGATGGACGCGACCAGAAAAAAAAAAGAAAAAAAAAGTTTGAGCAGTAATAAGAAAGCAAAATTGCATAACAAATGGTTTGTTTTAACATAGCCTTATATAATAATGCAACACTGTATGTTGATGACCTAACCATACATAACTATGATGAAAATATGAGCGGATAGAAATTTTTACTACAGAGACTAGATAGTGGGATATTTTTCCTTGAAGACATGTAGCCCAGGATGATCTCAAACTCACATTTCTGCCTCAGCCTTCCAAGTGTTAGATCGTAGGCACATGTTAGCATGCCTAAACTTAGAAGTGGGGGGAAAATAAACCTTTATTTTCCAAAGAGGGCAGTCAATAGATTATATGTTTAAAAAAAATCAAGAAGTATCAACACATTGTACTACATAGAGATAGATGAAGATACCAAAACCACCAGCAAAATGTTGAGGAGACCACAAAACTGGTGTGGCATCCTTATGGCCTATTTTATGCAACAGTTCTAGTGTAACTATTCAACTCTTTGGTGCTTATTAAAAACTGATAAAAATTAAAAGTAAATTTTAAAACAATAGGAAGAAGCTGGGAATGGTGCCACACGCCTCTAATCCCAGCACTCTGGAGGCAGAGGTAGAAGGATTGCTGTGAATTCGAGGTCAGCCTGAGACAGCATAGTAAATTTCAGGTCAGGTTGGCTTAGAGGCCCTACCTTGAAAAACTAAAAAAATAAAAATAAAAGAAAGAAATGAAAGCTGTAGGTATGTTTTAGAAAAAGACAGTGAGGCTGGAAAGAAGGCTCAGCTGTTAAAGGCTCTGCTTGCTTGTAAAGCCTAATGGCCCACGTTCAGTTCCCCAGTACCCATGTAAAGGCAGATGCACAAAGTGTCGCAGGCATCTGGAATTCATCTGCAGTGGCAGGAGGTCCTGGTGTGCCATAGTCACTCTCTCTCTCTCTTTTTCTCTCTCACAAATATACTTATTTCTCTCAAATAAACATTTTTAGAAGATAGTAATTGGGATGTATCTCAATGTGCTAACTTTAATCCCATCCCTTAGAAGTATGATGGTGTTTTACTATGACTGGGAATATGATGATGTTTTGTTTTTAAGTGAGGCTCTTGCTGTGTAGCCTAGACTGGCCTCTAACTCACAATCCTTCTGTCTCAGCCTTCTTAGTGGTAGGATTACAGGTAAGGTATGCACCACCATGCCAAGCTTAAATATGAGTGGGGGTTTTTGTTTGTTTGTTTGAGGTAGGGTTTCACTCTCTATCTAGCCTCGGCGGACCTATAATTCACTATGTAGTCTCAGGCTGGCCTAAAACTCACTGCATTCCTTCTACCTCTGCCTCCCAAATGCTGGGATAAAAGGCGTATACCACCGCACTCTGCAAATATGAACTTTAAGAAATAAATAAAATCATAGATTAAACTAAACATACTTCTCAACTACCTTGATACATGTGAATCAACTGATCAATTACATGAAAACCATACTTCCTGTACAAACAATATTAAAATAGTACAAGCTTCCTCTGAAAGGGAAAACCTAGAGGAAGAAACAAACCACACATATGGCTAAGGAAAGCAGAGGCAGCTGAAGAGAAATAAAATAAAGTGAGACAGCTTCCTGCATGCTGCTGAGTAAAGCATTGGATTACAAAGACAGAAACCTGAAGGTCTCCAGAATAATAGAGAGGAGCCAGAGGAAATTTAAGGAGAAATAAGAGCAGGAGGACTTGAGGGAATAAAGGCAGCCAAGGGCAGAAGCTTGTCCCCTTGCACAGGGGTCAAGTTACAGAATTTTCCTGACTTAAGAACTAGACATAGATTTTTCCCACTTCAGGAACATTGAATCACATTGGAGCACACTGTACAGTCAGCCTAACCAAACATGTGTCAAACACTAAGGAATCTTTAGGTCCTTAAGAAATTTTGGGTCCTGGCACACAAACAATCTGAGGAATAAATTGTATGTTTCTCTCACATTTTTCAGGTGCCATGACAAGGGTCACACTAGTTGATATGGTATATTGTGTAGCTATCAGTAACAATCTGCTGAAATGTACCTGTCCATAATTATTCACAAGTATGCTGCTGGTATAATTTGAGCCACAATAATTCGTCCACAGGACCATTCTGGGCATGAAGGCAGTTGGTTTAGGCTTCAGCTTGCATTCGGCATGGTGTTCAGATACTTCCTCGTGACTTTCTGGACATCTACATTTTGACAACTTTGGTGCTTGATAGCAACTTACAAGAGTGTTAGAAAAAGATGTGGATATGGCCAGAATTTGTTTTTTCATTTTCTGACAGGACCACTATCCAGTATTGCTTTTAGTTAGATTTGAAGACAGGTAATTTTTTCTTTAAACTCTTCCCCACACTGTCAACTTTACAAATTCCTCTTCAGAGAATGAAATTCAATTTTGACATATTTTGTAAACTTTTAATTCATTAATGTCCGTAATAAGAGTCTCAGAGTCAGATTAGCAATTAGAACTGACAGCTTCAGGCATTCAGGAAAGAAAAATAATCTTACTAAAATTTATTGGTAAGAAGTCTCAAGGATTTTATGGAAGTAATCACTAAGAAGCTAGGTTAATAATAGGGTCCCAACCACAATATTTCCACTTTTCTATATCAAGAAAATTAAAAGGTAACCAAAAACAATGGTTTGTCACTGACTGGGCAGCTGTTCAAATGGAGAAGCTGACCGGTCTTGAAGGGTTACATGAACAATTAGAATTAAAATGGCACCAAGGAGTGCTGGTGATCAAAGATGGGGCATTTTTCTTGAGTCTGCAGACTTGGGTTGGGAATTGTCCACAAGGGACATGGAGGGAAACATCATGACACCGAGAGGATGTCAGAGTTGCTAGTGTCTGCTGGAGCAAAGAGAAAGAGTGGGGGGCAGCAGGAGAGCGGACAGACAGAAGGAGCTTGCGTAGCCTAAGGACAGAGCGGCTGGGTGCAACCGTGCCTCTGTCTGGGAAAGGCAAAGAATCCTAAGACTGAATAAAACATGCTTCCTGTTTTCAAAGAGCGGCTAGCCTACCACCATCAGTTTTGCTAAAACTATTTTTTTTCAATAAATGCTTTGCATACCACAAACCAAAATCATTTCCAGATGGATTAGAAACCATATGTAAAACTGGAAGAAAATATAGTATTGAAAAATGATTGTAAATTTGGAGAGACAGAATTTGGAAGTATAAAAGTAGTGAGGAAACTGATTACCAGGTTTTATTACAAATCAGACATAACTTCTGGGTATTAAAATAGGAATATAAGACAATGGACTGACAAAAAGTATTTGGTTAAAATGTGACAACATAGCTGGGCGTGGTGGCGCACGCCTTTAATCCCAGCACTCGGGAGGCAGAGGTAGGAGGATCGCCAAGAGTTCAAGGCCATCCTGAGACTACATAGTGAATTCCAGGTCAGCCTGAGCCAGAGTGAGACCCTACCTCAAAAAAAAAAAAAAAAAAAAAAGTGACAACAGGTTTATATTTTTACTAAAGAATACATATAAATAAGCAAAAATAAAAACTTATCCTGTCCTAAAATAGAAATGGACAAAAACCTTGAGAAATTAATCCACAATAAAAAAATTAGCCAGGCGTGGTAGTGCATGCCTTTAATCCCAGCACTTGGGAGGCAGAGGTAGGAGGATTGCTAAGAGTTCAAGGCCACCCAGAGACTATAGAGAATTTCAGGTTAGCCTGAATTAGTGAGACTCTACATCAAAAAAGAAGAAGAAAAAGAAGAATAAGAAGAAGGAGAAATTTCATTTAGAGCTAGACATGGTGGTGCATGTCTTTAATCCCAGCACTCAGGAGGCAGAGGTAGGAGGATCACCATGAGTTCATCACTACTCTGAGACTACATAGTGAATTCAAGGTCAACCTGAGTTAGAGTGAAACCCTACCTAAAAAAAAAAAACAAAAAAACAGGGAAACAAAGAAAAAAAGAAATTGCATTTGGGGGCTGGAGAGATGACTTAGCGGTTTGCCTGTAAAGCGAAAGGATCTAGGTTCAATTCTCCAGAACCCATATGAGCTAGATACACAAGGTGATACGTGTCTGGGGTTAGTTTACAGAAACCAGAGGCCCTGGCATGTCCATTCTCTTTCTCTCTTTCTATCTGCCCCTTCCTTCCTTTCTCTCTCAATTAAGAATAATAATAATAAAAGAAATTACATTTAGGAGACAAATAGGAAAATGTCCTTGCATAGTGCTTGGAGAATTATACATTGAAAGTAAGCTATCTAAAAAAACATACAAACACACACACATAAACCTCAAGACTAACCAGATTGCAGCAGAACATGATCTCCCATGCATGGATAGTGACAATACCTTTACAACATTTTAGAAGCCAACTACAGCTTGGCAATGTATCAAGAATCTCAAAAGCTGCACACAGTGGTGCACGCTTTTAATCCTAACACTCAGGAGACAGCAGTAGAAAGATTGCCATGAGTTCAAGGCCACCCTGTGACTACATAGTGTATTCAAGGTCATCCTGGACTAGTGTGAAACACTACATTAAAAAAAAAAAAAAAAACAGGGCTGGAGAGATTGCTTAGTGATTAAGGCACTTGTTTACAAAGCCTAAGGCCCCAGGTTCAATTCTCTAGTAGCCACATAGGTTAGATACACAAGGTGATGCATGCATCTGGAGTTCATTTGCAGTAGCTAGAGGTCCTGGCATGCCCATCCCTTGCCCCCCCATCAATAAATAAATAAAATATTTGGGGGCTGGAGAGATGGCTTAGTGGTTAAGGCACATGCCTGTGAAGCTTAAGAACTCAGGTTCAATTCTCCTGGTCCCACATATGCCAGATGCATATGGTGGCCCATATATCTGGAGTTCGTTTGCAGTGGCTAGAGGCCCTGGTGTGCCCATTCTCTCTCTCTGTCTTTCTCTCTGACTCTCTCTCTCTCTTCCTCTCTTTCTCTCTCTTTCATAAATAATAAATAAGTAAAAATTTTCAAAAAAGAATCTTAAGAGCTAGGTATGCTGGAGAGGCCTGTAATCCCAGGAATCAGAGCTGACACAAGAAGATCATGAGTTTAAAGCCAGTCTGGGCTACATAACAATACCTTATCTCAACAAAACAAAACTTTAAAAAAACCCTCTAAAATGCATATGGTCACCAATTCAGTAATGATTTTCTGGAAATCCATCCTGTAAAACACTACGCAATAAGAATTTTTAGTAATGACACCAGGCATGGTATTATACACCTTTAATCCTAGCACTTGGGAAGCAGAGGCAGGAGGTCATGAGTTAGAGGCCAGCCTGAGATAAAGAGTGAATTCCTGGTCAGTCTGTGCTAGAGCAAGACCCTCTCTCAAAAAAACAAACAAAGAAAGAATTTTAGAAATGAAATATTCACTAAAATCCATTTACTTTGTCAAAAATTCTAAACATAAAATACCCCAAAATGGTTAAAGTAGAATAGTTGATTTAAAATGTGATGTTTGTAATAAGATAGAAATGAATACTTTACACTGTGAAATTAATAAGACAGAATATGAAATTGTCTGTTCAGTGTGATTGTAATTGATTTATTTATTTGGGTTTTCAAGATAGGGTCTTGCTCTAGCCCAAGCTGACCTGGAATTCACTATGTAGTCTCAGGCTGGCCTTGAACTCATGGCGATCCTCCTACCTCTGCTTCCCAAGTGCTGAGATTAAAGGCATGCACCACCGTGCCCAGCTTGTTTATTAATTTTTGAGATAACCGTCTCATTCCATAACCCAGGAGGAAATAGAAACTCACTATGTAGCTCAGGTTGACCTCAAACTTTCCTACCTCATCCTCCTGGTGCTGGAATTACAGACATGGGCCATCACTCTAGAGTTATAAACTTTTTTGTTTTTGTGGTGTTGGGGATTGAACCCAGGTCTTCATGCTTGCTGTGGCTCTACCAACTGATCTATATCCCCATTACATTAACAATTCTTTAAAAAAAAGTTATGAGAGAAAGAAAGAGAGAGAGAGAATTAGCACAACAGGTTGTTCAGCCACTGCAATCAAACTCCAGACATGTATACCATCTTGTGTGCATGTGCAATCTTGCATGCTTGCATCATCTTGTGCATCTGGCTTACATGGGATCTGGAGAGTTGAACATGGGTTCATAGGTTTTGCAGGAAAGCATCTTAACTGCTAAGCTATCTCTCCAGCCCACCATTTCTTTTTCTTACTTTATTTATTTATTTATTTATTTATTTATTTATTTATTTATTTATTTATTTGAGAAAGAGACAGAGAGACAGAGAGAATGGGCCACTATAAATAAACTCCAGACATAAGCACCACCTTGTGATCTGGCTTACATGGGTCCTGGGGAATCTAACCTGGGTCCTTTGGCTTTGCAGGGAAGCATCTTAACAGCTAAGCCATCTCTCCAATACACCAATTTTTATATTAACCTTTTTTCATGAAACATTCAGATACATGACTGAAAATGAAGTTTTGTTTGAGGCTAGTTGCCTGGAAGCCTTTGGATATATTTTCTTATTAACTATCCTTCAAAAAAATTTTTTGAGGTTCTCATGTACTAGCCTTGAACTCACCAAAGATGATCTTGAACCTCCTTCTACCTTCTCATTGTTGGGATTACAGTAGTGTACTACCATGTCCAGTTTATGGGGTACTGGGGATCAAATCCAGGGCTTTATACAAGTTAAGCAAGCACTCTTGCAACTGAGATACATCCCCAGTCCTTTATTTATTTATTTTTGTTTTGTTTTGTTTTTCAAGGTAGGGTTTCACCCTAGCCCAGGCTGACCTGGAATTCACTATGTAGTCTCAGGGTGGCCTTGAACTCATGGCAATCCTCCTACCTCTGCCTCCCAAGCACTCGGATTAAAGGCACGCCCCACTATGCCATGCTTATTTATTTTTTTAAGGCTTTCTCGTTTTGAAATTTCTAAGAATTATACTTTAAGCACCTACTTAAATCTAAATGGCCAGGCTGGGGAGATGAATCAGCAATAAGAGTATTTGCTACACAAACATGAGGATCCAAGTTCAATCTCTAGAACCCATATAAAAAGCCAAGCATTTCGACTCATGCCTGTAACCCCACTACTGAGGAAGACAGGATCATCACTGGGGTTCTTTAATCAGGCAGTCTAACTGAAAAATGGGGACTCTAAGTTCAGAGAGAGGCTCTTCTCAGGGACAGTGGAAGAGTGTTAGAGGAGGGTACCTGACACAGGCATGAGCACATACACCAAAAATAAATAAATAAATAAATAAAAATACACTCTATGGGAAAAAGCAGCTTGGGAATTAATGACAACATCCCAATAAGTGCAAGGGAAGTGTAAGAGAAAAGCAAAAAAGAACACCAGACTTGATCTCTACAGACAGACTGTTTATTGAGAGTAACAGCAAGAGGCAGCAGCCTTCCTGCAGGATGAAAGTTCAAGCACTGGGCCAGGCTGTGGTGTAAGCTTATAGGAAGGATCCTAAGAAAAACGAACTATACCAGCTTCAGGTCCAAGGGAAGTAGACAAGGAACTATAGTTATTTGTGTCCTTGCTCAGAATAAACTTTTTTAGTCAAATTGTCTAGGGAGGATAAGCTACCAGATGGTTTCTGTGCCCTCAAGGTTTTCTGAGTTAAGGGAAGTTTATCAATTGAGAGTAGCCTGTCAAGGCTGCATGTCTCTGTGACTTCTTTATTGCCTGCTAGTTTTACAGAGGGTTAATAACTCTCTAGTTCCTTCTAGTTTCCATGGACAGCTATTCACCTTTCAATAAATTCCATGGAAGAAGTTTCAATGTTCAGCATATTAGCAAACTCACCCAGTATTTCTTTTCATGGGATGGGGGTGGGAGTGGGGATTGAATCATTCCCTAGCCAGGCTGGTCTAGATCTAAACATGTAGCCCTGGCTGCAGTAACTCCCAGCAAGAGCCAGGTGTGGTAATGCATGTGTTTAATCCCAGCATTGAGTTAGGATCCATGAGTTCAGAGGCCATCCTGGGGCTACAGTTAGTTTTAGGTCAGCCTGGGCTAGAGGGATAACCTACTTCAACCACCAAAAAGTTTTAAGTCAGGCTGGGCTACAGGGGCTGGGAAGATGGCTCAATGGTTAAAGGCACTTGCTTACAAAGCCTGCTAGCCTTAGTTCAATTCCCCAGTACCCACCTAAAACCAGACAAAAGTAGTGCAAGCATCTGGCATTCATTTTCAGCAACAGGAGATCCTAGCAAATCCATATACATTTACACATAAAATGGGCATGTCAGGGTCTCCTGCCAGTGCAAAAAACCTACAGATTCATGTGCCACTTTGAGCATCTGACTTTTATTGGCACTGGGAAATTTTGGGATACTGGGGCATTGAAGCCAAGCCATCAGACTTTGCTAGCAAGTGTCTTGAACCATTGATCCATCTCTCCTTCCAGCCAGGATTTCCTGATTTGCATAGCAATTTCCTCCAAGTTGAAACATGTCATCCTGAGTGAGGTTCCTTGGGAAATTCTAAACTGAAACATGGGATCATTAGGAAATTTAAAAGCTCTCTAGGGCCCAGAAAGCCACCATCTCCAATCTCAGGAAGTTCCTGAAACATACAAGATTCATAAGGCCCCTCCTCAAGAGTGTGTAAAGTAAGGGCTTTACTGTAGACTCCAACCAGTCCAGCTGCTGCCTGGTACTTTGAAGAAACTTCAAAGTTCCACCTGGTTTTCAGGGAAAGTCGTTAACCCTTCAGGTGGATATAATCAAATTAAATGTATAAAACTTGTCAAAAATAAAATACATTTTTAAAAAGATAGCCTCTTCAAGGTAAGTTCACCAAAGAGCTAAACTAGAAAGCTCAGAAAGAAACTAACATATACACATTCACAAGCCTGAGCTACCTTTGACAAGGGCACAAGGGCAACAAATGAGAAGACAGATAGTCTCTTCAAGAAGGGGTTCAGCTGGAGGCCAGGGAGACAAGAGAAGGTAATCAGAGGTGGTAGAGTGGTATAAGAAAAGTACAAAAGAAAAGCAAAGGAAAACATCAGACTTGATCTCAACAGACAGAGACTGTTTATCGAAGCACAGGGAGGGGCTGTAGCCTTCCAGCTGAAACACTGAGCTAGGCTAGGGTGCAAGCTTATAAGAAAGATCCTAAGAAAAATAGACTGGATCAGGTGCAGGTCCAAGGGAAATAGATAAGGAACTGTGGTTATTTGTACCCTTGCTCAGAATAAGGTTTTTCAGCAAAACTGTCTAGGAAAGATACCGCAGATGGTTTCTGTTCCTTCAAGGCCTTCTGAATTAAGGGAAGTTTATCAATCAGGGGAGTTGTCAGTCTTGTCTGGGACTGAATGCCTCTGATGTTTCTTCAGGACCTTTTAGTCTTAGGGACAGTGATTAACCCTTTAGTTCCATCAGGGAAAGTCATTAACCCTTCAGGTGAATATAATCAAATTACAATGCATACATATATAAAACTTGTCAAAAATAAAATACATTTTTAAAAAGATAACCTCTTCAAGAAATGCTGCCACACACACACATATGCAAAAACAGAAATGGTATTGAAAACACTGAGCATCTGCATGTAGAAGAGTGAAGTTAAAACCTTAGCTTATACCATATTTAAAAAAAAAAAAAAAGTGCATTAAAGATCTAACTGTAAATACCTAAAGCTCTAAAATTCCAGAATGAAAATGTAGGGCAGAACTTCATGGCATAGGATTTGACAAGGATGTCTTGGAATAGCACAAGCAACAAAAGCACAAACAGACAGGATGAGACTAAAGCAAATGTAAGCTTTTAAAAAATTTATTTGCGGGCTGGAGAGATGGCTTAGTGGTTAAGCGCTTGCCTGTGAAGCCTAAGGACCCCGGTTCGAGGCTCGCTTCTCCAGGTCCCACGTTAGCCAGATGCACAAGGGGGCGCATGCGTCTGGAGTTCGTTTGCAGAGGCTGGAAGCCCTGGCGCGCCCATTCTCTCTCTCTCCCTCTATCTGTCTTTCTCTCTGTCTGTCACTCTCCAATTAAAAAAAAAAAATTATTTGCAAGAGAGGGGAGAGAGAGAGAGAAAGAGAAAGAGAGAGAGAGAGAGAATAGGCACATCAGGGCCTCTTGCTGCTACAAACAAACTACAGATGCCATCTCCACAGACCCAAATTTAAGATTTAGTTTTGTTTGTTTTTGCGAAGTAGGATTTCACTCTCGCTGAGCCTCACCTGGGATTTGCTATGTAGTATGAGGGTGGCCTTGTACTCAGGGTGATCCTCCTACCTTTGCCTCCCAAGTGCTGGGATTAAAGGTGTGCACCACTAGGCCTGGCTAAGATGTTCCTGTGAAGTGAAACAATGTATAGAGTAAAAATGTAACCTACAAAATAAGTATTTACATATCATATCTCTGATAAGAGGCTAATACCCAGAACATGATAGATGATAGAGATAGTAAAAGGCTGACAGATACAGAGATAGGTAGACAATAGATAGATAGATGCATAGATAGATAAAAGCTCTTAGAAATCAAACAAAAAAAACCCAAATAAGCTGATTTAATGATATGCAAATGACCTGAATAAATATTTCTCCTAAGGTATACAAGTAGTCAATAAGCATATAAAAAGATTTTCAGGGGCTGGAGAGATTGCTTAGCAGTTAAGCGCTTGCCTGTGAAGCCTAAGGACCCTGGTTCGAGGCTCAACTCCCCAGGACCCACGTTAGCCAGATGCACAAGGGGGCACATTGCATCTGGAGTTTGTTTGCAGTGGCTGGAGGCCCTGGCGCACCTATTCTCTCTCACTGTCTATTTGCCTCTTTCTCTCTCTGTCTGATGCTGTCAAGTAAATAAATAAACAATAAAAATAAATTTAAAAAAGATTTTCAGACTGGGTGTGGTGACACATCCCTTTAATCCCAGCATTGTGGAGGCAGAAGTCGGAGGATCCCTGTGAGTTCCAGGCCAGCCTGGGCTGCAGTAAGATCCTGCTTCAAAATAAAAAGAAACAAACAAACAAAAGAAGATCCATGGGCTGGAGGGATGACTTAGCAGTTAAGGTGTTTGCCTGCAAAGCCAAAGGACCCAGGTTCAATTCCCCAGGACCCACGTTAGCCAGATGCTCAAGGGGGCACACACATTTGGAGTTTGTCTGCAGTGGCTCGAGTCCCTGGTGTGCCCATTCTCTCTCTCTCTCTCTCTCAAATAAATAAATAAAATATTTTTTTAAAAAAGAAGATCCTCAGCATCACTGATCACCAGGGCAATGCCCTTTCAGCTGCAATTGTTTGAGATATTACAACAATTGAGATTGAGCCAGTTAATATCTCTCTCTCTCTCTCTCTCTCTCTCTCTCTTTCTCTCTGCTTTTTCTCTATCAAATAATTAAATAAAAATATTTAAAACCTCAAAGTCTGTCTCTCTCCATCCCCTACCTTTGAACTACTTCCTCCATGGAGGCTCTACCTTTTAAATGTTCCAAAACCTTTCCAAACAAAGCCACCAGCTGGGGTCCAAGTTTTCAAACACATGAGCCTATGGGTAACAACCACAACAGCCTTATTATGATTCACATATCATATCATTCATCCAATTAAAATAAAATTCATTCAATTAAAATTCAATGCCTTTTTAGTATGTTCACAGTTGTGTAATCATTTTCAGAATCAATATTAGAATATTTTATCATACTTCCCTTAAAATAGGTACTGAGAAGTGGGTGTGGTCATTGCTGCTAGAAACCTGTGTGTCTTTTTGAACCTATTTGCCAGAGGAATGTAGAAGGATTTGAAACCTTGACCTAAGAGACACCCTGCAGTGCTGTAAAACCTGAGTTGAAAAACCTGAATGCAATGAGAACATTGGACTGTAAGGTTTAGCTTATGAGCACAAGAAATAACTTTCTACAAACTGGGATTTGTGTGAGACACTTTCTATTCTGTGTGTATCCTGAGAACTTGTGCAAGGTTGCATTGCATAGAAAGGACTGGTATGAGCAGATGGATATGGCACAGAAGGAAATAACATCTTTGGGCCCAAGCTGCTGCCCTTTCAATTGCAATTGTTTGAGAGATGACAACAATTGAGATTGGGCCAGTTGATCTGCATTGGAACAGCAGGAAGAATGCAGACTCTTTTCTGCTCTTCAAAATCAGATTTATTTCCCCCCTGGGTTAACAAATTGGTAGCTCACTGGGCACTACAGTATAACAAATGCAGGAAAGGTAGGGTCACTGAATTTACAACATGATTTTGCTTTTTGGAAATGGGCAATGGACAGTGTTGAAAAAGGCATGAGTATACCTGGCGCTATGAACAGTTGAGCTGGAGGTATGAAATGAAAACTCCAGAGACTTGTCACTGGTTAGAATGATCAAACTTAGCTGGGCGTGGCGGCACATGCCTTTAATCCCAGCACTTGGGAGGCAGAGGTAGGAGGATCGCCGTAAATTCGAAGCCACCCTGGGGACCGCATGGTGAATTCCAGGTCAGCCTGGGCTAGAGTGAGACCCTACCTTGTAAAACCAAAAAAAAAAAAAAAAAAAAGAATGCTCAAACTTGGAGACTTGTCACTGGTTAGAATTTTGGAGCTACAGAGTTTTTGATGTTCATCCTATTTGGATTTGTTGTTGTTGTTGTTGTTTGTTTGTTTGTTTGTTTTTTCCCAAGGTAGGGTCTCACTCTAGGCCTGGCTGACCTGGAATTGACTTTGTAGTCTCAGGGTGGTCTTGAACTCACGGTGATCCTCCTACCTCTGCCTCCTGAGTGCTGGGTGTCCTATTTTTTTTATATCTTGTGTTAGTAGTCAATATTTCTTTGCTGTGCCCAGTGCCATCTTTTGCAGTGTGAATGTTTATTCTGTGCCATTATGGAGGGTTGTTTTTTTTTGTTTTTTTTTTTTGTATTATGGCTCAGTTAAGAGACTTTGGACTGTGGAGATGTTTGAACAACATTGGGGTTGATAAAAACTATAGGGATTTTTAAAGCTGGACCCAATGCATTTTACATAATATATGGTTATCAGTTTATGGGGTTCAGGGACTGAATGTGGTATTAGATTCAGGTATTCCCCCATAAACTTATGTATTTTGAATGCTTGATCCCCCAGCTGATGGCAATTTGGGAATTGGAATCTTGTTGGAGGTGTGCTGTTGGGGCAGACTTATGGGTGTTATAGCCAGCTTCCCCTTGCCAGTGTTGGGCACACTCTTCTGCTGCTGTTGTCAATCTTATTATGTTGGCCAGGAGGTGATGTTGAACCTCCGCTCATGTCATGTTTTCCCCTACTATCATGGAGCTTCTCCTCAAGCCTGTAAGCCAAAATAAACCTTTTCCTCTCACAAGCTGCTTTGATTGGGTGCTTGCTGCAAGCAACATGAAGCTGACTGCAACACCCTACATTCCCTGTACCATCCACTGTACTTTACTCCTTTCACCAGTCCTGAGCAACCACCAACTTACTTTCTCCATAGAACTGCCTAGTCTTGACATTTCATACAATCAGTATCTCACAATTTGTAACCTTCTATAACTGGCTTGTTTGACAGTTTTATTTTTTTGTTGTTGTTTTTTTTTTTTTGTTTTATCGAGGTAGGGTCTCACTCTAGCCCAGACAGACCTGGAGTTCACTATGGAGTCTTGGGGTGGCCTCAAACTCACGGCGACCCTACCTCTGCCTCCCAAGGGCTGGGATTAAAGGTGTGGCCACCATGCCCGGCTTCAGTCTAATATTTTTCAAGTTCATTCCTGATGTGCTGGGATTAAAGGTGTGCACCTTCACACCCAGCAAACTGATTTATTTTAATAAACTATTTTAATAAGTCTTTTCAGTGTGTATCATTAGGATTTTCTATACGCAATAATCCCCTGGACAATTTGAGATGACGTAACTTCATTTCTATTATTGATCTTTTATTTTATTTTCATTCTTTTTTTGGGGGGGAAAGCACAGAATTAATTTATTGTTCTGAGTGTAAGTTCTGGTCCTTCAATATCAGGGTTTTGTTTTCATTCTTAATTGTCCTTCCAGTAAAATGCTGAATAGAAGTGTAAGAGCAATATTCTTGTCTTGTTAGTAAACTCGGGAGGCATGCTTTCATTCTTTAAGAGCAATGTTCACTAGAGGTCTTTTCATAGCGTCCCCTTATTCTACTGAGAAAGTGCCCTTCTTTCAGTTTGCTGTGTGTTTTTGTTTTTGTTTTCATTGCCCGTAGAGATGATCTATGTGTGTTTTTTTTTTTTTTTTCCAAGAGGGGTTGGGGGAGAGAATGAGCATACCAGGACCTCCTGCAAAACTCCAGATGCATGTACCACTTTGTGCATCTGGCTTTACATGGGTTCTGGGGAAGCAAGCCTGAGCCACTAGGCTTTGAAAGCTTTGAAAGCAAATGCCTTCAATTATTGAGCCATCTCTCCAGTCCTTGTTTTTTTTTTTTTTTTAAATTTTTATTTATTTATTTATTTGCGACAAACAGAGGCAGAAAGAGTCAGAGAGACAGAGAGAGACAGAGAGAGAATGGGAACACCAGGGCCTCCAGCTGCTGCAAACGAACTCCAGACACATGTGCCCCCTTGTGCATCTGGCTAACGTGGGTCCTGGAGAATTGGGCCTCGAACCAGGGTCCTTAGGCTTCACAGGCAAGCACTTAACCACTAAGCAATCTCTCCAGCCCTTAGTTTTGTTTTTGAGACAAGGTCTCATGTATCCAAGGTTGACCTCAAGTTTTCTATGTAGCTGAGGATGACCTTGAACTCCAGATCCTCTTGCCTCCATCTCCCAACTGCTGGGATGACAGGCATACATCACCATGCCTGGTTAAGTTGTATGTGTGAGAGAGAGAAAGAGAGAGAATTCATTTTTACCTGACTTTTCAGCAATATTAACATAGTTTAACGATACCTTCTTTTTTTTTTTTTTTTTTTTTGAGGCAAACCCAACAGATTAGCCTTTTTGTTTTCTGAGAGAAAGAATTGGTATGCCAGGACCTCCAGCCACTGCAAAGCAACTCCAGATGCATGTGCCACCTGTGCTCAAGTGTAACCTTGCACACTTGCATCACCTTGTGTGTCTGGCTTACATGGGACCTGGAGAGTTGAACATGAGTCCTTAGAATTTGCAGGCAAGTGTCTTAACCTCAAACCATCTCTTCAGCCAAATTCCTTCCTTTTAAAAATGTTCTTGGCAAGGTGTGGTGTTAAAAGATATAGAGAAAAATAACTGTACTATTTCACTTAAGTATGAGATCTAGAGAAATAAAGATAAAAATCCCTCAATACATACAAACAGAAAGCATACTATTATCAGAGGGAAGATGAAATGGAAAGATGGAATTTAAAGATGAGATTTCTATTCTGTTCCCATTCCATGACAACAAACCTTTTCCTATGACTTAAAATCTTAGCAAGATCTGAGTTTGACTACATACATTACCTTTCTCCCTCATTCACCACACCTATCAACTGCTACCTTCCTTTCTATCCTGTAACATATCAACCATCTTCCTAGCTCAAAGGATAACTAATTCTCATTCATTCAAATAGTGATTTCCCCTAAATATTCTATCTTATAAAGCAACAATCATTACTTACCCCCAAACACTCTTCTCTGTATAATGAATCTCTATGACGGAAACTATGGTCTCATGTTATCTCACTTCAAATGACATCTGACATATGGAAAATGCTCAATAAATATTTGCTGAAGGAATGCATAAGTAAGATATGAGAAATACGTAAAAGCAGGGTATGTTTCCTGAAATAACTCATAGGTTAGTAAAGGAAATGCATATTTATTTGTTCATTAAAAGTTATTCTTCTGGGTGTGGTGGTGCCTGTCTTTAATCCCAGCACTTGGGAGGCAGAAGCAGTAGGAAGTTCACAGTGAATTCAAGGTCACTCTGAAGCTACCCAGCGAGTTCCAGGTCAGCCTAGGCTAGAGTGAGACCCTACTTCAAAAACATCGAAAATAAAAATAAGTTGTTCTGAATATTTCAAATTTATAGACATTGTAATTTCAAAATGTTTCTTTATTTTACTTTTATTAATTATTTGCAAGAAGACAGGAGGAGGAAAGAGAGACTAGGCACTCCATGGATTATTGACGCTACAAATAAACTCCAGATGCATTTGCTACTTTATGCATCTGGCTCTATGTAGTTATTGAAGACTCAAATCCAGGCTGTGAGGCTTTGCAAGCCTTTAACTGCTGAACCATCTCTCCAGCCCTCAAATGTGGTTTTAATTAACATTTCAAACATATAACAAAGTAGAAACTATCCTTTCTAAAGCTGTTAGCATTTTTTAAAATAATTTAACTTTTTAAAATTTTTACTTATTTGAGAACGACAGAGAGAGAGAGAGAGAGAGAGAGAGAGAGAATGGGCGTGCCAGGGCCTCCAGCCATTGCAAACGAACTCCAGATGTGTGTGTCCCCTTGTGCATCTGGCTAACATGGGTCCTGGGGAATCGAGCCTTGAACCCAGGTTCTGAGGTTTCACAGGCGAGGGCTTAGCTGCTAAGCCATCTCTCCAGCCCTCTGTTAGCATTTTTGAAAAGCACAAAAAAATGCACACCTGCCAACACTATTCCAATCACTATGTTAAATCAACTTTGGTAAGACAAAGATAGCTGTTTTATATATGAAAACATTCATATGGTAACGTGGCATACTTCTTTGTGCCACTGTGTTCAACCAATAACTCCTGGCTTTTTATTTTCCATTAAAAAAATAAAGACAGATCAAGAAATCCTCACATTTGTTTTGGGTGAATGAAACATCTAAGTAAATGTCTGGAAGAAATCATTTGAAACCCCCTACTGTGCCAGAATAATTCAGAATGACAAAAGAATAGGTAAAAACAAGGATTCGTTGGAGATAACAGAACCAAACCACAAGGATTGTTTTGTTTTCTGGGAGGTAGGGTCTCTCTGGCTCAGGCTGTCTCAGAATTCACTATGTAGGGCTGGAGAGATGGCTTAGCAGTTAAGCGCTTGCCTGTGAAGCCTAAGGACCCCGGTTCGAGGCTCGGTTCCCCAGGTCCCACGTTAGCCAGATGCACAAGGGGGCGCACAGGTCTGGAGTTCGTTTGCAGAGGCTGGAAGCCCTGGCATGCCCATTCTCTCTTCCTCCCTCTATCTGTCTTTCTCTCTGTGTCTGTCACTCTCAAATAAATAAATAAAAAATTAAAAAAAAAAAAAAAGAATTCACTATGTAGTCTCAGGGGGTCCTCAAACTCACAGCAATACTCCTATCTCCTAAATGCTGGGATTAAAGGCGTGTGACACCACGCCTGGCTAGGATTTTTTTTTTTTTTAATGAAATTGAGAGGCAAACCCAAAGCTTGGCAAAAAGATTAAATATTTGATAACAAAGATATAAATCTTCTGCATGGAAAAAATCAGTATGAGCAAACCAGAAAAAATTGATGTACTGAAATAACATAGCTGTCTCTCAGGTCACCGATCAAGAGCTAATTTGCATAGCAGAAAGCTCTTGCCATATCAGTAAGTAAAATAGCAATACCCTTAATAGAAAAAAGTGGTGTATGATATGAACAGATCCTTCCCAGAAAAGGAAATTCAAGTATACTAGACAATTCACTCATACTAATAGAAGCACACATTTGGGTGGTTGCTAATATTAGTGACAAACAAAAGTGATGAATTAAACTAAATTTTGACCCTATTCTTTCAGTATTGAGTGTGAGCATATAGTGCTTTGTTGCTTTTTGTCAAAACAGTGATGAATTTTGCTAAATCTTGACCCTTGTTCTTTCAGTACAGGGTGTGATCACATAGTGCTTTTGTTGCGTGCTTGTGGATGGTGGTTGCTTGGAGGAAAAATTGCAAGCTGAGTCAGCCTCCATTTTCAGGGTGCACATTTTCACTAGAAAAAGCAACTCTCTGCCTGTGGTTAATCAAATAGCAGTACGTATTTGACAAACATTTTCTCAGAAATGCTTAACATAGTTTGGGGAGATGGCTCAGTAAGTAAAGTGTTTGTCTTACAAGTGTGAGGACTCCCAACACCCACATAAGTGCCAGGCAGATGTAACAGCCTGCCGTAATTCCAGGGTTTACGAAGTGTGGAGAGAGGGATCCCCGGAGCAGCTGGCTAAATAGATTAGCTGAATCAGCCAGTCCTGGGTTTGTGTGAGAGACTCTTGTCTCAATAAATAAGGGGAGCCTGATGTCAACATCTGTGATACCTGATGTCAATGTCTGGCCTACACACACACACACACACACACTCACACACACACACACACACACACACACCACATATACACATACAAACAAAAATATGTGTAACATGAGTCAGTCACTAGCAGACAGTGCCAACAATACAATTCAAATTTGTAACTTTGGAAAATGTATATGCCACCATGATTGTTAGTTTTCCAATACTCCAAGGCATTTCTCACAAGATCCACAGTGATGATAACAAATGTTGCTTTGGGATATTACATCGTGGGATATGTCAGCACTTAGAGGATCTGTGTAACTCAGCGAAGTAATATTTTTCTGATGACAATGCCTGATGTTGCAGAATCCTGGAGGGATAAACAGATCCCTGGAAAGAACAGGAGGACTCTTGCTGGGCATAGTGGCGTAGCCTTTAATCCTGGCATTAAGCAGGCAGAAGTAGGAGGATCACTGTGAGTGTGAGGCCACCCTGGGACTACATAGTGAATTCCAGGTCAGCCTAGGATAGAGTAAAACCTTACCTTGAAAAACCCAAAAATAAAAATTAAAAAATAGAAGGAAAATTTGTATCAATACTTGCTTAGCTGTTGAAGATCATTTAATACAATTTTTAAACTTGTTTTAATTTGGAATCATATATGAAGGAACCATGAATGGGAAAGGTCTTTCTCAGCAATTGGCTTCTTTTTTGAGACAGGGTCTCATGTACCCAAGCTGACCTTGAACTCCCTATGTAGCTGAGGATGACCTTGAACTTCTAATCCTCCTGTCTCCACCTCCGGACTGCTGGAATTCCAGATGTGTGCAGCTGTGCCCAGTTTTATGCAGTCAGTGCTGGGGATGGAATCCACAGCTTTGTGCAGGCTGGCAGCCACCAACTGAGTAGCAGCCACAGCGCCACAGTTTCTAATAAGTCCTTACCCAGTAGGGTATAAACAAGGAAAAGTCTGTTTGTTTTTCAAATTATTGGTTTCAACTACAAATTGTCAGATTATCTTTTGCCAACTTTAAACAAAGGTCTAGGAAAGATTATTTTACTTTCTGTTAATTTCAGGTTATCAAAGATCAGCCCAGTCAGTTTAAAACTCTGAAATGATATTCAACTCGAAACTTCCTTACTGGCGGCACTGGTTACACTTGTAGTGGGGAACTAAAACTGAGCCTAGCACATTCCTAATCTAGCACTAACTTGGCACCAACCATAGCACGAGTATAGTCATGCTGGGGTCCTCTTGGCCAAGTAGATCAATGGTCGTCTTTGATGGAAGGGCATGAAATGTGAAGGAAAGACCATCTTGTGGTACCCCAAGCCTTCCTGTCTTATAAATTCCAAAACGTATTCCTTGTTCCTGAGGCACTAGGAGCATGAAGGAGGAAGAGAGACGTCACAGCACGGACACTTAGCAGGCCTAGCATGATGGTGGTGATATGAAGCAACCTTCGGCCCGCTGCTTTTCACAGTTGCGAGCTCACCAGTTTCATACTGTCCTTCCTATGGAGAAAGCGGAGGCCCATGCAGGAGATTGCTCTCGTGAAGGAACATACCTGGGAAATGACAAAGCATGTCCTCCATCCCCTGTGCAGTGTTCCTCCACTGCTTCTCATGCATTTACTGACTACAACCAGTACTGAGGCCATGCCTTGCAGCACATGTAACATTGAGGGGTATGCCAAAAAAAAAATACACATATACATATTGAAATGCAATTCTTTTTTTTAAATTTTTTAAATTTTTATTAGCATTTTCCATGATGATAAAAAATCCCATGTTAATTCCCCCACACACACTTTCTCCTTTGAAATTCCATTCTCCATCATATTACCTCCCCATCACAATCATTGTACTTACATATATACAGTATCAACCTATTAAGCACCCTCCTCCCTTCCTTTCTCTTCCCTTTATGTCTCCTTTTTAACTTACTGGCCTCTGCTACTAAGTATTTTCATTCTCACGCGGAAGCCCAGTCATCTGTAGCTAGGATCCACATATGAGAGAGAACATGTGGCGCTTGGCTTTCTGGGCCTGGGTTACCTCACTTAGTATAATCCTTTCCAGGTCCATCCATTTTTCTGCAAATTTGAAATGCAATTCTTAAAAAATCAAAAGCAAAGCAAAATAATCTGTGACAAAACTAAATGCTTAATTTGTGGGCTGCAATTAAAGAAGGAACTTGCAAAGCCCAGCAGCCTGAGTTCGGTTCTCTGGTACCCACCCAGTGCCAGATATACAACACGGTGCATGTGTCTGGAGATCAAGAGAACCTGGAGCACCCATGCTTACTTTTCCTCACTCTCTCTTAAATAAATAAATGTTTTAGTAATTGATTTGAAGTGTAGACAGCATTGGCATTAGTGACCTCTCCTTTTTCCCTGGCTCCAGTGGTCATGGTGTGCTTAGGATAGACAGTATTCATTTCTGACTGAATGAGCCTACAAGGGTCTAGGACTCCACCTTCAGCCTATCTCTTTCTAAGCCTCTGCTTCTTAATAAATGACCAGTTTCATCAAGACTTAAAGCCCAAGAGTCATTCCTAATGCCCACTTTTCCTCATTCTTTTTATAAAATAATTTTATTTACTTATTTTCAAGCAGAGAGAGAGAGAAGAGAGACAGACAGAAAGAATGGGTGCATCAGAGCCTCCAGCCACTGCAAACAAATTCCAGATACATATACCACTTTGTGAGTCTGGCTTTACACAGTTACTGGGGAATCAAACAAGGGTTGTTTGGCTTTATAGGCAAGAACCTTAACTGCTAACCCACCTCTTCAGCCCTTTCCTCATTTTCTATATATAACCCATCATCAAGGTATAAAGTCTCCTTCAAACTGTTTCCAGTCTCCAATCATCTTTATTTCCAAAGCTACTTCTCTTATACCTGCCACAAAGATTGTTCCTCACCTCAGTCATAAAATTGCTTCCTCACTTCTCGTTGTCCCTGTTACACTCCTACACTCCATGTCTTTATATCACAAATCACAGCCTCCCCATCAAAAATCCTTCACAAGGTAATTGATAGAATGGTGTCCCTAAAATGATATGTCCATGTCCTGACACACAATACCTGTGAATATTTGGAGTAGGGTCAACTAAATTTGTAGATACAACTAAGTTAAGGATCTTGAAATGAGAAGCACCCTGAATTTAGGCTAAGTCCTAATTTCTATGTCAAGTGTCCTTAGAATTGAGAGTGAGATGTGATGTATGCACTAAAGGAGGAAGCCATGGACTGATGGAAGCAGAAAGTGGAACAAAGATGCCAGTGACTGTTAACATCAGCAGAAGTTAGGAGACAGGCACAGAACAGACCCTCCTTGAAAGAACTCAGAAATATCCAGGTGGGAAGAGATTGTGATTATGATTACTGTCTATATGTTTGGGGGTTGTCAATAAAACATTTATTTTTTTATTTATTTATTTAAGAGCAACAGACAGAGGGAGAACGAGGCAGAAAGATAGAGAATGGGTGCACCAGGGTCTCCAGCCACTGCAAATGAACTCCAGATGCATGCAACCCCTTGTGCATCTGGCACAAGGTCCTGAGGAATCAAGGCTTCACAGGCAAGAGCTTAACCACTAAGCCATTTCTCCAGCCTCAATAAAATGTTTAAAAAGGAGCTAGACATGCGGCGCACGCCTTTAATCCCAGCACTTGGAAGGCAGAGGTAGGAGGATCACTGTGAGTTTGAGGCCAGCCTGAGACTACATAGTGAATTCCAGGTCAGTGTTGGCTAGAGTGAACCCTACCTCAAAAAACAAAGATGAGCCAGGCGTGGTGGCACACGCCTTTAATCCCAGTACTCAGGAGGCAGAGGTAGGAGGATCACCATGAGTTCAAGGCCACCCTGTGACTACGTAGTAAATTCCAGGTCAGCCTGGGCCAGAATGAGACCCTACCTAAAACAAAACAAAACAAAACAAAAACAAAGACAAAACCAAAAATTAAAAAAAAAAAAAAAAAAAAAAACAAGAAATTTAGCTCGGCGTGGTGGTATATGCCTTTAATCCCAGCACTCAGGAGGCAGAAGTAGGAGGATTTGCCATGACATGAGTTCGAGGCCACCCTGAGACAACATAGTGCATTGAATTCCAGGTCAGCCTAGGCTACAGTGAGACCCTATCTCAGAAAAAAAAAAAAAAAAAAAAGCAAAGAAAGCAAAGAAATATCTATTCCTGCTAACATGGCTGTATGGCCTCTAGAATGAGGCAGGAACTTACTTTGTTTCAATCAATCAAGTTTGTAGTAATTTTTTTACAGTAGCCTCAGGAAATTAACCCAAGAAGTTTCTTAAAGTAAAATGCAAGTTCCTAATAACTACTTTACAAGATACAACATCCCTGAGTTTGTGAATTCTCTCTGACTCCCTCCCCTTCCAGGGCCCACACTTCCTTGCTACGGTGAGCTGCTGTCCTGTCTCTCCAGTATACCAAGCTTCCTTCTTCCCTACAGGCGTGCTGTTACTTTTGACTGGGAAACTCTTCCCAGATGACTACATGACTAGTCCTTCTCGTGTTCCTGTCCTTCATTCACCTGTCACCACCACCTCCTGCCAAGTAGACCTTTGTTATTCTCTTTGATGACAAGGATTAAAGAAAGTTAGATCCTCACTTTTGCAGCCTCCTTTGCAGCTTGTCCTTGACCTCATGGACTATGTTTTTGCCCATCAGGAGTCTTCATAAAGAATTAGGGAATCCTGCAGAATCCTTCTGGAGGTAGTGGGGACCACAGCAGCAGAGAGGTCCAGTCTCCACAGACAGTAGAGAGGGTGGATTCAGCTGGATGCCTGCTGGTTACTGTCCCACACAGTTGGAAGTCAGAGAGTATCACTAAGGCTCAGCTGAGGATCCTGTATCCAAAATACTTGGGACCAGAAATATTTCAGATTCTGGATTTTTTTTTCACATGTAGAAATATTTGATGTACATAATGAAGTGTCTTGAAGAAGGGAACCAGCTCTGCCAGAAAAATCCATGTTTTTCCTTTTTCATGTGTGTATGGGGGGCACATGTGTGGGCATGTGCATGTGGCAGCTACAGCTTCAGACATCTTTCTTTATTGTTCTCCACTTCATTTACTGAAGCAGGTCTAAGTTGAACCCAGAGGTTGCTAATTCAGCTTGACTAGCTATCTTGCTTGCCTGGGGGATCCCGTTTCCACCTTCTCAGCGCTGGGATTACCAGTGACCACCACACACAACCAGCATTTACGTGGGTGTTGGGGGGTCCTTATGCTTATATAACAAGTGATTTATCCACTAAGTCATCTCCCTAGGCCCTCCATTTATGTCTTGTAAACACATTACACACATACCCTGAGGGTCATTGTGGGGTTTTTTGGGGGTTTTGTTTTGGGGGTTTTTTTTTTTTTTTTTTTTTGGTTTTTCAAGGTAGGGTCTCACTCTTGCCCAGGCTGACCTGGAATTCACTATGTAGCCTCAGGGTGGCCTTGAACTCATGGTGATCCTCCTACCTCTGCCTTCCGAGTGTTGGGATTAAAGGCGTGCACCACCATGCCCCACTCCTGAGGGTCATTTTATGGAAAATTGCTACAATTACATTTTGTGCAATGTTCCACTTGGGTGATTCTGCAGCATTTTTTATTTCTAATACTCAGATTAGGATGCTCAACCTGATTGGAGCACTGTTCCTTCGGGCTCCCCTTCTTTGGTACATATCTTTTTACTAATTTTAATCTGATTAGTATGATCCCAAAGGAGTTTCAATAGCTTGTCACCAAATGTACCAGATCTCTGCTGAGGCCTTCCTGGACTCCCAGCTCCTGTGTGTATACAGCCTTGCTCTGCTAATTTGCCAGTGTTATTTTCTTCTTAGAATTAGTCACCATCTGAAATTCATATTGAGTTCCCTGCTAAGTATGAAGGGCAGCCCTGCCTTGAGCAGCACAGTAACTAAGAATGCAGCCTCTGGAGGTGAATCGCATGGCTTCAAACTCTGGCTTCTCCAGAGACTGGGGCAGGCCATCTGACTTCAGTTCCTTCATTCGTAGAACGTGCATGACAGTACACCTGCGGTTCATGAGGTGCAAAGGGACTGCCTGCCCTCAGTACATAGAGAGTGCCAGTGACAGCGCGACTGCAGTCCTCTGAGGAGTGCCGTTCTCCGTTCTTACCCGTAACCTGAGGAAGCCACACGAACTGCTTGGATGGTCCACTTCCGCTTCCTGACCATCACAATCTGGAAAGTCACAAGAGAAGGTTGAAAATCATCTCTGTTTTGTTTTTCCCTTCAGTCCAGCCAGGTGTGGTGGTGCACGCCTTTAATCCCAGCACTCGGGAGGCAGAGGTAGGAGGATCGCTGTGAGTTCGAGGCCACCCTGAGACTACAGAGTGAATTCCAGGTCAGCCTGAGCTACAGTGAGACCCTACCTCGGGGAAAAAAAAAAAAAAATTCAGTCCAAAGAGTTTACAATAAACATATTTCGATTCAAAATTTTACAAATTACTTATTACCTACAAGATTCAACACACTCATTTGGTAAGTGTGCTTTATTATTTTATTTTGTGTGTGTGAAGTGAGTGGTTTTCAGCTGCTGTGAGGTTTCCTGTGGGAAGGAATAGGCTGCTACTGCCATGACAGTGAAAGGCCAGTAGGTGGCTGTCCACAGGCCGACACAAGCATGTAGCATAAGTCTTCACAAGATTTTTCAAAAACGATATAGCTACAAAACTATAAAAATTATGCTTCAAAAGGCTATGGAGAAATATCGAAAACATATTATAACTGTATTAAGATTATTTTGGAGCTGAGCATGATGGCGCACATCTTTAAGTCCAACACTTGGAAGGCAGTGGTAGGAAGATCCCCATGAGTTTGAGGCCACTCTAAGACTACATAGCGAATTCCAGGTCAGCCTAAGCTACAGTGACCCTGCCTCGAAAAACAAGCAAACAAACAAAAAAGATTTTATGAGTGGAAATAAAACATATTTAATTCAATGTTTTTCACTCTTAAATCTTCATTATACTGTAGGAGGACCCATGTATTTCTGTATATCCTACTCAGAAAGCAATTTAAAAAAGAATTTAAGTCATTAAAAAGTATGTAAATATATTAAGGAATTTATGTAAGGCATTAAGGATATGCTAAATGACTTTTCTGCAACAGTGTTCTCAATGGGGCTGAGGAGTAAGGGAACCTCACTGGGTCCCTGGTAGCTATTATTTTACTGTCTGCTTCCATAAATTGTCCTTTTAGAGTTCCCGTGTGAATGAGATCATACAGAATTTGTCTTTCTGGCCAGGCATGGTGGTGCATGTCTTTAACCCCAGCACTTGGGAGGCAGAGGTAGGAGTATCACTGTGAGTTCCAGGCCACCCTGAGCCTGAGACTGAAGAGTGAATTTCAGGTCAGCCAGGACTAGAGTGAAATCTTACCTCAAGAAAAAAAGAAAATTGTCTTTCTGTGTCTGGCTTATTTCACTTAACATAAAGTGCACCCACTTCATCTGTAGAACTCAAAATTTTCTTCTTTTTTTTTTGAAAGCAAGGACTCTAGTCCAGGAAAAATTTTCTTCTTCTTAAATTTTTTTTTTTGTTCATTTTTTATTTATTTATTTGAGAGCGACAGACATAGAGAGAAAGACAGATAGAGGGAGAAAGAGGGAATGGGCGCGCCAGGGCTTCCAGCCACTGCAAACGAACTCCAGATGCGTGCGCCCCCCTTGTGCATCTGGCTAACGTGGGACCTGGGGAACCAAGCCTCGAACCGGGGTCCTTAGGCTTCACAGGCAAGCGCATAACCGCTAAGCCATCTCTCCAGCCCTTAGTTGCCCTTTAAAAAGAAGAAAATTGGGCTGTCTTTCTCTCTCTGTCTGTCACTCTCAAATAAATAAATAAATATTTTTAAAAAAAAGGGCAACTAATATCACATTGTCTATATACTTCCTTTAATCATTCATCTATTGATGAACACTTAGATTGTTTGCATAGTTTGGCTATTGCGAATAATGTTGCAATGAGCAAGAGAGTGAAGGCATCTCCTTGAAATAGTGATTGCCATAGATATCCAGAGGTAGGCTGGGGCACATGGTGGTTTCATTTACATGTATTTGTTCACGTATTTATAATTTATTGTAGTGCATGCTTCATGCACGGTACATAAGTGCTGTACAATCAAGCTATGCTTTCATGCTTAATTTTTAATTTTGAAGGAATCTCAATACTATTTTCCAAAATTAGGAAGAAAAAGAAACCTTGGGCTAATGGCTGTATACACCTACCATGTACACATGAGTACCTGAGTTTGGATCCCCACAATCCATGTAAAGTCAGATACTGTGGCTCACACATCTGTAATCATGGTGAGCCTAAGGCAAGAAGGGAGGTGGAGACAGGAGAATTCCAGAAGCTAAAGCCCAGCTAGCCTGGTGAAGCAGTGGTAAACTAGAGACTGCCTCAAACAAGCTGGGAGGTGAGAACTAACACCCACAGTGATTCTCTGATCTCCACACATGTATCTCAGGCACACACAAGAACATCCAAACATGCCCTCCACAAAAAAAAAAATACCCCCACAGACTGTTTTCTTAGATCCAATCTCATGAACCATTTTTTCCCCAACACCTGGGCTACATTTTGCCTCTTTCTAAATGTTTACTTTCACCCCCCCTTTTTTGTTTATTTTTATTTATTTATTTGACAGTGGCAGACAGACAGAGAGAGAGAGAGAGAGAGAGAGAGAGAGAGAGAATGGGCATGCCAGGGCCTCCAGCCACTGCAAAAGAACACCAGACGCATACGCCCCCTTATACATCTGGCTAATGTGGGTCCTGGGGCATAGAGCCTCGAACCAGGGTCCTTAGGTTTCACAGGCAAGTGCTTAATAGCTAAACCATCTCCCCATCCTCTCACCCCTTTTTTTGTGTGGTGCTAAAGATCAAGCTTAAAATCTTTGGGCACGCTAGGCAAGGGCTGTACTGCTTAGCCACACTCCCAGTTAATTTTTTGTTGTTGTTGTTTTGTTTTGTTTTTTCAAGGTAGGGTCTCACTCTAGCTCAGGCTGACCTGGAATTCACTATGTAGTCTCAAAGTGGCCTCAAACTCACAGTGATCCTCCTATCTCTGCCTCCCAAATGCTGGGATTAAGGCGTGTGCCACCAGGCCTGGCAAGAAAAGGATACTCTGTGGTGGCACAAACCTATAATCCCAGTTCTGGAGAACTGAGATTTTGAGTTTGGAACCAGCCAGCGCTACAAAATAAGAACCTGTCTTAAAAAAAAAAAAAAAGTGAGAGCCAGGGTTGGTAGTTCACGCCTTTAATCCCAGCACTTGGGAGGCAGAGATAGGAGGATCACCATGAGTTGGAAGCCACACTGAGACTGAATTCCAGGTCAGTCTGGGCTAGAGTGAGACTCTGCATCAGAAAACAAAACAAAAACCAATTCTTATTATCCACAAAATTAACAAGTTCACCATTTCTCAAGTATTTAAAGAATAAGGCAAGCCTAAGAATTGATAAACCAGATTTATTGTTGAAACCAATTATAGCTGGGGTTGGCCACCCTGACCGGTAATTCCAACACTAAGCAGGAGGATTTTAAGTTCAAGACTAGACCAGACTACCAAAAAAATAAATAAATAAATAAAAGGAGAGGGAGGAGGAAGAAAAGCACAATTGTACTTCTCAAGCATTTCACTGAGTTTATGGAGCATTGGTGAAATGTGAATGCTGCTGTAAACTTCTCTGAAGATACAATCCCCTTTGCCACTATTACAGATCACATCTCAGGGAGTTGTGCTATTGTATTTGTCTATGTGTTGTAGATACCCACACCATTAAGTTAAAGGGATTTAAAGTCTCATTGAGATCACAGATACTAAAATAAGAATGCAGGCTTTCAGATTTCTGCTGTGAATTCTAATAGAGTATGTGTAGTCAATGGCTTACATTACTGAATCAGAATATACTCAAATTTTAACTCTTAGTTATTCAATAACAGCAAAACCTGGTGCACACTGAGTCAAAGAAATCCAGTATTAGCTCAGTTCAATTATCACCAAGCAAATACAAATAAGCCAATGCTAGTACATACAAGTATAATTTATCTTCAAGGATAAGAAGAGGAAGAAAGGGAGACAGCCGGGTGTGGTGGTGCACACCTTTATTTCCAGCACTGGGGAGGCAGAGGTAGGAGGATTACTGTGAGTTTGAGGCCACCCTGAGTCTACGCAGGTCAGCCTAGGCTAGCCTTAACTTGAAAACAACAACAACAACAACAACAACAACAACAAACAAAGAGGAAAGGGCCCTGATTGGAGGGATGAGTGCTCTGTTCCTTACCAGTTTGGCACATGTGAGCAAATAAATCTTTCACCTGTTAAAGAATATAACTTTATTTCCTTCCTCCTGTTCTGTATCAAACTCACCTCTCTGCTTACACTCTACTTGGCCACATCACCATCCTTTTGTAGAGTGTGTATGTGTGTTCCTGTGTGCTTTCTCCTTTACCTCCTTGTTTATGAGTGTGCAGGTGTGTTTACATGTGCAAAGCAGGTTCCCACTAGGATTTCTTTCTTCTGTACTTTGCCACATATTATGAACAGAAGTGCAGTGTTAAGGAGCTGAAACAGGGAAATTGGGTTTCTGGGGTGCTTCCTGGAAGCCTAAGCCCTGAGTTCATAAGAGTTCATATATGAAAACTAACCAAAGAATTGGCAATTACATATTCAAGAGAATGATTTTTTAAAAATATTTTATTTATTTATTTGAGAGAAAGAGAATATGGGCACACCAGCCACAGCAAACAAACTCCAGATGCATGCGTCACCTTGTGCATTTGGCTTACATTGATATTGGGAAATTGAATCTGGCTCCTTAAGCTTCCCACACAAGCACCTTAACCACTAAGCCATCCCTCCAGCCCCATACTGCTTTTGACAATTTTAATGTCTTTCTTCTGTGTGTAACTATTGTTCCTGGAATGTAGCTCTGAAAATGTTTTCTCAAGCTGGGCTGTGGCCTGTTGTGCTCTTGCTGTGTCTAACCTCAGTTGGGCTACTCTGAACATCTATCTGTGCCAGTTCAGATGTCAGTTGTACCCTCTTGTTTTCTCAGCAGACGGCGCTGGTAATGTGACCGTGCGGAGAAACTTCTCATAGTAAACTTATGTAACTGCGGGCTGGGCGGTCACTGTGTCAGTTCTTCCATAGCGTAGAAGACACAGCTGGTGTTCCCGTCGTTGTAAACTCTTCCTAACTCCCCCTTTCTGTGCTGGAGAGCCACTTGGTTCTTATCTTCTGTCCTACTCTAACTCTCACTTGTTTATCAGGCCTCTCAGACCTTGTGGTATTGGCCTTTAGAGAATGATCTTTAAAATACCGATTTTTATTCAGATCTTACAAAGGAGTGTGGAAAGGGGAAGGCTAAGAGGAACGGGGAAATAAAGTACAGCAAGTGGAGCCCAAATGCCCACGTGGGCCACAAGTAATGGGGAAGGACCATGGACAGAAAAGAGGAAAGAAAGCTCACGGAGCTCCTGACTTTAAAATATTTATTTATTTGAAGGGGGGGGGGGAGGGAGGGAGAGAGGGGGAGGGAGGGAGGGAGAGAATGGGCGTTCTAGGGCTTCCAGCCACTGCAAACGAACTCCAGATGGGTGCGCCCGCTTGTCCCCCTTGTGCATTTGGCTAAGGTGGGTCCTGGGGAATCGAGCCTCGAACCAGGGGCCTTAAGCTTCACGGGCAAGCGCTTAACCGCTAACCCATCTCTCCAGCCCAAGCTCCTGCCTTTTGGGGAGCTGGAGGGGATAGAGAACCCATGCAGAGAGTAAGGGCTGGGAAGTCCTAAGGGCTGGGCTAGGCCGTGACCTAGCCAGCCCAGGCCCAGCTGAGGGAAAAACTCACCCACAGCAGGAAATTCCCAAGTGATCAGAAAGAGCAAGTGCCTGCCCTCCCCTTGCAAAGGTGTTTATAACCTAAGGGTGATGGGCTGTTTTAGAAAGAGATCCTGGAAGTCATATTCAACATATACTTGTTTCTCGGAACACAGAGGAGCTAATGTTTTAAAATTGGGTGGCTACATCACAGGTCACCAGGCCTCCATACACAGCATTCCTTTTACTCAGCATATAGCACTCAGCCTGGAATTCTCTGTTCTCACTTCCTGGGAAGTAGAAGCCGAATTGAAATCTTTTCTAGAAGAAGACTTAGATGCTCATGTCAGCCTTTCAAAAATTGCTGCCTAATAATTAAAAAAAAAAAAAAATCTCAGGGGTTTATGTAGGTCAGCGTTAGGATTCTTGCCTAGCATGTACAGGGTTCATCCTGAGCTCAATTCCCAACCCCGAATAATAAATAAAAGTAACATATTTGGCTTGTCAGAATCATTTTCTCCCAAGGACCATGTCAATTAAACTCAAAAAAGTTATCCGCTCAAACGAAAGCAAGTTGTTTTGGTTTGTATAAGAAGGAAATTTTGCACAGTAAAAACCATGGGAATCGTTTTCAGTTTACCAGAGATAGGGGCAGTGTGTCACACTCGTGTGTCTCAGGTTTCAGTCTCCTGGTCATCTAGTCAGGTAGCTTAAAAAAAAAAAAAGAAAAAAGAAAAAAGAAAAAAAAGGGCGGGGGGCGGGGGAATCAAGAACAAGAACAGCTGGGCGCTGGGCGTGGTGGCGGTGGCGCACGCCTTTAATCCCAGCACTTGGGAGGCAGAGGTAGGAGGATTGCCATGAGTTCGAGGCCCCCCTGAGACTCCACAGTGAATTCCAGGTCAGCCTGAGCTAGAGTGATACCCTACCTCGAAAAACAAAAACAACAACAAAAGAACAAGAACAAGAACCTAAACCTTCGGAGCTGTGACTCCTCCGAGCCAACAGGGGGCAGGCGCAGCTACACCTTTCCATCCAACTTCACTGGCGCTCCAGCACAGCTCCGGCGGCCGCCCCTTCTGCGGAAAAGAGGGTCTTCTTCCGGGGCGTGAGGTACCCGGATGCCAGCGTGCTATATAGGCTCCGCTCTCGTCACCGCCATTCCTTTCGGAGACGCGGCTGTGGGTCCAGCGGAACTTTTGTCCGCTCCCGCTCCTGACTCACCGCTGTTCACTCTCGCCGAGGGACAAGTCGGTCAGGAAGCCGCGCCGCAGCCATGGTGAGCAGGAGCTGGCGGCGCGGGAGGCGGGCCGGGGCTGTGGCGGGGCCAGGAGGCGGGGAGCGCGGGCCGGTGGGCTCCCGGGCGCCGCGCTGGGACCGGGCGGGAGGCACTCGGGAAGACTCCGGTCTAGTTAGTAGCCCACGGCTTACGATTCGCTTGGCTTTCCTCTCCGCCTGCCTAATCACAGGCCTTTAAGGATACCGGAAAGACGCCCGTGGAACCGGAGGTGGCCATCCACAGAATCCGGATCACCCTCACCAGCCGCAACGTGAAGTCCCTGGAGAAGGGTCAGTGTGGTTGTCGGGGGCCCTTGTGGGGGAGGGTCTCGGCCGAAGCCCCGGTGCTTGTCGCTGCCTTGGGTGCCGTGGACGCTGGCGATGAGGAGATAATCTTTGGTGTTGACTTGCGGTGATCGTTGTATACGCTATTCTGAGCCGGCGGAAGCCAGCGCTCCTTAGGAGAACCGGGTTTCATTTTGAATGAACTGAAAGGTGCTTTCTCCTTCAGTGTGTGCTGACTTGATCAGAGGAGCCAAGGACAAGAACCTCAAAGTGAAAGGACCAGTTCGCATGCCCACCAAGGTAAAAAGAAAAAAAATAGAGGGTATAAACACATGATTGGCAGTGATGGGCTTGAATAAAAATGCTGGTGGAGATTAGCTTGCGTTACATAACTAATGTTCTAGTGTTTTGTAGTGACTGGGCTGATGCCTGTTCAAATCTATAAATTTTTGTGTGAAAGCAGACTGGCACCTGAAAACCTATGTGTACAGGAGTCGTGATTTTCTAGATGTCTCATGATTAAGCAAAAACCATAAGCATTCGTTCCTTTGTTTTGTTGCAGACACTGAGAATAACTACAAGGAAAACACCTTGTGGTGAAGGTTCCAAGACATGGGATCGCTTCCAGATGAGAATCCACAAGCGACTCATTGATTTACACAGTCCCTCTGAGATTGTTAAGCAGATTACTTCCATCAGCATTGAGCCAGGAGTGGAGGTTGAAGTCACCATTGCAGATGCCTAAGTCAATTATTTTAATAAACTGACTTACTTCAGTAAGCTTCGTTGGCTTTTATTCAAAAAGTTAATAGATATTAGGACATGACCTGAAAATTTACTCTTATCAACTTAAAAACAGTATTTCCTAAAGACAAAAAACTTCCTAGACATTTTTTGGATCATTTGATCAGTGAATTTAGTTAAGGGTACAAGAGAGTACATTGGTGAATATATCTGCTTTTGTTGGTGAATGTGAGAGAGGGAGGGAGAGAATGGGCACATGCCAAGACCACCATGCACTGCCAACGAATTCCAGAGGCACATCTGGCTTACGTAGGTACTGGGGAATTAAACCTGGGTTCTTGGTTTTTTATTTGAGCGCGACAGAGAATGGGCATGCCAGGGCCTCCAGCCACTGCAAATGAACTCCAGATGCCTGTGCTACCTTGTGCATCTGCATAACGTGGGTCCTTAGGCTTCACAGGCAAGTGCTTAACCACTAAGCCCTGTTTGGGATTTTTTGAGGTGGGGTCCAGGGGGACCTGGAAGTGAATCTGTATTAGCATGCTCACAGTGATCTACCTCTGCCTCCCGAGTGCTGTGATTGAAGGTAGGCACCACCAAATCCAGCTAATTTTTTAAAAATATTTCAGACAGAATGGGTGTGCCATGCCACTGCAAGTGAACTCCAGTTGCATGTACCACCTTGTGTATCTGGCTTATGGGGGACTACAAAATGAGTCCTTTAACGATGCAGACAAGCACCTCCATTTTTTTTGTTTGAGGTAGGGTTTCACTCTACCTCAGGCAGACCTGGAACTTCCTATGTAATCTCAGGGTGATCTTCCTGCCTCTGTCTCAAGGGCTAGGATTAAAGGCATGTGACACCACGCCCGGCTTGTTTTGTATTTGCAGAGTGGGTGTAGAACCTCTTGCTATAAGTAAGTCCCAGGTGCTTGTACATCTTTGCATCTGGCTTTACTTGGGCACTGGAGAATCAAACATGGGTCCTTAGGCTTTGCAGACAAGTATCTTAACTGCTGAACAGTGTTTCCAGTCCCTTTTGCCATCTTTTCTATTAAGCAGTCAGAATGGGCATGCCAGGGCCTCCAGCCACTGCAAGGGAACTCCACATGCATGTGCCACTTTGCATCTGGCTTTATGTAGGCAAGGGAATCAAGGGTGGTGGTGCTTTGCAGGTATGTTCCTTGCTTGCTGAGCCATCTCTCCAGCCCTTCTACTTCTGTAGACTCCTTCATACTTTTTTCTGCACTGATTAAATGTGATAAGTAAGATAACTGCATAGGTTGAAATGCTGTTTGAAATGAAAAATTTTAATATCCTAGGAACCTAATTCTGTTGCAGTTCATGGGCCAGTGCAGCTACACATGTCAAACAGAATCTTCCCTTCATCCCCTCATTGCTGTTGACAGGTTTGGAAATTTAGCATCAAGGGTTACTAGCCTTAATCAGAATCTAAGTGATTTTGTGTTATTTTTAATTATTGGTTTTTTCAAGGTAGGGTCTCCCTGTAGCCCAGGCAGACTGGAATTTACTGTGTGGTCTCAGGGTGGCCTTGAACTCATGGCGATCCTTCTATCTCTGCCTCCCAAGTGCTGGGTTTAAAGGCATGTGCCACCATGCTGGCTGTTTTGGTATTTTTTTGATGTAGGGTCTTTAGCCCAAGCTGACCTGGAATTCACTGTGTAGTCTCAGGTTGGCCTCAAACTCCCAGAGTTATACTTTCTGAGTGCTATGATGAATTAAAGGGGTACACCACCATGCCCTGCAGAGAGAATGGGTGCACAGAGCCTCTAGCTGCTGCAAATGGACTCTAGGTGAATGTATCTGACTTTACATGGGTGCTAGAAAATCAAACTTGGTTCATAGGCTTTGCAGGCAAGTGCCTTAACTGCTGAGCCATCTCTCCAGCCCCCAAGAGATTTTATTATAGAAAAACTTTATTTGAAAGAAACTGCACAGCTACTGCAAATGAGCACCAGATCCATGCACCACCTGTGCATCTGGTACATGTGGGTCGTGGTAGTCGAACCTGGGTGCTTTGGCTTAGCAGGTAAGTGCCTTAACCTGTAAGCCATCTCCAGCTCCCCCACAACAAGTGATGTTAAATGAAAATATAAGGTGCATATTACAATAGGTTACACAAGATCAACAAGTAGATTGGGGAGATGCCCCAGTGGTTAAAGTCACTTGCTTACAAAGCCTGCAAACCTGTGTTTAGTTTTCTAATACCCACATAAAGCCAGATACAAAAAGTGGTATGTGTGCCTGGCATTCATTTGCAGCAGTAAGAGACAAATTGGCATACCTAACCATACACATACAAATTATAAGAACTATCTTGGAAAACAACCTTGAGTCAAGCTAGTTTAGCTTTGTATAGTATATATAGTCTTTCTGAAATGAGCAATGACCCATTCCTGCTGGAGGAGCTGCTCATGGTTTATCAGAGTGAATAGCTTGTTTCTATTAATGCAGTGTTCTCCAGAAGAATGCTAGGGAGCTACCAACAAGGTTGCCAATAGATAAATGTACCCAGATGACCTTTTTGGTTCTTTTAGCAATGGAACCTAAATTTACCAAGTCTAGTTGTTTGCCAATGGCTATAGTGCTATGCATTCCTGAGAATGAGTTGAGCAAAGATTCACTCCAAGAAAATTTCAAGAAAGCCATTATGGCCCAAAAGATCAGTCACTAGAAGTGCTGTCGCGGTAGAGCTGAAAAAAAACTAGTATTGCAGCCTTATCCACGGGTGATTGAACACAAGCTAAGCAAGCTGCACCCCCAGCTTAGCCATCACTATTGTACGTTCTCACAGACAGATGAAGAACTGGCATTAAAGCTATATGCAGCACTTTAAAAGCCAAAGTACAATATTTGAGATTTGGGGAATTGCTTTTATCTTCCCAAAATCAAAAGGTTTCAGATTATGGGAGATGGCTCAGTGGTTAATGGTACTTACAAATCATGGCCACTCAAGTCTAGTTCTCCAGCTCCCACAAGCCAGATGAAAAAAAGTGCAGATGGTCATGGTGATGCACACCTTTAATCCTAGCAGAGAGGTAGGATCATCATGAGTTTGAGGTCATCCTGAGACTACATGGTGAATTCCAGGTCAGGTTGGCCTAGCTCAAAATAGTACCTTGAAAAGCCAAAATAAAGAGTTAAGGTACATATGATACTGGAACTGGGAGATGGCTCAACAGTTAAAGGTGCTTGCTGGCAAGCCTGCCTAGTTGAGTTCAATCCCACCACACGCATGAGAGCTAGATGCAAAGTGGTACAAATATCTCTTATCCCAAAGTACCTACAACAACGGGAAGCTAAGCCAGGAGAATCTGGAAGCTTGTGGGCCAGGTGATAAAGTGTGCAAAAGAAAACAAGAGAGACCCTGCCAAGCAGAAGTAGAAAGAGGACAAACACCCCTACCTCCACATGTATGCCATGGCACATGCATGCCCATACATATATGTCATACACACTTAGAAAGTGTATATAATGTCCACTTACCTGTTTAAAAATCCTTATCTTTAAAGCAACAGTAGGCTCATTTGTATTGTTTCAAAAACAAATGAGTCAATACTAAATGTATGCTGTAGTTTGGGGGGGTCATTCTAGAGAGTCTGGGGGCAGGGTTGATGGGTCAAACCCAAGGTATCACAAATGCTAGGCAATTGTTACCATTGATTGTACCCCTCAATTTTGTTTTTTCAGACGTAGGTTTTTAATCTAGCCTAGGCCTAACTTGGCACTCACTCTAAACCTAAAGTGGCCTCAAACTCATGGTGCTCCTACCTCTGCCTCCCAAGTGATAGGATTAAATCATGTGCCACCATGCCTGGCTCATATTCTTTTATGGCTTGTAATTGTACATACTTATAATGTACAGTAGTGGGCTGGAGAAATGGCTCACTGGGAAAAGGTGCTTGCTTGCAAGCCTGATGACCTGGGTTTGATCCCCCAGTACCCACATAAAACTAGAAGTAAAGAACAGGTCACCTGACCAAGAGTAGCATGTGGAGGGCGGGGGAGGTTTATTTTGGTTTACAGACTCAAAAACGACAGTATGAGCATAGGGTGGATGTTATCTTCTGGCCAACATCAGGAGGACAACAACAGGAGAGTATGCCAAACACTGGCAAGGGAAAACTGGCTAAAATAGCCATAAGCCTGCCCCTAACAATGCACTGGCTCCAGGAGGCATTTATTCCCAAATCTCCCAAACCTAACATTCAGAACACCTAAATTTATGGGGACACCTGAATCAAACCACCACATTCTGCACCTAGTCCCCATAAACTATAATCATACATGATGTAAAAATACAATGCATTCAGTCCAACTTTAGAAGTCCTCATAGTTTTTATCAATTCTAATGATGTTCACACATACCCCCAAAACCCATAATGGCACAGAATAAGAATAAGCACACTGCAAAATATGGTGTTGGGCATAGCAAAGAAATATTCAACCAATACAACACTCAAAACAGGGCCAACATAGCTCCAAGTCCAACAACTATAGTCAGTGACAGATCTCTAAGGCCAATCATTTTAACCAGCAACAAGTCTCGAGTTCCAGTTCTACCCTTCAAGCTAGGCTACTCATAGGCCTGGAAAACTTCATCTGGGGCCAGCAGCTTTCTTAGCAGTTGCTCATAGTGCCGGTATCTCCACTGCAACCCACAGTCCATCTTCACTGCTCCATCAGGTCCTCATGCAGGCATCCAACAAACCTGCTTCACACTGCCCATTGCCATTTCCAAACAAAAGACCATGTTGCAAATCCACTGACCCTCTCTTTCCTGCATTTGTTATACTCCGAAATACCAAATTGTTAATTCAGGGGGGAATAAAGGAAACCGAAGAATAGGACGCTCCTTCAGCATTCAGACTCCTTCAAAAGGCTGCATTCTCTCTGTTGTCTCAATGCAGGTGAGCTGACCCAATCTCAGTGGTTGTAATCTCATACAGTTGTAGCTGAACAGGCATCAGTTTTGGCCCAAAGATTTCATTTTTTCTGTGCCATATCCTTCTGCTCACATCAGTCTGTTTCTATGCAAAGTTCTCAGGACACGGGCGTAATAGCCAGCCTCTCATACAAAATGCTTCTAGCCCTCTCCAGGCAAAACTGTGTTTTTTTTTGGTTTTTTGAGGTAAGGTCTCACTCTAGTCCAGGCTGACCTGGAATTCACTATGTAGTCTCAGGGTGGCCTTGAACTCACAGTGATCCTCCCACCTCTGCCTCCCGAGTGCTGGGATTAAAGGCGTACACCACCACACCCGGCCAGGCAAAACTCTTTATCACCCTACAAAGCTAATCCCCACAGTCAGTAGTTCTTAACTGTATTTAGGTCTTTCAACTCTGACCAGAATAGTCCATCCAGTTGTACTTACAGTGTTGCAAGTTGTCTCTTAGGCTGAGGTTTCAAATCCTTCCACATTCCTCTTGAAAATCAGCTCCAAAAAGCCAAAGCCACAGTCAGGTGTCTAGCAGCAATCCCACTTCTCAGAACCAACTTTACTGTTACAGTCAGGTTTGCATTGCTGGCAGAAATCACCTGATCAAGAGCAGCTTTTTTTTTTTTTTTTTTTGCGGGGGGACGAGGGGAGGATTTATTTTGGCTTACAGACTCGAGGGGAAGCTCTATGATGTGGCAGGGGAAAATAGTGGCATGAGCAGAGGGTGGACTTCACCTCCTGGCCAACATCAGGTGGACAACAGGAACAAGAGTGTGTCACATACTGACAAGGGGACACTGGCTGTAATACCTATAGCCTGCCCCCAACAATACACTGCTGAGGGGCATGGTGGCGCATGTACTCAAGAGGCAGAGGTAGGAGGATCACCATGAGTTCGAGACCAACCTGAGACTACATAGTGAAATCCAGGTCAGCCTGAGCTAGAGTGAGACCTTACTTCGAAAAACCAGAAAAAGAGACTTCTGGTTAAGATGGCGGCGTAGGTACCACGCCAAAGCAGCCTGGGAGGGGGAAAGACCAAAAAATCTCAGCAAAATACACACTTAACTAAAAGTGAGGTGTATAGGAAATTGAAGCGGCAGCGGAGAAGTAGAAGAGATCCAGAGCATCCAGAGCCCGCACAGGCCGGCAAAAGCGGGCCCGGCAGGTCCGCTGACCGTGGCAGCTGCAGCGCACTGGAAAGCTGCCAGGCTCGGCTCCAGCCGCAGGAAAAGCCAGGTGCGGGAGCTTCACCTCACACCGCGCTCTCCGCAACTCAGGAAACGTGAGGGGAGAGCGGCAGTGAGCAATGGAGGAGCAGATCGCAAGGTAGAAGAACACATAGAACAGCAAGAGAACCAGAGCAGCTGTGGCTCCCTCCCCTTCCCCACCGCCTGAGCCCAGCTCCAGCTAACAGAGCAGCGGTCCCGGGACCCAGCCACGCCAACTTGAGCTGACAGTGGGACCCAAGCAGGAGCAGAGTCTGGCAGCAACATCAGCGGCTCTGGCACCGGCAACAGTGGCCCCAGCAGTGGCGGATCCAGCAGTGGCAGCTTCAGTGGCAGCAGTGGCAGCTACAGCAGCAGCAGTAGTGGTTCCAGCAGCGGGGGTGCCCATCTGCAGGGCCACAGTTGCCAGGCTCGGTTTGCCCTGCAGGAAAAGCCAGTGTTCAGCTTCAGAAATCAGATCAGCAGCCCAACAACCCAGCCAGCAACTTAACTGAGACCAAAAATCATCCAAAAAGGTAACTGGGATTGCACCAGGGAAGGGTCTCACTTGGTCACAAGCTGACTTGGATCCCTCCACAGACCAGAAATCTTAACCTCTTTGTTGATAGAGGATCTGGTTGTTATAATAACTACTCTTGCATAAATACTCGGTGCTGTTTTTGATTGAATGTGTACAGTGTTTAGTTAAATGTTAGAATCTACCTGTATTTTATTCTACTCAGCCTACTTGAATATTCCCATAGCAGGGAAACTCAACCCCTAGGAACACCTTTATAGATACTCTGAGAACCTTAAGAGCCACACCTGGGCTGGAGAGATGGCTTAGCAGTTAAGTGCTTGCCTGTGAAGCCTAAGGACCCCGGTTCGAGGCTTGGTTCCCCAGGTCCCACGTTAGCCAGATGCACAAGGGGGCGCATGCGTCTGGAGTTCGTTTGCAGAGGCTGGAAGCCCTGGCACGCCCATTCTCTCTCTGTCTACCATAGATCTATCTGTCTTTCTCTCTGTGTCTGTCACTCTCAAATAAATAAATAAAAGAGCCACACCTAACACCTTAAGCTCCTACTGTGAAGATACACAACATCAAATCAATTGATACAGCTAAGAATACCCAGCTAGCTAGAAAATCCAAGCATTAACTTAATCCAAGATGCAAAAATATTTACATTATAACACAAGAAACACTAAAAAGCAAGACAGTATAAATCCACCTAAAAGTATTAATGCATCAGAAATGACCTCCAGTGAGAACGAGTTAGAGGAAATGCCTGAGAAAGATTTCAAAAGAATGATTGTAAATATGTTCAAAGAAGTCAAAGAACAAATCAAAGGAATCAAAGAAGAAATCAAAGAGGAAATCAAAGGAATCAAAGAGGAAATCAAAGAAGACACAGGACACCAATTTAATGAAATAAAGGAGGCAATACAAGACATAAATAAGGAAATAGAAAAACCAGGAAAAAGAAACCAAAAGCACTGCCTCCAGGAGGTGTTAATTTCCAAATCTCCATCAGCTGGAAACTTAACATTCAGAATACCTAAGTATATGGGGGACACCTGAATCAAACCATCACAATGGCACACATTCATCTGAACTTCATTGCAGTGGCAGGAGGCCCTAGTGCGCCCATACTCTTTCTCTGTCTTTGTCTCCCTCTCTCATAAATAAATAAATACAAATGTTAAAAAATAAAAAAAATGAAGTGATAATTCTATACGTGTATAAAATACAATGATGAAATCAGGGTAATTATCATTTCCATTCTCTAGAAACATCTACTGCTCCTTTGTGTCATGAACCTTTGAACTAAGTAGTCAGCTCTGATCTGTTGTTACTGGGCTATAAAATACTAGAACTAACTCCCATGTAAATATTTTAGTACTGCTTGACCAGCATTCTGCCATTTTCCTTTCCCTTCTGAAAGTTGTAACCATTCTACTTCCATGAGGCAACTATTTTTTTTTTCAAATCACATATGGCTTCTTTGACCCCATCAAATAACTTTATTCACACAAATGTCCCTTAATTTACAAAGATGAGGCAACTTTTTTAAAGCTTTGCTGTATGAATGAAAATATGCATTATTTATTTTCCTGTGTCTGGCTTATTTAACATGCCACTTCCATCTATGTTGCCACAAATGAGTTGATTTCATTGTTTATGGTGGAATAATACTTCATCATATATATGTTTTATAAGATATTTTAATGTTAATTACATATTTGACAGCAATTTGTGTATCTGTATATATAGATGAAGATCTACCTTATCTACTTTAATCAGATTCCTCCTAAGGGACTTTATGATATTTTCAACATTTCTACAATGAAAAGCACTATTTACAAATGTTTCTAAAACTGTTTCTCATTTGGATATTTATGGAAAATACTTCTACAAGTTAAATTTCTGAATTTTGGCTGAACTGTAGATGTGTATGCACATTAGCTGATATAAGAAGAACTAGAAAATTGTTTAAGAACATTTATGAACATATACTAATTGTGCTCATGGATGAATGATTTTCTGGAACATTTAAGGACAAAGATTTTCAGCCATAGATTATGGGAAATTTTCATTTTAAGTAAGAATACCAAACTGAATGACTGCACCAGTCAGTAGGAGGTGCAGTCACATCCATCTGTCTACAAAAGGAATCAGTGTAGTGGTCATTCGAAGGCTCCTATTTAAGACATGACCTTCTAATGATCCTGTGTTTCATACAACTTGCTTCCACATGATTTTAAAAAATTAATTTATTATTTATTTGCAAGTACACAGAATGAGAATGGGCACACTGGGGCCTCCTGCCATTGCAAACGAACACCAGATGCATGCACTGCCTTGTGCATCCAGCTTTCCACAGGTACTGGGGATTTGAACCCTGGGCTATCAGATTTTGCAAGCAAGTGCCTTAAACCACTGAGCTACCTCTCCAGTTCCCACATAATTATTTAGTCTGTACATTCTAGAGATATCCCTAACTGTCTTGGCTAATGTTTTCTTTGTTAAAAAACATTTTATTTAGTTTATTTGACAGAGAGAGAAAGAGGTAGATAGAGAGAAAGCGAATGGGCACACCAGGGCCTCCAGCCACTGCAAACGAACTCCAGATGCATGTGCCACCTTGTGCATCTGGCTTACATGGGAAATCAAACCTGGACCCTTAGGCTTCTTAGGCAAGTGCCTTAACTGATAAAACATCTCTCCAGTCCTTGGCTAGCATTTTCTATTGGCAAAGATTCTTGTATTCTAATCTAAATTACTAATATTAACTCAAAATCACACATTGTATTATACCCACACTATGTACACACACACTACAGAATGGCGAAGCCTGTGAAAGAAGCTGCAGGGTCTGAGGATGGGCTGGCATTTCTAATGATTTATTTTCAATTTGATACCTTGGTTTTAAAAAATTTCTTTATGATGGGGCCTGGGAAGATGCTCTGCAGTTAAAAGTGCTTGCTTACAAAGCTACTAGCCAGGGTTCAGTTCCTAATTCACCCACATAAGCCTGACAAAAAGTGGCATCAGGAGGCCCTGGTATGCCCATACACATAAACACACACACACACACACACAAATAAAAGTAAAAATATGAGTTGGGAATGGTGGTGCATACCTTTAATCCCAGCACTTGGAAGGTAGAGGTAGGAGGATCACTGTGAGTTTGAGGCCAGCTTGGGAATACAGAGTAAGTTCCAGGTCACCCTGGGCTAGAGTGAGACCCTACCTCAAAAAGAACTAAATAAATAAATTAAAAAACAAAAAGTACATTGATTAAAAAAAAAACAAACCCTCATGAGGCAACATTTCAAATGGAAAAGTACAATGGTAGAATGAGCCATTCTAGTTTGGCCTTAAAGATCCTCAGTTGATGCTGACTTTATTTCATGTATGATTCCCATTTCCCCAAACAACCTTCAAGAATAATTTGGGGACTGGAGAGATAGCTTAGGTGTTTGCCTGTGAAGCCAAAGGACCTAGGTTCAATTCCCCAGGACCCACATAAACCAGATGCACAAGGTGGTACATGCATCTGGAGTTCATTGCAGTAGCTAAAGTCCCGGGCACACCCATTCTCTCCCTCCCTCTCTTTTTCTCTCTGCCACTTTCTCTTTCTCAAATGAATAAAAAAATATTTTTTAAGAAGAATAATTTGAATCAAATTCCAGATGTACTATTTTACCATACATTTTCTGTTACAAATCTAAAAGATGACTTTTTAAGTTGTGTAGTGTTAAGTCTATTAATAATGATGTACAGCAGATCCACAGAACCTTCTCGTTTTGTAAAACTGAAACTCTATACCCCTAAACACTGTCCCACCATTTCTCTCAGCTTTAGCCTCTGGTAAGCAGCATCTCAGTTCCTGTTTCTCTGAGTTCGAGCATTTTAAGAGAGCTCACCCACGTGGAAGCATATACTCTACAGTTCATCTAGTACAGTGTCACCACGGTTCACCCATGTTGTCCCATAAGACAGGATTTTCTTTTCCTCCTCTGATCCTTTGAGGTAGGGTTTTACTACCTACCTCTGGCTGGCCTGGTACTCACTATGTAGCCCAGGCTGGCCTCAAAGTTATAGCAGTCCTCCTGCCTCAGCTCCCAAATTCCAGAACTGTATGTCATCACACACTTTGATTTTCTTCGCTGGAAAATACTCCATTGAATCACATTTTGAGTCATGCAAGTGGTCACTGCCATCTGAAAAGGGAAGTGTCTTTATCAAAAGTGAGAGTAGCACTAATATATGGGCATAAACATAAATATTAAAGAGAGTCATTTGGTAAGCATAATTTATCCATAATGTATCTTCAGCTCTAGACTTTTGATTAGGTTTGCAGTTCCAGGCAATAATACCCTCCCATGGAATGGGCCTCAAATGTAATCCCAGAGCAGCTATTTTCACTATAACAGACATGCCACCATTGCACCAGTTGGCATATTTGACATGGACGTCCAGCCATTAAACTTACAGGGCCCATTGCTGACTATTGATGACTTTTTCTCCCCAAACAGACTGCACAACTTTCCAATATCCTGACAGCTAGTCAACAGGGAGGAGGCTTCCAGGTCAGCTCTAGCTTGATTTCTCAGCATCCTGCATCCCAGACATAATATCTGCAGCGAGAGGGTCTTAGCAACCAAGAGCCTTGACAATAGTCTGCGATGTTTCAGGAGCATCAGGGGCCTCCCTGACCAATAACTTGCTGGAAGGAAGCTCACCCTTGGCACTGAATTTTTCTTGTAACATTCTATAGCTCCTGGGCACAGCATCATCCACATCCACTGGGTGCTTCTTCCCTAACTTTCTCTTTTTTAATGTATGTATCATTTTGCTAGCAAAAGAAGTAAGCTTTCATATTGCTTACTCATAACATCTTCGAATTTGAGTAGCCTTCCTCCTACTCCCTCCTTTCTTCCATCCCCTCCCCTGGTGCCACTTGGACCATTGTACCCCAGTATTCTGCCCCATTACTTACATATCCACCATATCATCCCCTTAAGTCTTCCACTCTCCTCCCTTCCCTCATGGCCCCTTCCTAGCTTTCACATACAAATCTAAACATTTGAAGCTGGGATCCACATATGAGAGAGAACATGTGACATAGGACTTTCTGCCTTTTATTTTGCTTTAAAATTTTGTAGTATGTTTTAGTAACATGTTAGTCCCATCAGAAAATAGCCCTAATACTACCTTGTCAGTAATAAGGTTCAAGTTTACCAGCCAACATGTACTTCTAAGGTCATGTATAGGGCTGGAGGGATGGCTTAGTGGTTAAGACACTTGCCTGCAAAGCATAAGGACCCATGTTCCACTCTTCAGATCCCATGTAAGCCAGATGCCCAAGGTGACACAAGCATAAGTTGCACATGCGCACTAGGTGGCGCACATGTATGGAGTTTGGTTGCACTGGCTGGAGGCCCTGGCACACCAATTCTTTCTTTCATTTGCATGCACGTGCACTTTGTCTCTCATTAATAAAATAAAAAATAGCCAGGTGTGGTGGCACACGCCTTTAATCTCAGCACTAAGGAGGCAGAGGTAGGAGGTTTGCCGTGACTTCAAGGCCAACCTGAGACGACAGCGCGAATTCCAGGTCAGCCTGGGCTAGAACAGGACCCTACCTCAAAAAACCAAAACAATAATATAAATAAATAAATAAATAAAGTCATGAGCCAATAAAAGTATATTTCATACCTAAGCATGGGGCTCTGGAGTTTGCAAGTAATGTGTGTCTACCTCCTGCAAAAATGGGTAGCGTAATTCATAAAGTCCCTGGCACACCCATTCTCTCCCTCCCTCTCTTTTTCTCTCTGCCACTTTCTCTTTCTCAAATGAATAAAAAAATATTTTTTAAGAAAAATAATTTGAATCAAATTCCAGATGTACTATTTTACCATACCTTTTCTGTTACAAATCTAAAAGATGACTTTCTAAGTTGTGTAGTGGTGATAATGGACTAGGGCCCCAAATAACCACCTTCTCCAGAATATGTTCCCCAACCCTGCTTCCACTATTTAAAAAAGCAGATAGCTGGGCATGGTGGCACACGGCTTTGCTCCCAGAGCTTGGGAGGCAGAGGTAGGAGGATCACTGTGAGTTCAAGGCCAGCTTGAGACTACATAGTGAATTCCAGGTCAGCCTGAGCTACAGTGAGGCCCTACCTCGGGTTTGTGTGGAGTGGGGCATAAAGAGATTCTAATTTCTAAACCAAACTATTTCTATTTGCCCCAAATTTGGCACCCAGTGACCAGCATAGTTTTTTTTTTTTTAAAGAAACACAGGCATATGTATATGTATACATTTTTACATTTAAATATAAAACTACTGTTTTGCTTTGTATTATAAATGAAGGACCAAGCAGTAAGAATTTTTTTCCAGATAGGGTCTTGCTCTAGCCCAGGCTGACATGGAATTAACTATGCAATCTTAGGCTGGCCTCAAATACATAGCAGTCCTCCTACTTCTGCCTCCAAAGTGCTGGGATTAAAGGTGTGTGCCACCATACTGGCATTTTGTTTTTCTTAATGTAGGATATCCATTTGTTTCTGCTCTGAGCTTTGTGTTCATGGAGGGCATGTGACTCAAGCAAGGGAAAGACAAAGGAATGACCCCCAGCCCTTCCTCTTCTAACTTCCTCTTGTAACAGAGTTGGTTTGATTTAAGAAATAAGAGATTTCCACCAAGGGGAAATGCCATCCTAACCTGCCCTTTCAGCTACCATGAAGAAAATGTTCTTCCTCTCCTTCAAGCACACTGGCTTTGTGTGGGCAGCTGTGCCTACTGGACCCATAGCTCAAGAGAGAGAAGCCATGGCTTCCTTTCCCTGACCGCACAGACATTAGAAACTTTCGGTGACAGTGATCGATATTAGGAGTAAGATAGGCCCCATTCCATAAGCAGCTACTTATAGGCCCAAAGGGAATAAACAATCTGCTTTACTTTCAGCATCTGCTTTTCCAACAAACCTTGCTTAACTTGTTCTTCTGCCATGAACGCACATGTCATTCTCCGTGGGTCACAAGACAACACACAAGAGCCACTGGCTTGGGGAATTTTAGTGACCATTCGGTGTCTGCATCTATAACTCCTAAACTAAGCCCGTCCAGAGCAGAGAAAAGCTTGCTGTTCAAAATTTGCAATGATAGGAAAAAAATGGGGTTGGGTGTTTGTAGATGTAAGAACTTGACCCCTCTGTCCTGGCCAATGAAAGCAAGATTAACTGGACATGAAGACCTTGATATTCTGACCATTTACTACTTTAGTAGGGACATTTAGGGTGACTGGGAGAGGGCTGGAGTGGTACAAAGGACTAGGAAGGGCTCTATGACAGTCTTGTTGGGAAGACATGTGGATGATGGCCTTGTCATTGCAAAGGGGTCAATTTACAGAGGTTGGCAGTCTTCAAAGTAACTCTTCTCCTGGCCAACAGTCCAGTGAATGAAAAATCATACATGTTGAAAGTTTCCTAGAATCCATTTGGGTGCTGGGCATTGTTCAGGTCTTCTATGGGGTCATAAGTACAAATGTGGTACTGGTGCCACTTGCTTAGTTTCTCAATGGCCTCCTCAATGTATTTCCTCCTGTCATATGGCCTTGGTGCTGAAGTTGGTATGGCAGTCTGCATCATTCTTCTTAGGATCAAAGTTTGCTGTCACCTCAAAGTCTAAACATATCAGGTGCAAGATGAAACAAGCCACCCTGCTTGGTATGGCGCTACACACCTTTAATCCCAGTACTCATGAGGCTGAGGTATGAGGATTGTTGTAAATTCAAGGCTAGCTGGGGCTATAGTGAGTTCCAGGTCAACCTGGGCTAGAGTGAAACCTTACTTCAAAATTAAATAAATAAAAAATAAAAGGACAATGAAATAAGCCACACACAGATGGTCTCTCATGAAGACTCCTTCACAGGCTCTGATTTGGAATTCCCACTGGGAAGGCATGACCTTAATGTTCATCCCTGCAATCTTGACTCTGGAATACAAGCAGGACCTGTAGTGAGCCCCCCCCCCCCATTTGCTGGCATAGGCTTTGTGTGCTACCACATCACAGTAATATGGACCACAGGGCCCCAGGAAGCCATTGGGAGGGGTGCCCTTTTGTCCCATGAGAATGTATTCTTGCCCCATGCTGAATATGAGCTGGTTTCTCACTATGTCCATTATTTGTTTATAGGTGTGCCTTAAATTGGCGACTGTAGACTTTTAGTTATACTTGAAACCCGATGCCTTTGTTACAAGGCTGGGCTGGCTCTGGTTGTGGAAGGTGTTCCTGGCAGTTTGCAGGTGGACAGCCACAGGCCACCACCAGAAAGAGGTGAAGAGAGCCAAGCAGATCTGTGCTGTTCAGATGTACCATTCTCTTCCCATTATCGGCTCTGTTTGTTTCTTTACTTATTTATTGTGTGTGTGTTAGACAGAGAAAGAGAGGGTGGGGGGAGACTCACAGGCCACAGGGCACATATTACGTCAGAAGACAACACGGATATCAGACTTTGAAAGAAATGACATGACCATTATGAGCATACTATTTACTTAGAAACTTATTAAATAACTACCAATGAAGTTTGTACTTTATGCAATTACAACTAACATACACTGGTTATTTACATATTTGAATTTCATTACTGGGAGATTGGTGTAACTTATTCAAAACTGTCATAACTGAGGTTCATGTTTATCACTTCAACAGTGAAGACTGTTTGTTTTCAGATTCTCCTTCATTCTTTTTTTAAATATTTTTATTTATTTGACAGAGAAACAGGGGGGGTGGGGGGAAGGAATGGGTGAGCCAGGGCCTCCAGCCACTGCAACTGAACTCCAGACACATGTGCCTCCTTGTGCATCTGGCTAATGTGGGTTCTGGGGAATCGAACCTGGGTCCTTTGGCTTTGTAGGCAAATGCTTTAACCACTAAGAAATCCCTCTAGCCCTGGATTCTCCCTTATTGTTCATGAGTGATTGAATATTTATTTTAGTTACTATTTTGCCTAGATACCTAGGAATTTTTTATTAATTTTATTCATAGTTAAGAATTAAAATTAATCCCAGCACTCGGAGGCAGAGGTAGGAAAATCATCATGAGTACAAGACCACTCTGAGACTACATAGTGAATTCCAGGTCAGCCTGGGCTAAAGTGAGTCCCTACCTTGAAAAACAGAAATAAATAAATAAAAATGTTTTATGGATACTGGTCCAGATTTTCCCTGTTCTTATATTCAGCTGTGTCTCTGATATGCTTTTATTCTGCATGATAAGGAATTGCATGGATTCCCTTTCAGTGGTATACCTATAGAGAAGTAAATTTTACACTAGAGATCCCTCCCAAGAATCCCACTGAAATGAAGAGTAACCATCCTCCCAGTAAGATTAGCTCTTCTCAGGAGTCATTGAGTGTACACATGGATATAGGCCCCTTTGATCTTTGATAGCCTAGAGTTTATAGCGTAGATGTTTTGCTAACATTCTTGGTAGGTTTTCTTTGTTTTGTTTTGCCATGTTGGGAATTGATCCCAGGTCCTCTACCCCTGAGCTCCAACCTCAGCCTACAATCTGCTAATTTTTAAATTAAGTCTCTGGTTTTAGCCTCCTACTAACTCTTGACTCTGAATCAGACTTCTCTGGATCCTGAGCTGCCTGTATCTAGAAAGGGCAGTCCCACCATCATACCCTTTCAGTAGCACATAGTGGGCATGGCCTCTTTCAACCATTCCCTTCTTATGCTAGGTCTCCTCCATTCACTTTCTGTATTCCAGAATGTTGTGGAATTCACAAGTTATTATTCTCTTTTTTTTTTTTTTGGTGGGGGGGGTGGTTGAGGTAGAGTCTCACTGTAGCCCAGGCTGACCTGGAATTCACTAAGGAGTCTCAGGGTGGCCTCGAACTCACGGCGATCCTCCTACCTCTGCCTCCTGAGTGCTGGGATTAAAGGCGTGCGCCACCACACATGGCTTTATTCTCTCTCTCTTTTTTTTCATAGACTTATTTCACTCTATTATGGCTTTATGTTTAGACAAACATAAATAGATATCTTTACAGTTGTGAGCTGAGATTTGATCCTTAAAGTTTCTCTTTTCATATAGATAACCATTCAAGACGCTTCTTTTAAAAATTATTTATTTATTTGAGAAAAAGAGAGAGTGAGAGAGAGAGAGAGAGAGAGAGAGAGAGAGAGAGAGAGAGAGAGAGAATGGTTGTTCAAGGGCCTCCAGCCACTGCAAACGAACTGAAGACTCATGTGCTACCTTGCACATATGGCTTGTGTAGGTCCTGGGGAATTGAACGTAGGTTCTTTGGCTTTGCAAGCAAGCACCTTAGCTGCTAAACCATCCCTCCAGTCTCCAAGACAGCTTTTTGAAAAATTCTTTTATTTTAGAGAAAGAGAGAGAGAATAGGTGCACTAGGGCCTCAGCCACTACAATTGACCTCCAGATGCTTGTGCCACCTAGTAGGTAAGTAGGTATCTGCAACCTTGCACTTGCCTCACCTTTGTGCATCTGGCTTACATGGGATCTAGAGAATCAAACATGGGTGCTTAGGTTTCACAGGCAAGTGCCTTAAACACTAAGCCATCTCTCCAGCCCAAGGCACTTAAGATTAAAAGGAATGAGTAGCACGGTACCTTAGGGTAGATAAGTCCCAAACGTGACTGCTCTTTTCCAGTTGGTTTTGGGGGTATGTTCTTTAACATATTAAACTCTTGTATCTCAGTTTTCTTATCTGTAAAATAATAAAAATGCCTCATAGAGTTGCCTGAAAAGTAGGTGTATTAATCTTTTAAATGTACTTAAGACAGTGCTTGGCACAAATGTGAGTTACATAAATATTTGTAAATGAATGAGTTTAAATGTCAGGAAATGAAACACATCTGAAAATGAAGCCCATGGAATTTCTTGTTTCTTTCACGTCTGTACAGAATTCTCCCCAAATACAAAGAGGCTGATTTTCTTTTCTTATTAAAAATCAGTCAGGTTCAGAAATGTCTGCTTCTCTAGCTACGTAGTAGTAAATAAAAATAAATTTGTCAGTACATTTGAACTTACACATCTATCCCTGACAAAATACTCAAGCACCCTAGTAGCAACAAAAATCACTCCACCACACGCCCAGCTAATAGAAGAGGGAAGACAACCTGGCAAAGGAAACAGTCACAAAGCAAATTCCAAACATCTGTTTCCTTTTAGGCTTTTTAATCATTGCATCTCCATAATATTTGACCCACAACTTGAAGAAAGTGAGAACTGAACCTATTTAAAGCCCAACAAAAGATTTCAATAAGATATTTAGCCAAAGGTATGCTTCTAACAAAACTTTTTTTTTTTTTTTTGACAAAATTTCACTACATGGTCCCAAGCTGGCCTGGTGTTCACAGCTCTCCTGCTTCAGACTCCTGAGTTTTGGGATTATGGAGATATACCTCCATGCCTGGCTCAAGACTGCATTAAAGAAAAGGAATTGCTGATATTATATTCTACAAGCTGTTTTGTCTACTTTTAAAAAATTATGTATTTTTGATTGTATGTTCTCTTAAGGTTTAACACATTGTATATGATTAAGTCTCAAGTGTTTTGATTTCAAAATAGAGTAAACACTGAGCACTTGAATCTTTTTTTGTTTGTTTGTTTGTTTGAGGTAGGGTCCTACTCTAGCCCAGGCTGACCTGGGAATTCACTATGTAGTCTCAGGGTGGACTTGAACTCATGGCTATCTTCCTACCTCTGCTTCCTGAGTACTGGGATTAAATACATGCACCACTGCACTCGGCTGCTTGAATCTTTTTATAGGTCAATGCAATTAAGCTTTGCTTTAAATGAAATAAGGAAAATACTGTAGGATCAAAATGTTTACTTGTTTCTTAAAATCAAGATAAGGGAAGTAAGCCCGTTCAATCAGTTGTTAACACAGTGCTACAACACTTTGAAAAGCACATATTTCATGAAGATACTTTAAAAATTATTTTATTTATAGGCAAAAACTACATAAGAGTTGCCAGAACAGTATGCACAAAAGACACCTTTTCTTTTTAATATTTTATTTTAATTAATTAATTTATTGGAGAGAGAGAGAGAGGGACAGAGGAAGGGAGAATGAGCACACCAGGGCCTCCAGCCACTGCAAACGAACTCTAGATGCATGCACCACCTTGTGCATCTGGCTTATGTGGGTCCTGGGGAATTGAACTGAGGTCCTTTGGCTTTACAGGCAAGTACCTTAACCCCTAAGTCATCTCTCCAGCCCAAAAAAGACACTTTTAAGCCTCTTAGGTATAAGTTGCCAACATGAGTGTCAGCCCCAAAATGCTTGAAGTCACATTCTGAGGAATGTGTTTTGAGCTTGTTTCCTTGTGTAAATATCACGGAGTGCACTTACCCTATGTGGGCTAAGTCAGTCACTCCACATGGCCTCTTGATGCAATGAACAGACAAGGTGAACCCAGCGTGGTGGCGCACACCTTTAATCCCAGCACTCGTGAGGCAGAGGTAGGAGGAGCGCCGTGAGTTCGAGGCCACCCTGAGACTCCATAGTGAACCCCAGTCAACCTGAGCCAGAGTGAGACTCTACCTTGAAAAACCAAAAAAAAAAAGAAAAGAAAAGAAAAAAAGATATGGTGAACATGAGATAGATAATGCTAGTCATGCATGACATTATTATTATTATTATTTTGTTTTGTTTTGTTTTTTGGTTTTTTGAGGTAGGATTTCACTGTAGTCCAGGCTGACCTGGAATTCACTATGGAGTCTCAGGGTGGCCTCGAACTCACAGCAATCCTCCTTCCTCTGCCTCCCGAGTGCTGGGATTAAAGGCGTGCGCCACCACGCCCGGCTTACATTATTATTATTTTTCACAAAGTAGAAGGAATCTATACTAAAATAATGACAAAATGCAGCATGAGCCAGACATACACACGCCACACATGGCGGCCTACGCCTGTTATATCAGCTATTCAAGAGGCGAAAGTGGGGGACGGTGAGTTGGAGGCCAGCCTGAGCAGCATTGTAAGGTCCAAAATTAAAATAAAATAAAAGTGGGCTGGAGATAGGGCGGAGAGGTTCAAGGTGCTTGCTCACAAAGCCTGACTACGTAGGTTCAATTCCCCAGTCCCATGTAAACCCAGCCGAACAAAGTGGTGCATGTGAGCGGCAGGAGTCCCTGGTCTTCTCTCCCTCTCTTTCTCTCTCTATTTAGACTGAAAATGTGATGTGATTTGATTTCAATATATCAAATGTAATTTAACTTTTCACGCAAAAGATAGAATGAGCCTGGACTGGGGGCAAGAGTGAAGGCCAGACCAGAAAGGTGACCCAATCCTGTGTGGTGTAGAGAGCAGACACTGGGGAACCCACGGGGCTGGCCGACTGAAAATAGCAGCTTCAGGTTGAGGGAGAGACTCCATCTCAAGAAAACTACACAGAGAAACCGTAGAGGTTTCCACACATGCATGAACGGCGTGTGAGCATCTGCACACACATGCTCCTACTCCACACATAACATATATACCACATCACACATATTCTACTCATGCAAAGAAAAAAAAAGAGCCACCTTCATATATGTGGGTTCATTATTGGCCCCAAAGTGGTTATGGCATGACTACTTATTTACATCCAAAACCACATTCTCCAGTCCAATCATAATGTAGGCATCAAAACTAGCAATGTCAGCAACGATGCTTTGTTCCCAGCTAATCTTCAAATCTCACTCAGGTTCCACCACGTGTCCTCATTTTCCCCGTCAGAGCACAAGGATCCATTCAGAAATGCGACATCGCACCGCGGTAACAGACAGCATTAGCCTCATTTCACTCGAGCGGTTTCTGGGTTTTTCCTCTGACTTTCATGACCTTCACACTCCCGGAGATGGCGGCCACGGCTCTACTTGGTGTCCTCTTGACCCTGCCCGGTTCCAGGCCCTCACTCACGGTTGACTCGTGAGTGAAAGTCGCTCTTAGCACTTTTCCTCTAGGCTCCACCACACCTCTCTTGCTCCTGCCCCGCTGCGCCACCCTGCCAGCGGCCGAGGCTGCAGCTCCTCTCCTTCGCACCGCGGTACGGTGGCGCTGCCAAGCTCCCGGGAGCCCCCCCACCCCCTAGACACCTGCTCAGGCGCGGGCTCTCTGCAATGGGACCAGTGGCAGACTTGCTCAGGAAAGGAAAAGAAAATTGAAGCATTTTAAATGGGCCTAAGCAATGCATTTCAGAATCTGTGTAAATATAAATTGTAGCAAACAAGACTTTGAACCAGGTGATGAGCTCGTCATTTTACATAGCAGAATCACAAATAAACCTTAAGACAAAATATATTCGGGTGCATTATGAATCCAGAGGGATATTTTAAGTGTTAAAATGAGTGTTCATAGTGGACTATGATTATTAAAAACACACAGAGAACTCATTGTGTTAAATATTTTATGTGTGCACATAAAATGAATTCCAATCTACTTTGCTCACACTGAAAAATAAAACATGTGAGTTATTGTATAAAGTATTTAAAGTAATAAAATAATAAAATTCTGGTTTATATTTTATAACAGCAAACTGTTCCCACAGAGGTCCTTTCACAAAAATTATTGGGACTGATTTATTCTTTCATCACTTCCTGTCTGGGGTATTGCAGTCAGTACCTCGCACTGGTCTCCGCCTTCACTCTTGCCCCCAACCCAGGCTCATTCTTTCTTTTGCATAAAAACTAAACGTATGTTTGAAGTACTTAAATCAGATCACATCACATTTTCTGTTTAACAGAAACATCTTGTTTCTGCCTGTGATATTCAGATGAGACAGCATCACCCTACTCACATCAACAAGAGATGAGCCAACGCTGCATGTTCTGGAATCTAGGGGAAGCCACCTGCTGCTGCCAGAGGCAGGCTGTCTTACCTGTTAGCTGGGACAAGACAAGGTCTGAAGGTTTTTCTGCCAATTGTAATGTCTACTATGTACAAATAGCAGTTTACATAAGGCCAGGTCTTAGCATGTTTGTGCCTGTAAGCCTAATGCAGGTTACCAGACTATTGACATAGTCAATAAGTCCCGTCAATAAGTGACTTACATCCTGAAAAAGAAGTTTTAGGTAAATTTCAATCTCATAATTCCCAGTTTGTTTTTCCCTCCCTCCCTCCCTTTTTTCCTTCCTCCTTCCTTCCCTTCTTCCCCCTCCCTCTGTTCCCTCCCTCCTTTATTCCTTCCTTATTTATTTTTGTATGTGCGTGAGTTCTTATGTGTGTAGCATGTGAGCTGCATATGTATACATATGTATGTGGAGTACAGAGGTTGACATCAGGTTTCTCTTGCTTCTTGGTGTGTGTGTGTGTGTGTGCATGCGCACACGCACGCACACTCATGCGCCAGGGCATCTTGCTACTGCAAACGAATGCCAGACACTTGTGTCACTTTTTGCACGTCAGGCTTCTGTGGGTGGCTTGGGAAGTGAACTTGGGCTGGCAGGCTTTGTTAACACTTTAACCACGGAGCCCAGTTCCAACACCAGGGTTTTTCCTCAGTTGCTCTCCTCATTTGCTGAGACAGGGTCACTCACTGATTCAGCTGCTTTAGTTCAGTGGCTGGCCATGAGGCTTCACCTGTCTCCTCCTCCTCCTTAGTGCTTGGATTACAGGTGCATGCCACCATGCTTGGCATTTATGTGGGTGCTGGGGATCTGAATTCAGGCCCTTACACTTGCGAGGAAGAGCATTGTCAATTGAGCTGTCACCCCATCTCTATCTTACCATCCTTTATATTTTTATTTTTATTTTTTGAGGTAGGGTCTCACTCTGGCCCAGGCTGACCTGGAATTCACTATGTAGTCTCAGGGTGGCCTTGAACTCACTGTGATCCTCCTACTCTGCCTCCTGAGTGCTAGGATCAAAGGCATGTGCCACCACACCTGGCTTACCATTCTTTTTTTTTTTTTTTCCAAATCTTTATTAACAACTTCCATGATTATAAAAAATATTCCATGGTAATACCCTCCCTCCCCCCACTTTCCTCTTTGAAACTCCATTATCCATCATATCCCCTCCCCTTCTCAATCAGTCTCTCTTTTATTTTGATGTCATGATCTTTTCCTCCTCTTATGATGGTCTTGTGTAGGTAGTGTCAGGCACTGTAAGGTCATGGATATCCAGGCCATTTTGGTTCTGAAGGGAGCACATTGTAAGGAGTCTTACCCTTCTTTTGGCTCTTACATTTTTTCTGCCACCTCTTCCTCATTAGACCCTGAGCCTTGGAAGGTGTGATAGAGATATTACCATTCTTTTTTAATAGTTAATTTATTTTAATAGAAAACTTACAGGAACAGTGCAGAAGACAGATGACATTAAAAACATGTACTTACATGTAAGACAATTCAAAAAAGTACAGGAAATAGGTGAAATCTATGATAAAAATGCTACAGACATCATTTATTTGCTCTCAATAAGAAATTTACTTATTTAAAGAATTCTAAATGCTGGCATTATCCATAAAAAGTTAACAGGTGCATTTATAATTGTAATCAAGTTGAACTGTTAACACTTTTTCACTGAAACATTTTTACTTGCATTAATGCTTTACACGCTCACATGCATATTAAAACTCACACTCAAATGAAAATGGAAAAACTATTAGTACCTGATTTCTGCACCCTAATATTCTTTCTTTTTCTGGTTTTACAAGGTAAGGTCTCACTCTAGCTCAGGCTGACCTGGAATTCACTATGTAGTCTCAGGGTGGCCTTGAACTCATTATGATCCTCCTACCTCTGCCTCTCAAGTGCTGGGATTAAAGGCATGAGCCATCACGCCTGGCAGCACCCTAATTTTCAAACAAGTGCCTTTAACTGCAAGCCATCTTTCCAGCCCTGTCACCTACTTTTCTACTCACAATCATATACTTAGGTCCTTTAAAAAAATTCTATTTATTTATTTGAGAGATTGGTATCTTCAAAAGGACCTACCAGATAGGTTTCAGCAGTTTCCTTGAAAACACCAATAACTGCATCTTGAAAACAAGCGTTGATCTGTATTGAAGTTCTGAGCAATTTCTTTCCCCAGATGCTGGAAGGGGAGTTTGTGAATCAGTTCACTGGACTTCAGAGAACATCTAATTTCAGGCCTTGTCACAGTACCAGACCTGTAATATTGATGTTCTTCACTCCTCCAGTGGAGGGCGCACTCTTATGAGCTACTTTTTAATTTTTTTTTATTATTTTTATTTACTATTATTATTATTGGTTTTTAGAGGTAGGGTTTCACTCTAGCGCAGGCTGACCTGTAATTCACTATGTAGTCGCAGGGTGGCCTCGAACCCTAGGCAATCCTCCTACCTCTGCCTCCCCAGTGCTGCAATTAAAGGTGTGTGCCACCACACCCAGCCTGTGAGCTACTTTTGTAGTTAGTTGTTTTCTTGGACGCTCTATTATCTGTGGATTTTCATGATCACCATCACCACCACCCTTTCCCCTTCTCTTGTCCTTCAGGAAGAAGGGGTGGCTGTAAACGCCCGTCCTCACTTGAGCACCAAGTCCTCTTGCCTCTGCAAATGATCCCCAGACACTTGCACCACTCTTTAAAAAATAGTTTTTAAAAACTTTTATTTATTAGAGAGAGAGAAAGAAAGGGAGAGAGAGAGAGGCAGAGAGAGAAAATGGGTGTGCCAGGGCCTTTGGTCCCTGAAAATGAACTCCAGATATATGAGTCATCTTGTGCATGTGGCTTACGTGGATCCTGGGGAATCGAACCTGGGTTCTTTGGCTTTGCAGGCAAGAACCTTAACTGCTAAACCATTTCTCCAGCCCTTGCACCACTTTTTCCATATGGCTTACATGTGTGGCTTGGGAATTAAATCCTGGTTGTCAGGCTTTGCAAGCAAGTGCCTTTAGCCCAGCTGCAGGATCTAGATTTTTTTTTTTTTTGGTAGTTACTTTTCAACGCATGCAATGTTACCCTGCACATCCTTCTTTACACAATGCTTAGGAATGCCTGTTTCTTCATTTCCTCTCACTACAGGGTGGTGTTGTGTTTGGTAGTTTTCCAGAATAATAGGTTAAAAACTGCATCTTACATTTTTACTTTTTTCATTTATTGTCTATTCACAGCTAAATTAAAGAGTTTTGTATATTTATGGATTGTCTGCATTTCTTTTCTGGCGGGGGCAGGATTCGAGATAGGGTCTCACTCTAGCTCAGGATGAGCTGGAATTTACTGTGTAGTCTGAGGGTAGCCTTGAACTCAAGGTGATCCTGCTACCTCTGCCTCCCAAGTGATGGGATTAAAGGCATGTGCCAACATGGCCAGACTATATTTATTTATTTTTGTATATAATACATTTTTACATTGGCCCTAATCCACATACCTCTAGAGTATTACATGTTCTAAATGTGGGAAGACTGGAAAAACAACAGCAATAGCCCCCATTTGTCAATGGCCAGTTACTTGATCCTATGTATGAACAAATTATCCATGTCTCTGTTTCCTCCTTTTTGCTATTTCTAGTAGGGCTTAAGAACAACTAAAATATGATAATTGTTTGTCTTAAGAGTAATTAAGCATGAATGCCCTAAGTAAAGATGCACTGCTATCCAAAGTGTCGTTACAGAGCATCCCTGGAACAAAGCAAATGGAGATGCAAAAAGTTTAAAACACGACTCCAGTTGAATGTGCAGCTATGTAAGGAAATATTTATAGTAGTTGCCATATTTCTGGGATATTATTGAAAAAGAGAATAGTTTGTTATCTACTACCACATTTATGTATAGACACATGATTCTAGGACCTACAGTAGAAACTGATAAACTTTTCAAAAAGGGTTGTGATTTTTAAGATAAACTTTGAAGATTTTGTCTTTAAGTTGTCTTCCCACAAGTGGCCTATTTCTTTTCATATTTTATAAGAATTCTTTGAAAGATTATTAAAAATTAGGTTCCATGTGAGAAAAAGGCTGAATTCTTTTGAAAGCAAGTCATGGTAGATTGCATAATTTTTTTTTTTTTTTTGAGGTACAGTCTGGCTGTAGCTCAGGCTAACCTGGAATTCACTATGTAGTCTCAGTGTGGCCTCAAAGATTATTTGGATAAAAAATTTTATTTTTAATTATTTATTTAGAGAGAAGGAAGGGGAGAGAGAGAGAGAGAGAGAGAAAGAGAGAGAGAGAGAGAGAGAATGGACATACCAGGGCCACTAGCCAGTGCAAGTGAACTTCAGACATATGTGCCACCATATGCATCTGGTTTACATGGGTATTGGGAAATCAAACCTGGGTCCTTAGGCTTCACAGGCAAGCACCTTAACTCTTAAGCAATTTCTCCAGCCCACATGATTGGTTTTGGTTACCAAGTAGGAGGAAGACAGATGAGGGACCAATTTAGACTAAAAGAGCATGGATTGATGAAAGGACTAAGAATTTAGCTATGGATAGATAGTTTGGTCTGGAGTTCATGTAGGGAGAGAGCTGGGGCTGCTGATACAGGTCTAGACCATGTAGGGACTGCGCCATGCTAAGGAATAGAGACTTTGTCTTCAGGTAAGTTGGAGAATATTGGGGCTTCTGCCTAGAGGAGTGAGATGTTTAACACTGTTGTGGGGGGCAGGAACTGGAGGGCAGGAAGGAGCTGCAAGAAGGGAAGGCACTGCAGGTCTCTAGGCAAGGGAGATAGCAACTGAACCAAATAAAAATATAAGCCCAATGAGAAGGACTCACAAGACTTATTTGAGGACTTCCAGCTAAGAGAGCTGACTGCAAGATATTTCCATGTGACCTGTTGCACAGTGCAGATGTAGCAGGATATATATTCCAAAGAGAAAATGAAGAGCTTTAGATAGGAGTGACAGGACAGCTGAAAGTTCTCACTACCAAAAAGCCATTTCCTGCTTTACGTTCATACCTTTATGAGCAGAGCGTGATTCAGCACTGCTTCCCACACTGGTGTTGGGGGCGGGGAGTGGTTAGTGTGAACTTTCCTGACCCAAATCATTTGGCTGTTGTATCTCAACATATAGTCATGTTTTCCATGCAGATTAGCAAAGGTGAATCAGGTCTGCCAGGACAGGCCATTAGCATTGTATGCAATCTGTTTTTTGTGCACTCATGAAGCTTTTCAGATGATAATTTAAATGTATTTTTTCCGAAAAAAGGTTAATATAACGGATATATAAATATACCTTGTGTAACAAAGGTAGGAAGGACATTGCTTAACAGTTCTTACACTCAAGACTATGAAGGCCTGTCAAAAATAATCTGCAGGGCCATGGATGGGGCTCAGATGATAGAGCACTTGCATACCATGTACGAAACCTTTGATGTTCAGTTATGCAAAAAAAAACAAAGCCTCATAACAAAACAAAATGATCTGCAGCAGGCTAACTGCAATGTTGCATTGGTTTAATGCCTCTAAACTCTGGGGACTCTAATTGGGCCGGCCTGCAGCACGAAGGTGGAAACAGACTCCGAAGGAGGGAGTGGGAATGAATCTGAGACAAGAACACAAGGAATGGAGCCAAGACAAGTTCTGATCAAGGCTCGGGTTTATTCAGGCAGACACAGGCTTATATACGGAAGATAGAACTTTCTCAACAATGCTTAAGTGCCTAAGGTCAGCTTCACCTGGGCCATGTGGTACCGCCCCTCTATCAGGCGCCTACGCCTTATGTTAAATAACGCCTTTGTAACTCATCTCATCTGGGCTGCCTTCTCACCTAGGCTGTAGGATAAGGCCTTTGTGTTAAGAGATTAAAGACCACCTGTAGCTCCTGAAGTCAAAGAGCAGCTGCAGCTCCCCTGCAGCTCCCGACATCTAACTGTAATCTTTCACCTCCCTGACAGTTTTCCCATGAAAAAACATTGAAAGTTGATCTTCCACATCTCATGTTAGTAACTGAAATTCTGGTATACTCCATACTGTACTTGGTCATTTATTTTCCAACAGTTATTGAAGGCAATATATATTATATAATATAATTATACATAATATATCATATAATATATATTGAAGGCAAATAACTGTGGTTAGTTAGCTAGTATAGCATTTGTACAATGGGCAGCTATAGTCACAGTTAATATTCTACTCTGGTGGTAATGTAGAGGCCACATGAGGCATTTTGAACTCCTGAACATAGGATATAACTTCTGAACTATGCATCCAAGAATTCAGCTAATAAAACATTCAAGCAACAAAATAACCCTAGATGCATAGATTTCAAAGCAGTAATATAAGAAAAATGAAACATCAAGGCAGCATAACTCAAAAAAGATTTCCAAAGTCATGGCCTCCTGGGAGAGTGAATTAGATGAGGCCTCAGACAGAAAACTTGAAAAAAAATTAAGTCTGTCCAAATAATGAAAGAAGAAAACAAACTCATGAATGAATCTTAAGAGGACACACACACACACACACACACACACTCACTCACGCACACAGCTGAATGAAATGAGGTTGATACAGGATGTGGAAGATAGATTCAGTAAAGAAGAAAAATCAAACTGGCTGGAGAGATGGCTCAGCAGTTAAGGTTCTGTTATGGTGCTTGCCTCAAGAGCCTCATGACCTGGGTTTGATTCCCCAGTATCCATGTAAAACCAGCTGCACAAGGGGGCACATGCATCTGAAGTTCATTTGCAGTGGCTAGAGGCCTTGGCACACTCACTCTCTCTGTGTCCCACTCTTCTTTCTATCTCTCTCTGCTTGAAAAGAAAGAAAATTATTTTAAAAAGAAAAGCCAAAATAAAATACTGGAAATGAAAAACACAATAAATCAAGTACAAACATTTGTGGAAAGTCTCTCCAGTAGGATAGGTCAAAGAAACAGCAAGTGTGTTTTGAATCAGATGCTCCCATAAACTTATTTGATATGATTATGGTCCCCATCTTGGGGCGATTTGGGAGGTGGCACCTTGCAATTAAAACAACATAAATTCTAGGGCCGGGCGTGGTGGCGCATGCGTTTAATCCCAGCACTCAGGAGGCAGAGGTAGGAGGATTGCCATGAGTTCGAGGCCAGCCTGAGACTACATAATTAATTCCAGGTCAGCCTGGGCCAGAGTGAAACCCTACCTCAAAACAACAATGACAACAACAACAACAAACCCAAAACATAAATTCTTTGTAATTTAAAATTCCTTTCTATCAGAATAAAGCACTAAGCCTAAAAAATAGTTAAACCTTCATAATTTATACCTCTCCATATGTCAGCAGAAGGTATTAGGTTCGAAAAGATTGTGCCACTGTGTTTTGCATTTGGATCTGGTGTGCGTGAATAAAAGCATTAAAGGTAAAGATAGAGAAACCATAAAGATAGAGAAACTTTCCTAAAGCAAGGATCCCATCAAATAAGAATGATAATAATAGCATCCAAATACATGGATGATTTGTTAAGCTGGAAAAGGAATATGTTTATTTTCACATTGCCATAGCTAGTGAAAATAAGTCACTTTTCCCAGGTCAGCCTGGGCTACAGTGAACCCCTTCCTTAAAAAAAATAGGGCTGGAGAGATGGCTTAGTGGTTAAGTGCTTGCCTGTGAAGCCTAAGGACCCCAGTTCGGGTTTGATTCCCCAGGACCCATGTTAGCCACATGCACAAGGGGGAGCATGCATCTGGAGTTTGTTTGCAGTGGTTGGAGGCCCTGACGTGCCCATTCTCTCTCTCTCTGTCACTCTCAAATAAATAAATAAAAATAAAAAATATCTAACAAAGAATAGTCAGTCATGGTGGCACACACCTTTAATCCCAGCACCTGGGAGGCAGAGGTAGGAGGATTGCCGTGAGTTCAAGGCCACCCTGAGACTCCATAGTGAATTCCATGTCAGCCTGGGCTAGAGTGAGACCCTACCTCAAAAACTAGTAATAATAATAATAATAATTTACTTTTCATCGGTTACATTTGTAATGATTCAGATACAGAAAAGCAAGAGTTTCATATTCTTCTCTTTGTGAGGTATTACTTGTACTGAAATGCTGTTTGATGTGAGTAAGGACCTGAGCCAGATGAAAATAATACCAAGGAAGTAATCTTAGTATGAACTAATGTCCCCCAAAGCAACTGCACCTACTTGAAGCATCCTACAAGGTTGAATGACTGATGGAACTTCTGTGATTATGGAGAGATGGAAGGTCACAGATTCAGAGCTAAATTATCTTAAGCTACTTGAGCTCCTTTAAGAGACACTTATTTCTCACCTATGTGTCTGACCTAACAGCTTTGTGACTATGGGGCAGTTTTTGGACTGTACTAATCACCAGCTTCTACCAACCCTAATGCTATGAATGGTATTAGGTAGCATCTGAAACCTACGGAAGAGATTTCCTCACTTTGCTATAACCTGTCTACCTGATGTTTCCACCAATATATTTGTAAAGTGCCTTGGTTCATGACTTTCTTTTGTTCTGTTACTATAAAAACTTTGTGAAACTTAGTATGTTATAGCATGTAATTTGGGGTAACCCAAATCTCTGTTCTTAGATCATGGTCACTCATATTTGGCTCCAGAATAAATGACCTCTTATTCCCTTAAAGGGAGAGCTGTGTGTTTTGTGTCATCAGTTTATGGTGCCCAATGTGGGCCCCCAAGTATAAGCCACACTGCAGAAATGAATCACTTGGATGAGGGACAGGTACCAGCATGAACTCCTTGTGCCCAGAGTCCCGTGTCATCTCTTTGGGTATATGTTGGTGAGCTGCCTCTAGCACTCCTTCATCTGGTCAACAATCCATTTGTTTATTCTGAGCTGGTTTTAGGTTCCTATTTGTTGGATATGTTTTCTGGTTTACTTTTAAAGTGTTTGGTTTAAGGTATCCATTTTGTTTGGTTTAAAAGCATTTTGGTTAATGACTGTTCAGTGTGTTTTTGTTTGCCTTCAGGTCTCTGAGGGTATTTTGATTTCTAACACTTCAGGTTATTATTCTGAAACAATTGAGCTTTTTTTTTCTTGGCATTCCCTAATATTTAATTCAAGGAAGGAGGAATGTTTGGAGAAACACTGCTATTTGGTACTGCAGCTAGACTTATATTTGCTAATTTGTATTAATTCAACTTGCAAGTTTTTGAGAAAAGTGGGGAAATATAACTAAAATTAAATTGGCTTTATGTTTCCCACAATAGAGAACATTTGTTCCTAAATTGGAGCTTATTTTTAATTTTTTTATTTTTTGGCATGCTGTGCTAAACTACAGTCCTAGGTAATAAGGTTTAAAAAGAATAAATGGGCAGCCTGACTTAATTATAATTTAAAAACATCTAAAGAAAAATAATGAAGTTGGCAATTTATAACCAAACCAATAAGTTCTAGAAACTAATCTAGATTAAAAAAGGATGTTAAAAATAAATTGAAAAGTCTTAAGAAAATTCGAGAAGTCGTATCAGAACTAAAGATAAATTCTGAGAAGCCGGGTGTGGTGGTGCATGCCTTTAATAGCAGCACATGGGAGGCAGAGGTAGGAGGATTGCTGTGAGTTCGAGGCCACCTTGAGACTACATAGTAAATTCCAGGTGAGCCTGAGCTACAGTGAAATCCTACCTCAAAAAACTAAAAAAAAAAAAAAAAAAAAAAAAAAAAAAAAAAAATTCTGAGAAATCTATTCTCAACTCCCCTCTCTCATATATCCTTCTCTGGCCTTGTCTCTATCTCCAAGCAGAACAAAATTCAGTATCAAAGGAAAAGGTTGTTTTTAGGGAAAGAAGATGCCATATTATATTAAAAACCCTCATTTGGGAAAGCTTGGAAGATTGCTAAGTAGTGTTAAAAGCACTTGTGGGCTGGAAAAATGGCTTAGCAGTTAAGGTGCTTACCTGTGAAGCCTAATGATATGGATTCCGTTCCCCAGTGCCCACATAAGCCAGATGCACAAAGTGGTGAATGCCTCTGGAGTTTGTTTTCACTGGCTGGAGGCCCTGGCATGTCCATTCTCTCTATCTATTTTCCTCTTTCTCTCTGATAAATAAATAAAATATTTAAAAAAATTAAAATCACTTGTTTGCAAAGCTTACCTTCCCAGGTTTGATTCCAGTACCTACATAAAGCCAGATGCATAAAGTAGCTGTGCCCTGTGGACTTCATTCGTAGCAGCAAGAAGTCATGGCACACCCATTCACGTTTTTTTTTCTTTCTCTCAAATAAACTATATATATACATCTATCTATCTATCTATCTATCTATCTATCATCTATCTATCTATGTTTTTCAAGGTAGAGTCTCACTCTAGTTCTGGCAGATCTGGAATGCACTATGTATTCTCAAGGTGGCCTCGAACTCACGGGAATCCTCCTACCTCTGCCTCCCCAGTGCTGGGATTAAAGGTGTGCGCCACCACGCCCGGTGTTCAAATAAATAAAATACATATACTTTAATTCCCAATCTGAATAGTGCTTAGTGCTGTAGGCAGTGTGTCAGTCTCATAAAAATTCCCCATTTGCAAGGCGACTCTCCATCTCTTAGAGGAGCCCATTTCTGTGAGCTCCGATGTGCTTTCACTCTCTTTCCGAGGGCTCCTTCTCAATCCTAACCCTTGGGCTTGTGCCCATGTTAAACTATCTATAACAAAATCTTCAGTTCTGGGCTGGAGAGATGGCTTAGTGGTTAAGCGCTTGCCTGTCAAGCCTAAGAACCCTGGTTCAAGGCTGGATTCTCCAGGTCCCACGTTAGCCAGATGCACAAGGGGCGCACGCATCTGGAGTTCCTTTGCAGTGGCTAGAGGCCCTGGCGTGCCCATTCTTTCTTTCTCTCTCTCCCTGTCTCTCTCTCTCTCTCTCTTTCTCTGCCTCTTTCTCTCTCTGTCGCTCTCAAATAAATAAATAAATAAATCTTCAATTCTACTTCAAACTAGCTCTTACTGGGACTCCACAAATCCTGAGTTGAGATTCCTTAAAAGTCTAGGGGAACTCTTCAGACTGTTGAGGGTGACAGTGTGGAACCACGTCCCAGTCCTTTCACAGCCGACATTCTGGGGCTCGCACAAGCTCCATGTAAAGCATTGTTGGTAAATCTTGGTAACTGCTCAGCGGCTTGGACATCATCTTGGTATTTCGGATTTTCTGGCCCCAAACCCATGTAGTGTTTATTGAATGCCACCAGCAACAAAGATGAAGTCCTCTAGATAGCCATACTTTGTTCCTGTGTCAGATCTAATAGAACACGGTCTCTCCAGGATCATCAGCTTAGGGCTTATCCTTAAGATGTCCTAAACCACTCTGTGGCCTCCAAGAGAGCAACCGGACACACAGTGAGAGGCTACTCCTGAAAGCAGTGCATTCTAGATTCAAAACATATTAATATACATTTCTGTATTCTCTCTAAAGAACTACAAAAATTTTAAAGATGTTTTCTGCTCTTTTCCTGCCTGACAATGCCACTCCTATCATAGCAGTTATGTGAAGTTGGAAGCTTAGACAAAACGAACTCTGCCTCCTTGTGGTGGTTTGAATGTACATGTCCTCATGTGTTTGTGATTGAGCCTCATACTGAATCCCAGCTGAGGGATTCTTGTTTGGAGGACGCATGTCACTGGCGCAGGCCATGAAATTTTACAATCCAACCTCACTTGGCTAGCGCTAGCTAGCTTAGTCTTGTTGCTTCCTCCCTGCGGATATGTGAAGAGGTGAGCCAACTTCTTGCTCGTGCTCTGCTCAGTCTATATTGCTAGCCAGCCTTTCACCCTGTGAGACTATTATCTTTTTTATTTTTTAGGTTTAGAGAGACTTTATTAGATTAAGAGGAGGAAGGAGGAGAAAGTACAGAGCTACTGCCTTGTGGAAGGCAGGAGGGGTGGGAGCCCACATGGGAGTAGGGGACCCCAACCCAGGCTGGGCTGAGACAAGGGGGGAGGGCGCTTACCAGAGAAAGGACTTGGAAGTTAGGAGAGGTGAACAGTCAAAAGGACTTGCCCACCTAGTAAGCATCTAGTTCTAATCCTTTAAAAATATTTTTATTTTTTTATTTTATTTTTTTCTTTTTTTATTGTTATTTTTTTTTAATTTAATTTATTAGTTTTCTTTTCAGTAAATACAGGCAGTTTGGTACCATTAAAAAAAAATATTTTTATTTATTAGAGAGAGATGCAGGAGGAAAGAGAGACCGAGAATGGGCATGCCAGGGCCTCCAGCCACTGCAAATGAACTCCAGACACATGTGCCACCTTGTGCATCTGGCTTATGTGGGTCCTGGGGAATTGAGCCTAGGTCCTTTGGCTTTGTAGGCAAGTGCCTGAACCCTAACCCATCACTCCAGATGTATTTATAATCTTATCGTGGTGAGATTTACCCTTAGGTTCTGGTGACTGTAAAAATTCTTACGATTTGTTTGTTTTGAGATTGGGTCCCACTTTATTCCAGGCTGACTTGAAACTTACTTTGTAGCTCCAGGCTGGCCTCAAGCTCACAGTGATCCTCCTATCTCAGCATCTCCCGTGCTGGAGTTATGATGGCTGATGTCTTATCTTTAACCCTGGATTCTAGCCAGATGTGGTGGTGCATGCCTTTAATCCCAGCACCTGGGAGGCAGAAGTAGGAGGATCACCATGAATTCAAGGCCACCCTGAGACTACCAAGTGACTTCTAGGTCAGCCTGGACTGGAGCAAGAACCTACCTCAAAAAAAAAAAAAAAAAATCTGGATGCTCGCTAGATGTTTTGAGGAAAGGTATTCCATGGCTTTCAAGGCTAAAATAGGTGGATTTGGTAAAAGAATGAAAAACTTTGGTCTAAAATAATGCTGAGGAAAGCATTTTCATCTTAAGGGCATCCCTCACTCAGTTATGTAGCTACTAAAAACAAATAGGAAAAATAACTGCTTTAGGTCTGCATGACCAGTTTTTTACCTTTTGATCTTTTGTGACAGTAACCCTGTCATATATCTCAAGGAGAGAAGATTAAGTGATACAAACTTTTGGCTTGTTTTTCTTTTCTTGAGGTAAACCTAATATTATGTAATTATATCATGTTGTGTAGTCAGCTTCATGCATCACTGGGATGAACCTCCAAACCAGGCCCAGTTAACGGGAGAAATGTTGCTGCCTCTTTCATATATCCAAGCAGAGAGAGAAACCATCACCAGCATCATAAGCAAACACACTTCAGGAGCCCAAGCAGAACTCCAGCAAAGTTTTGCATGTCTTCACACTGGAATTCCAAATCTATCCTCTCACCCTTAGGGCTGGATCTTACCTTCTGCCCATAGTAGCACCAAGTTACAAGCTTTAATAAAACTCCTGTATCTATTGGGGGACATCTATTCAAACTACCACATTCTGTCCCAGGCCGCAAGATCTTCATAACCATCTCACATTGTATATTGCATTCAGTCCAAATTCAAAGCTCCCCACAGTCTTTACAAACTTAAGATAGTTCCAAAGTCCGAAATCTCACTTGAGATTTAAGATAGTCTCTGTGAGACCTGTAAAATCAAAACAAGTTATATACTTTCAACATATAAAGGCACAGAGTAAATGTTTCCACCTGCTATAAGGCATAGTAAGGAAAAAATGGAACAATGCAAACTCAATAACCATCAAGTAAACATCAAACATCTGTAGTTCAAGTCCAATATCATAACCAGTGACTGACAGTCTCCAGATTTTCAAGTTCTGCTCCTGCAGCTGGGCTGAGTAGACAGGGAAAAGTTCCATTTCTACCCAAGATCCTCCATGGTAGCCCTTGCACAGTCCTGGTATATCTGAAACATCTTTGGGTCTCCATGCAAACCTGGGTCCATCTTCCAGTGGCTCCACCAGCCTCTTCATGAGGGTCATCACACCCTGCCTATATGCCATATCTTAGCAGTGGTTCCTGGAACTGAGTGCATTTTATAACCATTCCATGCTTCCAAAGCCAGGTTTGCAGAAAGCAGTCATATTTTTAATTCAGGGATGAAATAAATAATGACCTTAAAGATCAGGATCCTTCTTTTCATGTTTCCTCTTAAAAGACTTTGCATTCCTACCATTCAGTTTTTTGGGGATGGGATTACCTCAGGCATCCTATCCATTGTTTTAATATAAAGCAGTTGGGCCATCTCCCTTAACATTGCTAATATTTGACAATAACAGCTTCAGTAACTTAAAACCAGTCTCTGAAATTTTTGGACTCTCAAACTGTTTCTTCCATCCTGTCTTCCAGATCAGAATTTCTATCTTCCACTTTGCTGACTCTATTCTTGAGAGCCTCTAGTGAGTTTTGGACTTGTTCAATTAAGTTTGCATTTTCTACTACTTTCCTATGTATCACTTCCATCACTTTGTCCAGCTCCCTTTTTGTCTCATTTTCTGATTTTCTTGATGATTCTTGGAAATCATCCTTGCATTTCTTTTTTTTTTTTAATTTAATTAATTTATTTATTTGAGAGTGACAGACACAGAGAGAAAGACAGAGGGAGAGAGAGAGAGAATGGGCGCGCCAGGGCTTCCAGCCTCTGCAAACGAACTCCAGACACGTGCGCCCCCTTGTGCATCTGGCTAACGTGGGACCTGGGGAACCGAGCCTCGAACTGGGGTCCTTAGGCTTCACAGGCAAGCGCTTAACCGCTAAGCCATCTCTCCAGCCCGCATCCTTGCATTTCTTTATGTTTTCATTTAGTGTGGCCAGCTGATTTTTAAGGTCCTCTTTTTTTTCACTCTCCCTCAACTCTCTTAGCTCTCTTTGAATTCCTTCCAGTGTCTTATCATATTGCTCTAGCTTAGTGATGGTAGCATCCATACAATTATCTATCTTTTGTAGCTTTCCTGCCAGTTCTAGCAGTAGGTTGGTCAGGGTTGCATTGTTCATTGCTTCCACTTGATGTTCTGTTCCTAAACACTCTTCTATGTTTTGGTTAGATGTAATCCTTGTTGGACTAGGTGATCTGTCTGGATTTTCTTGCATTTTATTTTTCATGTTATTTCTTTTGCGCTGTGGTCTACCCATGTCAGTGTATGGGCAGGTAGGTGGGTGGAGCAGCCTGGGATCTAGCTTAATGAGAATCCAAGGCACCCAGGGGCAGTTGCAAGCAGCCTGAGTTTTTGCTCAGTCTTGCCAAAGCCGCCTATCTATAGCCTGACAGGGGCGCCAAAGTTGCCTGAATTCTCACCCAGTAATGCACCTAAGCTTCCTGCCTTCAAGCTTGAAAGGGGACTGAGGTAGCAAGCCCTGAAGCTGCCCAAACTCTGGCTGGGTACACTGGGGCCTGTAAACAGTCTGTGCTCTCCCACCTCAGGGGAGTGGGGGATGGGTGGCAATGTACAGGTAAGGGATGGCACCTGAACTGGCGCTAGTGACTCAGTGTGGACTTGTGTGGCTCTTGCTGTGGGACTGGGCCTGCTGCATGTGCAATTGTAGTGCAGAGGCAGATGATGTGGGTACGGGATCAGTGCACAGCAGAGGCTGACCGGTGTGGCAAGTGATGTGAGCACAGCAGCAGGGGATCTGGCAGCCACCTATTCACGGCAGGGGTGGCCCCCACAGGCCTGCGAACCGAGCACCACGTGGCTGGTCTACTCGCAGGATCAGAGAACAAGGGCGAGGTAGGAGGTCTCAGCTTCAGTGTAGCAGGCTGGCAGGCGTGGCTGGTGGGTGCCTGATCAGAGCACAGGCTCCCGGGGCGCGGGGCGTGCGGAGGGTGTGTGGGCGTGGGGGGCACGACGGGAGTACGGGGCGAGTGGGGCACGCGGGGGTGCGCGGGGCACACGGGGGGGGGGCGCGGGGCGCTCAGGGTGGGGCATGCGGGAGGCCGCGGGTGCAGGGGGAGAGGGCGCCTGGGAGGGGCGGGGGGCGTGGGGCGCTCGGGTCGGTGGGGGGGGGGTGCGGGGCACGCGGGGGGCACGTGGGGGGCGCCGTGGGGTGCACGGGGTTTGGGGCGCGCATGGCTAGGGGCGGGGGGCGCGTGTGGGGCGCGGGGCGCACGGGGGGGGGGGCACGGGGCACACCGAGGCACACCAGGGTGCATGGTGGGGCCAGGGGCACGCAGGAAGCGCGGGACACACTGTGGGATGCCGCAGGGCGCTCAGGACGTGCGGGGGGGGGGGACGGGGCATGCAGGGGGCGCAGGGCGCGCGGGGGGCGGGGTGCTCTGGGTCACGCGGGGGGGGGCGCGGGGGCGCAGGGGGGTCTCGGGGCGCGCAGGGGGGCGCGGGGCACTCGGGACACGGACCACATGCGGAGGGGGGGCGGGGCACACGGGGCCGCCCGGGCGCTGGGCCGCACCAGGATGTGGCGGGTCACTGGGGTCGCGGGGGTTGCAGGTCGCGCGGGGGGGGGGGGGTGTGCTTCCCTGTTTTACCCCAATCTGTGCCCTCCCTCTTGCAAAAATTTCCTAATTGCCCTCTAATACTTGCCTTTTTTTTCCCTTGGTATCTGGAGTGCAGCAAGGCGGTGGCCCTTGTGCCACTAGCCCAGTTCCAACAAAGTCCCCTGCAATCTTTCCTTCTCCTTAGAAAGTTCATAAGCCAAGCCTCTAAATACAGCCCCACTTCTGGTCTCAATCTGTAAAATATGATGGTTTGTATGGATGTCCCCCATTAGATTCAATTTTAGTAAAGCTTTAGATCTCCAGCTTCCTGGCTAGGGGATGCCATTGTGGGCAGATCCTAGGGTCCAGCCTTGAGGTGTATGGGTTTGAAATTCCAGTCCAAAGATATGCAAAGTGTTTGAGCTTTCCATGGAGTTTCTGAAATGTGCTTGCTTTTGATGGTGGCTTTTCTCTTGGTGTGGCCTGTGAAAGGGGGACTGGCTTCTTCTACCATGGAACTTCCCCTGAATCTGTAAGTGTCAATAAATCCCTTCTCCTCCCACAAACTATGTCTGGTCTGGAGGTTCATCCCAGCAACCTGAGGTTGTCTACTACAATGTGTATTCATGGTCATTTTTTTTTGTTTGGTTTATTTATTTGTAAGCAGGGAGAAATAGAGGGAAGAGAGAGAGAGAAGATCGCCATATCTGGACCTCTAGCTACCAAATGAGTTCCAGATGCATGTGCCACATGGTGAATTTGGCTTTCCATGGCACTGGGGAATTGAACTCAGGTCATTAGCCTTTGTAGGCAAGTGTCTTAACCACCAAGCCATCTCTCCAGCCCTGTTTTGGTTTTTTTGAGACACCATCTCTCTCTAGCCCAGGCTGACCTGGAACTCATTCTGTAGCCCTAGCCTGGCTTGAATTTATGATGATCCTCCTACCTCCACCTACTGAGTTCTGGGACTAAATACATATACTACCACACCTGGCTCATGATAATTCTTTTTGTTAAATTTTATTGGGAATTTTTTTTTTTTAATTTTTATTTATTTATTTATTTGAGAGTGACAGACACAGAGAGAAAGACAGATAGAGGGAGAGAGAGAGAATGGGCGCGCCAGGGCTTCCAGCCTCTGCAAACGAACTCCAGACGCATGCGCCCCCTTGTGCATCTGGCTAACGTGGGACCTGGGGAACCGAGCCTCGAACCGGGGTCCTTAGGCTTCACAGGCAAGCGCTTAACCGCTAAGCCATCTCTCCAGCCCTTTATTGGGAATTTTAATATATGAATAAACTGTAACTTGGTCATATTCCAACCAGGTTATTATCTTATGTCCCCTTCCTCTGAGTCTGACCCCATTCCACAGAAGGCCATCCTTAGTGGGGAAATCCATAACTACTATGAGGTGTTGGATGCACTAGTCAGCTCATGCAGGGTGGACATTGTCCAACAATATGCCTTCCTACCTCGTTTATGGCTCTTACATTCTTCCAGCCTCCTCTTCTACAGTGTTCCCTGAACCTTGGAGGGCAGGATATAATCTCCTTGAGTATTGAGCTCTCAATGGTCTTTTATTTTCTGCTATGGTGAGTTTTGAGTCTCCTCATTGTCTACCACCATCTTATTGCAGAAGAATCTCTGGCTAGCAGTGAGAGCAGCACTCAGCTTTAATCCTCCTCCAGTTCCTCTGCAATGTTTTCTTGGCCCTTGTGAGTGTGATAGAGATGCCTCATTGAGTGCTAGACACTTGTCTTTCTCTTCTTATCATTTTGATAGGTCTTTGATCTCCCTAGTATTTACTTCCATCTGTAAAAAGAAGGTTCTCTAACCAAGAGGATAGCATGGATTAAAGGGTATTTCTTAGAACAGTGTTATATTTATAAGGCTCTTGGTTGGGAACAACATCTTTATAATCTATGACCTTCCATGCCATAGGTCTTTGACTCAGTTCTTAGTACTATACATAAATCCTGCCCCCTCACTTGAGCAGGCCTTATAGCCAATCAGAGAGCAGTTGATTACCCCTATAACTTTTTATTTTTATTTTTTATTTTTTTTATTTCCCCAGTGAGCACATCTTTCCTGGTGGGTGATCACTAGAAGTTCACATAGCACTTTTCAACACTATGACAACAAGCTGGAGGTGTGTGTGCAGGGGGAGGGAGTTCATATCAGTTCCAGCTTGATTTTTCATTGTCCTGTGACTGTAGCCCGTGGTGTCTTCAGAAATATGGATACACATTCAGCATATAATTCTGGTGGGAAACCAAGCACTTTGGCAATGACCTGCATTATTTTGGAGGCCTCGTGGGCCTCCCTGACAAACAACTCCTTGTGTGTGTGAGAAAGGGGTAACCCATCTCTGGCACTGGAAATATAGGCATAATTTTAGAGTAAAACTTTCTCCATTCCAGCCTATACTTCCACTTAAAGTATTTCTTTTTTTCTTTTAAAAAAATAGCTTATTTATTTATTTATGTATGTATGAGAGAGAAAGAGGCAAAGAAGAGAGACAGACAGAGAAAGAGAGAGAGAAAGCATGACAGGGCCTCTTGCCATTGTAAATCAACTCCAGATGTCTGCACAACCTTGTGCATTTGGCTTTATATGGATACTGGGGAAATTAACCTGGGTCCTCTGGCTTTGCAGGTGAGTACCTGAACTGGTAAGCCATCTCTCTCTCTTTTTAGAAATTTAAAATATATGTTTAATATCTATGCAGCAATCAAAATGTTGATTTCAAGTAACATAAATCACAGAAACCCATGGAGACTGTGTCTTTGAGCAGTAAATAAGAAATAATATATCAGCAAATAATACCAAGTTGTTCTAGATGTCACAGTGACACATGTATATGAAGATGTCACAGCACATCCCATCATTCCTTCCAAAACATAGACATTTAGAGAAAAAAAAGCTAAGCATCAGCTAAACATCAAGTTTTATAAAAGATAGAATGGTGTGGGCAAAGGGTGTACAGAACTTGTCTGTGAACATTGACTTACTGATATTTAAAAGAGAAGGTTTTAATGAGTTCAAATTATTGCAAGAAAAGTAAAGGTTGATTGCATCACCTTGCCATGTGGAGAAGGTCAGGGTGTAGCTTATTAAGTAAAATTATGATTATCCACAGTCATCTCCAGAGCAAGTCTTTGTAGAGAGATGGAAAGATAGATATCAGTGCTATTTGTTAGGGATGGAGTGATTAAATTTAAGTTGTATTAAATAGTTAATTTCTGGTAAGTTTCCTCGGAGAACAGAAACTTCTATTTGCATTTTAGGATATTGATCTGTGTACATGGATTATCCTATATCACAAATACCTTATTTTGTCTGTATATGTGTTGTGATTTTGTGTGTGTGTGTGTGTGTTCACACATGTGTGTAGGCCATGGGCCTAGAAAGGGAATTCTCAAAGGGGAGAAAAATATCTTTAAAATGGCCAAGAGAGGGCTGGAAGAGATGGCTTAGCGGTTAAGCGCTTGCCTGTGAAGCCTAAGCACCCCAGTTCGAGGCTTGATTCCCCAGGACCATGTTGGCCAGATGCACAAGGGGGCACATGTGTCTGGATTTCGTTTGCAGTGGCTGGAAGCCCTGGTGTGCCCATTCTCTCTCTCTGTCTGTCACTTTCAAATAAATAAATAAACATAAAAAAACAAAAAAATTTTAAAAAATATATTTAAAAAAATGGCCAAGAGAAAAAGGGTAATGGAATGCACATGTGACATGAAATCAGAAGGAAAGAATGTGTGGAAGGAGGACAGGAGCTTACCTGAGTGTGGAAAGGAGATAAGGAGGGACAGTGGTAGCAAGAATTAATTATGACAAAATACAGTGACACATGTATATGAAGATGCCATGGGCAAACATTTTTCTGTATACTATCTTAAAGTCTTTTTTTTTTTTTTTCATTTATTTATTTATTTGAGAGCGACAGACACAGAGAGAAAGACAGATAGAGGGAGAGAGAGAATGGGCGCGCCAGGGCTTCCAGCCTCTGCAAACGAACTCCAGACACGTGCGCCCCTTGTGCATCTGGCTAACGTGGGACCTGGGGAACCGAGCCTCGAACCGGGGTCCTTAGGCTTCATAGGCAAGCGCTTAACCGCTAAGCCATCTCTCCAGCCCAAAGTCTTTTTATTCTTAAAGTACTTCTGCAATGATACATACCAAGCAAGTAGACAACTAACACTGAAATTGAAAACCTTTATTATGTATTTTTAGAATCTACGTTTTAGTTATTATTATTATCTTGTTGCAGGGTCTCATTCAGTTTTTATATATTCTATAAGTAAATTCATCTCATACTTAATTGTTTTTGTTCTTTTTTAATTTTTTTTCACAGTAGGGTCTCACTCTATCCCAGGCTGATCTGGGATTCACTATGGAGTCTCAGCGTGGCCTCGAATTCATGGCAATCCTCCTACCTCTGCCTCCCGAGTGTTGGGATTAAAGGCGTGCACCACTACACTTAGCTTCATACTTAATTCTTTAACTAAAAGTAGGCATACTCTTTCCAGAAAATATACATATATGATAGTTTATGGGATAATCAAATATTAATATTTTCTTTCCATCCAGAGATATTACTTATACCTACTAGAAAATGGACACTATGTAAGAACTCATAGTAAAGTCCTGTGCTTGCAACAGAAATGCGTATTCTGGCCAGTTTTCCCCTGGGTCAGCTAGGATATTGCTGCTCTAGACTATCTAGAGATGAGAAGGGTTCTAAGTGTAGGGTAAGTGACAGCATTGAATAAATGTTATCCACCCTTATATAATAAGTCAAACCATGAAATTCCTTCTCTTCTGATAACATGATAGGAGGCAGGAATAACTATGATTCCCGTGTGTAGGAAAAATGAGATTGCAGGATGTCATTTCCATACATATTCTGTAACACAAAGGAAACCTAACATCTTCATCTATATATTTTATTTTTTTATGCTTTTTTTAATTTTTAAATTTTTATTAGCATTTTCCATGATTATAAAAAAAAAAATCCCATGGTAATTCCCTCCCTCCCCCCTGAAATTTTTCCCTTTGAAATTCCATTCTCCATCATATCCCCTCCCCATCTCAATCATTCTACTTACATATATACAATACCAACCTATTAAGTACCCTCCTCCCTTCCTTTCTCTTCCCTTTATGTCTCCTTTTTAACTTACTGGACTCTGCTACTAAGTATTTTCCTTCTCACGCAGAAGCCCAATCATCTGTAGCTAGGATCCACATATGAGAGAGAACATGTGGCGCTTGGCTTCCTGGGCCTGGGTTACCTCACTTAGTATAATCCTTTCCAGGTCCATCCATTTTTCTGCAAATTCCATAACTTCATTTTTCTTTACTGCTGAGTAGAACTCCATTGTATAAATGTGCCATATCTTCATTATCCACTCATTAGTTGAGGGACATCTAGGCTGGTTCCATTTCCCAGCTATTATAAATTGAGCAGCAATAAACATGGTTGAGCATGTACTTCTAAGGAAATGAGATGAGTCCTTTGGATATATGCCTAGGAGTGCTATAGCTGGGTCATATGGTATATATTTTATTTTTTAAAAATGTTTTTATTTATTTATTTATTTGAGAGTGACAGACAGAGAAAGAAAGAGGCAGATAGACAGAGAATGGGTGTGCCAGGGCATCTAGCCATTGCAAAGGAACTCCAGATGTGTGCGCCCCTTGTGCATTGGGCTAATGTGGTTCTGGGGAATCGAGCCTCGAACCGGGGTCCTTAGGCCTGACAGGCAAGTGCTTAACCACTAAGCCATCTCTCTAGCCCTAGATATTTTATTTTTTATTATTAAGAACATACTTTGTATAGACACATCATATGTTGGTACCATATTTTCCCTCCTCACTGCCCCATTCTGCAGGGGCTCCTCCTCAGTGGGGTTGCTTGTATTTCCCATGGGGTTGTGGGTAATGCCTTGTGGGAGCAGCAGTCAGTTATTGGGGAGAGGCAGTGCCCCTGGGCATGACATCCCAACATGTTACTCTTATAGCCTTTCTGCCCCTCTTCCACAAAATTCCCTGAGCCTTAGTGGTGTGTTTTAAGTCTACTTCAGTGAAAGGCTCTTAGAAATATATGGATTGCTGCTTGAGAATCCTCAGCATCTGTCTCCTTCTCCCTGGCATTGATTGTCAGGGTCATCATTTGTGATGGTTAAGGTGTTGTCAGGTGGGTCTCTGAGGTTGCTTCCAGGAAGGATTAACTGAAGGAGGAAGTCCTTTCCTCAGAGTGGGTGGCCCCTCTCAGATGGGAACTTTATATAAGGAAGCTCTGGGTGAAAGGAGCCTGTTCCTTCCATTTGGCTGCCAGAGCTGCTCGCTGCCTTCCAGCGCAGATTGAAGACCAGCATCAACTGAAGACCCACATGGATGGAAAACCAGCAGCTCCTCAGGAAGCCTCCAGGCCTTCAGTGCCATATTGTTGAGGCATCAAGCCATGTGGACTGAGCAGTTACGGGGTTCCCTGATTCGTGGGCCTACAAATGCTATTTGGACTGCTGATGTAAGCTAATACAATAAATTCACTTTTAATATGATTCATTATAGCAGTTCTGTTCCTCCAGAGATCCCTGACTAATACACCATGGAAGTGCTCTTGTTCATCTCCCCACTTCCTCTGTAGCTTCACCTGGGCCTTGACTGAGATGTGAAGGATGGTTTATCTCCTTGGTTCTTACTACTTCTGAAAATGAAAAACAGATTCTCCACTGGAGAGTAAATTCAGTATAGGTTAAATTGGAAACATATTATTAATTTTGGGAGAGTTAGATGGATATAGCCCCTCTTTTAGCCAAATTCTAGTTGGAGCTTGACACTGGAGAGCATATCTTTGTCTCCCTCCATAGGATTCCATTTCCAGATATGGGTTCCTTTTCATTGAGCAGACCTCTTAGCCAATCAGAAAGCCATTGATTAACCACCAAGGCTGTGTGCCACCATTGCACTGGTGTGAGCTTCTTGTCAGTCTGGTTGCTTCTGAGTAGCTTAGACTCTTGCTTGCTCACACCATTGTTAGCCACTTTCCCCAGTTGCTCATGTAGCACTCTCCATCACTAGATATGCTATTTGGGAACTGACTGTCTTCAGGATTCCAGCCATGTTCTGTGCCAGCAGCATATGTCTTTTACAATAGGGTTTTGCCTTTTACACCAGGCAAGTAATTAAGTGCTTTCAAAGAAGGTTGTCTTGTGTTGAGGACCTTGTAGCTCTCTCTGATCAACAGATCAATGTGGGTAGCATCTATTTCTGGTACTGCAAGCTACAGGTTAGAGTTAAAGATTTTTAAGGTTAGGCTTGATCCCACCCTCTCCAGGGCCCTTCTTTTCATGCGCTCTTCCTACACTCCTGCTGTGGGTTATATCTTTTAGTCTACCATCAAGGAGAAAAGCTTCTATGGTATACCAGTTTATTTTGGGTTTAGTGTTGTGTTTATTCCCCTCCCTTCCCCCACAGACCCTTACCTCCCTATTGTCCAGGTCTAAAGTTGTCTATCTTGTATGCCAGCAACTCAAGAAGATCCAGCTTAGGAACTGCAGATAAGTGAGAATATGCAGCATTTGTCTTTCTGTGATTATGTATGTTTGCTGAATATGATCTGTTCCAAGTCCATCCATTTTTTCTACACATTTCAATGCATTATTTTTTCTTACTGCTGAATAGAATTAAATTGTGTATATGTTACCACAACTTCATTGTTCTTTCTTTCTTTTCTTTTCTTTTTTTTTTTTTTTTTTTTTTGAGGTAGGGTCTCACTTTAGCTCTGACCTGGAATTCTCTATGTAGTCTCAGGGTGGCCTTGAACTCATGATGATCCTCCTACCTCTGTCTCCCCAGTGCTGGGCTTAAACGTGTGTGCTGCCATGCCCAGCAACTTTATTGTTCTTTCATCCAATGATGGACACCTGGGTTGATTCCAGTTCTTAGCAATAATGAAATGAGCAGCTATAAACATGGTTGAGCAAATATGTCTTTAATGAAGCATGGTACATTTAAGGTAAATGCCCATTAAGGAATAAGTGAGTCTGTTGGTAGTTCTATATTTATCTTTTTCAGGAATCTCCATATTGATTTCCATAGTGGTTGTACAACAGTGAATGAGGGTTCCTCTTTTCCCACATCCAACATTTTTTGTCATTAGATTTTTAAATAATTTTCTTCCTTACTGGAGTAAGGTGGAATCTCATAGTTGTTTTAATTTGCATTTCACTGATGATTCAGGATGTTGAACATCTTCTTTTTCTTTTTATTAGATATGGACATATTTTGTATGTAACATCACGTGCTGGTACCACCCTTTCCCTCCTCCCTGCCTCTTTTCTGAAGAGGTCTTCTTTGTTGGGGATGCAGGTTAACCACATTGGGATTGTGGGTCATGCATTATGGGGGCAACAGTTAGTTATGGGGGAGAGACAATGTCTCTGTGCAAAATGTCCCAACTTGTCTCTCAAACAATCTTTTTTCCCCCTCTTCAGCAAAGTTCCTTGAGCCATGCTGGGAGCATTTTAAATCTACTTCAGTGATGGGAACTTAGGAGCATCTAGATCTCTGGTGTGGTAGGTTTTGAGTGTCCTTGGTATCTTTTCCCATCCCCCTTGTGCTCATATCAGCTTACTAAGAGAGCAGCATTCTTGCTCATTTCTCCAATTCCTTCATGGTTTCAGGTGGGGCCGGGGTGGAGTGCACCGGGTGGTTTATCTCCTCAAGTCCAGTTCCCATCTGAAAAAGAAAAGCAGATTCTCCAGAAGAGAGTGAAGTCATTGCCAGTTAAATGATATAACCATTATTAATTAGAGAGAGTTAAGAAGAGTTTAGATACACTTTTATAGTATAAGGTTAGTGGGATCCTGACAATGGAAAGTAGAATCATTATCTGGATATGATTCTGACTTGTTTCCCAGTTCCAGATGTGGTTTCCTTTCTACTGAGCAGATATGTTAGCCAATCCAAGATCAGTTGGTTACCAACCATGGCTGTGTACCACTAATGCATTTGTGTGAGCATCATGTCAGGTTGTTTCCTCCTCGGTCACTTAGACTTTGAGTTGCTTGGACAGATGTTGGCCACTTCTCCTGGTAGCTCATGTAGCACCTTGAGCATTAGATGGGCTAATTATCTGAGGAATGACCCTTCTCTGGATTCTAACCAGTTCTCTCTATGGTCTGTGCTGACAGTGTTTGGTGTCATCAGCAGTAGGGTCTTACCATTAATCTCTGGTGGGTAATCAAGTGCTCTGACAGAAGTCTGTCTTGTTTGTTTTGGGAGATCTACTAGGTCTCTGAGATCAACAGCTCTTTGTGGATGTAGACCATATCCTGGTAGAGTCAATTAAAGACCAACACCAAGGGAAAAGAAAAAGCCAGAGAAGAAAGAGAAACAGAAATTTGAGGTTAGGTTTTGTCTCACTCTTTCCAGGGCTCTTCAATTCAGGTCTTCCCTCTAAGGTCTGCTTGAGGTTTCCACCGTTGCTGGGGTCCAGCCCTGGCTTGAAGGAGGGTCCCCGAAGAGAGGTGTGAAAGGGAGCGGTGAAATAACGACTCAAAGTCAAGTTCTGGTGCAAGCTGACAGGCTAATGCTGAAGGCAGCTGAGTTTTTCTATCTTTTTCTCTCTGCCTCCTTTTCTGTTTCTATTTTTTTAAATTTTTCTCTTTCTATTTTTCTATTTTTTTTGGTCTTTTTTTCTGTTTTCTGTTTTTCCCTGTTTCTATGCTTCCATGCTTCTATATTTCTCTGCTTCTCTGCTGCCACAGCTCTTAGTCTCAGTCTTTTATTTTCTGATAGTCATGCAAGAACAAACTTCAAGAAAGGTACAATTTCACAGAATTCATAGAAACTTTTTGTTATTCCTTATCATCAAACAATTCCATAATTATTCACCTCAAGTAAAGTCGTCAGGCCCCTGTAATGATTAACTGTTTTCACATTTTCCCCCATGTATGTGCGGTCAAGCCCTTGTAATTTCCTGTACTTCTACTTTCAATTACTCTATTAAAGGTGAGAGGTAAAACAACCACAAATGGGGCTTCCCATCATTAATCACTGATCCAGCAGATCCATTTATCCTTTAATTATTTATTTTGAATTTTCCTTTTCACGTCCCTCCAATACTTAGACTTTGGTCCCCCCAATTGAACTATTTCTGACTTCGGTTGTTTTTCTGTAAGGATTCCTGGTAAAGAGTCAATTGCAATTGCCACCATTTAGAAAAAGTAGTCATATAACAATGTTTACATTGTTCCAGGGGGTTCATTGTTTCCTCCTAAGTGTACTGTACTCCATGCCTGACCTTCTTTAAGGCCTTTAAGGAAAACAATTATCTTTGACCCATTTTCTTGTTTTTCCAATTCTATGCCAGAGCCTCTTTCAGATACATTGGCCAATACTTTACCAACACCAATTTTTACTGGAAAAGTAAACTTAGAGATTGGGACACCAAGTGAAAGACAGAGAGAGACAAACATTATACAGAAAACCACATACTTCTGTAGTGTAAAGAGCCAAAGATTTTTCTATAGAGGGGCCACATTGGACTTCAAGGAAGAGACAGCTGGGCTGGAACTGTGTCAAGCAGCTCTTCAGTGCTCAATTCCTCGTGATCCTGAAATGGCATGTTTGCCGTCTCCGGCACACCGGTTAGTCTGATTTCCAGAATATAGGATCCTATGGTACCAGTTCAATTTGGGTTCAGATTTTGTGTCCCCCACCTTTTCACCAAACCCTACCTCCCTATTATCCAAGCCTCAAGCTGCTATTCAGTTATGTCAGCAGCTTAGGCTGATCCAGGTTAGGAACTGCAGATGAGTGAGATCATGTGACTGTGTGAGTTCACTTATAATGATCTGTTCCAATTTTGACCATTTTTCTACAAATTCCAATGTGCCATTTTTACTTAATGCTGAGTAGAATTCCATTGTGTAGATATACTACATCTTGTTTATCCATTCATCCAATGATGGGCATCTGGGATGATTCCAGTTTTTAGCTATTATAAATTGAACAGCTATAAACATGTTTGATTTTTTTTTTTTTTAGTTTAGTTTTGTTGTTTTCAAGGTAGGGTCTCAGTCTATCCCAGGCTGACTTGGAATTCACTATGTATTCTCAAGAGGCCTTGAACTCATGGTAGATCCTCTTACCTCTGACTCCCAAGTGCTGGGATTAAAGAAAGGCCTGGGCTACCATGCCTGGCTAGGTTGTCTGACTTTTTTCTTTTATAACAGATTTTTTTTTAATTTTAATTTTAATTTTTATTTATTTGAGAGCGACAGACACAGAGAGAAAGACAGATATAGGGAGAGAGAGAGAATGGGCGTGCCAAGGCTTCCAGCCACTGCAAACGAACTCCAGACGCGTGTGCCCCCTTGTGCATCTGGCTAACGTGGGACCTGGGGAACCAAGCCTCGAACCGGGGTCCTTAGGCTTCACAGGCAAGTGCTTAACCGCTAAGCCATCTCTCCAGCCCGGTTGTCTGACTTTTTATTGTTTAGTTTTTTGGGGTTTTTTTGAGTTCTTTGTAGATTCTAGATATTAGGCCTCTGTCAGTGGTATAGATGGCAATTTTTTCCCCACATTCTGTAGGTAATCTATTGGTTCTTCTTATGGTATCTTTTTAATTTCTTGAGGTCCCATTGGCTGAGAAATTTTTTAATTTCCTAGGGTACTGGGGTATTGTTCAGGAAGTCCTTTCCCACTTCCCTATTGTGGAAAGTTCCTCCTATTTTTTCTTCCAGCACTGGAAGAGTTTCATGTCTTATATTGAGATCTTTAATGTATTTGGAGTTGATTTTTGTGTATGGTGAGATGAGTGGGTCTAGTTTCATTTTTCTACATGTGGTTGTCCAATTTGTCCAGCACTATTTGTTGAAGATGCTGTCTTTTCGCCAGTCTACATTATTGGCATCTTTGTCAAAGATCAAGTAGCTATAGCTACTTGCCTTAAGGTTTGGGTCTTCAATTCTGTTCCATTTCCATATTTCTCTTTTTGTGCCAGTACCATGCTGGTTTTATTACTATGGCTTTTTACTATAGCTTTAGATCAGCTATGGTGATACCTATAGAGGTGTTTCTTTTTTTTTATTTTTTCTTTTTTGGTTTTTCAAGGTAGGGTCTCACTCTGGCTCAGGCTGACCTGGAATTCACTATGTAGTCTCAGGGTGGCCTCGAACTCACGGCGATCCTCCTACCTCTGCCTCCCGAGTGCTGGGATTAAAGGCGTGCGCCACCACGCCTGGCTGAGGTGTTTCTGTTGCTGGGGCTATGTTTAGTTATCCAAGGCCTGCTACCATTCTATATGAATTTTGAAATCATTCTTTTCTATATCTGTGAATAATAGTGCTGGAATTTTTATTGATATTGCATTAAATCTGCATATTGCTTTTGGCAGAGTTGCCATATTCACAATATCAATTCTATTTATCCAGGAGTGTGGGAGGTCTTTCCATCTTCTCAAGTACTTCTCAATTTATTTCTTGAATGTTTTTATGCTTTCACTGTACAGGTTTTTCTCATCCTTAGTTAATGTTATTCCAAGGTATTTGGTGGTTTTGTGGTTGTTGAAAATAAAGCAGTCTTGCTGACTTTTTTTCTTTGTATAGTTGTCCTTTGGATATAGAAAGGCTACTTAATTTTGTGTGTTGATTTTGTATCCTGCCATTTTGCTAAAGGAATGAATCACCCTCAGAAGTTTGTAGATGGAGACTTTTGGATCACTTATGTCTATGATCATCATGTCATCTGCAAATAGGGATAATTTGACTTCTTCCTTTCCAACTTGTATCTCTTTTATTTCTTTCTCCTGTCTTATTTCTTGGGATTGGACTTCTAGTACTATGTTGAAGAGCAGTGATGAGAGTGGACACCCCTGTCTTGTTCCTGATCTCAGTGGAAACTCCTTGACTCTTTCCCCATTAAGTATTATTTTGGCATTAGGTACTAGATATATAGTTTTTATTGTGTTGAGATATAAAACACCCATGCCCATTCTCTCTAGTGTTTTGGCCATGAAGTGATGTTGTATTTTATCAAAGACCTTCTCTGCATCTATTGAAATGATCATGTGTTTTTTTGTAATAAAATTTATTTACATAGTATATTATGTTACCCAATCTCCATATGTTGAACCATCCCCATATCCCTGTGATGAATCCTGCTTAATCAAGTTGGATAATGCATTTGATGTGTTGTTGAATTTGATTTGTGAAGATTTTGTTCAGGATATTTGCATCTAAGTTCATCAGGGGTATAGGTTTATAGTTTTCTTTTCTTGTTGCATCTCTGTTTTGATATTAGGATGATGCTAACTTTACAAAAGGAGTTAGGAGGATTCCCTATTCTCTAATTATGTGAAATAATTTTGAGAAAAATTGGTTTCAGTTTTTCAATGAAGATTTGATAGAATTTGGCCAAGAAGTCATCAGTCCTGGAATTTTCTTTTTGGAGGGATTTTTGATTACCTTTTCTATCTTGAATGTGAAAGGTTTGTTTAGGAGATTAATCTGCTCTGAGTTTAGTTTTGGTAGGTGGTATGTATCTAGGAATTTATCCATTTATTTCAGATTATCTATTTTTGTGGAATAGAGGTTTTGGAATTAAGTTCTGATAATTCTTCCAATTTCATTGGTATCTGTTGTGACCTCTCCCTTTTTATTTCTGATTTTGTTAACTTGAGACTTCTTCTTTTTTTCTATTTTTTTTTTTTTTTCAAGGTAGGCTCTCACTCTAGCCCAGGCTGACCTGGAATTCACTATGTCATCTCAGGGTGGCATCAAACTCACAGTGATCCTCTTACTCTGCCTCCCCAATGTGGGGATTAAAGGTATGTGCCACCATGCCTGGCTGAGACTGCTCTTTTTTTGTTTGATCAAATTAGCCAAACATTTATCAATCTTGTTTATTTTTTCAAAGAACAAGATCTTCATATTATTAATTTTTCTTGTTTTTATAGCTTCCAATTCATTAATTTCTGCTCTGGTATTGATTATTTTTCTCCATTTGGAGTTCTTAGGATTGGATTATTCTTGTTTTGGTAATGCCTTTATGTGGATGGTTAGGTTATTAATTTGATATCACTCTTTCATTGTTATGAATTCATGTAGTGCTTAGGAGTGCTTTCATTGTGCCCTATAAGTTTTGGTAGGTTTCATTTTCATTATCATTCAATTATAGAAATTTTACAATTTCTTTCATAACACATTCATTGTTTGAAATTGTGTTCTTTAGTATCCAGGAGGTGGTGGAATTCCTGATGAGTATTTTGTTAATTTCTAGCTTTAATGTATTGTGATCTGACATGACACAGGAAGTTATGCCAATTTTCCTGAATTCATAGAGGCATGCTTTTTGGCATAATATGTGATCTATTGTGGAGAAGGTACCGTGGGATGCTGAGAAGAATGTGTATTCTGTAGAACCATGGTGGAAAATTCTGTAGCTGTCCATTAGGTGTAGTTGATCTATGGTGTTGGTGAGCTCTATTATTTCCCTGATGCTTTTCTGCTTAGTTGATCTGTCTATTGAAGACAGGGGAGTATGCATGTCCCCAACTATGATGGTGTTGGTGTTTATTTTTGTTTTGTTGTCAAGTAGGTTTTGTTAAATAGTCTGTGGTGCATGTGTTTTTGGTGCCTCTAGATTTATGATTGTGATGTCCTCATGTTAAATCATCCCCTTGATGAGTAAGAAGTGGCCTCCTTTGTATTTTTTTTATTGATTTTTGTTTGAAGTCTACTTTATCAGATATGAATATAGCAACACTTGCTTATTTCTTACTTCCATTTGCTTGGAATATTGTTTTCCATCCTTTTACCCTGAAGAGATATCTGTCTTTAGTGGTGTGGTAGATTTCTTTCTTTCTTTCTTTCTTTCTTTCTTTCTTTCTTTCTTTCTTTCTTTCTTTCTTTCTTTCTTTTTTTGGAATTTTGAGGTAGGGTCTCACTATAGCCCATGCTGACCTGGAATTCACTCTGTATTCTCAGGGTGGCCTCAAACTCATGGCAATCCTCCTACCTCTGCCTCCTAAGTGCTGGGATTAAAGGCGTGCGCCACCATGCCTGGCTGTGGTGGATTTCTTAAAGACAGCCCATGTAAGGTTCCATTTCTCTGCTTCACCCTGTTAAATTGTTTCTTTTGCTGGGTAAGACCAATAATATGTAAGTATATAACTTTAAGGTTGAATTTAATCCATGCCATGATGGGATGCTTTTTTGAGCCTGTCATATTTTTGGTTATTGTGATCTTCCTATAGGCTCTTGAGATTGGTTGTTTGACCCTTCTATGTGGATTATTCCCTGAAGTATTCTCTGTAGGTTTGGCTTTATATTCTTTTGTCATGGAAAGTTTTCCTTTCACCATCTTTCTTATTAGATACACTTTTTTTTTTTTTTCAGTGGGAATAGTAGTTTGGGTTGGAAGCCATAGCTTTTCAGACTTTGAAGTGTTCCATTTCAGCCCCTTCTGATGTTCAAGGTATTGCAGTCAGGTTTGCATTGCTGGTGGAAAACACCTGACTAAGAGCAGCTTGTGGGAAAACAGTTTATCTTGGCTTATGGACTCGAGGGGCAAGTTGAAATTATGGCTGAGCAGAGGGTGGACATCAACTCCTGCCCAACATCAGATGGACAACAGCAACTGGAGACTTTGCCAAACACTGGCAAGGGAAAACTGGTTATAATACCCATAAGCCCGCCTCCAACAATACACTACCTCTAGGAGGTTTTAATTTCAAAATCTCCACTAGCTGGGAATTTAGCATTCAAACCATCTAAGTTTATTGGAGACACCTAAATCAAACCACCATATCCCACCCCTGGCATGCATAAACTGAGAAATCATCCATGATGTAAAATGCAATGCATTTAGTCCAACTGAAAAAGTCTCCATAGGTTTTATCAATCCTAATAATGTTCAAACATTCCCATAGTCCAAGATCTTCTAACTGAGCCATAATACCAACCCCCCCCCCCACCACCACCAAATCCATAATGGGACAGAATAAACATTCACACTGCAAAAGATAGCATTGGGGATAGCAAAAAATATTTAATCAATACAAGATTTAAAACAGGGCGAACATTAAACTCTGTAGCTCCAAGTCCAACAACTCTAGTAGTGACAGATCTCCAAGTATGATACTTCTAATGAACCACAAGTCTCTGGATTTCTAATTCTACCCCTTCATCTAAGCCACTCACAGTCCTGGAAAACTTCATCTGGGGCTGGCAGCTCTAACTTAGGAGCCATCTCGTGGTCCTGGAATCTCACTGGCTCTCCACTGCAACCTAATGTCCATCCTCACGGCTCCAGCACATCTCCATGCAGTCAACCCAGCAAACATGCTTCATACTGTGCCTGGTCATTTCCAAAACACAAGACTGTGTTGCAAGTTCAATGAGCCTCTTTTTTCTGCATTTCTTGTATTCTGTAATACCAGGTGGGGTACCAATTTGCTAATCCAGAGGGAAATAAAGTAGACTTTGAAGAACAAGACATTCCTTCAGAGGCCCCCTCAAAAGATTCTGAAAAAAAAGCTCTTCATTTTTCTGTTGTCCCAGTGCAGGTCAGCTGGTCCAGTTTCAATGGTTGTCAGATGTATAGATGTATAGCTAGCAGATTTTCTCCCATTCTGTAGGAGTTAAACAGGCAGCAGTTTCACCAAAGATTTCATTTGTTCTGTGCCATATTCCTCTGCTCACACTAGTCCATTTCTATGCAACACAACCCAGTACAAGTTCTCAGGACATGGGCATAACATCAAGCCTTTCACACAAACTGCTTCTAGCTCAGTACAGACAACAAAGCTTTTTCTCACTTTCATAAGCCAAACCTTACCATTCATAACTCTAACTGCATTTGGGTCTTTCAACTATGACCAGAAGAGTCCTTCAAGCTGTACTTTTAGTACTACAAGGCATTTCTAAGGCCAAGGTTTCAAATCATTCCACATTCCTCTTACAAATTAATACTAAAAGGCCAAAGCTTCAAAGTCAGGTTTCTAGCAGCAACAACCCCACTTCTTGTACCAATTTTACTATTACAGTCAAGTTTGCATTGCTGGCAGAAAAATATCTGACCAAGAGCCACTTGTGGGAAAAACAAGAGTTTATTTTGGCTTACAGACTCAAGAGGAAGCTCCATGATGGCAGGAGGAAATGATGGCATGAGTAGAGAGTGGACATCACCTCCTCTAACATCAGATGGACAACAGCAATAGGAGAGTGTGCCAAATACTAGCAAGAGGGAAGCTGATTATAATACACATAAGCCTGCCCCTAACAATACACTGCCTCCAGGAGGCATTAATTCTTAAGTCTCCATCAGCTTGAAACCTAGCATTAAGAACACCTAAGTTTATGGGGAACACCTGAATCAAACCACTGCACACAGTATTTCCATTGAGACATCTGAACTAATTCTGATTGCATTGCCTTTGTTACTTTTAGCACTCTCTGTTTTCATTGTTAAGCATTTTAACTGTTAGGTGCCTTGGAGAGTTTCTGCTTTGTTCCTGTCTGTGTGGTGTTCTGTGAGCTTCTTATATCTGGATTGGCCTCTCTTTTGCAAGATTGGGAAAATTTTCTTCATTAATTTTGCTGAATATGTTTTCTATGCATCTGGCCTGGATTTCTTCCCCTTCTGGTATACCCAGATTCAGATGTTTGGTCCTTGTAGGATTTTCAGTGAGTGTTCATGTTATGGTATCCTGCAGTTCCCTTGTATTCTGTTCACGTGATGTTTTGAACTTAGCAAAGTGTTTTGACTTACAATCAATTTCTTTTGTCTTGTCTTTCAGCATAGAGGTTCTGTCTTACACATGAGTAACTATTAGTCAGGGGTTTTAGGGATATTTTAAAAACTCTATTTGATTTTTGTTTTCTGTTGTATTAATTTGGATCATGTCCATCTCTTTTCTGAGGCATGATTTCAGTTCAAGGTCTGATTTTGTTGATGCTTCCTGAGGAATTCATTCTTGCCTTTGATCTTTGTTATTTTCATTAAGCTTAATCAGCTGATTATTGAGGGCCTCATGTTTTTTTTTTTTTTTTGACTCACCTTCACTTCATTTATACCTCTTCTGAGGCTTCTCTTGTTTTCTTCCATTAAATTAAGTCTAGTGACAAAAGCTGAGTGTTCTAAGAAATGATTCTATTCAATTTTACTTATGCAATTTTTGGTGTTTTGATGCTTTTCTTTGAGTTCAACAATTCTTTTTTATCATGGTCACATAGCTTGTTGTATTTTCATTTTGAGATTCAATTTCTGTTATTTTGTCTTGATTTTATTCATGACTTCCATTGTGAGGCCTAGACATCATTGGTGAAGATCTCTCAGTTCTCTGATTTTTTTTTTTTTTTTTTTTTTTGCATTGTGGTCTACCCAACTTGGGGAAAAGTCTTATTTTATTGAGGAGGAAGCAAGTATTTATCCTTGTAGGATTTTCAGTGAGTGTTCTGTTTTAAATGTGAACCAGATTGGTGTAGGATGGGGTTATAACTGCAGATGTGCAGGTTGTAGAAAATGCAAGTATATCAAATGTACCAGGGGAATTAGAAGATGGGCATTGGGAATTCCAGTCTTCTCACTCCATTCTTCAGCACAAGGGAACCAGGGGTTGGGGAACAGGATCTGGGAAGTTGGGGAGCCAGGGATAAGAGGCCAGTTCCCACAGTAGACTGTGCACCATCTGCCTCAGGGTAACAGGGTTTTGGGAACCCAGGGACTGGTCAGCCAGGAAACCAGAGCAAAGGGCCTGCTTCTGTAACATGCAAGCAGGGACCAGGCTGCTGGCAGCAGGGTTACCAGTTCCAGAGAACCAGGAAGTGGAGAAGGAACTGGGAGCTCAGGCCTAGTCCCTCTGCATGCACCCTCCAGAGCAGATCTGGGAGTTAGGGACTCAGGGGCAGATTAATCAGGACAGTGGAGCAACAAGCCTGTTTCAGCAGCATGCCCATATGGTCCAGGTAGCCTCAAGCCGGCAGCAGGGGTACCAGGACCAGGGAACTGGGCCTTTCTCTCTTTTAAGGGAGTTATGCCTTTTAATGAGCTAATGAGGAAGTAGGCTTTTGGGGGAGGAGATATAAAACTACAATCTTTGTAAAACAAATAAAAATAAAAGAAGTAGGCTTCTTTGGTAATTATTCATCTTTAGAGTTGTGTGTTCCACTCTCGCCCTCCTTACCTTTCCCCTGTCTTTCTTCACCTAGACCTTTCTGCATCCTTTGTTTTGTCCCTCCCCTTGTCTGTCTATATGCCCTCCTGTAATGCTTTCCTGCCTTTCCATTCTCTAAGCCTCATTTTAGTTCCTGTTCTTCTTTTAAATATTTTATTTATTTATTTAATGAGAGAAAGAGAAAGAGAGAGAGAAAGAGAGGTAGAGGTAGATAGAGAGAAAGAGAGAATGGGCACACCAGGGCCTGCAGCCACTGCAAACAAACTCCAGATGCATGTGCTCCCTTGTGCATCTGGCTTATGTGGGGCCTGGGGAATATGAACCAGGGTCCTTAGGCTTTGTAGGAAAACACCTTAACCACTAAGCCATTTGCCCAGGCCTCATTTCAGTTTCTTTTTTTCAGTTTAGCTTCTTGATCAGTACTAATAATGCTTACTACATACTTACTTATAAACAACTATTCAAAGTTACGATCCACACATGAGAGAGAACATGCCATGTGTGTCTTTCTGATCTGGGTTACCTCACTTAGTATGATTTTTCCCAGGTCTATCCATTTTCCTGTGAATTTCATTTTTCCTTACTGCTGGAAAGAATTTCATTGTGTATATGTACCACATCTTCATCAATTGATAGGCATTTGTACTGATTCCATTTCTAGCTGTTGTGAATAGAGCAGCAACAAACATGGCTGAGAAAGTATCTTTGTAGTAAAATGTAGCCTTTAGAGTATGTGCCCAGAGGTGGGATAGCTGAGTCATAAGATAGATCTAGTTTTAGGTTTTCAGAAATCTCCATACTGATTTTCATAGTGGCTGTACCAGTTTACATTCCCACCAACAGTGACTGAGGGTTTCTCTTTCTCTATACCCTCACCAACATTTGTTTTCATCTGAAAAAAAAAAAAGTATTTTGTTTATTTGAGAGAGAAGGAGGCAGAGAGAGAAGGGGGAAAGGGAGAATGGCACATAGGGCCTCTAGCTGCTGCAAACTCCAGGTGCATGTGTCACCTTGTGCATCTGGCTGTAGATGGGTATTGGGTCATAAAACCTGGGTTCTTAGGGTTCACAGGCAAGTGCTTTAACTGCTAAGCCATCTCACCAGCCCCCCTCATTTGAATTTTTTGATGGTAGACATTCTGACCACAGTGAGATAGAATCTCAAAGTGCTTTTAATTTGCATTTGCCTGATGGATAATAAGATGTTGAATATTTTTTGAATATTGAATGTTTAATATTTATTGGCCGTTTATATTTCTTTTGTTCTCTATGTTTAGTTCCCTGTCAACTTTAAAAAAATATTTTTTAATTTATTTGAGAGAGAGAGAGAGATTGAGAGGGAATGGGTGTGCCAGGGCCTCTAGCCACTGCAGATGAACTCCAGGTACATGCACCACTTTGTGCATCTGGCTTACCTGGGTCCTGGGGAATTGAACCGAGGTCCTTTGGCTTTGCAGGCAAGTGCCTTAACTGCTAAGCCATCTCTCCAACCCCTCCCCGTCAAGTTTTTAAAAACTGGATTTAAGTTTAAGCCCTTTGATTAATATCGTTCTTTTTACAGATAGTGGTAAATGCTAGGGAGACCCAAGACTCATCATTTGATAAGAAAAGAAACCCCACGGCTTAGCACTAGATGAGTTATCTCAATCATACCTGTCAAGGCTCAGGGAACATTGCAGATGTAGTTGTGGAAAGAATATGAGTGCTGCTTTTACTGTTAGCCAAAGATCTGTCTTAATGGACACCACCAAGAAGACTGAAAACTCATTAAAGTAGAAAGTAAGAGGCTATTGAAAGCTCCATTCTGAAGGAAATTTCTACCACTCTTCAAGGCTCAGGAAACATTGTGGGAGAGGGGGCAAAAAGAATGTAAGCATCACAGGGTATGTGGATGTACTTAGGAGTGCTGTCTTCCCAACATGAACTGGCTAGGGCATTCATGTCCCCATAGTCATTACCACAGGACCAGCATGGTCTTTAGCCCATTAACATTTTTAACACAGAAGAATAAGGAAAAAAGGAATGAGACAATAAAAAGAAAGGAAGGCCTGTCTTGAAATAGTAGGGTCATCAGGGAATGAAGGGGCAAGGCAGAGGGGATAAAAAAGGAACTATAAAGGAACTGGATCAAATTACTGCATGTTTACATATGAAAATTCTTAATAAAAAATAGCTAATTTCTTTTGATAAAGTAAGGTAAAATAACCTCACATAAACAGGTGAGCGAACCATGGGAGCAAACATAACTTGGCTCCCCTATTCTTTCCTTGTGGCATCTCCTTGGACCTAGAGTCCTTTGGAGATTGTGACCCCATGCTCTAAAAATGGCCCCTGAGGTGGGGCAGGTTGCTTTACTTCTTTTCTCTGTCTTTCTTGCTCTTCTTGAGGCTCCAAGGGTGCTATGCTGGTTGACAGCAAATCATTGTAAGAATGGAACATGGATTTGGGTTCATCTGTTTTTGACTGATCCCTAGATCTTTAGAGAACCTGAGATAATCCCTCTCAAAGCCCCAGATTCCATGTTCCTATGTCTTTCTGAACAGATATTTCTTCTTATTTGCTGTTTTGTTGGACCTTGGAGTATGTAGATCATACCGTGCATGGCATGCCTGGCCTTTTGGAGGGCGTGATAACATTAGCCTAGTCCTCACTGCCCTCTCCACCCACCCTGCCCTTCTGAGACTATCTCTTTAGTTCTTTATCATCCTGGAATTCACTTAATAGACAATGTATCTTTATGTGTCTTTATTAGTTGCAGGGATTTGGGATTGATATATAATTTATTAGAGTAAATTGAAATCATCATACAACTTAATTTCAATGTTGAAGAGATACCTATGGAGATATTTTTCCTTGGAAATTCAATAAAATAACTCCTTGGTCATGAATCTGGCTGAGCGGTGCATGGGAATATGTTCACATCTGCAGTGAGGCACTGTCCAGACCTTGTTCAGTTATAAATTTTTGTGACCTTCCCTCACCTTTCCCATGGCATGAAAGTTAATGCAATGTTTTAAATCTACTAAATTTTAAGGTGTATCTTTAAAGTTTCAGTTCCATACAAAGTCTTGCCATTCAGTGACAAACTTCTGATGTTATTACACAACAAACACCAAAATTGCAAGGAGTTGCACTTAAATTCAAATATGGCTTCATTCAATTAGTGACCACTTATTGGCTATGATTTTTTAAATTTATTTTTAAGTCAACTTAAAAGTTGATTTATGACAGTACATAGTCATCTGCTCTTTTATAAATGTCTTTATGAAAGGGCATTACTTAAAGAAAATTGTACTAAGTCCTCTGTCCCTTTTGACAATTAGAGTGAGGGAGGTGGGTATTAGAAATTCCTTAGCACAGGAGACCACAGCAGAAAGGCAGAAATTTACTGGGGCTAATTCAACATTAATACTACAGGCCAGGGACCACTGTGTCAGAGCATTGTGACTTCTTATCTCACAATGTTACTTCTCTGTGATAAAAAAAAAAAAATCTTAAAGCAAAAAAAGGCTTGTGGTCATCTTTGATAGAGCAAGAAAGCAGGACCCATGGAGAATCCTATTTTGCAAAGGATAGACACAGTGGTGGCATTAGTGATAAGAAAACATCTGTGAGCATCCTTTAGTCTTTTAGCAAAGAAGAGAGAATCCCAGGAGCTGCCCTGGACTTAGGAACAGGTGAGGAGTAGAATGAATTCCCATGTCATGGTCTGATGGTACTTGGTTACTTCATGGAAAGGGGTAAGTCATACTTCACTTGGCTGGGGCCAATCTAACATTTGGCAAAGTACACCTACTGGATACATCTATTGGATAGAGAAGAGAACCCTTTTCAACATGTTACTCATTCACATCTCTTCAAATCATTCTTCATTTCCAAATAAAGACATTAACAGGGTCATATGGCTAACATAATACAGCTATCCTGCCCACAACCAGAAGCAGTAACTTACTCCTTTAGAAGAGGCCAAGTCCTAGAAAGATGGTGACTGTTCACTAGATGTCCCATAACTTAAATACTATGATTAAGATCAACAACACTTACATACTGCTACACAGTCAGTACATCTTCTGTCACATGAGACGAGTGTAAGAATGAAGGCTTATTTCCACCCCACTGTCTGTGTCAAGTGAATATTTTAGAGCCTGTTGTTTCTGCATGCTGCCTGATTTACAGATCATCCTGTGTGTGAAAACATGAAAATTTAATTTTTCTAGAACCATGTGTGTACCCTTCACAATAATGTCCACATGGTTTGCAGTTTAGTCTCCCAGGAAAAGATTATGAGATGTTGCTACCTATTCCTTCCGAGTTCTAAGCACACATCACAGCCATTGCCAGTCAGTTTAGGGAGCTGTCTCAGAGTTACTGTCTCATTCAAGGTCATCACTTTCATAGATCGCTTCACTTTTGGCTCCTTTCTGGCACTGTGAAAAGTATTTGACTTCTTTCCATAGCAGGGGAGAGCCAGCTTTGTGTCACTATTGAAAAGATGAGGCCCACGTAATAACTTCACTGTAGCAGACAGGCTCAGTTATGGAGGAAGGGATTTGAAGCTTACAGATCCAGGGGAAGTTTCATAACATTAGAAGAAACTGGCCCTGCTTTCACAAGTCCAAGGAAAGAGAGACAGAGAGAGAGAGAGAGAGAGAGAGAGAGAGAGAGGGACAGAAAGGAAGAAAGAGAGAGGCCACAAGCCAAATACCACAGCACACTCCAGAACTCCAGGCACTTGGCATATCTCTAAATTGGAATTTCAAATCCACCACCACATCTTAGGGCTGGATCTCAGGATCTTAGGATCCAGCCCAGTGACACTTCCTCCAGCTCCAGCCAGGTTGCTACAGATTCTGTAACAAAACATTGCATATACTGGGGGCCATCTGTCCAAACTACCAGACTGGTCTATGCTATTACAGTGAAAGAAACTTCTCTGGGTATCTTCTCTCACTTCTTTCCATCTTTGCATACCTGATTCCCGAGTGGACCTATGTATGGCAGGAGTACCCCTTGAAGAGGTGAAAGGTTCAAGTTTCCAGGTCAGGGCAAGGGCACAATTAAAGAGAAAGATGTCCCAACAGTCACTCTGTGGAAGCATTTATGTCCAAGGTTTTGAGCTGTGCTAATACCATATTTCTTTTGAGGGAAGCCATTTAGGGAAAAATATTCCACAGTTTGCATCTCAGGAATGTTTTCTGTTTCCTTGAATTATGATTTTTTTTTTTTTTCTCTGAGGTAGGGTCTCACTCTAGCTCAGGCTGACCTGAAATTCACTATGTTGTCTTAGGCTGGCCTTGAGCTCATGGCAATCCTCTTAGCTCTGCCTCCTGAGTGTTGTTTTGTTTTTGAAACATGATCTCACTGTGTTGTCTAGGCTAGCTTTCCTCCTGCCAGAACCTCCTGAATGCTGAGATTGCAGGTGATCTTATCTGGCTGCTGCTTCTTCCTCTCCTCCTCCTTCTTCTTTTTTTTTTTTTTTTTTTTTTTTAGTTATATATTATTTAATGTTTCTAAGTAAAGATTTCAACTCATGGGCAAATTACCGGCAGACACATCATACCTCATTCTAGTTGGGTAGTAAGTTGCTTGATTTCAGAAAAGCCCCAAACCTAAAAGAAGCTATCATAAAAAGTGCCCCTCCCCAGCTCTGCAAGCTAGAATTACAGCATGGCTACATTGCCATGCTTTTAGCACCAACTAAAGTTAAGTGAAATATTGAAAAACAAAACAAAACAAAACAAAACACCACAAAGCCAATCTGATCTTGAGGATGATGTCTTTAATGCAAGGATATACCTCTTCACCCAAGATGTGATGAGAATAATATTTTTCTAGCCAGATGAGGGTAAGAACTAGCAGTCAATAACAAGAGCGGGTTTACCTCACTCTAAGTGCTAAGTGTACAGGGAATTGGGGGAAAGTAAATTTTGGTCATTTATAGTGTAGGCAAATGGCTACATTGGTTATTTGAAATTGGAAGGTATTAGTTATTTCAGCTGTGTTTCTTTTTATGACACATTTTGGAAAATCATTCAATAAATATTATTTAATTTTTTTTCATGAGAAATTTTAGAACTTGAGTTCAGCTTTTCTTAACTGTTTGTTCTTAAGGAAGGCATTATTTTATGGGTAATATTCTTGATATTAAAGCAAATGTGGACCTATTCAGCAAGGGAGCTTTATGTAAGTGTTAGATTAAATTAAATGACAGTAGTAACTTTTCAAGGGTTTTGTGTATCTTTAACTGACACTTGGAATTAAAATCTGCTAGTTTTTAAAAAAAATTTTGTTTATTTATTTATTTGAGAGAGAGAGAGAGAGAGAGAGAGAGAGAGAGAGGCAAATATGTGTGTGTGAGAGAGAAAGAGAGAATGGGTATGCCAGGGCCTCCAGCCACTGCAAACGAACTCCAGATGCATGTGCCGTTTTCTGCATCTGGGTCCTGGGGAATTGAACCCTGGTCCTTGGCTTTGCAGGCAAATACCTTAACCACTAAGCCACTTCTCCAGCTCCTAAGTTAGTTTTTTTTTTAACTTTAAAAATGTCATTTGTGAGTTTATAGCTCAGGTAAAATCTTCATGCCATTATTTTGAATATGGAATCAGTATTTTTGTAAACAGAAAGATTCTAGGATGAAGTAAATTAATTATTTTTAAAGGATTAAGTAAAAAAGTTATTTAAGTTAATTACTCAAGAATCACTACAACTTGGCATTGTGAAACACACTTTTAGTCCCAGCATTGGGAGGCTGAGGTAGGAGGATCACCATGAGTTTGATGTCACTCTGGAGCTGCAGAGTGAGTTCTAGGTTAGCCTGGGCTAGAGTAAGACCCTTCCTTGCCACAAATAAATGTACAACAACAACAAAAAATAAACTAAAAGGATCATTAAAAATTGTACATGGCAGCTCAAACATGTAATCTCAGCATTTGGGAGGTTGGAGGCAAGAGGGTCAGTTAAAGGTCCTCCTCAGCTACATAATGAGTTTGAGACCAGCTTAGGCTACATAAGATTCTGTCTTAAGAAAAAAAAATCAGAGATTATGAGCACTTGGTGAGAAATATGTTTTCAATTCATTGTTCTTTCCAGGTTTTTATATTGTAATTATAAGCACATAGTAATTATGAAAGTTAATGGGATTTATGTCAATCATTCCTCCAGTTAGAACCTTCCGTGGACCTTTTATGCAATAGCACACTAGATGGTGCTGTTTCTCAAGGAATTGCCTATTACCAGGTAATGACTAGGATTTTTTAAAATTATACTTAAAATGTAAATATTTATTGGATTTAGCTATGCATTCTAAAGTCAATTCCAACAGTAGTTTGCTGTGATTTAGTTAAACGAAGTCCAACTCAAGTCTTGTCCAAGTTCCTCGCCTAATGCTACAAAGAACAAATGACTTTAAGCAGAGAAAAGGAGAGAGAAAGCAACAGAGACACACAGAGATGGAGGCAGGGAGTAAATAAAATGGGTGTTCCCAAAGACCTGAGCAGTTTCAGTTTGTTGAGTTCAATCCCATTCTTAGTCAGTGTGAACAGTGAGGAGGTCATAAGCCCTAGAGGGGAAACTAGTTCTGATGTCTGGCTAAATGGATATATTATGACCACCAAACTGCCTCTTAACAGTTATGCTTATACTCACATATTAAAGCTACTCTCACTTTTGGTTAGAGAAGCTTCTCTTTTCAGCTTGAGATGACAACTGGAGTGATTCAAAAACTGGCCAAAACGCTGAGAAGTGACAGTGGAGTATGAGACCTCTCTGTCATACCCTCCACGGCTCTGGGGTCATTGTGCAGGAGGTGGAGTGTGTGGTTTGATTCAGGTGTCCCCCATAAACTTATGTTTTCTGAATGCTAGATCCTCAGCTGGTGGCAATTTGGGAATTGGAGCCTCTTGGAGGTGGTGTACTGTTGGGAGGTAGGCTTATAGTTGTTATAGCCAGCTTCCCTTTGCCAGTGTTTATCACACTCTTCTGCTACTATTGTCTACCTAATGTTGGCCAGGAGGCGATGTCCACGCTATGCTCATGCCATATTTCCCCCTGCCACCATGGAGTCTGTAAGCCAAAATCAACAGTTTCCTTATATAAATTGCTTGTGGTTGAGTACTTCCAGCATCAAGAAGCTGACTGTAACAGGAAGAGGTAATGAAAACAAACAACAACCAAAAAACCCCCTAAGAGCTAAAGTAAGGGGAGGAATGCTTATAATGCTGTCATCCAGACACAAAGTGGTCTTGATACTCATGACCTCATAGTGGCTGACATAAAACATGCAATAGGAGGAAAACATGTTAACATCAAAATAGAAGAGAGCAAGGTGTGGTTGCACATGCCTTTCATCCCAGCATTTGAGAGGTAGGAGGATTGGTGAGCTGTGAATTTGAGAGCAACCTGAGACTACAAGTGAATTCCTTGCCATCCTGGGCTAGAGCCAGACTCTACCTCGATAAACAAAACAATAAATAAATAAATAAATAAATAAATAAATAAATAAAAGAGAGAGTGAGAGAGAGAGAGCCTTGTTAGTAAGAAGAAGAGATTCAGTAGAGGGGATATGAGCGGGAACAGGGAATGCTGGGAGGGGATTTTGATCCTGGTATATTGTCTATATTTATGGAAGTTCCTAACAAAAAGTTAAAAAAAATAACTTATTTATTTTAAAGAAGGTATGAACAGGCCCAGGATTTGGAGGGGGGGGGGCATAATTTGAGGAGTTGCAAGGTACATTTGTGCCAGTGAGCAGCTGCATGGAAGGAAGAAAGTCTTTGGGAATAGGAACATAAAACAATCAAGAGATGGGTGCAGAATGCATGTGGAGCTTACACTGAGTGGGAGAGAAAGATTCTGAAGTGCAAAGGCTAATCTTTAGGGTGTGAGGCTGTGAGGAATAGATACCCTTCACTTAGAAGATGTGATAGAAGTGGGTTGGACATCAGAGAGGGATGGATGGAAGTCAAAGGCTGACCAACTGGTACAGCAACACAGTACCTTTTTATTTTATTTTATTTTTGAGATTTTATTAGCTGGGCATGGTGGTGCATGCCTTTAAATCCCAGCACTTGGGAAGAAGAGATAGGAGGATTGCTATGAGTTTGAGACCACCCTGAGACTATATAGTGAATTCCAGGTCAGCCTGAGCTGCAGTGAAACACTACCTCAAAAAAAAAAAAAAAAAAAAAAAAGATCTTGTTTATTTACTTGTGTTGAGAGAGAGAGAAAGAGAGAAGAAAGAGACAGATAGAGATAGAGAGAATGGGTGTTAGGACCTCCAGCCACTATAAACAAACTCCAGATGCATGCACCACCTTGTGCATCTGGCTTACATGGGTTCTGGGGAATAGAACCTGGGTCCTTGTGCTTCACAAGCAAGCTCCTTGACAACTAAGCCATCTCTCCAGTCCCAACAAGGCATCTTTGAGAAGACTGAAATCCACCTCCAGATGTGAAATAGGAGGCAAGGAAGCAGAAGGGCCATTGGGAAATGAGTCTTCAGGGAACAATGATGTGGAAGAGGAGCAAGAGGTCAGCAAGGAGCACTGCCTGAGTCTCAGTTTGTTTGCTGGAGATAAAGACAAGAACAATTAAGGCCATGGTAGAAGGAAAGGAAGCTAGAGCCCAAGCTAGGACATTTCTTTCTGCTGTTAGTCTTTGTGGTGCTACAAAGAGCATATTTGTGAGAAAGATGGGAAATCTTTCTAGTGCAGTGGTAAATGGGTTCTGGTCAAATTGTCCTCAAAACAGGAGTGGGCCATGCCAGCCTTGGCATGTGCTAGTACAAAATGTTTCTGTTTTTCTAATATCACAGGTCAATGACCACGAATGAAGTATTTGTCCCAGCTTTAAGGCACTTACGTAACTTGTCCTCCCTTTTGTTTCACTGTCAGAACAGAAAAAGGATGGTATTTAAGCAGTATTTTCACTGGAGATTAAAATCATTTTCAGGCTGCCAGGTATGAGGGAAACATCTGAAAGGGGAATCGTGAGAGAAGGAATGACCTCTTGTACCTTTCCTATAAAACTTGTAAACATTTCTGTTCTACACCATGAGTTCATTGGGTGCAGTATTGCTATGTGCAGGATCTTCTCCAGGGTAAGGGAAACTCTCCCACTGGACATGGTTTTGGCTAGTAGTGAATGCACAGCGTACCTTCTGCAATCTTGGAGCTCTATTTTATGGACTTGAGTGCAGAATAAATAATTCTTTCGGAAAGGCATATGAGTGTAAACATGAGAATCCCAGGAGGATGTGATTGTCCTGCAGGCCATAACCTGGACAGTGTGTTCTCCTCAACAAATCTCAGTTCCAGAAAAAGACACTGGGTCAAGGATGCTCACTCCTGGGAAGGCTCCTTAGCCCAGCTGTACTCAGAAAGTATGCTGCATCTTACCCCTGGCTGTTTTAAACTCTACACTTATGCACTGTCTTCTACCCAGTGATTCTCTGGGTTGTAGAGAGCCCTGATCCCCTGAGCACAAAGAAATGAACAGCATCTGAAAAGGAGGGAGGAAAGAGACAATGTGCTCTGGCCCAAAGTAATGGAGAAAGTTGATCATGGCTTGACACCGTTGTAGAAAGTTTTTGGAAAGATCACTGCAACACCAGTAAGAGTGAAAGTATAGGAGTTTATTAACCCAGAAGCCAAAGAGCTTAAGACACTTTTTAATAGAAGTTCTGGCCCCAAGCTGAGATTTCACTTTTATTTTATAGTTTTCATAGCCAAGGGGAGGGGAAAGTGAACAAGTAAAATGTGGCAATTTGTATATCAATCATTTTTGTAGTCAGGCCACCCTAACAATAAACTCCATTTTACTTTGTTTTAGCCTAAACTGTCTAAAAATGGTTTTTATTGACAACTTCTATAATTATAGACAATAAACCATAATCCCCCAACTTCCCCCTTCACAAGTCCACTCTCCATCATATCCCCTCCTCCATCTCAATTAATCTCTCTTTTATTTTGATGTCATCATCTGTTCCTCCTGTTAGGATGCTCTAGTGTAGGTAGAGCCAGGCACTGCGAGGGCATGGATATACAGGCCATTTTTGTGTCTGGAAGAGGGCATTGTAGGGGGTGGTACACTTTCTTTGGCTCTTATACTCTTTCTACAACCTCTTCCACAATGGACCCTGAGCATTGGAAGATGTGACAGAGATGTTTCAGTGCTGAGCAGTCCTCTGTCACTTCTTCTCAGCACCATGGGGCCTTCTGAGTCATCCTAAGGTCCTTGCCATCTGAAAAGAGAAACTTCTTTAACCACAAATGAGAGTAGCATTAATATATGGGTGTGACCATTAAGAGAAGTACATACTGGACAGTTTGGTGTGTATAATATATTCACTTAGCCAGACACTGCAGGTGTCACACCCTTAGTGCTCATGTCCTTTCCTGTCTCAGGTTTTCAGTATCAAGCATGTATTCCTTTCCATGGAGCAAGCTTCCAGTCCAATTAGAGGACAGTCGCTTTCCCCATAACAGACTATTGCACCCATTGGCTCATATGACCTGGCTGGCTGAACTTAAAGCTTGCAGTGTCCACTGTTATTCATCTCCACTGATGACTTCTCTCTCTTTCATGGAATGGCATGCAATATGGCTTTTTCCAGCTTTCTTTCAGCTGGTCTACAGAGAGTAGGTTTCCAACTCAGCTCCAGCAATATTTCTCAGTGACATTGCAGCTCAAGCATGTTTAGAGTCTTCTTCAATAAGGTCTTACCATATATTCCTGATGGGAAAATGAGAATCTTGGCAATGGCCTGTAATATTTTGTGGACATTGGGACCTCTCTAGCCAACAACTCACTGGAAGTCATTCCATCCCTGGCACTGAAATTTTTCTAGCAATAATCTATGGCTCCTGAGTGCACCATTGTCCAAAAAGGTAGGTTTCCATATGGCTTGTTCATACCCTCTTGATTTTGATTAACCTTCCTCCCACCCTTCCTTTACTCAATATCTTCCCCTGATCTCACTTAGGCCATTTCATCCCTAGTAATCTGTTCATTTACTTACATATATTCAATTCCATGCCCTTAATTTTAGGCTGGTTCCATCTCCTAGCTATTGTGAATAGAGTGACAATAAACATGGATGCACACTTATCTCTAAGGTAGTGAGATGAGACCTTAGGATATATGCTTAGGAGTGGTATAGCTGGGTCATATGATAAATCTATTTTTATCTGCCTCAGGAACCTCCACACTGACTTCCACAATGGCAGTACCAGATTGCATTCCCACCAACACTGTATAAGTGTTCCTCTTTTTCTGCATCCTCAGCAGCATTTATTGTCATTTGTTTTCTTGGGATGCTAGTCATTCTGATGGGAGTGAGATGAAATCTCAAAGTAGTGTTAACTTGCATTTCCTTGATGACTAAGGATGTAGAACATTTTTTAGATGTTTATCAGCCATCTGTATTTCTTCTTCTGAGAACTTTTATTTCCATATCCCATTGTTTAATTTCTTATTATTTGGCTTTTTGAGTTCTTTGTATATCCTGGATAAGAATCCTCTGTCAGATGTATAGCTCGCAAATATTTTTTCCCATTGTGTAGGTTGCCTCTTTGCTCTTTTCACAGTGACCTTTTCTGTACAAAATCTTTGTAATTTCATGAGGTCCCAGAGGTGGATTAGTGGTTTTATTTCCTGAGCAAGTGGGGTTATATTCAGAAAGTCATTGCCTATGTCAATATATTGAAGGGTTTCCCCTAATTTTTCCTCTAGTAGTTTCAGAGTTTCAGGTCTGATATTAACATATTTAATCCATCTGGACTTGATTCTTATGCATGGAGAGAGATAAGGAACTATTTGCACCCTTCTACATATAGATATCTAGTTTTCCCAGCACCAGTTGTTGAACAGGCTGTCTTTTCTTCAATGAGTGTTTTTGGCATTTTTGTAAAGAATCAGATGGCTATGGCTGCCCAGAATTACCTCTGGGTCCTCTATTCTATTCCATTGATCTACATGTCTGTTTTTGTTCCAGTACCATACTACTTTTGTTATTATGACAGTTGCAGTCAGGTTTGCATTGCTGACAGAAATCACCCAACCAAGAGCAGCTTATGAGAAAAAAGGATTTATTTTGGCTTAGAGACTCAAGGGGGAAGCTCCAAAGTGGCAGGGGAAAATGATGGCATAAGCAGAGGGTGGACATCACCCCCTGGCCAACGTAAGGTGGACAATATCAACATGAGAGTGTGCCAAACACTGGTAAGGGGAAACTGGCTATGATACCCATAAGGCCACCTCCAACAATACACTGCCTCCAGGAGGCATTAATTCCCAAATCTTCATGAGCTGGGAACCTAACATTCAGAACTCCTAAGTTTCTGGGGGATACATGAGTCAAACCACCACAATGGCTCTGTAATATAGGTTAAAATCAGGGATGGTGGTACCACCAGCCTTATTATTGTTGCTCACAACTGCTTTTGCTATTCAAAGTTTTTTGTGCTTCTAAATGAATTTTAGGATTTTTTTCTATTTCCATGAAGAATACCATTAGAATTTTTATGCAGATTGCATTAAATGTTTTGGTAAGATTGACATTTCCACAATTTTAATTTTTCCAATCCAAGAACACAGGATGTCTTTCTATTTCCAGTGTCATCTGAAATTTCTGTCTTGAGTGTTTTAAAGGTTTCATTGTACACATCTTTCCACTCCTTGGTTTATTCCAAAGTTTGTTGTTTCTTTCATTTATTTATTTATTTTTAATTTTTTTTTTTTCGAGGTAGGGTCTTACCCCAGCCCAGGCTGACCTAGAATTCACTATGGAGTCTCAGGGTGGCCTCGAACTCACGGCAATCCTCCTACCTCTGCTTCCCGATTGCTGGGATTAAAGGTAGGCGCCACCACGCCTGGATTATTTTTATATTAGCATCTTCCATGATTATAAAACAATATCCCATGGTAATTCGCTCCCCACCCACACTTTCCCCTTTGAAATTCCATTCTCCATCATATTACCTCCCCATCTCAATCATTCATTTATTTATTTATTTAGGCAGTTGTGAATGACAGAGATTCCCTGATTTCATCTTCTGCATGTTTGTTGTTAGCATATAGGAAAGCTATGATTTATGTGGGTTTATTTTGTATCCTGCTATGTTGATAAAAGTGTTTATCACACTAACAGTTTGCTGATAGTCTTTCGGGTCCTTTATGTAAAGAATCATATCATCTGCAAATAATGATAATTTGATCTCTCCCTTTCCAACTTGTATCCCTTTTATGAGTGTCTATTCCATTATTGCTATAGCTAAGACTTCCAGTGCTATATTAAATAAGTGGGGCAAGTAGACAGTCTTGTCTTTTTCCTGAATTTATTGGAAAAGCTTCAAGTTTTTCACCATTTAGTATTATGTTGGCTGTAGGTTTGTCATAATAGTTTTTATTATATTGAGATATGTTCCTTCTATTCCCAGTCTCTGTAGGACTTTTAACAGGGATGTTGAAGGGATGTTGGATTTTGTTTAATCCCTTTTCTGTACCTATTGAGATGATCATATGATTTTTATCCTTCAGTCCATTTTTATGCTGTATTGCATTTATCAATTTGTGGAGATTAAACCATCTCTGCATCTCTGGGTAAAGCCTACTTGGTCAGGGTGAATGATCATTTTTATATATTCTTCTATTCTGTTTGTCAATATTTTGTTGAGAATTTTTACATCTATGTTCATGAGGGAGATTGGTCTGTATTTTTTTGTTTTGTTCTTTCTTTGTCTGGTTTTGGTATCAGGGTAATGCTAGCTTCATAAAAGGAGTTTGATAATAATCATTCATTTTATATTTTATGGAAAAGTCTTAGAAGCTTTAGTGTTAGTTCTTCCATGAAGATCTGGTAGAATTCACCAGTGAATCCATCTGGGCCTGGACTTTTTATTTTTTGGTTTTTAGTTTTTCAAGGTAGGGGCTAGCTTTAGCCCAGGCTGACTTGGAATTGATTATGTAGTCTCATGGTGGCCTTAAACTCACAGCAATTCTCTTACCTTAGCCTCCCAAGTGCTGGGATTAAAGGTGTGTACTACCATGCCCAGCTCTAGACTTTTTTTAGTTGGGATATTTAGTTATAAGTTCTTGGATCTGTGGGCTTGTTATAGGTCTATTTAAATGGTCTATATCATCATGGTTTAATTTTGGTAGCTTATATAAATCTCATAAATCATCTATTTCTTTCAGCTTTTCAAACTTAGTGGATATGCATTCTTAAAGTATGTCCTCATAATTTTCTGAATTTCTTTGGTGTCTGTTGTAATGGTGCCTTTTTCATCTTGAATTTTATTGATTTGTGTCTCTTTTCTCTTTCTCTTAGTTAGAATTGCTAAGCATTTATTTATCTTATTTATCCTTTCAAAGAACCAACTCTTTGTTTTTGTTTTTTTGTTTTTTAAATAAAAATCAAACTTTATTGAACATAGGCATAGATGGATTTTCAAATTATTTTTGTTTCATAGCTGTTCTGTAAACCATCGGGTCCATGGCAGTTCCTCTCATATAAAGATGCTTATACGTTTTTGTCAAGTTTGTATTTCGTTTCAATTTTATATTCATAAACATATATTTAATTCTAGATAGGAGCACTTGTGATTGGATGACTAGAGCATGGTAATGCATGGTATATACACTGCTCAAGCTGGTGATAAAATATCAACTGCTCTGCAGTAACTTTCACATACATGTACAAATTGGAATTTTAGTGAATATTTTGGCTTTACTCTTTTTTTTTTTTTAACTTTTTCTTTTTTCTTTTTTTTTCAAGGTAGGGTCTCACTCTAGCCCAGGCTGACTGGGATTCACTATGGAGTCTCCCGGTGGCCTCAAACTCACAGTGATCCTCCTACCTCTGCCTCCCCAGTGCTGGGATTAAAGGCGTGCGCGGCTTTACTCCTATTTTTACATTAGCATAGCTGATGTAAGTTACAGGCAGTCAAATACTTTTATTTCCTACCTTCCAACTGAACAGAAATACACAATGTATCATTTTCGTTGGGTTAGACACACTTTTTACATCTCAACAAGAATGCCATAACCCTTTTTTGAACAAAATTACCAGGGTACTAATGAAACTATCTTTGGAGGAAGCTTAATAATCATATTTGAAATACATCTTCCATTGGCAAGCTCAGTGCCTTCTCCTAGAAGGTGGCTATGTAAATTCTCAAATTTATGTGCAGTTTAACAACATTCCCTTACTGGAAACATAAATTTCCATAACACAGTTCCCCAAAACTGAAGTCTTAAAATTCTGTCTCTCCCTTGGCTTGCTTCTCTCTTGATTCCACCCAGGCTTTATTAATGGTTCGCTTCATATCATTGTGTCCATCTTCATAAATTTTCTTTAGGACATTCATTAATCCCTCACTGGGATCTGTTTCATTGTCATAGGAGGGCTTTTGTTTTTCTTTGCACTCCTTCTCAACTTGAGTCAAGTAGTCCCATCGTGTGTTTGCTGCTTTCTTTCTACATAAGATAACTGTGACAGTCTTGACTTTTTTTGAACTGCCTTCCACAGAGATGGGTTTCAAAAGATTGTTCACAATCATGGAGTAATTCTTCCCATTTAGATTCTTCACCAAAAGATCAAATGATCTCTCAGTGAAATGCACTTGCACGTTCTCAATGGGAACCTGGTGAACTCCAGTTAAGGTAATGTAGATTTTCACAAACTTATCTGACTGATCCCATCCATAATTACTGATCTTCACTGTATATCCTGTTGTAAGAGGAGCAACCACAGCAGCTGGCTTTTCACTGTCAACAAGTTCTGGTTTCTTCCGTGATTTCTGCTGCATCTTGTTCTTTTTTTTTTTTTTAATTTAATTTATTAGTTTTCTTTTCAGTAAATACAGGCAGTTTGGTACCATAATTTAGGCTCATCTGTGCATCTTGTTCTTTATTTCTGTCTCAATCTTGTCTTTTTCAACTGTAAGGGCATCACGCACTCTTTTCCTAATGGACTTTTCCAACAAGACCTTTACCTCTTCTAGGTCTTTCTGCAACTCCTCCAACACCGAAGCCATGGTCAGGGCCTAAGGCCGGAGCTGCAGCCGAGCACCGGAGCAAGCAGAAAACGCCGCACCAACACGCTCCCCACCAGGGCGAAGCCCAGCCGCTGCCCGACCGCAGCGCGCTCAAGCCCCGGCGATCCGACCGTGGGCGACTCCGCCGTCAGCCTTCCACCCCATGCCTCTGGAACCTTCGCGATACCCCCCCCCCCAACCACGCGCCCACAGCCCCCAGAACCAGCTATTTGTTTCATTCATTCTATTGAGTTTTGGTTTCTATTTTGGTAACTTCTGCCTTATTCTTTGTTATTTATTCCCATATACTGATTTTTAGTTTGTCTTATCATTCTTTTTCCCAAGGTCTTAAGGTGAAGGATAAAGTTGTTCACTTGTATCCTTTCTCGTTTCTTAATATAGGCACTTAAAGCTATAAATTTCCCTTTTAGGACTGCCTTCATTAAATGCCAAATGTTTTGGTATGTTGGGTTATCACTTGATTCTCTGAGCTTTTAATTTTTTATAATTTAATTTTTTATTAACTTTTGTACTTATAGACAACAAACCATGATATTTCATTCCCCTCCCCCATTTTCCCTTTCACAACTCCACTCTCCATCGTCTCCCCTCCCTCTCTCCATTAATCTCTCTTTTATTTTGATGTCAGCATCTTTTTCTCCTGTTATGATAGTCTTGTGAAGGTATTGCTTGGCACTGTGAGGTCATGGATATTAAGGCCAATTTCTGCCTGGACAGTTGCATTGTAAGGAGTGGTATCCTTCCTTTGGCTCTTATATTCTTTCCGCAATGGACCCTGAACCTTGGAGGGTGTGCTAGAGATGTTTCAGTGCTTAGTACTCCTCTGTCACCTCTTCTCAGCACTATGTAGCCTTTTGGGTCTTCTCAGTGTTCACTGCCATCTGAAAGAGAAGCTTCTTTTTTCTTTCACTTATCAGCAATGTTTCTTTACTCAGAGAACCTCTGACATGACAGAAAAAAGCCTTTCTCAGTCAAGCCTCCTGCTCTGGAGAATAGGAGCAATTGATATACAAGAGATCAAAGGAACTTTGGCCAATCATTTCCCAGATAAGAGGGAAAATGAGAGGTATTATAAAAAGGATGCTGTTTCTTGCCCTGCCTGTCAAACCTAAGAGAAGTTTCTTTAACCAAAAGTGAGAGTAGCATTAATACACCAATATGAACATTAAGTGTAGTACCTCCTGGGTAGTTTGGTGAGAATAATATATGCAGAAGAGAGCAGACATTATAGCCCAAAGCACATGACCTCCATGCCATAGGCTATTAGGGTTTCAGTACCAGGCTCATATTTCCTATGGTAGAGTGGGTCTTCAGTCCAATAGAGAGCAGTTGGTTTCCCCCAGAGCAGATATGCCACTATTGTACCTGTTTGGTCATTTGGCCTGTCTGGCAAAACTTGAGGCTTCTGGTTTCCACTGTTTTCACCACTTATGACTTCTGTCTCCCATAGGGCTGCATGAAGTATAGCTTTTTCTAGCTTTCAATTGGCTGGTCTATAAGGAGAAGGTTTTATGTTACTTGCAGGAAACCAAGGGCCTTGGCAATAGTCTGTAATGTTTTGGAGATAGCAGGGACCTCTCTGGCCAAGAGCTCACTGGAAGGTATCCAACCACCACCCTTCTCTTACTCAATCTCTTCCCCTGGCCTCAATTAGGCCATTCCACTCCCTGTAATCCATTCTTCTACACACACACACACACACACACACACACACACACACACACATATATAATACCATCCCCTAAAGTCCTTTCTTCTTCCCTTATAGCCTTTTTCCAGCTTACTGGCCTCTGCTACTGATTGGTTCCAGCTCTCACACAAGTCTAAACATTTGTAGCTAGGATCCATGTGTGAGAGAGAACATGTGATGTTTGGCCTTCTGGTCCTAGGTTACTTCACTTAGTACAGTCCTTTCCAGATCTATCCATTTCCCTGCAAATTTCATTTTTCTTTACTACTGAATAGAACTCCACGGTGTACATCTTTATTATTCATTAATCTGTTGAGGGACATCTAGGCTGGCTCCATTTCCTAGCTATTGTGAATAGAGAAACAATAAACATGGTTGTGCAAGTATCTCTAAGGTAGTGAGAAGAGTCATTAGGATATATGCCTAGGAGTGGTATAGCTGGGTCATATGGTAAATCTATTTTTAGCTGTTTTAAAAACATCCACACTGATTTTCCACAATGGCTGTACCAGATTATATTCCCAACAACAGTGTAGAAGGGTTCCCTTTTTTCTACATCCTCACCACATTTATTATCTTTTTTTTTTTTTTTTTCAAGGTAGAGTCTCACTCTAGCCCTGGCTGACCTAAAATTCACTATGTAGTCTCAGGTGGCTTTGAACTCATAGTGATCCTCCTATCTTTGCCTCCCAAGTGATGGGATTAAAGGCATGTGCCACCATGGCTGGCTTATTATTTGTTTTCTTGATGGTGGCCATTCTGACAGGAGTGAGATGGAATCTCAAAGTAGTTTTAACATGCATTTCCCTGCTGGCTAATGATGTAGAACACTTTTTTAGATGTTTACATGCCAACTGTATTTCTTTCATTGAGAACTCTCTATTTAGTTCCCTAGCTCATTTTTAAATTGGGTGTTTGATTTCATATTGTTTTGTTTTTTGAGTTCTTTGCATATTCTGTATGTTAATCCTCTCTCAGATGTATAGCTGGAAAGATTTTTCTCCAATTCTGTATCTTGTCTCTTTACTCAATTCATTGTGTCCTTTGCTGTACAAAAGCTTTGTTATTTCATGAGATCCCATTGGTTGATTAGTGGTTTTATTTCCTGAGCAATTGGGGTTATATTCAGAAAGTCATTGCCTATGCCAATATGTTTAAGGGTTTCTACCAATTTTAGAGTTTCAGGACTGATATTAAGGTTTCTGATCCATTTGGACTTGATTCTTGTGCATGGAGAAAGATAAGTTATCTATTTTCATCTTTCTACATATAGATATCCAGTTTTTCCAGCACCACTTGTTGAAGAGGCTGAGTTTTCTCCAATGAATATTTTTGGAATTTTGTCAAAAATCAGATGGCTGCAGCTGCCTGGATTAACATCTGGGTCCTCTATTCAATCCACTGATCTACATGTCTGTCTTTGTACCAGTACTAGGCTGTGTTTTGTTACTATGGCTCTGTAATATTGGATATGGTGATACCATCAGCTTTATTTTTGTTGCTCAAAATTGTTTTGACTATTCAAGGCTTTTTGTGCTTCCAAATGAATTTTAGGATTCTTTTTTCTATTTCCTTTTTTTTTTTTTTTTTTGGTAGGGTCTCACTCTAGCCCAGTCTGACTTGGAATTCACTATGGAGTCTCAGAGTGGCTTTGAACTCATGGCAATCCTCCTACCTCTGCCTCCCCAGTGCTGGAATTAAAGGCATGCAGCACCACACCTGGCCTGTTTTCTAGTTATGTGAAGAATACCATTGGAATTTTAGTGGGGATTGCATTAAATGTGTATATTACTTTTGGTAAGATTGACATTTTCACAATTTTTTTTTTTTTTTTTCGAGGTAGGGTCTCACTCTGGTCCAGGCTGACCTGGAATTAACTCTGTAGTCTCAGGGTGGCCTTGAACTTGAACTCATGGTGATCCTCCTACCTCTGCCTCCCGAGTGCTGGGATTAAAGGCGTGCGCCACCACGCCCAGCTCATTTTCACAATATTGATTCTCCCAATCCAAGAACACGGGATGTCTTTCTATTTTCTAGTTTCTTCTACAATATCTCACTTGAGTGTTTTATAGTTCTCATTGTAATAATCCTTCATTTCCTTGGTTAATTTTATTCCAAAGTGCTTTATTTATTTACTTTTTTTTTTTTTTTTGGTGACAACTGTGAATGGGAAAGATTCCCTGATTTCAACCTCCACATGTTTGTTGCTAGTATATAGGAAAGCTATTGATTTCTGTGTTGTTTATTTTGTTCTGGCATGTTGCTAAAAGTGTTTATCAGATCTAAGAGTTTGCTGGTAGAGCATTTAGGTTATTTTATGTAGAGAATCATATCATCTTCAAATAGTGATAATTTGATTTCTTCCTTTCCAATTTGTATCTCTTTTGTGTGTCTCTTGCCTTACTGCTATATCTAAGACTTCCAGTACTGTATTAAATAAAAGTGAGGACAAGCTTCCAGTTTTTCCCCATTTAGTATTTTATTGGCTGTAGGTTTGTCATAAATAGCTTTTATTATGTTGAGATATGTTCCTTCTATTTTCAGTTTCTGTAGGACATGAAGGGATGTTGGATTTTGTTGAGTGCCTTTTCTGCATCTATTGAGATGAGCATGTGATTTCTTTTGGGTCTTTTAGTCCATTTATTTAGTGTATTACATTTATTGATTTGCATATGTTGAACCATCCCTGCATCTCTGGGATAAAACCTACTTGGTCAGGGTGAATAATCTTTCTGATGTATTCTGGTATTCTATTTGCCAATATTTTGTTGAGAATTTTTGCATCTATGTTCATGAGGGAGATTGGTCTGTAATTTTCTCTTTTTATTCTGTCTTTCTCTGGTTTTGGTAACAGGGCGATGATGGCTTTAGAGAAGGAATTCAGTAGAATTTCTTCCTTTCCTATTTTATGGAAAAGTTTGAGAAGCAATGGTATTAGTTCTTCCATGAAGGTTTGGTAAAATTGACCAGTGAATCCATCTTGGCTTGGACTTTTTTTAGTTGGGAGACTTTTTATAATTGCTTGGATCTCTGTACTTCTAATAGGTTTATTTAATTGGTTTATCTTATCTTGATTTAATTTTGGTAAGTCATATGAATCAAGGAAATCATCCATTTCTTTCAGATTTTCAAATTTAGAGGCATATATACTCTTAAAGTATGTTCTTATGATTTTCTGATTTTCTTTGGTGTCTGTTATGATGCTGCCTTTTTCATCTCTAATTTTATTAATTTTTGTCTCTTCTCTCTTCTGATCAGATTTGCTAAGGGTTTATCAATCTTATTCATTCTTTCAAAGAACCAACTCTTTGTTTCATTGATTCTTTGGATTTTTTTTTTTGGTGTATTTCATTAATTTCTTCCCTAATCTTTATTATTTCTTCCCATCTACTGAGTTTTGGTTTGCCTTGTTCTTTTTCCAAGGCCTTGAGGTGGACCATTAAATTGTTTACTCGTGAACTCTCTAATCTCTTAACATAGTCACTTAGAGCTATAAATTTCCCTCTTAGGACTGCCTTCATTGTGTCCCCAAGGTTTTGGAGTGTTTTATTCTCATCATCATTTTATTTTATGAATTTATTGATTTCCTTTTTGATTTCTTTAATGACCCATTCATCATTCAATAGTGTACTGTGTAGTCTCCATGAATTTGTGTATGCTCTGTAGTTTTTCTTGTTCTGATTTGTAGTTTAATCCCATTGTGGTCAGATAGAATACACAGGATTATTTCAATTTTCTTGTATTTGTTAAGATTTGCTTTGTGTTCTAATACTTGGTCTAACTTAGAGACCATTCCAGTGCTGCCAAAAATAGTGTGTATTCTGTAGTATTTGGAAAAAATGTTCTGTAGATATCTGTTAGGTCCATTTGTTGTATGACCTCATTGCTGATCTGTCAACTGATGAGAATGGGGTATTAAAGTCACTCACTACAATTACATTTGGTGTTTTCTGTGACCTTAATTCAAATATTAATTGTTTGATGAAATTGGGACCCCCCCCCCATGCTTGGTGCCTATATGTTTAGAATTGTAATGTCCTCCTGTTGGAGTGTCCCTTTAATCAATATAAAATAACCTTCTTGAGATTTCCTAACTAATGTTGGTTTGATGTCTAACCTGTCAGACATTAGGATCACAACCTGCTATCCTGCTTGTTTTCTAGACCCATTTGTTTGAAATACCATTTTCCATCCTTTCACCCTAAGTTAGTGTCTGTCTTTTATGGTAAGGTGAGTGTCTTGGAAGCAAAACATAGAAGGATCTTGCTTTTTAACCTACTTTGCAAGCTTGTGTCTTTTGGTTGGGGCATTGAGGCTGTTCATATTATGAGTTATTATTGAAAGGTGTGCATTTATTCATGCCATACTTGTTTTTTAGTGCTTCCTGTTTTTCCTTTACTCTCTTTTATTACCTATTATTTGAGTATGGTTTATTTTTTCCTGTATCCTTATGTGTATGCTTTTCTTTCTCTTCAGCATGAAGGATCCTTTCAGTTATTTTCTGTAGAGCTGGTTTAGTGGTCATATATTACTTTTGCCCAGTTTTGTTGTGGAATGTCCTTATTTTTCCATCAATTTGGATGGGTAGTTTGCTGGATAAAGTAATCTTGGTTGACAGTTGTTACCTTTCAGAACTTGGAATACATCATCATAAGCATTTTTAGCTTTTAAAGTTTATGTCATGTACATATGCTATTATCCTGATAGGCTTGTCTTTCTATTTGACTTGATTTTCCTCTCTAAATGCATTCAATATATTTTCTTTGGTTTGTGTGTTTTGTAGTTTAATTATAACATGGCAGTGAGAGGGTCTTTCCCAATTTTGTCTGTTTGCTGTTCTGTACACTTCCTGTAATTTTATTGGCATCACATATCCTATTTGAGGGAACTTTTCTTCTACTATTTTGCTGAAAATACTTATTATGACTTTGGAGTGAAATTCTTCTACTATACCCCGAATTCTTATGTTTGATCTCTTCATGGTGTCTCAAATGTCTTGAAATTCCCATTCATGCCTTTGTTGGACTGTATTACATCTGCCACCGTGTCTTCTACTTTGGATATTCTATCCTCTCCATGATCCATTCTACTCGTGAGACTTCCTAGAGCTTTCTATTTGACTTACACTGTTTTGCATTTCTAGGATTTCTGACTGGTATTTTTTTCATTATTAGTATTTACTTACTCATATCTTGTACTAACTTCCTTATTTTATTAATTTGGTTTCCTGTTTTCTCTTGGGATTCTTTCAAGAGTTTGTTTCATCTTTTTTTCTTAAGATTTTATTTTTATTTATTTACTTATTAGAGACAGGGAGAGAGAGAAAGAGAGAGAGAAAGTCGGAATGGGCACACCAGGGCTTCTAGCCTCTGCAAACGAACTCCTGAAGCATGTGCCACCATGTGCATCTCGCTTATGTGGGATCTGGAGAATCAAACCTGGGTCCTTAGGCTTTACAGGCATGCACCTTAACTGCTAAGCCATCTCTCCAGCCCAGTTTGTTTCTTCTTTGATTCCTTTGAGGATAATTCCAATCATTTTCTTTGAAATCTTTGTCTGGCATTTCATCTAAATCAGTGTCACTGGAGGTCATTTCTGATAGATTTACAATTTTTTTTTTGTGGAATTGTATTGAGTTTTTATGTTTCTTGTATTATAATGTAGAAAATTTTTGCATCTATAGTTAAGTTGATGCTTGGGTTTTCTAATTATCTGGAGTATTCTTAGCCATGTAAATTGGACTTTATGTATCTTAAGGGTAGGTGTTTACAGTACCAGGTGTGGTGCTTATTCTCCCAGAGTAACAGGAGAAGTGATACTATGTGTTGAGTTTGCCTGCTTTTCAAGTATTCTAGTAGAGTGGGTGGAGCAAGTTACTGGCAAATTCTAAAATTCAATTGAGCAATATATACATTCAATCAAAACCAGCACAGAGTATTAGTGCAAGAGTGGGGATTAAAATAAACAGATAATCTAATAAAGTCAAAGTCCCTTAGTTTGTCCAACATCCTTAATCCTTTCACCTGGGAGGCTACAATGTCTGGTCTGAAATGGGTTACAGATGAGCCTGGGGTCAAGTAAGTCCTGCCACCAATAATGACAGAAGAAAAAGACAAAGGGCCTATAAATCAGGAAATGTCAAATTCTACAGTAGTCAACACCAAAATATAGCATATTTGAGAATTGTAAAGCTGACCAAAAATACATCAGCCTAACCTGACACATAACCTGCCCTGACATGGAAGGTGAGATTAGCACTTCCAGTGCAGGCCTACAAATGTGGCTTTGTGTAAGTAGGTCTTGTTAAGTTTTGGAAAGGCTTCCAGTTTCACCAATGCTGAGTGCCCACCTTGATCCCTGTCTATTGTGCTGTGAATTATTATAGGCTGCTTAGGTCACTGGATCTAATGTTCTGACCAGCTGTGCTGGATACTGTGTGATGAGGGGGTGGAAAGTTCTCAAGTGGTTCATGATACTGGCTCATGGGGGAAGGGAGACTGTGGGAGGTGCCTGGGTACCAAGCCTGCTCAGATGATCCTGTTTGTGATCTCCTTCAGCAGTTGCTCAGCTGGTCTCTGCTGTCTTCCCCTTCAGGTTTCTTGAGCCTGATGTTAATGGAAAATCCCTTCACCTGGCTTCTGTTCCTGTGGCTCTGTGCTACACCAGGCTGGGCAGGTGTGTGGATCAGGGCTGCAAGCGCCACAACAGGAGCTGCCTTTGGTTGTTTTCCTGCTTGCTAGAAGTTCTAGGCTGACTGATGTAACTATCTGCTGAAAGGAGGGCACATATTATAACTCACTGGGGCCCAAGTTATCATAGCATCAGATACCGGCTGAGAATTCTTGAGATGTTTTCAACCAACCTGTAGTAGACAGCTTCAGGTTACTGAGATGAACTTTCAGACCAGACACAGTTATGGAGGAAGGGATTTATTGAAGCTTACAGACCTAGGGGAAGATCCATAATGGCAGAAGAAGCTGGCCTGCTTTCACAGGTCCAGGCTTAGAGAAAGATAGAGAGGAGCCACAAGCCAATTCCCTGAAAACACACCACAAACAAACACACTTCAGGAGCTCCAGGCACTTTTCATATCTTTAGATTAAAATTTCAAACCAACCACCACACCTTAGGGCTGGACCCTAAGATCTGCCCAGTGACACTGCCTCCAGCCAGGTGGCTGCAAATGCAAGTTATAAACTAATAAAACACTGAACATATTGGGCTCCATCTATTCAAACTACCACATAACCCATGACAGTTTTCCCAGAAAGGTGAGAGCTTTGTTGTAATCTACATATTTTAGGGTGAAGTCTACTTGTAAACAGACTGAATCAGTTGCAGGTCCAAGGGAAGTAGATGAGGAATGGAAGTTATTTATGTCCTTCCTCAGAATTGGCTTTTTAGCAGAATTATCTGTGGAGGACTGGATACGTCCACTCTTTATGACTGTCTAATCTTTTTTGTTCTTTTGAGATGCTTCCAGTTCTTTTTTAAAAATCTTATTTTATTTTTTTCTAAATTTTTAAAACATTTTCCATGATTATAAAAAATACCCATGGTAATACCCTCCCTCCCCCCACTTTCCCCTTTGAAATTCCATTCTCCATCATATCCCCTCCCCATCTCAATACGTCTTCTTTTATTTTAATGTCGTGATCTTTCTCTCCTCGTATGATGGTCTTGTGTAGGTAGTGTCAGGCACTATGAGGTCATGGATATTGAGGCCATTTTATGTCTGGTGGGAGCATGTTGTAAGGAGTCTTACCCTTCCTTTGGCTCTTACATTCTTTCTGCCACCTCTTCTGCATTAGACCCTGAGCCTTGGAAGGTGTGATCGAGATGTTACTTGGTACTCTAGTCACTACTGTCCAGCACCATGATCCCTTCTGAGTTGTCCCAAGGTCACTGCCATCTGAAAAGAGAAGATTCTGTACCCAAAGTGAGAGTAGCATTAATATAAGGGTATGAATATTAAGAGAAGTGCTTACTGGGCAGTTTGATAAGCATAGTATATATACTTATCCAGACATCAGCAGATGTTATACCCCTAGGGATCATGACTACCCCTGTTTTAAGTTTTCAGTATCAGGGATGTATTCCCTCTCTTGAGGCCTCCAGTCCAATTGGAGGGCAGTTGGTTTCCACCATGACAGACATGCCAGTATTGCACCCATTGGCTCATTTGGCCTGGCTGGCCAATTATAAGGCTTACAGTGACCACTGTTGAATATCTTCACTGGTGGTATCTCTTTCTCCCATTGACTGGCATGTAGAATGGCTTCTTCCAGCTTTCTGTCAGCTGGTCTACATGGAGAAGGGTTTCAATTCAGTTCCAACAGGATTTCTCATTGGTATGTCATCTAATCTTAAGGTTAGCTATTAACTCTTTAGTTACTTCTAGTTTTCAGGGAAGGCTAATAACCCTTGAGTGTGTACTCTGAAAGGATAAAAAAGATTGGGGAGAACTGGGAATGAGTGGAGCATTTAGGCAATGACTGTGTGGGCTGGAACGGGGATGAAGAATACTCTCCCAGAATACTTCCTACTGGGGGGGGGGTGAAATACATCTCTCAGGGTATCCCACATGTTTCTGTGGAGGTTGGATGCACAGGAGGTGATATTTAGTGGCCCTGAAGGATTTAGTGACTCACTGTGAAATGAAGGTATGTATTTTGTCTTGGAGGAATTTAGTAAGTTATCTAAGTATGTAAGGACCAAAAGAAAGGGTGAATATTATCATAATCAGGGGAATAAAGAAAATGTCAGAGACAGGGTAGGTTTAACTTGTAGAGTTGTGAGGATTTTTGTTGTTGTTGTTGTTTGTTTGGTTTTTACTTAAAACAATAGATATTCTAGCTTGTTATCAAGAGATGTTAGGTCACATGTAGAGAAATAGTGTTGTTGGCCATTAAAAAGGCTAACACAGCTCCAAATATTATTGGCTCTGGATTGGTACAATTTATTTTTCCATAGTTGTTGCAGTCCAATGTTGAAGTTTTAGTCACAAGGTATGGCTTCTGAGACCCTCAGCTTTTAGTTCTCCATTTGATTTTGTTCCTTGTGTACATAGCAGGCTGTGGTTCCACATGGCTTTTATGAACAGACAAGGTAGAAGCTCTTTAGGAGACTGATAATTATCTGAACATTTGGAAAGAAACTCCTAAATTATATTAAATCTATTAGCCATTGTGATCTGGTTAATATCTATGTATGAATTTTTTTGTATGTGACATGACATTTACAGGTTTCAAGAATATTATATCTAAGGTTGAGAAATAATAAGATGGGTGTTAAGTAAGGAAACAGAAGTGCTATAAGGAGCAGGAATTGTTAACTTGGATGGGGAATTAATTGGAATTTTTGGAAATATAAAGATTTAGCTTAGGTAAGGTAGGGAGTATAAGAGACTAGTGTTGAAGCAATATTTGTAATATCTTAAACAATTTTAAATTTAAATATGGTAGAAATTAAGAAATTAACCAATTTTACAGCTTAGTTATCAGGTTTAAAGGTTTCTGTAAGTTCTTAATATAGAAAGCTTATAGTTTTTACTTATTTAGTCCAGAGATCAAAAGGTCTGACTTAGCTTCAGAGGAATTAATGGAGGTAGTTAAGCTGAAAAAGCTTAAAGTTTAATTAATTTTACAGGCACAATAAATTTTATATAATTAGGTTCATTTTTATGTATTTTAAAAATAATTTTATAGCAAACAAATAAAATTTTTTACCTAATAGGAAAACATGTAACAGTAGAACATCTAAGAAACCTATTATTTTTTGAGTTCTTTGTAGATTCTAGATATTAGGCTTCTGTTGGTGGTATAGCTGGCAGAGATTTTCTACCATTCAGTGAGTAATCCATTGGCTCTACAAATGCTTTTTAGCTTCATGAGACCCCATTGGTTGAGCACTTGTTTAATTTCCTTGGCACAGGAGGTCTTTTCCCAGTTCTGTTTCATGGGGAGTGCTTCCTAGTTTTTCTCCCAGTAGTTGAAGAGCTTCAGGTCCTTAATTGGGGTCTTTGATCCATTTGGAATTGATTTTTGTGTATGGCAAAATGAGTAGGTCTATTTTCATTTTTCTACATATGGTCATCCAATTTGTCCAACACCATTTGTTGAAGATGCTGTCTTTTATCCAGTCTACATTATTGGCACCTTTGTCAAAGATCAAGCAGCTGTAGTTGCTTGCCCTAAAGTCTGGGTCTTTAATTCTGTTCCATTGGTCTAAGTTTCTGCTTTTATTCCAGTACCATGCTGTTTTTGTCACTATGGCTTTGTAATATAGCTTTAGATCAGGCATGGTGATGCCACCAGAGGTGTTCTTTTGCTGAAGATATGTTTGGATATCTGAGGCCTTCTGCCATTCCATATGAATTTTGAGATAATTTTTTCAGTCTCAGTGAATAATGATGCTGGTATTTTTCTTGGTATTGCCTTAAATATCTATATTGCTTTTGGTAGAATTGCCATTTTCACAATATTAATTCTACCTATCCAAGAAAATGGGAGGTCCTTCCATCTCCTTAAGTCCTCCTCTCTTTCTTTCTTGGGTGTTTTTATATTTTCACTATATAGTTCTTTCACGTCTTTTGTTAGTGTTATTTTAAGGTATTTATTTATTTATTGCTGCTATTGAAAATGGGACAGTCTCACTGATTTCTTTCTCTGTATATTTGTTTGTTGCATATACAAAAGATACGGATTCTTTTGCACTGATTTTGTATCCTGCCACTTTATTGAAAGAATTTATCACCTTTAGAAGTTTTGGGATGGAGACTTTTGCATCACTTATATATAGGATCATGTCATCTGCAAATAGGGCTAACTTGACTTTTCTAGTTTGAATCCCTTTTATTTCTTTCTCCTTTCTTATTGCTTGGGCTAGTACTTCTAGTACTATGTTGAAGAGCAGTGGTGAGCACCACTGTCTTTTTCCCAATCTCAGTGAGAATCCCTTGAATTTTTCCCCATTAAGAATTATTTGGGCTTCAGGAGCTTTATTATATAGCCTTTATTGTGTTGAGATATAAACCCTCTATGCCTATTCTTTCCAGTGGTTTTCCAGTGGAGCTGTATTTTGTCAAAGGCCTTCTTTTCATCAATTGAGATAATCATGTGGTTCTTTTGTTTCAGTTTATTTATGTGGTGTATTACATTGAGTGATTTCTGTATGTTAAACCATCCCTGAATACCTGGGATGAAGCCTACTTGATCAAGGTGGACAATGCTTTTGATGTGTTGTTGAACTTGGTTTGCAAGGATTTTGTTCAGGATCTTTGCATCTAAGTTCATTAGGGATATAGGCCTATAATTTTCTTTCCTTGTTGCATCTCTGTCTGGTTTTGGTATTAGGGTGATGGTAACTTCATAAAAGGAGTCGGGGAGGATTCCCTGGTTTGATTATGCAGAATAGTTTGAGAATAATTAGTTTTAGTTCTTCTATGAAGGTCTGATAGAATTCAGCTGAGAAGCAATCTGGTCCTGGACTTTTCTTTTTGGGGATGTTTTCAATCTCCATGGATGTGATTGGTTTGTTTAGGAGATTAATCTGCTCTGAGTTTAGTTTTGGTAGGTGGTATGTGTCTAGGAATTCATCCATTTCTTCCAGATTATTTAATTTTATGGAGTTGAGGTTTTAGAAATATTCCCTGATGATTTTTCCAATTTCATTGATGTCTGTAGTGATCTCTCTTTTTTCATTTCTGATTTTGTTAATTTTAGACTTCTCTCTCTCTTTTTCTGTCTGTCTGTCTGTCTGTCTGTCTCTCTCTCTCTCTTTTTGCTTGTTCACTTTGGCCAGGGGTTTGTCAATCTTGTTTATTTCTTCAAAGAGCCAATTATTCATTTCATTGATTTTGAAAATTGTTTTCTTAGTTTCCAACTCATTAATTTCTGCTCTAATCTTGATTATTTCTTTCCATCCATAGCTCTTTGGGTTGGATACTTCTTGTTTTTCCAGTGCCTTTAGGTGGACAGTCAGGTTATTGATTTGTGAGCTCTCTGTCTTTGTAATGAAGGCATTTAGGGCTCAATTCATAATAGCTAAAAATTGGAATCAACCCAGGTGCCCATCATTGGATAAATGGAAAACCAAGATGTGGTATATCTACATGATGGAATTCTACTCAGCAGTAAGAAAAATTGACACATTGAAATTTGTAGAAAAATGGTTGAAATTGCAACAGATCATTCTAAGTGAATTCAGGCAATCACAGAAAGACAACCATCACATGATCTCACTTATCTACAGTTCCTAACCTGGATCAGCCCAAGTTGCTGACATAACTGAATAGCATCTTGAGGCTTGGACAATAGGGATGGTAGGGCTTGAGGAAGGGAAACGATAGAGAGGGGTGGACACAAAATCTGAACCCAAATTGAATTTGTACCATAGAATTCTATATCCTGGAAATCAGACTAACAGGTGGAACCCTCATGAGGACCTTAGAGGTAGCACCTGAATTGAAGGGCCTTGGAGAGAGTGAGATGAAACCTAACCCCAAATTTCTCCTGTTTCTCTTTCTTCTCTGTTTTTTTTTTTTTTCTTTTTTCTTTCCCCTTGGTGCTGGGCTGTATTCCCTGTACCAGTATGTGTTCTACATACACAATGAGCTATTGATCAGACACACCTACTAGATCTCCCAAACCAAACAAGTCAGAGAGCTTGATTATCTACCAGATGTTTAAATTTATGTGTAGCTTCTCTAGTCATTGAAGCTATGAAGCTGATTGTATCTAACCTATAGTTCATAAACAACACCTACAGCATTTTTAAAAATTTTATTTTTGGTTTTCTGAGGTAGTGTGTCACTCTAGCTCAGGCTACTGTGCCCAGCTAACACCTAGAGCACTTTATACACTGGCCTGCTTGTTGTTTTCCTCAACCAGGGGTAATGCTCTTTCCCACAAAATCCTTGGCAGTATCCGAGGTAAAAGAAGAGAGGGGGTACTGACATCTAATCGGTGCAGGCCAGAGGTGCTGCTAAATGCCCTACAATATATAGGAAGACCACCTGGCACAGAAAGCTACCCAGTCAAGCAAGGCCTGGGGCTTTCTACAGCTCAGTCCATGCAGTGTTTTCCTACCATGCATGAAGCCCTGGGTTTGATCTGGACCCCACATAAGTTGGAAGTGGTACTGCATGTTTGTAACCCCAGCACTCAAGAAGGTGAAGGCAGGAGGATCAGAAGTTGAGTCATCGTTATCTGCTGAGACTTCCAGGCCAATTTGGGCTAGAACTGATCCTGTAAAAAAACAACAACAAACCAACAAAACACCTGGAAAAAAATGTCAAAAGCACCAGGATTAAAAATATTCAGCTCTGGGGCTAGAGAGATGGTTTGATGGTCAAGGCACTTGCCTGAGAAGACTAAGGACCCAAATCAATTCCCCAGGACCAATGTAAATCAGATGTACAAGGTGGAGTGTGCATCTGTGTTTGCAGTTGCTAGAGGCCCTGGTGTGCTCTTTCTTTCTTTCTCTATCTCTCCCACCCCCCATCTCTCTCTCTCATGTGCCTATCTCTCTCTCACTCTCATGTGCCTATCTCTCTCTCAAATAAATAAATAAAAATTTTAAAAATGCAGCTCTAGCCAGTGAGGTGGTGCATGCCTTTAATCCCAGCACTGAGGAGACAGGAGTAGAAGGATCACTGTTTAAGGCCAGCTTAGAACTATAGAGTGAGATCAAGGTCACCATGGGACAGAGGGAGACTCTACCTCAAAAACAAAACAAAACAAAAAAATAGAAAGAAGAATGGAAGGAAGGAAGGTAGAAAGGAAGGAAGGAAGGAAGGAAGGAAGGAAGGAAGGAAGCTAGCTCTGAATGACATTTCTGGTTACAATGAATATCAAAAATTGTGGCAAGGATCCTCAGTTGTCCAAATAAATGCCTCCATTACTCAATGCAGCTAAAATAGTGCACACTTCATAAAAAATTAGCATTTGAGCCAATGCATGTCGGTACTCCCCCCGCCCTGGAGGTTGAGGCAGTAGGATTCAGTTTGAGGCCACTCTAGGCTACACAGTGAGACCCCACCTCAAGCAAGTAAACAAACAGAAACTAGTCTAGTCAGAAAAGATTATTCCACGCAGTACTAATTTATTTCCTACCTCCTAGTTTCATAAAAACCATGCAATACCTACATCACAGTTCAAAGTTATTCATTCACTTGAGAATAAACATTATATACAAATAGCCTAATGTCCTTTGTTGCAGAGAAGGGGGGGGGGAGAGGAAGGTGGGGAAGGAGAGCCAACATTTGACATCAAATTTTGCATTTTCCCAAAAAGCAAAGTTTGAGGCCGAAATGTAGCTGAGTGAGCAGAGTGCTCACCTAGCATGCAGAAAGGTTGGCCTCAGGGCACCACATAAACAAGGCATGGTGGTGCATGTTTGTCATCGCAGCACCTGGGAAGTGGAGATGGAAGGAGCAAAAGTTCAATGCTGTCCTCTAGTACACAGAGGAGTTTGAAGCCAGCCTAGGATTCATGAATGAGACCTTGCCTCAAGACAACAACAACAAAATTAACACTTTTCAGCTACTTTTAGGGATAAATGAATAAATAGCAAGCAAGCATTTTTAACCCCTGAATCATCTCTCCAGCCAAAGATAGAGTAGATACAGTGGACCAGAATTCCTGCATGGTTATCAGTTGGGGAGTGACCACTACACTCCCAGACTTGGCAAGGGGCCCCTGCAGCACACCTGGTCCCAAGCAAGCACACCTGCACACTACTCTTCCAGATTTGGAGATAGATTTCGTGATCCCAGTTTTGTGACCGAAAGTTGAGAAAAAGTTTTATGGCTGTTAAGCAACTAAGTCACAAGCAGGAGGGTAACTTGCATTTCCAGTGATGTCATGGCAAGCCAAGGATAAAGTTTGATTAAGAAAGGATGCTGTTCCGTACAAACTGGGTAGAAACTAAGAAGATGCTTCACGATCAGGCTGAAGGAGGTGGCAGGTCACAACCATGGTGACATGGAGGGAGGAGAAAACAATCAACCTGCTTCATGTACCCATAAGATGCTCTTTTAGAGTCAGTTTGTGGTATGGTAGTGTTGCATTTAAAATAAAGAAGTTAGCAGTTACGAAGAAGGCTAAACTACTATTTAGAAGGTCCGAGGGGAGCAGACACCCACATTTTTCCTTCTGACCCGAACTGAAATCTGTTCCAAATCCTCCTACAGGGGGGCCAGTCTCCACCTGCCTAAGGGCCTAGCAGGTAATTTACAGATCTTTAAAGACCGTTTACCCCATCTTTCCTTTCATAAAACAAACCTGCCTTTAAAAATAGCATGAACTGCGAGCAGCAGGCCGCAGGAGTCCACACCACTCCTCCAAGAGTCAGTCACCAATTCAGAGCACATTCCTCCTTCTCATCTCAACGTCCCACCGTGCTCTCCTTCCACTCGGTCTCCGTATTTGCAACAAGATGGGGGTCTCATCCGCGAAACGCCTTGGCGGTGGGTGCGCAGGGCGACGTTTAGGCGCATCTACCGCAGGGTGCCCAGTGTCTACAGAGCCCAGCTTGGCTGGGAAAGAGGTGTAGCAGGCAAGGCGGCCCGTGCTTTGCTCTGCATGGAAGAAAGTGCAAGAAGAGAATAATTGTGTAAAAGCTTCTTCAAAAAGCTAATAACTCAAAACTGGAAGAAACTGACTCAGAGATTGGCTACTAAAAAAAAAAAAATTGTTTTTAAAGGAAAGCTAGTTAGTAACATGCGTTTACAAATCACCTGTTTCCATCTCAACCCAAGGGAGAAGAGGTTAGAGGAAGAGGAGACCCGACTGAAGGAAGTTCAAGTCCTTGGCCCCTGGGAGAAGGCGGTTCTCTGCTCACTCCTGGCCTTCCATGCCCCAGCGACCCCCTCCGGCTCCTAAACTCTTATTAAGGTCAGGAAAGGAGGCCAGAAAGTGACTTCCAGCGTCCAGCGTCCCCCAGACCCGCGGAGCAGGCGGACCCCAGGGTGGAGAGGGCACGCTCCCATCCTCCTGATTGCCTGAGGCTGCTGCGCAGAGCTCAGGGGGCACAGCCCTGGCGGCCCATTTATACCAGTCTTGTAAGAAGAAACACAAGATGATTTTCAGTGCAGGTCAGAAGCTGTAAAACAAATTATGGTCTTAAAAACAGCACAAAAACTACAGGGTCAGTACAAAAGACTATGTAGTATGGAACGTTACCAATACAAAAGTCTATTCGAACACAGGACATAATTTAGGATCAGGGCCTTTTACACTTTCTAACCCCAATTTTTATATCAATGTAAGGCAAAGCACTATAAATACATTTACCAACTTATAAAGAATTAAGTTAGGCTTAGGTAAAAAATTAAGGTGTGAGAAGTACAGAGAAACAACTTCTTATGTTATGTCTTAACTGGAAACACTTTAATGGAAGACACACTTTTAGGCAGAATTCACTTCAGAAAAGGGAGAGAGCTTTCACCGAAGCTTCATACATGGAGTTGCCAAACACAGATTGTGCTGGAGTTCCACATCCTTAACAGTCCTCTGTTTGAATTTTCCTGTGCTTGTAGAGGAAAGATTTATGGTCTGTGAGTGTTTAGACATTCCTTTTTGTCAAGCATGACAGGTTGTTGTCTACTGAGATAAGGTAGTTATGTATTGTCTGAAAGGGCCAGGCCTGGAGTCAGTTCCTATGTGTTTAACTTTGTTGTAAATTGTTACAGAATTTTTTCTTCTCTATTAGCTATCATAAAGGAATGTTCTTTGCAATAGTGTTAGAAGAGGGAAGTGCAATATCTATTGTTTTACTGAAAGTTTTAGGTTCATCCACATATTTTCATAGATATATTGACTATACTCCATCCAGACTGATATAGGCTAGAAACATTAGAAATACAAACATGACATTTTTCAATAATTTCTTTCAACAGAAAGCATGTATGCCATATCTTAACATTGATAAATATAGGCAAAACATATCAATATGTTTGTTTTGTCAGTAAACCCAGATTAATCATTTCTCTAAAGATTTAAGTCATAAACACTCAGAAGGCAATGTTAGAGGCAGGATCAAACTGTAGAATATAAACATGCAGTAAGCATGAAGAAGCACAAAGTCAGAAATATGTCATAAACCTGGTTTTAGTAATTTAACATTATTTTAAAATATATAAACAACAAAACACTTAATGACCATAAGCATTGGAACAATTAGTGTCTATGAATTTAGTCACATATAAAAACAGACTACATAAAACATAGGACACATGACATGACATGGCTGGCTAGTATTAGACATGACAGAGACCATGAAACATGAAGAAATGTCTTTCTCTGAAGATTTTAGTTTTACATTTGGGAGGACTCTAGCATGTGGGAGAGGCCTGCATGGCCTCTGGGAAGGCATGGCAGTGATGAGCAGGTCTTATTGATTCTACCTGGATCCATGAAGAACAATCTGTGTTTATGATGGGCAAATGAAGTCCCACACAGGAGAAAACAGAGACCCCATCTCACATGTGGCTGTTGATCATAGGCAGATGTCTGTGGGAAAACCTTAAGGTAGAAGAAGAGGTTCAAGAAAACCAGTGGGTTCTGGAGAATGGGCTTGAGGCCATTTTCTAAGGCCAGTTTTATAGCTGTACTTTGAACAGAAACAGGTTAAGCAAACTTAACTGTAGTTTGGGGTTACAGAAAGAGAGAGACTGTCATTAGTAGCGGCACAGTACAGGAGGGCTTATGGTCATCTTCTTAGGCTAAAGAAGGGTGAGTTACTAGTAGGAACTGTTTAATAGGGTGGAAGTAAGATTGTTTTCCCAGGAAGTCCTGGATCAGAGAGCAGAACTGACACAAAAGAGATCAGGAGTGGAAGAATAGAGCCAGTTACCAATCAAGTTTATGAAGTTATCAAGATCTTTAAGAATTTGGAAGTCAAATGTCATTTTGAGGCAAAGGGAATCATTGTCCAGTCTCTTTTGTGGCCAAGCCACATTGCAGTAAAAAAAGAGGCACTTGGACTTTATGCCTCCTTTTAGGCCAAGAGTTTTTTTAAATACTTTGTTTTTATTTATTTATTTGACAGAGAAAGAAAGAGAGAGAGAGTGCGCGAGCCTCCAGCCAGTGCAAAGGAACTCCAGACACATGCACTTCCTGTGCATCTGGCTAATGTGGGTCCTGGGGAATTGAACCTGGGTCCTTTGGCTTTGCAGGCAAATGCCTTAGCCGCTAAGCCATCCCTCCAGCCCAGCCAAGAGTTCTAAGATCGATCAGGAGACAACCCAGCAGGGAGGTTGGTAGAGTTTTGGAAATTTGGGAACACATGGGTGGGGGGAGATGAGAAGTGCTGGGACACCTGTCTAAGGATCAGGAGTCCCTGATCTGCAGACAAAGGTCAGAGACCTTCTCCTGGAGAAGGACAGGGAATTCAGAAACAAGCAGGCATTTTGACTGGAGGCTCCCAGGGCAGCCCTCTGAGGACAAGACAAGGGAGTCAGGTCTGCCTTTCTAGGCACCTTAGGAAGACAGATGGACGAGACTTACCCCTCTTAGAGCTAAAGATGAAGTGGATATGCCAAATGGCTTCTATGTGGTTGGAGGCAGGGCAGGTGAATTATTTTCTCTGGCTGTTGGATATTTGTTCCAACCACCTGGGAGTTTTGAGAGCCCAGATGAGTTGGAATTTTCAAGCAACTTATCATGGTGAAAGGAGAAAGAGAGGGGGGGGGAGGGAGGGAGGGAGGGAGGGAGAGAGAGAGAGAGAGAGAGAGAGAGAGAGAGAGAGAGAGAGAGAGAGAGAGAAGGTGGATACCAGAAATTTTTGTATGGGATTTCAGTTTGGGCCTGGGACAAGCAGCTACCATACAACAGGGCAGTAGCTATCCTTAGTTTCAGTTTTAAAGTTGACATTTCTTTTTCTCTACTCTGGCCATTAGCAACAGGCAAGGACCCCACTAGGTGCTATCTTTGTTTATTTCATCTAGCTGTGAGGGAGTTATTGGTTTGCTTAAATTGTCCCACATTCCCTGTAGTGTTTTGTTTGTTTGTTTGTTTTTATTTTTGGGAAAGGGGAAAAACAAGGAGAGAGAAATTAGGTATCCAAATTAGTGAGATGGCTTGAATTTGTTGTGAACAGAGGGAGAGACTGTGGCAAGTCATGGCCAGCTGACAGAACTCTGTGTGAGAGAAAGAGTTTTAGGAGGGGCAGGAGCCTATCTTTTGCCATAACATTTGTCATATCCTTGGAGAATGTTATTCAGACCAATGAAAATGTTGGAATCCAAAGTACCAAATTCAGACCATCGTTGGCTATTGTCTAGAGAATACTGTGGCTAAGTTTGAATAGAGTCAGAGTAATTTAGCAGACAGGAGCTCAGGAAGTTTGAGCTCCTTTAAATTAGCCTTGAGATATGCCAAAGGGGAGTCAGCAGCAGCAGTCCGTCTTGGTTCTCTTCTTCCATGCTCTCTGGTAGATGGGTAGAATCGTGATCACCTCTTCCTGTACTGATAAACCACATTCAGGTCAGTTGTTTGTATAATCCACTGAAAGCTTAATGTTAGATACAACTGATCTGACGTCAAAACAGGTTGGTGTGAACAGTGATACAAAGGTGCTTGTTTAAGTAAAATGGGCTTTTACATTGAGCAAGATAGTCAAGAAGTGATCCAGAAGAACGCTGGTGAGACACCTTAGTGTCATCACCTTCTCCTCAGGCACGTTCTCTTTTCTGTCTAGGCAGATGGCGGATCTGGGCGCTTGGCAGAGAGTAGTTCCCACTTAATTTCCTGAAAGGAAATCTTTAATTTTCAAATGTTCATGCTTCTAAGCTCTTATACTTTTCTTGCCATCCTATTTGTACCTCCTACATAGGTTATCTGGGATTTAAGAAGTTTTATTTTCTACATTATGTTAGTTTGTGTGGCTCAAAAGTTTGTGCTGCCATATTTGAAAATAAAATATGTATTCCTTCCTACCATATTATGGCTGTCAACTTCTTTTATGCCTCAATTTATAATGTTTAGGCTTAATTAGTGAGTTTTGGAGTGTTTTGCAAGAGCAGAAAGAAGAGAACCAATAACACAAGTGAGCCATAGTCTTTCTAGATAATTTTTTTAAAAAAGGGCTGGAGAGATGGCTTAGAGGTTAAGCAATTGCCTGTGAAGCCTAAGGACCCCAGTTCGAGGCTCAATTCCCCAGGACCCATGTAAGCCAGATGAACAAAGGGGCGCATACATCTGGAGTTCGTTTTCAGTGGCTGGAGGCCCTGGTGTGCCCATTCTCTCTATCTATCTGCCTCTTTCTGTCTTTGTCACTCTCAAATAAATAAATAAACAATAAAAAAAGAAAGAAAGAAAATTGAGATGGGTCCATGCCTGTAATCCTACCTATTTAGGAGGTGGAGGCAGGCAGATCATATGTTCAAGGCCAGCCTGGGGCATATGTTGAGAAAATAAAAATGGGCTAGGTATATAGCTTAGTAGCAGACCACTGGCCTAACATGCACATGATACCTGGTTTAATTCTCGGTACTGAAACAAAAAGGTGTGCTGATTGTAAAAGATAATGTGTTTGCCATCTTTTCTTTTCCTTTCTGGTTTCTACAATGTTTAAATGTACCAAAATAATCACTTACCTCAGACATTTAAGACAATTCTTCTGCGGCACTGGAAAGTTTTGGTACTTTTGTGAAGAATAAATAATTCTTTAACACCATGAGAGGTATTTTGTGATTCCAGTAAGACTGCAACTCACACTCAGAACTTTTACAATTTAAAATTTCCTGAGGGGGGAGGATAGCCTAAAGTGCTTGTCTCAATTTTATGGATTCCAGAACTTTTCCTCAACCTATTCTTACCTCTCTTTTAGAGAGATAAATTTTGACAGAGAAAGAGAAAGGTATGTATGGACAAAGGTTTATTTCAGGCTTACAGTTTTAAAAAATGTTTTTTGACAACCTCCATACATATACACAATGTACCCTGATCATAATCCCCTCTCACCACTCTTCTTTGTTCCCCTCCCCCATCCTCCTTCCACTGAACCCCTTCTTTCTACCTAGTCCCTTTCCTATTTTGATGTCACTCTACACAGGCAGAGACAGCCACCATGAAGTCATAAATTGTTTTATTTCTTTTTAGCAGAAATATTGGTTCAAACTACCCAGTTTTCCATTCTCTCTCAAATGGAAACCCTGTAATTTCTTTAGTTGTATGTATTTTTTTGTGCATCTAGTTTTATGTAGGTACTGAGGAATCCAACCCTGGGCCAACTCAGGCTGGTAGGTTGGCAAGCAATTGTTCTTAATCACTGAGCCATCTCCCCTGCCCTTGTATTTAGATTTTTATTCCTCTTAATTTATTAATTTGTGAGTGGTGATAGTTTAAGTCTCAATTTGCTTTCTTATTTTCATATTCTCACTTCTTTCAAAGCATTTATTTTATTTTATTTTTACTTATTTATTGAGAGAGAGAGAGAAAAAAAAAGAAAGAAAGAGAAGGAGAGAGAGAAAAAGGGCATGCCAGGGCCTCTGGCTACTGCAAACAAACTCCAGACACATGTGCCACCATGTGCATCTGGCTTACATGAGTTCTGGGGAGTCAAACCTGTGTCTTTAGGCTTCACAGGGAAGCACCTTAACCACTAACCATCTCTCCAGCCCTCACTTCTTTTAAAAAGAGGTCTCAGACTGGAAAGATGGTTAAAGGTGCTTGCTTGCAAAGCCTGATCATCTGGGTTTGATTTCCTAGTACTCATATATAGCCAGATGCACAAAGTGGTATGTGTGTCTGGAGTTCATTTGCAGTGGCAAGAGGCCCTGCATTTCCATTCTGTCTCTGTCTGTCTCTTTCTCATACAAATAATAAGATAGTTTATTTTTAAAGCTATAAAAAAGAGGTCTTATCTTTGAAATTTTCGTTATTCTTTCTTTCCTTCTTTTTTTTTTGGTGTTTTGAGGTAAGGTCTCTCTAGCTCAGACTGACCTGGAATTAGTACGTAGTCTCAGGCTAGCCTAACTCAGGGCAATCCTTCTAACTCAGCTTCCTGAGTGTTGGGATTAAAGATGTGTGCTGCCATGCCTGGCCCTGAAATTTCTTTGTAGTAACTAAATTCACATTCCTTTAATCCCCATCCCAATAATCCCAAATATTGAAGGAATTGTCATCAGTTTGTTTTCTCACCCAGGTTAAGATGACTTGGGTTTTATGTGGTTATTGGTTCTGTTTGCCCTTCCTCTAGTTTTTCATGCAGAAAGTCTGAACTAGTGACTGGTTGTGTTGCTTCTCTTTGAGATGGAGGTAATAACAATGCCTTTCAAAATGTGACTGACACACTGAACTCAACAGACTGAAGCTGCCCAGGTCTTTGGCAACACACATTCTGTTTGTACCCTGCATTTATCTCTGTGTCTGTGTTTCTGTCTCCTTTTCTCTTCCTGATATTTTATAACTTTGTCTCAGATTGCTGATGAGGAGTTTTATATATGCTATTCATGTGCCATTGTTGCTGACTTAAAGCAGAGACATTTTCGTATTATTCCATCTGTGGTGGTTTGGCTCAAATCCTCCAGAAACTCATGTGCTCTAAATGCTTGGTCCCCAGCTGGTGGCGGTGTTGGAGGTGGAGCCTTGCTGGAGGCAGTGAGTTCCTTCGGGCAGGCTTTGATGCGCTAAAGCCAGTTTCCCCTTGCCAGAGCTCCGCTCTTTCTCCTGCTGCTGTTTTCCACTTCCTATGGCAAGGAGATGATGTCCAGCCTCCACTGTTCCACCTTTCCCTTGCCATCATCAAGCTTCCCATCAAGACTTTGAGCCAAAATAAACACTTTTCTTGCATGGAAGGAAAGGGTTTGGCTGGGTGTTTTGTCCCATCAACACAAAAGGAACTACAACAGCATCATTAGTGATGCAGAGGAGAAGTTCATCTGTTAGGGGGAAAAAAAAACAAACAAACAACCAATCATGTTGTAGCTGATGCTAACCACTGAGTTAACCATTGCTTCCATGTCTTTGCTCGCAATCCTGTAAAGGACCAGATAGTGGCAGCCATCCCCTCTAGGGAATGCCATGTCATTAGATGCTATGAGTGGCTCTGGGCCTCCCTCCCAGTGAAGCATCAAGGATGCAAGCTCAATAAGCAAAATTTGTATTTGTGGGTGAGACTGCTGTTGGGGATGGAAGTAATTTACAGACCAGTATGCTTACCTGTATTTTGGAATCACATATTACACAGGCCATCATGGCCATTAGCAAGTTGTGGGTGTCATAGAAGTACCAGTATTACTCAGGTATTTTTGGTTTGGGTGGCCACCTCCGGTCAGGTTCAGAGGATGTATCGTGGGCAGTAAATTCACTCTTGCATGTCTTCTTTGGAGAAGTGATCACTTCTAGCCTTTCAAGTTCTGGAAGGAGTTCTTGTCTCTGATGCCAGCTCCTGGTAAGGCTTAACTACTCCAGCTGGAATCCACACAAGCTCTGTAGGAGATAAAACTGCAGCATATCCCCTTCACTAGAGTAAGAGTTGAATTGGACCTTGCCATTGAGGTTCATCTATTATGTTCTTATAGTAAACCAAAGGTTTTAGGAGAGTGTCTTCCTTTAGCAAATGCTATTCTGTGGCAGATAAGGCATAAGAGGAACAAGTTAAAAATTTAGTCTATAGAGCTTTGTGCATTTGTTCTTGGAGCATCATATGATCCTCTAGATCCCCTCCCCACCCTAGTTTGGTTTGTTTTTTTGAGGTAGGGCCTCGCTCTAGCCCAGGCTGACTTGGAATTTACTATGTAGTCTTGTAGGACCCCCAAAACGGGGACTCCACACTCTGCCTGGATATGGCGACACCCCAAATCACTCACGAGAAGCGGTCTTGATGCAAACTGCAAGAGGATTTTTATTCCATGCGTGCTGGGGCCCACAGTCGTACACCACGCAGGGGTAGAGGACTGCAGAGCCCCAAATGCAGGAACAGGACAGTTTTTATAGGATTTCTAACAAAGCCTGTGCATTAGACCAATCATTTCTTAACATCAGGAGCCCATGCAGTGCAAGCCAGTCAGTTTATGCCACTCCATAGTTTCTAAGCCAATTAGTTTAAATTACTCAAGCCCCTGCCCCGTGGACCAATCAGTTTCCTATGACCTCGGTGGTCAGCATTTGCATGGGTCCTTGGGTGGGGGTGACAAAGTGTGGTTTAAGGCAGGTTGCTATGGCTTACGGTGCGGGCTACTAAGGCTTACGGTGTGGGCTATTTACAGAAACCAAATAAGCGGTTTACTCCATTACTCATTTCCCATCCTTGAGGGCTATCTCACTCCCTTTTTACCTAGTTTTATATTGGGAGAGGGCTCTGATATAATGAGAAGAGGGATTCTTTACTTACTTCCAAGAGAGAGTAGGGCCTGGAATTTGAGGTATGCAGGGGCCCGCTTAAGCTCCCTTTGGAGGGTGATAGTATTTCAGGGCTTCTGGATTCTTGGGCCTTTCAGTCTCAGACTGGCCTTGAACTCTTACTGGCCCTCCTACCTCTGCCTCTCGAGTACAGGGAATAAAGGTATACACCACCATGCGTGGGGGTGGGGAGGGAGAAAGAAAGGAAAAGATTGAGAAAGAGAGAATGTGCATGCCAGAGTGTCTAGATGTCACAAACTAACACCAGACTCCATGTGCCACCTTGTGCATCTGGCCTTACATGAGTACTCAGGAATTGAACCTTAGTTGTTAGGCTTTGCAGGCAAGCACACTCACTGTTGAACATTCTCTCCAGCCCCCCATTATTATTTTTTTTAAGTTGTGCCTTTAATAGACTGTTAGTTCATTCTATAAAGACTTGTCCTGTTGAGCTTTAAGGATTTCCAAATGTCTGTTAAATAACCCAATATTCCCAGTAAGTTTTGAAGGCCAGAGAAGCACAAGCAGGTCTATTGGTGTTTGAAATTTTTAAGGTCTTCCTAGGGATGCAGTAGCCAATAATATATCTTTAAAAAAAAATTTATTTATTCATTTATTTGACAGAGAAAGAGGGAGAGAGAGTGAGAGAACGGGTGTGCCAGGGCCTCCAGCCACTGCAAATGAACTCCAGACGCATGCGCCCCCTTGTGCATCTGGCTAATGTGGGTCCTGGGGAATCAAACCTGGGTCCTTTGGCTTTGCAGGGAAACAATGCCTTAACTGCTAAGCCATGCCTCCAGCCCATGTTTTTTTTTTTTTTTTTTTTCTCAACATGGTAGAAACTTTTCCAGACTGACATGTGGCATGGCTTGTGCCAGAGAATGCGTCAACAGACACATGATTGTATTTAATTGATCAAAGCGTTCATCATGAGTGACATCCATTTGCATAAATGATTACTGGAAGGCCTCTTGGTACTTGCAACATCCTGGGGTATCACTGTGGCCTTCTATAGGGACTTCAACAGCCCTGTTTCACATTGTCCAGTGGCCTTCTCAAAAACAAGCAAATAAAACAAGTGTTGCAAATCCAATGGCACTCTCCTGCATTTATTATACTTCCATTGTGCCAGATGGGCTACCAAATTTGTTAATATAGGGCAGGGGAAAGATAACTGAAGATCAGGAAAACTTTTTCAGTATTTTTCCTCCATTGAAAGGAGTCAGCAATGGCCTGTAATGTTTTGGGGGCATCAGGGACCTCCCTGGTCAACAACTCACTGGAAGGTATCCCATCCCTAGCATTGAAAAGTTTCTAGCAACAATTTACAGCTACTGAGTGTTCCATTGTCCCCAAAAAAGTAGGATTCCATATGATTTATTTATATCCTCTTAGATTTTGATTAGCCCTCTCTCCATCTTTCCTTTATTCAATCTCTTCCCTTGACCTCATTTTGGGCCTTTTCAGCCCCATTAATCTATTCTTGTACTTACATATGTACAATTCCATCCTATTAAGCACCCCCTTCCATTCCTTCTTCCTTTTATATCTCTTTTCTAGCTTACTGGCCTCTGCTACTGAGTTTTTTTCCTTCTTACACAGAAGCCCAGTCATCTGTAGCTAGGATCCACATATGAGAGAGAACATGTGATGCTTGGCTTTCTGGGCCTGGACTACCTCACTTAGTATAATCCTTTCCAGATCCATCCATTTTCCTGCAAATTACATAACTTCATTTATTTTTTACCACTGAGTAGAACTCCATTGTATAAATGTGCCATATCTTCATTATCCAGTCATCAGTTGAGGGACATCTAGGCTGGTTCCATTTCCCAGATATTGTGAATTGAGTGGCAACAAACATGGTTGAGCAAGTATCTCTAAGATAATGAGATGAGTCCTTAGGATGTACGCCTAGGAGTGCTATAGCTGGGTCATAGGGTAGATCAATATTTAGCTGTCTTAGGAACCTCCACACTGATTTCCACAATGGCTGGACCAGATTGCATTCCCACCAACAGTGTAGAAGAGTTGCTCTTTTTCTACATCCTCACCAGCATTTATGGTCATGTGTTTTCATTGTGGTAGCCAATCTGGTAGGAGTGAGATGGAATCTCAATGAAGTTTTAATATGCATTTCCCCGATGACTAGAGATGTAGAGCATTTTTTTTAGATGCTATACGTCATCTGTATTTTTTCTTTTGAGAACTCTCTATTTAGTTATAGCTACCTGGACTTATATCTGGGTCCTCTATTCTGTTCCATTGATCTACATGTCTGCTTTTGTGCCAGTACCATGCTGTTTTTGTCACTATGGCTCTGTAGTATAGGTTAAAATCAGGTATGGTGATACCACCAGCCTTATTTTTGTTGCTCAGTATTATTTTAGATATTTGAGGTTTTTGTATTTCCAAATGAATTTTTGGATTGTTTTTTTTCTACAAGGAATAGATGGTAAGACCCTATTGCTGAAGACTCCATATACTTGGGTTGTAAGACCACTGAGAAATCCTTCTGGAACTGAGCTGATAACCTCCTCCATGTAGACCAGCTGACAGAAAGCTGGAAAAAGCCATTCTTCGTACAGTTCAATGGGAGAGAGAAATCACCTGTGAAGATACTCAACAGTGGACACTGCAACCTTATATTTGGCCAGCCAGGCCAAATGAGCCAACAGATGAAATAGTGGCACGTCTGTTATGGGGGAAGCCAACTGCCCTCTAATTGTACTGGAGTCCCACTCCATGGGAGAGAATACATCCCTGATACTGAAAACTTAAAACAGGGGTAGTCATGAGCCCTAGGGGTGTAATATCTGCTGTTGTCTGGCTAAATGTATATACTATGCTTATCAAACTACCCAGTAAGCACTTCTGTCAATGTCCATACCTTTACATTAATGCTACTCTCACTTTTGGTGGAGAATCTTCTCTTTTCAGATGACAGTGACCTTGGGATGACTCAGAAGGTATCATGATGATGGAAAGAAATGACCTCAGTGCTCAGTACTACAATATCTCTATCACACCTTCCAAGGTTCAGGGTCTAATGTGGAAGAGGTGGTGGAAAGAATGTAAGAGCCAAAGGGAAGGATAGGACTCCATACAATATGCTCCCCCCACTACCTGCATAAGACCATCATAAGAGAAGGAAAAGATCATGACATCAAAATTAAAAGAGAGACTGATTGAGATGGCAAGGAGGTATGATGGAGAATGGAGTTTCGAAGGGGAAAGTGGGGGGAGGGAGGATGTTACAATGGAGTATTTTTTGTAATTATGGAAGTTGTTAATAAAAACTTGGAAGAAAGAAAAAGAAAGGAGTCAGCATTCCTCCTGTGTAACACAGCTGGTACAATCTCCCTGGTGGCAATCTCTCAAACAACTGCAGCTGAGCTGGGCCCATAACTTTCATTTTTTTCTGGACCATGGCCTCTGCTCTATGCTCTGCCAAGCATAGTAGTCCATTATTTTTAAATTCAAGTTTCATTAAATTCTCAAGACATGGACATCACACAGCTAACCTTTCACACAAACTGCTTCTTATCCAGTTCTGGCAGAATTCTCTTCCCACTTCTGCCCCTTACAAGCCAAGCCTCTGCAGTCCATAGTTTTCTACATTTAGATCTTTCAACTCTCCCCAGAATGGTTAATAAAGCTCTAATTATAGCACTGAAAGATATCTCTTAGTATAAAGTTTAGAATCCCTTCATATTTTTCCCACAAGTCAGTGCCAAAAGATCAAAAGCCACACAATCAGATTTCTAGCATCCACAACCCCTTTTACAGTAACAATTTTCTGTTGTAGCTACCTTTTTGTTGCTAGGAAAAAACACTCAACCAAAAGTAACTGGTGAGGTAAAGTTAGCTTACAGTCTGAAGGGAAAGCTCCTTCATGACGGGGAAGGATGGTAGATCAGAGGTAAACATTATGTATCTATCACCATAGCAGGTAGAACATAACAGCATAAGTAAGCTGACTTCTGGCAAGGGGAGTGGGCTGGAATACCTTACAGCCCACCCCCAACAACACATCTCTTCCAACAATGCTGCAGTTTGGACCAGCTATGGACTAGTCATACATTGTTTTACAACATAATTTGCTTGTTTTACTTTTTAAAATTAATTTTCATGTGTGTGCATGTGAGTGTGTGTATGCTGTGTGTGTGTGTGTGTATGTGTGGCATGCTAGGATCTCAGGATCTCTTGCTACTCAAACAAACTTTTTGCATCTACTGTTACTTGGGCACTGGGAAACTGAACCTGGCCTGGTAGGTTTTGCAAGCAAGTGCCTTTAACTGCTAAGCCATCTCCTCAGCAAATCTGCTTGTTTTAATTTTTCCCCTTTGAGACTGGTGGTCCAGGGAGCCAGCGCATCTTAAGAGCAGGGATTTTAGCAATGGTTGTTAGGATAATTTAGAAGTGCCAATATTTACTTTCCATTGGGTGAGACCCTTTTCCCATAAAGAGGTGGGAAGCTTCATAACACAAGGAAGAATCACAGCAGGGATCCATCTGGGCTATAGCAAGTTAAAGGGTGTGATCTTTGCAGGGGCTGGGGAAGTGAGTGAGAGCCTTCAAGTCCTGTGAGAGGAAGAAGTTAGAAACCAGTTGGCTGTCCAGTCATGTTTAGCAATAATGGCCATATCAGCTCCTGAGTCTAATAAGCCTGTAAAACTTTTATTATTTATGATAATAAGGGGACAAGATGGAGAAAATTCTTTAGTTCAAAGTAGATTCTTATCATTAAAATTGTTTACCTTTTACCAGTAGGTGGCTTTTTTTGTTATTGTTGTTTGTTTGTGGAAGCACTTGGGGCACTAATGGTGATTGAGCAAGTTTAGCACCTTTTAGATATGATAACCATTACTAGTAACCATAACTTTTATTTGATCTGTGTAGTTAGAGTCTGAGGTTGGGGAGAACCTGAACCCCCTGGTGGTAAAATTACAACATCCCAAGGGAGACCTGTGTAGCCTTTAGTGATGGGGCCAAACATCGTAGTGGGAACAATTTTAAGTTCATCTTCTGTATCTCAATTGGCCTCTTGTTCTGTGAGGAGAAATCTAGTCTCACCTGGAATAGGGGTAATTATAGATGAGACTCCTGAATACTCAGTGGTTGTGGGAACTCCTCTGTCTGGGAAGGTATCCTGAGGGTGGGGGGCATTGTAATTCATGAATGGCTGCTCTGATTTTGGGGGATATGGGAGCTGGTGCTTTCACCTTCCTCCCCATCTGTTTGTTTCCCTGAAAGATTGTCTTCTTTATCAACTTCAGATCAGTATTGATTTCCCAAAGAAAACCTTCATTACATTTGGGAATTTTTTTGTTTACATTTAGGTCTGTTGTCTTATTTCTATTTACATTCCTTTTGAAAATGTCCTGGTTTCCTACAATTAAAAATCATTTTTTTTTTTTTTTGCGGGGTGGGGCTAGAGAGATGGCTTAGTGGTTAAGGCATTTGCCTGCAAAGCTAAATGATCCAAGTTTGATTCCCCAGGACCCACGTTAACCAGATGCACAACGGGGCCCATGTGTCTGGAGTTCATTTGCAGTGGCTAGAGGCCCTGATGTGCTCATTCTCTCTCTCTCTCCCGCTTTCTTTCTCTCAAATAAATAAATAAATAAATAAATAAATATAATAATAAAAACATTTTGGGGCCTGAAGAGCAGCTGCTAAAAACCAGGGCTTTGTGTCCTTCAGTATCTACATTTTAAAGGGTTTTAATCATTTCTGCAAGATTATGCTGCTGTCCTTTAAGTGGAACTAAAACTTTTTTTACAGTCCACATAAGCATTTTCACATGCTAATTATAATATTAAAACATCTGCAGCCTGTTGGTTGTCTATCTGCCATGAGATGGCACTCTGAAGACAGGTAATGAAATCTGTATATGATTCTGAAGCTCCATGTCTGATGTTTACAAAGGAGCCCCCAGGAATTTTGGTATTTGAGATTTCATTTGCTGCCCTTACAGCAGCCCAGGAGGCTCATGGGGTCCTGGCATCCATTTGGATTTGAGATTGAATGGTAGCATAGGACCCTTCTCTCATTAGCATGTTGCTGCCTATGGGGATGCCATTTTGTAAATTATCTATAGACGTTTGTGTAGCAATATCACAGCATTCATGGGTGCAGAAGCAGTATGAGCTGTGGTCAATGCAGCCTTTATTAAAATTCTCTAACCCCGTGAACTCGTATATCCTTTGTTCACTTCCTCTATGATGTCTTTAGTAAAAGAAATTTCGGTTCCTTTTTCTTTTTTTAAATATTTTATTATTGATAGTGAGACATACATAGAGAGAGTGAAAGAGAGAGAGAAAGAGAGAAAAAGGCAGATAAAGAAAGAGGGAGAGAGAGAGAGAGAGAGAGAGAGAGAGAGAGAGAGACAGAGAGAGAGAATGGGTGCATCAGGGTCTCTTATAGCCACTGCAAATAACTCCAGATGCATGTGCCACCATCTGGCTTGACATGGGTACTGGGGAATCAAACTTTGGTCCTTAGGTTTTGGAGGCAAGTACCTTAACTGCTGAGCCATCTCTCCAGCCCTTGGGTTCCATTTTTTTTTTCAAGATAGGGGCTCATTCTAGTCCAGGCTGACCTGGAATTCACTATGTAGTTTGAGGATGGCCTTAAACTCACAGCAATCCTCTTACCTCTGCCTCGGGTATGCTGGGATTAAAGGTGTATGCCACCATGCCCAGCTGGGTTCCAATTTTTAGAGACTTTCTTTAAACATTTGAAAGGTAATGATTTCAATCAGGGGTTTAGTCCTTGTTGCCATTGTTGCCCTCTCCCTGATAATTAAAAATGCCTGATGAATTCTTTTTGTTGTCTTTGACAGTACCTCTCCATTATAGAGAGTAGGGAAAGGGGCGGTTTTATTATCTTATTTTATAACTTTGTAGCACCAGGGATCTATTGGAGGATGTGGGAAGGGAGGTAGTTCATAGTCAACCATACAGAGAGTTCTCTGTTTGGTTTCAGTTGGATAGAGAGAGGAAACTGGCTTGCTGTACTGAGCTGTGGCCAGCAACCAAGGTCCTGTAGCTGACATGAGGTACCACCTTATCAGTCCATGCAATTAAGACAGTTGGCTTGAGGACCCCAGACTTAGGCTTAAGGTGGTGGGGGCAGAGGTAGCTCCAAATCATTTAGGGGTGTTTCAGAGTTTTCCCCTGTATGAGGCATAGAGCCTCTCTACATAAATTCTAGGTAATAAGATGCTATATTGTTATAGGACTTGAAAATTGACTGATCAGCCACTGCCTTGATATGCCCTCTGTTCACTATATCCAGACTCCCTTCATATGGATACCAAGGGCAATGTTTACAAATGACTAACAGAAATTCAGTAAACTGTTTATCTGTGACCTTATATTCAACTGCTTTTTAAAATTATTAATTATATTTATTGAGGGAAATACAGAACCAAGTCAAGGAAAATAAATGCACCCCTGAGGTCTAAGAGTCCATGTGGTAGGCCTGGAAGAAATGGTAAAAAGGTGTTAAAGAGAAAAGTAAAGAAAATACTAACAGCTCCTGCCATGTGGAGGGCAGGAGGTGGCAAACAGCCCATGTAGGGGTCAGGGGTTCTCCCCTTATCTCAGCCCAGCCAGACCAAGACAAGGGGAAACTCACCAGAACCTGGAGATTCATGAATGACAAACAGGCCAAGAGAGGATGCCCTCCCCTGGTCAACATTTATAGCCTTATAGTGGCAGGCCCTACCTTCCAGCTCAAGTGAGCCAGAGACACAGCTGATTGGTCTGGGCTAAGGGTTGTCTCAGGAAGAGGCTAGCCATGACACCCAGTTCTGGGAGCTAAACATAACCAACCATAATGTTAGGATTAAATCTTAGAAAGGAAGACCTTACTCCTAGGAGGGGCCCAGGTTGTTGGTGGAAAAACAGATCAAGGGAAGAGAAAGGAAGTCAGATCATACTTTGATCTTGAGCAAAGTGGAGACTGCAAGGAGACTTTTAAGGAGTCAGTCACCCTAACTGCCTAACAAAGCTACCTGACTCCCTCTCATTTGCCCCTCTCTTCAGAAGACACTCATTGCTGTTAGAAGAAAGAGGACAATGACCAGTCAGTCTTTACTGATTCCAGCTGAATGAGGTCATAAAGTAATTTCAGTTAGAGTTTTCCCAGGGAGGGGACTATCTAAGGGACCCCAAAAGTGTACTGATGCAGGAAGACAGTCCTGGAAGAAAATGTTGGGGAGGAAGAATAAAAGCAATGAGTTAAGGGGAAGTGGGCACATAGCAATCTGGTCACCTTTAGGGTTTCCATTCTTGTAGGCTTCTAGGCCTTGGGGAGCATTCAAGGGAACCCAGGGAGATGGAGTTAGATTGTCCCAGGACCATCTGAGTGTAAGATGATTGAGTTTCTCTTCCAGAAATGTGCCAAGTGACACAGTAGTGTCTGACATGTTCTGGATCTGTTCTTGTATGGCTTATGAAACAGATGTGATATTAGCAGAGTTATCATAACATTTAACATTGAAAATAAGAAATATACCATATATTTCATCATTTGAACCTCAATATTTAGAAGGAATATTTCTTCAGCTGTGTCATTAAAAGCCTTTTGAGATTTTTAATGTCATATGATATCTTTTAATTCAATAGGTGGAGTAAACCTAAAGACTAAATGATGGTACGATTTAAAAACATTTTTTGTTTATTGGTACTTTAAAACCAGAAAATTAGGCACTGTAAGGTTTTTTGTTTATTGTCCTTGTATCCAAGGAAATCTCAGAGTGCACTATACACATAACTACTTTAGATTAGAAAATAACCATCCTAATATCTATGGTTGTTTTCCCTTATTATAGAATTACAACTATTGGGAGGGGGGCAACATGTCTTAAGGCCTTATTTGTTTACCCTTTTGGAAAGCTTTTGTATTCCTGTTTATTTTTGGTAGACTTAATATGCCATTCATAAAATATTTGAGGCTTCCCTTTATTTTTGGTTATACATTTCTCTCTGAGTGTTTAAAACCAAGAAGGTAGCCAAAATTTAATCCAAGACATAATTTTGGAGGTCACTAACGACTCTTCAAAGGAGACTCTAGGGACCTGGGAGGAACACTATAGCTTGTCCAATATTGATGCTATCTGTAAGAATGAGTCATGGCTCTGCTGGCCAAGTAACTTTCCTTCCTTTGGAAAGCCAGGAGGACTGATTTCTCCCCATGTGACCCTCCTGTTTCAGACTGCACACTGATCTTTTTGTTTCTGTGTCCTCCCTGATCAGAAACACAGGCGACTTACCAGAGGGCCAGTGTAAAACCTGTTAGAAGGGTCCCACCATCTCCAGTGGTCTTGTGACCTGGGATCTGGGGCTAAAATATTGGCTTTTTGGGCTCCAGTGATTGCAATTGTTTTTGGCTTCTACATAGGTTATTAAAACACTTTGAAAGGAAGTCATTGAATTTTGTATATATATAGTACATCCGATTAGTGAAACAGATCTAGTTTAAGAATTGCACAAAAGCTTAAAGTCATTTTTGTCTAACATCTAAATTTAGTTATCCTGTTCCAGAGTAGACCATAGCTGAAGCATGGAAAGTAGGTATGCCTTGTACTTTAAATATGCAGGGTAGACAGAACATGTTGTCAGTCCTGAAAACAATATTTTATAAAGTTGTATTTATTTGAGAGAGTCAGAGAGAGAGAGAGGGACAGAGAGATAGAGCAAATGGACGTGCCAGGGCCTCTAGCCACTGCAAACAAACTCCAGGCACATGTGCCACCTTGTGCATCTGGCTTACATGGGTCCTGGGGAATCGAACCTTGGTCCTTTGGCTTTGCAGGCAAACACCTTAATCACTAAGCCATCCCTCCAGCCCTAGAAAACAATATTATTTTTATCAACAAATCTAAATCAATTAATTTGACATAGAAATTGTCAGTAAAAGGCAAGTGAAAGGATTGGAGAAATGGCTCAGTGGGTAAAGACACTTGCTTAGAAAAAGACTAGTAAGACAGCATAAAGTTTTGTCACCTGTATTTAAAGACATCTTTGATCAGTATGGATATTTTTCTCATATGAGGACCATTTGTTTGAACATGAAGCTATATCCTGGAGCAGGGAGTCTTCCTTGAGTTAAATTACTCTTGAGCAATGAGCTTGAGACACTAGAAATGAGACAGTTACTTAACTATTTGTATAAAAAAGAGTTGAATCTGGTCATTGCTGAACTAAACAGATGAATTCTAATACAACCTTTGATAAATCTGTTTTGAAAGATTAAACACAACCAATGCTTTTAGCTTAATCTTGGGTAGCAATTAATATGATGTACATTAGAAATTTTATTAAATAAAGCAATTTTGTAGTTTTACCCATGACTTAAAACTGACAAAGCTTAGACAAGCTATCCAAACATATTTTACCTAATAGGAAGAAAGTTACAATGACTGAAATTAAGTCACTTAAACTTAAATGACTAAACTTATTGATGACCATTTGATAAAATTAGCATAAATAGGGCTGGAGGGATGGCTTAGCGGTTAGGGTGCTTGCCTGCAAAGCCAAAGGACCCAGGTTCAATTTCCCAGGACCCACATTAGCCAGATGTACAAGGGGGCACACAAGTCTGGAATTCTTTTGCAGTGGCTGGAGGCCCTGGCATGCCCATTCTCTCTCTCCCTCCTTCTTTCTCTATTAAATAAATATTAAAATGGAATTAGCATAAATAAGACAGGAGCTATCTTTAAAGTCAAAATGTTCTTAGGTATGAGAACCTAGTCTTTGGAAATTAAACACTAACAAGTGAACCTTTACCTAAAGACTCAGTTTCCCTATAGTTAATGCCTTGGCAAATAGAGAAACATAGTTAACTTGGCTGAGTGCTTTAAAACTAGATTTTTAAATATGCCCTAAAACCATGAACAAATTAGCATCAATGAGCTGTTAATGAGTGAACCTTAACCATAAGAATCAGTTTCTCCAATAGTTAAAGCCTTAGCAAATAGAGGAACCTAATTTATTGAGAGTCTCAAAGACTTAAACCATGAACTGTTGGACTCAATTTCTCTACTAGTTAAAACACTGGCATCAAGTATACATATTTTAGATTTTATTCATTTAGATTTTATTCATTTTACCCTGAGTGACCTTAATTACCATTCTGATCTTCTGGTCGTCCTTATTTCTCTCTCTCTCTCTTTTTCTGAGGTAGGGTCTCACTTTAGCCCAGGCTGATCTGAAATTCACTATATAGTCTCAGGGTGGCCATGAACTCACTCACAGTGATCCTCCTACCTCTGCCTCCCAAGTGCTGGGATTAAAGGTGTGCACCACCATGTCAGGCTTGTTTTTCTCTTTTTAAATCTCCCTTCCTGTTCTTTCTACCTCCTTTTCTTGTTTTCTTTGTGTTTCCCTTCTTTCTCTCTCAACCTACTGATCTTGGAAACCAATTGTCCCATCTGAAAAGAAATGGAGGAAAGTGAATAGAAGAATCTAGAGTCAGGCTATGCCCCATTCTGCCTCACATCTTCTACTTGGAGGTGGGGGCATCTCTCCAGACTGGATTTAAGAGAAAGAATTAGTTGTTTTATTTTTTTTATCTCCTTCCTAAAGGAGTCCTATTCCAAATTTCTTAGTTTTCTCCCCAATCTAAAGGGTACACATAGCATGGTCTATGTGCCTCTTGGAGCAAGGGAAGTCCAATATAGGATGTCTGTGATCACCCTATAAGGCCAGCTCCCAAGCTCAAACACCTCCAGCTCTCCCCCCCCCCCCCACCTCGTATGTCTCTTACATCATGGCATATAAGGAGTGCCAATAGCATTGTAGGCACAAGTGTGAAGATTTCCACCCTTATTCCCATCTTGATAGCCTAAATGTCCTCCTGGGACCCCCGTCCCTTCTCCACTCTGTGGGATCCTAGAATATGGGTCGTCCCTCCCTTCTTGCGAATGTTCCAGAATGAAAGTAAAGGGTACTGCTTTAAAGGTAATCTTTGGTTTTACTACCTTAAGTATAGGGATTAGAGGTGTGCTACTTTCAAAAATAGTTGAGAGCTAGAGAGCTGGCTTAGTGGTTAGGTGCTTGCCTGTAAAGCCTAAGGAGCCAGGTTTGGCTCTCCAGAACCCACATAAGCCAGATTCACAAGCTCACATATGTGCATAAGATCACACATGTACACAAGGTTGCACATGCGCACATGGCACATGCATCTGGAATTTGATTGCAGTGGCTAGAGGCCCTGGTGTGCCGATTCTCTTGGTCTTTCTCTCAGTCTTGCCCCTCCTAAATTAAAAAAAAAAAAAAAAAAAAGCAGTTGAGCTCTTGGCAGCCTGTTCAATACTCTTGAACCTCTAGGTTTTGGTGAGTTTGGGCAGAGATTAGGGAAAACCCCCTGACCCTTACTTTCCACATGGGAGGAGCTCTTTGTTCTTTCTTTTCTTTCCTCTCCAAATCTCTTTTTACATTTCTTCCAGGCCCATCACGTGCACATGGGTGTATTCACTTTCCTTCCCTTGGTTCTGCATTTCCCTCAATAAATATAATAATTTAATAATTATCTGTTTCAGTCTTATTATATCCAATTCTTTGGTTAGAAGTAGACACGAGCCTAGAGTTTGGGGTTCAAGGACGTTGGTGAACCCCTAGTACCTCTTTTGATATTGGCGACTCTGGTGGGACTATTTTGAGAAGGAAAGTTACGGTTATTCTATATGATGAGGAAGAATGGGAAGCATGTTTTCCAGCTGTGAGCATGACTCAGGGTATGTCCAGCTTGCGTTCTCTTCTTGTTGGAGGTTGAGATCACTCTCTTAACTTGGCTAAGCTGAGGGGAGTAGATGGTGTGAGGCATTGGTGACGGCTGCAGCTACCAGGCAGGCAGGTGGGACCTCTCTTCGGTTTAGGGACTCTTTTTTGTTCAAGCTTGAAACAAATAAAATTCTATTTAGAGACACCTTTTGCTTTGGTTATTATGTGTGATAAATTACAATATGGCTTTTCTGATCTTAATAGTCCATTAGATTTCTCCTGAAGTTTTTGTTGGCTTTCTATATATTTCAAGTTTTTTTTTTAAAGTTTTTGTTTATTTTTATTTATTTGAGAGTGACAGACAGAGAGAGAAAGAGAGACAGGGAGAGAGATAGGGAGAGACAATGGGTGCACCAGAGCTTCCAACCACTGCAAACGAACTCCAGACGTGTGTGACCCCTTGTACATCTGGCTAACATGGGTTCTGGGAATTGAGCCTTGAACTGGGGTCCTCAGGCTTCATAGGCAAGTGCTTAACCGCTAAGCCATCTCTCCAGTCCCCCAATTTTTTTTTAAGTTTTTGTCTTTAAAAGTTAAGTTTGCCTTAAGTTTATAGTAAACTAAAATTTTATGTAAACAGGTCATAATTTTTTGCATGATATCATAAATACAATTACTGATTTTATAGTTTAGGTCAACTTCAACCTGCATAAAGGATTCATAGGAACAACAAAATTCTACCCAATGTGGTGGCTTAGAGACTATGGAAATGACAGAATCCTGCTGATTGTAATGGCCCTAACCCTTGAAAGGAGGAAGCAACTGGCCTCAGTTTCAGACTAGCCTGCCTTAAGACAAAAACAAAAATCTCTCTTAGCTACTCAATAAAATCATTTCCAGATGTGTTTGAGGTATTGTTAAATATTGTCACCCAAACAGTTAAGCAGTTATCATGTTTTGCTTGTATTCATAGACTTAAGCCTTTTTTTTTTTGGTGGGAGTGGGTGAGGTAGGGTTTCGCTCTAGTACTGGCTGACCTGGAATTCACTAATGTAGCCCCAGGTTGGACTTGAACTCCCAGCAAACCCCCTACATCTGCCTCCCAAGTGCTGAGATTAAAGGCATGCGCCACCATGCCCAGCTTGGTTTATATCTTTTAAAATGTATTTCATGGAAATTATTAACAGGAGATGTCTCAAATCAATGGGTTATATAAAATGTATAGGTATATACACTGGTATTATAAGACAGAGTATAGTTGTCATTTTTCTTAGATTTCATTTAAAATATAGAGATTTGGGGGGCATATGTAATAAGGAGATTCTAAGTTATTCTACTAAGGATGTTTCTCTACAGATTTCTAGTAATAAGATGGTTAACTCTTTGAGGCTGGACTCCTTGCCTCTTTGTCAATAGGTCAATAAGATAAATCAATCAGGTATAGTCTGTTTTAATAGTCCTATAAGAAAGATGGTTAATTAAGTTTTATGAGCTGAGATGAGATGATTGAAGGATGTGGGAAGGAATTTTTTTATGTCTGACATATAGAATGTTTACTAAGAATGCTTTTTTTGAGTGGAACTTAATCAGAAAGTTGAAATATATGTATAAAGGCGTGCATATGTAGAAAGATTATTAGACAAATATAAACAGACAAAATTTTGCTTAAAAGTAATTTCCTTTCATGAGGAACAAAGGATAATTTTCAGGTTAAGCATCGATGAACATCATGACTAAATTTGTGGGGTTTTCAACTGATTCCAAAGTCCTAAAGATACTCTAAAATTTTTTAAATTGTTTAAGTAGCTTCTTATGATCTCAGGAGCTTTAGCAGTTCCCATAGTTAAACTGGGCAAAAGCAGTGTCAACACACAGGACAAAAGCATAGCAGAGGAACATGTAATCAGGGCAGGCGGTCTGTTCCTCAGCTGGTTGCTAACACTCTGGGTCACTCCTCAGCTGCCTGTGCCTTCTACCAGGATGAAAGCTTCTGATGCAGCCTATTTCCTTTTCCAGGCTTGGGAGGTGAGTCTTTCCTGACTTCTTAGACTGCTCAGGTGTGTCTTCTCATAGGGGTACCACTTGAGAGATCCAGAGAAGCCACAGCCTTTTGGTGGGCTACTAACCCCTGCTCAAGGCTATATGGATACTTATTGTGAACAGACAAAGAAAAAGATCAGAAGCAGAAGAAATGTGAGGTCATTCCCCAAAGCTAAGAGATATAAAGCACAGGCCAATTGATGCAGGCAGGACAGCATGTTGTTAGGCCAGGCCACTGCTGTCAGTAAATAATCTATATGTTTATCTACAAAGCACTATCAGACATGTTGGCACCAGCAGATTGTAGGCTAGTTTTCCAACACGTTGTGTTCAACATTGGCATTCTGCTTTCCTGACACCTGCCACATAGGCATTTTGCATGTCTATTCACAAGTCTCCTACAGGTCATCCCTAAGGCAACCCAAGGCAAGTCTTAATGCGTACGGCCCTGGCCAGTGCACTACTGATTGCATCCTGACTGACCCTGAGTCCAACAATCAGCTGTGCCCAGACTCCTGATCCACAGAACCACAAGATAGCAAATGGTTGTAATTTTCCATGACTAAACTTCTAGAAGTTCATCCAGCATACCAACAAATAATTAGTCTACCTCAATGGGATGCTTTCTGTAGCTTTCATGGGTTGTGCTTTACAATTATCCTGGGGTGGGGATTATTTGAATATAATCATACTCTAACTGATGAGCCTAGAGTAGACCCAGACAGTTTTCCTTTTTGACCAGATTTCAGGATAGCTGATAATGTTTCAGGATCAAACAACAAGAAAGGCTGCTCCAGAACCACTAGGCTCTGTTAATATCCATTTTCCCTGAGGGTCAATGATTAAGACCACTTCACTGATTATCATTCAGTATTAGTTATGGAATTCTGAACAAAATTATCATGCTAGTTGCTAGAGATTCTATTTCCCATGAAGGCTGAAACATTAGCTTCTGTCTCATACCAACTTTTGCATGGTTGCTATTGTAGTCAGGTGTGCATTGCTGGCAGAAAATGCTCACCTAAGAACAGCTTGTGGGGAAAAAGGTATATTTTGGCTTACAGACTCATGGGGAAGCTCCATGATAGCAGGGAAAACGATGGCATGAGCAGAGGGTGGAAATCACTTCCTTACCAACAACAGGTGGAAAAGAGCAACAGGGGAGTGTACCACATACTGGCAAGAGGAAGCTGGTTATAACATCCATAAGCCTGCCCCCAACAATACCCTGCCTCCAGGAGGTTTTAATTCCCAAATCTCCATCAACTGGGGGCCTAGCATTTAGAACACCTAAGTTTATGGGGGACACCTGAGTCAAACCACCATAGTGGCCTTGAAAGTCTTTATGAAGACATGAAATCTAAGGCCCATGCTCTGGAATCCCAGCTGGCCACCTACCTCACTTGCAGCCAACAGAGTACAGTGAAGGTGATGTTGTAGATCTTTGAAAGCAAGGTGAGAGGGGCCTCACCTATGCCTGGTGCTCTGTGAATTTGGCTCAACGAAAGTGACCTCTATGCAAGACGTTTGATGGTCCTGAGATCTTGTGCTGAAGAGGACAGGAGCATCCGCCTTGGCCAGTAGCCCCAGCACAGCTGCATTAAATAGCTACGTTGTCTCCAGTCTGCAAGTGAGCTGCTGTGTACTTCCTTGGGAAATACAATCTCAGAATGTGCCTTGCTGTGAAAGGAATGACACTGTCATGGGAAGATCAGTGATAAGAGCCATGCCCCTGGGCACAAGAAGTCAGAAGAGCAAGACGTGGCAGTGAAGGGACAGTGGGGCAGGAAAGTAACACAGCATAGCAGGCTGGTGCGGAGTGCAAAGACCAGAGGCTCAGGGAAGGGCATGCAGCTTGAGCTACATGTAGAGGGAAGTCAAGGAGTGGCATTTAAAGTTGCAAGGCACCCCCAGCCTCTCTCAAGCTCAGCTGCTGAATAGCTTTGTGCAGTACCTTGTAGGTCAGGAGGTGGGCTAGTCACTTTGGAAAATGTGAACATATTCTGTGCTTCTAAGTAGAAGAGCAAGGAAACATCAGATGGGAAGCTGGGATGGGGGTCCTCAGCCTCCCTCTTCCCCACCTGCCCTTTTAGAGGTGGAGAGCCTCCTGCTTTGCAAATGAGAACAGGCTTGCCAGAACAGTCAGGGCGTGTCTGGCTCTAGGTAGAACATCAGGGACTGGAGATACAACTAAGTGATAAAGTACATGCCCTGCCTGAGAGAGTTTCTATGTTACTCAATCCCCCATGCCTCAAAGGAAACAAGACCATCAAAGAACCTTGGCTTTCTAGATGCCTTGTCACTTTGCCCTGTGTGACTCCTTCTCTTGCATCTCACCCAGCGATGCCCATGTACGAAAACAGGTACCAACTAGGCCTTCCCTTGCCAGAGGGCTGCGGCCACAGCCATTCCAGTGACCATTTGTTAACAGAAAACTTCAGTTGAAATATTGCCTAGCCACCCCTAATCCTTCATGGGAACACAAATCAGGGCTACATGCATGCAGGGTAAGCACCTAACCCCTGAGCCACATCCCTTGTCCTACAGATCACTTTAACACAGTCAATATCTGAGCGTCTTGAAATAGAGTTGTCTTCCCTAGGCTGGAGATGGCCATTGTGATTCTGTACTCCTAGGACAGACTAGGTTATACAGGCAAGAAGTTTAGCTCAGAGTCCTGGTCCCACGTTGAAAGCCTACAATTGGTTTCTGATTGGCAGAATCCCAAGGGGCAATTTCCCAGTCCCTTGTGTGAGGTTTTCCCCATGTTTTCCATCCATAAACCAACCCAGCATATTCTCTTTTCCTTCAGATATTCTCCGAGAGCTGAATTATTCTTCGTCTTCCTTCTCCTTTCCAGCTATAGCTGACTTTCTCCATTCCTCAGTGTGCATCCCGGGTCCCTCCTTTTTCTACTTTCCCGAGAACTTCAAATCTGTTCTCCCAATAGGTCTGTTCTCAGTGCCGTAAACTGCTTTGTTATGTCTCACCCCTAAAATTAACAGTGCTCCTGCCCTTCAGCTTCCCCGGCTTTCTTTCCCAATCTGAGCTGCCGGGCCTCTGGAAGTTGTAGAACCAATCATGTTTCAAATCTACCCATGAGTCTGCTTGTGCTTTAGATAAATAACCTGAACATACCCCATTTCATGTCACTTCTACCTCCACCCTGAGCCTTTGTCCCTGTGCCCCATCCTACGCCAGCATTCTTGGTATAGCTTGAACTCTGCAAACTCATTTCTGTCTTAGGACCTTGTGTATACTTGCTTTTAACTAATGTTCTTTCTCATGTTACTTGTACATATATTTTATTTGTTTTGTTTTTTTGTTTTTTTGAGGTAGGGTCTCACTCTAGCTCAGGCTGACCTGTGAATTCACTCTGTAGTCTCAGGGTGGCCTTGAACTCATGGCAATCCTCCTACCTCTGCCTCCCAAGTGCTGGGATTAAAGTCATGCGCCACCACGCCCGGCCTTGCATATATATTTTAACTGGGACATATATTGGTCTTTTGTCAGAGACCAAGTGAGTAATGGGAGGAATAGTGGGAAACATGAATCTTCCCTTCTATTAGAATTCAGGGTTTCTTTTGTTATCAACCATTTAGCTCCTTTGCAGTTCTTTAACATCGTAGCTGTTGTTAAGATGATACATAAATAAATGTGGTCTTGGAAGAGTAAAATTATCCAGTTTTGTATGTTTGTAACAAGCTCTTTCATAAGACTCCCAAGGGAATAAACATGATTTTAGGAGTATTAGACAAGGTGGGCTACTTGACTTAACAGTAGTTTAATGAAATGAAAATGTAATTTTCACTCCCAACACCATCCTATGTGGTCATTCAGGAATTCAGTTTCAGAATAGACACTGTATGACATCTTAAATTGCAGCCTAATCAACGGTCTCTCTTGGTTGAAGCCCTAACAACCCTTGGGAAGAATATGTACTCTGTTGTATTTGAGTAAAATTTCCTATCAGTTAGATCTCAATGCTTCTACAATTGACTAAGAATTATAGCCTGCTTTCCTCTTTTCTTTTTATAATATTTTCTTTATTTATTTACAACCATAGAAAGGGAGTGAAGAAATGGAGAGAAAGAGAAATAAGCGAGAGAGGGAGGGAGAGGGGGGAGACAGAGAGAGAAAGAGAGAGAGAGAGAATGACTATGCCAAGGCCTCTAGCCACTGCAAACAAACTGCAGATCCATGTGCCACTACCTGTTGTGGGCTCTTCCTTTGTCCTCCTCTTGGTTTTCTGGCACCTGTGACCACTGTCAAATGAATTCAGCTGAGACACAGAATAGAGAGAGTTTATTAGAGAATAACATGAATTACTCTCAAGGGTCACATTGAGCAATGGCTAGAGGAACCATTGCATAGGAAAAACACTCCAGGAGTGAAATTAGGTAATGGCCGAAGTGACAAGTGAGAGAATAACGTTCTTGAGGGATGGCAGTAAGTAACGGCCAAAGGGACCAATGCAGAGGAGAATGGGGTCAAGGGGTGATCGTGCGCTACGGCCACAGCAATGACTGCGCTGACTTACATGCTGGGGAAGGCTCTACGGTATTTTCTAAAGTCTCCAGAACAGATAACTTTCCTGAGGGGAGTTTTCCTGTCCAGTAATTGACATGCTCACTCAAGTTGACTCTTAAGGGAAAGGACAGTGGCTTGGCTTTGCTCTTGAGCATGAAGCCTCCTGCTGGACAGGAATCTTATGATTGTCCTGGCAGCTCAGAATGTTACATCTCCATATGGAGTTAGAGATGTAACACAGATCCCACTCTTTTCATCCAAAAAAAAAAAAAAAAAAAGAAGTAAATCATGTAATAGGGCAATGTGCCAGAGCGACTTCTCAGGGGTTAAGGTGCTTGCCTGCACAATTTAACAATCCAGCTTGATTCCCTAGTATCCACGCAAAGCCAGATGCATAAAGAGGCACACACATCTGGAGTTCATTTGCAGTGGCTGGAGGCCCTGGGGTGCCTAGCTCTCACTTGCGTGAGTGTACTCTCTCTCATTCTTTAGTTGCAAATAAATGAAAAATTTAAAAAATCATGTAACAGAGCAGACTAAAAAGAATTTAACAAAAAAAAAAAAAAACCCTGTACAAGCAGCCATTATTCCCAAGAGGAAATAGCTTCAAATGAGCCCTTCTGAACTTTCCTCCCTGAAGCTATCCTGTCCAGTGGTGGTTTAATTTCCCTCCCTCTCTTACTCTGCATCTGGTTTTACATGGATGCAGGGGATCCAAGCTCAGGCTGACAGGCTGCTTAGCCCCTGTGCCACTCCTATGTTGTCACTAATACAGTCCCAGGCTGGCCTCCTGCTCACAGGGATCCTCCTACCTCAGCCTCCCAAGGGCTGGGATTACCACGCCTGGCAGCGCGCCTGTGATTTCAATAGGGCTCCCACATTAACTTGAACCCTGCTGTGGATTCAGCTGAAACAGCTTCCATCGGCTCACGTATCTGAACACTTGGTCCTCAGGTGGTCGCGCTGCTTGGGAAGGTGGTGGGAATCTTTAGGAGGTGGAGTTTAGGTGGAGGGAATGCATCCTTGTAGGTGGGCCTGGAAGTTTAATAGTCTGTTCCCATTTCCTGTCCTGTCTCTTTCTGTTTCCTGACTATGGTGAATGTGACTAGCCACTTCCAGCTCCTGCCACCACATCTTCACCGTGAACTGCATCCCGTAGAACTGTGAGTCTGCATCAACTCTTGTCTTCTTAAGTCACTTTTGTCATATGTTTGCTTACAGGCACGTGAAGACTGACTAATGCAGATTGCTACAGCACAGAATCAAATTTACTGTCTCAGGACTGGAGGCCAAGTGTCTTACATGAAGGTCCTAATGGGATTGTTCCTTCTGAGGGAAAAATCTGTGCCTGGTGGGTCTCTCATTGGCTTGTAGATGTCTGTATTCTCCCTGGAAGTCTTCCTCTGTGCCTATCCCATCACATGATGTTTTTCTTATACAGCCCCAAGCCATATTGGATTCGAGTCTACCCAACTCCAGAATGACATTGTCTTAACCATTTATACCTGTATCGACACTATTTCCAAATACAAACACATCATGAGATGCTACGCGTTAGGCTGTCACCCTACCATTTTGGGAGGATACAACTTAGGCCATGAATTTTTCTAATTCCCATGTCCAGTTCCCTAGCTGAGTTTCATCAGGGTCATAATTCGAATGTGTAAATGCACATCTATCTATCACAGGGAGGGATATTTGCTAAGGAACACAAGCTGTGTACCTCACTCCAACTCTGAAGAACCCACATCTCAGGGTGCAGAGAGGGTCTGCTACCCTCAGGACAGGCTCAAGCATAATTTGGGCTTTTGTTTTCCTCCATGGGGTGCTGTAATATTTTTCTCTTTGAATTTTCTGCCTGTCCATCCTCATGCTGCTTGCTGACTGGATTTTATAAGGACATTTTCTCATGTTGCATCTATTTTTTTTTGTTTGTTTGTTTTGTTTTTTGAGGTAGGGTCTCACTCTGCTTCAGGCTGACCTGGAATTCACTATGTAGTTTCAGGGTGGCTTCGAACTCTCGGCAATCCTTCTACCTCTGCCTCCCAAGTGCTGGGATTAAAGGCGTGCGTGACCACGCCTGGCACATTTAATATTTTTATATCTATGTTGTACAAGCTACATGTCTGGCACATAATATCTCTACATCGAATCCTAATAACAACCCTATGCAGGATTATCATGTTCCCTTTGCAGCTGGGCACAACTAGAGTTTATGATAGGAAGCCAGGTAATGTGACTCCAGAGTCCATTCTGTGACCCCTTCTACTGTGCTCCACCTTCGGAGGCAACCTCAACTGTATGGTGTGGCTTCCCCCATGGTCTGAGCTCTACTCCTGGCCTGGCTTCACATTCTCTGTGAGCCATGACCTCATTCTGTTTTACTAGGTTTCCTTCATGTCATTCCACAGGTCTCAAAGATAGGGTGGTCCAGAATCAGTTGCCATTGACTTACATGCCAGACAAACCAGGCTGCCAGGGCCCTGTCCTTCCTTCAGAGCCATATGTGGTGGTTTGAATGTACATGTTCGTAACCAATAGCCTCAGGTATCTTTTTTTTTTTTTTTTTTTTTTTGAGGTAAGGCCTCGCTTGCTGATGTGGAATTCAATATGTAGTCTCCAGCTGGCCTAGAACTCACAGTGATCCTCCTATTTGGACCTCCCAGAGTTCTGGGTTTAAAGGAGTGCACCACCATGCCAATTACCTTAGGTTGTTTTTTTCCTGAGGTAGGGTCTCACTCTAATTCCCTTTGTAGTCTCAGCGTGGCCTCGAACTCACGGGGATCCTCCTACCTCTGCTTCCCAAGTGCTGAGATTAAAGGTGTGCTCCACCATGCCTGGCCCACCTTAGGTATTAAAATTTTTTTATTTTATTTTTATTTACTTACTTGAGAGAGAGAGAGAGAGAGAAAGAGAGGGAGAGGGAGAGAGAGGGAGAGAGAGAGAATGGGTGTGCCAGGACCTCCAGCCACTGCAAACGAACTCCAGATGCAAGTACCCCCTTGTGCATCTGGTTTATGTGGGTACTGGAGAATCGAACCAGGTCCTTGGGCTTTGCAGGCAAATGCCTTAACCACTGACCCATCCCTCTAGCCCCCACCTTAAGTATTTTTGATTAAGTTTTCTACTTAGTCTCCAGTAGTTGGAACCCTGCTGGAAGAGCTTTATCACTGGGGCTGGATCTTGAGTTCAGTCTTACTGGGTGTGTAGACCAAGCTTGAGCTCTGCTGTTTGTGCTTGGTGCTGTTGGCTTTTCTTTTTCTGCTATGAATGTAGAGGGAGCCAGCTTTTTCCAACATGACCAAACTTCCCCTGGAATCTATAAGTCTGGGAAAAGCAAAACAAAACAACAACAAAACAACAACAAAAAAGCTTTCCTCTTATAAGCTGCTTCTGGTCAGATGCTTGTCCCAATAACAAGAAAATAACTGTGACATCAGATCTGAATGACATTTGATTCAGGAAACCTTTTCTCACCTTCCTGTCTTCTAATCAGCTATACATTCTTCTTGGAATAATTTTCACTCTCCCTGTTTTGGTCTCAAAGTTTTCTTGCTTTTTTTTGGGGGGGGGGGCTTTTTTTCTTTTTTCTTTTTCATGCAAGAGAGTGAGAGAGGAGAGAAGGAGAGAGAATTGGTGCACCAGGGCTTCTAGCCCCTACAATTGAACTCTAGACATGTATGCCACCACGCGTCACCTTGTGTATTTGGCTTATATGGATTCTGAGGAGTTGAATCTGGTTCCTTAGGCTTCACAGGCAAGTGCCTTAGCTGCTAAGCCACCACTCTAGTCCATCCTGCTCTACTTTATGTCATTGTTGTGCTTGTCACCATGAAGCAGATAATTTAAGGCTAAGAGTTCCCATCCCTCACATTCCGTGGCAGCGATGTGCTCACACATCTCATATCGTTCCTTAGCAAGGACGTGCAAAATGCTGTTTAATAACTGCTACTGGTCCAAAGAGAACCAGATTTGAAGTGGTGCACATCACCTTAGCAGTGATTACTTGAAAAAAATTATAAAAAGCATTCAAAACATAATTCTTTGATGGAGCAAATGGTTTAAAAAGGTGTCAGTAAAATCGAGAGTTATTTGTGCTGGCTCTTTGGATGGCTCTCTGTACCTTCCAGTATATCCCATGACCCATATCAAAATGATGTTCCCAGGCAGATGAGATTTAAGGACTGACCTTGAAGTGTTCAGCACAGAATAGCGCACTCCTGTGTGGTCTGAATTCTGAGAGGCAAGTCAGCACCAGCACCTCTGTGTCTGCAGCCTTTTCAAGCTGCTGGTCCTGCACTCCTTAACTCTCTTGGCTCCCACACGCAGCTTGTGACCAATTACCTGGCCAGATCTCCCCCTGATTGTACTGTAATGGATCTACTCAGAGACATTTAATCAGAGGTGATACTAATGACAATTAATCAAGGAGAGGGCTAACCTCTGCATCTTTGAACATGTAGGGCTTGGGTAGGTTTTAGCTGCTGCTGGCTGGATGTGATGCAAAGGTCCCACACATTCTTCAAGCTGCCAGGGAATGGGTCTACTTCCCTGTCCCACAATTCTGACATTTTCAAAACTCCAAAGACAAAAAAAAAAAAAAACTTCCAAGAGTTCATTTGGTAGCAAAAATTGATCTGAATTGATTCACAGCTATATCCATTCCACTTACTGTAAATATTCAGGCATTTTTTCTTGCAAAAATGTTTCTGGCTGTGTGTTCACTGAGGTTTTATTAGTAAATATCCAGTGTCTTCATTCTATCAACCTTTAAAAGCTAACACCTGATATTGCAAACACATCTGACCTGAAAGATAGCAAGCCATTAAGGTCTTATATTTGTGTACAGAGTAAGACTAAAAAGAGATTAAAAGTCAGTGGTAATTTTCTTACTTTGTGCTACGTGACCTTTAGTGGTACAGATAAATTCACTGTTCTGTGTTAACATTATATGTTGTCCAGTCTAGATTATTTCTAATGTCCTTCCAAGATAGGGATGCCACTGAGATTTTCTGTCATTTCCACATTTCAAGGAAAAACTCAAAATCATATTGTGTCCATCTTGGAAATTCTGTGACACATTAGATTCTCCTATCTGAAGTGAAGTATTTAATAGATTCATAAGAACACAGGAAATTAAACTGGAAAGCTTCCACATACCAGGCTTGGACTTGTTGAGATCAAATGTTATTAAGCTTAATACATCTTTATGAAATGAACCAAAGATATAAAAATATTTTATTCCAAAGTTATAGTCCCTACAACTTGCTTACAAAATGTAATGAGTTTAATTCTTGCATGATTTCTTATTTTGTTTTGAATCTTGCTATGTAGCATAGGCCCTGCCTCAGTCTCCAGAGTGCTGGGATTACATGTATGTTTCACTATTCTTGTCATGCATAATTTTTTTCCAAACCAAAAAAATTACTTAGGGCATCTGGGTTGGAGAGATGGCTTAACTGTTAAAGCATTTGCCTGCGAAGCTAAAGGGCACAGGTTCAATTCCCCAGGACCCAAGTCAGCCAGATGCACAAGGTAGCACATGTGTCTGGATTTCATTTAAAGTGGCTGAAGGCCCTGGTGTGCCCATTCTCTCTCTTTCTCTCTCTTGTAAATAAAATTAAAAAAATACCTGGGTCAAAGATGACTTTAAAAACATTGCTTAAGGGAATTTCTCTTCACACCTATGTAGACTTCAATGAAATTTCATACCCTTGCCTACTAAGAACATCCCACTGAGTCAGGGAGATTCTGCTGCAAAGGCATTTCATTCTTTTTATTTCACAAGGAAGCAACAAAAAACAAAACCAATCTTTCTATGGCTTCAAATGTACCCAATCTCTCAGCTACGATACTAGAGGCAGGCACTTTCTAGATTTTCTAGAACTGTTGTGTAAATTGGAGATAATATTTATAAAATGCCAAAGCACAAAAAAGACTCCTGAGTAAGTGCTTGCTTTATAGATATATTTTTGTGCTTAAAAGCATTATTTCAATCATGAAGAATAGTAAAGCTCAGTTTAACATAATCTAAAAACTTCATGAAGCACAAACGAGAAGCCTCCCATTCACGAGGTAAGAGGAAAGAGTAACGTAAGACACTAAGGAAGGAGTCTGATCAGAGCGATGTATTTGGCTGAGAAAGGTGGAAACAAAATCAGAAGAGCTGAGGAGCTCAGTGGTAGGATGAGCACTTCATTTGATTCAGCTGAATGTATGTATTAGCAGCGGTGCTTCTATATTGGAAACATGTTAGCAGCTGTGGCATCTGGATGGAGTTTATGAGAGAGTAAGGGGAAGAATAAAAGGAAAGCAGACACTGCACACAGAACTGGAAATGAGTTTATAATTGTTTCTTTGCTTTTGATGTATCCACTATGGAAACAGAGAAAGTGAGTCACTTATAGTAACAGAAGTGACCTTTTCTTGGGACAGTGCTACCTGCTTCTAGACAGAGGCTTGGCCAATGATTCTGGATGAAGGGAACATGTAGAATTTGGACCAGATACTTGATGGAGAAGGAACACCAAATGGACATAGGAAAAAGAAGCAAAACTGAAAGAAGTAAAAGAAGGTGAAGATTAATTCTTAGCAACTTTCTAGAGATTTCTTTACCTTAGGGAATCTTTATGCTTTTCTCTAATGGAAGAAAATTAGGTAAACATGTGGGTTCTGATAATGGTATCTGTTAAAAAAATATTTTTATTAATTTATTTTCAATGAGAGAGGAGAAAGAGAGAGAGAGAGAGAAGAAGGAGGAGGAGGAGGAGGAGGAAGAGGAGGAGGGGGGGAGGAACTGGCATGCCAGGCCCTTCTGCTACTGAAAAAAAAAAACCCCAAAAACTCCAGATGCATGTGCTACTTTGTGCATCTGGCTTTACATGGGTAGTAGGGACTTGTATGCAGGCAGCTAAAGACACTTGCTTACAAAGCCTAGCTGCCTGCATACAAGCCCCTACTACCCCACTGGTAGAAAATTTTACCATTGTGAGTCAAATGACCAATATGCAGACATTATATGATAAGAGACTTTGTAAATATAGCACGTGTGGGGTCTAGGGCAATGGATCAGTTGGTAAAGTGCTTGCCACACAAGCATGGGGACCTGAGTTTAGATCCCTAGCACTCATGTAAAAGGCAGACATGGTGCCTGTCAACCCAGTGCTGGGGAGGCAGAGGTAGCAGAATCCCTGGGCTTGGTGGCTATTTTGTCTAGCTGAATTAGTGAACTCTGGGCTGAGTGAGAGATGCTACCTCAAAAAAATAAGGTGGAGAGTGATTGAGGAAGACACCCAATGCTGACCTTTGGCCTTGACAGACATGAACACACATGTGCCTGCTCACCCACACACATAAGCAAGCAAACACCTTTAACTGCCAAGCCATGTCCCCAGCCCTGTCCCCCAACACATACATAAACATGCATACACACACCAAGTACACATACACATGTGAAAGTATGTGGCATTTGACAGTGTAAAAATTTTAGAATACATTTTAGAGAAAATTAGATCTCTAATTTCGAACTTTTCCCTTAGGCACTTGAAACCTAAACCAAACATATAAAAAAAAATTTAATGTTGCTTGCAAAGCCTGTTTTCAACAAATCCTCAGGCATCCAAGCTATCAACTCTTCAATTCTCCAATCTGAAATGCTTCAAGGATGAAAGCAGATCTGAAGTTTATTCCACGTGGAGTCACTTCTTGTATTCCTTTCCTGCAACTGGTACTCATTTTACATTGCTAATAGTTGAAAATGTTAACGTAAGACAAAAAGCTTGAAATGTTATTTGGCCAGGTATATTAAAATAAAATCAAAAAATAGAATTATTACGTTTATATACAACAGCATAAGTGAAACAATGTGACATAGCAGTTTCCATTGAAAGCTTCCAGTAGAAAAATCGAGTAAACAAAACCTCTCAAATCTCTTGCCACAGAGGAGCCTCCTGAGAGCCTCCAGCCACTTTCCTTCAAAACTGGGGCTATAAATACTTGCATCTTAAACAATATAGAAAGGATTGCTGAATCACAGAATAGCCCCAAATATGGCATTAATAAAAACCTTCTAGAGTAAAACTAAAATTAATCTTTGATCCTTACAATAATGTTCAAATCATTTGAAGCCCCCCAGGAAATGCTTATGTTTTTGGAAGGCCCTATATAAGGTTTTGTGGAGGCTAGATTCTTATTAGAATTTTACTGAGACTGTCAACAAAAGGTTTTTTTTTAATCTAGGGAATCGTGGAGCTGCAAACCGGATGGTTAAAAACATTCCTCTGTAAGGTAGAGCGGTTTTGGAGGCCAGTCTGTCTCCCTTCTCCCGAAAGGGGAACCCTGGGCAGCCCCGGCTCCACCTGGGCTAAGGCCGCTGTGAGCGCACCACGCCGCTCCTGCAGGGGGCGCGCGCGTGCTGCTGCTGGGGCTGAGGCTGCGTCTGCCCAGCACACACGCAAGGAGTTTCACAATCTCAGACTGGGGCGGGGGGAGGTTGCGATGGGGGAATCAAACTCCCAAAACAACAACAACAAAATGAAATCTGGGAAAAACATCTGTAAGCCACTGGCTTCACCTGCAAAATCTAAGAGTGAATTAGTAAAAAAAAAAAAAAAAAAAAGTAAGCCAAAGCATTGAGAAAATACAAAGACGTGTCTTGTTATGCATCTGGTTATGTTTGCTTTAGAAATGAGTTTAGTTCTCCTGCTCCCAGGGGCTTGTTGCCAGGTCTCTGAACCTCTGTGTCGCACATGCAATTGTAGACAGAGGGCCAGTGTGAGCGCACTTTGGAGAGGACAGGCGATTTCTACCTGGAAAGCTGAACTGTGATACTTGCTTCCAGACAACGATGACCAGCAGAGGTGTAATCCACGCAGCACCCCAGTGGCCATCAGTACAAGGTCACAATGCTTTCCTGGATCCAGGGGTTCTCCCTGAGTCATGCGAACGGGGGTCCGGCCGGCCCATGGGATGACCAGCACTGCCCTGCCAGGCTGCTTCCCTGCCCATGGGCAGCTGTCCCTGCGGGCCCGCAGCGCTAAGGCTGCTGCTGGTACTGCCCTTCGGTGGCGGTGTAGAAGTCATCCAGGACGCTCTGTAGGTAGTCAAACGTGGGCCTCTCCTCGGCCTTTTCTTTCCAGCACATTTTCATGATGTCATAGAGCTCGTCTGGGCAGTTCTCCATGCGTGGCATCCGATAGCCCTGGGACAGCGCAGTCATCACGTCCGCATTGGTTCTCCCTAAGGCCAAAACACCATGCCATTTAGAATCCCGACAAAGCACAAGCACTGTGTGGTGGGTCTGCCAGCACATCACACACACACAACCGAGGAAAGCTTTATGACATTCACAGTGGGTTGGAGTGTGCTCTACCCAAAGGCACACGTTGAAGTCCTAACTCAGTGCCTCAGAATAGAACTATAATGGAGATAAGGCCATTAAAGGTGACTGGAAAGGTGGGTCCTAACCCAATAGGACTACTGTCCTTCTAAGAGAGAGCAATTACAGGACACCCCCCCCACACACACACACAGCCACAATGACAAGCTGGTGGGACAGATTCTATTTAGCTTCTAAAATATACTTTTGCACACAAAAAATCTCATGCTTTGAGACCCTCTATTCTTTGTAGACCTTTTCTTTTTTTCCGCTTTCTCCTAAGGACACACTTACTAAAGAGCCTCTGCCTTCAAAACCCTGAATCACTATTCCTGTCTCGGGGAAGCTCTGATTTTTAAATGGAAACGGCAAAGCAAACTTTAAAATCTTTTGTATCTCTTGAGAACTAATTACCCTGTGAATTATTTTTTCTCAAGTCTAGTTCTGAAATGTCACTTTCAAATATTTGTGTAAATGGTAACTAACTGGTTATTTCTAAGTTGAAGATTTCATTTGATTTTCACTGCCACTGGGTAGCTTACATTACTTTCTTTGTTTAGAGTTTTGGTCTCCATAAAAGTATGTGATTTCAGCAATGCTTTGACTCTTACAACTAGCCAAACTTACTTGGATACAGTTCTGAAGAAATACCTTAGTTTTTTTAAACTTCTGTCTGACACTTTAGGATACTGGGGAGGGTTAACACGCAGAGTAATATAAATAGCAATGGGACCTGAAGCCTGGTTAGGACTAGCTCTTTCACTTCCTTCCTTAAGAACCTCTGGTTGCATAAATGGTCAGAATATGCCCATAGACATAGATCTTTGAAGGATGGCTCTAGCCTCCCTGAAGATGTTTCTTACTGGTTTTAGTATGTTCTCTGAACTCTGAAGAGCACTCATTCCCTGATACAGATGAAAGACAGGCACATTCCACCCTGCGTGGGGAATTTGACTTGATGAAGGAAGATGAAAGAAAAGAATCTACTATCTCTCTCTGAATGCACAAGTGAACTAGCATATGAAACAAGTCTTCATGAGGGGAGGCCCACCTCCACTAGGCTGGATATTACACTTGGCTTGTGGCCAAAGAACACAACCCTCCTGGCCAGTGCTCCTCTTGTAAGGCCACCTTTGCGTTGCACCCTTCATCCTTTCCACAGTACGAATGGAGAAGGAGACACACAGGTTTCAGAGATTTGGAGACAATGCAGGCAGAATGCTGCTTGAAGGACATGAAGCCCCAATGGGAAGATACTCAAACTACGCGGAAGGAGTGGGAAGTGGCATCCAGAGTGAGCAGAAATTAGCAAAAAGTTCAAGTCAGTTGAAGAGCACAGAGAGAGGGAAAACCCGAAGACGATTATATAAGAAATAAGGGCTCAAGGACAGGGGAAGCAATCCAGGAGTGCTACAGACCTTCAAAGACACAGGAGACATGTGGGTAAGGGGAGGACCAGGTAGCCTAGGTCCACAGTCTCCCATCCAGCAATAGGGCTTCCAGAAAGCTACTGTTTGGTTTATCTTTCCCAGCAATTTCCAATGCTTATGGTCAAGGCAGGTGTTTGTAAGAGGATGAGTTTTTTAAAGCTCTGATTTACACTGTTGGTGAAAAAAAACCTAAAAAAAATACATGATGCTTCAGAATATTTTTGTCATTTTCAAGCTTCTTTTGCTTTATATGGGGAAAGCAAAGGAACAGGTCTAATCACAGACGATCCCTTTTTCTTCATAAAAATTATGTTGAAATAAAATCATAGTTGGCTTTAAGATAAATGAAGATCAACTGCATTTCCTCCAATTTATCCTCTATAATTTGCCCCTAATAAAAAAGAAGAAGAAGAAGAAGAAGAAGAAGAAGAAGAAGAAGAAGAAGAAGAAGAAGGAGAAGGAGAAGAATAAGGGGAGGAGGAGGAGGAGGAGGAAGAAGAAGAAGAAGGAGGAGGATAAGAACAACAACAACAACAAAGTCGTTTAGGTGGGATCAGGGGAGGGGATGGAGGAGAGAAAGGGCGGGAAGGGTGTTAATCAAAATTAAAGATGTCATGAAGAACTTACACAGAACTACTTCTCTACTGGTTATTGCTATGTATGTTAAAAAAGAGAATTTGAGGAGAAGTATCTTGTGGAGGTGGATAATGCTATACACAGAATCCATACGGTTAGAACAATTTCAATGCTAGGCATGGGATATCTTCCAGTGAGTTGTTGACCAGGGAGGCCCCTGGTCCCCCAAAACTTTACAAGCTATCACCAAGGCTCTTGGTTGCCCACCAAGCTAGATGGTAAGACCCTATTGCTCAAGATTCCATGTGCCTAGGTTGCAGGTCACAGAGAAATAAGTTGGAACTGAACTGGAAGCCTCATCCCTATTGACTAGCTGTCAGGATGCTGGAAAGAGCTACACAGCCTGTTACGGGAGAAATGTCATCAACAGTGTTAGCCAGCAGTGGACCCTGCAAGCATTATAGCTGCTCAACTTGTGCAATGGTGGCATGTCTGTTATGGGGGAAACCAACTGCTCTCCAATTGGACTTGAGGCCCAACTCACAGGAAAGAATTCTTGGTTGTAGTGAAAACCTAATCAAAGAGGCCTATGGCTGGGCTGGTCATAAGCCCTAGGAGAGAAACTTCTACTGTTGTCTGACTAAATTGATATCTTAAGCCCATCAAACTGCCCTCAAAATATTTATGTTTATGCCCATGTATTAATGCTACTCTCACTTCTGGTTAGAGAAGCTTCTCTTTTCAGATGGCAGTGACCACTGGGTGCTGAGAAGTGACAATGGAGTGTTCAGCACTAAATGAGACATCTCTATCATACCCTTTAAGGCTCAGGGGCCACTGTGGAAGAGGTGATAGAAAGAATGTAAAAGCCAAAGGAAGGGAGAAATGCTTACAATACGGTCTTGCAGACATAAAGTGGTTTTGACATTCATGATCTCACAGGGGCTGATGCTACCTACATAAGAGCTGCATAATAGAAGAAAAAAATGACATCATAATAGAAGAGAATCTAGTTGGAAAGAAGGGATTCAGTGGACAGGGGATTGGGGAATGGGAGGGGGTTATGATCATGTTATACCATTTATATTTTTGGAAGTTATTAATAAAAATGTTTAGAAAAGAAAAAAAGAACAAGACACAGAAACTTAAACTATACCTTCGATGAAACTAAGAGTCATCTGGTAGTAGAGGTGGAAGCGGTCAGAGCTGAGAGGAAGCATAAACAAAGCGCCTACAACAGACAACAGGCAGTCTGGCCCATCTTGGCACAGTCTAGGAAGGCCCCAGTTGCAGTAGCCAGCACTCCACAAGGGCAGGAGAGGCCAGTAGCCATAGACAGTAGGGTGCCCAAATTCTGCCTGGCAGTGCCAGGTTAATGCTGGAAATACTGTGCATAGTTTGAACATGGTGTGTCTCCATGTGACTCATCTTCAAATTTGAGTTCACTGATTAGATTGTTAAGTGAAATCAGTGACTTTCTCATGGGAGTGAGTTCTCACTGGTGGGGGTCATGTTAGCTGCCAGGAGGGTGTGTCCTTATAACGTGAGGCTGCCCCTCCTGCTTTGTTTCTTCTGCATGAGTCCACTTGCCCTTCTTCTCTCCACCCTGAACTGAAGTGGTACAAGTCTCTCACCAGAAGCAGGGCAGATGTAGCACCAAGCTCTTGGAGCCAAAGTGAACTCCTTTTCTTTATAGGCTACCTAGTCTCAGGCATTCTGCTATAACAACAGAAAATGGATGAAAGGGCTGGAGAGATGGCTTAGAGGTTAAGGCATTTGCCTACAAAGCCAAAGGACCTCGGTTCAATTCCCCAGGTCCCACATAAGCTAGATTCACAAGGGGGCATGCATCTGGAGTTCATCTGCAGTGGCTGGAGGCCCTGGTGTGCCCATTCTCTCTGCCTCTTTATCTCTTGCTTTCTCAAAGAAAGAAAGAAAGAAAGAAAGAAAGAAAGAAAGAAAGAAAGAAAGAAAGAAAGAAAGAAAGAAAGAAAGAAAGAAAGAAAGAAAGAAAATGGAGGAAGACAAACTGAATGAAGAAGCTCTGTGTCCATGTACCATTCTCAGTCAGGAGTCGGGGAAGAAGGCTGGGAGGGAGGAGAAAGGCTCAGCACAGCACAGTGAGGCTGTGTGTCACAGCCACAGCAAGGAGTACTGTGGGGCACTGTGCTGAGTGACCTATGCTAACCACAAAAGGTAGAAAGTATATGACTCTGTTCCTATGAGGTATCTGAAGTGGAAATTGGTAACAGTGGTTATCTATGGGGTGGGGATTGTTTGGCTGGAGCAGAGGACACATTTTGTTTTCTACTACTTTATAGTACGTGGATTTTGGGCCATGTGAATACATTCTTCTTTGGGAACAAGTAAAATACAAAGCTCCCAATTTATTCAAAATTTAATAATACAATATTTATAACTATGATAAAATATATATTTTATATATAATATTATAATAATATTATAAAATATTATAAATACTAGATTAAGCCAGGCATGGTGTCATATACCTTTAATCCCAGTACTCAGGAGGCTGAGGTAGGAGGATCTCTGTGAGTTCCAGGCCCACCTGGGCTAGAGTGAGACCCTACCTAAAAACAAAAACAAAAACTTGCCAGGTGTGGTGACACATGCTTTCAATCTAAACACTAGATACAGAGAGGTAGGAGAACTGACATGAGTTCAAGGCCATCCTGAGACTACATAGTGAATTCCAGGTCAGCCTGGACTAGAGCATGACTCTACCTCAGAAAAGCCAAAAACAAAAAACAAAAACAAGCAAAAAAATGCTACATTTAATAACCCCAATTCCTGAAGTAGATTTCTTTGAGAAGCATTAACAGGTGGGGGCATACACTATTTTGAAAAGAATAAGTCTATCTAATAAAAATGTCATTGTAAAAATTAGAAATTTACTGACAAGAAAAATTATCAATTTATTTTTACCCAAAGATAATAACATTTTGGTAAATTATACCACTTAATCTGTTTTCTTTACAAATACATGTTCATTTGATATGTGGTTTTCTTCATTTTTTTTCCTCTTCCTCATCCTCATCCTCATCCTCATCCTTTCTTTCTTTCTTTTTTTTTTTTTTTTTGTGGTAGGGTATCATACTAGCCCGGGCTGACCTAGAATTCACTATGCAGTCTCAGGGTGGCCTTGAATTCACAGCAATCCACCTGCCTCTGCTTGTCAAGTGCTGGGACTAAAAGCATGTGCCATCATGCTTGGCTTGTTTCTTTCCTTCTTATGTTGTAAAGGCAATTAAACACTTTTAAAAGGATTTTAACATATCCAGTGTTTTCTGGACAAAGAAGGCCTCAGATAACTCAGTTACAAGGACAGCCTCTCCCACAGGCAATTTTCTAATGGGGTGGGAAATACCTTATTTTAGCACTGTTCATCAGATTCTAGGCTATCTATAAATCAAGTCCGCTAATATGTAAGTAACTGATTCCACTAATCACTCCTAATGGCAAGAACTCCTGTGATTCTTAATTCAGACCTCCTGAAAGGTCTCATATCTGCAGTCCCTACAAGGGAAAGCTAGCTGGGAAATAGACTACGAAGTGGTTGCTTTTGTTTTTTGGTGTTTGTCTCCCCTAAGACAAGTAAGACAAGGTTTTACTCTAGCCCAGGCTGATCTGGAACTTACTCTGAAGCTCCATGCTGGCCTGGAACTGACAATGATCCTCAGTCTTTGGGGTGCTGGGACCAAAGGTGTGCACCACCATGCCCAGAGCACAGCACTGGTTTTTAATTAGTTCTACTACATGCTTCACTGCCCCCCCCCCCGCCCCATCCCCAGGTAGGTCTCACTCTAATGCAGGCTGACCTGGAGCTCAATCTGTAGTCTCAGGCTGGCCTTGAATTCAGTGACTCTCCTACCTCTACCTCCCAAGTGCTGGGATTAAAGGAATGTGTCATCATGCCCAGATTTTTTTTGAGGGGGGGTGGTGATTCTTATCATTTTTCAGCTCACTTGCCAGGGCCCAGTCACTTTCTCTGAGCCTCAGAGGTCTTGGCTGAACATTACATGCAGAACATGCACATTGCTACATGAGATTATATGTTATACACACACATGAAAACATTGGTGATCATATATTCATATATATATATATATATATAGTTGGTGAGAATATATATATTTGTTTCCTTTACATAGATTGGTAAGGTAAGGTATATAGACATAGACTCAAGCACAGATAGAGATATAAAAATTAAGATAATCATGGCTGATTAGAAAAACTTTTCTTATTTGCAGCACTGTTAAATAATTAACTTCAGCACCTGGAGCAGGAGCAGCCACAGTGCGTGGACTGAGATGAGAGGTTTTCCTGAGACCACAACGCAAGCACCCTATAAAGTTGGTTCTGTTCCTGCAAGCTGGTTCCATTCCACTCCACAGTGGAGGAGCTGCAGAATGAAGACCCCAGTGCTGCTCTGTACAAAGGCTTCCTGGCTCCCATGTGAGGCTGAGTGTCACAGGAAGCTCTTGGGTGACCATCACAACTCTCTTGTGCCATTGTTGCAGTTACTTTTTGTTGCTGAGACAAACACCTGACCAGAAGCAGCTTATTGGAGGAAAGAGTTATTTCAGGCTTACAGATTCCAGGAACACCATCAATGGCAGAAGAAGCCAGCTCACTTTAGCATCCATAGCAGACAGAGACAAACCCACAAAATAGTCAGTGAGCAAGAATAGTTGGAGCTCAAAGTGCTCTGGATACACCCTTAGGGCTAGGCTCTAAGGGCACCTCCTCCAGCAGGCTGTTGAGACTTAAGTAGGAAACTTAGACTTAATCAAAAATTCCTGGGCTGGAGAGATGGCTTAACGGTTAAGCACTTGCCTGTGAAGCCTAAGGACCCTGGTTCGAGGCTCGGTTCCCCAGGTCCCACGTTAGTCAGATGCACAAGGGGGCGCACGTGCCTGGAGTTCGTTTGCAGAGGCTGGAAGCCCTGGCGCGCCCATTCTCTCTCCCTCTATCTGTCTTTCTCTCTCTGTCTCTCTCAAATAAATTTAAAAAAAATTACAAATAAATAAATAAATAAAATATTTCTAAAAAAAAAATTCCTGGTCTAAGCCAGGAGTGGTGGTGCACGCCTTTAATCCCAGCACTCGGGAGGCAGAGGTAGGAGGATCGCCAAGAGTTCAAGGCCACCCTGAGACTACATAGTGAATTCCGGGTCAGCCTGAGCCAGAGGGAGACCCTACCTCGAAAAACAAAAACAACAACAACAACAATAAAAAATCCTGGTCTGGAGAGATGGCTTAGCAGTTAAGTGCCTGCCTGTGAAGCCTAAGGACCCCAGTTCAAGGCTCGATTCCCCAGGACCCACGTTAGCTAGATGCACAAGGGGCGCACGCATCTGGAGTTCTTTGCAGTGGCTGGAAGCTCTGGTGTGCCCATTCTCTCTCTCTATCACCTTCTTTCTCTGTCTCCTGCTCTCAAAAAAATAAAACAAAAAAATTTAAAAAAAATTCCTGAGGCTACAGGGAACATACATTCACATTCACACCCCCACAACCATTCTGACCCCAGGTACATGGCCTCCTCTGCCACTCCAGCTCCCAATTTCTTTATCCATAATATGCAGAGTGTCTCAATATTACATGGCCTAGTTGGGTTATTCATTCATTCAGTCATCCATCAAATATTCACTAAAGTCCAAACCACACTGGCCAAAGCCCATGTGCTAGTTACTCCCATCCTTCTCTTGTGCCATTACCAGGACCATCGAGTCAAGATTATTAACTCCCTTTATTTGCAAGAGTACCTGTTAGTTCCAAAGCCCCTCCACACACAGCCCCCAGTACCCCTCAGCATTACCCATACTGAACATTTATCTGTTAATAATCAGCCTCTTTCCATTAAGGGCAGAGGCAGAGACAAGACACTCAGATATTTTTTAATGAAGGAGTCTTAATATTAAATTCATCTTATCTACAGATTTCTTTGAAAGTGATACACTAATAAGAAACTGAAGAATTTGGGGGGATCTCTCTTCCCACAGACAATGGAGGAAGGAAGGGCAAACAGAACCTGGTTTGGTGGACTTCAGGTGAACATAATTAATGATGTCTCCACTGATAGTGCAAGTTAAAGATTGGAAGTCTCTTCTGACACATAACAGTTACTTTTGAGCAGGGAGAGATCATGCCATCACCTCACTATGAAACCTCAGGTCCCAAACTAAGCAGAAGGCACTGGAAATCCTCAATGCCCACCTGCCTCCTCTACCACAAGGGCCCCTGCCTTGGAGGGGCAGCTGAGTCTCACTTGGTTTCATCTCAGCACCCACCAGGTGCACTCTGGGCAGTAAATGCTGGGATTAACTCATGAAGAAGGAGAATATAGTTAATAAGATAAAAAGGTAGAGAACAAGTTTCTAAGGATCTTTAAGAACAACTTCTAGGAGTGGCAGTGAAAATCAAGTTCTGGATTTACCCTTTGCTTTTAGGGATATTTTCCTTTCCTTTTCCTTTTCCTTTTTCCAGGTAGGGTCTCACTCTAGTCCAGGCTAACCTGGAACTCACTTTGTAGTCCCAGGTGGCCTCAAACTCACAGCAATCATCCTACCTCTGCCTCGCAAGTGCTGGGATTAAAAGTATGTGCCACCACACCTAGCTGCTTTTTTCCTTTTTAAATGTCTTTAGCAATTGACTCTTCATCATACAGACCATAACCACCTGAATGGAAAGAGGTAAGCAAGTGATACCTGGGTAGGGGATCTTCCCATAGGTGACAATTTCATATAGGAGGATTCCAAAAGACCACACGTCAGACTTGATGGTGAAGCACCCGAAGTTGATGGCTTCTGGAGCTGTCCACTTGATAGGGAACTTGGCGCCTGAGGAAGAAGACACACCACTCTTACTTGTACTGCGAGCTTAAACTAAACTAAAATGCCATGGGTAGGAAAAACACATTTCCTTCTTTGTATTTTTAAAAAATTCAAGTTCTTGGGCTGAAGAGATGGCTTAGTGGTTTAGCGCTTGCCTGTGAAGCCTAAGGACCCCGGTTCAAGGCTCGATTCCCTAGGACCCACATTAGGCAGATGCACAAGGGGGAGCATGCATCTGGAGTTCGTTTGCGGTGGCTGGAAGCCCTGGCGTGCCCACTCTCCTCTCTCTCTCTCTCTGCCTCTTTCTCTCTCTGTCTGTCACTCTCAAATAAATAAATAAAAATTTTAAAAAATTCAAGTTCTTATTTTATTTTACTTTTTAAGATATTGACTTGTGTGTTGGAGAGAGAGAGAAAGAGAGAGAGAGAGAGAGAGAGAGAGAGGAAGCTAGAATGGGTGTGCCAGGGTCTCCTACCACCACACACGAACTCCACATGCTTATACCACTTTGTGCATCTGGCATCATGTGGGTATTGGGAATTGTTCCTAGACTTGAGGCTTTGTCAAAAAGTGCCTTTAACTGCTAAACCATCACTCCAGCCCTCAAGTTCTCATTTACTTTTTAAGAATGTTTTTATTATTTATGTGCAAGCAGAGAGAAACAGAGAGAAGAAAGACAGAGAGAATGGCTGTGCTAGGATCTCTAGCCACTGTAAATGAACTCCAGATGCTTGCGCCACTTTGTGCACCTGGCTTTATGTGGGCACTGAGGAAGTGAACTCAGGTCATCGGTCTTTGTAGGTAAGTGTCTTAACCACTGAGCCATCTCTCCAGCTCCTGAAGTTACTGTTTTAAATAGGCAACACGCAACCATGGAACAGGATGGAAATGTTACACAAATGATAACTTCCCTGTTGGATACCCTCTTCGTTAGAAGGAGAGTTTCTTTTGTAACTGCTCAGGGATATCATTACCAGCCTCGCTTTAGACATGCAAGAGTGTGGCAGAAGGAAAAAGGTTATTTATTTAAGAGTGAGTTGCTGTGTTTTGACACCAGCTCTAAAACAGATCTTTCACATTCAAATTTCATCTAGAGTTGGGCATGTCAGCCTGCACCCATAGCCTCAGCTACTTAAGAGGCAGGAAGATCTCTTAGCCGAGGAGTTAAAAGCCAGCCTGTGCAACAAAGCAAGACTCTATCTCAAAACAAAACAAAACAAATCTTACAACAAAAGAAAAACAAATTTTCTCTCAATAATCTCCTTTTATGTTTACAAGGGATAGAAACATCTTTTATTTCATTTAATTTTTATTTTTGGTACTAAGGAATGGACCCAGGTCATCCCACAGCTCAAATATAAATATCTTTTTTGTTTGTTTGCTTATTTGTTTTTGTGTGTCAGGGTCTCACTGTAGTCCAGGCTGACCTGGAACTCACTTTGTGGCCCAGGCTGGCCTTCAACTAATGGCAATTCTCCTATTTCAGCCTCCTAAGTGCTGGCATGAAATGTGCGAGCCACCACACTTGGCTTTAGAATATAAATATCTTTTACCATGTATGTTTTTGTGGATAAATAGTGCTAAACCTGTGCCAGTGGGAATTGCAGGTGCTACTTGAATGGTAATGTCCTATTTTTCCATATGCTAGCACAAAATATATTAAACTATTGATATTGAGTACATTTGTCTAGGTGGAATGAGACAGTGATTAAATAATGTTTCCAGGAGTTGCTGATAAAGATGAAGGGCCAGGGCAGGTATAGATGTGGTCCAGGTTCAAAACCCAGGGTCCTCCTGTGGAAACCTGGACCCACACACAACCTGTAACTCCAGCAACTTAGCATCCTGGGAATCTGAAGGGTTCCTACAAGCCACTTAAGAAGTTGTCTGTAGGGCTGGAGAGATGGCTTAGCGGTAAAAGTGGATGCCTGCAAAGCCTAAGGCCCCAGGTTCGATTCTCCAGGTCCCACATAAGCCAGATGCACATGGTGGCGCATGCATCTGGAGTTCGTTTACAGTGGCTAGAGGCCCTAGTGTGCTCATTCTCTTTCTCTCTCATCTCAAATAAATAAATACATAAAATATTTTTTTTAAAAAAAGGAAGTTTGCCTTTATTATGTCTTATCCGAGGTTGTTCCCCCACCCCCCAGTGCCTTACCAAACTTGGAAGTCCCAGTAAGAACAATGATGGACAGTCATGCAACAGTTGCTGTGTACTGGGTACTCTCACCCATCCCTGCACCAGCTCCATGCCACTTGCAGTGGCAGTGTGCAGGGCTGGGGGTGAAGGGGCTGGGAGCTGGGCTCTGGCGCTGCAGGCCCGGGAGACAGGCTCAGCTCTGCCGCTTTCTGCTTGGTATTCCTGACAAGTTCCCTACCCACTTTGTGCTTTTCCTGGTACTTCCACTTGCCTCGTGGGGAAGAACTGAACCCTCTCCAGACTGCAGTGAGGTTAGGTGGACTGATGTGGACGGTGGGTACAGCACCAATACCAATAGCAGGTAGGCACTGCCATGTAGTCCTGAGATAAACCCACTGCTTTATTTAGAGTTCAAGCTCTTCATGCCCATGCCCATGGCTGCTTGCAGGAGAGTAGATACTTTTTGTGAGACTCTAGGCTTGCCAACAAAACCAGTGCGGTGAGTCATGTAACTCTGAGGGTGGACTCCTTGGATTTGACTCCTTGCTAAACTATTTAGATGGAATTCAGAAAGTTGAAAACTTCAGAGTTTTATCATCTGTAATCTATAACACAAAATTAATTTTATAAACATTTGCTCTATAGTTATGGGGAATGCACATAATTATATGAGTGAAAAGATTCATCTTATAAGACAAACAATCATGACTTTTGTCAAACCTGGGTTTGTTTTACTTTGCGTAAATGAAATATAAGGCTGGGAACATTAGTTCATGCCTGTAATCTCAGCGCTTTGGAGGCAGAGGCAGCAGGATTGAGAGTTTGATGGAGCCTGGCCTACATAGCAAGAAAAAGAAATAGAAAGAATGAAAAGAAGAAGAAGAAAAACAGAGAAGTTTCTCTTTTTAGATAGGTGGTGAGCTGGAAAGATAGTTTGGTAGTTAAGATCCTTGCTTTCAATGCCTGATGGTCTGAATTTGAGTCCCCAGTGCCCACGTAAAGGTAGATGCTCAAAGTGGTGCATGGATCTAGATGGGAGGTGAGACTCAACACTGAGGAGACTTAAAACTTGTCAAAGTGCTGAGAAGTTACAGTTGAGAGTTCAGCACTAAGTGAGACATCTGTATCACACCCTCCAAGGTACAAGGGACAATTGCAGAAGAGGTGGCAGAAATGATGTAAGGTGTGTGTATATGTGTGCACATGCATTTGAAGCTAAACTACTTATCGTCCTCAATCATTTCCACCTTTTTGCTTTTTTGTTTGGTTGGTTTTTGAGGTAGGGTCTCCCTCTAACCCAGGCTGACTTGGAATTCACTATGTAGACTCAGGGTGACCTCAAACTCATCGTGATCCTCCTACCTCTGCCTCCCGAGTGCTGGGATTAAAAGCATGTGCCACCACACTTGGCCACCTTATTATTATTATTACTTTTTTTTTGAGATGGTCTGTCACTGAGCCAGGAACTCACTGATTTTGCTCCATTAGCCAGGAAGCTTCAGGGATCCTTCTGTCCTGTGCCCCTGTACCCCTGGCAAGTGCTGGTATTATAGGCATGCACTACTATGTCCAGTCTTTACATGGGTACAGGGATCTGAACTCAGGTCCTCATGCTTGCACAGCAAGAACTTTATAGACTGAGCCCTTTCTCCAAGAGAATGCTTAAAAAAAAAGAGTACTAGAATGACTATCAGACAATTATTGCATGTCTTGAATACTTTACTAAATGTGTTCAAAAGTAATAATTTTAGAGCTGGGTGTGGTGGAGCACATCTTTAATTCCAGCACTTGGGAGGCAGAGGTAGGAGGATTGCCATGAGTTGGAAGCCAACCTGAAACTACATAGGGCTCAGCCTGGGCTAGAGGGAGACCCTACCTTGAAAAAGAACAACAAAAAGATTTGTGTAATGTGTAATTGCCTTATTACAAAGCAAAAACGAAATAAAATGAGATAATAAGAAATCAATTAGAGATAATTACTACCACCTACCTTCCCTTGCTGTGTACTCATTATCTTCAATTACTCTTGCAAGGCCAAAATCCGCAATCTTGCACATGAGTGACTCAGAGACCAGGACGTTAGCTGCTCGCAGGTCGCGGTGAATGTAGTTCTTCCGTTCAATGTATGCCATGCCCTCGGCAATCTGCAAACAGAAATAGGTGCAGGTTTGTATTTATGGTGGGCTCTCATTGTGGTCCATGAATGAAAACTAAAGACATGAATTCTTTTTGTGTGAGCTATGCTGATTATTCAAGTTTTAAAGACAGTGGCAAATCACAGTCACGATTTGTGTCCTTTATAAAATAACTGCCAATCTGACATATCTCTAATAATAGCTGCTTAAAAAAAAAAAGCATGGGCTGGAGAGATGGTTCAGTGGTTAAGGCATTTGCCTGCAAAGCCAAAGGATAGTGGTTCAATTCTCCAGGACTCACTTAAGCCAGATGCACAAGGGGGCACATGCATCTGGAGTTTGCTTGCAGTGGCTGGAGGCTCTAGTGCCCCCCCCCCCCGCCTCTTTCTCAAATAAATAAAATATTTTTCAAAAGCAGTGAATTTCAACATTTGGTAAATTGGTAAATCCTTTCACAGTAATATACAGACGTCAATAATTCAGTTTCTTAGATGAGAGAACACATGCTAGGGTTTGGTTGTTTGTTTCCCCAAAAGTCGTATGTTGTCATCTTAACCCTCAGAGCATAATTGTGCCATTATAAAAGTGTCCTTGGGGAGCTCCCTGGCCCTTCTACTATGGGAGAGTACAGCTAGAAGATGCTCACTGTGGAGAAGAGTAGGTCTTCAGCTGGACTAAGGCGATGGACATGGAGACAGTGATGTGTTAATACAAGTAAACCGGCGGGCACCAAGAACACATGTGAGAGGTATGCCTGCCTGGTCAATAGTGCCTCTCTGTCAAGTTAATGACCAGCTCTCAAGTTCTTAACACAGTCCCTCAGGGTAACCAAATTCACTCTGAGAACAAAGCGCAACAGTAGGAAGGGAGGAAGGATTTCAATAAAACAGTAATGTGATGAGGCGGAGCTATTGCCCAGCGCTAAACAGAAAATGAGGCCCACCTCCAAAATCAGGCCTTACAGGGTGTCATTGCCAAATTATGCACTTAAGGAGAAGGAAGGGAGGGAGGAAGGAAGGGAGAGGGAAGAATGTGAGGGAGTGGAAGACAGAAGGAACCATTGATATCTGTAAGAAGTTAGAAAAACTCGATTTCACAACAGAATGAATGCATTCTGCCACCTTCTGTTGTGAATGGCAGGGCCCATCAGGAGGACCTGACTTCCCACCATTTTCACCCCTATTATGATTGCCTTAGCACCTGGCTGGCTTTCTCTCTTCCCCTGGGCCACTCCCTGCTTACCTTCCACTCCAGTGCCCTCCAGAACTTCTCTACCTTCTCCCAGCATCAGTTTGTACAAACATTGTTTGCAGCTGTAGGATGTAGCCTTGCCACTATGTTATGCAGTTTATACTGCTCTCATTGTTAGCACAACCAGCTGATAAACACATTGAAGGCAAAACCACAGATGTCTTTTCTATCTTCACTTGTATCCAATGGATCCTTCAATGCTGTCCAAGCCCTTTCAGATGTGAGTGATTTAAGTGGAGGCTGGGAGCTGGGAGGCAGGAGCAGACTCTCTCTTTGTCTACTAGTACGTCAACCTCAGTAAGGTTTACTAGAAAGGGACACTAGAGCTGAAGAAAATGGAGAGGGATCAGGCTTGGAGAGGGTAGGAAAATGGGTGTGTGTGACTGTAATATAATGAAACTGAAGGCTTGGGCTTTTGAAGATAGCATGAGGTACCTAGCTGAAATGAACCAGAGCAGGTTCCAGAGAGATCCAAGAAGAGCTGGCCAGCACCACGGACCCTGTCAGAGCCTCTTTATGGTCCTATTTGATATTTGAGTCTGAAATCTTAGGTCTCAGCTAATATTCTAATAATTATATGCAAACTGGGCCAGGAGCCCAAAGAGGCTGAATGTGACTGAAATCCCAAGTTAAGCAGCAACCCGTGCTGGACACACAGATGTGTCAGTGTAGACAGGTACGCTGCCAGATGTGGCCACCAGGACTCATTACACTAGTGCTGAATGAAGGATTTCATGGTTGGCTCATGCTAAGAGCATTCCTAGAACTGGCTAGTAAAGCCTTTGCCACATCTATGCAAGCTCTGCATCCACACAAGTGTGAATGAATGTGCGTTTACAGATGATTCTCTGAAACGGTGACAGACTTGCAACAAGCCTTGTGTAGTTTAGCTTTCTTTTTCATTACAGTGTGTGATGGAGCTTGGCTTCCAAGCACTAATAAAGATATTTACCAGACAAGAGTCCAAACAGTAGCACTAGAAATGGGATCAAAATGAAAGGCTTTCTGGTTAAGACTTGCTTCTGAAATCATAAATATCATTGGGCTCCTTTTAAGTAAAATAGCTCCTTCTCTTCATTCCTATATTAGCTTGTTCTTACTTTTAGTTCTTTTTTAAGAACCTTCCTGTTGGGGATGCATTTACTTTGCTAAGGCAAATCTGGCTGTATTACATCAGAAAAGGAAGAAAAATAAGTGCTGACTGGCTAATCCAGCTTCACTCTTCCCTGGATAGCTTCATCCTTCCCCTGGCCCACTTAACATTCAGCACAGCAGAAAGAACTGTAACGTGTACATCAAACCAAGACTCTCCAGTGTTTGGGAACTCAGGTGAGGGAAGGCCAAGTATCCCCGCCTATGTTCCAATAGCTCAGAAATGGCCACAGTGCAGGAGTTACCTGGAGTCAGTCAAGTCCAGTAAGGAAAGTGTCTGTATGAGTCAGAAGGTTGTTTTGCTGTGTGGTGTGCACACACATTTCACTATGGTGATGACCACAGGTAGGTGGTCAGGTAGATAGACAATAATAACCACCTTTCCCCGTCACTCACAAAGTACTTATTATATTTTACATTCTTTATATACAAGTCACGTTTCACATTAATAACAAATCTACTACATGCAAATGAGGCTTAGAGACATTAAAGAACCCATAAAAAGCAGCAGTGAATGAGGGAGTCAGGATTTATACTGAAGGTGTCAGATTCAAAGTTTATGCCCCAGAATGTCACAACCCCAAGAGAGTTCAGTTTCCACACATAACCAGATAGGCAACTAGTTGCTTCTGATACCCAAAGCCTTCATGGAGGCAGAATTTCTTTACTGAGAAAAGAGGAAACACTTGAGAGTGTTTCCTGCTAGATTTCATTGCTAGTCTGCCTAAATTTCACCCCAAAGAAAGGGGTGAAATTCTCCCTAGGCAAATTTAGCTTATCTATTTCTGAAAGTACATGGAAGCTTGTGTTGTCTCTGCTCAGGATATTGCTCTCAACCTTTATTTTTATAAAGATTTATTATTATTTATTAGAGACAGAGAGAAAGAAGGAGAGAGAGAATGGGTGTGCCAGGGCCTCCAGCCACTGCAAAGGAACTCCAGACGCGTGCGCCCCCTTGTGCATCCGGCTTATGTGGGACCTGGAGAATCGAGCCTGATTCCTTACGGTTCTCAGGCATGCGCCTTAACCACTAAACTATCTCTCCAGCCTTCAACCTTATTTTTTTCATTATCACTCCCCTAAAGAGAAAATTTTAACTGGATTTAGATTTTAAGTTTAAATTGGAGCTGGAGATATGGTTTATAGGCTGAACCTTAACATAATTAAGACCTGGGTTCAATTCCCAGCACTATTAGTATAGGGGAAAATAAAGCAAAACTTAAATTAAGTTTATCCTTTAAAGAATATTTTTAGCCAGGTGTGGTGGTGCATGCCTTTTATCCCACCACTCGGGAAGCAGAGATAGGAGGAGTGCTGTGAGTTCAAGGCCACCCTGAGACTACAGAGTGAATTCCAGGTCAGGCTGGGCTAGAGTGAGACCCTACTTTGATAAACAAAACAAAACAAAACAAATCACACAAAAAAGAATATTGTAAAAGAGTTTAACATGCGTGTGCCAGAAGACATTTTCCCACCTGTCCTTCCCTTGTTGGAGGCAGCTTCTCTGTCTACCTTCTGGCTCTGCTGCTTTCTTTGCGGTGCCTGGAACTTGACTGCAGGAAACTCTGTCTCTACCTCCCATCTCACCTTCAGCATTCTGGGATTACAGAAGCCTGCCATGACTTCCATTTTTTTCTTTTTTATTAATTAGTTTTGTACTCAGTGAATACAGTCAATTTGGTACCATTGTTAGGCTCATCCATGTCCTACCCCCGCCCCCTGGACCTTCCTTGTTGAGGTATATGGGTCATGTATTGTGGAGTTAGCCCACAGTTATGGGTAGGAGAAATGTCTCTGCATATCATGACCCAACATGTGGCCCTGACATTCTTTCTGCCCCCTCTTCCGCAAAATTTCCCTGAGCCATGTTGGGTTCAATTTTGGTCTGCTTCAGTGATGAGGTGTTGGGGGCCTCTGGGTCTCTGGATCTCTGATTTGGTAGAAGTTGATTTTTCTCCGTGTTGATCTCCTTCACCCATTTGCTGGTACCTGGTTCACCAAGAAAACAGCACCCTATGACTTCCAATTTTTTTTATGTGGAGTCTGGGGATAGAACTTGTGTGGTCCAGCTTAAACAATGAGTGCTTTTTCCACTGAGAAATCTCCTTACCCAAAAGCCAATTTATTCTTTTTAAAAAAATTTTATTTATTTATATTTTATTTGAGAGCAATAGACAGACAGAGAAAGAGGCAGCTAGATAGAGAGAGAATGGCACACCAGGGCCTCCAGCCACTGCAAACGAACTCCAGATGCATGTGCTACCTTGTGCATCTAGCTTACGTGGGTCCTGGGGAATTGAGCCTCAAACCACAGTCCTTAGGCTTTACAGACAAGCGCTTAACTGCTAAACCATCTCTCTAGCCTCAATTTATTCCTTATAGGAGAAATTAAATACAAAGAAATATGATTGCATAGCTAAGTTTGAACATTGGGTACCTGTAAACTAGTGTAATATATCTAATCCCTTCAATAATCAAGTTTTGCTCTGTTGAGGCAGATCTTGTCTGTAATGTAAAAGTATGGTTTCAGTGTGAACCCAAAAATTCATGCTGAAATTTCTATTCTAATGCAATGATGTTTAGCGAGTGACAGGATTATTAGGGCTCCATTAAGAATGGGATTAAGGGTTCTGTGAAAGAGACTTCGCACATGGTTCTCCCTTGGTTACCTTTCTACCTTCTGAAGTGTGGATCCAGCAACACAGTCCTCCCAAGACACCAAATGTTAGCACTTTGGTTTTGGATTTCCAGCCCCCAAACTGTGGGAAATAAATCCTTTTTTTCATAAATTCCCCAGCTTGTGGTATTTTGTTATAGTAGCACTAACAGACTAAGGCATAGCATGTAAGAAGCTAAATGGAATAGCGATGATTTAAAAAGTTTTGCCTATGAATATAATAAAGAAAATGGATGATAATAAATTTGTCACTAGAATGTGGTCAGGCAAAAACAAAGCATAGAAATAACCTTTTACATAGGTCCTATATATATCATGCAAGAGACACAACTGGGCTGGAGAGATGGCTTAGCGGTTAAGCGCTTGCCTGTGAAGCCTAAGGACCCCGGTTCGAGGCTCGGTTCCCCAGGTCCCACATTAGCCAGATGCACAAGGGGGCGCACGCGTCTGGAGTTTGTTTGCAGAGGCTGGAAGCCCTGGCGCGCCCATTCTCTCTCTCTCCCTCTATCTGTCTTTCTCTCTGTGTCTGTCTCTCTCAAATAAATAAATTAAAAAAAATTACTATTAAAAAAAAAAAAAAGAGACACAACTATCCTTCTCTTTAGAACTTGGGTAGGACCAAAAGGAAATTACTTTCCCAGAATCATGTCCCAGGCTCATAGCGTGGAAGTGAGGAAATGAGTTTAACTTCCCTTCTGTGTATTTTGCAGTTACATTAAATGTTAACCCACAAGCTCGTGTCTGTTAACTCTATGTGCTGAAGTCACACAGGGTGATTGTACACATTGTCGTCCTCTGACCCTAAGTGAATTTGGATCGATGGAGGTAAGGCACCCCCAGGGGTTCCTGCTACGCAGCCTAGGCTGAGAACCCCTGTAGGCTCTTGAGATGGGAAGTTGGCTCTGGACCAAACATATTAAATTTGAGAAGCATGGTACTAGACCCTATACTTGGGATCCTAGTTTATTTGGGAATTCAGAGTTTAGGGTAAAGTAGAATAAAAATCTTAGTCATAACATGTTGCCAACAAAAATACCTGACATGTGGATGGTGCCTTTATAATGCTTGGGAAGGAAGTCTCAACAAAGATGCTTAAGAAAGAGCAGAGGGAGCTGAGCTGCCCTAAAGAATCCAGGCTGGGGCTGGAAAGATGGCTTAGCAGTTAAGGCACTTGCCTGGGAAGCCTAAGGATCCATGTTTGATTCTCCAGGTCCCAAGTAAGCCAGATGCACAAGGATGACGCAAGTGTGCAAGGGTGCACATGTGCAGTAGGTGGCGCACGTGTCTGGAGTTCAATTGCAGTGACTAGAGGCCCTGACATACCAGTTCTCTCCTTCCCCCCCTCTCTTTCTTTCTCTCTCATAAAAAAATTACAAGACGGGCTGGAGAGATGGCTTAGTGGTTAAAAGCTTGCCTGTGAAGCATAAGGACCCTGGTTTGAGGCTCAATTCCTCAGGACCCACGTTAGCCAGATGCACAAGGGGGCGCTCGCGTCTGGAGTTCGTTTGCAATGGCTGGAAGCCCTAGGCGTCCATTCTCCCTCTCTCTCTCCCTCTTTCTCTCTCTCTCTCTCTGTCACTCTCAAATAAATAAATAAAAGTTAACAAAAAAATTTAAAAAAATACAAGAAGAGGAGGAGGAAGAACCTAGGCTGGCAGAAGGGAAGAAGGGATGCTGAGCATGAGCGAGGCAGGCGGCAGGATAGAAAAGTGAAATTCCTTGTCCATCATTAGCTTGGAACAAGCTGCTTGAACATCTGTTTTTCTTGCTACTTGTGGAGCAGTATGTACCCCAGGGGTATCATGGCTCAGAGCAGGGGAAACAGAGTCAGGACCCGATTGACTACCCCTCATATGATGGCTTTGGGGTTGTGGTATAAGTTAGACGCTTGGAGAAGCTGATTCAATCTTTTGGTCCTGAATCTGAAGAAGCTGTTCATCTTCAGCCATGCCCGAGTCACAGTGCCAGACCCAGTGGTGTGCAAACAAGAAAAATCAAAAGCAAAACCAACTTTCTAAACTACCTTCTGATGCTGACAAAATCAATCACTCAAAATATCTCTTCTTCCTGTGTTAAAGTCTGCCTCAGATATTCTATGTGTGAAGCTACTAGAAATGTGAAATACAATGTGTCCTGATAACCCACAGTGAGAATGATTCTGTAGGAACATAACATGCAGTTCAGTTACTGAGGTTTCCACGCTCTGGGGTATAACTGGGGTAGCTGATGTAAATTGAGATGTGAGCTCTTCAGCTCAGTTAGCATGACTTATTTTTATAGTTCCTCTTTTTTATCTTCAGCAAAAACATATGAAAATGACATTTGCTCCCTTTGATGTTTGTTTCTATTTTTTTAATGCAGCTTACTGAGAAAAGTGATAATGGAGCCCAAAGGTGTGTGTGTGTGTATGCATGCATAAGCGCACACATAATGACCACAGTCCAAGTGCCAAGAATGGCAACTGTCACCTGATAGTGCTTATGACTGAAGCAAATGATGTAAAACCCATCCTTGCTCTGTGTGTTGCTGTCCTGGGAGGAAGGACTGAATTATATGGGCACGACAACAAGCTATAAACTTCACCAGCCAGCAGCCCAGACAGGCATGGGGTGCCCCTATGAAAATTCTAGGCATCAAAGACAATAATGGTGCTTCCTGAGGTCAAGGACAGTCTTCTCTTAGATACTTAGACTTCTAGTCTCATGAAATGTGAGTTCTGCCTTGTAGCCTTTCTAATGCCTTGTGGGAAGGAAAGGAGTGAGGCTCAGGGGTAGTCTCTTCCTCAGTTGCCAATCAGCTGTTCTTCCTCCACCAACAATCAGCCATTATCAACAAGCTGAACAGCCTGTACTTCCACAGCCAAAGGCCTAGAGGCACAGGTCTAGCCAGAGAAAAGGGAAAATAAGATCTCCCAAACACACTGCTTTGAGGCAGGCAGTATCAGCACTCTGTTGCAGTCAGGTTCTCATTGCTGGCAGAAATCACCCAACCAAGAGCAGCTTGTGGGAAAAAGAGGTTTACTTTGGTTTACAGGCTCAAGGGGAAGCTCCACAATGGCAGGGGAAAATGATGGCATAAGTAGAAAGTGGACATCACCTCCTGGCCAACATGAGCTAGACAACAGGAGAGTGTGCCAAACAATGGCAAGGGGAAACTGGCTATAATACCCATATGCCCTCCCCCAACAATACACTGCCTCCCGGAGGTGTTAATTCCCAAATTTCCATCAGGTGGGAACCTAGCATTCAGAACACCTCAGAAACTTTTATGAGGGACACCTGAATCAAACCACCACATTCTGCCCCTGGCCCCTATAACCTATCACTTTACCATACATGATGTAAACTACAATGCATTCAGTCCAACTTTAAAAGTCCCTCTAACTCAGGTCTCTCAGGGGCTGAGATACAAAGGCCTTGCTTTTCCAGGTGAAGGAGATGCAACTGTCAGGGCTGCTGGGTGAGTGGCTAGTTGAGTCTTAGAGGCCACTCTAGACACACACTGCAGAATTACATGGTAGCATTGCTGACCTACTGCCATTTCTTAGTGGACTCATATCTATACAGTCATGTCACTTAGCAATCTATTGCTACTCAGTTTCATTCTTTTAAAATATTTTTTTATTTATTTGCAAAGAGAGAGAGAGAGAGAGAGAGAAAGAGAGAGAGAGAGAGAGAGAGAGAGAATATGAGTGTGCCAGGCCTGCTTGCCACTGCAAACTCCAAATCCATGCATCAGTTTGTGAATCTAGCTTTACGTGGGTACTGGTGAATCAAACCAAGGCTGGCAGGCTAAGTGCCTTAACTGCTGAACCATCTCTCCAGTCTTCACAATTGCATTTCTCTTGATATATCATGTAGCATACTTACATAAACTAAGTCAGTGTGATGTCACTAGGTGATACAATCTTATGGGACTAGAGCTGTCTATATAGCTCATAGTTGACAGTCGTGTTACGCCATATACCATTGTATAGTTTCCTCCCTCCTTCCCTCCCTTCCTTCCTTCCTTCCTTCTTTTCTTTCTTCCTTCTTTCATTATTATTATTTTTTTTAATTTTTATTAACATTTTCCATGATTATAAAATATATCCCATGGTAATTCCCTCCCTCTCCTTCTTTCATTATTTTTCAAGGTAGGGTCTCATTCTAGCCCAGAGTGACTGGGACTCACAGTGATCCTCCTACCTCTGCCTCCCAAGTGCTGAGACTAAAGGCATGTGCCACCATGCTCAACTGTATAGCTTCTTACACAGACCAGCCCTTATATGTACAAAAGTTTTTGCTCTCATTGCCCCTGGGTTTCTACTATAAGCACAAAGCATCACATGTGCACACACCTATGGTGAAAACGAACATGAACTCTAGAGTCCTAATTACTTTGAAAATAATTTTTTCACAGGCTATAATGTCAAAAATGTTAAATGAGACCAAATATATTGAAAGCATTGTACTTCACATACTCATTTAAATTCCCTGTGCACTGACAGTGTTTACACTGAAATCTCATGGATCTCTTCTTCAAATGAGAGGCGTACACTGTGAGCAGTCTTAGTGGGCCTCCTCACTCCCAGCCAGGATCCCTCTGAATGAACTGAAAACCTCTACGACTGAACTTGAGCTTCATGTCACCAATGCATTTACTGAGAAGCAAGACCATGCTGGAGGCTTATAACACAGTTATGTCTGTGGGGAAGAGAAATACCATCTCAGGCTCTTTATGTGGCATCCAGCTCTAGAGGGGAACCTCAATGATGGGTTACAAACTCCAAAAGAGCCCTTGCAAGGGGCTTACTTACTAGTGATAACCTCCCTCAAATCTCTCACCTTTTCCTGATCTCGAGTGTCACATAAGGAGCCTGTCAATCCTGCACAGGACAGCTGGAGACAACTCTGACTGCAGGATGCTCAGGCTGCAGGCCACCGCTTTCCTTGTCCATCATGTGCTCTGTGGACCACCGCAGCCCACACTCAAAAAGCTTCTCCATGTTTGAAGTGTTATGTGGGTGACATGACTCTGGAAGGACTGTTCACTTAATCACTATGGCTTTTCTGAGAAATTAGTAAATACTGGGTTATTTAGCCTGGGGAGGGTTGTTTTTTTTTTTTTTTTTTTTTTTTTTTTTTTTTTTTTTACCTAGTTTACTAAGAAGCAGCATCCATATTTGAGTCAGATGACTGAGGGGATGAAAAGAACCAAAGGAACCTCACTGAGGGGCTGCATGAGATGTCCCAAACAAAGCTAAAACCAGCCTGAATGAGAAGCTGGGGTGGAAATACAACCTGTTTTAGAATTGGCTGCTGGAAAACATCTGTCATCTAGATAAACTGTGAGAGAAATTAAACAAGAAGCCTGCCAAACTGCAGGACAGAGGAGAGCCTTGCCTTCCTACTGCTTCCTGCTTTCCTGGGCCCCATTTGCCTCATTCTCTACAAATAGACTTGCTTCTTATGGCTGAGAAAAGGAATTCTAGTAATTAATTGCATTCAAAAGCCTCAGGAGGCCTATGGAATGATGATAACATTAATATGCTAAAAGTGAAAAATGAGTCACAATTGAGTACCACCACAACCTCTCTGTCAAGGACAACCTTTCTAACAGGGAGGACGATTTAATGATAACATAAAGAAAACAGTGAGTTTATAAGCAAAATAATGCAAGAACCCATGTTCTCTGTATACCAAATATGACAGCATATGGCCCTCAGTTGTTATAGAAACAATTTCTATATACTAATATTCACTGATTTTCTCCCTCACCAGGTCCCATACTATATAATGTAGATGAAAGTTAGAGTATTCAATGTTGTTTGAAATTTTACTGTTTGGAGTCAAAATTTCTTGAAAATTTTATCTTAGCTTGATTTTGTTATTATAAGTCTTCTTTTAAAAAAAAATGCTATGGGGGCCTGGAGGAATGGCTTAGAGGCTAAAGCATTTGCCTACAAAGCCAAAGGACCCAGGTTCAATTCCCCAGGACCCACATAAGCCAGATGCATAAGGGGGCAACCCATGTCTGGAGTTCATTTGCAGTGGCTGGAGGCCCTGGCACGCCCATTCTCTCCCTACTCTCCCTCTTTCTCTGTCAAATGAATAAATAAAATATTTTTAAAAAATGCTATGGGGCTGGAGAGATGGCTTAGTGGTTAAAGCATTTGCCTGCAAAGCCAAAAGACCCAGGTTCAGTTCTCCAGTACCCACATAAAGCCACGTGTACAAGGTGGTGCAAGCATATAGAGTTTCTGCAGTGGCTAGAGGACCTGGAACCATCATCCTCTCTTTCCCTCAAATAATTATACAAAATATTTTAAAAGATGAATGAAATCTATGCTCTGATGGTGATGATAGAACTATGAGAAAGAACTGTGGGAATACATCTTTTTGACCTTACAAATAACATCTCTGAGAATATTTCTGTGGTAAGAGCCAAAGGAAGGGTAGGGCTCCTTACAATACACTCTTTCAGACACAAAATGGCCTGGATACCCATGACCTTGCAGTGCCTGGCAAAAGACCATTATAATAGGAGGAAAAGGTGAAATCAAAATAAAAGAGAAGGGGAGGGGATAAGATGGAGAATAGAGTTGTGAAGGAGAAAGTGGGGGGAGGGACTGATTCATGGTTTATTGTCTATAATTATGGAAGTTCTCAATAATAAAATAATAAAAGAAAGAATATTTCTGTGGGATGTTTTTTCTGCCAAACTTCATCTTTCAACTTGCCCTAAAGTTAATCTTACAACCATGTAATAAAACTGCTTAGAACAATATAACCAGATTTACTATGCCTTAGCTTGCCTTCTCCCCGAAACAGCACAGGTGACCAATATTGACAGGGAACGTTGGATATGTTGACATGATTATTAAACTGTGCTCATTGCTTTCTCTCCCCAATGCACTCTTGGCCTAGAACAATGTGTGTGTGTGTGTGTGTGTGTGTGTGTGTGTGTGTCATGTTTACCACTGTTGAAAGTATAGATGTTTAAAGTAATGCAGTGCCCACAAGAATGTGAAAGGAACAGACAGGCTTAGCATGACAACATCTGTGTGTGTGTTCTGGATCAGCAGAGTTCAACCTGTCCTGCCCCTAGGTCCCTTCCTTTGAGCAAATATTTAAGGAATTTTTTGGAGGCAAAGTTCCTCATCTCTCACTCACATGTTGCCTGTCAGATGCACACAGAATGCTCAGCTCACTCACACACTGCTATTTTTGCTATTCAATGAAAACCCCAGATGAGTGCCTTCCAGCAGAAGCAGCAGTCACAGGAACCACGCTGACAGCAAAAGACACAGTGGACTCACTTTTGGTTTAAATGGCTAGAAGAGTTAGTTTCTGAGCTGGGCATGGTGATGCACGCCTTTAATACCAGAACTTGGGATGCAGAAGTAGGAGGATTGCCATGAGTTTGAGGCCACCCTGAGACTTCATAGCAAATTCCAGTTAGAGTGAAACCCTACCTTGAAAAATCTGGAAAGGATCATACTAAGTGAGGTAACCCAGGCCCAGAAAGCCAAATGTTGCATGTTCCCTCTCATATGTGGATCCTAGCTACAAATGATTGGACTTCTGTGTGAGTAGGAAAAACAAAAACAAAAATACTTTCTTTATTTTAGGTTTTGCTCTAAGAAGCAGCGGGCCCACTCTTCGGTAAATGACTCTATTGGACAGTGTCTATATTTCAGGGCACTGCTAAAATTGGGCAGTGTCATATCTTTCCCTTACACAGGCCTGTGCTAGGCTTTTTATCATAGTTAAAACTAGCTCAGGGAGCAGACACTGTTCATAACAAAAACGAGTTGGGGGAGTCTTGGAGAGGTTCTGACGTTCCTTAAGAAGGCTAGGATTTGAATCTATGTCTAGTGGGTCTCCTGTGCTCTTAATCATTCATCCATACTAGCTTCTGCTTTTAAAAACAATGTTTGCTAAGTTGCAAGCTTAAATAAAGAGGAAATGAGAAGTAAAATGACTACATAATTTAAAAATTGACCAAAGTTTGTTGTATTTCAGATGACCTTCATAGCTTACAGATAAGGGTGGGGTTTATAGCTGGCCGTAATGTCATCCTCCCAATAACATACAAAGACCCACAATGCTTCAGGGAGACAGGATTTCTTTCTTTTTTTCTCAAAATGTTTTGAAAATTTATGTTTTTGCAAGGAGAAAGAGATAAACAGACAGACAGAATGGACGTGCCAAGGCTTCTAGCTGCTGCAAATGAACTCTAGATGCATGCACACTTTGAGCATCTGGCTTCATGTGGGTACTGGGGAATCGAACTAGGGTGGTTAGGCTTTGCAGGCAAGCATTTTAACCACTGAGTTATCTCTTCAACCCGGGGATACATGATTTCTAAGAAAGTATGTGGTGGCTTGAATTAGGTGTTTCCCATAAGCTCATGTGTTCTGAATGCCAGCTGATGGCAATTTGGGAATTGGAGGCTTCCTGAAGGAGGTGTGTTGTTGGGGGCAGGCTTATGAGTGCGATGGTCAGCTTCCCCTTGCCAGTGTTTGACACACTCGCCTGGTGCTGTTCTTCTCATGCCACATTTCCCCCTGCTATCATGGAGCTTCCCTTTGAGTCTGTAAGCCACATAAAACCTTTCCTTCCCATAAGCTGCTTTTGGCTGGGTGCTTTGTGCCAGCAGTACCAAAGTAACTGCAACAAGTAACTCCACCAAGTAACCATACTAAAATTAGTATTTCCATGAAAGACAAAAGAAAGAGGAGGTGGGACAGAATTGTCAGCTAATAGTTGTGTTATAGTCAGTTTCATGTTGCTTGGATGAACTCTCAAATAGACACAGCATATGGGAGGAAGGGATTTATTTCTAGCTTAAAGATTCTTAAAGAAATTCCATCAGTGGTAGAAGAAGCTGGCCGTCTTTCACAGATCCCAGCAGAGAGAAGCCACCTTCAGCCGGCAAACACCAGAAGGCAGCAGACAGGAATCCCTCCAGAGCTTGCGCTGCTTTCACACCTTTGGGCTGGAATCAGATCCACTCCCAAATGAGCCTTTGCGCTGGATGCCAGGACCTGCCCCTAGTGACACCTCCTCCAGCCAGGTAGACTGGAACCCAAGCTACAAGCTTAATGAGACACCTGAGTCTTTGCTGAACAGACATCCACATTCAAACCTCCACAATGGTGGTGGTTAGTCTCTGTCAACGTGACAACATTTAGAATCACCATGGAAACAAATCTCTGGTTATGTCTGTGAGGAATTTTCTGTATTAGGTTAGTTGAGGTGGGAGAACCTACCCTAACTGTGGGTGGTACCAAGAGTGGGGGTGCTGCTGAACACCTTACTGTGTGGCTTTGGCCTTTTGAAGCTGATTTTCAAGAGGAATGTGGAAGGATTTGAAACTTTGGCCTAAGAGACACCTTGCAGTCTGTAAGTAGAGCTTGATGGACTATTTTTGTTAGTGTTGAAAGACCTGAATGCAGTAAGAACTATGGAACGTGAAGTTTGGCTTGTAAGGGTGAGAAAGAACTTTGCCTGGACTAGGCTAGAAACAGTTTGTGTGACAGCCTTGCTGCTATACCCGTGTCCTGAGAACTTGTGCAAGGTTGCTTTGCATAGAAATGGACTGCTGCTACATGAGCAGAAGGATATGGCACAGAAGTGAAATCTTTGGGCTGAAACTTCTGCCATTCAGCTGCAATTATATGAGAGATTACAACCTTTGAGATTGGGCCAGCTGACCTACACTGAGGCAACAGAAAGAATGTAGACTCTTTGGAAGGGGCCTGAAAGCTTAAGGAGTGACCTGTTCTTCAAAGTCTGCTTTATTCCCCCTTACATTAACAAATTGGCACCCCACCTGGTCTTGTGGAGTATAAGACATGCAGGAAAGAGAGGTTCATTGAGTTTGCAACACAGTCTTGTGTTCTGGAAATGGCCATGGGCAGGCAGTGTGAAACAGGTTTGCTGGATGCCTGTATGGAAACCTGATGGAGCCATAAGTATGAACTGTGGCTTGCGGTGGAAACCCAGTGGAGATGCTGGAACCATGAGATGGCTGCCAAGGAGAGCTGCTGGCCAGGATAAAGTTTTCAGGACTGTGAGTAGCCTAGCTGGAGAGACAAAATTGGAACTCCAAAGACTTGTTGCTGGTTAGAATTACCAGTCTTGGAGACTTGTTATTGACTAGAGTTGTGGGACTTGGAGCTACAGAGTTTGATGTTTGCCCTGTTTAAATCTTGTATTGGTTGAATATTTCTTTGCTATTCCCAATGCCATCTTTGCAGTGTAAATGTTTATTCTGTGCCAATCTGGGTTTTGGGGTGGGGGGAGTTTGGTATTTTGGCTCAGTTAAAAGAGCTTAGACTGTAGAGATATATGCACATCATTGGAATTGATAAAAACTAAGGGAACTAAGTTGGATGGGTGCATTGCACTTTGCATCATGTATGGTTATCAGTTTATGGGGGTCAGGGGCTGAATATGATGGTTTGATTCAGGTGTCTCCCATAAACTTAGATGTTCTGAATGCTAGGTTGCTAGCTGATGGAGATTTAGGAACTAACACCTCCCGGAGGCAGTGTATTGTTGGGGGTGGGCTTAGGGTATCATAGCCAGTTTCCCTTTGCCAGTGTTTGACACACTCTCCTGTTGCTATGGTCCACCTTATGTTGGCCAGAGGTTGATGTCCATGCTCTGCTCATGCCATCGTTTTTCCCCTGCCACCATGGAGCTTCCCCCTCAAGCCTGTAAGCCAAAATAAACCTCTTTATTTCCCCACAAGCTGTTATTGGTTGGGTGATTTCTACCAGAAATGCAAGCCTGACTGCAACACATACCCTTATTTCTAATTAAAATACAAATATATTTTTATGATTATTTTTTATTTTTATTTATTTATTTCAGAGTGACAGACAGAGAGAGAAAGGCAGATAGAGAGAGGGAGAGAGAATGGGTGTGCCAGGTCCTCCAGCCACTGCAAACAAACTCCAGATGCATGTGCCCCTTGTGCATCTGGCTAACGTAGGTCCTGGGGAATCGAGCCTCAAACCAGGGTCCTTAGGCTTCACAGGCAAGCGCTTAACTGCTAAGCCATCTCTCCAGCCCACAAATCCATTTTTGTTTCATTATTGTTATTACTATTTTGGTACTGGGGATTGAACCCACAGCCTCATGCATGCTCGGCAGGCACTCTAATACTAAGTTATATCCTAATATCTCGAACTTATTTTTACTTATTCCTTCTTATTTAAGTTTTATTTTGAAACAGGGTCTCCTATTACCCAGTTACCCAGGCTGGCCTTTAATTTACTCTGCAGCACATACAGACTTTGACCAAGAAGAACTTGAGTTCCTCTTGTCTTAACTTCTCAAGAAGTTGGTTGGAATGCCATGACCACACCACCAGGCCAAAAAAAATCGTCAAGATTCACTGAAAATTCATAGTTTCCCAGTATCTCCCAAAGCATGGATGCTTATTTGTGCTATGTAAATGTTGGAGGACTGTCAAGATTATTCACTAGGCATACACTTGCTTTTATATACTCATATTAATGTCAGGAGTTTAAAAAGCATAAGCTCAAGACTCTGGTCACTGAAGCTTCACTAGGGAGCTCTTACACTCACATACGTTATAGTTGTGTTGCTGGGACGAAACACCAACCAAAAGCAGCTGATAGGAGGAAGGGGTTATTTTGTCATATAGTCTCAAGGGGCAGTTTCATGTTGGCAAGGGAAAGAATGGCATGAACAGAGGCTAGACATTGCCTCCTTGACGCAGCAGGTGGAAAACCACAACAGGAGAGTGAGTTGAACACTGGCAATGGTGAACTGACTGTAATATCCCTAAGCCCACTCCCAATAACACCAGAAAGACTCCATCTCCCAAATTGCCACCAGCTAGGGACTAAGCATTCAAAACACATAAACTTATGGGGGACATCTGATTCACACCACACAGTATATATAATAATAATAATAATTATTATTATTAGCAGCTTTTTTTTTTTTTTTGGTGGTGGGGATTGAACTCAGTGCCTTACCAATAAGTTATACTCCTGAGCCACTCTTAGTCTAGTAAAGAGGTAGACTCTTCCTTGGTGGGAAGCACTCAAATAAGCAGATACAATGTCAGAAGGAGAAAGGCGGGGGGAGAGAGAGAAAGAGACAGAGAGTCTGAGATTTGCAGGTACCTGTACTATGATTCAACTAAAATAAAACAAAACAACCTTAAAGATCCTGAGTTTGTTTCGTCTAAAAAGAGTCCTCACACAACCAGTGCTGGGCTCTGACAAAAGTCCCTGACTTACTTGTCCTGTGGTGAACATCAAGAAAATTTGTAGCAAGCTCTAACAAATTCCAAATAATCTTGAAAAGGACTTGGCAGTCATCTTTATTTATATTTCAACCCCTTTGAAGTGAGTTTTCAAAATAACTGGTGTTTACGGATGGAGCCTGTGAAGGTTCCCTCCACGGCTGGGCTGCCCTGGCTTTCTCTTTTTCTAATGAACATGGAAACAGGAAGGGTTGGGGGAGGCTGGGATGAAGGAACCGGAGGGAGAGCAGAATCTGCCTGTGCCCAGTGGGCTGGGCAGTAAACGCCTGGGCTTCCCTGACTTACAGTAGTGACAGAGGCTCAGTTCCTGCTCGGCAGCTATGTCTTAATGAGGAATGCTTGTACCGTTTAGCAACTTCCTGTCAGCAGCGCTTCCTGGGCTCATGCAAGCCTGCAAGATACCAGGGGCTTATCTTGTACTCTGCCTCTTAGTGACTGATAACAAGACTCAGAAATCTATAGATTTAAACAAAAACTTAAAATGAGTCTTATGATAAACATGTGAGACCCTGAAACACAGATTTCCACACACACAAGAGAAAAGAAGCAACCTCTAGCAGTGACCTAATGCTAACTGTGCAGGCCAACGTCTCTGTGAGGGACTTAGCTTGTGTCCTAACTGATATAAAGAGCTCCGGGGCGGCAAGTGGGCATGGATTCCACTCATGCTAGCTGCTGTGTTACTCAAGGACTCAGGAGGAGGCAAACCAAAAGCGCAGACCAGTTAGGCTGTTACCCCATCGATCATCTGAAGAGTACACTGACTACTGGTCAGGGGGAAGGCAGCGACGTTAGCAATGTCAGCAGACTTTGTAGGACTGAAAAGCAATGTAAGGAAAAGGCAGTCAAAAGGGCTTCAAGATTTGAGGCCAGCAACTCTAAAGACGGCACTGTGGTCAATGTAAGGGGAGAAGCCATGAGTAGGGATGGTTTCAGAGTAGAAAGAAGGGCAGACACATTCAGTCAGACACATTCATTTCACACATGCACATGGAACAGTTGAGAAAGCAGCCGAGGGAGCTGGTGGGCAGGAGGCAGAAACGAGAGTAGTCAGAGCACAGATCATTGTACTGGATCAGCAGTGTCCCCTCCACTGGCACTGCGATCAGCTACAATGTCAATATGCAACCTTATTTGTACAGATCTTTGCAGACTTAAAGATCTTGATATGAAATTATATTCTAGGCTTAGGTGAAAGCCAAGTCTGATGACTTGTTCCTGTATAAGAATGGAGAGGGGGTTGGAGATATGGCTTAGTGGTTAAGGTAGTTACCTGAAAAGCTCAACGACCCAGGTTCAATTCCCTAGGGCCCAGGTAAGCCAGATACACAAGATAGTGTACACATCTGGAGTCTGCAGTGGTTGAAGGCCCTGGCATGCCCATTCATTCTCTCTCCCTCTTTTTCCCTCTCAAATAAATAATTTATATAAAATAAAATTATATATTTTATAATATATAATTATATATAAATAAATTATTAAAAAAGACATATATATATATACACATACATATATGTATATGCGTCTTTTTTTTTTTAAGAATGGAGAGGGAGGTTTGAGGCAGAAATTCAGAGACGTCCAGGTGAAGATGGAGGTTTCACAGATGTTGCCTCAGGCCACCAGGAGCTAACAAGATGAGGCAGGATTCTTTCCTAGAGCTTTATTCCAGATTTCTGGCTCCAGAACTAAGAGGGGATAAATTCCCGTGACTTAAAGCTCAGTGGTCACCATAGGAAACTAACAGAATTCTTCCCATGCTATCACTAAGAAAAGGAAAGTATGGACAAAAAGGAAGCTGGAGGATGGAATCCTGGAACGTTCCCATGTTTAAATGTTGGGAAAACGGCTAGTAAGGTAGGCGGGAGAACAGAGAATCATGCCTCAAATACCCAGTGATGAAAACATGATAGAGAGCTATGGTGGTCTGAATGCAATGCCCCCCACAGGCTCACGTGTTTGAACATTCAGTCTCCAGCAAAGTAGGGCTATTTGGGAAGGTCGTAGAACCTTTAGTAGGTACGGTCTTTCTGGAGAAAGCATGTCACTAGGAGTGGGCCTTGAGGGGATACAGCTGATCCACTTGCTATTCTTTCTCTCTCCTTCCTCCCTGCCAGTGTGCTGACGTGATGCTGGCTTTCTTCTCCTACCATGCTTTCCCTCCTATCATGAGCTCTACCCTTCAGAATTGTAAGCAGAAATAAAATCTTTCCTTGCCCTAAGCTGCTTCTGATCAGGCGTTTTGTCCTATCAGCAAGAAAGTAACTGATACAGGAGGAGTGTGACGAATTGCATCTAATGCAACTGCTGGGTCATCTATGAAGAGGTTAAGATGGGTTGGTTGAGTGGCATAAGATTCAAGAGGAAGCAGTGGGAAGGATGACATAGAAGAGGTGAGTACAGACCTGCAGGACTTTTGCTTGTAAGGAGGAGGAGGAACCTGAAGGCTGAGCGGACTAGAGCGGATGTAGGGGAAGGGGAGGCTTGGTTCTATTTCTGGTGTTGGTGATGCCCAAATGGGGGGCAAATGCTAATGCAGAGTTTCTAGGAAAATGTTTAGAAACAGTGAGAGGGGATAGGACTTGGTTCATATTAAGACAAGGTACATCACACTAGGCAGGTAGACAGCTGGCCCTGGGCAAGGTGTGCTCTGGTGACAGCTGCTGTCCTCAGGGAAGAGACAGTGAAGGGTCCACGGAGGGGGTGGGTGGCCTGGGGATGAAGGAGATGCCCAGGGGAGACAGTGCTGCCCAGAAGTGAGCAAGAAGAAATGGGTTGAGACCATCTATAGGTTCTCCAGGTAAATGGTTTTGAATCTGAAGTGCAAAGAGGAGCTGTCACATTTTGACTGGGCAGAGCTGTTGTGTGCACCTAAGGATTAAAGAGGTGTGGACTATTAGGCGGAGACAGGATGTGCAAGCAACAAAGAGAACCATACAGTCAATAATGCAGCCAGAAAATTTCAGCTCAGACAACCTTGGGACTACTGGATAACATCTTGATAAAAGTACAAGGAAACCAGGTGTAGTGGTGCACGCCTTTAATCCCAGCACTCAGGAGGTCGAGGTAGGAGGATTGCTGTGAGTTTGAGGCCACCCTGACACTACATAGTGAATTCTAGGTCAGCCTGTGCTAGAACTAGACCCCCACCTCAAAGAAAAGAAAAGAAAAAGAAAAATACAAAGATCTGGTTCCATGGGAAGCAGCATGACCCCAACCACTGTGTTGTAAACACTGAAGGAAGAGTTTTCTACCAGCTGCACATCATTATTTTGCAGAGAAGAATTTACCCACCTCACCACATTCTTCTCAGTGCCGAGGGAAAGGCGACAAGGGGCCTGAATTATGCTGAGGAAGAAAGCTTGTTCAGGAGCTTCCCCCCCCCCCCCCGCCCTCCCGTGCTCCAGTTTCCAACAGTTAATTTAAAATTTTTCATTCTTCCTGGTGTTCTTTGTGTCACAAGGAATGTGAAACAAAGCAATGCTTTGTCTTTTCCAACAGCCCAGATATTCGTGATCAACTTCCTTCTCCTCTCACTTTTGTTTTAAACAATTTGGTAACTTCTTGTGCAGGAAAAGTCAGAGGAAACAAAAAAAGAAAATGCTTTATTTGCATCTAAACAGTGACTCAGAAAACCTTTAAAACACCATACATTCTTCTAGTCACTTGTTCAGAGCCATCTGCAGAAACAGTGGTAGACCTCATTTAAGGGGTCAATAAAAATTATTCAGCAAATATTTATTGAGCGCCTATATCTACAAGGCATTGTGCCATATGCTGGAGATACAAACATAAAGAACTTGTTAAAAGTGAATTGTGATATGTGCATGTAAGGGAAGATAGCGATCACTGAGTGAGCAGGACGTTTGAGAAGGTGGCAAGGTCAGAGAAAACATCCTTAGGTAGGAAGAGTGGCCATGGAGCAAAAGGCAGCATTTCCAAGGAAGTGAACCTGGGAAAGGCAGTAAGAGAGGAGAGAGTTTGGTAGGCTGTAGAGCTCAGGAAGGTAGGTGCTAGCAGCCAGGAGGGATGGTAAGTGTGGTTAAACTACACTGAGGAGAACTGGTGGAGAGATGAGATACATACACTAGCAGACTTACACAAGGATGGATCAAAGGGGTAACAGAGGCGCATCACCAGGGGCTACAGGGAAGAGGCAAGTCAATGTTTAATGGTAAGTTAGGGTGTAATGGGTGCACACATTTATCTGGGGGAGATAAAAAGTACCTGGAGATGAATGTTCTTCATGCATCACAGCAATATAGATGTAATTAAGAGTTGCCAAGTGCCCTTATAAACATGCTTAAAATGGCATATTTGATGTTATATATATATTTTCACAATTTTAAAAAAGCACCTAAGGATGAGGGAGGAAAACCAATAGGAAAGGGGGAAAGACAAGGAGAGGGAAGGAAAGGTAAGGAAGGGAAAGGAGGGAGGGGAGAAGGGTCTGCTTACTCACTGATGATTGGAAGAAGGAAGCTGAGAGACTCATTCATAGGGATCTCATTCACATGTAACAGCTAAAAACATCGATCTCATGGGTGCAGAGAATAGAATGGGGCCACAGAGGCCAGGAGGCTAGGAGAGCATTGGGACAGGCAGAGTAGGTTAATGGATGCCTTGAATTGGTCTTTGCCAAATGGGCAATAGTTCAGATGAGAAACACAGTGATCTGGAGGAGAGCGATTTTGGAAGAGGAAATGAGGTGTGCTTATGGTCGTCTGGGCAGGCTTCCCTGAGGTGGGCGAGCAGAGAGGGTGGTGGTCTTCTACTGAGGAAGGCCAGCTGAGGAGGGCTCTGTGTGGCTCGTCTCCATCCTGCCCAGGAAGAAGCCTTCCCGCACGTGGAAGTTCTGATGGGGCTGTTGGGGTAAGGTCTGGAGGCAGTGCCCGCAAGAAGGTGTGTTAGTTGGAGAGAGGTGATGTCACAAGGCAGTTGTGTGGCAGTCATCTTGTTGGGGTATTCTGTACCCAGCAGACTTCTTCCTGGCAGCCCTGTGGCTACTGTGGTGTACTCAGGTCCCATACATAGGCTCTTAGGCTGCTTTGAGGCAGAAATGTGCATGGGAAATGGCCAGCAAGACCAGAAACAACTTCCAGGGAGGGAGGCCAAGAAAGAATTAAGTCCCACTGCTGGGTGGAGGTCTTCAAATGTGGCCTCAAATATACTCAAGAAAATGTATTCCAGACACAAGCAGGCCTCAGGATAAACATTTATGTTAAATGGCCCTTAGATTGGGGTAAAGGGCTGCAAAATAGTTCAGTGTGTAAAGTGTTTGCCACACAAACATGAGGACCTGAGTTTCTAGCTCCTGTGTCCATACAAAATGCCATGTGGCCGCACATCTTAGTGCCGAGGGGCTGGAGGCAGGAGGATGCCTGGAGCTCACTGACCAGTCAGTCTATCCTAATTGGTGAGCCCCAGACCAATGAACAACTGTGTCAGAAGAGAAATGGATGGCAATGCCAAGAATAGTGCCTGAAATTGTCCTCTGGCCTTCCTACTCAGGAGCACACATGTGCATGCATATCCGAACTCACAGATATACCCACACACATACGAACATGCATTACACATGCGCATGTTCAACAAACAGGCACACACAAAGTGAAGGCTATTTTCATTGACTCAATTTAAAACAATTACTATATTGTATTTTACAAAACCCAAGGATCTGCATGGCTACAATCACTAAAGTTTTAAAGCACATGTTCTGAAGCATAAGGAAGAAAACATTTCTCTATAAAGTCAACACAGTCTTTGTAAAGAGCAGTAACTTAAATGTCACTCTATCCAATTTCATGTCAATTCTGCCTGCCTGGGCCGGGGCGGGGTGGGGAGAGGAGCCATTATAAACCTACTTAAAAATAATGACTATACAGTTCTCTCTGTGTACAAATGGAAATCAAGTTCATTTTTGAGAGTGAGGTACAGGGGAATGGTCTGGGAGGAGTCAAGAAGAAATAGGAATCAGAGGAAGAAGGAAGAGAAAGATGAGGAAGAGGAGTCAGGCAAATTAAGTTACTGAGGAAACTATGGAGACCGAGACTAAGAAGGAGGAGGAACAAGGAAGGGAAAGAGAGATAAGTTTCAGGCTTTGCTCCAAGCCGGTACCATGAAAAAGGTCTAGCCAAGTTCTCAGAATATGTCCTTGCCCCGTAATGTAATGAGTTTCTTTGTTCTCAGTTTCAGAACTCCAGATAGCCTGCTCTGGCCCTGCAACCTCCTTAAAAGATGGCATGCTCCTGGTGTCTTTAGCTGTCTTCTGTCCCCTCAACACATTCTCTGGGATTCTGCCTAGGGCCATCCCCTGTTCCTTACCACATTCTCTTAAACCTCCTCCACCCCTCTTCCAAGTCCCAGACCCCACATTAAAGCATCTGACACCTAGGATATGTTTCATGGTATTTCAAACCCAGTGGATTAATACTGTCCCCAAATAGATCAATCAATTTAACCCATTTTGAATTAAAATTTTGTTGTCTTACAGCACTAGGGATGAAATTCAGGACCTTGTATGTGGTAGACTACTACCTACCACTGAACTCTGCTTGGGATTCATGATTTGATGGAGGTGGTGGGAAAATCAAGGTCTAGGGCCTGGCTAGAGAAGTAGGTTCCTGAGGGCATGCCCTTGAAGGTTGCCAAACTCTGATCTTGCTTGCCACTCATCTGCTTCCACACCAAACCATTTTCTCCTGGAGATGAGGGTATGTCTTTCTCATCCCATCCCAGTCCCTAGTGCCTGGCTATACCCAGTACATGCTGTGAGTAAAAGAGAGGGAAAGAAGGAGCCATGCTGAGAGGTGAGGGAGGCAAGGGGAGAACTGCTATTCTCTCCAACTAATTTTCACCTCTTCTTTGAGTATGAGTGCCTGGTAATGATCTCTACTGCCCAAGCTACTTCACTTTAAGTCTAGCCTTTCAGGGGACCATGACAAGCACCCTAAGAGAAGATTACCATGTGATTTAAAGTAGCACTGACCAGGGACTATCACACCGGGACAAAAGGGTATCAGGAGAGGATGCTGATATGACACACAGGCCAAGCGCACAAACTTATGTTAGGCCACACCTTCTTATTGACACTAGCAAGTTTTCCTGTCAAGTTAAAACAAGAAGAAAACTGGACATGGAGTCACATATCCATAATCTTAGCACTCGAGAGATAGAAGTGGGAGGATTGGTAGTTTGAGGCCAGTTTGGCTTACACAGTGAGAAACTGTTTAAAAAAAAAATCAGGGCTGAGGCTGGGCGTGGTGGCGTACGCCTTTAATCCCAGCACTCGGGAGGCAGATGTTGGAGGATTGCTGTGAATTCGAGGCCACCCTGAGACTCCATAGTGAATTCCAGGTCAGCCTGGACTAAAGTGAGACCCTACCTTGAAAACCAATAAATAAGCAAATAAATAAATCAGGGCTGGAGAGATTACACAGTGGTTAAGGCACTTGTCTGAAAAGCCTAACAACCCAGGTTCGATTCCCCAGTACCCACATAGAGCCAGATTCACAAAGTGGCACATACATCTGGAGTTTGTTTGCAGTGGCTAGAGTCTCTGGCATGTCTTATTTTTTTTTCTCTCTCTCTCCTTGCAAATAAGTAAATAAAACCCTGAAAACAAAACAAATAACAAAACCTTAAAGAAACAAAGAGTAGATTCTCCTGTCTTACTTGCAGTCTCACAGCCACAGTGCCTCTGCTGAAATATGCTAAGCACCCCACCCCCACCTACAAAGAGTTCCTGGTTCATATTATTTTGTTCTTAGGTGACAGCTGCCTATTCTTGTATAATCCAGTTTTACAATTTTTTTTTTTTTTTTTTTTTTTTTTGGTTTTCTGAAGGTAGAGTCTCACTCCTACTCAGCTCAGGCTGACCTGGAATTTACTCTGTAGTCTCAGAGTGGCCTTGAACTCACGGTGATCCTCCTACCTCTGCCTCCTGAGTGCTGGGATTATAAAGGCATGTGCTGCCACACCCGGCCAATTTTACAATTCTGACAGTGGCCCTGGTTTCATTTGTCCATTTTGTAAGTTTTTATTGTCAGTGAGGAAGTCACACACTTAAAATAAGTTTTGGATGAAACCGATGAAGAGAAATGGGGCCACATTTCAGTAAAATGAATAGAAAAAAAAGTTTCAACTTTCTGTAAAATAGTAGTGTGACAACAGTAATTTACTATATATATTTCAAAATAGGTATAACAGAAGATTTGCAATGCTCCCAACACAAAGAAATGATAGTTGATTAAGGAGGCAGATATGCCAATTATTCTGATTTGATTATAACATATCATATATATGTATCAAAATATCACACTAATCTGGGGATGGTAGCACATGCCTGTAATCCCAGAGGTAATAACCTGCCTCAAAAACAAAGCTAAACACACAAAAAAATACTGTACATTATAAACACATGCAGCTATTACATATCAATTGAAATATTTTTAACTTTTTATTTTGGTTTTTCGAGGTAGGATCTCACTCTAGCCCAGGCTGACCTGGAATTCACTATGGAGTTTCAAGGTGGCCTCAAATTCATGGTGATCCTCCTACCTCTGCTTCCCAAGTGCTGGGATTAAAGGCATGTGCCACCACACCTGGCTTGAAATATTTTTAACTTTAAAGAGGACATTTACATGTCTGACTTAAGGTACTACAAAAATGTGCTATCTTCATGTTACTTTATTTAGAACAACATTGAAATCATGAATTTCAGCTAACTAGCTATACCCATAGTTTCAGCAAAAAGACATTTTTTGAGTTATAGAATGTTAAGGCTGAAGATGCAGGACACCTTGCATCTTACATTTTGTGTGCCCAAAGGCAGAAGCACATGTCCTGGTTCCTGGGTCATGAATTTACAAAGCTTCTCTTCTAGGAAGAGTCAGCCAGGCTGCGCCGTGAGAAAGCCAGGCAACAGCTCCCTCATGACGTACAGAGGGCCATGCTGTCCTGCGTGCAATGGCCCCTTTGTCCACAGCAGTGTCTGGACACACGCTATTGTGGAATTAATTAACTAATTAATTACCACATCAGTTCTGGCCTTGCCCCCTCCAACAAAAGCTTAAGAAAGATGAGACAGGGGTGCATGGGCCTCAATAAGGAGGCTTGTATGAGAATCCCCTGGAAAAGAGGACTGCTAAGAGAACAGGAAGTAATTGTGGTTTCCTAGTGGAAACCCAAGCCACGTTGGTCTTAGAAAATTTCTACTTGCCTCTGAAGTTGACTTCACACCTCAGTGTAACTCTTTTTTGAAATAAACTATATTAAACAAGGGTTAATGCGAATAAACATTTTAAAGAGTTGAGGTGTAGCTCAGTGAAACTGCTTGGCTAGCATGTACAAGGTCTAAGCTTCAATCCCCAGTGGCACTGAATTTTTTTAAATTTTTTAAAAAAGGTTCTGAAAATAAAATTGCTGCTTTATGGGGTAATTCTAGGGCCAAGAGTGATGGTGAAAGGGTAATGCTGGCAATGTTTCCAGCCTTGAGCTGGAAAGTGAGAGCTTGGCCTATCTCTGGTTCCTCAGAAGGACAGAAAAGGGAGATAATGTAGATATGGTTTTGAAGATGCACTAAAGCTTCCTAAGGACATGTCCACCTGCACCATTCAGGCCTAGTACTGACCAGAGTGGTTGGTCTCCTAGATACTAGAAAGTCGTCACACTCAAAACTACCAAGAATTATTCAGATAGACTGCGGTTTACTCTCTTCATTTTATCAACTTTAAACTTAACTTGTGAGTTAAAATTGAATATTAAGGGCAAAATATATCTTGGCATAATCACTGCATAATTCAAAGATCTAATCAGGTATGGTGGTAGCACATGCCAATAATCCCAGTATCTGTGAGACAGAAGTAAGAGGAACAAGAATTCAAGACCAGTTTCAGCTACTTGAAGCCCTGCCTAAAAAGAGAAAAGATCTAGGGTTTGGCAATAATGATTTGGAGGAGAGCTACAAAAATCATTAACTCATCACCAGGGAAAAATCTGAAAAGAAAGAAAAGTGCCCACCATGATAGTGTCAGGTATAAAATGGTCACAGAATGAACTTGACCATGGGGTGGCAATGGAAGAAAGCCAGCTCTCTGGAGTCAGAGGTCTTAGGACTAAGTTCAAACAATTCCACCTGCAAGTTCAGTTACCTTGGACAAGTCCAAGTTTATTCATGCATTTGTCAAATCTACTGAGTGACAATATAAATGCATTCAAAGCTGTTGGGCTCACCTTAGACATTGGAGGGAAATGTGCTTTATCAACCAGAAAAAAAGCTAAAGCAAAGTAAACATTGCTTGTTGCCGTGATCGTAACAACTTTGCCTTTGCAGTTTTATTTTTTTTTTATGGCTACTTTGCTCACAGATAATTGTGTTTCAGTTCTGGTAATTTTCAAGGACGCTGCCACCCAGTAGCAATCAAAGCTTTGATTTTGGGGCAGGAGAGCGACAAGGTGATTTATCTGATCTCCATATGGCTACTCTGAATTTTGCACCTTATTTTCTTCTCAGTTTTACAAGTCTATAATTCTGCCAAAGGACATTCCCACTGACTGAACACCTCTTTCCAGTATACTTGTCTTCTCTTGTTGGGATAAAGACTAGAAAAAAACTATGCAAAGCTTCTCTGTTCTGAAAAGTCCAAATTCCTTTGTGAAAAGGGATCCTCTTCCTCTGTCAGCACAGAGAACACAGAACAGTTTCATGTCGTAGGAGGAGGAAACAGGGTGTAAGTCTGTTCCAGTCAAAATTTCTTCATCTCCCTGAGAAGGAGAGAGTCCAGGACAGCTGCCTGGACAGAGGTTACACTTGCCTTCTGAGAAGCTTGTTCAAGAGATTTTTTTTACTGATTCAGGAAGTGATGAAATTAATCTAATGTGAGTTGAGAAGCTGTCATGTGCACCATCCACTTCCGGTCTGTGTGGGGACACCCGGGCAGGGTGGGAAGAGAAAGCAAAGCATGGGGAAGTAGGTTCTGGGGAAAGGGAAGAAGAAAATGAATGCAAACAGTAGGAAAAGTCCCAACTCTGCCCCTCACACTGTTCCCTAATTCTGAGGCTAGACTGAACAAATGGACTCGTGTCCAGCGCTGGTGACCGACCTCTGCCGTACAGTGTAACCGTTCCCACTGAGAACGTGCGTTGTTCCACTCTTGACCCTGTGGATACATCTTACAGAAGAAAGCGAGCCTACTACTGTTTGCTCAGAGCTCACGTGCCCAGTGGATTTGTCTAACTCCCTTGCTTATCCCAAATTTTTCTCTTTACCTAATAAACTGGAGGATATGTCGGGGAAAGAGATGAATTAAGTATATTTACGCCAGCTATTGGCCTGGGCCAGCCTTATTATTTACTCTTCTCATGTCATTCACTAGAGAAACTGACAAAGTTAATAGGTAGCAGATGATAGAGAAGAAAAGGTAAAAACTTAAAGATGGCTGTATTCTTGCGGAGGCTTTCAGGAAGGTACAGGAAAGAGGAGGCAGCCCACTGGCTAGTACCACCATAGAAGGAACTGATACAAATGTTTAGATTTGCATGTGAGTTGGACTAAAAATTGGTAGTAGAGTAAGCTAGAAAGGGGCTCTAAGGGAGGGAAGAGAGAGGGATCTAAGGGAGGGAAGGACTTAAGAGAAAGGTATTGTATATATGTGAGCAGACAAACAGATTACTGGGGGGGCAATGGCCTAAGTGAGTTCAGGAGTTAAGGAAGGGTGAAAGGGCAGTTAATCAAAAATTTAAGATGATTTAATAAGCTATATGGAACCTTAATTCTTTGGATAATGGCACACCTAGAAGCTATAGATTGTCAGTAGAAAAATTTCAGTGCCAAGAATGGGATACCTTCCAGTGAGTTATTGGCCAGGGAGGTTCCTGATGCCCTCAAGACATTACAGACCATTGCCCAGGCTCTTGTTTTCCCACCAGATTTAGATGGTAAGATCCTATTGCTGAAGACTACACATGTTTGGGCTGCAAAGTCACTGAGAAATCAAGCTGTAGCTGAGCTGAAAACCTCCTCCCTGAATGAAGTCATATAGGAGACAGAAGTCACCAGTGGAGATAAACAACAGAGGACACTGTAAGCCGTAAGTCTAGCCAGCCAGGCCAAATGTGCCAACTGGTGCAATCGAAGCATGTCTGTTATGGAGAAAACCAACCATTCTCTAATTGGACTGGAGGCCCACTCCATGGGAGGGAATACATGCCTGATACTGATAACCTAGTCAGATGCCTATGACAAGGGAAGTCATGAGCTCTAGGTGAGTAACACCTGCTGTTGTCTGGAGAAATGCATATATTATGCTCACCAAAGTGCCCTATAAGCACTTTTCTTAATGTTCATACTCGTATATTAATGCTACTCTCACTTCTGAGTAGAGAAGCTTCTCTTTTCAGATGGCAGCAACTACTGGATGCCTCAAAAGTCACTATAGTGCTGAGAAGTAGTGAGAGTGGAGTTCTCAGCACTCAAACATCTCTATCACACCCTCCAAGGCTGAGGGTCCATTGTGGAAGAGGTGGCAGAAAGAATGTAAGAGCCAAAGGAAGGGTATGACTGCTTATAATGCAATCTTCCAGACACAAAATGGCCTGGATATCCATGATCAAATAAGTGCCTAGCAATACCTGCACAAGACCATCATAAGAGGAGGAAAAGATGATGACATCAAAATAAAAGAGACTAATTGAGAGGGGGAAGGGATATGATGGAGGTTGGATTTGTGAGGGGGAAAGTGGTGGAGGGGAGGGAATTATCACGGTTTGTTGTCTATAATTATGGAAGCTGCCAATTAAAAAGTTAAAAAAAGGAACTCAAGGCATTACAGTGGGGTGATGCATCAGGTACTGTTAACAGAAACTGGATGGGTGAGGACTGTGATTTCAGATTGTTGCCAGGGGTGAAGCTCCTTCCTAAATTATAGGTATGGTAGGAGGAAAGAGAAGCAAATGAACCAATACAGGGTGGGTGAACAGGTGGTCTCACCGGTGCTACCTACAAGAAGCTGGGAGAGTCTGGGTAAAGTCTCTATCTTGAACAAACATGAATGAACTCGAAAGGAGCTAGGGTTTGGCTGTGAAGAAAATGAATTTCGACTGGGTGTATCTCAGTGGCAGGACACAAACTTAACGTATAAGAAGCCCTGGAACCAATCTTGGAAGGAAGAGAGAAAGAGAGGGAGGAGGGAGGAGGGAGGAAAGGAGGAAGGATTGATTCTGTGCTGAGACTACATGCTCAGCGTCTCCTTGGCTGCTACTGACTGCGACACTGAATGGTGTCACACTTACCTTGATGGTCCCTAGTTCCACCCATGTGTGACTGCTAGAAAAGACACCTCAGGACAGGCAAACAAGAGCTCACCCAACATGAGCTGGCTGTGGTTACCTGGTTTGCATGGAAACCGTGGAGGTGGCTTGATTGCCTCTAGACCCTCCTGTCAACAGGAGCCTCAGACCCATCACAGTGGAGTGCATTGAGGCTGCCCAGTACCCATTTGACAGGCAGTCAGAGCCAGGAGCTGTTGGCATCTTGTTTGCAAGTTACAAGGTTTAGAAAAGTCAGAAGAAGCTACACTTCGTAGTAACAAAACTAATTTAATTTAAAACTAATTTACACTGTTAAGTGCAGCCTCACACCCCCCCACACCCCACAGGGACTGACAGTGGCCCTCATGATCCCACAGTGAATACCATAACCCCACCGAGCGGCACCCCCAGGGAATTGGGAGTAGGGGTGAGGGGATAAGAGTATAACCTGTTATATATTAAATTAAAAATTTTTAAATGTAGCCTCACATGGTCCCTTAATACTCACAGGGACTGACTGTGGCCCTCATGATCCCACAGTGAATACCATAACCCCACTGAGGAGGTCCCCCCAGGGTGACGGGGCCAGGGGTGAGGGGATAAAAGAGTATAACCTGTTATAATAAATATATAAAATATAATTAAATTTTAAAAAGTGTAGCCTCAGAGGCCCTGAGGTAGACCTCAAAAACTATGACTATAGCTGGGCATGGTGGCACACGCCTTTAATCCCAGCATTCAGGAGACAGAGATAGGAGGATCTCCATGAGTTCGAGGCCATTCTGAGACTACATAGTGAATTCCAGGTCAGTTTGAGCTCAAATGAAAGCCTACCTCGGAAAAAAATAAAAAAGTATGACTATAACAAGATGATGTTTTATCAAATAAGATATGCAAAATCAAATACAGAACACCCACACAACTAAAGAAAGCCATCCTTTGGGTCCAGCACGCATCCGGGAGTGTAATGTGTGCCTTGTGGAGCTGTGGAAACAGACCCTCAGGGAGGCTGGAACAGTAAGTTCACTCAGACCTCTAGCCTTCAAGTGCCACTTTCCCATATTATGCTCCTATGTGACAAACCTCTACCACAGTTCTAAAGATCTCTCATCCAATAGGAGGACCAACCATCAGCCACCACCCACGTAGAGGGCCTCATTATCTGTGTCAAACGTGGCACAAGTCTATCAGACTTCTGCTTTCTCCACTTCCTGTCCCACTATTCACATGGGATTCCCAGCTGCACCCAGCTGGTTGCTTTGACTGCAGAGCAGGCAGCCTACAAACTGAGGTCCTGATGCTCTGCAGCCCCATAGAGCCATTCTGGAGCCAGGGATAGTCAGAGTTAAGAACAGGGATAGGGGGCTGGAGAGATGGCTCAGCAGTTAAGACACTTGCCTGCAAAGCCTAAGGACCCACGTTCTACTCTCCATATCCCACGTTAGCCAGATGCACAGTGACGCAAGCGCAAGCACACTATGTGGCGGAAGTGTCTGGAGTTCGATTTCAGTGGCTGAGGTCCTGGCATGCAAATTCTCTCTCTCTCTCTCTCTCTCTCTTTCTCTCTCTCTCTCTGTGTGTGTGTGTGTGTGTGTGTGTGTGTGTGTCTAAAAATAAAATTAATAACAGGGATAGGAAGGCAGGCTACCTTTCCTTCCCCTCCACCCCATCACTGTAATTTAGAGTCTTTTTGATTCAGACCATATTGTATCTCGTATGCAGCACGAAGAACCTGGTAGAGCCAGCCAAGCTCCAGTCGATAAAATGAAGCCCGAATAGGTGACTTCCCTACACACCTTTCCTGGGGTGATAGGGACTGCCCTCTCTCAGTTGTGCCCAACAATCTCCAACAGACTCTGAGGTGCTTTTATCCACAGATGTGCATTTGACCCTCAACATCTCAAAGTAGGAATGACCATTCCTGGTGTTTAAGGAGACAAGCAGAGAAGCAAAGGACTTCCTGAAAGGGGTACAGCCACTGCGCGGCAGAGCCAGAACAGAAAAGTGACCTTTGTCCCTCACACTCTGCTTTGGTCAGTGCTCCCTCCCAGCTGTCCTGAACTTCTTTCCCTGCATTCTCACTCATTCCTGTGATCTTATCTTTCCAAAAAGGCCTTACTGACTTCCAACCAAAAGAGAGACTGCGGAAGGAAGGGACGAGTGCTTCCTAAAATGTCTATAAATTTCCATGGTATACATCTTGTGTTGCATGGCATGAGCCAACCATGGCCAATACTAAAGACCAAAACAAGCAAATTACTGATTGTGACTAACAGACCCAATGAACTCTTAGCTGGCATCATTCAAAGATGCGTTTCCTTGTAACATCAAGCTCATTACCTGGATTCTGTGTAATTGGTGTCTGGTCTTAAATACATCAGGAAAAATGTGATTCCAAAATAAACAGGCAATCCTCAGTAGGACTAGAAGTATTGCATAAAAACATTTCTCAGAACCGAGTGAGAAGAGGAAGAGCAGAAAAGGAACATAGTTCTTTTTTTTTCAAGACTGCTGAGGACTTAAAAGTCATAACCTAAAGCATAGGCACATTTTAAGACTCATACTCTACTGATTGAGCTAATTGGTTCATAAACACATTTCAAACGCTGCTATTTAGGCCCTATGCAAAATGTTGAGCCAAGTGCCCCATACAGCTACAGTGGGATAAAATACAGGATATTAAAGAAGCTGATTTGTCATACAGAAGATGACTTCCAGGCAAATCTAAACACATGCACACACATCCCACTCATGTTAAATGCCCTCTCCTTAACATGGCAATTTCATGCTGAATGGCAGACTCCCAGGCACACCGAGATTCCGCACACTTCACCTGCGCAGAGAAGTCTATGAGCTTCGGGAGCAGCACCTTGCCGCCTTCTTCGCTCTTGAGGAAATCCAGCAAGCTCCCTGTGGGCAGAAGAGGGCAAGTTAGGACAGTTCAAGCACATGAGCAAAAAGTCCAAACAAAGGGCTGGAGATGCAGCTTAGGGGGAGAGTGCCCTTAGCAGACACTGGGCTAGGCTTGCTTAAACATGTACCCAGCAAAGGCACAACCTCAGCAGATGCCAGAGGTGCTAAAAGAGTCGCTGTACCTCTCTAACCACAGAGTGCCAGCAGACAGCTCTCCTATTTCCAGTGGCTTCATCTCTGAGGCTTGCTTTTCTACTGGAACTTCAAGTACAGCCTCCCAGGTAGTCTTGGTTCAGCCACTTACTCTGATCAAGTCTGTAACGTGAGTGTGGTAACTCATGGTTCTTATGGTGATGCATGCAGAGGACAGATTTAAGGCGCACTGCGTGGTGTTGGCGGGCAGTAAGTACTAATAGTGTTATATCACATTGTCCATGTTATACCATCTCATCCATGACACAGAATAAATAGTGCTTGGTCCTTGGACCACCGAAGGGAGAAGCTGAGATCACACACTGAATACACTGAGCACAGATTAGTAGATGGTAAGTGGTCAATAAGCCCTAGCTGTTATTATAAGGAAACACAGCACCTATAAATATGATGAAAAGACAATCAATTAATTCAATAATATTTATGAAATTACAAAGCATCTAGCCCTGAGTTGTAGCAACCTAAGCCATAGGGAGAGTTTTATAGCCATGATGCACATGTGTGTGCATGTGTGTGGCTGTGTATGTGAGGGTGTGTGTGGGCCAGGGGATTGTCTCAGGTGTGAACATCGTACTTTTTTTAAAAACAGTCTCTCATTGGCATGGGGTTTGCCAATTAGGCTAGAATGGATGGCCAGGGAGTGCCATAGACCCTCCTGTCCTGCCTCCCCAACATTGGGATTACAAGAACACTGCCATGCTTGACATTTTTTTTTTTTTTTTGAGGTAGGGTCTCACTCTAGCCCAGGCTGACCTGGAATTCACTATGGAGTCTCAGGATGGCCTTGAACTCATGGCAATCCTCCTACCTCTGCCTCCAGAGTGCTGGGATTAAAGGCATGCACCACCATGCCCGGTCATGCTTGGCATTTTTATGTGAGTTCTAGGAACTAAACTCAGGTCCCCATGCTTACAAGACAAGCATTTTGTTAACTAAGTTATCACCAGAGCCCTTTATTTTTAAAATATTTTCATTTATTTACTTATTTGAGAGAGAGACAGAGAGCATGCACCCCAGGGCCTCCAGCCGCTGCACATAAACTCCAGATGCATGTACCACCTTGTGCACGTGGCTTTACATAGGTACTGGGGAACTGAACCTTATTTTATTTTATTTTTGTTTTTTCTAGGTAGTGTTTCACTCTAGTCCAGGCTGACCTGGAATTCACTATGTAGTCTCAGGGTGGCCTCAAACTCATGGTGATCTTCCTACCTCTGCCTCCCAGTACTGGGATTAAAGGCATGCACCACCACACCCAGTTTCTTCTATATTTTTAACAATGTGTGGGGGGCTGAGGACAAAACTGAGTGCTCATCTAACATGAGGGAAGCCATGGGTTTAATATCCAGCCTTTAAAAAAAACAGAAAAAAATAACAAGTATCTTTTTTTGAAAGAACTTTGAGTGATTATTATTAGGAAATATTAATAAATATTAAGTAAGAAAATATAATATTTATCGAATATTCATATTTCTAACATACTGGCTGTGAAGCCTGGGGCTATAGCTCAGTGGTAGAATGCTTGCCTATTATTGTGAGCACTTGTGTTTGATCCTTAGGCTTACCAAAAAGAAAAAAAATGACTAACCTTTTGGCTGTAACCTCAATATCAACCTCCATTATGCATGGCATAACTATTAATTTGGAATTCTTGCTCATGTTGCCTTCTTCCCTCCATTCATACTTCCAAAGATATTTAAAGATCATGTGACAGTTTATTAGGATCTCTACCAAATTGGAATTTATATAAAAGCAGGTTTGCCAGGTGTGGTGGCCCACACCTTTAATACTAGTACTCGGGAGGCAGAGGTGGGAGGATCACCATGAGTTCGAGGCCACCCTGAGACTACATAGTGAATTCCAGGTCAGCTTGAGCCAGAGTGAGACCCTACCTCAGGAAAAAAAAAAAAAAAAAAGAAAGAAAGAAAGAAAGGAAGGAAGAAAAATAGGATGGACAGCATGGCGGTGCATGCCTTTAATCCCAGAATTTGGGAGGCAGAAGTAGAAGGATTGCTGTGAGTTCGAGGCCACTCTGAGGCTACATAGTGAATTCCATGTTAGCCTAGGCTAGAGCAATACCCTACCTAAAAAAAGAAAAAAATTCCAGGCATGGTGGCACATGCCTTAATCCCCGCATTAGAGAAGCAGAGGTAGGACTGCTGTGAGTTTGAGGCCACCCGGAGACTAGTGAACTCCAGGTCAGCCTGGGCTAGAGTGAGAACCTACCTCAAAAAAAAAAATAAATAAATAAATAAAAAGAAAGAAAGAAAAAGCAGAATGGTGATTCAAAGCCCTTAGCTGAAGGTGCTAGCAACAGGAGGAAAGATGGCTATAGAATCTCTTCTTTGGTAATTCTATGATACGTAGGAACTTAATTCCATGGGTTTTAAAATACAAACTATTTTTGTATGCCAGGCCAGCACTCTACTGCTGAACCACATCCTCAGGCCCTTTATTAACATTTTAAAGTGACACTCTAAACTTTTAGATAATGCTAACAACAAAAAAGTTGTTTTAGAAGTTTGAATACTCACATTTAACAAAATCTTCTATAAAACAAAAATATCCTCTGTTCATGTTCATTTATTTGACAAGTATTTATTGGGGTCTCTTAGGTTAGAGATATGATTCTTGGGCGAAAGGCATATGCAGGCCAATGCAGAGAAAAGTATAAGACTATATTAGTTTTAAACATGGCTCACTTGTGATAAATATGCTCATGAAAATGTTTTGTTTTCTTTTTTTGGGGGGGGAGCTTCAGTAGTAATCATGCTGCTCTATGACGAAAATTACTTGAGTATTCTCTGAACAGTTCAACACTTTAGTTATGGCATATTCTGCCTATTGAGATGTGGGCATGGGGTGCCACTCACCCTTGGCCATGTATTCAGTGATGATGTAAATGGGCTCCTCCTTGGTGACCACGGCATAGAGCCGCACCAGCTTGTCATGCTGCAGGGTCTTCATGAGGTTGGCCTCTTCAAGGAACGCCTGCACAGACATGGTGCCAGGCTTCAGGGTCTTCACAGCCACCTTGGTGCTATTGTTATAGTAACCTGAGCAGGAAAAAAGAAAAAAGAAGCAGGGCACCCTGGGTCAGCAGAGTATTCCAAAACTATACTCTGTAGATGCAAGGTTAGAAAGTAACTTAGGTATAGGTAGAGGCCGTCCAAAATAAAACACCCTATGGTATTAAAACTAGGGGAGGCTGAGTGGAGAATACATGGGAATTCTTTGTATTTTCTTCACAGAAATCTAAAATTACTGCAAAATCAGAGGTTTTGTAAAAGAATAGTAAAGAAAATTATAAATGTATTCTACCAGAGGACTAATATAGTCCTCTAAGCTAACATGAAAGAATGAATGGAAGAGACAATATAACAGAAAATATGCCAAAGCACACAAATGCCAGTTATCTCTAATGGAGTAATTATGGCCAATTTTATTTTTGCTATCCTTAATTTTAACTATTTAACAAATTCCATAAGATAGATGATAGATAGATAGATAGATAGATAGATAGATAGATAGATAGATAGATAGGTAGATAGATGGATAGATAGATAGATAGATAGATATTGACTGGGTCTCACTGTAGCACAGGCTGGCTTCGAACTGGCACTATACCTGTGTCCATCCCCTAAGTTTTGGGATTTTAGGTATGTGTCACCATGCCTGGCTTATATCACTTTGATGATCAAAAAGAAGTTAGCCAGACATGGTAATGTACGCCTTTAATCCCAGCACTCGGGCGGCTGAGGTAGGAGGATCACTGTGGGTTCAATGCCAGCCTGGATGTACAGAGTGAATTCTGGCCTGGGCTAGAGTGAGACCCTGCCTCTAAAAAAAAGTGCTAATTTATAAACGTTACTTATGCATCCAAACGTTAAAGTTCAATGTGTTAGAGTCAAGTAGATATTTAGGAAATACATATTTCCCAAAGTTTTCAGGCAACTTCGATGAGAAAGGGTCTGGTGCTGAAAACACAGGGACCACCTCTCCCCACACAGGAAAAGCTGCAGGGTACAAGGAGGCCTTCAGGAAAGAAACCTAATCCATTTACTTCTGAATTCCCCATGCCTTCCAGGCCACACAACACCTGCTCGGTTCATCTTGGCACAGCTAACAGACACTCCAGGAATCCTCACTCTTGAATATAGTTCCCTCAAGGCATGGCTTTTTCAGAAGCTGCCTCATGAAGTACTTAATTTTAATTTGGACTTTCCCTTGGAAAAAGTGGTCTGGCAAGCAGACGTGTAAGAAGCATGTTCTCCTTTTCTCTGTTTTCACACTTCTCTTAGAAGCGCAAAAAGGACCTCTCTGAGGCTTACTGCCACTGGCGTGGCCTGCTCTTGATGTGTTTGTCTCAGAAGACGGCCGCGGGAGTGAATGGCCCCTCTGCCAGTCCCCATGCCATCTGATGTGAGCAGCAGTCAGGGATGGCTGGACGCGTGCTCTAACAGTAAGGGCAGATTTTGGAGTGACTTCTACTTTTTCTTCCTCATCTATATATTTATTCAATTGCTCAGTTTATTAATGAGTATGTATGTATGTATCCTCCCCCCCCCCCAAATTACTTTTCTTAGCCGGGCATGGTGGTACATGCCTTTAGTCCCAGCACTTGGGAGGCAGAGGTAGAAGGCCACCCTGGTACTACACAGCGAATTCCAGGTCAGCCTGGGCTAGAGCGAAACCCTACCTCGGAAAGGATAAAAAAAAAAAAGCCTAAATTACTTTTCTTTTTTTATTTTAGAGAGAGAGAGAGAGAGAGTTGGCATGCCAGGGCCCCAGTCAAACTCCAGATGCTTGCAACATCTAGTGGGCATACACGACTGTGTGCCTGCCTCACCTTTGTGGGTCAGGCTTACATGGGATCTGGAGAGTAGAACATGGGTCTTTAGGCTTTGCAGGCAAGCATATTAACTACTAAGCTATCTCTCCAGCCCTGAATGTATCTTTTCGTAAAGACATTTTTCAAGTGAGAAATTAAAAGGTATGAGTTGCTAATTAGTCCCTCCTGGCTAATGATTTTTCTTCTAGCCAATACAAATGATTTTTCAGGCTATGGATATAACCGAGTTTTAGAATGCTAGCCTATCATTTGTGAGGGCCTGGGTTCCATCTCCACTGCAAAGAGAAAAGATCATTTCTCTATGAAAATGTTTCCTTTTAAGAATTATTTATTTATTTGCAAGCACAGTGAGACACACACACACACAGACGGAGGTGGGGACAGAGAGAGAGAATGGGCACATCAGAGTCTCTAGCTGCTGAAAAATAACTCCAGATACATGTGCCACCTTATGAATCTGGCTTTACATGGGTCCTGGGGAACTGAACCCAGGTCATCAGGCTCTGCAGGCAAGAGCCTTAACCATTGAACCATTTTTCTAGCTCAGATGCATCCCTTTTTTCACACTTTGTAGCATAATAAAATTAGTAGCAGATTGTAATGCTATATAAAAAAAATGAAAAATACAGTAGGAAATAAGTTTTTGGACATTTGGAGAAATAGTAATAGAAAAATGATTTTAAAAAAGTCTCAGGTCTTTCTGAAAAGCTAAAACCTAGACAAAGCCACACAATCATGAAGTTATTACATTGATTTTCCACTTAAATGCACAATCACAAGAAATATGACCTTTTCTATGCAGCTTAGGAGCAGTTTTAAAGTAACTTTCACTTAACAAAAGCCCTTCAAATTCTTCAAATTACATTGGAATCAAGGAGACTCCATCATCAGCATTTTCTTAACTTCTAAGTAGGTCCTCAGCTATGTGAGTACATTGGTGACCAAGCACAGCAACCAAACATGCTCTCCATGATATATGCAACTGATAAGTACTGGTTTCTTGAATCTCTGAATAATTCCCGTAAATCTATAAGTAAAGCAGCAAAGCAGGTAAGGCTTGGGTAGACATTTAAAGAACAGAAATTCCAGCGGACTCAGACACACAGAGGATCCAAATCTTATTTAGTCATTAGATAAATGCAAATAAAGACAAAAGGAGAAACAAGCCCAGCAAACAAAAATTAAAAACTGCTGACATCACGTGCTGTTAGTGGTTAGGAGGGAGCTGCCCCCCTGCGCCAGGCCCTTCCTTGTCTGTGTGCTTCTCTGAGCCCCCGTGAAGTCCCGTTTCACTGTGCAGCAAACCCCCAAGGTGTTCACAAGGGATGACGACAGCAGCCTCCGTCCACAGGCCCATCAAGGCTGGGCTGCTCTAGACCACACAGTAGGTACACATCTGCTGTTCAGGAAAGGGAACATTGTATGTCGCTACTCACCACCTAACCTCCAGTCAACAGCACACAGTAGAGCTGAAGATTCGGGCATCCCTATGGAATCCATGGAGGACTGGTCCTAGGATACCTGAGGATGTCTGTTGTATAAAATGTCATGGTATATGCATTAACCCATGCACATCCTCCGATATTGCAAATCATCCCTTGATGACTTATGGTACCTGGTCAAATGTTAATGCTGTAGACAGAGTTGTTAGACTGTATTGTTTAGGGAATAATGACACAGAACAGAGCCAGTAACTGTTCAATGCACAGACAACTCATGCCCAGATATTTTCCATTCAAGATTGCTTGAGTTCACAGAAATAGACAGACTACTGTACCTTAAGACCCAAAAATCAGTCTGGAGGGATGGCTTAGCAGTTGAGGTACTTGCCTGAGAAGCCAAAGGACTCAGATTTGATTAATCCAGGACCCACATAAGCCAGATTCACAAGGTGGCACATGGGTCTGGAGTTCATTTGCAGTGGCTGGAGGCCCTAGCATGCCCATTCTCTCTCTCTCTCTCTCTCAAATAAATAAATGAAATATTTTTAAAAAAAATCCAACAAATTCACTGCTAGTCACCCTAAAGAAACTCATACGATTTTGTGCCAGAAGAAAACAAACAAACAAACAAACAAAAACCAGGGTACATTGTTCACAGTAGCTATGACTGGAAACAATCCCAATTTTATCAGCAAATAGAGAAATGCATTAATAAACTGATATGTGGCCGGAATACACACAAAACCAATACCACCCAGCAATGAAAATGCATGAACTATATAACACCACCAAAAGAATGAATGAGTTCATTAAAATGTCCAGCAAGAGAGGCAAGGCATAAATATGATCCATTTATACAAAGATCAATAACAGCAAGGTTTAGCTGTCTTATTTGCTGTTTACTTTACCATGTACAAAAGTGGTCAGGCTAGACTACATGAAAGGTGTGACTCAGTGGCAGAACACTTTCTGGGTGCATCACCCTGGTTCTGTTCCTAGCATCATTGGTGGAGGTGGGGTGGGAAGGGGAGTTGCAGGAGCCAGGAAGTTATGACAAAGACCAGAACAGCAGTTGTATCTGGGGACAGGCAAGGTTGGTGATTGGGAAGAGGAACTCCAGGGACTGGTAGTAAATTTCCTCTCTGTGATCCACATACAATTTTACTGTGCAAGTAGTTGTGACAATGAGTATGTGTGTCATACTCTTTTTGTTCACTTGTTACTTCACCTAGTAACAAAAGTTAAAGAAACAAAACCATTCCTTTTAGTCACCATGAAAACAGTGCTTGTCATTAAGACTGTTTGAAATGATGGTGTGTGTGTGGGGGATGCTTTCCAGTGGTAGAGGAAATAATGCAGCTGCTAAAGACATTAAAAATGCTGCTAAGAAGTCTGAAATAACAGTGATGAAACAACTATGCTCCTGGCTCAAAAAATAGCAGCAGCTGGGGCTGGAGAAATGGCTTAGTAGTTAAGGTGCTTGCCTGTGAACCTAAGGATCCAGGTTTGATTCCCCAGTACCCAGGAAGCCAGAGGCATATGGTGGCGCATGCATCTGGAGTTTGTTTGCAGTGGCTGAAGGCTCTAGCACACCCATTCTCTCTACCTCTATCTGCCTCTTTCTCTTTCCCTCTCTCAAATGAGAAAATACATAAAATGTTTTAAAAAAAATTAAAAAAAAAAAAAGGCAGCAGCTGCAGAATGGAAAAACTGCAGAGGCAGTCCAGGGCAGTCTTTACCCTTGCAACAGATGCAAGACTGTATTCAGAAGGATCACGTGACACTTTCCTGATGCTTTGCAGTCATTTGAACGTCTGTCACCTAGTCACAGAAACTTGTTTACTAATCTTTCAAGGTATTAAACAAGTCCTTGTTGAGAGGCACTTTGTCAGTTAAAGAAAGCTCCAGTTTGAACCATGACTGGTATACAAAAAGGTATGTACATATCATAGGACAAGACAGAGTTGTGGGTTTTTTTTTTTTTTTTTTTTTTTTTGCTTTTTGAAGTAAGGTCTCACTCTAGCCTAGGATGACCTGGAATGTAGTCTCAGGGTGGCCTTGAACTCACAGTGAGCCTCTAACCTCTGCCTCCCAAGTGCTGAGATTAGAGAGTTTTTTTTTTTGTTGTTGTTGTTGTTGTTTGTTTTTGAGGTAGGGTCTTACTCTGGCCTGGGCTGACCTGGGATTCACTATGTAGTCTCAGGCAGTCCTTGAACTCACAGTGAGCCTCCTACCTCTGCCTTTCGAGTGCTGGGATTAAAGGTGTGTGCCACCACGCCCAGCATTTTTTTTTTTAATTTAAGCATGTAATTCATTTTGGAAGTTGGCTGGTGACTCATGTTGATTAAGTTGCTTCAAAATAAGAATGTGGGGGCTGGAGAGATGGCTTAGCACTTAAGGCGCTTGCCTGCAAAGCCTTACAGACCAAGTTTGATTCCTCTGTGCCCACAGAAAGCCAGGTGCACAAGAAGGCATGGGCATTTAGAATTCATTTACAGCAACTGGAGGCCCTAGAGTGCCCATTCTATATGTCTCTCTTTGCTCTATCTCACTGTCTCTGCTTGTAAATATACATACATACATATATGTATATATTCCCCAATACTCATGTAAAACCATATGCACAAAGTGGTGCAAGCATCTGGAGTTTATTTGCAGATATTTTGCAAGAGGTCCTGATGCATCCATTCTCTTTCTCTCTGTCGGTCTGTCTCTTTGCTTGCAAATGAATGCATAAAATATATTTTTTCTTTTTCTTTTCTTTTCTTCTTTTTTTTGGTTTATCGAGGTAAGGTCTCATTCTAGCTCAGGCTGACCTGGAATTCACTACATAGTTTCAAGGTGGCCTCGAACTCATGGCGATCCTCCTACCTCTGCCACCCAAGTGCTGGGATTAAAGGCATGTGTCACCATGCCCGGCTGAATAAAATATGTTTTAAAAAATAAGAATGTGTCAAGCAAAACTCAATTATAAAAATTTCCTTTTCACAAAATCTCTTGGAGATGTAGCGGTGATACCACCCACTTCCTCACTGTGTAGTCCATTCCTGTGAACATTAACCACCCATAGAAGAAGCATGGCGCCCCAGGCAGATGCCCAGAGGCCCACACAAGCAGGAAGAAACAGCGTGAGGCAGGGGCATCCCTCTCTTTCAGACCAACCAGCCCTCTCCCCCAAAAAGGCAAGTCACATCCTAGAATCTATTCACTGCATTTACAAAATTCAATGTGACAGGTAGTGTATCAAGAGTCTTTGTCATAAGTATTAATTTACTTGGTTAATAATGATATAATTTTAATTGGTTAGATTTTTCCCCTTTCTCTTCCTTTTTTCTCCTCTCTTCTTTTTTTCTCCCATCTCCTCCTCTTCCTTTCCTCCAATACAAAATGAGGACAAAAGCATCATTCAAGGACAACTAGGAGCTGGAGAGATGGCTTAGTAGTTAAAGCACTTTCCAACAAAGCCAAAGGACCTAAGTTCAATTCCCCAGGACCCAAATAAGCCAGATGCAGAAGGTGGCACTTGTCTCTACTGTGGCTGGAGGCCCTGGACATGACCATTCTCTCTCTCTTTCTCAAATAAATAAATATAAATATAAATATTTTAACAATAACTAAGTTGTCAGGCATGGTGGTGCACATCTTTAATACAAGCACTCAAGGAGCAGAGGTAGGAGGATTACTATGAGTTCCAGGTCAGCCAGGGTTAGAATGAGACCCTACATGTAAAAAATAAAATAAATTAAAAGCAGCTAGTAAGTTGCTGGGGCATCATCATACACATCTTTAATACCAGCATTTAGGAGGCAGAGGTAGGAGGATTGCTGTGAGTTTGATGTCAGCCTGGAACTACAGAGTGAGTTCCAGGTCAGTCTAGGCTAGGATGAGACCCTATCTCAAAAGAAAAAAGGAAAAAGGAGGTGGGCATGGTGGCATATGCCTTTAATCCCAGCACTCGGGAGGCCAAAGTAGGAGGATCACTGTGAGTTTGAGGCCACCCTGACAATACAGAGTGAATTCCAGGCTAGCCTACAGAAAAACTTACCTCAAAAAGAAAGAAAGAAAGAAAGAAAGAAAGAAAGAAAGAAAGAAAGAAAGAAAGAAAGAAAGAAAGATAGATAACTAGGTGTTGAGCAAGGTAGCTATAATTCTTGAGCAACAAAAGGACTGTTGTAAGTTCAAGTGTAGCCTGGGCTATATAATAAGTTCTAGGGGAGCCAAGGCTATAACACTGTCTCAAAAACAAACCAAACAAACCTCGAAATAAAATTTAAAAACAAAAACTTTTGATGTCAATATCCTAATAGTGATATTTTGCTATAATTTTATAACACCTTATCACTGGGGCAAACTTGATAAATGGTACCAGAGATCTCACTGTATTGCTTATTTTATATTTATGTCATCTTTCTTGAAATATAACTCCTGCATTTCAAGGAAATATTTACCTATTTAATTAATCAATTTTTAATGCATTCAGAATTTTGCAGCTATCATTACTGTGAACATTAAAACATTCCAAGCATCCCAAAAGGAAATCCCGTCTTCATCAGCAATCACTTCCTCTGTGCTTCCATGTCCTCTAGGCAACCAGTCACCTGCTTTGGCCTCTGCAAGTTTACTTCTGAGCAGCTCTTCAAAATGAATGGCATAGGCTGCGTGGTGGCGCATGCCTTTAATTCCAGCACCTGAGAGGCTGAGGTAGGAGGATCGCTGTGAGTTTGAGGACAGCCTGTGAATAGTGAATTCTAGGTCAGCCTGGGCTAGAGGGAGATCCTACCATGGAAAACAAAAAAACTAAAAATAAAAATGAATATCACGATGCCAATAATGGTTCCCTGTGATGTGCTTCTCCCAATTTGCATAGCATTTTCAAAGGTCACGCATATTGTAGTGACAGGTGCCAATTCTTCATTCCTTTATATTGCTAATATTCTGCTCTATGACTATAGCCAGTATTGTTTGTACGTCAATTTTTGGTGGACATTTGGTTTGCTTTTCCTTGTAGCCTAGGCTTGTCTCAAACTTACGATCTTCGTCTTCAGCCTGCTGCGTGCTGAGAGTACAGGCATATAACACTTACTACTATACCTTATTACTGTGAATAACGCCGCAGTGAACATTCACGTACATGCTTTTTGTGTTTGTCTCAAAACAAAAAAGGCTATTAAAAAGCACAGATTTTGGTACGTGTGGAAATGCCCAGTGATTTCCTCCTGCATTTTGTAGTTGTACTAATGCTACCATCTTTTCTTATTGTATTTGGTATTTCATAGCAAACACTTCCGGTGCTGCCCACTGGATGAAGGGCTTAGCTGCATGGACCTACAATCAGGTTCTTACTCCACTCATGTGAGGGTCTCCTGCATCTCTCTTTTAAAACATTATGAGGAACTCAAGTAGCATAATTATTAAAAGTAAATAAAGGACTTGCATGCATTTCTGAGAATGACAGAAATGGCCAGTATGCACGTGAAAATGCTCATCAGTAACCTTTAGGGAAATGCAAATGAAAACCACAGTCCTTATAACATCTGTCAAAATGACCACCACATGAACAACCAACCAACCCTCTCATAACAGAAAATAACATGGAGAAACCTAATTGTTTCATACGGTCAGAGGAATGTAAGCTGGATGTTGCCTCTATTCAAAACCGCATGTCAATTCCTCAAAATATTAAAAGTAGAGACAGCATGAGATTCAGCAATTCCACCTCTGGACATATGAGAACCAAGCCTCCAAGGGATGGATATTTGTCTACCTTTGCTCATAGTGGTATTGTTTATAATAGCCAAAGGGCATCCACTGACAGGAAATAAAGAAAATGTAAGCTGGATGTAGATGCACACACACCTTTTTAACCTCAGCTCCAGGAGGCTGACATAGGTGGATCCCTGGGAGTTTGAGGTCAGCCTGGGCTAGAATGAGACCCTGCCTCAAAAAACAAAGAAAGAGAGAGGGAGGGAGGGAGGAAGAAAAGGAAGAGAGAAAGGGACAGTGGCGGATGTTTTTAAGGAAGCACTATTTGGCTTTAAAAGTGTATGAGCATCTTTATATGTGCTATGACATGATGAACCTTGAAGAAATTATGCTATGTGAACTAAGCCAATCAGCAAGGCAAGTACAGCATGAGTCCACTTGTGTGAGAAAGAGTGGTTCCCGGTGGTTGGGGTGAGGGCTCTGGGAGTTGATGTTTAGTGGATATTGAGTCCCAGTTTTGTAAAATGAAAAGAGATGCTGAACAGTGAGAATGAATTTAACACCACTGTACTATGAATTTAAAAATGGCTAAAATATAAATTTTATCTTATGCGTATTTTGCCCCAATTGCAAAAAAAATTATTAGAAAGTCTATTCAAGTAATGTATTCTCACAACATTTGCATCCTTTTAGCTTAAACAAACAAACAAGAAAAATAACATTCTGGGTAGAATGTTCTGAGTATTGTCCAAAGCTACATTCTTCTCTGCTTTATGGCTCAGGCATTCCCAGGCACCACCTGTATGCACTCTAAATAAAGGTTCTCTAAAATTGAAGAGCTCATGAAGACAAAAGGGTGAGAAACAAGCAGGGGAAATGAACCTATGGAGAAGTGAAAGCTTGGCCAGGAGCACAGTTTCAGACAGACTTGAGCCTCAGTGCAGACCTGGAGCCATTCATGTTCTCAGGTGTGTTCCCACACTGCTCCGCACTCTTGACTCCTGTTCCATCAACCCTCAGTTTTTTTAGAATGGACAAGTTGGACAGGCAAACATGCCCCCGGACACCAACACTATGGAGCTGGTGAGAAGTCCACCATGCTACTTGCTAGTAGCCATCAAGAAGATTTTTTTTTAAATTTTTTATTTATTTGAGAGCGACAGACACAGAGAGAAAGACAGATAGAGGGAGAGAGAGAGAATGGGCACGCCAGGGCTTCCAGCCTCTGCAAACGAACTCCAGACGCGTGCGCCCCCTTGTGCATCTGGCTAACGTGGGACCTGGGGAACCGAGCCTCGAACCGGGGTCTTTAGGCTTCACAGGCAAGCACTTAACCACTAAGCCATCTCTCCAGCCCCATCAAGAAGATTTTAAGAAAGCACAAGGGAACCATCTGAGTCCTTTCCCCTGGACCTAAACAGCTGCACATCTGAAGACGGGTGAAATGTTTCACTGTTCCACTCTTTAACGCCACTGCATCGGGTTTGGAAAAGCACCCAGGCAACAGCCCACCCTGGTCTGCAAGCACTGGGGCCTGTGCTGACCACAAAGCTGGCAAGGACTTTTCTCACCCTCAGGCTGGTATGGCAGCTGCTATACTTTTCAAACAGCATAAAGTGGGATATAATTCTCCCTTATATCACCCATACAAACAACTGGATTTGAATGTATTTGGTTTCTGTCCTTGGCTATCTCTCAGCATATAGTTTTATGTACTTTTATTCTGGCTTCAGAGATGAACATGGGAAGTGTGAAACAAAATCCCAAATTGCCACTTTACACAGAGGGCTACTACCTGAGGGTGGGGTACAGCCCAGTAAAACTACAGTCCTGGTAACATGCTCCATGTGTTTCTTGGACAGATAGGCAGTTCTTTCACCAGCAAATGTGCAAACTGCATTACTTACAGCTTGGTTCTATGATGAAAAGTGAGAAAAAGCTATTGAAATACAGCTTGTAGTGACTAGAATAAAACACAGACAAATAAAAATAACAGCAAAAACAGAGTAGTCAACCCCCGACTTTGGGAGGCACTGCAGGTGCATGACCTCTCAGGAACTGATGTCATACTCGTTTGCTCATTCACTGATGGGGAAACTGAGACCAGGGAAGTCAAGCGCACTTGTAAATTGCTTAGCAATCAACTGAGTCCAGAGCTTCTGCTCGCCAGCACAGCCTTGCTCTCTCACTACTTTGACCATAGGCAATGTTCTCATCTCATTCCCAGTGTCCTCGTTTATCAAATAATGACAGTCATGTCTCCCTTACAGTGTCACTGAGCACAGGGAGCAAAGCAATAAAAATATGCCTCAAAATGGCTTAGAGACACTACATAGCCCATACATTTTGTGCATCTGGCTTTAAGAGGGTACTGGGGAATGAAACCAGGGCTATCAGGCTTTGCAAGCAAATGCCTTTAACTGCTGAACCATTTCCCCAGCCCCACACAGATTATTTTTTAGTACAAAAGAGAATCACCATGGAAACATTTGGCAGGCTTCCTCAAAATCAAAGTAAAAAGAGGACCAATGAAAACATGCCTCTGCCTCTTTACCCCTCTCCCCTCCCCCCCAGCAGTGCCTAGGGGCTCTGGTGCTACTCACAAAGGCACAGGCTGAGCCAAATCATGGAACATGTCAGGAAAAAAAAAAAATCCTAAATTGTAGGACATTCTAAAAAGCAACTGCTCTGTGTTTGGTAAAATGTGTTGTCATGAAAGATAAACCATGGAAAATTTCCAAATTAAGGGGGATTAAAGATGTGTTAAATGCAAGTATGTAAGCTTCAGTTAGGGAAAATAGTCACAAAAGTATTACTGGGGGGAAGTCAACATGAACTCTGTGTTGGATAGGCACCTGTGTGGAGGCTGAAGTTCCTGAATGTGATCGTTGGTACTGCGTAGATGAGGACCCTGGGCCGCGGAAACGCACTGAGATTACTCTCCAGTAGCCTACCAGCAAGTGTGTGAGCACACCTCGGTGATGAAGCACACACAGCAAAGTGTGTATGCCACTCGTTCTTGTTTCTACTCTATGAATTTGGAGTGATAAAAACTAAGAAATAAAGAGCACTAACCTCTGTGGATGGGAAGAAGATGGAAGAAAAAATTTTTTTTTAACATTTTTATTTATTTTTATTTATTTATTCAAGAGGGATAGAGAAAGATGAGGGGGGCGGGGGAAAGAATGGGAGTGCCGGGCTTTTAGCCGCTGCAAATGAACTTCAGATGCGTGCACCACCTTGTGCATCTGGCTTATGTGGGTACTGGAGAATTGAACCTGGACCCTGTGGCTTTGCAGGCAAGCACCTGAACTGCTAAACCATCTCTCTAGCCAAGATTTTTTTTTTTAAAGACAATGAAAAGTTTTGTAGTTTGAAAAAGTTGAGCACAGACTAACCAGTTTATACTCCTAGTGTGTATAAAACAAAGAGAAATGAAATCAGGTCTACACAATAACTAGTAAAGATGTTCACAGAGGCATTGTTCATAAGAGCCAAAATGTGTCAACAACCCAAATGGCCATCAACAGAGGAATGGATAAACACATGGAGTATACTCAATCAAGGAAATATCCCTCAATAATGGGAAAGAATGAACATCTGCTGCATGCTAGAGCACAGATACAACCAGCATTATGCTAAGTGAACTAAGTTAAATGAAAAGAACAGTCAACTACTGTATGACTTCATTTGCATACGGCACCTGGAGGAGGAAAATTTACAGAGACAGAAAATGCAGTGGTTGCCAGGAGCTGATGAGAGGGAGAATGGGAAGTTACTGGTTAATGGGTTTAATGTTTGCTGTTGAGGTGAAAGAAAATATTTTGCAACCAGACAAGTGGTTATACAACCTACGAATGTACTAAATGCCACTGAATTGTTCACTCTAACAGGATTAATTTTTATGTTAGACTAATTTCACATCAACTTCTAAAAGGATAACAATGGGATGACATTGTGACTCAGGCCACAGAGAGAAGAGACCACCTCCAGACTGAGCACTCAAGCTCATGAGGGTGCTGACAGGAGTGAAAACAAGCCCTGCCAATAGGCCCTGGAAAAGCCGGCCAACAAGAGGGCTGTAAGTTTGTGGTTGTGATCGATCTGAGGACTTCAGGTCCACTGAGAATCAACTGCAGGCTGGGTCACATTCGCCACATTGAAAGATACTTCTCTCGCAGGTTGTGGTGGCGCACGCCTTTAACCCAGCACCCAGGAGGCACAGGTAGGAGGATCGCTGAGAGTTCGAGGCCACCCTGAGACTACATAGTGAATTCCAGGTCAGCCTGGGCTAGAGTGAGACCCTACCTCTAAAAACCAAAAAACCAAACAACCAAACAAACAAAAAAAAGATACTTCTCTCATTAGGACACCAGTGGGACAAAGTGTAGGAAGCTGCAGGGCAGCGCCTTTCGAGGGAAAGCCCTCCCTCGGACGCGTGGACGGCGAGAGGCACGCCCGCGGCCACAGAGGGGGAGGCGCTCCCTTCCTGCGGGGCTGGGGCTGGAACATTTCCCAAAGCTTGTCTACCTGGAAGGCACAGCGGCTCTCGTTCACACAAAGCTGGCAGAGCAATCCAGTCAGATGTGCAGCCACTTGGGGCCACCTGTGCCGGAAGCAACTGCATTGTTCTCACCAGAGCCAGAAGGAAAATGTGACCCACAAAAGTGAAAATCGCCCTTGAAAAAGTTGGTGTCCTCCTTCTTCCCAGCCTAAGAAAGTGATACTTAGCTCCAAGTAAAGATTCACTAATGATGCAAATTGGGAGAAGCATCTCTTTCTCTCCTTCCCTCTTTCCTTCCGTCCTCCCTCCCTCCCTTCTTTCTTTCTTTTCTCAAGGTAGGGTTTCACCCTATCCCAGGCTGACCTGGAAGTAATTCTGTAGCCCTAAACTGGCCTCGAACTCATAATAATCCTCTGACCCTAGCCTCCTGAGTGCTCAGATTAAAGGTGAGCGTCACCATCACACAGCAAACATCTTGTCATGATGAACCTCAGTGTGCAATAAATGCGAGGCTTCTTAAGCTAGTGGGTCATTTCACTGAGATGCAGGGTTTCTGAGGATGAAAGAAGGTACAAGAGTAGAGAGACCACTCACAACAAAACCCCCTGGCTCTCTTCCTTGCAATGGTGATAAGGATTACTCAGTCGGAAGAGTCCAAACACATCAATTCTGCAGGCCAGTTTTTGGCCCCAAGTGGACAGAGGACAGCAAAAGCAATGATGTTTTCTGAACCCATTCAGGGTCAGACTCAGAAGCTGAAACAGGCTGGAGCCCTCCCTTCCTCACCACTCACCCATCCAGACTTCTCCAAACTGTCCTGCTCCGAGCCTCTTCACCAATTTGATGGACTCCCGGGGGATCTCCCACGCATCTTTATCCCATGGCTTCTGTGGTTTGGGACTTATGCATGCCTTTTCCAATCTTCTGCACAAGCCATCTGACTGCTCTAATGTGAAAGGGAGAACAAAAGCTCAGAAATGCAGTACAGTCTGACCCCTCAAGGGAGGAGTTTCAGGGCCCCTTAGATAACAAGATCCACAAATATGCACATGCCTTATACATACTAATACAATCTGGCCATATCCTCCTATAGACATTAAGTCACCCCTAGACTACTTATATTACCTCTTTAAACACACGTAAATAGTTACACTTTTTTACTTAGGGAATGCTGATAAGGAAAAAAAATCTATACATACTCAGAACACATAGTTTTTAAAAATAGTTTGGGTGGGCTGGAGAGATGGCGTAGTGGTTAAGCCCTTGCCTGTGAAGCCTAAGGACCCCGGTTCGAGGCTCGATTCCCCAGGACCTACATTAGCCAGATACACAAGGGGGCGCACACGTCTGGAGTTTGTTTGCAGTGGCTGGAAGCCCTGGTGTGCCAATTCTCTCTCTTTCTCTCTCTCCCTCTTTCTCTCTCTGCCTGTTGCTCTCCAATAAATAAATAAAAATTTAAAAAATAGTTTGGTTATGGAAAGATGGCTTAGCAGTTAAGGAGCTTGCCAGCAAAGCCTAAGGACCAAGGTTCAGTTTCCCAGTACCCATATAAACTAGATGCACATGGTGGCATATGAGACTGAAGTTTGCAGTTGCTGAAGGCCCAGGTATATCTGCTATCTATCTATCTATCTATCTATCTATCTATCTATCTATCTATCTATCTATCCATCCATCCATCCATCCATCCATCTATCTATCTGCCTCCCTCTCTCTCAAATAAATATAATATTTTAAGAAAAAGAATTGAGCCGGGTATGGTGGCGCACGCCTTTAATCCCAGCACTCAGGAGGCAGAGGTAGGATGATCACCATGAGTTCAAGGCCACCTGAGACTACAGAGTGAATTCCAGGTCAGCCTGAGCCAGAGTGAGACCCTACCTTGAAAAAAAAAAAAAAAAAGAACAAAAAGAAAAGAAAAAGAATTGGGTTGGTACAAAGCGATGATTGCACAACACTCTATTTTTCCAGCATCCATAAAAAGGCCTAAAGAAGCTATTACTTTTATTATTAGCTATTAGGCCATCATCTAAAATGTTAATAGAAGTGTCTTTTTTTATAGTTATAACTTTCAAAATTATTGAGAATTTGAAATATATGACTTTTGTTTTATTTCATTTTGTTTGTTTGTTTTGAAGCAGAGTTTAACTTTAGCCCAGGCTGACCTGGCAATCATTCTGTAGCTTCAGGTTGACCTTAAATTAATGAAGATCCTTCTACTTCAGCCTTCCAAATGATGGTGTTCAAGGCCTATGCCATCATTCTTGACAAATATTTGATTTTTATTCATCAACACTGCTAGCATATTTTTTAAAAAGCAGGGCTGGAGAGACAGCTTAGTGGTGAAGTCACTTGCCTCCAAAGCCAAAGAATGCAGGTTCAATGCCCCAGGACCCACATAAGCCAGATACTCAAGGTGGTGCATGTGTCTGGAGCTCATTTGCAGTGGCTAGAGGCCCTGGTGCACCTATTCTCTCTCTCTCTGTCTCTGTCTCTCTCTCTCCCTCCCTCTTTCTCTCTCTCTTTCATATAAATAAAAATTTAAAAAGAACAAACAGACAAAACCTGACAGGTTGTCACACTTAAAAAATAATGTATTCAGAGGGCTGGGGAGATGGCTCAGTGGTTAAAGGCACTTGTTTGCAAAGCCTGCTGGGCTTGTGTTTAATTCCCCAAAGTGCCTCATGCACCCGAAGTTTGTTTGCGCTGGCAAGAGGCCCTGGTCTGACTATACTCTTGCAAATAAATAGGTAAAATTAAAATAAAAATACATGTTCAGCTGAGAGGGAATCCAGTTCTCTCCCAGTTAGCCCTCATAGTGCTGAAAAGTGCTATGACAGTGGCTGGCAAATGACAGTTGCCAACAGAGTGAATAAGCAGGAGATACCGATAGTTACAAAAGCCACCAGCCAAGAAAGAAGCATACACTTGTGCAATAGTGGCACATAGTCGATGCAGGTGACCAACTGCTCACAGACTGGACTTGAGACCCACTCAGTGGGGGTGATCATATTTGGCTCTGGGAGCTAAACCAGATTCCCTATGACAGGAAAACAATAGATTCCTAAGAGAACCTCCACTGCTCTTTAAGAAGAATGGATATTTACATCAATATATCTCTAGTAATTATGCTTATCCCCTTTAATTCATACTGCTCTCACTTTTGGTTGGAGAATCTGTTGTGTTTTACTGATGGAGGAGAATACTGAGGAGAACCAGTATACATCAGTATATCAAGAAGAGAGCGCTGATTGTCTACCATGGGAACTGTCACCTCCACCTCATCTGCCTGGGCCCAGAAGTCACTATACAAAGGAAGGTGACACAAATACTGTTGCAATGGCTAGCCTGAAAACCAGTTCCAGGGAAACAGCACATTCAAACCTCATCAAAACAGAGATCCACGAGAATGGAATTTCAAACGGGAAAGTGTGGGGGTGGGGAGGGAGGGAATTACCATGGGATATATTTTATAATCATAGAAAATGTTAATAAAAAAAAATAAATTAATTAAAAAAAAACAGAGATCCAGAGGCTACAGAGAAAGCAACACTAAATCAGATCCCTATTTTGCCCCTGAAGGAACACTGTGGAAGAGGGGGTGGGAAAATTATAAGAGCCTCAGGGTGGGTGGGAATAGCCTGAGGCACCATGCCTCTCCCCCCTGCAGAGCCTGACTGAGGTCTCCTGGTCCCCGCAGTGAATTCCAATTACCCCACCAAAGAAGACCCTCAGCAGAATTGGGATGGGGGAAAGGAGGTCTAATCATATATAACCTTTGTATAGAATTCAATAAATAATAAAATAAATTTTTAAGAAATGCACTGATATTCTGTATCTATGAAAGCTCCATGGGGCACAAGGGTAGGGAAGCACTGTGTCAACCATGGACCTCCAACACTTTGACCATATGCATATATGAATGAGAATAACAGAGGAGGGAGGAGTCCACAGAATCTTTCAATCTATAATAGATTCATTAAAACATGACCTCAGTGTAAGTCAAATAGCATGTGCATATTTAGTTATAGCTTAATTTAGAATCAGTTACAGATTATAATCCATCAGCTTTATCTAAAACAAAGCCTTCATGCAAAAATCTGTCACCTCACACTTAAACCTTTAGGTTTTACTTACTTTGGTAATGTTTAATCATGTCACTGATACAGGGAAAAGTGATCCGTGGAGAGATATAATAACCACCATTGTCAAGACTTCTGATTTTGTAGTGCTTAATAACATCACCATGCACAGGATCATAATCTCTGACCGACAGAGAGAAGCTTCCTGGGAGGCAAAGGGTAAAGAGTGGTGTGGGTAACACTGGTAATCAGGCATGCATTATACAACACTGTGGTACACACATTACCATAAAATGTACAAATGTAAAGTCAAGAGGCTTATAAGCCATAATTTCCAAAGTCCTATAAAACTTTTTGACAAATGAAACCAGCATTTTTTTTTTTCCAGGCAAATGACCGACATGTCACTTTACTTCTCTATGAGTTTTCTAAAATCATTTAGCCAAACAGAAAAGTTACTATGGTGTTCTTTCTTTTTATATTTCAGGATTCACTTTAAATAATAATGCCAAACCACTGCTCACCTTTCAATGTTTCACTCTCTCTGATAAGAAAAGCCCCCACACTGTTGCCTGGTGCTAGAAGCTGTCGTTCCGCATCTTTCCTGGTGATGTCCTTGAAAAACCACCTGTGAAGATATGTGAGCATTTCATGGGTGTTGTGGCAGGGAGGGGGAAAGGTGATGCAGAAAGCAAGTAATCCATGCGGGGAACAGAGGCTCAGGAGACAACACTGCAACAAGACTCACTCTTCTGTTTCTAGGGTGTTGACCTTGGCCACATAGTTGCTGGGGATGAAACCTTCCTTCTTTGTTGACAGGGACTTAGCTTTCCACCATTCTCCATGCCTAGAATAGAAAAACATGTCAAAGTGACTCAAGAGCGAGAATAGCGATTGTCCTAAAATGTATTAGCTTTGAGGAGAGTGTGAACATCCTAGAATTTAATGGGAGAACCCATGCCTCTTGAGGATATAAATATATGTTGAGACAGAAGCAAATAAAACATCCAAACAACTTAAATGTGATTTCACTCTGTTCAGTGCTACATAAAAAAAAAAAAATTAAAATAAAAAAAAGACAGAGTTGGTAAAAATGTTCCATCCCACAGAAGTGAAACATCTCTCATTTCTTCAGCATAGCTAAGAGATGCTTTAAGAATCTCTGTAGTATGGAAATTCAGGGAATAATACTGATAGTTCATGTGCTATAAACTTGTTAAAAACAGCTAGCCTGAGTTGGAGAGATGGCTTAGTGATTAAGGCACTTGCCTGCACAGCAAAGTAGCCAGGTTTGATTCCCCAAATACCTACATATAGCCAGATGCACAAGGTGGCTCATGCATCTGGAGTTTGTTTGCAGTGGCTGGAGTCTCTGGTGTGCCCATTCTTTCTCTATCTGCCCCTTTCTCAAATAAATAAATAAAAATTAAAGTTAAACAAAAAGCCCAGCTAGTTTCAAGACAGAAGACATGGTTCAATCAGTGAAGCATTCACTTCAGAAGCATGATGGTGTAAGTGTGGAGCCCAGCACCTACTTAAATGCTAGGCAATGCACCCTCGAAACCAGTGCTCAGAAGGCATAGGCAGGCCCAATCCCTGTGCAGCTTGGTTGGTTACACTAGACAAATTTGTGAGTTCTGGGTCCAGTGAGAGATCTTGCCTCAATAAATAAGGTAGAGAGCAATTGACTAAATAACCCAACACCAGCCTTTGGCCTCCACATGTGTGCACACATCCATGCAAGTGTATCCTTCCACATGCTCCCACACACATATGAACATGCATATACTTGCAGAGAAACCACCCACCGCTCATACACATATACAAAATACACCTAGCTTTCACCAAAATAGATGTCCTGAATAAAAAAAAAAAAAAAAAAAAAACTATGAAACTCTTCAAGCAAGTAAGCCTTGAACCATGCTCTAATGCTAACCCAGAGAGCAGTTCACGCTCAGCATTGTCGTTAACGAAGGGGTCTCCTTTTCGTCATGCAAAATCAGCAGGAAACTGTACTTTAAGTGCTTAAAGTCCTTATTCTTCCTTCTCACTGCTCTGCACTAGAGCCCACATGTGTCACTGTCTGTTTGTCACATGCAGAGTTGAGGAAAGGAAGTGTCCAGCAGCTTCAGGGAAACTCTCGTGTTGCTGAGCAGGGCTGTCGCAATGTGGCGGTAGCCCCACACCCTTGGAAATCACACAGAGCAGCCCAGGAGCCAGTCTGCGTCTGAGCAGTGTGACAAGTAAAAATGGCCATTTAAAACGATGTGTGGATGTCACACCAACCGAAAGTTCATTAGGTGGCACACTGGTGAAGAAAGAAACCCTCATGTCCTTGCTGAGAAAACTAGAGAGTGCTCACAGCCAGACTTAAAAGAGAAGTGCTTTTGCTCATTCCTCCTGGTGTCTGAGCCCTCTGGCAGCAGAGGGCCTGGTGGGGAGGGGGTCCTCAACTGCTCTGGATGCAAAGCAAATGGGCCATCAACAGAACCCCTGACCTGAGCCACAGCTGTGGGTGCCTAGACATACTTACTCCTCCAGGACTTTCATCTTCTCGCCTTTCTTGAAGGACAGGTCGTCTGGGTGGATGCCATCATAGGGGTACAAAGCCACCACTATGTCTCCTTGCTCCTCTGGATCTAAGAATGTAAGACACAGTAAAGCCCTTTGAGAATCCATAACACCTCCTCAGGGACACAGAGAAAGAGGAAGTGCTGGAGAGAGGGGCCATGTGCTTCCCACCCAGCAGGCTCCATCCTGGTCTGCAAAGTAACCTGCTATACATTCTGTATACAGCACCGACTATCACAGACCACAGTAACCTGCAACTGTAATCCCAATGCCACTAAGCAAAGATATATCCATGATCACTGAAGCATTAAGTCACAGCTCTAGAAGGCAACAGCAGCCCCTATGGACACAGGTGGATGAATATGTGAACACATGTAATATATACATACACCAAAATAATAGCCTTAAGATTACATTATACACGAACCTTTAGGGTATTATGCCAGGTTAAATAAGCCAGGGACAAAAGGACAAATACTGTTTCCAGCCACATGCAGTACCTAGACCAGAATAATCAAATCTATAGAGAAAGAAAGGGATGAAAGGGAGTGGAGCATGAGAAGACAGTGTTTCATGGGGACAGAGTTTCACTTGGAATAATAAAAATGTCCTCAGTATAATGGTGTCAAGGATGGCACAGCAATGTGAATGTACCTCCTGCTGCTGACGTCTGCGCTTAAAAATGATTAAGATTATAATAAATTTTAGGTTATGTATATTTTCCCCAACAGAAAATACAAAAATCTAGGACAACTATTTTATAGAGACTCTAATAGTAAAAAATAATAATAATAATAAGATTAATTATGTTGTTAAGAAAACATACCTTTATTTTGAAATCTCTGTCCTGGCAAAAGCTGAGATTCTGGAACCTAGGAAAGAGTATTTGTTAGAAAAAAAAAGTTTTAAGCTTAGCTTTGTCCACTTATATTTATGTTGTGCAGCATTTTTCTAACAGTGGCTAGTGAGGTTTAGGTTTGCATGGTTCTGAAATGGGGAAGAAGAGCCAAGAGAAAAAAGACTACAGTGAGGCCACGGGGAGCAGGGCTCAGCGCAGGGGCAATCTGCAGGGTTGCACTTGTGCACGTCATTCTCAGCGCTCCTCCGGCATACACCGTCCTCGCCCGTGCCGCCGGCAAGAGGTGAACAGGGCTCAGAGATGAGACAAGGTGCCCATTCATCAGTTTTTCCTCTTTCTAGTGACAGAATCCTAATTTTACTTGGGATGACAATTTTCCCAGTTTGATGATGGCTTCCTGACTTCCGGCCTCTATGTAGGTAGGGAGGGAGCAGACCATAAACTACTCAGTGGTTATGTCAAGCACTGGGGAAGATGTGCCTTTTCTCTTACCTCCTTCTTTCTGTCTAGAAACAAGGGAGAGCTGGAGGTCCACCAACCACGGAAACCAAACACCAAGGGCAACATGGCAAAAGACAGAACTGGCAGAGCCCTGGTGCCTTCTCAGAGCTGTCGGGCCAGCCTACGTGCATGCTTCCCAGACTCATGTGAACCGATGTGGTCAGACTTTTCACTTAATAGCTAGAGCAAGTCTGAGAGATCCAGGATTTCTTGGCTGACTACGAGTCTGTCTTGGGGACAGAAATCCCCTAGTACTCTAGCTGTGTGAGTTGTGGGGCGGGGACTGGTGACACAGAAGACAACCTTAAGTACCTCCCAACGTCAGCCTTTTCCCCACTACAGCCCTGCTGACAGTGTGTCAGGTCTTGTGGCCTCCTCAGAGGAGGCTCTGACAGAGACCTATTCTGCAACTCATCTAATTTTTGTCTTTCTTTGATTAAAGTGATTTAATGGAGTGAAACCAAAATGCTTATGCTGGCGTGAAAGTGAGCTCACAAATGAGGGGAAATTAATGATACTTAAGGATCAGAAAATCCAAGAGTTCATACTATCACTTGTGATCTACTTTAAGAAGTTTATACTGTTGTTTTAGTCATTTAAATTTGTGTAATTAGGAATTACAATCTATTTTCAATGATTTAGAAGAAATAACTTGATGAGAAACTAATTAAATAGTTATAAAAGCAGCAAGCTGATCTGCAAAAATCAGAGGTTAATTTACAAACAATTGAATGCAATATATATACATATACACATATATGTATATACATGCATCTCACTCGGCTGTTCAGGCTGATCGCAAACTCAAGTGACCCCATGTTGCAGCTATAGGTGCACATCACCGCACGCAGCACATTTGGATACATTTTTAAAGCTCAAAACACATACACATGGCCCTTTCCCTTACTGCTTTTCCTTACGTGTTACTGAGTTTGTATCCATTCCATTTCACCTTTCCTCATACTCCCTGCAGCCACCCCATGGCATGCATTTTGGCACATGTGTTGGGGGCTGAGTGCTATTTACAGGCACAGAATGGGGCTCATCAGGTAAGGGCATCTGGGACCCCAGAATCCCCAAACCAACATGCTTATGGTGTACAAGGGGGAACTGAAATACTTCAGACATGTGCTCTACTGCTTCTGCTTTCCAGTGTGACTTTCAAATCTTGTACATGGAACAAGAGGGGAAAATGTCACTATTCTTGGTTTCCCCGAATTAAGGCACCTTCATTCATCATTATAAATTAGTTAATTGTTTCATTATTAATTCATGAACTCAAAAAAGCAACTTGGATGTTGAAGCAGCTAAAATCTATAGTATAGGGTATGCTAAACAAACAGAACCTTTTTGTGAGAACTTTCTATGAGAAAATGGAATTTTTACATCAGTGCCTTTTATTTTCTGTTAATATTTATAGACTATACAGTCCTATATCTATACATATTGATGAAATAAGTTTCTATCATCACTGAATTATTAAAGCTACTAATAGTCTTATGCATTTTGTGCAGATGCACTTTCCTTTTTGCATATGTGTGTGAGCATGTGTGTGTGTGCATGCACATTACATGTATGTGTGCATGTGTGCTTGCAGGCCAGAGGTCGCTGTCAGGTGTCTTTCTCAATCACTCTCCACCTTGTTTACTGAGACAGTGTCTCTTATGAACACAATATGGCTCAACAATTTTGGGTAGACTAAGTAGGCAGCTATCGTGTCTCAGAGATCTGCTAGTCTTTGCCTTCCCAGAGCTGGGATTGTGAGTGAGCAGAGCCATACCCAGCATTGACGTGGGTGTGCTGGGGATGCAAACTTAGGTCCTCATGCTGCTTTGCAAGTGTTTTTACCTAATGAACTATCTCTCCAGTACCTTGGATGTATTTTCTATATGTAACTTTAGACGATTCAGTGATAACTTGTCTACCCAGACACACAATATAATGACACTTTCAGCTCCTCCTCTCCTTAGCTAACCCTGACTTACCAGTATTGATGATGCCATGGGGTCTCACGTGTCATAAATAAATATTATCTGGAGCATAAAAGGGAAAAGTTTGGGCAAGGGCCCACAGGAGGACTGGACTTTAAAAAGATATTTTTTAAATGCCAACCCACTTCAAAAACCAGGTCAGACTAAAAACTTATGCAAATTCTTCACAAAGAAGAATTATGGGCTAAGATGTTTTCAGCTTCAATGACAAGATATTCCATAAAAATCAGTCTATGTGAGGAAATACAGACATATGAGAGAATGTATGTAGACGTTATAAACTCTGAAATAAAGTAGATTTAAGGTTGTAGTTATAAACAGTTCTGAGCTACTTGCTTCCTGAAAAGATGATGTCAGTTCTTTCCAGATGAACCAGGAAGCAGATCATGAAAATAAAATTGCTACTGTAGATTGTTGTGTAAGGCTAAGAGAGACTTTTTTTTTTTTTTTTTTTTTTGAGGCAGAGCCTCACTCTAGCCCAGATGATCCTCCTACCTCAGCCCATCAGGGACCAAGATTAAAGGTGTGTATCACCACACCCAGCAAGATGTGCCTTTCTTAACCTTTTCATTACCACAATAAATTGTGATAACATCCGCATCAATTTCAAACCATCTGAAGAAATGACCTCATGAAACGAGCTATAAGACATGTTAGTACATATTTTAGCTACTGGTTTAAATCCATTATTTCCTTTTTCTTCCAGACCCTGTGCTGATCTTACTACCTACATTGACTCATGCAAGCCGTTGTGGTCTTTGCACCAGTAATATGAAAGGCGGTTTTCTCCATACATACAATACAACCAAAGACCTGTTTACTGTCCAGTAGGTGAAATGAGTTATCCCTAAAATCTTTACACATTCTCCAAAGGATAAAGTTACAAAGCATATGAAAATTTGTGTCACGCTGAAGTAATCAATGTGACTTCTTTGCATGCATTCTTATAGAAGGTTTAAACTGTGCAGCCATACTTTGATCCTGCTTTGACAATTCTTTCCTGAGACTATCTACTTACTGGCCTTTGCTGTTTATTGGACGTTGGATCTCTCACATAAATAGTTCGGTCAGTATTACGTACTGGTTGAGTCTTCAAATCTACTCCATCGTCATTCAGATTGTCTTTCCTTTTTGATTTTATACATCCCATATTTCCTGTTGGAATATAAAAGTAATATTGTTTTATCACTCCAAAACTGACTTCATGTCACCAAAATCTCCATTAAAGGAGAGTAAAAAGACCACACTTTTATTTCTTTGCCATATAAAGATTAGCACATTCAAATGTGGATGTTGGCAAACAGGTTTTTTTGCTCATTCACCTGTTCCTTCCTTCATTCACCCATTCAGCATTTACTGAGCATCGCTTTCCTGTCAGCCAGACACAATTCCTACTCTGGCAAAAGTTTGTACATTAAAATCATGGCACAGTATGGCAAGTCAATTGACATAGGAGGTACAAATCCTAGGAAGACTTCAGAGCTGGGTAGATGGCTCAGTGGTTAAAGGCACTTGCTTGCAAAGCCTGATGGCTTGGGTTCAATTTCCCAGTACTCATGTAAAGCCAGGTGTGTGAAGTGGTGCATGCATCTGGAGTATGTCTGCAATGGTAAGATATCCTGATACTCCCATACTCTCTCTCCCTTTCTCTATGCTTGTAAATGAATAAATAATTTTAAAAATAGAAAGAAAGAAAGAAAGAAAGAAAGAAAGAAAGAAAGAAAGAAAGAAAGAAAGAAAGAAAAGAAAAAACCTGAAACTCAGGCGAAAGGAAAGGGAGTTGGTTGGGGAAGCTTCCAGAGGAACCTCTGATTCCTGATAGGAGGGATTTCAGTCAGGTGGCAAAACCAGCAAAGGGATTCCAGGAAGAAAGGCCTACCCATGCAGCCATGGTGACCTCAGATTCGGACAGAGAAGCCATTAGCAAAGGTGTAGGTAGAAAAGGCTAGGAGACAGGTCTGGAGACAGGTACATGCTGCGTGCAATGCCAACAGCTTGGTTTGTGTGCCCTGAAGATAGGTAATGCATTCTATCTACGGTGTGTAAGGGGCAGATGAGGAGACATCCTAGGACAGTATGAAGATGGTGGAGAACTTCTCCAAAATGGAAACAAAGGAGACAAATAGGACAAAAGATGACTGTGATCATTCAGACGACCTGGTCCAATAGCCTTCCTAGCAAGCTGACATCTGAGCCTGGCAACCAGGAGAGATAGAGGCACTGGAGGTACAATGGTGTCACCCACAAGATGTGGTTGCACATAGGACTGTGAAGGAATTGTCCCAGTGAGAAGGGGCTGTTTACCCTCACAGGGGCTATTCATCAAACACCAGCCTCATTAAAAGAAAATATTTTTATTTATCTGTTTGCAAGCAGAGAGAGATAGAGAGATGAGAGACAGAGAGAATGGGTACATCAAGGCACTCCGACTCTGCTAACAAACTCCAGACGCATGCACCACTTTGAGCATCTGGCTTCATGTGGGTACTGGGAAATAGAACTCGGGTCATTAGGCTTTGCAGGCAAGTCCCTTAACTACTAAGCTATCTGTCTAGCCCATCATTTCTTCATTCAATTAATTCTAAGGCAGGCAGTACATTCTGGAGACTAAAGAGATTTTGAAGCCAGACATGGTGGTGCACACCTTTAATCCTAGCACTCAGGAGGCAGAGGTAAGAGGATCAATTTGAGTTTGAGGCCATCCTGAAACTACATAGTGAATTCCAGGTTGGCCTCAAAAAAGAAAAGAAAAAAAAAATTCCAAGATTTTGAAAAATGAAATTAAGTAATTGTTGCCTTATAATATAGTCTCAGGGCTGAATCCATACCTTTAAAAAACAAGTCAAGGACTAGAGAGATGGCTTAGTGGTTAAGCGCTTGCCTGTGAAGCCTAAGGACCCCGGTTCGAGGCTCGATTCCCCAGGACCCACGTTAGCCAGATGCACAAGGGGGCGCACACGTCTGGAGTTTGTTTGCAGAGGCTGGAAGCCCTGGCGCGCCCATTTTCTCTCTCTCCCTCTATCTGTCTTTCTCTCTGTGTCTGTCGCTCTCAAATAAATAAATAAATTAATTAATTAAAAAAAAAAAAACAAGTCAAAACCTATTACATCTCCCTTAGAAGGCCCTCCAGGGTAGTAATTCACACAGAATAGATTCAGTCTACACATTCCAGAAAATTCCCTTCTAGATCTGTGTAGTACTAGAGCACAGCCATATTGGGACCAATCCTGGAACTTAAGAATGAGTTGGGGGAGAGGTCCTGTGAGTGAGGGAGGAACTGTGTTAAAACCTCTGGGTAGTCTCTGGACTCTGGGCCTCGGTGTGTGGGTGGCTCACCCAGCTCTGGCCTCCAGCAGGCTTCCCTGGGTCAGCGAACTTGGACTTGTTTATCAGTTCATTAGCTGGGCCTGAGGCCTGTACCCGCCACACCTTTTCTGAAACTAGCGATCTGTAGTTCCCAGAATAAAAAGGAAGCAGCTACTTTAAGTACAAAACAGCCCATTTTTTCATAAGCTGGGTTTCTGAAATGGAAATGGGTCTTAGAGTTTATCTGTAAATAAGCATGAGTTCTTTTATTTTTTTTAATTATTTATTAATTAGTTTTGTATTTAGCAAATACAGTCAGTTTGGTACCATTTTTAGGCTCATCCATGACCTACCCCTCCCCTTGGCCCCTCCTTGTTGAGGTATATGGGTCATGCATTGTGGGGTTAGCACATAGTTATGGGTAAGATAAATGTCTCTGCATATCCTGACCCAACATGTGGCCCTGACATTCTTTCCGCCCCCTCTTCCGCAAAATTTGTGCCATTGATTCTGCGCTCCCACATCCTCCTGAAATTGCTGTGTCTAGGTGACCAGCCCTCACATTGGTGCTTGTTCTTGAGAAAATATGGCAACAGGACAGGCCCGGAAGGCTGAGTTCTGTGAAAGGTGGAGGGAGCTCAGTGGGTCCCCTGCCCCACCGCTTAGCTGGGCTTGCTGCTGGGTTCTTTACAATACTGCCAGCCACTAACGCACTGCTATGAGAAGGGGCTCGAAGCCTAATTTCCCCCTCTCTCTCCTCACCTCCCCTTTCCTCCTTCCTTTCCTCCTCCTTTTCCTTTCTCTCTCCCTTTCTCCCTACTCCCTTCCTCTTTCCCCACCCCAGGGTCTCACTCTGTATCTTATGCTGGCACATGTATAACTCACTGTGTAGCCCAGGCTAGCCTCCAACTCAGGGAACCTACTGCCTCTGCCTTCCCAATGTGTATGAGCCACAACACCTAAGTCACAGCCTATGTAGGGAGAGATTGGGAGGATGCAACCACTTCAGATACCCGGCTTGGTGCTGGCCACAAGCTCATCTGGGTCTCTCCAACCAAAAAGAAGATGAAAAAGGGTAAATCCCACCTCAAGGTCTTGTTTCAGAAGAGACAGTATGTGTGGCAGAAGTATCTAGAATTGTCTATCTTAAAAAATTGCAGTTGTCATCCCTGAACTGTTGGTGGCTTAGACGAAGGATAAGCGTTCAACACCACCCTGGGCTACAAAGCGATACTGTGTCATAAAATTAATTATTTTAAAAAGTGTAAATCCCGCAGAAGAAATGGCAGAGATTCTAAGAGCCAGGGAGGATGAGGAGGAGAGCTCTAGAATGTTTTCTTCTGGACATGAAGTGGCCATTGCATTCATGACTTCCCAGTGGATATTGATACCTGTGTAAGAATATATGGCCATGGATGATGGAGAAGAGCAAAATTTAAAAAATATGACATCCAAATAATAGGGGGACTAGTTGGAAAGAAGAAGAGGTTCAGTGTTAGGGTAATGGGAGGAGGCAAAACAAAGTAATGGGTGGGGATTGAGGTCAGAACACATTATGTACATATATGAAAATTGTCATTTTATTGGCATATGAATAAAAGCCAGGCATGGTGGCACAATCCCAGTACTTGGGAGGCAGAGGTAGGAGGGTTGGGATAAGTTTGAGGCTAACCTAGAACTATAGAATGAGTTCCAGGTCAGCGTGGGCTAGAGTGAGACCCTACCTCAAAAAAACTAACAAACACAAATGTAAATAAAAGTAGCCTCTAAATCTAATTTACCAGTTTATAGGAAACATAGGGAAGAGCGGAATAGGCCTGATCTAAAAATGACTAGCCTAGAACTTCTCTGCAGGGGTAAAGGAAGCAGAACTACTCCATAGTAAAAGGGCGATACACCTGGGATGAAGCTTATCAGTGGTAGAGCACTTACCCAACAAAGCCTGGGTTCTAGTCCCGGCAGAGAGGAGACGGGGTGGTGGTGGGGGGGGGACAGGCAGAGAGACACCGTGAGAGAGACTATGAAGAAATACGTGAACCTTGACTGAATCCTGGGGAGGGACAATAGAGACCATACACAGCCAGAATTATCTGGGGAAATCCAAGTCGATCTCAGCATGACACAGGAACTGTTTCAGTACTATGGGAGTGTCCAGGGCTAAGGGTAAAAGTCTCTACCATTCTCAACACTTCAACCACATAAAAGGGGGTGGGGAAGAAGGGGAAATATATCTAAAAATATTAACATTAGTTACTCTAGAAGAAGGGCATATCCTTTCATGTTTTCTGTAGGCTTAAAAAATTTAAAGTAGAAAACAGGATGGCAAAAATAAGGTGACATTATAAACTACATAAAAAAAACTTTTTAACAAAATGTTATAAAATGAATAGTGCACGTTAATGTGTGTGTATGTGAGAGAGAGAGAGAGAGAGAGAGGGGAAGAGAGAGACAGAAAAAAAATGTGTATAAAGGCAAGCAATGTGAAAAAAAGAAAGAAAGAAAACTTGTATCCAGCCATTCTTTGTGTAGCCACAGAATGATGGCCTTCATTTCAGTAGAGAGCCGTAGAAAACTGTGAGTGGAACGACCCCATGAAGAACTATTTCTGTCAGAGAACTTTCTAGGAAGCAGGAAGTCAAGCCAGCCGGGAAATCCAAAGGAAGCGGTGCAGCGGTCTCAGTAGAGAAGGATGAGCACAAAGCAGCAGGTGGACAGAGGGGATGTCAACCAACGTGCCATATTTGTGCAGGGTCAAGTGTTTACGCTTATTCTGTGTTCTCCCCCATCCTGTCACCATCACTTGAAGAGGTCCCTCCACCCAGGTGAGACTAGTTTTCTGTTATCTAGCAATACACTAGGCCCTCCCTAGAGTTTTGTTTTGTTGGCGGGGTGTGGGGGGAGTAAGTGAGCCAATCCTGTTCTGGCATTAAGGAATGTCTCTGACCAGAGTGCCCCTATGGTAAGGAACTATCTCCAGCCTGCGTAAAGAACAGCAGGCACCTCGTGGAAGAGGGGAAGATAAAATTTATACAAAGTGAGAAAGGAAGTGAAGGAGCATTGGAAAGAGCAGAAGGACTTGGATACAACATGGAAGATATGCTAAAAACTACTGAATGAGATTCTTTAAAAGGGATTCTCTTGCATATGAACCTTGTCAATAAAAAGCTGATCTTAAACATGACTTCCGGGCTGGAGAGATGGCTTAGCAGTTAAGGCACTTGCCTGCAAAGCCAAAGGACCCATGTTCAATTCCCCAGGACCCACATAAGCCAGATGCACAAGGTGGAGCATGCATCTGGAGTTCATTCACAGCAGCTGGAGGCCCTTGTGTGCCCATTTTCTCTCCCCCCCTCAAATAAACAAAGAAAGTTTTTTTTAAAAAAAAAAAATAACGTTGGGGCTGGAGAGATGGCTTAGCAGCTAAGGTCTGTAAAGCCTAAGTACCCATATCTGACTCTCCAGATCCCACATAAGCCAGATGCACAAAGGTGAGGTAAACACAAGATTGCATATTCCCACTAGGTGGCAGAAGTGTCTGGAGTTCAATATCAGTAGCTAAGGCCCTGGTGTGCCAATTCTCTCTCTCCCTAAAATAAAAATAAATAAAAAACAAAAATTACTTCCTTGAGCTGGGCATGGTGTCACATGCCTTTAATCCCAACACTTGGGAGGCTGAGTTAGGTGGATCACTGTGAGTTTGAGACCAGACTGGGAACACAGAGTAAGCTGCAGGTCAGCCGGGGCTACAGTAAGACCCTACTTTGAAAACAAACAAAAAAAGAAAAATACGACTTCTACCATGTAAACTTGTACAACCACTATGGAAATCAGTACGGAGACTCCTCACAAAGCTAAAAATAGACCTACCTTTGATCCAGCTGTACCACTTCTGGGCAGATGCCCTAAAGGCAACTCTTTACTACAGAGACACTTACTCAGCCATCCTTGTAGCTGCTCTATTCACAGTAGGTAGGATCTGGAATCAGCCCAGATGCCCATCAACTGATGAATGGTTAAAGAACATGTGGTATATGCATACAATGTAATTATACTCAGCAGAAAGGAAAAATGAAATAATGAAATTTGCAGGAAAATGGATGGACTTGGAAAACAATCATACAAAGCAAATTCACACAAACACAGGACAAATGTCACATGTTCTCCCTCATATATGTTTCCTAACCTGGAAGAGCTTGAGTTACAGGTACTGATGGGTAACTCAAGGAGCAGACAATAGGAGGTGGAAGGATCTTAGGGGCAGAGGGAAGGGAGAGTGAGGAGAGATTTACACAAAACTAAACTAGCATGAATTAGTACCATAGAAACTTTTCTCCTGGATAGCAAACTAAAAGAAAGATACAACCCTTAATAGGAGTGAGGTAGATCACCTGAGCAGATGGGCCCCAGAGGGGGCAGGAAGAAACCTCATCCTAAAACCATGGGGTCTGGCTTGCAATTAATTCCAAGTGCCAGAAATGGCACACAACCCACAGAGAGCTGTTAGTTGGAGGGTCTGTAATACAAGGCAGGCTTCTGTCAAAGCACTTGATTACCTACTGGAGCTAAAAGGCAAGAAAGACCCTATAGCTGAAGACATTGTAAGCTGCCAACACAGGACATCAAGAGATCACACTAGAATTTAGAAAGAACCCAGCTCCCTGATGGTTAGTCCTCATAGTGCTGTAAAGGGCTACATAAACTGCTGGGGGAAAACGGCCACCAACATTGTGAAGAAGCAGGGGATCCTGCTTGAGATGAAATAAACCAGCTGGACAAGATGTACATACCTGTGTAAGAGTGGTACTCAGCCTTTGTGAGTCAGCAATAGCTTACTGATTGGATAAGAGGCCCACTGGTACTGGGAACCAAGTCAGAGTCCTATGGAGATAATGGTCATAGACTCTAGAATGAAGCTCCCACTAGTCTTTGACACCCCCCCCCAAAAAAACCCCTCTCTTAATTAACTATGTTTATCCCTTTTAATCCATGCTGCTCTCACTCTGAGCTTGGGGATCAGTTTTCTTTTTTACAGAGGCAGCAAAACCCAGAGAGAACCAAAATACATTAACATGACAAGAAAAGATGCTGACTTCCTAACACGAGGTTAGCCACTCTTGTACATCAGCCAGGGTGCAGGTGACAGCACAAAGGAAATGGCGAGTTAAGCATGAGTGCTGGTCTCAAAGTGAGCCCGACAAGGTGCAGCAGGAAGACAGCAATAAAAACGCTGATGACACTCAAAACATATCAACGCAGAAATCCAGAAGTTCCTAAGAGCTCCATATTAAAGTAGACTTATAACACACCCACCAAGGCTCAGGGATCATGGCGGAAGAGGGGACAGAAAGATGGTAAGCGCCAGAGGGTAGGAAGACATATCCAGAGGCAATATCCCCTCCCACCCCACGACCACTATGATATCCACAAATGTCTCCTGACATTGTCTAATGTCCCCTCATGAAATCCACCTGGCAGGAAATCTGGCATTTTGTTCATGGTACAAACTGTACGTATTGCTATTTCTGTTAAAGGCTGGGCAGATCAAATACGCACTCTTAGACATCAGTGGCAGGTGGGCTTAATTATCAAATTACTATCAAATGTAAGCACAACCAGAAGTCTTGTCTAAAGAGACATCTGCCTCTCTGCCTGGATGTGTGTGTGTCACGACACACCCATAGACCTGGTCCTTGTTGAGAAGGATCTGAAAGCCGCATTAAGAAAATCATCATCCTTCCTCTACAATGAGAGGAGACACAGTGTCAGGAGATAAAGATGCAAGAGGCAGTAAGAATGGCCCATTGTGCCCATGCCCTCCCCCATGAGCACACCAAAGACCAAAGAATTTAAATCAAAATTAGTTATCCATAGATTTCACTTTCACTGAAATTAATCAAAAGCTGTTTTACAACTGTGAAAATAGATCAATAGATGATATAATCAACTGGTTTTTGGAAAAAGAACAAAATGTAATGGACAAAGGGCAGTCTTTTAAGCACAGTGAGGGAACAATTGAAAATGTTTATGTGAAAAATAACAATAAAGAGTGTGATGATAATAGGGTGCAAAGATGGCTTAGCAGTTAAGGCACTTGCCTGTGAAGCCTTAGGACCCAGGTTCCATTTCCCAGTACCCATATAAGCCAGATGCACAAGGTGGCTCATGCATCTGGAGTTCATTTGAGGTGGCTAAGGCCCTGATATGCTATTTCTCTCTTTCCCTTCCTTTCTCTCTCTCTTAAAATAAATAAAATACTTTTTAAAAGAGCATGACAATAATAATAGACCCAAACACACACATTACTCACAATCATGGAGATATATATATATATATATATATATATATATATATATATATGTATATGTATATATATATGTGTGTGTATATATATATATGTATGTATATATATATGTGTATATATATATATATATACATATATATATATACATATATATATATGTACATGAACATAGGTTTGGCAATGAATTTTTATATACAATGCTAAAATCACAATCTGTTAAAAAGAAATTGTAAATTGAACTTTATTAAACTTAAAATTTTCTGTTCTGCAAAAGACATAAGAAAATGAAAGATAATCCACAAGTAGGAAGAAAATTTCTGCAAAGCAACTATCCAATAAAATACGAATATACAAAATACGCAAAGAACTTTTAGAAATCAATACCAAGGGCTGGAGAGATGAGTTGATGGTTACGGTGCTTGACTGCGAAGCCGAAGGATTCAGGTTCGGTTTCCCAGGACCCATTTAAGTCAGATGCACATGGTGGTCTGGAGTTTGTTTGCAGTGGTTAGAGGCCCTGGTGTGCCCACTCTTTCTCACTGACTCTCTCTCTATCTCTCTCATAAATAAATAAAATGAAAAAAGTTAAGGAATCAATACTAAGAAACCCCAGAGGAGCCGAAAGTCCTACACGTAGATATTTATGGTAGCTTTATTCATAATTGCCAAAATGTAGGAGCAACCTGTCTTTTAGTACACAAATGTGTAAATTATAGCATATCTAGAGTACTTGTCAGCAGTAAGTAGAAATAAGCTATGAAGCCACAAGAGCAAAGAGAGGAAATGTCAGCGCGTATCACTACAAGTAAAGAAGCCCATACGAGAAGGTCACAGACTGCATGACTCTAGTCATGGGACATTCTGGAAAAGGCAAATGACAGAGAAAGTAAAAAGATCAGTGGTTGCTGGGGGATGGGGAGCTGGGAGGAAGGAGAAATGAATAGAGAAAATCCATAATTTTTAGGGTACTGGATCTATTCCTTATAATACTGATGGTGGGTACATGTTATATATTTGTCAAATGCACAGAATATACAACACAAAGGATGAATGCTAGTGAAAACTGTGGACTTCAGTTAGTAACAATGTGTCACCACTGACTCATGAATGACCAGTGTAATAACTAATGCTAGATGTATGAGAAACTTGCTAGTGAAGAGAAGGGCTGGTGTGGGCTATGTGGAACCTATGCTTTCTGCTCAACTGGTTTGTGATTGTAAAACTGCTCTTAAAATGTTACTAATTGGGGCTGGAGAGGTGGCTTAGTGGTTAAGCGCTTGCCTGTAAAGCCTAAGGACCCCGGTTCAAGGCTTGATTCCCCAGGACCCACGTTAGCCAGATGCACAAGGGGGTGTACCCATCTGGAGTTCGTTTGCAGTGGCTGGAAGCCCTGGAACACCCATTCTCTCTTTCTCTCTCTCTCTCTCTCTCTCTCTCTCTCTCAAATAAATAAATAAAATTGAACAAAAATTTTTTTTAATGTTACTAATTGTTTAAGATGTGTAGAAGAGCTAACAATTTGCAAACTTGAATCAGTGCTTCAGAAAATGAATTCTCAATTTGAAAATATTACCATCTTAAAATATTTCTGCAAGAACAGTTCTAACACATGCACATCATGTGCATCTTAGCACCCAACAATCTTTATAATTATGAAGGACAGGCTGTTGCCTGCAATGCCTTAATCATTATGAGCTAATATGAAAACGGAAAGCCAGATCCCTTCAGGCCAAGAGTTCCAGGCAGCCGGGAAGCACAGTGAGGGGATGGAAGGAGCATATATAATACTATTTCATTAAATCCTCTTGGGATAATTCTCAGAAATCTACAGTATGAGTATGTAAATTATTGATAAGAGCCTGGAAATCTATTAATGTGTAATGAGACAGTCATCATTCCTACTAATATGCCTATGAACTGTTGCTGATAAACGAAATGTTCAAGTAGATTAGACATAAAAATAACAAGGCAAAGTACATCTTCAGATTATCTATATGATATATACATATATTTGCATAGTGAATAAGACTTTATCAGCAAATTGAAACCTGGCGGAACTATTACTTTTAATAAATAGTTCAATAACTCAACTAGATAAAAGAAGGTAACAAACTACCCAGCACCACTGAATGGACTATTGTATAGCCGCTGAAAGTCAGGCTAAAAGGTAATTGGCACTTGTGGGGAAAGCAGGTTGGAAGAACAGGGCTGGATTACCCTATGCGGCTTTGGGGCTTAGCCCATAAGTGGGAAGTGAGCCTGCCGGTATCGCCACTCTGCTGCCAGCAAGGGTGTCCTAGCAGCCGTGTTCTCTGGGCTGGAGGACAAATGTGCCGTGTTCTCTGGGCTGGAGGACAAATGTGCCTAAAGGAGACAAAGGCATAGAAAATTCTTTCTCCCTGGAAGCCTGGTACATTCACAAGCTTATGGTAAAGATTATGAAGATTGAAGCCAGGCAATAATTTGAACCTGGGCCAATATTGTAACCTCCAAACCAGTAAGGCAGAGTGAATATTGGAAACCCTGCCTTGGATCAAGCTGGAAGAGGAAAAAAAAAAAAGAGATTTACCAAATAGGTTATCTGTGCAATGTAGGATACCAATGTGAATGAAGAGATGTTTCAAACACATGCCAGGAGTTTGAGATAAAGGATAGAATCAGACCAAAGCTATTTCCTTAAAAGTGAGGATGGCCAGGACTGGGCATATGGCTCAATGGTTAAGGGCAGTTGTTCACAAAGCCTGGAAGCCTGGGTTTGATTCCCTAGCACCCGTGTAAAACCAGATAGCCAAGAAGGGCCACATGATGAAAGCAAACGACAAAGAAGAGATGGTATAAACACACGGCCCCCAGTGAGGTGATGCACTACAGAGAGTGCTTCCAGTCTCCCAGGGAAACACAGAGTGGTCTCTAGCAGTGTGAACACTCTTAGCTCAAGGTAGTTTGGTTTCAACATTAGGTTCTGCTCTATTCCTTTCAACAGTATCATAGCTTTGTGAAACCTGGCTTTCTGTGGTTTCTATGACTGGGGGGTGGGAAGCAAGTGTCCACCTGAAAATCAACATGGAACAGAAATTAAGGATGGTAATATTGGGTATGATTTTAAGGCTTGAAAAATTACATGGCAAGGTGTGCACATAATTAAAGAATAACATAGAAGGCTGCGGGGAGGTGGCTCAGGGAGTAAAGTGGTTGCCATGAAAGCAAGAATGCACGCATGATATACACATACACCATAAAAAGCAATAACTCAGAAATAAGACTTTTCATTTCAATCTTTTCAAATGGCATTATATCGTTACAAGTTAAATTTACTCAGCTTTTGGACCTCACAATCACAAAATGGAACTGGCCCATATTTCTTCTGCTCTAAGATTGCCTCAAGGCTAGGAAGATAGCTCAGTCAGAAGGGTGCTTGCTACACATGAATGAAGATTAGTATTAGATCTCCAGCCCAGTATCCACGTGAAAATGCTGGGTGTGGTAGTCCGTGCCTATAATCTCAGCACTGGGTAGGTGAAGAGAAGCAATCCCCAGAGCTCACTGGCAGCCAGTCTAGCCTACCTGGTGAGTTTCAGGGCTATGAAAGACCCTGTCTCAAAACAAGGTGGGTAGCATTCCTGGGGAACAAAACCCATGATTATCCTTTGGCTTTTATCTATCAACATGCATACACATGTGCATACCACACACGTGCAAAAGAAAAAAAAATGACAAAGTATTGCGAAGCAAGAATGCTATGAACAAGTCACTTTTGCAAATGAGAAGCAGGTAGGACAGGAGGGGCTGCAGCGTGAGAAGCAAGGCAGAAAGCATGGCATGTGGGTCCCCAGCAGACACCCTGGAAGGAGGGGCAGGGCTCGGGCATGGGGACTCACTACCTTCACCTGCAATGTTGCCTACACTACTGGAAGCAGAAACTAACGATTTCAAAGATAATACTTTTCAGTATACCTCCAATTTATTTCAGAAAATCCCCTTATAAAATAGAAAGCATGCTGAGCCTGGTGGCGCACAACTGTAACCCCAGCACGTAGGTGGCACAGGAGGACCAGGAGTTCAAGGTCACCTTCAGCTAGCTACATAATAACACCACAGCTTTGTGGAACCTGGCTTTCTGAGGTTGCTGTGATTGAGAAAAACAAACCAAAGTCTGTAGAGATGATGCTTGCCTGCAAAGCCAGGTTCAGTTCCCCAGTGCCCCCATAAAGCCAGATGCACAAGGTGGCACATGCAACTGGAGTTCATTGGCAGTAGCTAGAGGCCCTGGCACACCTATTACACACAGAGGTGTGGCAAATAAATAAATAATGGCAATTGTCCACCTAAAAACCATGAGCATTTATACTCCTAGCCATGTGTACATTGAGAAAGGAAATGGAGACAGGAGAACCCACCAGAAGCTAGTGGGCCAACCTGCAGTAAACAACTCTGAGGCCAGCCTGCCATGGGACACATGAGATGCTATCTCCCCCCCTCAAAAAGTAAAAGTACAATAAGATGGAAAGTTTTAATTAGTTTAAGAAAGCAAAAGGCACAAATATACATTTTATGTTAATGTCAGGTTCAGGATTTGCAATAGGGCACCAAGACCAAGACATTTTCTTGGGCCCAAAGTTTATTTTATTTTATTTAAAAAAAATTTTTCTGATCTATTTTTATTTATTAGAGACAGAGATAGCAAGAGTGAGAATGGGTGTGCCAGGGCTTCTAGCCACTGCAAACGAACTCCAGAGGCATGCGCCGCCATGTGCATCTGGCTTAAGTGGGACCTGGAGAATGGAACCTGGATCCTTAGGCTTCTCAGGTAAGCACCTTAACCGCTAAGCCATCTCTCCAGCCCCCCAAGGTTTTATTTAATGCCAGAAGAGACCCACAGGATCCAGAGCCAAAGGGAAAGAAACTTTGGAATGCCAGGAAAGACCAGTGAGAGCCAACCCAGAGCAACAGAGAGGGTAGCCGGGGAACTTTGAGTAAGGGAAGGAGAGTCTAAGGGCTTTGTGGAAAGACAGAGGTGAGAACTACATTGCGAGGGAAGGGGGCGGGACACGTGTGATTCAAGGGGATTCAAACCTACTGTGAGAGGAGGACATTCCTTTTCTGGTTCTGGATTTTACAGTCACTTACTAGGACTCTCTGGTGCACCTAGGGAATGGCCCTCTGGGAAGAGAGGTCTGGAGTGCCACATTCCCACCCAGGCCCACGGGCAGTGGGGGGAGGGGTCTCATTCCTCTTCCAAGGCCTCCACAAGCTTAGTTAATTTCCTTCACAGTAGATAGCGATTATTCTGGTCCTAGGCTCACCGGTTGGGAAAATGGGCAGGAGAGGCAACTTTCTTAAAATCTAATACTTATCATGTAATGCTATTGTAAAACTCCCAACATTAGAATGAAATACTATGGTTTGCATCTCCGTAGTATACTGAAGTTTCAAAAATTCTTAAGTCATTTAACTAGCATGACAGAAAATTCTATTGATTTTTCCATTTTTCTTATTGAAAATGTCTTGTTTTTCTCACTGTACCAGTCACCCAAGGTTCAAAACCTCAGTTGTTTTTTCTCATTTCTGCGTCACACCTTCTAGGAAGAACCAATTCCATCAAACCTTATCATTTTTGTGATGTAATTACACTTTGGAAAGGGATGCAAGGAAAGATGTGCATTTTGATTATTTTTCTCCAGAAGATCGTACATGATATGAATGACTGGTATGAGACCCGTCTCTGGACAACTCTTCCAGGCTGCTACCTGGTTCCCTATTCTTTGTTGTCCTGTCATTGTGAATATTTTCATGTCATTTTAAGTTCAAAATTCTTCAAAGCCTTCCTCCCATCTACATGGAAACACACAGCGACAGGCTTTAAAACCGTCATGGCCCCTCCTCGTGCTCTCCTCACCACTGCTCTCTTTCTCTACAATATTAACACAAGAATTTGCCTATTTTATCATCTATCTCTCATGTAAACGCAGGCTTATGAGAGCAAAGGTTTCGGTCAGTTTTGTACACCACAGAGTTGCCAAACCCAAGGTACAATATCAACTTTTACAAGTGTTCTATAAGTATCTGAGAAGCAAAAAATAGCCACTGGTGCAAATATACATTAGATATTTAAATATACATTAGATATTATTTTCATTACATACCACCACTGTATCCAGTACTACTACTATTGCCAATAGAATACATTCTCAGACAGTTGTCCTGTCACCCACAGCCCCTCAGCCCTACAACGTCATCACCTGTGTGGCTCCAGCTATTATGACATCTGTCATGGACATATGCATAGATTAGTTAAGATGTCTGCGTCGTCTTGCCTTTTCACTTGGCTCACACATGCACTTCCTCTACCAGTCCTCCAAACTGAATTCAAACCCAGCCCTGCCTGGCCTTGCAAAGCTCCTATCTTTCTCTCTGATTTTTTAAAAATTTATTTATTTGAAAGTGACAGACAGAGAAAGAGGCAGATAGAGAGAGAGAGAGAGAGAGAGAGAGAGAGAGAGAGAGGGTGCACCAGGGCCTCCAGCCACTGCAAATGAACTCCAGACGCATGCGCCCCCTTGTGCATCTGGCTAATGTGGGTCCTGGGGAATTGAGCCTTGAACCGGGGTCCTTAGGCTTCATAGGCAAGCGCTTAACTGCTGACCATTTCTCTAGCCCTCTCTCTGCTTTTTTTCTGTCCTCGCTGTATCTGGAACTTAGCTCATGTAGTATGATTTTCCATGTGCATGGACTTCTTTGCCTTGTCTGTCTGTGAATGTGTATACTGTTGTCCTCAACTACACTGTAAACACCCTAAAGCAGATGCCAATTTCACTTCTCTGGCAGCCTTATGATATTATGCTGTAAGTGAAGACAGGCTTCTATAACTTCAAACAAAAATCACTCAACAAAAATTGCTATGGGCTTGGGGTAAACAACGGACTACTTCCAAACCTCCTACTCTGTCCTCTGAACAAGGAAAAGAGCCATGTGTCTACAACACCGAACCAGCCACCCGGTCACCACCCAGTCAGTGGCGGCTTACTGGCCAATGAAAATGAACCTGGGAATTTCATGGACCAGGTTTTGTGGCCCACAACAGTTTCTTAAGTGAATTGAATGTCTTTTTTTTTCTTTTTTTTTAAATTTTATTTTACTGACAACTCCTGTAATTGTGAACAATATCCCATGGTAATTCCCTCTCCCCCGACTTTTCCCTTTGAAACTCCACTGTCCATCATATCCCCTCCCCCTCTGATTATCTTTATTAGCCACAATTTCTTTGGTTTATAATAAATGGCCAGTAAATATTAGTTTCGAAAATCATTTTGATTTCAGACATATCTACACCATAAAAATAAGCATGCTCCTCCTCCAAAGACTTTGAGCTATGGGTGGGCATGGTGGCACACATTTTTAATACTAGCATTTGAGGCAGAGGTAGGCAGATCACCAGTTCCAGGTCAGCCTGGGCTAGAGTGAGACTCTACCTCAAACAACCAAAAACAAATTATTTGGTCTAAACTTCTCTCATCTAAAAAATAATAATAATAATTTTCCTGATGTAGCAAAGTGCTTTGGAATAGGAGGAAATTGGGTATAACCTGGACCTTCCATTTATTAATAGCCACATAAATATCAGTAAGTTCCTTAGTTAAAGTTTATTTGCCTCATCTGTAAAACTTAGATAATACTACTATTTCAAGGGTTACTTTGAGAATTAAATGCAATGCCAGATGTTAAATTCTTCTCCCAAAGCAGATAAACAATGGTTACTTCCCAACTTCCTTCCTTGACCCTTAAAACAAGAAGAGCCAGAGTACAGTGACATTATTATACTGATGTGAAAAGAGGCTCCTATGACCTTTTGTACAAACAAAATCACAAACGGCTGGGGAGATGGCTCAAAAGTTATAGGCTCTTGTTTGCAAAGTCCAGGTTCAATTCCCCAGCACCCATATAAAGTCAGATGCAAAAAAAGTAGCCCAAGCACCTCGTGTTCATCTGCAGTGACCAGACACACTCTCTCTCCCTCCCTCTCTCTCATACACACACAAGTAAATAAAAACATATTTTTTTAAATTACTAACTAAAACTTCAAATTTTTAGATTTGTGCGCATATTGAAATAAGTGCCAATAGAGGCCAGGAAGCTAGAAAGCAACCATGAAGGGGGTGAGGGAACAGGACTTAAGGAGAGAGGACAGCAGAGATAAGAGCAGAGGGCAGAACACTGGAGGTGGAAATGTTTTAAGTAGGGTCAAAGTAGGGGAATGGAGGAGAGGGGGTGGGTGAAGGATTAATCAAAGCTAAAGATGTTGAGGGAGGATAAGAGAAAGCTAGCTTTTTTTTTTTTTTTTTCTTTTGAGGTAGGGTCTCACTCTGGCCCAGGCTGACCTGGAATTCACTATGTAGTCTCAGGGTGGCCTCGAACTCACAGTGATCTTCCTACCTCTGCCTCCCGAGTGCTGGGATTAAAGGCATGTGCCACCATGCCTGGCTATTAGAAAGCTAGCTTTTTAAAGGCAGTTTTAGTTAGAGATTAAGGCCCAAAGAGAACCAAGAAATGCCACCCCACATGCCACTTCACCCTGGTATAAGAATGGAATTCTTGGCAGGAATGGAACTCGTGTCTGACAGAGACTGATCTACAGTGCCTTCCTCTGCCCACAGTCTAACACACTGTCTAAGTAAAACAGCCTAGGTAAGCTGGACCTAGGGTCCACCCTCCAATTCTACAAAGCAATAGGGTCTTCTTACATACCTGAACCTGATGAAAGAATGTATTTTCTATTCCATAAAGGGTGCGGTCTTCTTCCTGTTGCTCTCTCTGGATTCCCTCTCATCTCTGCTCAGACACACGAGTCTGGCCTCTCCCCCCACCCCCCTCTCCGGTCCAGCCTGGCTGAGTGGCAGTGGGAGAGCATAGAATTGTTTCTTGATCTGACAACCTGATGTCAGGACTGGACTGACTAGACCAGTGGTCCATCTTGGGGGCTCACATAAAAGACCCTACCCTGAGTCTCAAAGTGGGCTTCTCAAACCCCCTTTCACTTCCTGAGCAAGAGCTATGTCTTCCTTCCTTCCTTTAAGCTTTTTTTTTTTTTTTTTTTGCTTTTCTGTTTTTTTCCAAGGTAGGGTTTCACTTTCACTCTAGCCCAGGCTGACCTGGAATTCACTATGTAGTCTCAAGGTGGCCTTAAACTCATGGTGATCCTCCTACCTCTGCCTCCCTAGTGCTGAGATTAAAGGGGTACGCCACCACACCCGGCAAGCTTTCCTTCTTTTAAAGCCTTCACTCCTGAAGCTGTGAGCTACAATAAAATCTTTGTGAACCTTATGCTCTGGTCTGTATCTTTCACTTGTGGAATTCATGAGATAAGAGCCCAGAGGCCTCTGACTCAGTGGGAGTTTTGTGTGACTATTGGCTCTTCTAGCTCCTGAACTGACCTATCACCTACCCAAGAGTCTAGAAAAGCTCCATCGCTTCCAAGATACCCCAATATTCCCGTATCACAGAGACTCAAAACTTGAAACAGTACTGGGAGGAAGTGACGATAGTTGAATGCTCAGTTCAAAATGAGACATCTTTATCATACCCTCCAAGACTCAGGGAACAGGGCAGAAGAAGGGGCGGAAAGAATGTAATTGTCAGAGGATGGGAGGAGCACTTTGGGACACGAAGTGGCCGTCACTCCATGATCTCACAGTGGCCGCTATTACCGCCGCAAGAACTGCGCAACATTGAGCTCATCGACATTTCAACATGGAAGATGGAGGACAAAATGAAAAAAAAAGTAATTAAAAGAGAAAAGGGACTAGTTTAACAGTTCAGTGGAAAGGGGTGGGAGCACAAAAAAGATATAGATTGGGAGGGGATTATAATCAAATTACACTAATCTCATATATGAAAATTGTTTATAAAGACATTTTTAAAAAATTGATCAGGACTTTGGGAAGAGGAAGGGACCAGAGGGACTGGGCAAGGGAGAAGTAAGAGTGATGAAAGCTTATTATATACACATATGAGAATCTAATAATGAAACCCATTATTTTGCATAATTGATATGCACATAATTTTTTAAGCTGAGAACAAATAAGAAATTCCTATAATGTGTGCGTGTACAATAAAATTTCTAGGAATAAAGTATGTTATGCAAAACAAAACCAAAAGTGCTAAGGAGCCTTTATCAGGTTGGATTCTGCTTGCTACCTACAGCACTACAAAGGTCACAGCACTGAAACATTCTGAATGTGCTCCCAGCACCACCTGGACTCCGGCCCTTAGTTCATCTTCCTGAAGTGTAAGTGGTTCAGACTTCAGATCTCCAGCTCACACTGACTACCAGGCAACTCATCTGCCACAAAGTTTTATTCGCTCCCAGCCGACATTCAGATTTAGCAAGAAAATCAGTTCTACGTGTGATAATTCTATTTCAACTGGCTTTCATGCTTCTGTCTGATATTCCCCTGGGGAAGTAAAACATAAAGATTCTAGTTGCATCCTTGAGTCATGTTAAACGGGAGACCAGAAAATACAAGGCAAAGATACATGAGCCCTTCATTTTCCCCTGCAGGAAGCAGAATTACAAAGGCTGACTCCTCAGCTGCCTCTTTGACAACAGATATCTAACAAGCCCCCGACCTCAGCCAGTGTGTGCAGCTTCTCAACCCTGTGGCCTCTTGGAATCATCCCCAGACAGCCTCACGCTGAGCAGGAAAGGAACTTGGCCTCTAAGAAGAAGATTAAGATGTTTAAGCAGCCCTAGGAGGAGGAAGTTACATGTTCCCAGGAGCCTGAGTTCTTTTTGTGGGTGTGTTTTTTCTTTTTGAAACCAGGAAGCTAAATTTGCCTAATGATCAAGTCCAAAAGGATTAGAGTCCTTTTTCAAGAACTCAGGGCCTGCCTGTATTCCATTCCATTCTATCCCTTCATGTTAAAATTAGTCCAATTCCAAATTACCCAGGCAGAAGAAAAGATTCCCAGATTTCTCAAGGCCTACCTATAAAAAATATTTATTTATTTATTTATTTATTTATTTATTTATTTATTTGAGAGAGGGAGGGAGAGAATGGGCACACCAGGGCCTCCAGCCCCTACAAACAAACTCCAGACACATGTGCCACCTTGTGCATCTGGCTTAGGTGGGTCCTAGGGAATCGAGCCTGGATCCTTTGGTTTTGCAGGCAAGCACCTTAACTGCTAAGCCAACTCTTCAGAACCCTACATTTTTCCTTTCTGCGCTGTGGTAGCTGCTGGGTCCTAGCCTAGGGCCTTGCACATGCTAAGCACGGGCTCTGCCACCGGGCTACACCCCCAGTGCAGTCCACTATTTTCATGTTCTTACCAGGTCATCCATATTTACATTTCCCAGTCTTCTCACCCAATCTCAAAAATGCAAATCCTAATTATATCTGTTCTCCAAAAAGACAAAGCCCAGAGTGATGGCACACACCTTTAATCCCAGCATTTGGGAGGCAGAGCTAGAAGGATCACTATGAGTTTGAGGCCACCCTGAGACTACAGAGTGATTTCCAGGTCAGCCTGGGCTAGAGTGAGACCCTACCTTGAAAGAAACAAACAAACCCCCCCCCCCCAAAAAAAAACCAAAAACCAAAAAACAAAAGACAAAACTCCAACTTCATTCTTCTTTTTCCCCTCTTCTCAACAAACTAGTTAGGTTCAGACTTGCACACAATTACTCTCTTTATTTCCCATATCAGACTTATGGGCACAGCAAGTTCTGCTTTTGCTACAGTAACTGCAAGTCTCTTTCTTGCCTATGATTTGCTAAGGATGTGGGTTTTTCCTTGGCAACACACCCAGTGCTCTATGGTCCTTACTGTCTGGAATGTCTGACAGGTGGCTTTTATGCTGTAGATATCCACCACACTCAGTGCTGACCTCCACCCAGGCAAAGAATCCTTATCAATGGCCCCACATAGTCTGTCATGGGACCCACCAGGAATGGATCAGAATCCAAGCACAGCTGAATGGTGCAGTGGCTGTGTTTGCTAAGAACTGTGGGCACAGGCTGAATTGGAATCCTAAGCTACTGGTTGACTTTGGAAAGTTACTTGATTCCCCCAGCCTCGGTTGACTCACTTGGAAAGTGTGGATATTGTTCCCAGCCCCATAAAGCATGGGGAGATAACAATACCCAGAACACCTACCAATCACACATAGTGACCTGACAATCCTTCACTTTTCCTCTGCAGTCCTTGCTACAGCCACCATGCTTAATTCATGTAAACACGTCCAGCTGCCTGGTTAAAGACTCACATTCTGTGTTGATCTAGCAATATGGAAGGCCGAGATCCTGCATCTTAGCTGCACATTTGTAAAACAGGGGAGCTGTTAAGATCTATACACGTGCCCAACTCCATCCAGTCCAGTTAAATCAGTCTTTGGACATCAATATAATGAAATGTTCATGAGAAAACAAGCAAAGGTAGACTTTTCCAGGGTAAGAAGTACAACATAGAGGATAAAGAGGAAGGGAAGGGAAGTTGGTTCCAGGGTCATGTTTAAGCACATCCTGTTTCAGCTGAGGCCTCTGTGTAAGGAAACAAAACAACAGTTTCCTATTTAGCTCAGAGAAAGGGGGGGGGAGAGAGAGAGAGAGAGAGAGAGAGAGAAATCTATTTAAGTTGAGATCTCTGACCTGCGGTGGCTGCCACCCCAGTTCCTATCCATCACAGTCTTGCTTGGTCAGCTCTCCAGTTTTGCGTAACTGTGTACAATACTCCAGCTTCCTTTCCATGAGTTCCCCATTTTTGCTGAAATTAGTCACAGGAAGCTTCTGTAGAAACCTAAAGACCTTCTTCAGGTTCACACATCATTTAAATTAGTCTCACTGACGTAGTCACTGTTGGCAAACACGGAACTTAAATTTGGGAGACTTGGAAGAATCTCTCATAGCCTCAGTCAATAAACATCCCAAACACTTTCTTTACTTTTTAAAAAATATTTTTTAATATTTATTTATTTGAGAGAAAGGGGCAGATACATATATAATAGATAGATACATAGATAGATAGATGATAGATAGATAGATAGATAGATAGATAGATTAGATAGATAGATAGATAGATAGATAGATAGATAGATAGATAGATAGATAGATAGACAGATAGATGATACAGAGAGAGGGAGAGTGAGAATGAGTGCACCAGGGCCTTCAGCTGCTGTAAACGGCCAGACACATGTGCCACCTTGTGCATCTGGCTTACATGGGTCCTGGGGAATAAAACCTGTGTCCTTTGGCTTTGCAGGCAAGTGCCTTAACCGCTAAACCAGGTCTCTATCCCCAAACACTTTCTTTACTTTTTGAAGGGGCCCTTCATCTTCTCACTTATAAAATATATGTCATACAAGTATCCATTGTTTCCAGCTCAAATCTTCTGGATCTCTTAATCTGGGTGATTTTTCTTTCTTTCTTTCTTTTCTTTTCTTTCCTTCTTTCTTTCTTTCTTTCTTTCTCTTTCCTTCTTTCTTTCTTTCTTTCTTTCTTTTTTTTTTTTTTTTTTTTTTTTTTTTTTTGAGGTAGGGTCGCACTATAGCCCAGGCTGACATGGAATTCACTATGTAGTCTCAGGCTGGCCTAGAACTCATGGAGCTCCTCCTACCTCAGCTTCCCAAGTTCTACGATTAAAGGCAAGTGCCATCACACCCAGCCTGTATTTATTTATTTGTCTATTTATTTATGAGAAATAGGCAGATAGAGAAAGGAAGAAAGAGAGAAAGAGAATGGACATGTCAGGGCCTCTAGCCATTGCAAATGAACTCCAGATGCATAGGCCACTTTGTGGATCTGGCTTTATGTGGGTACTGGGGGAAATGAACCCCGGTCCTTAGGATTTACAGGTAAGTGCCTTAACTAGTGAGCCATCCCTTCAGTCCTGATTTGCATTTCTCTTTTTTGTTTATTTTTATTTATTTATTTGGGAGTGACAGACAGAGGGAAAGAGGGAGAGGGAGAGAGAGAGAGAGAATGGGCGCACCAGGGCTTCCAGCCACTGCAAACAAACTCCAGATGCATGCACCCCCTAGTGCATCTGGCTAACGTGGGTCCTGGGGAATTGAGCCTTGAACCAGGGTCCTTTGGCTTCACAGGCAAGTGCTTAGCCACTAAGCCATCTCTCCAGCCCCTGATTTGCATTTCTTGAACATAGTATAAAATAAAGGCGTACACACCTCTGAGATGTCTGCCTAAGGACACCATAACTCCATGTTTAGGAACAGCAGTAGGGTGCAAACTTGGGAAATCTTTTTCTTCCTTCTTGCTAGGCTCTGCCCTGACTCATATGTACCTCCCCTTCCCAGCTCTTTCTACTCCACTAAATGAATTAGTGAAGGAGCAGTTTCAAAATAGTCATTCTGCTTGATCATAATCATGCCTCCAAATTACTGGAAATCTAGTTTTATTTTTCTGTCTACTGTCACAGTCTCTCTCTTTCTCTCTCTCTCTCTCTCTCTCTCTCTCTCTCTCTCTCTCTTTCTCTCTTCCATTACTATAAGGAAATACCCAAGGATGGGTAATTTTAATAAAGAAAGGAAGCTGATTTTCACTCATGGTTCTGGAGGTCCAATGTCAAGAGGTCACATGTGCTCACACCTTTTGGCTACCAGAGTCCCAAGATGACACACAATGGGAGGGAGGCAGGGATCAAACATGTGAGGTATGTTTTTCCGCTGGATCCTCTCTCCCTCTTTTCTTTCTTTTTTTTTTTTTTTTAAAATTTTTATTTATTTATTTGAGATAGACAGACACAGAGAGAAAGACAGAGAGAGGGAGAGAGAGAGAATGGGCGTGCCAGGGCTTCCAGCCTCTGCAAATGAACTCCAGACGCGTGCGCCCCCTTGTGCATCTGGCTAACGTGGGACCTGGAGAACCGAGTCTCGAACCGGGGTCCTTAGGCTTCACAGGCAAGCGCTTAACCGCTAAGCCATCTCTCCAGCCCTCTCTCCCTTTTTTCTTATTAAATCACCAGGATTCAATCACAGGGGCTCCATCCTGATGACCATACCTATAGTCACCTCCCAAAGGCCCAGAGACTCAGGATCATACTTGAGTAAGTTTCCATTCTCTTTAGACTCTCACAATGGGGATTAAATTTCAGCACACGAACCCTTCCGGAACATACCACAGCCCAAGGGGGCACTTCAGTACAGTGAGTCATTTCTACATATCTCTAGATGGGGCCAACAGAGGTCAGTCGGTGCATGCCTCCCAGCGCAATGGTTGCAGAGGCATTGTGAAAGTCAGTCCACGATGAGAGATTTATCTCTTCCTTCACATCTGGTGCTCAGGAATCATCATCAAAGACAGGATACCCATCCAGAACAATTGTCCCAGAGTCACAGGCTACATTGCTGCCCTGAGATGTAAACACACGTCCTCACCGTCGGTGATCTGCAGCGGTACACACCCTTCCAGAGCAGCATCACGTTTGGATACGAAGAGCAATCTTTCTGAGTCACCCAAAATATGGAACCTGACAAGCCCAGAAGTAGAAGGTCTAGCCAAAGCAGGAATATTTTAAGTTAGAAATCCGCAGTTTACCTTTGGAAATATACCCAACCAGTTTCAAATGAACAACATTAAAAATATTAACACTGAGCCAGGCATGGGTGCACGCCTTTAATCCTAGCAATCAGGAGGCAGAAGTAGGAGGATTGCTGTGAGTTCAAGGCCACCCTGAGACTACATAGTGAATTCCAGGTTAGCTTGGACCACAGTGAGACCTTACCTCGAAAAACCAATACACACACGCGCACACACACACACACACACACACACACGCACTAAAGTTAGCACTAACTTTGACTTGTATGCAATAATCTCTATCACTCCACTCAAAAAAAAAAAAAAACCCCAAAACCCTGCAAGTACTTCTTTAAAACAAAAACACTACTTTTTAAGGCAATGACCAACTCAAAATTTTCTCCTGAAGACTTAGTTAACAAAGGAGACTATCTAGCCAGGCGTGGTGGTGCATACCTTTAATCCCAGACCTTGGGAGGCAGAGGTAGGAGGATCACGGTGAGTTCAATGTCCACTTGAGACTACACAGTGAATTTCAGGTCAGCCTGGGCTAGAAGGAGACCCTACCTCAAGAAAAAAAAAAAAAAAGTGAGACCATCTCAGGAGATCCTGTGCCACAGAGTTCTATATTTGAACCTAAAACATCAACTGTGAGGGATAAGGGACAGGGTGGGGAGAGGATATGCTCAACATACAATATACACCTATATGAAAATTTGAATCCAAAAACATCACTGAGAGTGTGGCATTATTTTCTCACTATTTAAATGAATACTTGAGGCTGGGGAGATGGCTCTTGCTAGTTAAAGACACTTGCTTAAAAATACCTATGCTAGCCAGGTGTGGTGGCACACACCTGTAACCCCAACAGAAACAGGGGTATCACCACAAATTTGAGGCCTGAGGCCAGTCTTGTCTACATAGGAGGACCCAGGACAGTCAGAGCGACAGAGTGAGACCATGTCTAAAAAGAACAAAATAAAAATAAAATGTCATGTCTTAGAGCTTGTGATATACAGTAAATATGTGCTTACACAACTCTTAGTTATTTTAGGATTATAATCTCTGTTTTGTACTTAAATGCCCCTTTGTCTCCAGTGCTGTGGATCAAATGCAAGGTCTCATACATGCTAAGCAACTTCTCTATCACTATGTCCCAACCCTTCACATTCTTTTTAAGTAGGGTAAATTTAATTATTATTAAAACAAGTTTTAATGGATTTGAGGAAGAATCAGATTCACCCCTTTTCCCATTTAAAGGTGAAGGTGTAAGGAGCCTGGTGAGCGAAGTAGGTAACACATCAGTCTCGTAAAGGTGAAGGGGATTCGAAAAGCCTGGTCCATAGCTTATGAGAGTGAAGGCCAGCATCACCCTGATTCAGGCTCTGTTTGTGCCCCAATTCAGATCTGCCCTTGGCTGTAAACGATAGTGTATGCTTGTAACCCCAGTGCTGGAGAGGCAGAGGCAGGAGAACTGCTGCAAGTTTGAGGCCAGCCTCAGCTACGTGGTGAGTTCCAGACCAGCCAGGGTTACACAGTCATACCCTGTCTCAAACCAAAAACAAAACTAAAAGCCTACCCTGATAGTGGCTGCTAACATTTCTGCAACATTTACTATGTACTTGGCACTGTGTTAAGCACTGGACGTGATTGTTTTACTCTTCCATCAACGTTTTAAATACTATCATCATACTCATTTAGCAGATGAGAAAAAATAAGACTACTTTCGCAAGGTGATAGAGGCCAGAAGCAGTTAGCTAGAGTTGGATATAAGATTCTACGTTTCTGGTCACGCAGTAGAAACACAGTGCCTGCTCACCGCCATCAATGCAGCGTGGCTCCCCTTGGTGAATGGTGCAGCAGGTATCCTTCAAGTGCTAACCAAAGGGGGCTTCTGTGTGGGTGGCCAGGTCTGGTGGGGCAGAAAACAGGATTGCGGGAGAGAGACTGAAGAAGCAATAAGGAATTATCATAAAGCACATGTTGAGAGTTAGGAGAGGAAATGGACAGACAAAAGAAAACCTGCATGATAGCAATGAATTATCTCTCAGTAAGCACAACAGTGTAAGATGTCAACAGTCACGTAGACTAGCATATCACCAATTCTTGAGAACAGGTGAGAAATGTCAGCACCCAGGCTCTGCCCCAGAGCAGCAGAATCAGGCCTTCTAGGAATGAAGTCTGAGCAAACCCCTCCAGGCATTTCTGAGGCTGACTGAAGTGCAATTTAGGGACTGTTAATTTACCGAGAAGCCAATAATGTTCCCATCCAGCAAAAAAAAAAAAAAAAAAAAAAAAAGCATCAAAAACAGAACTACAGCCTTCAAGAGTTTAGTCTAGGATCTCAAATTCTCCACTGCTTGGCTCTAATTTCACAGTAGCATCCATTTTCTCACAACCCACTTAGTAAGATACATTGAAATACATTATGGCTGATGTAATTGAACCCAGAGAACAGAAACTTGACAGAATTAAAGGTGGTGTGTATATTTACAAAACTTCAGGCTAAGAAAAAGCAGAGCTGCCCACAGAAGATAGGCAGCATCCAATTCTAGAATGCCAGAGACTGGGCAGCTGTGCACAGACAGTGTGATGGAAATAAAAATGAGAACCAGGTTTTCCAAAGGAAGAACCGACAAGGCTTCGGCACAGGGCACAGCCAGTCATCAAGCCATGGCCAAACTGATAAGAATTATCAACGTCACTGTGCCATCTAATCAACTAAACCGCTTGTACTTTCCCAGTCTAATCGGCTATGATGAAATCATCCTAATTCAAAGCAGGTGAAACCCAGGCACAGATGGCCAGGAGCCAATTTCAAGTTCATCTGACACTGAGTCCCATCAGCAGTGTTCACGCTTCTGCATTTGCTTAGAACTTGACCCCACTGTTACAGACAAGGCTGGGGCCTGGCAGCTGAGAGAAGAGCAACCTCCTCAGTCTTTCTTACTGTAGATCTATAGGATTTTATTCGGAAATAGTGTTTTCCCCATATCTGGAGGGACAGCAAGGCTGCTGGAAACCAGGAACCAGGAACACAGTCAACCTAGTGTTCCTCCTGTCTGAATGCCTACCTGAGTGCCTGGAAACAGAGCCTGGGAGAAAGGCCCCAGCTCCATGAGCAGGACATGCAGGGCGTGCAGAGGGCGCAGGGCTGTGGGCCAGCCAGGCGCAACACAGCAGCCGATCAGGCCTGACCTACAACACCCACAGTGCCTCCCCAAGCCCCGTACCTTGCATATTATCAAATCAGAACACTGGTTTCTCCTGCTCTCACTTTGAAGGAATATTTGAGCCCTAAAATGTTTCCCCACATGTACATATTATACAGTGCTTAAATGTCTAAATAGGTCCCCAAACATTTAGCATTTCTTTATGATGAAAACATCCAGAATTCTTTCTTCTGTTTTGGGTTTGTTTGTTTTTTATTGGTGTATGTATATCTATCTGACCAAGCCTTAGAAAAACAGTTTCTTAGCTCAAGAAATTTCATAGCAAAACCATAAAGTGCTTCTGGGGAACAGCATTGCTAACCTCCTCTGGACACATTCTTGTGCCCATTCCTTTTCAGAATCTATCCAGGAGCTCTAGTTCTTTTCTCATCCACTAACAAACCTCAGGACCTCACCACACAGGTATGGAAATCTCACTGTCCTGGCCTACTTTTCTAGTTTCTCATTTTTACTCGTATCCATGCTCATTCTTGCTGTCTAGCTCCTCCCTTTTCTCCAAGCTGCTATGCCAGTTATCATGCATTCCCTGGCAGCTGATGTCCCCAATGTCTCCATGTCTGCTGCTCCTACAGTAGACTGAGCTGCAGCTTCTCCCAATACTGCAGCACCTGGTCCCTTACAAGCGGTTCATCTTTATACCATCCAGGGGAGTCCAGCACTCCAAGGCCTTTCATAGCTCACTGCGTGGCACCTGCTCACTTCCTGGCACGGTCCTGAGCCCTTTACCACATCCTTCCTATGATACTGCTTATTTCATGTTTTTATGTTGTATCTTATTTCACTCAATGTCTCTGGCAGTCAGGACACTGTCAAGCCCTTTATAGGCACTCCTTATATTTCCAAGAATGATTTAATAATAACTTTTCTTGTGCAATTATTTCTCCTCTAGGCCCATAAAATGTGGTTGGCATTGAACAGCTGCAAGTTTTATTCTTTTGCGCTAGCCAGGGATATCCACATTTTCCAGTTGACAAGAATGATTTGAGCATTTATGAAAACCAAATATGTCTGAGCTCTGCACTGTGCATCCTTTGGAACCAGACTCAGGATGGGATTGAAAGCATTTGCACTTATAGCAAACAACACAGGCCATTCATATGCATGTGATGTTTAATCTACATTGCCAACTTGATGGGATTTAGCGACCATGGAAACATACTCTGGGTATGTGTGTGAGGGTGTTTCCAGCAAAGTTGAATGGAGCAGGGAAGACCCATTCCAAATGAGGGCAGCACCACCCATGGTCTGGAGCCTGGACTGAATAAAACGGAGCAAGCCAGCCGTGCACTGGCATTCATCATTCTCTGCCAACACACACACACACACACACACACACACACACACTACACTACTGGGGATTGTTCCCTCATAGTAGACAAGTATTAAATAGAGCTCCATCCTGGGACCTACAGGTTTGACTTAGGTGACATTTTGTCTTCTAATAAAATTGAGAGTACTTTGGGAGACAGCACATGGTAAACTTCATCAACTTTATATCTTAATGTAAATTATTCTACAAAATCCTTCACTAAAAACTTTTAATGGAGGAGGTAGAGAAAAAGAAAGAAGTTATGTAATATGTCCAGCTTTGATTGTTTTTTTCCAAATATTTTCTGGAAACAAAATCATTCTATCTCTGAAAGTTATGTAATAAAAATATGTATTTAATAGAGGCTGGAGAGATGGCTCAATGATTAAGACGCTTGCCTGCAAAACCTAAGAATCCAGTTCAATTCCCCAATACCCATGTAAGCCAGATGCAAAAGGTAGCATATACAAATGGAGTTCCTTTGCAATACCCCTGCATGCCCATTCTCTCTTTTTCTATCTACCTCTTTCTTTCTCACACACTTTCTCAAATAAATAATAAATAAAATATTTTTAAATAACAAAACAATTTTTAAAAATATGTATTTAATAAAGTGGCTTCTATAGGCAGATCTTCCACCAACTATATTGCATAATTAGTAACTTTTAACAAGTAGCTTCCCCAATACAATACCAGATATAAATGTAATTATGGAATTTCATTATTGTAAGAGAAGAAAGTCAAGATGAATAAACATTTTACACAAGGGCCATTTTATGCAAAATTATTTTTGTTGTAGTTTATTTTTCAAATATTTATATTTGGGGGGCTGGAGAGATGGCATAGTGGTTAAGGACTCATGTTCGGCTCTTCAGATCCCACGTAAGCCAAGACGCACAAGGTGATGCAATTGCACAAAGGCCACACATGTGCACAAGTAGAACTTGCATCTGAAGTTCAAATGCAGTGGCTGGAGGCATTGGCATGCCAATTCTCCCTTCCTCTCTCTCTCTCACACACTCACACACTCACTCTCATTCTCGCTCTTTCACATAATAAAAAGGCCAGTCTGTTAGGCTTGCCTCAAAAGAAAAATATTTATCTTTTTGGCTGGGGAGACAGCTCAGTGGTTAAAGACATTTACTGGCAAAGCCTGCTGGCCAGGGTTCAATTCCCCAGTGCTCACATAAGGCCATGTAAAGCACTATATGGCACACACATTTGAAGTTCATTCACATTGGCAAGAGGCCCTGGTATACCCATTCTCTCTCTCTCTCTCTCTCTCTCTCTCTCTCAAATAAATGAATAATAAAATATGTATATTTTAATCAGGAAAATGCAAATATTATAGTTGTGCTTATGCACACTTATTTTTTTCATCATAACAAAAAAAATTTTCATTTGGGTTAAAATACCTAAGTGTATACTTAAATGTAAGCATGGTGACTATGACACTTTGGATCAACTCCTTACAGATCCACTGCAAGCCAAGAATTGCAGGATGGGGTGTGATGCCTGTAATCCCAGCACTTAAGAGGGTGAGCAGGAGGATCCTCAAGTTGAGGCCAGTCCACTCTACATAGCCCAATCTTGTCTCAAACCGCAAAAGAGGCAACTCAGTATAAAGACATCTGCTATACAATGAGATATTCTTTAGTTTGATCTGTTTGAAGTAGTTTTATTTTTCTTATTTTAAAATATTTTTATTTATTTATTTGCTAAGAGAGAGGCAAGGAGAGAGAAAGAATATGAATCAATGAATGAATGTGCATGCCAGGGCCTCTAATACTGCAAACAAACTCCAAATGCAGGTGACACTTTGAAATTCCATGTGGGGGGGGGAGGGAGGGAATTACCATGGGATTTTTTTTATAATCATGGAAAATGCTAATAAAAAATTTTAAAATATCAAATAAATAAATATAAAATGAATTTAATTAAAAAATTAAAAGACGCCGGGTGTGGTGGCGCAAGCCTTTAATCCCAGCACTTGGGAGCCAGAGGAAGGAGGATCTCCACGAGTTCAAGGCCACCCTGAGACTACAGAGTGAATTCCAGGTCAGCCTGGACTAGAGTGAGACCCTTCCTTGAAAAACAAAAACAAACAAACAAACAAAATTAAAAGACCAAGGATCAAATGCTACACATACTGAAAATTCTATCTTTTTTTTTTTTTTCCCCAAGGTAGGGTTTTGCTCTAGCCCAGGCTGACCTGGAATTCACTATGTACTCTCTGGGTGGTATCGAAGTCATGGTGATCCTCCTTCCTCTGGCTCCCGAGTGCTGCGATTAAAGGTGTGAGCCACCACACCTGGCTAATTTTATTTATTTATTTACTTTATTTTATTATTGACAACTTCCATAATTATAGGCAATAAACCATGGAAATTCCCTCCCCCATACTTTGCCCTTTGCAATTCCATGCTCCATCATACCCCTTCCCCCTCTTGATCAATCTCTTTTATTTTGATGTCATCATCTGAAAACTATATCTAATGAATGACAATCTTTTGCTATAAATGCTGTAAAAAGGATAAGTTCTGGGGAATGGTCACCCCTGTCACACACGTAGCTCTACTTTTAGCTCTTGGACTAAGACTAGAGGGGAGCAAGGAGCTGTGCATCAGTGTACTACAGCTGAAACGCAGCAAGGCCAGGTCCTCAAGCAGCACACAGTAAACAAGCTGCTGGACCTTCCAATGACTTAAGAATAAAGTTTTAAACACAGCATGGTGGCACAGGCCTCTAATCCCAGCACTTGAGAAGAAGAGGTAGGATTGTTGTAAATTCAAGGCTAGCCTGGGATCACAGAGCGAATTGCAGGTCAGCCCAGGCTAGAGTGAGACCCTACCTCAAAAAACAAAACGAAACAAAAATGTAGTTTTAGCCTCAATTTATATAAGCAAAGATAGTAGGACGTTTGTATGAGCACGCAGGCCTTTCAGGTTTTGAGATTGGCAGTTTTGAGGCCAAGCAGTAGGACGTGGAGAGCAAAAGTTCTAGGAATTCAAGTAAACAAAGGCAAATCCAACAGGTTAAACAGGAGCACAGTTCTGGGATATCGTAGTAACTGCTCTCAATTGCAGGTTTCTAAATTCTCAGGGTCTTTAACAACCACACACCATTGCGTAGACTTTGAACATGAGCTTTCTTAACCCTGGAGATATGGCATGTCAGGTTCTGTTTTCAGAATCTACATGCTTCCATTAACGTCTTCCTAACATCCAGACATCCAGTACCAAGGAAGGATGTACAAGACAGCGTCCAGTCTCCACCCTCAGCTCAGGCAAACCTGTGCAAATGCTAGTGAGGATCAGCAGGTGTAACGTCAGAGGCGCACAGCACACTTAGGACCATGGGCAAAAGCAGATGGCCCTGATGCCAGAGGTGACCTCATGCAAGCACGATATTAACATCTCAGTCACAAGCAAATTGGATTCATTTTAGCATTGCCTGCTTTTTAATCCTTGCTCTCTTGATTATTATTATTATTATTATTATTAATTTTATATTATTAGGAAAAGGTCTATGCTGCTCTGGCTGGCTTGGAACTAACTATAAGAGTAAGCTATTCTCAAACTCACAGAGATCTGCCTGCATCTGCTTCATAAGTGCAGGGATTACAGGCATGAGCTGGCAATATCTGGATCAGTCAGCCTTTTCCATTGAGGGAAAATTACTATACTGTGTTCTGGACACAGATGGTTTTGACGTTTGCAGAGCATTATGAATTAACACTAGGGAACCACTTGCTTACAAAGGCTAAAATAGTAAGTTCTGGGCTGGAGAGATTGCCTACTGGTTAAGGCACTTGCCTGCCGAAGGACCCAGGTTCGATTCCCCACAACCCAAATAAACCAGCTGCACAAGGTGGTGCATGTATCTAGAGTTTGTTCACAGTGGCTAGAGGCACTGGTGCACCCATTCTCTCTCCCTCTCCCTATCTGCCTCATTCTCAATCTCTCTCTCAAATAAATAAAAAACTAAAAATAAAATACATTTGAAATAGTACATTCTATTATATTTATCACATTAAAAACTCAAAAAATTTAATTTTTATTTTCTTTTCCAGAAAATGTATACATGACAAATGGAATAGGATTAGGGGATAGCTCAGTTGGTAAAGTGCTTGCTATGCAAGCATAAGGACTTGAGTTTGATCCCCAGGACCCACATAAAAAAAATCAGGAATGCTGACATGTGTTTATAATCCCAGAATTGGGAATGTGGAGACAGGCAGATCCCTGAGGCTCCACGGCCAGCCCGTCTGATCTAATAAGGCAAGCTCCAACTCAGTGAGAGACCCTGACTCAAAAAAAGAAAGGTGAATGGCTGCTAAGGAGCCATACTTGAGGTTGTCATATGGCTTCAGTGCACACACACACACACACACACACACACACACACACACACACACACACTATGCTTCCTGGAAATTGCACCACCATGCTATCTCACCACTATGATGTTCTGCCTCACTATAGGTCCATAACAATAGAACAAGTCAATAGACCTTTCCTCCTTCTAAGCTGTAGTCAAGTTATTTGTCACAGTGATAAAAAAAAAAAAAAAGAAAGAAACCTAACACACTGGTATTCAGTAAATTCAGTGAACTTGAATTTCATACCATATTCTCTGAACCTTATTTTTGTGACATATACCTGATAGCAAAAATATGGCAATTTAAGGAAGGCATGGTGACTCACACCTTCAATCCTAGAACACAAGCTACTCAGGCTACTGGAAGGAGTTTGACATCAACCTCAGCTACAGAGTGAGTTATAGGTCAGCCTAGGTTACAATGAGACCCCACCTCAAAAAAACTTTTAGGGGCTGAAGAGATGGCTTAGCAGTTAAGGGCTTGCCTGTGAAGCCCAAGGACCCTGGTTCGAGGCTCAATTCCCCAGGACCCACATATGCCAGCTGCACAAGGGGGCACACACGTCTGGAGTTCATTTGCAGTGGCTGAAGGCCCTGATGCGCCCATTCTTTCTTTCTCTCTTTCTCTCTCTCGTCGCTCTCAAATAAATAAATAAACAACAAAAAAATTTAGTCATGAATTTGATTAGACTGTAGTCATAAAAAGTGGTACTATTGGTCTGGAAAGATGGCTTAGTGGTTAAGGCACTTGCCTGCAAAGCCTAACACTGGAGTTCTATTCCCCAATGTCCAGGTAAAGCAGATGCACAAAGTGGCTTGCCATACCCATTCTCTCTGTCTCTCTTCTCTCTATCTCCTTCCACATGCAAGTAAATAAATAAAAATACTTTAAATGGTAATATTTACAAAGAATTGGCTTTAGATCATATTTTATTTTTTACAAAACTATATATTGGTGCATTTATTTATTTTCAATAAAAGTTGTTTTATTATTTTCCTTTATTTCAGGACTGACTCTATCTCATTGTTAAAACCAACTCTCAGAAAAATATTTTTACAACTAGTAAGATAATAATATTTCATGTTTAAAACCTCAAGATCAAATGAGGCGTGGGGACATGCTTCAGTGGTCTCTACCACACAAGACCTCGAGGAGGAAGGATAGTTTGAGTCCAGGAGATCAGGGCAGCACTGAGCAATACATCAAGATACTGTCTCTCTTTAATAAATAAGCAAATGACCTGATATGCTAAGATCACATATAGCATAAAACACATTAAATTTTACATAAACAAGCAACAGGTTCATCATAAATTGTTAAGAAGTCACATTCAATGGGACAATCTCAAAAAAATGATCAAACATAAATGAAAAATGCTTACAGTGAACAGTAGCTAATCAGAAGAAACGTACCCCCTGGTCTTAAAGGGGAAGTTCATGACAACAGAAAACTCCTGTGTGTTCATTTCAAAGCATTCAAAGCATTCAGAACACAGCTCTCTTCTCCCATCTTGAAGTACATTTCCGTCTCTTTCTCCTTTGCCTCACAGAGCTTGATCAGACAGATAACTGTCACTGGTTCCCACTGGATCTCTCTGCAATTTTGAATATTTTAAATGCCTCCAAGAAGGGCTCTACTCTTCTCTTTGCTATAGCAGGAAGACAGCTTCCCCTTGGGATAAACTCATTGATCAGCTCCTAAACGATGGTGCAGCACTGTGGATTCACTTGGCTTTTCTGACATCAAGCTCTTTCTTGATTTCATTTCTAACCTGAGGTACTATATCACCTCTAGCCACTGCCCAAATGCCACTTGAAGCCTAGTTTCTTCTCATCTGTTTGCTTTAGGTTGAGAGGGAAATGCCACTTGGCAGACATTCTACTCTTTCCTCCCCACATCCTGCTTGGCCTGTTTGGGAAAAATCTGAAGTGGATGATGGAGTGGTGATGCTATGGCTTGAGTTTACAGGCCCAGAACCAGGGCCCCAACGCCTATGTTCCTTCTGAATCAGCATTAAAAATATAAATATGGGGCTGGAAAGATGGCTTAGTGGTTAAGCGCTTGCCTGTGAAGCCTAAGGACCTCGTAAGAACTCCAGGACCCACGTAAGTCAGATGCACAAGGTGGTGGCTTATGCATCTGGAGTTCGTTTGCAGTGGCTGGAGGCCCTGGCACACCCATTCTCTCTATCTGCCTCTTTCTCTTTTTGTCTCTCTGTCGTTCTCATATAAATAAATAAAAATTAAATAAATATGAGGGTAGGAGAGACAGCTTAGTGGTTAAGGTGCTTGCCTGCAAAGCCCAAGGACCCAGGTTCGATTCCCAAATATCCACATAAACCTGGATGCATAAGGTAGCACATGGCATCTGAAGTTTGTTTGCAGTGGCTAAAGACCCTGGCATGCCCATTCTCTTTCTCTCTTCTTCTCCTCCCCCTCCTCCTCCTCCTCCTTCTTCTTTTTGTTCTTCTTTCTCTCCTTCCCTTTCTCTCTCAAATAAATAAAATATTTTTAAAACTGAAAAAATATAAAAATATGAGAACCACCCTCAGATCTACTCCAAAACCCATAGATAGGAAGATTGAAAGACCATCTCCACCCACTGCCAAGCCTTAAACTGCTATATTTGAGAATTATTAAGTCCAGAGAAATTATGTGGTGTGGTTTGAAGTTAGGCTATACGTACACCAGAAAAGGATCCCTGCACATCAGCCCAAGGACAAGTACAATGCCTGGGGCTAAGATGAAACACACTATTTAAGCAATTCCTTTCATGTTCAAGTCAGTGTCAAAACATTTACACTTGTACTGACTTCACTGAGAAAAGAAATTGAAGTTTTAATAAGGGAATCATCTGACATCCTAGAAAGGAAAAGAAGTGGAATCTAACTGTATCTTCCTTTCTAATGGAAAAGTTGCAGTCATCCATTTAACTACTGTTCTATTCACAGAACTATCATTAAAAGTTGGAACTACCAGGGCTGGAAAAAATAGCTCAGCAGTTAAAGGCTCTTGCTTACAAAGCCTGCAGATCCCAGATTCAATTCCCCAAGCACCTTTGTAAAGCTGAATGGGTATTTATTTGCAGCGGCAAGAGACCCGGGTGTGCACACATGCACACACCCACATACATGTAAAAATAAACAAATAAAAAGTTTTTAAATAAATTTATTTGTGGGGAGAGGAACAGAAAGGAAAGAGACAGACACAGAGAGAGAACGGTGCATCAGGGCCTCCAGCCACTGCAAATGAACTCCAGATACGTACACCACTTTGTGCATCTGTCTTTATGTGGCCACTGGGTAATTGAACCTGGACGGACAGGCTTTGCCATCAAGTGCTTTTAATTGCTGAGCCATCTCCCCAACCCCAGTAAATAAGTAATTTTTAATGGAAATATTAATTATAAAACATGAGGAATATCATGTAGGAGCTAGGCAACGATGGTGGCCCAGTTGTTGAGCCAAAGCCCTGACCATCCCTTCCCAGGGAATAAACTGATTATACTCAGGCATCACAGCCACACTGCCACAATGCAACCAAGTAACTGGAAGGGGAATAAGCTATGTGACTCCCTGAATCTATAGCACCTTACTTTTACTACTATTAATCTATTAAATAAAAACACAACAACATGCAAAGTACCAAGTTTTAAGAGTTGGGAAGATTTCTCAGTACTTCAAGGCACTTGTTTGCAAAGAACAAAGTGTTGTGGCAGCATTTTAAGTAGTCATAAGCATATAAGATATCAAAGAGCTTCTATTGGACAGGAAGGGAAAACACTGGCTACTTAGTGAAAGAAAAATATGGGATACACAGTTCAGATAAGGCCTAACCCAATCACAATTAAGTTATAAGTCCCATTAGTTACTTTGCTCTTCCACAACAGGAAAATTATTTGTTCCCAGCAGTGATGACTATCATATATGTGAACAAAGTCACCAGATGAAGCTAACACAGATGATCACTTCACTCTGACCATGATTTAAACTCTTGACTTCATGTTTAAACTTCTGCTCCATTTCAACGAACTTGTTTCTCTTCATTTACTTCAATTGTGGCCATAGTAAAACTAGCACACACCGACCAAGCCAGGGCTGCTCTGCTTAGCTGTGCCAAGTTTGCAGGGTCTGGACCTTTGCCTTCCCATGTCAAAGTAGCTGCACCTTGTATTCTGGTAGCTGTGGGGCGAACCCGGAGAGACAGACTTCATGGGTTCAAGTTCCAGCCCCACCTCACTGACCAACATGATAGTAGACACTTCTATATTCATTTATCTGGACTTAGAGTATCTGTTTAGTGATAACACTATGTGAGTTAAATAAATCAAAGCTTAGCTAGCCTTTAGAATAATGACTGGACACAGAGTGCATTCAATAAATATTCTCTACCTAATATGTATGAGTAGTCTTTTAGAAGCCAACCTGATAAAGTCAAGGACATTACCCTCCACATATAAAACCATACCCATCTGGGAAGCAAGCTGACTCATGCTCCATTTACCTAGTAACTAAATAGGCAAATTATGATCTCTGTATCTCAGATTCCTTGCCAATAACAAGACTCCTAACTAAGACAGTTTCTAAGGATTTGGTTATATTTTCTGTGAAAGGTAATTATGATGATATAAAAGTACAGCAAATAATCACCGTGTTACATTACAAAATTTTTCCAGTTAAAAAAAGAAAATTGCTTTCTTGACTATGTCAAAACTGATCACTACCCTGCTCCTTGTCGTCTGCCAGAAAGGACTTCAGATGGGATGTCGCTGCTCATCATCAGCTACCCTACATCCTCAGTGGGTTTTGTTCCCCTAGGAAGGATGTGAGGGTCTTCAGAGCCAGAACATTCTTTCCTCCTCCCAGAAAGACTAAGCGATGCAGGGAACAAGTGGTCCTGGTGTGGCTTTCTACTTTTTCCATGCCTGTTCACTCAAACATTATTTCCCTTTCAGTAACACATGCTGCTTTTACGCTTTAGCAAACATTTCAAAACATAGTGCTGGCTTAAGTCAAAGCATGTGTCTGGGCTCAGAGGACTTCACTTTTTGCAAATAAAAAAAGCATGAGACTTAAGCAAGACAATCAGGAATTCAAGGCCAGCCTGGACTGCATAGTGACTTTAAAGCCAGCCTGGCCTATAGGGTGACCTTGTATTAAAGAAAAGAAAAGAAAAGAAAGGAAAGGAAAGGAAAGGAAAGGAAAGGAAAGGAAAGGAAAGGAAAGGAAAGGAAAGGAAAGGAAAGGAAAGGAAAGGAAAGGAAAGGAAAGGAAAGGAAAGGAAAGGAAAGGAAAGGAAAGGAAAGGAAAGGAAAGGAAAGGAAAGGAAAGGAAAGGAAAGGAAAGGAAAGGAAAGGAAAAGAAAGGAAAAGAAAGGAAAAGAAAGGAAAAGAAAGGAAAAGAAAGGAAAAGAAAGGAAAAGAAAGGAAAAGAAAGGAAAAGAAAAGAGAGGGGAAAGGAGGGAAGGGGAGGGGAGGGGAGGGGAGGGAAGGGAAGGGAAGAGAGGGGAATGGAAGGGAAGGGAAGGGAAGGGAAGGGAAGGGAAGGGAAGGGAAGGGAAGGGAAGGGAAGGGAAGGGAAGGGAAGGGAAGGGAAGGGAAGGGAAGGGAAGGGAAGGGAAGGGAAGGGAAGTGCTTTGGCCAAGATTATGTATCACCAACAGTGGGAATTTGTGGCTCTAGCTGAGGGTGTCAGGTCCTGTACCTGGTCCCACCTGGCCCTGTCTCTCACCAACAGGGGTCACCTCTAGAACAAGCATCAGTCAACTTTCACTGGATCATGAGAAGCCCAAGAAGATGCCATCTGGTCTGTTCTATAGGTGGGGAAGTGGGGGCTCAGAGAGAAGCTCCCCCAAAGGAAACGTGGAAGGTAGGTCACTACCATCATTGTCACAAGGAAAAGTGGCAGCAGTATGTGGCAGAGTGAAATGCCCGTAGCATTTAGTTTCCGATTTAGAGCTCAGTTTGGGGAGATGTGAATCTAACTCTGGTAGGAATCTAGCTTAACGTGTGTAAAAAGAATTGAAAACTTGAGGGGTTAAACTCAGTGGATAAAGTGCTTGCCACTCAGATCCTCAGCATGCATGTAAACACAATGTGGGCATGGTGGCCTGCTTATAATCTCAGCACTCAGAAAGATAAACAGGGGACCAAGGGAAGATGACCAGCTAAACTAGAGAGCAAATGAGAGAGCCTGCTTCGATAAATAAAGAAGAGTGTGATTAAGGAGGATACCCAATGTCAATTTCTGGCCTCCACACACACCATGTTCCCACACACGTGAACACACAAACACACATGCATGAGCACACACATGAGTTGAAAACATGACTTCCTGGAGCCTTCTCCTTCACTATCTTGTAGAATAAAGATCAAAAAAAGAAAGAAAGAAAAGAAAAACACGTGGGCTGGAGAGATGGCTTAGCAGTTAAAACACTTGCCTGCAAAGTCTAAGGACCCAGGTTCAATTCCCCAGTTTCCAGTTAAAGCAACATGCACAAAGAAGTGCACACATCTGGAGTTCACTTGCAGTGGCTGGAGGCCCTGGCATGCCATTCTCTCTCTCCTCTCTCTCTCTCTCTCTCTCTCTCTCTCTCTCTTTCTCTCTCTCTCTTTGTTTGCAAATAAATAAATAAATTTAGAAAAAAAAGAGAAAAACAGTTTAAGGTTCTCTTTCTTTTAAAATTTTTTCAAATATTTTTATTTATTTATTTGAGACAGAGATGGAGAGGCAGATAGAGGCAGAGAAAGAATGGGTGCATCAGGACCTTCAGTCCCTGCAAACAAATTCCAGATGCATGTGTCACCTTATACGTCTGGCTTACATGGGTACTGGAGAATGGAACCTGGGTCTTTAGGCTTTGCAGGCAAGCACCTTAGCCACTAAGCCATCTATCCATCCCCTAAGGTACTCCTTTCTTTTTTCTTCTTTTTTTTTCTTTTGTTATTTCAAGGTAGAGTCTTGCTCTAGCCCAGGCTGGCCTGGAATTCACTATGTAGTCTCAGGCTGGCCCCGAATTCACATTGATCCTCCTACCTCTGCCTCCCTAGTGCTGGCATTAAAGGCGTGTGCCATTACGCCCGGCCTCCTCGAGGTATTCATTCTGACAAAAAAGGCAATAGGGTTTTCTTTCCCTCTGAATAACAACTAGAGAAATTACATTATGAATTATATGGCAAAATCTTCAAAGTGAAATTACTCACATCTCCAGGTGAGAAACAACAAAAATTGTGCACAAATATCGGTTAAATCAGTTGCCTAGAATTTATACTCAAGGTAGAACCATGGCAAAGGAGAAGCGCACTTTGGGGGATGGGCTGTGATTGCCACTAGTTGCAGGATTCTGGGTGGGGTGAAAGTGCTCTAAAGCTGATTGTGGTGATGACAGCGCAACTCGGAATCTGTGAACAAACTAAGCCAACACTGAATTATATGCTTCAAATGGGTGAATTATATGCAATGTAAATTAGATTTCCATAAAGCCATTACTGGGGGAGGGAGTTACATGATTCTATTTATGTGACATAGAAAAAGCAAAATGCAACTGTCAAAACATAGCAGTGATTGACAGGGCGAAGATATGGGGCACACAAGGGCAATGTGGGAGACACTGGTGGTTAAATGAATATGTACATATGTATTAAAATTCATAGATGTACACAGAAAATTTTTTAAAAAAGAATTTTTACACAGAAGGCTGGGAAAATGGCTCAGTGGTTAAAGTGCTTACTTGTAAAGGCTGCCAGCCAGAGCTTAATTCCCTAACATCACATAAAGCCACATGCACAAAGTGACACATGCTTTTAGAGTTTGGTTGCATTGGCAAGAGGCCCTGACACACACACACTCTCTCTCCCCTCCCCCCTCTACTTGCAAATAAATCAATAAATACATTTTTAAAACTTTTCTAAGCAGATGTGCCACCTCTACCACATTCACTGGGATCCAGAAGAATCTGCAGAGGAAGCAGCAAGGTGTATTGCTCCCAGTGCTGGCCCGACAACTGCCTCCAGGAAAACAGCAACAAACACAGAGGAGAACTATAAAACTCATCGTAATGGGAATATGGAGTCTGCAGAGGAGTGAGTCTACACCAAGAACAAACTGCTAACACTCCTGCTCAGGGACCGTTGCAGACAGAAGATGGGGTGTGAAGACTGTATGGGCCTTTTTTTTTTTTTTTTTTGGTTTTTAGAGGTAGGGTCTCACCCTAGCTCAAGCTGACCTGGAATTCACTTTGTAGTCTCAGGGTGGCCTTGAACTCATGAACATACTCCTACCTCTGCCTCCCAAGTGCTGGGATTAAAGGTGTGTGCCACCACACCTGGCTAAAAAAAAAATAAAAAATTTTTAAGTTCACTGAAAGAACAAAACCAGAAAAAATAGGTATTTCTTAAAATTGTGTCTATATTTTTTATTATTATTTTCAAAAGAAAAAAACCTGTTTTCTGGTTGTGGTGGTTAATCTTTGTTGTCAACTTGAAAGATAGAGGGAGGGTAGACTGGAGAGTTCCCTTGTCTGTGACATAACATTTTAAAAATGAATTTGTATCTGGTGTGTACACCAGATCTCAATGTCTCCAACAGGATGTTGATAATGTACGAATGCAAAACAGGACAAACTGCCAGAAACAGGAAAGATCTCCTACAAAAGACAAAGCTAGGAGTATTACACTTTAATCTAAAACACAGTCATCTGGCCAAAAACAGTGGTGTGAACCTGTAGTCCCAGCTATTGGTTGGAAGGCTGGGACAGGAGGGTCACTTAAGCCCAGGAATTCTAAACCATCCTGGGCAACATGACAACACTTATCTCTGAATAAATAAAACAATATCAAATGGATATAATGAGTTACTTCCACAAAAAAACTCTCAGGTATTGCTTCGGCTTGAGTAAGTATCCCCCACTTATTTGGATAAGATGTTAAAGGTTTAGTCTTCGGGGTGCTATAGATCCAGGTGGACTGGGCCTTATGTGAGATCTTAAGGTCATTGGAAGAATGCCCTTGAAGGAAATGATGAGACCTCATCTCTTCTCTTTCTCTCTGCTTTTTTGGCTCATGAGGTGGTTGGTTTAGCCCATCATGTGCTTGTGCCATGACAGCTGGTTCATCAGAGGCTCACACCAGCAAAGCCACTCCATCTTAGACTGCAATATCCAAAACCAGAAGCCAAATTAGTGTTTCTCCTTGATAAGTTAAATATCACAGGTATTTTGTTACAGTAACATGAAACTAAACAAGCACATGACCTCATCCCATTTTTGCAACAACTGGATGAAATATGAGACAGATATCTATGATTACTGCTTTATGTTGAGAGAAAGTGAAACTTGGAGAGATTAAGACCAGCTAATGTCCGACTAGTATTCAACAGAGCATGGACTAGAACCCGGTTGCTAAATCTCTGGAAACTACATCCCAGTGCTCCTCAGACACCCCATTACAATGGACAGCCTTTGTCACAAGCCCATATTCTTCACCAAAACAATCAGGAATACAGCCACATGTTTTTTCCATCTTCTTTGATTTCCAACTGAGGAATTCACTTCTTCCCTTGGGAACTACCCTGCTCTAGTCAGGCTTTGGAGTCCAGCATTCTCCTGTATTCCAAGATTCTCTCCCTGCTCAAGTGCTCTGTAGCATCCCGTGGTTACCAACGCAGACAAGCAGTGGAAATACAGAAGCTGAAGTGTGGGAACTGTGGCTAGCCGGGAATAAACTGGAATGGAGGCAATGTGTGGACAGTGAAACCACAGGCCTGTGGGCATGGCTATTTCCAATCACACCTGGAATATCTCCACAGAAAAGATCACTTCCCCAGTGTTCCACTACCTGGTATGTTTTCATATTTTGTGTAAAACAAAAATTTAGACGCTTCATTCTATTGTTAAAATTGCCTTAACTTTATGAGTATAGTTGTCCATCAGTATCAACAGGAAAGTTGGATCCAAAGTCTCTAGATGCCAAAATCTGTGGATGTTCATTTATTATATAAAATGACTTAGTGTTTGCAAATTACCTCTGCACATGTTCCTGTGTGCTTTAGATGACCTATGGATTATTTACAATACCTACTGCAATGTAAGCACTATGTAAATCATGTTATGAAATATTGTTTAAAGAACAACAAAATTATGTACTTGCTTAGTACAAATGCAAATTTAAAAAATATTTTCAATTCAAATTTGGTTGAATCCAAGGATATGGCACCAAAGATATGGGGGACTGACTTTATATATGGAACAATTCCACTATTGAGAACTAATGACTTTAACTGCAGGCCATACACATGCATATTCATGAGCGGTGAGTATCCAAGAAATGTTTTGTCAATGGTGAATAAATAAAGCACTACTTCATGGATTAACAAATTCCACAGGTCAAATTATGCTTCTCTACCCCCACCCCCAGCAAAAACAAATATGCAAACTACACAAAAGAGAAGAAGTCAGTAATAAAGATGCTGTGTTCCTTTGCACCAGGAAATGCGGTCTTCTTCTACTGGAGCCCAGAGTCACTGCATCCAGAGAAGCAAGAACTTCATGCTGGCGCAGACCGACCCTGGCACGGTGTCATTTCACAGGGCATCTGTGAGTGTGTGGGTCAGTAGAAACCACCCTATCACACCTGCGCATTTGCATTTGTAAGTTTACTTCCCTGTGAAGGCATGGACAAGAAAACAAGCTATTTCAACTAATTTTGAATGGGAAAATAAAAGTTATTTAAGTAAGGCTTAGATCAAATTCAAGTGTGAGCAACCCAGCAACTAAACAGCTAGGGTGTGCAGCAGGGCACTCTCCCACTGAATGGCAGGCAGTGAGCCCACCACACAGAGACGCTGTGGTGGCCAGAGCCACCGCGTGAAAATCTGCTTATTTGTCAAACCAACAGACCTTGTTCTGCTTTTCAGCTCCTTACACTGTGTTGTTAGAAAGCTAGCTACTTTGGAAACTAAACCAAAAGTACAAGGACAAACTGTGGTTCTCAGGAGACACACAGAGGAAGATGATACCCAGGGCATCACCAGCTTTTAATCTTAGCATGTTACCTGTTACATGATAGCTTGCATCGAGCTAGTTGATTCTATTTGCTGGACTTTTGTTATTATTATTGTTGTTTGCTTGGGGTAGGGATAGGAGGCAGGGTCTTACTCTAGCCGAGGCTGACCTGGACTGGCCTTGAACTCACAGTGCTCCTTCTACCAAAGCTTTAATCTCTGGGATTAAAGGCGTGTACCACCATACCCAGCTATTTTCTGTATTTTTCCTACATTACGTGTTAATTGAAACACTCCATGTTGGGAAAACTTAAAAAAAAAAACAAAAACATGACCCCCTAAACCTATGAGAATGTCATTAGAAACTTTCCTTCGGGCTGTGAGGAGGTAGCTCAGTGGGAGAGGACTTGCCTAGTTCACAAAAGTCCCAGGCTTCCATTCCCAGTGCTCAGGGCTTAAAAGAAAAGAACCAATGAGTTCATGGCTAGAAATAGCAAAATCATCAGGTCATCTATGAACCCAGGCTATTCTAAAAGGCCCAGTGGGACGATGACTTAGTGGGCGTTTAAGAACAGAAACGATTTTCTACCCTACAGCACAACCGGTAAATTTCTCCGTCACATGTCCTCTCACATCATAGCAATATGCTACTTTGCAAGCCAGAAATTCACAAGTCCTTGTGTTAACAGCCTCTGTCAAGTCCCCTACCTAACGGAGTGAACACCAAGTAGCTTGAGAGGCAAGTCCCTAGCCAAAACAGTGACTTACCAAGCCTAATAAAAATATCCTCAATATAGTTTTTCTATTTGTACATATTCTGATCAACTTTATTTTAAATCATTTTTAGAATTATTAGGAAAATGCATATAACATAAAATTTAAACGTCAACTACTCTAAGGATATAATTTAGTGGTGAAGCTGTCTCTGCATCTTCAAAACGCTTTTTATCTTAAAAAACTGCAACTCTTGCCCATTCAACAGTAAGTCCCCATTCTGCATCTGGAAGTCACCATTCTATTTTCTGTCACCATAGAGTCGACGAAGAATCACACAACGTATTTTCTCTGCTGCAACTGTCCTGTGTGACCCAGCACATCCTCCTCAAGGTTCTTCTATATTGCACGAGTGTTAGAATTTCATCTTTTTTAAAACTTTTTAAAAAATTTATTCATTTAAGAAAGGGGGAAAGAGGGAGAGAGAGAGAGAAAAAAAAAATATATACATATATGGGTGTGCACGGCCTCCAGCTACGGCAAACAAGCCCCAAACGCATGCGCCACTTTGTGCATCTGGCTTATGTGGGTCCTGGGGAATCAAACCCAGGTCCTTTGGCTTTGCAGGCAAGTGCCTTGACCACTAAGCCATCTCCCCAACCCAGAATTCCATCCTTTTTAAGGCTGAATGAGATCCTAGTACACGAATATATCACATTTTGTTTTATTCAGCAGTAGACATTTATTCACACCTACTCCTTGGTTACTGTGAACTCTACAATGAACATGGGTGGACATACATCTCTTAAAAACTGCACTTTCAACTCTTGTGAGTATATAACCAAAAGTGATATTATTGCATTATAAGAGACTTCTACATTTAATTTCTTGAGGCACCTCCATGCTGTTTCCTTCAGTGGCTACCCCACTTTATACTGCTACCAGCAATGCACACGGGTCCCAGTTTCTCCACATCCTCTCTACCACTTGTCACTTTCTGCTTTTTTTAAAAAAAAAATTAATAGTAGCCATACTAACAACTTTTTAAAAAATTTTTTTTTATTTATTTATTTGAGAGCAACAGACACAGAGAGACAGACAGAGGGAGAGAGAGAGCATGGGTGCGCCAGGGCTTCCAGCCTCTGCCAACGAACTCCAGACGTGTGTGCCCCCTTGTGCATCTGGCTAACGTGGGACCTGGGGAACCGAGCCTCGAACCGGGGTCCTTAGGCTTCACAGGCAAGCACTCAACCGCTAAGCCATCTCTCCAGCCCCTAACAACTTTTAATAACAATAATTACCTGTGGTGGTTTGTATGTAAACTGCCCTCTTCTCCCCTTTTGCTTCCATAAACTGTCCCTGGTCAAGTATTTTGTCTCAGCAATGAGAAAGTAACTGATACATTACCATTAGTTGTAGGTTTCACACATGGCCAGGTTGGAATCCATTACAGCCTGGAGCCCTCACCACCAACCTCTGAAGTTGAGATATAAGCTCTCGGAGTCTAGCACAGCCTGCACCTTCCAGAAGCCCATAGTTATCTAGGAAGGGCTAAAATTACCATGTCCCTATAACAATCAACACCACATTCTGTGCTCTAACCACCCTATTCTACTGCCTTTCTTCTTACCATGAAGATACCTGGCCAACCCACTACTGCAGAAAACTAATTTGTGAACAATCCTGAGATAACACAGCACAACCAGCTCCCCTAGGGCAGGAGCCTCACAGTCACTTACGTGTCTATTTCCCCAGAGCCCACGACAAAGCTTAACACAGTGCTGAGTAAACACACATGCTGCTTGTCTTTAATACACTGTGGCCACGGAGCCCAGATGTCACCTCCGCAACCGTCAGTGTGAGTAGAAGACACATGGGGTGAACCACCACACACTGCACAAGTCCACTAGTGACCAGGATAACCTGGACCCTTTTCCTTCCAATTTCTTGCCTTTCACACTGGCTGTTGAGTTTATCCTCCATCTATTTTCACTTTCTTCCTCTCCTCCCCCTGCATTTTTCTTCTTCTCTTTTAGGATTGTAAATGGGCATGACTTTGTTTCACTGTTTTAAATCCTTCCAGTTGTGAAATGTACCAAGTTAAGATTCCCTTTTTAAACATTTGGCATCTATTCAAGATGAAGCATCCAAATGGCAAGTGTGGTTCAGGAAGACAAAGAATGACTGTGATGTGCCCCATCTGATTACACTGATGGCCTGAAACTAAATTGAAAACTGGAAGCTGAGGGCAGGGACTATGTGCCCCTTTCCAAATTTGTCTGTCACTCCCCAGGTCCCAAGGCCTCTTGTGATTTAAGGAGGCCAGTGGACTCCTCTCCTTTGTGGAATCCCAGGGCCTCTTTGAGCCTCTGCATTTTTTCTGCAGGCATCCAGCTGGAGAATTCTTCTTCTACAAATTGTGTCACCACTGCCGTCACCAAGAGCGCTTTCCTGCTGCCTGCGGAACACTTGGTGTATGTGTCGCACAGCACCAGCCCTCGCTTCTTAGGGTGCCATTGAATGCACAGACTATCCTGCTGGCCCCGTGGAGTCTGGGCTCCCCGCAGTTCCCGGTGACAGATGGGAAGTTCAATGTGGGAGCACCTGAGGCTCCAGCACGTGAGTACTGTGCTTGGCAGACTGGGTGCTGACTGCCTCTGGTCCTTCCTTTCTCCACATGGGTTTGCTGTGGAAAGAACAGAGCTCCTCCCTCCAAAGTGGAAGCAAATAATCGAGTAGTAAAGCAGCGCCCTTTTATTGCACACCTACCATCTTATTTTTAATATCTATTTATTTATTCATTTATGTCTTTCGAGGCAGGGTCTCGCTCTAACCCAGTCTGACCTGGAATTCACCACGTAGCCTCAGGGTGGCCTCAGACTCAGGGTAATCCTCCCACCTCTGCCTCCCGAGTACTTGGATTAAGGGTGTGCACCACCACGCCCGGTATATTACACATCACACTTACTATGTACTCTGCTGACCATTATCACAAGCCTGAAAGGTTGATATTACTACCCGTATTTCATAAATGAAGAATTGACAGTAAGAAAGGTGCCTCAACCTTGTCTAGACAGGAGGTGAGATTTAACTCAGAAGCTATTTGCCTTCCTCCCCTTTTTATTTTAAAATGAATAGTCCTTCATAGGCAATGAGCACGGGAGCTACTCAATAAGCTATGCTCATGCATGCAGCTGGCTGCTCAGTTTTGACCAGCTATTTCTGTTCCTGGTTATGGTGATGCTTTTTTGTTTTGTTTTTCAAGGTAGGGCCTCACTCTAGTCCAGGCTGACCTGGAATTCACTATGGAGTCTTAGGGTGGCCTGGAACTCACAGCAAACCTCCTACCTCTGCCTCTCAAGTGCTGGGATTAAAGGTGTGCACCATCATTCCCCGTTGTGATGCTTTTAATAAGCTATAAATCACAGGACCAACCCCCAAAACAAGCTGTCACATCACAATAATCTCCTTTAAACCAAATGGGAAAAAAAATTGATGGCAGCCAAGAAGAAAGTTGGATTTCTAATCCAAGTGACCTGTTTCTCCCATAGTGTTACCAGCACCAAGAAGACAGGAAAATATTTGGATAAAGTCAATATTGTTGAGTGTAGGTTACAAGGACCCACTTGTGGATGATCACTACATTTTCCATTCCTATAACAAAGAACAATAATTATTTATTTTTAAGCTCCAAATAAACCTCAAAGGGAAGTCCCTTTGAGTTTCTCAGCTACTTATCCACCTATTCAAACAGTGAAAGAATGCTTAATGCCTTCTGACTCCACATCACAAATGACTTGTTACAAAAGAAAGAAAGAAAGAAAGAAAGAAAGAAAGAAAGAAAGAAAGAAAGAAAGAAAGAAAGAAAGAGGTGGTAAGCTGTGCTCCCCTTTGGTCAGAGACCTTTCTTTCTGCAGTTAGCAGTGAGTACTAAGGAGACTCAAAACTTGTCAAAGTGCTGAGACAAAGTGACTGGAGTCCTCAGCACCAAATGAAACATCTATATCACCCCTCCAAGGCTCAGGGAACATTACAGAAGAGAGGGAAGAAAGAATGTAAGGGCCAAAGAGGGAGAAGTGCCTTGGAATGCTATCTTTCCGACACAACATGGCTGTTGATTCCATGGCTTCACAGTAACTGGTAATACTTGCAGAAGACCTGCATAATACTGGGCCCATCAACATTCCAACATGGATCATGGAGGAAGGCCAGAGGCCCTCATATCTCCCCAAGGAGTTATTGGCAGTTAATGGTGACTGGAGAAGTGGAAGGTATTTTCTGCAGTGGCATAGCCACTGGAAAACTGCCGGCGCTCTGGGAAATAGTCCCCCACCCATGCTCATATAACCAATCCTAATTACTTCAGTGGTCATATAAACACACAAGAAAAAAAGACACCAAAGTAGAAGGAGAATGGGGAGGATGGTAACAGGAGGTGATTATGAGCAAAATACATTATATACATGTATAAAAACAATGTCAATAAAATGTAGCAGAAGTTGCCTGCATTAGAATAAAAAAAGGGCTTCTCACTAACACACTCGCCATGATTTCCCTTCATTTTGCAATAAAACCATCACCTACCCAAGAACTCTCCACATCTACCGGTCAAGCCTCATCCCAGCTCCTCAGAACAAGGTCTGGGGACACTTAGCAAGCCCAGCATTATTCCCTGTAAGATCTGATCCCATCTATTCTCAGCAATGCCCTTCCTTCCTGGCATCTGGACCTCTTCCTTTGGAGTTTCCATCAACATAACCTGACTCCCACAGGTGCTAAAGAAGAGCTCTCTGGGGGCTTCAGAGATGGCTCAACATTAAAGGTACTTGATTGCAAAGCCCAATGCCTGCGCTCAATTCCCCAGTCCTAAGCCAGATGCACCTTTGTGTACATGCATCTGGAGTTTGTTTGCAGTGGCAAGAGGCCCTGGCATACCTATTCTCATTAATTCTCTCTCTCTCTCTGCTTGAAAATGAGTATATTAAATTTAAAAAAAGGGGGGGGGCTGGGCATGTTGGCGTACTTATTTAATCCCAGCACTTGGGAGGCCGAGGTAGGTGAATCCCTGTGAGTTCAAGACCATCCTGGAGTGAGTTCAGTTGAGTTCAGTTTGGCCTGGGCTAGAATGAGATCCTACCTTGGAAACCCAGCCCCCAAAAAAGGAGAAGAAGAAGGAAAAGTTCTTTGAACTGAACACAAAATGTAACAGTGTGTATTTTCTTAAGAAAATTCTCTTGGTCATCTGTGGTGACAAACACCTCTAATGCCAACAGCATGCAAGAGGCTGAGGCATTAAGATCATAAGTTTGAGGATAGCCTGAGTTCAAGTTCAACCTAGGATATATACACCAGGATAGTGTCTAAAAATAAAAAAGAAAATATTCTCAAGCAGGTCATGGTGGTAGCACACACTTGTAATCCTAGCACTTGGGAGACTGAGGCAGAAGGAAACTTGTGTCCAAAAAAAGAAAAGAAGGGCTGGAGAGATAATCAGTGGATAAAGCACTTGTCTGCCAAGCCTAACAACCTGGGTTTGATTCTCCAGGGCCCACACTCACCTCAAGATAGGTTCACAGTGGCTCATGCATCTGGAGTTCCTTAGCAATGGCTGCAGGCATTAGCATGCTCCTTCATTCATTCTCTCTCTCTCTCTCTCTCTCTTTGCAAATAAATAAATAAAATGTTTTTTAAAAGAAAAGAAAGATAGAAAGGAGAGCATAGAAGAAGTGGGAGGAGAGAGGAAAGGAAAGGTTCTGCTTTTGGCAGTGTGTGGAGGGAGGGTGTTTGGTTTAGATTTTTCAGACATGATCTCACACTTACTCTAGTCCCAGCTGATCTGGAAGGTACTCTGTAGCCCAGGCTGGCCTTGAACTCACTTTGATCATCCTACTTTAGCTTTCCAAGTACTGGGGCTAAAAGGTATGAGCCACTGCACCAAGTGACATGGTTCATTTTTTTTAAGTTTATTTATTTGCATGCAGAGAGACAGAGAGGCGCATTACGGCCTCCAGCCTCTACACATGGAACTCCAGATGCATGTGCCACTTTGTGCATCTGGCTTTATGTGGGTACTGGTCATTAGCCTTTGCAGATAAGTGCCTTAACCACTTAGCAGTCTCTCCAGCCCTGGTTCATTTTTTTTTTTAAAAACAGCATTCTTGGCATATGGGCTCTGTAAAAAACAGGTCAACCTTCAATCACAGTTGGCCCTTGGTATCCATAGACCCAACCAACCACAGATGGAAAATCTTCAGGAAACCTGTCAGCACTGAACATGTGCATGTTCCCCAACAAGATTCCCTAAACAATATAGTCAACATGTATTTGCACAGCTTTCATGTTGCTTTAAGTATTATCGGTAATCTAGAGATGACTGAATGTTCTTGAGAACAAGTGTAGGTCATATGCAAATATTGCTGCATTTTCCATGAGGGACTCAAGCATCCCAGACTTTGGTACCCTCAAGGGATCTTGAAATCAGTTACCCACAGAGAACTGCCCTGAAGAGCACCCTTCAGGATCCAAGGGCTCCAGAGTCCCCAGCCCTCCCCTTCCTTCTGCATGCCTCTGCTTGGCTCCATTGCTCCTGATGGTGCCACTCTTAAATCAATGTGATGTGCCTAGTGTTTAAAACAAAGATGAGGGCTGGAGAGATGGCTTAGTGATTAAGTGCTTGCCTCTGAAGACTAAGGACCACAATTCTAGGCTCAATTCCCCAGGACCCATGTTAACCAGATGCACAATGGGGCACATGCATCTGGAGTTCATTTGCAGTGGCTGGAGGCCCTTATGTTCCCATTCTCAATCTCTCTCTCTCTTTCTCTCTCTCTCTCTGCCTCTTTCTCTCTCAGTCTGTTGCTCTCAAATAAATAAATAAAAATGAACCAAAAATTAAAAAAAACAAAGATGAGGGATGGAGATAGCTTAGTGGTTAAGGCACATGCCTGCGATGCCTAAGGACCCAGGTTCAATTCTTCAGGTCCCATGTATGCCAGATGCACATGGTGGCACATGCATCTGGAGTTCGTTTACAGTGGCTAGGCTAGAGGCTCTGGCATGCCTATTCTCTCTCTGTGTCTCTAATAAAGAAACAAATAAATAAAAATATTTAAAAAAACAAAGATGAGGGGCTGGAGAGATGGCTTAGCAGTTAAAGCACTTGCCTGCAAAGCCAAAGGACCCAGGCTCGATTCCCCAGAACCCACGTAAGCCAGATGCACAAGGTGGCACAAGTGTCTGGGGTTCCTTTGTAGTGGCTGGATGTCCTGATGTGCCCATTGTCTCTCTCTCTCTCTCTCTCTCTCTCTCTCTCTCTCTGCCTTTTCATCTCTTTCTCAAATAAATAAATAAATAAAATATTTTAAAAAACAAACAAAGATGAGGCTGAGGCAGGAGGAACACTAATTCACTGCCAGCTTGAGCAACTTAGAGATTGTTTCATAATAAAGTTTAAAAGGGCTGGTAATGTAGCTCCATGGTACAGTACTTCACTAGAAGTCTGAGGTACTAGTTTCTATCCCCAGTACTGCAAAATAAAATAATAAAATAAAATAAAATAAAGTATAACTGACGATGAGGGCTTTGGTCTAGGTCAGTGGTAGCATGCTGGCCTAGTATGCACAAGACTCTGGTTTTAATCCCCATAGTAAATGAATAAATAAGACAAAAACAAAGATGTAGAAGAAAGAAAAATCAGCCAGGAGTTATGGCACATGCCCTTAATCCCAGCACTCAGGAAGCAGAGGATCGCTGTGAGTTCAAGGCCAACCTGAGACTACATAGTGAATTACAGGAAAGTGTGGGCTATAGCAAGACCCTACCTCAAAATAACTAAGAAAAAGAAAGGAAAAAAAGATAGAGAGAGAGAGAGGATTCATTACCCAGAAGTAATCACTATTAAGATTCCAGATTTTTAAAAATTTCTTTATAGAGCTTGGGCTCCTGCATATGAACATTTTCTATCAGGAATGATATCATGTTACCTATCAGTGCAGCTTTGTGAAAGCTTTTCTCCCTATTTGGGAAATTAGGATGTTCTGTTTATGGCATTTACAGGGCTACTGTAATGTATTTGTATCTTAGTTTGTATTTGTATTTTTTAATTAATTCATTTATTTGAGAGAGAGAGAGAGAGAGAGAAAGAGAGAGAGAATGGGCATGCCAGGGTGTCCAGCCAATGCAAATGAACTACAGTCACATGCGACACCATATGCATCTGGCTTACGTGGATTCTGGGGAATAAAATCTGAATGCTTAGACTTTGCAGGCAAGTGCCTTAACTGCTGAGCTATTTCTCCAGTCCTGTATTTTATTTTACTTATTTATTTATTTTAGATGAGCTCTGTTTTGATCAAAATGGACCCAAGCTCCAGGGCTCCAATGGTTCCCTTGCAGCCCTGCCATCCTACCCAGCTTCATTTGTATTTGTTTCATAAGCCTCCCTCCTGGACCTGGCTGATGGAAAGGCTGTCCTGACTGCAGTGCATCTACAGGGCAAAGCATCCCCCGGGAGGGCTCACAAGACCCCCTGCCTACTCCCAAACCAGGAGGTGCTCCTCTACCAGCTCCTTGGGATCTGTTTGTTTGTTTGTCTGTTTGTTTGCATGCTATGGGCATAAGTAAAATATGTTTCTGGATAGGTTCTATGGTCAAAGACATTGGAGCTGTAACTCACAGCATTTTAAAAATAGCCCTGAAACACTGTAATCAGGATTAAGCTATTATGATATTGTACAAACACTTAAAGATTGTAAAATAACCACTTAGTGTCTCTCCATGATATCTTTCTGTTACTGGAAAATCCAATGGTGTGGTGGTGAGCTTTACCTGGAAAGGCTCCACACTAATGACTGAGGCTTCGTCCTCCCTCTCCCCTGGAATCTCAAGATTGTCATCAGGCTGGTTCCTGGTTCTCCTCTCCCCCTCCTTCTGCCCTTTCTTCAGGGAAAACTGCCCATGAACAGAGCAGGAATGGTAGAAGGAACCCTGAAGCAAAAGCAATTCTAGATGGTTGGAAGAAGGGGTGGTACAGGCAAATGACCTGAGGGTGCAAGGCCTGCGGGAGGGGGGTGGACAGAAGGAAGTATCACTTCCTTTGCACCTCCTCTCTCGGGCCTCCTCTGCCTTGGGTTCTGCTCTGGGTGACACAACTTTCCCGTGGAAAGCAGAAGTGGTCCTCTCTGTCCAGGGTGTCTCTCTGAAACCAGCTTCTCTATTCCCTCTGCCCCTGTGGGGGTTACCATTTACAGGAAGAGTGGGGCACCCACTTGGACCAAACAGTAAACAATGATCAGGGCTTTGGGAAGCACAGTGGACACTGGCCCACCTCTGCCATCTTCTTGTGGACTCTCAGCTCCTAAGGGTGGCCCCACAAAGTCAGTATGACTCTCCACTAGATGCTTTACTAATTCAGAGGAAGCAGTGACAGATATGTTCACAAATAGCTCCCAATCAGTGTGGTTTGGTGTCAGTACAAGTGACAGGAGAGATTTCAGATTCTCACAGAAAAGTAGGAGAGGGGCAAAAATGCAATGTTTGACTGACTGAGGCATGACCTGTGAAAAAGGAAGTGAGACTAACTAAAAGACCCTCTGGGGCTGGGGAGATGGCTCCAGGGTTAAAGAAGCCTGCATGCAATGCTGCCAGCCAGGGTTCAATTCCCCAGTACACACATAAAGCCAGATGCACAAAGTGGTATGTGCATCTCATCTGCAGTTTTATTGATTGATTGATTGCAGCGGCAAGAGGTCTTAGTGCTCCCATGCTCTCTTCTCTTTTCTCTCTCTCTCTCTATCACACACACACAAATAAATATTCATGTTTAAAAGACCCTCTGTGCGCTACACACTCTAACACCTATGTTCTATAACACAATAAAAGCAGACCCTAGGCCTAGACCTTTAGGAAGCTTCCACTCAACTAATTGATTGTGTGATGTGAATTGGGCATGGTGGCGCACACTTGTAATCCTAGGACTTGGGGAATGAAGGCTGAAGATTCAGTAGTTCGAGGTCATCCTCAGCTACACAGTGAGTTTGAGGACAGACTAGGTCTTGTGAGATCTTGTCTTTTAAAAAGAAAAAGATAGGGCTGGAGAGATGGCTTAGCGGTTAAGGCACTTGCCTGCAAAGCCAAAGGACACAGGATATGGTCCCCAGGACCCATGTAAGCCAGATATACAAGGTAGTGCATGTGACTGGATTCGTTTGCAGTGGCTGAAGGCCCTGATGCACCCGTTCCCTCTCTCTATCAGCTTCCTTCTCCCTCTCTCAAATAAATAAAAAGAAAATAAAAAAGAAAAATTTTTAAAAGAAAAAGATTGTATTATTTATCAATAGTGTAGTTTTATAGGACATCTTTTAGGGATCTCAGGTTATGAACAATGACACAGTAAGGAGGTAGATATATTTTCCCATAATTCATTTGCTCATTTCATGTCAAGTCTGCTTTGACAAAGGCTTTGTAAGTTGGAAGGAAAGAGCTGATGAGAGAGCAGAAGGGAGACTGGAAATACATTGAGGGCTGATAAAGCACAGTGAAATGAAATTTGGACAGAGTTCTATACCTCAGAAAACTGTATCCTGGTTATTTTTAAAAAAAAAAAAAAAACAGTATTGGCTGGGCTTGGTGGTGCACAACTTAAGTCCCAGCACTTGGGAGGCAGAGGCAGGAGGATTGCCATGAGTTCGAGGCCACCCTGAGAATACATAGTGAATTCCAGCAGCCTGAGCTAGGGAAATACCCAACCTCTAAAAACAAAAAACAAACAAACGAAAAAAACACACCAGTATTGTGCCAAATTACAAACTTGACAGCTTACCCAGTAGGAGGAGAAAACGAAGTACAGAACTGAGTGAATGGAAAGCCCAAAAACACAGACTGAATATTACTGCAGGCTCCTGCACTTGTCAGCACGGACAAACTCCTTTGATTTAATTTCTTGAGCTTGTTATTTAAATTTCAAGAGTCCTTTTAACTAACTTAAGCCAAAGATAACCAAAGTCTAAGTCTAATTACAAAATCTCTGATCCCTCAACTGGCAGACAGATTAATGTGTCATTTTCTACACTTGGAGGTCTCTTCCCAAATGGGAACTTACTCAGAATAAATCTCAGAAACAATGACATAGTGCACTCAAAGTTTCACAATTTAAGCATCAGGAAATGGGGCAGCTGTAAGAAATATTTCAGTATTTCTGACTGGAAGAAAAAAAGACTTCCTCTTCTATGTCTTTCTCTTCAGAATGAATATTCTGATGGCTTGACACAGCAAACACTCAAGAAAACTGGATATCTGTTCTACCATGCATCCTATGGGTTTTGTCTCCCAACTTTAGATTTCCACTGTGAATGAAGCTCTTGTTTTAACAGCCACGCAAGGTAACTGATAGGGTTGATAAGCAAGTTACTTCTAGCAAAAGTGGAGGAAATTCTCTTGTCCATTATATTTTGGGCATATCTGAGTTAACCAATCAGACCCTTATCAGTCACCAAGGCAGTCACTAGAATGGCTTGGACAGCTGCCATACAGTTGTCCCCTCAGCCGTTATTAGGAGAGGCTTCCTACTCCCAAACAGGTAGCGATGCTGACGGACACAGACCACAGCTCACGTGCCCATCTGATGCATGTCCTGAGCAGTTAGCCACTTAGTTCAATCAAGTACCAAAATGCCAAAAGAAAAGTTACTCCATGATTCTCTTTCTAAAAGTGTGTTTAATACATTTAAACATTTCTTTTTTTTAATCTGATTTTTTAAATTTAATTTTTATTAACATTTTCCATGATTATAAAAAAAATCCCATGGTAATATCCTCCTTCCCCCCCACACACACTTTCCCCTTTGACATTCCAATCTACATCATATTACCTCCCCATCTCAATCATTGTACTTACTCCCAGTGATATACAGGAAAGACTGGACCTGAGTGGAGATTTCCATTTAGAACTCTAGTACTGGTCTACAAAGTCTCTCCTACCCCTGTTTCAAAAACCAGGACAGAAGGGACCAGTATACCACAAATGACTGATGGACCGGTTTCATTTCTTCGTCTCATGCTTGGCAGACCTTCCCTTCTTTTTCCAAATAATCTCCACAGAGCACTTAACCAAGCACCCTACTATCGTGTTTTTTTTTTTTTTTTTTTTTTGGTTTTGTTTTGTATTGTACACAAGACAGATAAAGCCCCTGCACAGTGCTTCCACTGTGGAGGCGAATGTTATCTATAAGCATGCAACGAATGGTACTGTCACTGTGGTTGCTGCCATGAGGAAACATTGACTCATTCCATGGGCCAAGTAACTGATCCGCAAATCTCAACCCTGGCAACAGCGAAGACATCACAACTCCATTTCCTGGCTCCCTGAGGAGGGGTAGGGGGGTCCCCTTAGGAAGGATTCAGGAAGCTCCCACAACGCGTTAGGGCAGCCTGTTCCTCTGGGCTATGGATGTTGGCTGGCTGAGAGAACATCCCTACAGCCAGCTAGAAAGCCAACAGCAGAGCGGGACCCTCAGTGGCTAGCCCTGAGCGATCCACACAACTGCACACCCTTCAGGTTTTTATTAAGCTGATTTTCCAGTAAGGTCATAGAGCTAACTCAGGCATCATAGTGTAGGCTAAAAATCACCAAACTTCGGGAGCTTCATTTCTATGGTCAACTGTATGAAATAACAGTAACAGTTACAGAAAACCAAGTGTGCACTAGAGGACTTCGGTGTATTAAACAGCCCATGGCATAGGTACATTCTCAATCTCGGAGATACCCTAAGGAGGGACTTCAAGAACTGTCCCCCTTCATACACAGCTGAGAGACCGCAAGTCCTGAATTCCAACCTGGATTCGGAGTGGCCCAGGAGTTAGGTGGAGTGGGATCGTCAACAGTGGGACTATTAAAGGAGACACTGGGCATGCAGGGCCTGGAGGAGCCACCAAGGCTGGTCAAGATAAGGCAGGAAAATGGGAACCGGCGCTTGCAACCCATCCCCCAACGCGAAGGAAGGCAACCCTGAATTCTTAAAATAACTATCGCTTCCTCTTGGCCAAAGCATCAGACTGCTCCGCAGCAGGCCCCTAGGAGCCAGGCTCAGCCTGAGGGCAACCAGCCTCCTTGGCAGCTACTCGACGTCACCCTCCTGCCCCGGGCCACCCAGGAGAATAGCTGTCCGCAGGCCTGAGAAATGGTCCAGGTCGGAACCCCACGGCCTCAGGAGAGTCAGCCCCCCCCCCCCACCCGGCGGGGGGAGGCTGGGGGATCAGGTGGTAGGATCTGGGGAGGCACCTCCTGGGGGACGGGGGCTCCCCTGCGGCGCAAGCGGAGAGGCCAGAGCGGGGAGTTCCTGTGGCCCCTGGGCCCCCGCCAGGGGAACGGACGCGCGGTATCCCCGCGCGCGCGCGCCTCCCACCACGCCCCTGCGCCGCGCGCCTGGCGACACCTGCGGAGCGGCCACCCCCGCGCCGCGTCCTCGCTGCCCTGCCCCGGGGCGGGTCATCCACGGGCTGCAGGAGGCATCTGGTGCTTTCACCGCCCGAAGCCCCGGGGCCCCAGCGCAGCGATCGACCCGGGTCCCCCCCCCCTCCACCGCCGTGGCACAGCCGCGGTCCCCCGCTCCGTCCACCCAGGCGCCCGGCCCACCCCGAGGCTCCACTCCCGGGCTCACCCGCTCGCGGTGGAAGTTTCGGGGCGACGGCGGCGGAACTCCACGGTGACTTGAGGGCAAAGCGCGAGACGCAGCTGGACGGCGTAGCTGGGTCCGCGCGGGCAGGGGTGGTGGCCGTCCGGCCTGCTGCGGGTCGGGCACGGCCGCTCGTCCGGCCCGAGGCACCACGGCCGGGGAGTGAGCGGCAGCTCGGCGGCGGCCCGGTGGGAGAGGAACTGGCTGTCGCTGGGCTCGGCCAGGAGGTCCCAGCTACTTCCTGGTGCTTGGATTTGCATACTGCGCCCAGAGGGCGGGGAAGTGACCGTTTGGTTCCCGTCCAAGGTTTGGTATTTAGTGTGGCCGTCGCGCAGGGCTTTACAAGCCAAGCAGCCTGGCGACCCTGCCTGCAACTTGGGAGGGCGAGGCAGCCTCGGGTCCTGCATTCTTCCGTAGGGATGGATATTCTGAGGGTCCCCAGAGGCCATGAAACTTCTCGCACCACCTTTCCAACTTTCTTGTGACCTCGAGGTGCTAGAGGAAGGGGCGCTCCTGGGAGCGGAGGGGGCGCACTCGGATCCCTGCCAATATTTGGAGTTCTAAAGAGCCACATTCATGCTCAGCAGCTCGTTGTGTTCTTAATAATCAGTACACGGTAAATTCTTCAAGCGTGTACACAGAGGTGCTCATGACATTCGTTTGGGATGAGGGGAAGGGGTGGATGTGGAGTTAAATGACCTGGCAAGTACTCACAGATTCTCAAAGCTTCCGTTTTTCCCGGAGAAATATGGAACTGAATATGGAGTTTCACTCGGCACGAAACGCCTGCCGTAGAGGGCTCACACTGCCTAGCGCGCAAAATGGTAGGTGTTACTTCATTGCTGCTAGCATTGAATGTCCACATGGTCGTGGTGGTTGGCACTTGGCAGGTGCCTATCCAGTGTTTTCTGAAAGACTACATGTCCAAACTGATGTTTCAATTCCATATATGCTATTTATTCATCCAAGATGTGCAATCAGTTTCAGTCACTTGCGCATGTCTACTTACTCTCATCTGATTTTGAGTCCTGGGATCCCAGCATTGTAATGCCTTGTAGAGTTAACACGGAAAAGATTGACGTACTGAGGAAAAACTGGTCTATGTATTAACAATAGCAAACACTTAGATACTCCTCTAAACACTTGCTTGCATGAATTAGCAATGTCCTTATCCTGCCCTCAGCTACAGGTCAAAACAGTTATGTTGTAACAAAATCCATCACAGCAGTCATTTGTTGCTAGTAAAGTAGAAATGCCATTTGTAAAGCCTAACTGGGCTTCCCAGTGGTTATTTCCACATTTCAGCCAACCACAGGCTACATTTATGACGATGGTACACAAGATTATGGTGGAGCTAAAAAGTCTATCACCTGGGAAATGTTTACACTCATAACATCGCCGAGCAAGGCAATTCTAGGCAGTTAGTGGTAGTATCCATGTTATTAAATTCAGTGTTCTACCAGTCATATAACTGTCCAGCCCGTATATATTATATACAGCATAGAACACTTGATAACAATGACAACTGACTGTGTCACAGGCTTATGTGCTTACTACACTATGCATTTAGCATTATTTTAAAGCATACTCCTTTTACTTATAAAAACTACATTTAGAGCCAGGCATGGTGGTGTACACCTTTAATCACAGTACTTGGGAAGGCAGAAGTAGGAGGATCACTGTGAGTTCGAGGCCACCCTGAGACTACATAGTGAATTCCAGGTCAGCCTGGGCTACAGTGAGACCCTACCTTGGAAAACAAAAAACAACAACAACAACAACAAAAAAAAACCTACGTTTAGGTTGTGAGAGATTGTATTCACCGTGTATTGTTTGTATTCATGAAAGTTGTCAATAAAACGTTCATTTGAAAAAGAACCCCAAACTGGCTAGAGAGATGGCTTAGTGATTAAGGCGGTTGCTGTAAAGCCTAAGGACCCATGGTCAACTCTCCAGATCCCAGGTAAGCCAGACGCACAAAGGTGAGGCAAGCTCAAGGTCACACATGCCCACTAGGTGGCACAAGTGTCTGGAGTTCAATTGCAGTGTCTGAGGCCCTGGTGTGCCAATTCTCCCTCTCTCTTTTTCTCTGCCTGTCTCATTCTCTCTCTCTTAAAAAAAAAACAAAAACAAAAACAAAAAACAAAAAAAAAAAACAGGGCTGGAGAGAGGGCTTAGCTGTTAAGATGCTTGCCTGTGCAGCCTAAGGATCCATGTTCAACTCTCCAGGTCCGACACAAGTTGATGCCAGTGGGCAAGGTCGCACATATGCACAAGATGGCACAAACATCAGGAGTTAAATGCAGTGACTGGAGGCCCTGGCCATGCCAATTCTCTATCTCTTTCTCTCTCTTATTCTCTCATTTAAAAAAAAAAAGTATGTCCAGGAGAGATGGCTCAGCAGTTAAGGTGTTTGCTTGTAATGCCTAAGGACCCAAGTTTGATTCCCAAGTTCCCACATAAAGCCAGATGCACAAGGTGGAACATGCATCTGGAGTTTGTTTGCACTGGCTATAGACCTTGGCATGCCTAGTCTCTTCCTCTTCTTTCTCTGTCTTCCTCTTTCTCTCTCACTCTCATGTAAATAAATAAAAATAAATAAATTTTTTTAAAAGTTTAAGTGTGCTGGGTTACCAGGCCTCTTGATTATATGGAGACACATGGAGCGAGTGACCTGGATCATCTAGGTTTCCAGGAGCGCAGTCTTATTTTGTTCACACAAAAACAAAATCACACAATGCCCTTCTCAGAAAGTATCTTGGGAATCTGTGGAGAACATGAATCGGTCTGTCAAGGGTCCTGTAGGGCAGTTCATTACCTGATAACCCATTTCCTGGATCTTTTAGAATGACCTTGCAAATGCATTGATCCTAAATAATAATACTCTTAACACTAAGTCCCTGAAATACTGGCTAATAACATGTAGCTAACGTGAATAGGATTCACACTGTTTGGCATTGGCTAATCCACCTGGATTCTGTCAGTGATTTTTTTTTAATGTTTATTTATTTGCATGCAAAGGAAAAAAAAGAGAGAGAATGGGCACACCAGGGCATAGTGCCACTGCAAATGAACTCCAGATGCATGTGCCACTTTGTGCATCTGGCTTTACATGGGCACTGGGGAATTCAACCCAAGTTGTTAGGCTTTTCAGGCAAGCGCCTTAACTGCTGAACCATCTCCCCAGACCTGCCAATGATTTTTGATTGAATATCTCTTGGAGTAATGTCTGTTCAGGCCCATCAGAACACGTCCAGCTCTACTACTACGACTCTTCACACATTAGCATCCTGGCAAGTCCATTGTCTTATTCTTATTTGGAAAGAACCGCACCTATTGTCCTTTCCACTTCTCAGACTATAAATATCCTGAATGCATCCTCCATATGATCTCCATGTCTGTCTTTCCTCCTGAAGGTGCAATGAAAACTTTAAAGCCTTCATTGATACCCTTCTTTCCTGGACATTTGTAGCACTTACTGTGCAGTTCATTTGAAGCAGACAAGCATAGGGAGATAGTTTAGCAAAAGGGACTCTACCTGACTTGGGCAGTAAACACACCCCCTTCTGAACAAATCACCAAGAAACCTGTTAACGACCTGAGATCCTTACCTGTATCTAGCTGCATATACACCTCACTTCAAACAATGAATAAGTCTCTTCGACCCTGGCAACTTTAGTAGCCCCTTTTGTGGTCAGTTTGCATTTAATCATGTTCCAAGATATATCCCAGATCATGGACAGGGCTAATCCGACCTGAACTGGTTTTGGGTTGCATGTACAATAAGATAAATTGTGTCCCTTGAGTGAACTTTTAAGGAAGATCCCCTATTTTACCATCTTGTACCTATGCAAAAATGGGTATGCATAGGATTAAAATCAGATGCATCTTGGGAAAGAAGTATGCAAAAGAGAAAAGCTTACAGAACCAAACCTGCCAATCAAAACAGAGCCACCTCACTTCAGCTCTTGGCATCCAGCTCCTCCATACCGGGCCCCATAAAAACAAGGCCCAAGTGATAACTGGAGCTCTTGAGTACTTTTCTTACTCAGGTGCCCTTCTTGGCAGCATATTCAAACTTGTACTTTCTCTTTACACTCTAATAACGTTTCCTGCTGCCTCACTGTTTGTGCACACCTTTCTTCAGTTCTGTGAGTAAGACACCAAGAACCTGGGAACACCCAGAGACCACTGGTAACAGGCGCTGCGCATTGTCCACTGTGGGTCTAGTTCCCCCATTAGGCTTCTCACTTCAACGATCGGCAAATAGTGAACTCCTTTCTTTTTAGAAGGTATTGTCCCTTACATCAATCTATTCAACTTTATCTTCCCAATGCTGTGTTGAGCACCTTAAAATATTTTATTGGTACTGATATTTGAGTTAATTTGTTTGTCTCAAAGTGAACCCAGATCAGAGCTGAGTTGCAAACTGGAAATGCTGTCTAGGCAAGTGTAGGTAGGCTTTTGAAGAAGGGAGAGAAATAACTGGTGGAAAGAGGAAGAAATATGGAAGTGCATCAACTATATATTTCAATTTTTTAATTCGTATTTATTTATTTGCAAGGAGAGGGAGTGGGGGGAGGTGGGTGTACCTGGCACTCCTGTGACTGCAAACGAACTCCAAATGCATGCCCCACTTTGTGTATCTGATCTCGCATGGGTATTGGGGAATGAAACCTGGGCTTTCAGGCTTTGCAGGCAGGTGTCTAACTGCTGAGAAGCCTCTCCAGCCCCAAAATATACTTTTTAAGATAACCTATCATGAATTAAACTACCCAGCAAAAATGTATTTGCTTTCCTGAAATCAACAGTGTGATGTTTTCTGGTCATTTGTAAATATGTGCCTCACCAAACAGTTAAAATCATGGAGGTTTTCCAATGCATTCTTTCCCAGCTGTGGTGGAAAGGTGGGGCTCTGCCTTCTTGTTTCACTCTGAACCTGTATTTTCCACATTTTTGGCAGTTAATTGGTGATTTTAGTATTTAAGATGCCCCCAGATTACAGCACTGATGTTCTAGCTAGTGTTCGAAGAACAAGAAGCTTTGATATTCCTCTTGGAGAAACCATGTGTTAGATGAGCCTCGCACAGGCATGAGCCCTCATGTCACTGGCCACGAGCTCAGTGTTAGTATGCTGACACCCTATCACTAAACAGCAAAATGTGACCAGAGCCTCACAAGAACCTAACACTAGGAGCCATGGCTCCGTCTATGCTAATTCAGCACTCATTGCAACCTTACAGAATGTATCTACCACAAACAATGAGAATTGACTACATTTAAGAATGTCCCATAATCCATTGGTAGGAAAATAGAATGTCTGATCTAAGGAGTTTTCTTCATGGGTCTGCTGGTTTGATTCAGATGCCCTCCATAAACTTAGGTGTTCTGAATGCTAGGTTCCCAGCTGATAGAGATTTGGGAATTAATGCCTCCTGGAGGCAGAGTATTGTTGGGGGTGAGCTTATGAGTGGAAGAGCCATCTCCCCATTTCTAGTGTTTGGCACAGTCTCCTGTTCCTGTTGTCCACCTTATATGGGCCAGGGGGTGATGTCCACCCTCTGCTCATGACATTGTTTTCCCTGCCATATTGGAGCTTCCCCCTTGAGCCTGTAAGCTAAAATAACCCTCTTTTTCCGCCCCACAAGCTGCTCTTGGTTGGGTGATTTCTACCAGCAATGCTAACCTGACTGCAACAATGAGCAAGACATGATCCTCACATGCCTGGCATGGTGGTTTGAATGAAATGTCCCCCATAGGCTTATGTGTTTTAAATACTTGGTCTCTGGCTGGTGGCAACTTGGGAAAGTCGTTGGGCCTTTGGGAGGTGGAGGCTTCTTGGAGGACGTGTACCACCGAAGGTAGATGTGGCGGTAATACAGTCCAGATCCAGCCCTCTCCTTAGACTACTACCTTCCGGCTGCTATGGAGATATGACACCCAACTTCCTGTTCATGCCATATCTTCCCTGCCATGAAGAAACTTCACCTTGGAGCTGCCAGCCAAAATAAACTTTTTTTTTTTAAATTTAATTTATTAGTTTTCATTTCAGTGAATACAGGCAGTTTGATACCATTATTTAGGCTCATCTGTGATCTACCCCCTCCCATTAGACCCTCCTTGTTAATGAAAATGGGTCGTGCATTGTGGAGTTAGCCCCCAGTTATTAGTATGATAAATGTCTCTGCAAATCATGGCCCAACATGTGACTCTGACATTCTTTCCGCCCCTTTTTTCGCAAGATTTCCCTGAGCCATGTTGGGTTCATTTTTGGTCTGCTTCAGTGCTGAGGTGTTGGGGGCCTCTGAGGCTCTGGCTCTCTGATTTGGTAGGAGTTGATTTTTCTCTGCGTTGGTCTCCTTCCCCTTTGTGCTGGTATCCGGTTCACAGGAAAACATCACCCTTGCTTATTTCGCCAGTTGTCCTTAGTTTCAGTTGGGCCCCTTTTGAGGTATGTTGGGGCAGCTCTCTTCTTAGGATCTGCATCTATCTGGAAAAGAGAAGCAGATTCTCCAACAGAGAGTAAGTTAGCACCCTGAAAATTGAGATAACACTTACTTTTTTGATAGACAGTTTGATAGGTGTAGGCCCTCTTATACCCCGTGATTGATGGTAGCTTGATATTGTAGAGTGGGCTTGTGTTTGGGTATGGTTCTGACTTGTTTCCCAGCTCCAGCTAAGGGTCTAGTACCACTGAGTGGATCAGTTAGCCAAATCAAGAGCAATTGATTCCTCACCATGGCTGTGTACCACTATTGCACTTGTGTGGGCATCACATCCGGTTATTTGTTGCTAATTAGGTTAACAATGTGTTGCTTGGACAGATCTTGGTCATTTCCCCCAGTCGCCTATGTAGTGACTTCTGGCACTAGACACGCTGACTGTCTGGGGACTGACTCTCTCCTGGCTTCCAGCCATGTCATTCCATTTTACGCGTCAGCTGTGTATGGAGTCTTCAGCAATAGGGTCTTATCACTGGCCTTTGGTGGGTCATCAAGTACTCTGACAGAAGTCTGTCATTGTTTTGGGAAACCTTGTAGGTTTCTCTGATCAAAAGCTCATTGTGGATGGTAGGCCTAAGCTGGAAGTGGGGGTTACAGGTCAGTGTCCACTAAGAAATTGAGGAAACAGATAACAAATATACAAGAGTTAGAGAGGAGAGAGATAGAGGGGAGAGGGAGGGAGGGAAGATGTAGGAGATTTAGGTCAGTCTTGATCCTACCCTCTCCAGTGTCTTGTGGTTCAGGTGTTTCCTGTAAGGGTCTAGTGAAGGTTCAGCCATTTGGTCTGTCTTTTAGGAAGTAGAATTTTATGGTACCATTGCCGTTTGGGTCTGGATTACTGTTTTCCACCCTTTGATTCCCTCCCCGCCCTCCCATCCATCTTATTGTCTAGTCCATGAGGTGCTTGGTGGGTATATAAGGCATCTTGGGCAGATTCAGTTTAGGTGTTGCAGATGAGTGAGACTATGTGTTGATTTTTTTTCTGTGATTGGGTAAGTTCGCTGAGAATGATCTGTTCCAGGTTCAACCATTTTTCCTCAAATTTCTTTATGTTGTTTTTTCTAACTGCTGTATAGAATTCCATTGTGTAGATATACCACATCTTTGTTATCCATTCTTCTAATGATGGACATCTGGGTTGATTCCAGCTTTTAGCTATTACGAATTGAGCTGCTACAAACATGGTTGAGCAAATCTCTCTGGCTTTTGGTTTGAAGGTTTTAGGGTACATGCCCAGCAATGGTATAACTGGGTCTGTTGGTATTTCTATAGTCAGCTTTTTCAGGAGTCTCCATATTGCTTTCCAAAGTGGTTGTACCATCCTGCATTCCCACCAACAGTGAATGAGTGTCCCTGCTTCTCCACATCCTCGCCAGCATTTATTTTCATTTGACCTTTTGATGTTGGCCATCCTTATTGGGGTAAGGTGGAATCTCATAGTTGTTTTAATTTGCATTTCTCTGATGATTAGGGATGATGAACATTTTCTTAGGTGTGTGTTTGCCATTTGTATCTCTTCCTCTGTGAATTGCCTGTTTAACTCTGTGCCCCATTTTGTGAGTGGGGTATTTGTCTTCTTATTGTTTAGACTTTTGAGTTCTTTGTAAATTCTAGAGATGAGGCCTCTATCAGTTGGATAACCTGCAAATATTTTCTCCCATTCTATGGGTATTCTATTGGCTTTGCTTATTATATGTTTGTCTGTAAAGAAACTCTTCAGCTTCATATGATCCCAATGGTTGAGTGACTGTTTAAGAACTTGAGCCACTGGGGTTTTATTCAGGAAGTCTTTTTCCATTCCTATATCATGGAAGGTACTTCCTAAATTTTCTTCCAGTAGTTTTCGAGTTTCTGGTCTTATGTTGAGGTCTCTTCCATAATCTGCTTCTGGTCAGGTGTTTTGTTCCAACATGAGAAAGTAACTGCTACACTTGCGTGGTGGTTTGAATTAGGTGTCCCCCAAAAACTCAAGTGGTTTGAATGCTTAGTTCCTACCTGATAGCAATTTGGGAGGTGGAGCCTTGCTATAGGAGGTGTGTTTCTGGGGGCAGGCTTGGGGTATCATTGCCAGTTCCCCTTAGCTAGAGTTTGGCTCGCTTTCCTGATGCTGTTGCCACCTGCTGTGGCAGAGGTGATGCCCAGCCTCTGCTCAAGCCATGTTTCCCCCTGCCATCATGGAGCGTCCCTTCACAAGTGTAAGCCCAAAGTAAATCCTTTCTTCCCGTGAGCTGTTTTTGGTTGGGTGGTTTATCCCAGTGATGAGAAGGTGACTACACCCACCTGATCAGAGCATTCACACTGTTGCGCATCCTTGGAGCATCCTGTCCATCATCTAATCTGCATCTCATCCCATTGCCATGGTGTGAACTGTCCCCAGTGCCCCTTCTACTCTCCTAGCCTAATCTGAGCATTCTAACAAACTGTTTACACAAGTCCCCTGATTTGCTTTTAGGGGATGAGCACAGTGGACATAATGAATGCCCTTTGACTCTTACAAACATGACCTGAGACTCATGTGGTCCAAATGGCAATACTACCAGAGCATTGGTAACAGGTTGAAATCCTGAGCTGCTAGAATTTCTCCATGCCAAGACCTACATAGAAGGACTAACTCATGCTCTGGAGGGGAAACTACTCATTAGGAACTTGCAAGCTTCCCAGATGGCCCCAGCTAAGATAAGGAACCAGAGGGAAAGATTCAACTGAACATCCTGGGAACATATGGGGTGCATTTGCCAAAAAATGGATTCTACTTACCAGCGGTATTCCTAATAAAATATGCTAGAAGCCCTTCATCTGAGGCATTGAAGACTAATAGAATAAGGTTGTTAAAAGGAGGGAAATCTTCAAAATGATGAGCACAAGTGTTTCAGTTTGAATTTAAACGTCCTCCCACCATGTTTATTTCTCGCTGGTGGTGCTAGTTTGGGATGCTGTGGAACCTTCGGTAGGTAGTACCTCGATAAGAGGAGCAGGCCATTAGGGGAGGGCCTGTGAAGGTTATACCTGGCTCCTGGTTCTGGCCTCTCTCTCTGCTGCTAGGCCTACCATGATATGAGAAGCCTATGGTACATGCTCCTGTGGGAACAACCTGAGCTCCCCAACCCTGCCTTTCCTGCCCAGCAGGATGAGTTGAAACCTTCTGAAACTCTTTGCCAAAATAAAATTTTCTCTTCCTCTCTCTCTCATTTTTTTTAATTTTTTTTTTTTTATTTATTTGAGAGTGACAGACACAGAGAGAAGGACAGATAGAGGGAGAGAGAATGGGCACGCCAGGGCTTCCAGCCTCTGCAAACGAACTCCAGACGCGTGCGCCCCCTTTTGCATCTGGCTAACGTGGGACCTGGGGAACCGAGCCTCGAACCGGGGTCCTTAGGCTTCACAGGCAAGCGTTTAACCGCTAAGCCATCTCTCTAGCCCTCTCTCATTTTTTTGAGAGACGCAGGGTCTCTCTCCAGCCCAGGTTAACCTGAAATTCACTATGTAGTCTCAGGGTGGCCTTGAACTCATGACAATCTTCCTATCTCTGCCTCCTGAGTGCTGGGATTAAAGGTGTATGCTACCACACCCAGATAAGCTTTCCTCTCTTAAGTTGTTATTGTTATGGTATTTTGGTCACAGTAATGTGAACGTAGTACACTGTGCCTTAAGCATCGTACTTGAACTTCAACCTAAGGTGTTTTCCTTCATTGCCAATGTCTCTTGGAAGACAAAGGCGTTCCCTTTAAACTTGAGTCCCCTACTGGGTATTTCGTGTTAGTTTTGTTTCCAAAACTGCACTGGTACTTCATCTCTTAGTCCCAACTACAGCTGTGCTGAGGCAGAGGAGGGGCCTGAAAAGTCCTCTTTTCTCACAGTCTCTTGGTTGTGGTTACTTCATGCACACCTAATTCAGCACTGTTATTAGAATTTGCTATTTGGCCAGTGATTGTTTCTAAATATTCAACTTAGTTTTACACAGAAACAACCTTTTCTTTCATTTCTTAAAGTTGCTATTTTCATTAAATTTTCTATTTGCAATCTAGGCAGAACTGGCTTCTAGAAAAGTATGTTCCAGTGACTAAAGGGTTAACTTTGCTGGAAGGTCCTTATGAAGAGAAATGGAAGTGCTGGTTCTCCCAGAGTTCATTGGGAAGAAGTTGGTTACTGAGCTTTCTCTTAACCACCACCATCTCGGAAGTGGGAAGGTTGTTTATATTAAAGACTCACTGCTCAATCTTTACTGCTATGATCTCTTCTACACTTTGTAGTCAAGAAAGGGTCAAAATTGGTACACGCCCTTCACAAATTCATCTCTCTAAAATTAGAATGGGCCGGGCATGGTGGCGCACACCTTTAATCCCAGCATTAGGGAGGCAGAGGTAGGAGGATCACCATGAGTTCAAGGCCACTCTGAGAAGACAGAGTGAATTCCAGGTCAGCCTGTGCTAGAGTGAGACCCTACCTCAAAAAAAAAAAAATAAAATAAAATTAGAATGGAACCTCATTCTGAATGACATCAAAGTTGAGACTCCAATGCCTTCTATGAAATCTATCTTCTGCAGAAGAGCCCAGCACAGCCTCCCCAAAAGCAAGCTGGATAAAGTCTATCCCCAGTCCTCCTCAACTCACTGATACTAGGAAGGAAGAAACAGGCTATCTAAACAATAATTTATTAAAAGTTAATAATAAATTATCAAAACATAATGATTATGACACAACAGCATAATTATAGTTTTGATCTTATTAAACTTAGTGTTAGTCAGTCTGCCATCCAATGTGCTGCATGGTAATTAAGCCATAGTAGTAAGCCATACATTAAACATTGCCTCATTCAGTCAAATTAGAGGTTACATGGGTCTACTGGGGAATGTCCAGAAAGCAAGAGGGAGAATCACTGTGGCTACATTTCTGTATCTTTTGAGAGAGGGCTCTATTGCACTTTCCACCTCCTACCTCCCTCCAGCCAATCTCCATCAAGGATGCCCAGCCCTACAGTTGTACTGACCTCAGGACCCTTGTATCTGCTCTGTCCCTAGTTCTAACTCTAGAAGTGCCAAACCTGTTCTCCAGGTGGCCTTATGGAATCTAGGAAGACATGTGTTTATTTTTTCATGTAAACATAATTTCAGAATTACAAGGACATTTCCTAAATAGCATAAAGAATTGCCATGGTCAAGTCAGACATGGTGTCACAAGCCATTAATCCCAGCACTTGGGAAGCTGATGTAGGAGGATTGCTGTGAGCTTGAGGCCAGACTGAGACTACATAGTGAATTCCAGGTCAGCCTGGGCTAGAGTGAAACCCTATCTTAACACAAAAAAAAGAAACACCATGGTCCTTGGACCACATTCACCTTGTGCATCTGGCCAAATGGGTTTTGGGGACTCAAACTTGGGTCCTTAGGCTTTGTAAACAAAAGCCTTAACTGCTAAGCCATCTATCCAGCCCCAAATAAGACATTTTCTTAAGGGAAAATTAATATTTGCAAACTATTGATTAATCTATAGATCTTATTCAAATATTGGCAATCCTAGTAATATGTTTTATAGCAAAAGAAAGTCCCAGATCATACTTTAAATTTTATTTTTATGTTCTTTAGTCAGTATTTAGCTCAAAATATTCTTAAGTATTTGTACCTCATGATACTAACATTTTTAAAAGAACATAGACCAGTTATTTTGTAAACCAATTATTCTGAGTATGTGAGCTTAGTGTTCCTCATGATTCAGATTATGCCTTCTTACAGGAGGCTCTCTGCCATAAGGTGCTTTTGTGTTCTCAGTACAATGGCCTGAAATCTCTGTCTTTCTCCTCTGAGTAGTGAGGTTACCTTTGATCACTTGGTTAAGTGGATGTCTGTCAGTGAGGTACTTTAATACTATAACTTTCCTATTTTTCACCAAACTTTTACCCACTGCTATTACCATTCACTGATGATTCCGGCCTGGGTCAATTATTACTATGATGATTGGCAAATTGTACATCTTATGAATAAAATGAAATTTCTGGAATTGGATTGTCAGTCAAAGGATGTAGAAGAAATTTGGAAAAACAAGTGAAGAGAATCAAGGAGAAAGGCGCGAGTCGCTCCATTTTCAGAGAGGTTTTCCAGTGTAGTTTAGTGGAAGAGCTTTCTTTCCTTAGGGCTATCAGCCTGCTGCAATAGCTGGATGAAATACCAGGAGCAAGGAGTCATATGCTGCCTGGACATCAGGAGGACAGGTGGGGTTGGGAAGTCAGTGTACTCTGGAGGTAGTCCCTGAAGCCAGAGGAGGGCACTGGATAGGAAGGGCTAGAGAAAGAGACCTCCCCACCCAAGGAATAAACTTAGCCTGTTTCCAAAGAGGCCCTGCATCACACAGACTTTTTGCTTGAAACATGGAGCTGTAACTTAATTCTTCTTAGAAGATTCAGCTCAAATAATCATCTTAAAAGTCTGAAGCAACAGGAGCTGGGGAGATGGTTCAGCAACTAAACCTGGCTTGCAAGCCGATCATCACAAGTTGAAGTCCCTAGCACATACATAAACCCGGACAGACACAAGATGGTGCACGTGTCTGTAATCCCAATGCCCCATGGCAAGAAGAGGCAGAAGCAGGAGAATCAGGAAGCCTTCTGGCCTGCTGGACTAGAGCATGCAGCAGCAAAACAAGGAGAGATCCTATCTCAAAGACAGAAGAAGACCTTCACATGTGTTCGCTATCACAAACACGCACAAGCAAACACATCAACATTAAGAAAATATTTGAGGCAACAAATAAGTGTGAACAAGGCAGGTATTGAAGTGAACATCTCCATGGGTAGAGAGAGAGTGGCTGTCACCTCCACCCTTGAGCTGAAGCAGGAATCCTCCACTGGTGTGCATGGCCGCAGATGCAGAAGGGTGCGGGCTAGGGAATGCTCTGCTACGGGACAGATCCTCCTCCTCCACCACCACCACTTCTCCCGCCTCCTCCTCGTCGTCTTCCATTTATTCTTCTCCCCATTGCTCTCCTCCTTTTCCTTCCCCTATTTTCTCTCCTTGATTCTCTCCCTCCTTTCCTCTTCCTTTTTTTTTCCCTTCTTTTTCTTCTCCCTCCTGTGCCAGAGATCAAACCTAGGACCTCACCTAGGTTAGCAAAGCACCCTGCCACTGGGCTAGTCCCCAGCCCTACTCGACCATCTTTTACATTCTCCTCACCTTTCAGTAAACAACAGTCTGTGAATGTGGCGGCACGAGGTCAGTGTCTGCAAGGAGGGCGGAAGTGCTCCCCAGCAGGCTGGATTCTGCTCCTAGGACTGCGTGGAGTGGGGAGCCTCGGCTCCTGTGCTGCTTCCTGCTCCAGGCTAGAGTCCCACCTCCCAGATTAATTATTACCATGACTGCAGTCAACTGATACATCCTATGACTTATGAATAAAAATGCATTTTTAGAATTGGATTATCAGTCAAATAAGTAGAAAGATGTGGAAAAATAAGTAGCAAGAATCAAAGAGAATAATACAAGATTATTCACCCTTCAGAGACGTTTTCTGGTATAGTTTTATCCCAGTATAGCTTGCCTAGTGTCTGTCTTGATTCTACCCAATCTCTCTTTTTTTTTTAAATTTTTATTTATTTATTTATTTGAGAGAGACAGAGAGAAAGATAGAGGGAGAGAGGGAATGGGCGCGCCAGGGCTTCCAGCCTCTGCAAACGAACTCCAGACGCGTGCGCCCCCTTGTGCATCTGGCTAACGTGGGACCTGGGGAACCGAGCCTCGAACCGGGGTCCTTAGGCTTCACAGGCAAGCACTTAACCGCTAAGCCATCTCTCCAGCCCATCTACCCAATCTCTTTCTAGGTCTTTACTTCATACTCCAGAGGTGAATGTCTGCAGTTTCCAAGTATGCTCTGCCATCCGTGAGCCTGGAGATGGCTGGTCCTAACCATGGCACCTTCCCCAAAGAACACCTACTCACTTGGGACCTGTCTTTTAAGAAAGTGGAATGTATACAGATTTACACATAGGTAAATTGGTAATAATTGAAGAAAATTAAGCCTGTGTTATAAAAGAAAATAGGAGACTTTAGCACAAATTATTACAGATGCTAGATAAAATATTTTATTTTAGGGGCTGGAGAGATAGCTCAGCAGTCACAGTGCTTGCCTGTGAAGCCTAAGGACTCAGGTTTGATTCCCCAGTACCCAGGTGCACAAGGTGGTTCATGCATCCGGAGTTTGTTTGCAGTGGCTGGAGACTCAGGCATGCCCATCCCCCCCTCTATCAATTAAATACATTAATTTAAATTTAAAAATATTTTATCTTATCTTTGTATGTGTGAGTGTGAGTGTGGGTGTGTGCATATGCCATAACACATGTGTAGGGTCTCACTCTAGCCCAGGCTGACCTGGAATTCACTATGTAATTTCAGGCTGTCCTCAACTCACAGCAATCCTCCTACCTCTGCCTCCCAAGTAACACGATTATAGGCCTGTGCCACCATGCCCAGCAGTGTTGATCTTTCTCTTCTTTGCCTGAAGCAACCATCTTGCCATAGGAGGACTGTGGTGACAGACATGCAGTACCGTGTCCCACTTTGTATGGCTTCTGGAGATCCAAATTCAGGTCCTCAAGCTTGATGACACTTTCTCCACTCAGCCACCTCCCCAGTCAAGATTCGAAAAGAAAAATTATTAATTTTTCAGGCTACAGAAACAAATAGTATGTGTTATAAAATATTGTCTGTGCTTAAATTTATCAAATGTTGATTGATTATTAACATATACTAAGTGGAAAAAATATTCATGATTAAATGGGGCTTTCATTTGAACTCACTCTCACAAGGTTCTCAGAGGTATAGTGGTCCTGTTGTAATCTTGACAAAGGGGCTCAGTGTGTGTGTAATTGTCAACTCTTGTGGCCAGGTAATGGGCCGGCTGAAAGGCACACCCAGGGCCCAGTGTCAAAGAGGAAGTGAATCTATTACTGCTATTAGGGACCATTCAGAGCCACAAAGCTGAGCATGGTTTCATTGTTCATTTACATTGCATTCAGAAACAACTGGTGTCCATAAGCTGTTGTCTTAGAGCAGTGTTTGCTGCTCTCTCAGCAGTGGTCAGAAAGGTCATGCATCATTACCATTTGGCATTAGCACAGCACCTTGTCTGAGATACCTGGAACTGTGCTCTCATATGCACTACTTTATGGCACTGTTATCAACATGACAGCAAAATAAACTGTGAGTCAGAGTGGTGTGCACAGTTGACTAAGGCCCTGGCCTAGTGTGAAAACAAACCCAGCCTTCTTACTTGAGCTTTCTGTTATTCTGCACTGATGGTGTTTGTTCATACTAATATGTCTCTATTCTTTTTTTGTGGGGGGGCTTGTTTGATTTTGTTTTAGTGTTTATTTATTCATTTATTCATTTGCAAGGAGAGAGGGAGAGGGCCAGTGTACCAGGGCATCTTGCCACTACAGACAAATTCGAGACACATGCACCACTTTGTGCACCTGGCTTTACGTGGGCACCGGGGAATCAAACTCAGGCTAATAGGCTTTGCAAACAAGTGTCGTAGCCATTGAGGCATCTCTCCACTCCCTGCTTTAGATTGCTTTTTTTTTTTTTTTTTGAAACAGTTTCATTGCATAACCTGGCTTGCCCTCAACTCATGATTCTCCTGCCTCTGTTTCCCATATCCCAGTATTACTGGCATGTGCCAACATAGCTGGCCATATTACCTTTTACCCTTTGGGATCCAACTGACAACACTGTCTCTCAGTCCTGTGTCCACCTTCTTCATCAGCCCTATTGCCATTTACTCAGTTCCTTCTGTGTGCCAGCAGCAAAATGGAGTTTGATATTTTTGTTTTGGTTTATGAGATAGGGTCTCACTATGTACCCTACGCTGGCCTTGATTCACTAACTTAGCCCAGGTTGGTCTCAAACTCACAGAGATCTTCTAGCGTTAGCCTCCTGAGTGCTGGGATTCCAGGCTTGAGTCATCATGCCCAACTGGTATTCAGTTCTCTATAATTGTTTGGCTAGGTAAAGACATAGGCAGATGAGGATGACGACATAGTGTTGATGATGACGTTCTTTATCTTAGCCATTTTTACTTTGGTTAGCCACATTGTTATGCATGTATGCACATAGGTACACTGTATGTCTGTATTTGCCTGATCTTAGATGTTCATACCACCTTTTTGAAAAAAATTTTTTTGTTCATTTTTTATTTATTTGAGAGTGACACAGAGAGAAAGAGGCAGAGAGAGAGAGAGAGAGAGAGAATGAGAATGGGCGCACCAGGGCTTCCAGCCACTGCAAACGAACTCCAGACACGTGCGCCCCTTGTGCATCTGGTTAACGTGGGTCCTGGAGAATTGAGCCTCGAACTGGGGTCCTTAGACTTCACAGGCAAGCGCTTAACCGCTAAGCCATCTCTCCAGCCCTGTTCACACCACCTTTATATAAACTTACCCTCAGACAGTACTTCCACTTTTTGTCCTTTTAGAAGACATCAACTGAATATAGCACACATGTCAAACCAGCCTGGTAAAATATGTTAAGTAATGCACCTCTTGTTTATGGCTCCCATAGCTGTCAGACAAGTAGTGTTGCATGAGACTCTAGAGATTCTATCTTTGTGGAAAGAGATGTTGTGTTGGCTTCATTTTACATGAACTTCAACAACTTTTCTTCCCAGAGGTTATCAAATTAATAAGCTAGAGCCAGTAGTGTCAGAGAGGCCACCATGGCTCTGTCATAGTTATCTTTCATCCCTTATCACCCTCTCCAGAAAAGGGCAAAAAATTTGATCCATCTTCCAGGTCACTCAGTAGACTCTCAACTGATCACCAGAAAGCAGAGATCTTCCTAGGGTGGATTCCTGGCTTTCTTTCAGTTTGGGTGTGTCTTTGTTGATCTAAATAGTTTATTTGTGTTTTTTCCTTGGAAGTCCTGTTAGTTTTAATCAGTTATTGTTAAGCCCTGAGAATATCACTCTCCTACAACTATGTCCTCCCATGACATATAGTAGATAAATGGCTCTTACTTAGGGATTCTTCCATCTTGATTATAGATTAGTGTGAGAGATTTTATGCTTTATGTAAAAGCTGTTGAATGCAATGTTGATTTCATCTATAGTATGCCTAATCTGCCCAGAGTCACCTGGGCTTTAGGATTTGGGGCACCTTGGATCATGGTCTGGAAGAGTACATGGGCCCAGTATAGAGTGAATCCATCAACTCCTGTCTAGGAGGTCCCTCCTTTCACTGCACAGGGAATGCGGCCAGCATTCTCCTTGAACTCCAAGGAATAGAGCATAGTCTTGTGCTGTGGGCTTTTCCGGCTGGGGGCGAGGACCTGGATTCTGAGAGCTATGGTAATGAGCCTCATTCAGTTCATTCAGCACATAGCAAGTACCACCACTGCCTTTTCCACACACCCCAAATAGTCAAGTATTGGCAAGGTTGGATGATTCAAATTACTGTAAAAATAATGTATTTAAGCCTAACTGCATATTTATTATAAGTAGAGGCTGATATTTTCATCTTTTTGTTTTTCCTGGAAAACAAAACCTAACAAAGTGTTGATTAAAAAAAGTACACCGGCGGGGTGTGGTGACACACGCCTTTAATCCCAGCACTCAGGAGGCAGAGGTAGGAGGATCATCATGAGTTCAAGGCCACCCTGCGACTACATAGTTAATTCCAGGTCAGCCTGGGCCAGAGTGAAACACTACCTCTAAAAAAAAAAAAAAAAAAAGTATACTGGTTGTGAATATCTCTTGGAATTAATGGACAATTAACTTTGTCCAATAGAGGTTAGGTTTAGTAACATAGAAATGTAATTTCTTCCTTAGTGTGTTCATTTACCTTTTGCTTTGGTCTTGGTGAGTTCTGCAGGGTAGTTGGGAACACAGAGATGGATTTTGCCTAAGAATGATAATATTAAAGGAAAAGAAACATTACATTTTATGTTATTTTACAATCCATTATTTCAACAATCTTCATAAGAAGGCTATGAGGCAGAAGGTAGATGTAATTTCTCACCTCATTTTTTCAACGAGGAAGATAACTACTGCTATGCACTGGACGGTAGGTGTTACTTAAGGTGTTTTGCAGCCTGCTGCAAGGAAACAAGCAGGAGAAAGCAATAGCTTTAATATGTATGCATTTATTTATTTAAGAGACAGAGGGAGGAAGGAACAAAGACAGGAAGAGGCAGATAGAGATAGGTAGAATGAGCATGCCATGACCTCCAGCCACTGCAAACACAGATGCATGTGCCACCTTGTGCATCTAGCTTATGTGAGTCCTGGGGAATTGAACCTGGCTCACTCAACTTTGCAGACAAGTGTTTTAACTGCTAAGCCATCTCTCTAGCCCCAAAAGCAATATTTTTGTTTCTGCCAATTCAAATGCAACCATTTGTTTTTTTTTTTACAAGTGAAGAGTATGTGTGGTGTGGTGTATGAATGCATATGCTGATGCAGCACCCCATGTGCTTGTTGGTGGTGTCTCATGAGCTCACCTACTGAGGGAAGGAGGAAAACTTTGGGTGTCCCCCTCAATCACTCACCCACTTGTCTTTTCATCGTGAAAATCTCTTGCTGATTTTGGAGCTTCCTGTCTGTGAGCCCAGTAGATTCTCCAATCTCCTCTCCTCATAGGACTGGGGTTACAAACCCACACCCAACTGTTTATATGAGTTCTGCAGATTTGGATTGCCCCCCCCCAACACACAACAGGTCCTCATGCTTGCACAGGAAGTACACTGAGCCATTTCTCCAACCCCAAACACATTTTCATTTAAATAATGAAAAGTAGTTGAGGGTTATCTACAGACAAAAGCAATGGTAAGATCAGTTACTTTAGATCCTTAACCCACACCAGTAATTATAAACCAGTCCAACTAGATGCCAGGCCAGAAAGAAAATCTGGTGGTGACTAGAGCACCAATACCAAGTCTTCTGAGGTTTTTCTGTGGGAACATTTTGAGCACTGAAGCCAAGTGTTTAGAACACTGCTGAAATAACTGGTTGAAGTTGATACATTCCTAAATAGGATGGATGGTTGTAAGTGATCAGTTTTTAGTTTTTACTTATGCCTGTGGCAGAAGCCAATCTTCAACTAGAAGAGTATGTGTCAGAGAAATGTTCTCAAAAATAATTCAAGTGCTGAAGAGATGGCTTAGTGGTTAAGGCACTTGCCAGCAAAGCCAAAGGACCCAGGTTCAATTCTCCAATCCCCATGTAAGGCCAAAGCACAAGGTGGAACATGCTTGTTTCCAGTGGCTACAGGTCCTGGCACTTCCATTCTTTCTCTCTCTCTCTCTGTCTTTCTCAAATGAATAAATAATAATTTAAAACAATAATAATTCAAAGTTGGGCATGGTGGCACACATCTTTAGTAGGAGGATTGCTATGAGTTTGAGGCTAGCTTGCAGCCTGAACTAGAGTAAGACCCTATGTTGTAAAAAAACAAACAAACAAACAAACAAACAAAACAAAACAAATTCAGTGCACACATCTATCATCTCAGCAGTCCTGAGGCTAAAGCAAGTTTAAAACTAGCCTGGGTTACATGGTGAGACCCTGTTACAACAAAACCTAGGGCTGGGGATAGAACTCAGGGATGAGTGTGTGCCTAATGTATATAAGGTCCTGAGATGCATCTCCAGCACAGCCAAGAAAAAGCAGATTGGGGAGTAAGTAAATAAACTCGTAGTTAAATGCCTTTAGCTAAAAAAAAAAAAAAAGATCAAAGGGGGAAATTCAAATATTTGGACAGTTCATTAGAGGAAGTTGAAGAGGCCATAATTATATTCATGTGTGTGTGTGTGTGTGTGTGTGTGTGTGTGTGTGTGTACATATGAATGTAAGTTTGGCCTATATATGACATGTAGTATAGTTTGAATATTAAATGTCCCCTAAAAGCTCATACACTAAAAGTTATGCGTTGTCTACCTGTGGTGCTGTTGGGAAGCGACAGAACCCTTGGAAGATGGTGCCAAGTGGGAGAAAGATCAGTCATTGGCTGCATGTCCTTGAAGCAGGTATTGGGGCCCTGGTGCTTTCCTGGCAATCATGAGGTGAGAAGCTGAAAACTATGGGAATCAGCTGAAAGATTCAGGCTGCATTTGTGAGGCAGTCGGCATGGAGTGTGGACAATCCTGGCAGTTTCCTATGAAAAAGTGGGGATTCAAAGACACAGTGAGTTTCCTATCTTTCCATTAACCTATACACCTTGCATGCCTTAACTTCTGCTGATTGTCTCACAGCAGCCATGCAAAAGGATGTCGCAAAGTGGCTCCAGAGTCAGGGCTACATGTAAAGGAAGCTATAACTGCTATGGGCTATTTTTGTATGGGATTGTCTGCATTGGCTGCACACAACCTCACAGATGTCACTTATTCTTTTTAAAATATTTTTATTTTTTAATATTTTATTTTATTTATGTTTTGAGACAGGGAGAGAGAGAGAGAGAGGGAAAAAAAAAAACAACAGGCACACCAGAGCCTTAGCTACTGCAAACCAATTCCAGATGCATGCACCACCTGGTGCATCTGGCTTATGTGGGTTCTGGGGAATCAAACCTGGATCCTTAGGCTTTGCAGGCAAGTGTCTTAAGTGCTAAGCCATCTCTCTAGTCCAGGAGTCATTTATTCTTAAAGCTTCATATAAAGCTGGGCATGGTGGCACACGCTTTTAATCCCAACACTCAGGAGGCAGAGGTAGGAGGACCGCCATGAGTTTGAGGCCACCCTGAGATTACATAGTAAATTCCAGGTCAGCCTGGACTAAAGTGAGAACCTACCTTGAAAAACAAAATAAAAAATCCCTTCACATATATAAAACTGTGACCTCCTTGCAAAAATATCACCATTCTCCTTGCACTCTACTATCATCTGTATATGGTAATTGCACTACTTTTTTTTTTTTCTCTCCAATAAAAAACCAGTAAAATTGGGCTGGGAATGTGGCTCAGTGGCAGAGTGCTTACCTTGCCTGGCATGTGCTACACACTGAGTTCAATCCTCAGGACTGAACAAAACAAAAGGCAGTCAAATTTTCTAATTATTATTATTATTATTATTTTGCTTTAATGACATGGCCAAAGAACCTGAGAGAGAAAGACCCAGAAAAAGTACAACAGAACAGGAGTGAACATGGGCATGCTTTTTGTGTGATCAACCAAGGTCCTTTTGCATGCTAAGCAAGTGTTTTTCCATTGATCTATATACCTCATCCTTTCAAAAAATATTTTTTATTTATTTGAGACAGAGAGAGTATGGGAACAACAGGGCGTCTTGCCACTGCTAACAAACTCCAGACACATGTGTCACTTTGTACATCTGGCTTTACAAGGGCATTGGGAAATTGGAGGACAGCTTTGCAAACAAGTGCCTTTGACCACTGACATATTTCCTCAGCCTCAGTCTTTTTTTTTTTTCTTTTTTTTTTTTTAGGCAAATTCATGATCCTCCTGCTTCCCCCTACTGTGTGCTGGGACTAAAGGCATACACCTCCACTTGGGTCATGTTCTCCTTTAAGTTGAAGGATGCAGTCATAAGTCTTGGTCTGATGTCATTGAACTAGTTCATCAGAGGTTCTTGGAGAAAGCACAGACTATGTTGCCCAGGCTTCTCTCAAATTCTAGGATCAAGTAATCCTCCTGCCTCAGCTTCCAAGCTGAGTTTACAGGTGTGCACCACCGTACCCAGGTATATTTTCTCTTTCTCTCCCTCTCTTCCCGTGTGTGTGTGTGTATGTGTGTGTTGCTCAGAATTGAACCTAGGCTATATTGTGCATGCTGAACACACTGCCTCTGAGCTACATGCCCATCCCAGGATGGCAGGCTTTTTGACTCCAACACTGTGTTTCTCCCAGCTGTTCCCCCAACTTCATTTCATTATGTGCTAGGCAAGCTGTGTGCTCTACATTGTTGTATTTGTTCCTCATAAAAATAACTGTGAAGCTGGACATGGGGGCACATGCCTTTAATCCCAGCACTTGGGAGGCAGAGGTAGGAAGACCACCATGAGTTCAAGGGCACCATGAGACTACATAGTGAATTCTAGGTCAGACTGAGCTAGAGTGAGACCCTACCTCCAAAAACAAACAAACAAAAAAATTGTGAGTTAGAACTTTCAATCCCTAGATTGCAGATGAGAAGGTAAGGTTTAAACGGATAAGAAACTTGCCCTAGTTCACATAAACAGTACATAACAGGAAAGAATAACTATCAAACTCATGTCTCACTTTTGTATAAGCATTACTATCTACAGCTTAATGCCCAACTGAATTTAAACAGTTGCATGTTTATCCTCTGGGCTAGTGAGGTCACTGCAACTTTATGGTATGACATTAGAAAAGAATATAGCTCAACAGTAGAGCACACATGCATGAGATCCCTAATTCTACCCCAGCATCAATAAAAATAGATGAATGGACATGTTAAGATGAATTTTAGAACATTTGTTCCACAATTGTTTAGAACATCAATAGAAAAGCGATTTGTGGAAACCAAATAACAGCTTAATTTGTTAGTGTTTACCAATGGTTTCACCTTGCTATAAGGAAACTGAGGCACAAAGCTAAAAGTTCTTGACTGAAGCCTTTGAACTAGTAAATCGGGGCTGGGGAGAATGCCCAGAGGTAGGAGGATCCCTGTGAGTTTCAGGCCAGCCTGAAAATACATAGTGATCTCCAGATCAGCCTGAGCTAGAATGAGAACATACCTCGGGGGGAAAAATTGAGAACTTGACCTAATTCTTATTGAGAATTTTGCTGTTTGATCATAATGCATATTGGTTATATTCCCATGGGTTACGCTTCTATGTCCCTCCCCCTGTCCCCATTCCACTGAGGGCCCTCCTGTGTGGAATTCACTGCAGTGCCATGACTGCACCAGTCAGCCTGGGGGAGGGCAGGGGAGGAAGAACAATGCTTCAGAACACACCTTTGTACCCTGGGACGCCTATATTCTTTCTGTCTCTTCTTCCACAATTTCTTGAAGCAAAAATAAATAATAATTTAATTGTTCTTTTATCCTAGTCTGTGAATCATTGCCTATCATTTCCGGTGGCCCAGAATCTGATGGTCATTACTCCATTCTACTGGGAAGAATGTAAAATCATTTCAGGGTAAATAAGAGAATGCTGAATAAAAGAACACATTAACAAAACAAAATTATCTATTCTTTATTCTTCTGGAAAAGTTTGAAAACTAGAGCCATGGGTGGTGCACATGCCTATAATCCCAGCACTCAGGTGGCTGAGACACAAACAGTGCTACAAGTTTGAGGCTGGTCAAGGAAGTGCAACAAGATCTTGTACCAAAAAATAAGAACAAAACACAAGAGCAGAAAGAGCCAAAATGAAGCTTGTGTCAAGAGGGAGAGTGAGAGGAGAGAATGGATGAGTGAAAAAGCAATAGAGAAGGGATTTGTACTTCAAAACTAGAAGCATGGGAAAGGGTGTAGCTCAGGCCTAGTCTATGGGTGTGATCTCAACGCTGCAACAAACAAGCAAACAAGCCACAGAAGCAAGAAGTCTCCAAAGTCCACCTTGTAGGGATGCCACTCTTTTGGCATAAAATTGAAGCCATAAATACAATGTGTACTTGGTTAAAATTTAGTTCTCTTTGCATCTCATGTAGAGTCAAAAGAAAAAAAAAACATAGAAGCATTGGAAAAACTGTACCGTGACTACAGGATGTCCTGTTACATTTATCTGGTTAGACAGACTCATGACTCACTATAAAATTTGACACATCGGAAATGGTTGTATTATGCGTGGGTCTTCTCTGCTCATAAATATTAAACACATAGATCTGAGGATAACAGGCTATATTTGTCCTAATATAAAGGTTTCTGATACAATTCGTTTTGAAGTGAAAGAAGATTTTGACATGTTAATGATGGTAACTCAAAAAACATAGTAGGCTCAAGTCTCTCAAGCTCTCATAATTCCCCTTCCTAAGGTGATTATAATGAAAGATAAGGAAGTTGACCCTTGACCAAATTTCTGTGCTTTAACCATTGTCTTGCAAAGGTGGACTAGCACTTGCTCAGCTAAAAACCTTCAGCCCTTCACCCACAGGAAAGTGATGTGTTGTGGGTGGGATCCAGCTGTTGGCAGAAGGCTCAGCTAGCATGTTCAGAGCTCTGACTTCCATCCCAAGCACTGCATAAAGAAAAGAAAAGAAAAGAAAAGAAAAGAAAAGAAAAGAAAAGAAAAGAAATAAGGAAGCATTGTTAAAATTCATGAGTAATCTAATAATATTAATAAAAAGAGCAGCTTTCATTAAACATAAAAAGAAACTGTAACTCTTTCTCATGGTGAGACAAAGAGAATTTTAATGTATTTCATTGTGTAACCCTTTGAAAAAAGAAATGAACACATAGAGGAGTCCTCTTACTCTTGCTAATTTAGGGACCCTAAAATGTCTCTGCACAGAAACATCTCTCTATTGTCAGTATACAGTGATCATCAAGCATCAAGCCACACTGTTGGTTTTTTTTTTTTTTTTTGAAACAGGGTCTCACTATGTAGCCAGGCTCTTCTTAAACTTGCAGCAATCTTCCTCCTTAGCTTCCCAAGTGATAGAATTATAGTTATGTGTCCCAAACATGGCTATTAAGTCACACTATTAACAAAACGAAGTATTTGGCAAAGAAAGAAAACTTATCTCAGTCTTGTTATTGAATTGTTAGATAATAAAATTTGACCCTTGTTCCTGTACCTTGATTCATATGAAGATATTAATTTAGTTTTGTATGTGTGTGTTATATGTTTAGACTGTATGTAACATGTGTGTGTCTGTACAGATACATGTATGTATAAAGAATGTGTGCTCAGGAATGTGTAGGCATTGTATTTTTATTTGTATAGGAGTTGTAGCTTGTGTGTGTGTGTGTGTGTGTGTGTGTGTGTGTGTGTGTGTGTGCAGAGGTGTATGTATGAAGGAGAGGATATGTATAGGACTACACACATACATAGATATCAGGGAACATTTGTGTGAGGAGAATGTATGCTTACATTAAAAGGCATGTGTGGGGCTGGAGAGATGGCTTAGCGGTTAAGCGCTTGCCTGTGAAGCCTAAGGACCCCGGTTCGAGGCTCGGTTCCCCAGGTCCCACGTTAGCCAGATGCACAAGGGGGCACACGCGTCTGGAGTTAGTTTGCAGAGGCTGGAAGCCCTGGCGCACCCATGCTCTCTCTCTCCCTCTATCTGTCTTTCTCTCTGTGTCTGTCGCTCTCAAATAAATAAATGAAAATTTAAAAAAAAAAGGCATGTGTGTAGGTAAGGATGTGTATGTCAGAATGCATTGTAGGGGAGCATTGTGAATTTGTGTATGTTTTTGTATGAGTATGGGTGTGGAGGGGTTTGTGGAGGTGTTATACATGAGTGTGTAAATTTGTGTGCACTTATGTGTGTAGATGTGCATGGGTGTATAGTGAGTGCTGTGGAGAAGAGCTTGTGGGAAATAGGCTGGCTATGGGGAAGAGTTAAGGTGATATTGGAAGAAAGATTACAGGGTGGTGGAGGCTGGATTTCACAAAGCCTTCAGAGCAAAGGACAGGATTTGGGACATTACTGGAAACAGTGGAGAGTCTCTGGCCCTTGCCAGCCCATTGGAGAAGGGCCAACAAGATAGACACTGAAGAACTGCTGCAATCACAATGCCCCTGGCACAGTGAGGAACTGAACTCAGTGGAGTAGGTGGGAAGTTTGGGTAAAGGCAGGGTGAAGACCTTGATGACCATAGTCTGTTCGGTCCATCAGGGGAGGACAGGGACTTCCTCTCAGCCAGGGGTGAGTGCTCATGACAACCTGGATTCATAATTCCACTCTTCCAGTTAAAAGCTTGGGAAAATGACTGAATGATTGAAACTGTCTTTTTAAAAATATATTTATTTGAAAGAGAGAGCAAAGATAGGGGTGCAGGATCTCTTGCTATTACAAATGAACTCCAGATGCACGTACTATGTTGTGCATCTGGCTTTAATGAGTACTAGGGAATTGAACCTGGGTCAGCAGACTTGGCAAGCAAGTGCCTTTAACTGCTGAGCCATCTTCCCAGCCCTTGATTGTCTTTTTATTTTTATTTATTTATTAGAGAAAATAGAGGGGGAGTGGGTGTGTCAGGGTCTCTAGCCACTGCAAAGGAATTCCAGATGCATGTACCACCATGTGCATCTGGCTTATGTGGGAACTGGGGAATTGAATCTGGGTCCTTAAATTTCACAGGCTAGCGCCTTACCCATTAAGCTATCTCTCTAGCCCCTTGATTGTCTTTTTAAAAATGTATTTTATTATTTACGTGTAGAATAATTTGCTATATTTTGCTGCTTGTTTGTTTGGGTTGCTGGGGGTTGACCCCATAGCCACCTACCACTGTGCTGACCAAAAATTCACTATGTAGCCTCAGGTTGGCCTCAAACTCATGGCGATCCTCTTACTTCTACCTCCCAAGTGCTGAGATTAAAGGCGTGTGCCACCATGCCCAGCTAGTAATCAAAGTATCTAATTTTTAAAATGGAAAGCACAGGCTTTGTAGAATTGACCTGGGGATCAAATTAGATACTACACATAAATAACTCAGCAAAAATTTCTCCTGAAAAATTGAGGCAGAAGTCGAAGAAATAGAAGAGAACATAAGGATTTATAAGGAATGCTTCATTTTGGTAAGGAAATGGAGCCTACTCCCCTCTGACCTTTCAAACTGTTTCCACAGTCTGATTTAGAGTTGAAATCTGAATACCTCCAAACTGCAGAGAATAATCACATTTTCTTCCTATAAATGTGAGTAGCTTATGAAGGAAAGATGACATAGTGCCCTTTTATTTGTGTGAGAAAGTATGTGTCAGTCATTTGAGGGGAGCGTTGTCCTGCAAACTGATTCTTTCTGTAGGGACAGGCAGAGATACAGGATAAGTAACTAAAACATCTCCAGGTCAAAGAGCTGGATTTCATGACCAGATCTCGTTGCATTGTGCAAAACAAAGAGACAATGATGGCCCGGGTGATCTACCATATCAGTATGGGGACACCATGGGGTGTTTCATTCATAGGAAAGAGTGGTAGTTGTTACAGTTTGAGTGAGCTTCAAGAGAAGTCATGCATTAGAACCCAATGTCCAAGTCTGCATGCTTACATTAGTGGAGATGAGCTTTTGATAGGCAATTCAGGTTGGATGATATCATGGGGAAGGGGCATCCAGGACAAGATTAGTGGTTGTAGAAGTGACAGGGTTGGCACACTGTCACTTTCTTGCCATGTGATGACACTCATGATTGAGCTCCTTGACTTTGGACTTCCCAGCTTCTGTGTCCATGGTAAGTAATTTATTTCCTTTTTATTAGTATCTTTCCATTTATTATTATTATTGATTTTTTTATGTAAAAAGGTTCTACTCTTAGACCCTCTTGTCCCTGCCCTAATTCTGCTGAGGGTCTTCTTTGGTGGGGTCTTTGGTACTCATTGTGGAGATCAATAGGCCTCAGTTAGTCTCTGCAGGGCGGTGGGGGAGACATGGTGCCTCAGGCTATTCCCACCCACCCTATATTTTGGTATACATGTATGCATGTGTTCATGTGTATAAGTGCAGGCACACATGTGCTTTGGCACATAGCTGGAGGTCAGAGTATAACCTCAGGTGTCAATTCTCTTCTTTAACCTTGTTGAGGCTGGGTCTCTTGTTTTCATTTGTGTTCGCTGCTGCATTCAGCAGGGTAGCTGGCCCATGAGTTTCCAGGGAATTCTCCTGTCTCTCTCCCTTCTCATGATTGGTGCACTGGGATTGCAGACACCTGCAACAGTGTCTGACTTCTTCCTTTCTGTTTTAAACATTGGTTCAGAGGATCCAAACTGAGGTACTCATGCTTTCACAGTAAGTGCTTTATCCACTGAGCAATCTCCCCAGCCCAATAATTTATTTTCTTTATAAGTTATCTAGTCTCAGAGATCCTGTTGCAGTAACACAAATTGTGCTGGGACTCAGTTCCTCTGATTTTTAAAAATTGGATATTACTATGCAGCTGATAATTAATGGCCTATAACTCACTGGGTAACCTAAACTGGCTTCAAATTTTATAACCTGCTTCAGCCTCCCTAGTGCTGTAATCATAGGCATGCACCTCCATGTATGACTTAATTCACATATTTATTTAACATGAAGTTATCATTGATTACTAGGTATTCTAGGTTCTTTTATCAATAGAGATAATCCTCATTTTTCAGCCAAGGAAACTGCGTCTCAGGGAGATTGAATGACTTACAGAATACCCCAGGGACAGGTAGCAGAGGTCAATTTAGCCTGACTCCTGTGCAATACACTTTCATCTCCAAGGTGGGCAGCTGACTGGGTGCAAAGAAACTGTGTCGAAATCACTGACAAATAAAAATTAACCTCGGCCAGAGGAGGACCAAATAACATGCTCATTTTATAAAACAAAAATGCATGAGTGTGGTATGTTCCCAAACAATTTAGCTCTTCTGTTACTGTTTGTGGTGCTTGAATGTATGCCCCCAATAGACTCAGGTGTTTTATTAAAACTTTGATTTCTAGCCACCTGAATGAAAGAAGTGTCACTGGGGGTGAATACTGGGGTCCATCCCTAAGGTGTGTTTGGGGCAGATCAGATTTCAATCTAATGATCTGTGGATCAGTCTGAACTCTGCTAGAAGTCCTGCTATTTGGCTGTCTGTGCCTGCTTGTGATGTTGGCTATTTGGTTGTCTCTCTCCCTCAATCTCTCTCTCTCTCTCTCTCTCTCTCTCTCCTTGGATCTGTAGAAGGGAGCCAGCTTCCTCCACCATTATGGAACTTCCCCTGGATCTAGAAGGTTCAAATAAATCCCTGTCTGTGTCTCTTTGGAAGTTCATCCCAACAACATGGAACTGACTACAACACCATTATGTAACATTTCTACTCAAAATACTGTCTTGTTAGAATATTGCAATCCACCTGGGAGGACTTCCAGCCTCGAGAACTCTGAGAGAATAGACTTCTGTTGTTTAAACCACCCAGGATATGGGATTCCTGCTACGGTAACTCCAGAAGACTAATAAAGCACACAACCAATAAATCAAAAGCCAAGTAAGAACCAAGTGTTTAAGATCCAAAATTTGGTGAAAGCACCTGGTGCTCCAAAGATTGAAGAGGCACAGAGAGATGGTGAGATAAGCAGTGTGCTCTGTGCACAAACTGAAGTGAACATAGTATTCTTTCCCCCTGTTCACCAAGAGGATCTGGAAGCAGTAACAATCTGAGCAAAATGTATGCACCTGAATGCCCAGATCTTGGCTTTTAAATAACATTTTCCAAAGGACCCAGGACTCTTAGAGAAGTGAGCGATTCCATGGTTGGGCCAATAAAGTGCAAGGCAAAGCCATAAGAGACATAAGTGAACTTTCAAACATGACAGGAACAAGGCCAGGAAGTCACCTTCAAGGGCTTCAATTGCCAAAGCTGAGCCAACATCAGTACAAGTAATGAAAGTAGCATGTTGTGGTGGATTTTAATTTGTCGAATAAACTAGGAACCATCTGTCTAGACTGATATCTAAATGGAAAGGTTAATGTTTGATGGGGAACCGGATATTTTGTTTTATCGTTTCTAAGTTTCTTTCTACAAAATATTTATTAGCTATAAAGGTCTAGTGGAGGTTATACCAGGTTTAGTGGAAAAGCCTGATAGACACTCATTTTACCAAGGGTGCAAAGTAGTGAGGCAATGTGGTCATGCTGTGACCTTCTAGGACACAGGGCATGGTGTCACTTCTGAGATGTTCTGCTACAGGCAGAAGCCTTGAATCATCATGACAGGGCAGATCAATCAGGCCAGGAAGAAGGGCCTCCCTACAAAGTCACTGGCTGTACCCCACCCCTCCCACTACAATAAAACTGCTGGACTGTAAGAACGTTGCACTCACTTTTCATTCCCCAAAGGTCCAGAACATCCTGACATATAGCATGAGTTACATGTGAGTCGAACAAGAGAACAGTGTGTGAGCGAGTAGAGAAGTCTTGCAGTTCTGTGTGTGGTTGCCTCCCAAGCTGCCCATCAGCTTCGGTTCTCTGTTCACAGAGGATAGCATAGTTGTCTCTTAAACAAAGTATATTATGCTCTCAAGATTTCGTAGCACTATGATCTGGTGGCTTTAAAATCAGAATATCTGCATGCTCTCCCTCCTTTTACTACCTGGCATCTACTTTGAACTTAAAAAGTTAAAACAAATCAGAGTTCTTCTGTACAGCACCATCCGTTTATTTCATGGACTGGAAAAATAGTCATAAGATCCTGAACTCAAGATGGGATCTAGCAAATGGAAGTTTTCATTAGGCATGTTGGAGAAATTCATTGTACTTACATGAGATAGAGTGGAGTTTCTGGCATTAGTTATAGGATAGCAGTGCCCTTGGAAAGAGATGGCAGGGTGACAGGATGCTGAGATGACATTGGCTTAGAGTATAGAGGAAAAGGAAAAGAAGGAGTTGTTGACATCTTCCCTTCCTAACAATCCACTCTGCCACTGCTCTGAGGATTGCTGCAGCTAAGAGAGAAGGCAAGAAGAAGTGAGGGCACACCAAGATGTTAAGGGAGGCAGAGGGGAAAAGGAAAAAGCTTGTGGGCTCAGGGCTGTCTAGTGGGGACCTTGCTCTTAATACCATGGAGACTAGAACCTGATTCATGAAGGGGTATGTGATATGTGGGGTGCAAAAAGATGGCTTTCTTGATTTAGATAGATTCATGAAGGGTGGGACCATAGTAAGACCTACTGGAAATTAAAGAATGTGGAGTTTCAGTTACTTGAAGGTGACGCCAAGGGTAGGTACTCAATAGGCCCAGTGGGCATGTGCACAGGGCACTAACTAGACAAGAGCAGGTGACTAAAGGAAGGAGAAAAGGAAGAGAAGGAGAGAAGGCAGGAAACATTGCCTCACATGGGACAATCATTTATTTGACTGTCTAGAAATAAGGTGACTGGGCAGAAAAGTATAGTGAAGAGGGATGGTTATGAGTCTCCAATTAGTTTGTGGTTCAAATACGCAGGTCATCTAATGTTAAGCATGAGACAGAGTTATTGTTTGAACAGCAGCATGTAACAGAAACACAGTGCCAGCTACAGGTCATTGGGTCTGTGAGAGAAAAAGAAAATGTGTGTGTGAGAGAGGAATAAAGGAGGAAAAAGAAGAAAGACAGACAGAGGAAGAAGGGAGAGAGGAAAAAGAGAGATGGAGGGAGAGAGGAAGGGAAGGAGGAAGAGAGAAAAAAAAAAGGTCTCATTTGTAATTTCTAAACCTTCCTACCTCATCCTCCCAAGAAACTGGGATTATAGGCACATACCACTTTGCCTGGATTATACACATCCTTTTAGCATTCTAATTGCCAAGCTCAAGAAAAGTATGAGCTGGGACACAGTAACACACATTGCTTAAAGATGAAGACAGCGAGCTGGAGAGATGGCTTAGCGATTAAGTGCTTGCCTGTGAAGCCTAAGGACCGCACTTCGAGGCTCGGTTCCCCAGGTCCCACGTTAGCCAGTTGCACAAGGGGGCGCACGCGTCTGGAGTTCGTTTGCAGAGGCTGGAAGCCCTGGCGCGCCCATTCTCTCTCTCTCCCTCTATCTGTCTTTCTCTCTCTGTCTGTTGCTCTCAAATAAATCAATAAAAAATTTAAAAAAAAAAAAGGATGAAGACAGCTTTTGAGAGAAACATCATTTGGTGATTCTATATCCTTGTTTGAATATGATAGAGTACACTTAACACAAACCAAGACAGCTATAATATTGTGGAACCACTCGCTACCTCACGTGTGACCCGATGTTGACTGAAATTTTGTGTAGCACAAGCGCATGTTTAGAATGTCACTGTGGGGGCAGAGAGAGACTGCTGGGACAAGGTCTTGCTATGGGGCCAGTGCTGATCTCCAGCCCAAAAGCCTGCCTTAGCCTCCTCAGTGCTAGCAGTACAGATGTGGACCACTGTTCCCAACTAGAATGACGTAAAGCAAGTTGGCCTGGGACTGGGGAACATGCAGTGTTCATAGTGAGGGGGTCATAGAGAAATGTACGAGGACCAGGCAGCCTCACCTAGGGAGCTGCACTGCCCCTGCACACTAAGATATGTTTTCTGATATGCCTGAGAGAGCTACAGGGCCAGTGCCTTTCTAGGATCTCCAAGAAATGGAGCCTGAATATTGATAAAGATGGGGGGAGAAGGGAATAAAATAAATGGTTAGCGGGTGGAAGGTAAAGACATGTAGAAAGCCAGGGTGGTGACATATGCCTGTAATCTCAGCATTCAGAAGTTGGAGACAGAAGGATCCTCATATGAGGACAGCTTGGACTACATAGTGAGATGCTGACAAATATATATATATATATTTACAGACAGAGAGAGAAAAAGGCAGATAGCGAGTGAGAGCGAGAATGGGTGTGCCAGGGCCTTCAGCCACTGCAAATAAACTCCAGATGTATGCGCCCCCTTGTGCATCTGGCTAACATGGGTCCTGCAGAATTGAGCCTTGAACTGGGGTCCTTAGGCTTCACAGGCAAGCACTTAACCACTAAGGTACCTCTCCACCCCAAGGTACTTTATTTTTAAAAAATGACAAAGTAAAATCCTACTGAGAAAGTAGGTTTTGCCCAGGCCTCATTATAAAGCAGGCATTTGGAAAGGGACATAAACTGCAAAGACAGTCTTACCAGGTACTTCTGGGGAGCAGGCTTTGGGATTAGAGCACATTCAAGGAAAACAGCAATTTGGAGCTGTGGCAACTTGCTCAGGAGTTTCCATCTAGCCAAGAACCCCAGCTGCTGGTAGAGCAGAAGGAGACCTGATTTTGGTTTTCGCCCAGGGAGTGGCAGAGAGGTATGTTAGTGGCTTTCCTACAAAGCCACGGAAAGATGATCCCAGACTCACACAAAGCCTGGCCCCTTAGCACTGGGGAAGCTTCCCTTGGTATGTGAAGTTCTCTCTTCTTGCCACTGAGCTTCCCCAAGTTCACATTCCCAAGGGAAGAGCAGAGCCTTATGTAATGAGAATGTAGACTTGTAGTGATGACCAGGATGTCATGACATCCTGTTGGAATCTCCCTTTGAAACTGTGTGGGGCTCTGAGACCTAAACCAGGAATCAGTGAGATCTCAGGAAAGAAAAGATACTGCAGGAAAGCAAGTGGAATCCTCACTTCTGTGATCCTTAGCTCTACTTAGGGCCTTCCTGAAAGGGAAAGAGTGCAGGAGTGGCAGATGGAGCCATATCTCCCTTACGGCTTACACAGCCCTGCCCTGGACTTTACATGACTTAGCAGAAGGCCATGAGGTCAAGGACATACGGTACCATGGAATAACGTCTTCATTAAAATCTATGGCTTCCCATTTCAGTTATAGTGCCATTTGACAATACATAACATTGTACACTTACGAATACTGGAAAATTCTACATATGCACACAGAAGCCATCAGGACAGACACTGGGAGGAGGGAGGGGGAAGTCATTTCTTAGAACAGCATAGACATCTTGACATCTTGCTCAGCCCCTTTCCCTACTGGAAACATTGTGCTGAGGACTGGTGACACAAAGGCGACAAAGTGACTCAGTAGAAAAGTCAGTCCTTCAGCCCGAGCGCGGCACGGCAGCTAGCCCCTTTAATCCCAGCACTTGGGAGGCTGATATGGGAGAACTGCCATGAGCTTGAGGCCAGCCCGAATTACAAAGTGAGTTTCAGGTCAGCCTCGGTTAAGGTAAGACTCGACTCAAAAAATAAAAATAAAAAATAAATTGATAAGGAAAGAAGGTCCGGGAACATGAAACATTAAATGTACATGTTAGGTAAGGTGAAAATGGTTATCTGTGCTGCCACATTACAGGCATAGATCGCTGTACACATAATTTTTTTTTATTGTAAAATGTTTCATACATTTACTTTTTATTTTTAAGGAGAAAGAGAGATAGATATATAGATCATGAATGGCAGGACGTTTATGAACTCAGGATGAATGTGACAATCTCCTTATGTCTTCATGTAGGTCCTGGGGAACTAAACATTGGTCACTGGGCTTTGCAGGCAATGCATTAATCACTGAGTAATTTTGCCAACCCCACAGCTATCATTTTTACATGGGAAATGGGGATCCAAAGTCACTCTTTCATGTTTGTATGGTGTTCACATTACCCAATTAACCATCTCCCCAGTCCTTTAAATAATTTTTGATAGTCATATATCAGATATTAGTCTTATGTTCATTACATATTATATCAATTACATACATTAATGAGTAACAGCTGGGCATAGTAATACATGCTTTTAATTCCACATTCAGAAAGCAGAGTTAGATGGATCAATGTGAATTGGGAGCTGGCCTTAGTGTACACATAATTTTTATGGTCATTAAGTTAAGGACATAAAGGTAGAATGCTTAATACTGATTAAAGGTATAAGTAGGAGTTGAAGAGCACTTTTGGATAGTTTTTCTTTTCCTTTTTCTTTTTTTTTTAAAATAGTGTCTCATTATAGCTCAGGCTAACCTGGAATTAACTCTATAGCCTAGGCTTGTCTTGAACTCATAGCAATCTTCCTACCTCAGCCTCCCAAGGGCTGGATCAAAGGTGTGCACCACCACACCAGGCCCTTGGATATAGATTTTTAAAAAAGACTTGCAAAGATAGGGGAGTCATTACTGCAAAGACTCATGACTGGTCAAAGTGTGAGCGTAGATGTCTAGCGAGCGTTCTTCAGCCTGAAGTAAGACATTTGCATCATCACCTTCAGAGCTCAGGAAACACTGTAGAAGTGAGTGGGGGAAGAAAACATTAAGTGTTGTGGAACACTGTCTTCTGAAACGTGGTTGTTGTGCTCTTGAGCTCACAGCAGCAGTGATTATCTGCACAAGGCCTGCATAAGATTGGGCCCACTGACCTTCCATCACGGGGAGAGAGGGGCTCACGAGGTCGCACCCTCCTGAAAAGCTGCTGAGGTTAATGGTTGCTAGGGAAGGGAAGACATTCTTTTTTCTTTGCCTAGTGTGTTTGTGTGTAAACATATGAGCAAATCAATATATGCAGAAGGCGTAAGAAGATATCGGGTGTCCTCCTCTCTCATTCTTCTGGCTTATTTTCCTGAGATAGAGTCTCCAGTGACCCTGGTACTCCTCATTTTTCGGCTAGGCTGGCTGACCAGGGAGACCCAATGATTCTCCTGTCTGTGTCCCATCCCCACCCCAGGGCTGAGATTGCATGGCCGGCTGTACACCATGCTTGCATTGTTATGTGGGTGCTGGGCATTGAACTCAGATCCTCATGCTTGCATAGCAAGTACTCTTACCAACTCATCCTAGCCCCAGGGGAGACATTCTCTTCAGTGGTGTACTCACTAGTAAGACGCTCATGCTCTGGTAAATAACACCTCATCCACACCTATATAAGCAGCCCTAGTTAAACTCATTGGATCATCAATAACACACACACACACACACACACGCACACGCACACACACACACACACACACACATATTTTTTAAAAACCAAAATCTTTGAAAGAGTACCCACAATGTGCCAGTAAGCCACAGAAATAAAAGATTGCATATTACATATGAGCAGGCTAGCTTTAGCATAGGGTGAGAGTGGGATGGTGGGAGTAGGTGGTAAATAGTTTGTAGAGAGGTCTTCACCACAGCTCAAGGAACTTTGTGGAAGAAGAAGCAGAAAGACTGTAAGAGTCACAGAGTGGGAAGAAATATCCAGAGGCATTGCCCTCCCCCACAATGACTGACTACTGCTTTCACAGCTAATAACCCACAACCCCATGATGAATACCAGAATTGCAGCAATCTCACTGAGGAGCACCCTTAGTAGAATGGGGCCAGGGAGGAGGGAACTAATGGTACCAATACATGATGTGTCCACCCAAAGTTTCTACTTAATTAAAAAAAAAATAACAGTTGGAGAGATAGCTTAGAGGTTAAGGCACTTGTTTGCAAAGCCAAAGGACCTACGTTTGATTCTCCAGGACCCACGTAAGCTAGATGCACAAGGTGGCACATGCATCTGGAGTTCGTTTGCAGTGGTTGGAGGCTGTGCCATGCCCATTAAAAAAATTTTTAATAAAAACTGTTGCTGGACATGGTGGTGCACACCTTTAATCCCAGCACTCTGGAGGAAGAGGTAGGAGGATCTCTGTGAGTTCAAGGCCACCCTGAAACTCTAGAGTGAGATCCTACCTTAAAAAACCAACCAAACAGGGGCTGGAAAAATGGATTAGCAGTTAAGGCATTTGCCTGCAAAGCCAAAGGATCTCGGTTCAATTCCCCAGGACCCATGTAAGCCAGATGTACAAGGTGGCACATGCATCTGGAGTTTGTTTGCAGTGGCTGGGTGCCCTGGTGTGCCCATTCTCTCTCTCTCTCTTCCTCTTTCTCTCTTTCTCTCTCAAATAAAATTAAATTTAAACAAACAAACAACAACAACAACAAAGAAAAAAAAAACACTGTTGGGCTAGAGAGATGGATTAGCCAGTTAAGGCACTTGCCTGTGAAGCCTAAGGACTCATGTTTGACTCTCCAGATCCCACCTTAGCCAGACGTGCAAAGGTGAGTCAAGTGCAAGGTTGCACATGCCCACTAGGTAATACAAGCATCTGGAGTTCAATTCAGTGGATGAGGCCCTGGTGTGCCAATTTTCTCTCTCTCTAAAATAAAAAAATAAAAATAAAAAAAATAAAAATAAAAGCTGTTCAAAATAATATAAAAACTGTTTTAAAAAGAGTTAAAGAGATCTTTATAGAAACATTTATAAGCTTGTTTCTTTTCTGTAAAGCCTTACTTTGCATCTTACTGTCATTAAAGGCACTTGTTCCTAAATTTTCACTCACTTAAGTGAACCCACCAAACAACATGTAATCTTCCATTTCCCTCCATTTTCACTTGCCCTTTTATACTTCAGAGTCACAGCAGCCCTGTGGTACCCGACAGTACCTTGGCCATATCCTGTAGGAGACCCGAGCATGCTTCTCTTACTGCATTTGCCTCATGGCCTCGATGTGGTCTTTCTTGCTGTGTCCTTATTACTGATGAAAATGTGTGCAATGCTTCTTGGCTGTAGTAGGTAGCATGTGGATAAGCAGTTAACTGGTTATTCTTGAATTTCTTTTTACAATAAACCAGTTTTTATAATCTTCAAATCTATCAGCTTTTTACACTTTCCTTCTTTTCAGTTAGGTATTCTCAGACCTCCTGAGGATGGAGGGGACACAGTGATAGGCATTTCAGATCACACAAAGCACTAGGTATTGTCATTACCATTTCCTAAATACACTGACTTTTTTGTTTGTTTGTTTGTTTGGTTTTTTTTGGTTTTGCTCTAGCCCAGGCTAACCTCAAATTCACTACGTAGTCTCAGAGTGGCCTTGAACTCATGGTGATTCTCCTACCTCCTCCCTGAGTGCTGCACCACCATGCCTGGCTTTACAGTGACTTTTTAAAAATAAAAACAGAATGTGAGGAAGTGACTGTGATGCAAGTTCAGTTGCTGTCTTAAGTGTTCATATTAAACAGATGTGTTCTAGATGAAACCTTGTAAAGAGTATAAAAAATAGGCCCTTTGTTGTGTAACTCAGAATTCATACCAGTCAGTGTGGAAATGATATCCAGTGGTTAAGTTTTCTAGTTTTTGTACATCTGTGTTCTCAGTTGTATTTTACCTTTGCCTGCATGTTTTTATAAGAATCGTGGGTGTGCCTATCCTACCTAGTTTCTGTGTCTAGAAAAAGTGTTCTAGGGTTGGAGAGGTGGCTCAGAGGTTAAGGTGTGCTTGCCTGCAAAACCTAATGACCTGGGTTCAATTCCCCAGTATCCATATCTGAAGTTCATTTGCAGTGGATAGATGTCCTAGAATGAGTGTCCATTCTCTCCCTCCATCACTCCCTCTTTCTCTCTCTATATATTTCTGCTTGCAAATAAATAAATATTAATTTTTAAAAAAAGAAAGAGGCTGGGTGTGGTGGCGCATGCCTTTAATCCCAGAACTTGGGAGGCAGCGGTAGGAGGATCACCGATAGTCTAAAGCCACCCTGAGACTCCATAGTGAATTCCAGGTCAATATATGTGTATATATATATATATATATACATATATATATATATGTACACACACACACATATGTATGTATATAAATATACATATACATACATACATGTATGTATATATGCAATATGGTATCAAATGTTACCTTCTTTTTTGTCTTAGATGTAAACACATGCTCATGTTAGATACTTCCATAAATTGTTACATTATTTTTTCTTAAGTAATACCTTTTTGTTTGTGTTCAAATATACTCTTTATTTAAACTTTAGAAAAACAACTTCAGAAATAGGAGGGTGTGGGGAAACTAGATGGGAAGAGGAGGCATGGGAGGAGGAACAAGAAAGGGCAAAGGGGTGACTGTAATTAAATACATTATATACATGCATGGAATTGTCAAAAACATTTGTAAGGCACTAAATATTAGACCCAATTCATTAGAACTTGCCACCTAAAAGGTAGTTAATTTAATGATACTTAAGGGCCATCATCCAAATTCAGAACCAAACCGAATAGGAAGGAGGGGAAGCATTTGATAGCTCTTTGAAAGTACTTGTTACCATAAGGTTTGAACATTCTGACTTGTGAGCACCTGCCTTACTCTTGGCATCGCCCTGTTTTGCATTTCTTCTGGGCTGAGGGTGGAAAGTAAGGCATAATGGAGGTGACCTCAGTGTTAAGGGAGGATTTCTATGTCTCTTCTGGGTGGGAGGCAGAAATCTAATTTTAATTTTTCTCAGCCCGTAAATTATTGGAGAAAAGGTCTTTTCATTTTGGCATAAATCCTTCCTTTATCCCTGTGTTTTAACAGCTATTCCTATTTACTACATTTGTGGCTCCCAGAAAGGCTGGAGGGACCCAGGAGCATGCTGGCTTTTCTATAGGAACCGGCGAGCTTCGGTTGGAGAGCTGGAGCACCTCCCTCGTCCTATCGCAGAGAACTGGGCAGCTGAAGTGAGCTGGTCAGCATGAGGAAGCTCAGGGAATGGAGAAGTGAGAGCGTAGCTAAGTCACAGCCACCTAATCATGGCCGGAAAACCACAAATGGAAAAAGAAAAACTGCCCCAGAAACCCTCTGAGAACTTGAAGCAAACACAGTGTTGGAGTCAAAACTGATTATATTCTCTCTCTTTGTGCCTCCCTGTTGTAAAATTGCAGGCAACATTTCCCTGTGCTGGCCAAAAGTTATGAGTGATAGGAAAGGCTTAGCTGTGGGAGGAAAGGGCTATAATCCTCTTCAACTGAGCAGGGCTTTTGAGTTTGTTTTGTGGAGTTGGGGATCAACCCCGAGCCTGGTATATACTAGTCAACTATTCTCCCATTGAGCCATATCCCTGCTTCATTTGGCTGCCCAAGCTAGCCTTGGAGTCCTGGGTTCCAGGGATCACTCTATCTCAGCCTCCCAAGCTGCTGCTGCATCAAGATGACAGGCAGGCTGCTGCCTGAGCCCTTGCTTGATCCTCAAGGAGAGCAGTGAGCCCAGATATTGCAGCTGAGCAGGATGGCTTGGATCTCACAGTGAAGGTAGCCTGACCTTACTTGGGCCTCCTCTGGATCTGAGCCCCACAGTGATGCGACAGCTCAGGCTTGGTCTCTGCATGTGCACAGGTGTAGCCAATACTGACACATCTGCAGGCTGTAAATGTTAATGTAAAGAGTAAATGCAAATAGGTCTGAAAATTACTCTGAAACCCTTTAGGCCCCAGTGCAGTCTTTCAGTAACTACTAACTAGAAGAATCACATCACAATGTGAATGTTTGTCAATGTCTGTCCAAACTTTCTCCTTTCTCACTTCTTCTTTTTCCTAGAGTCAAATATGTATGCTGTCATTAAATTCAATCAATAAACATCCAGCTCCACATAGGATTCTGAACTAAATAGGTTTAGGCTGAAGCATCCTCAAGGACCTCACCATCTTGACAGGCATGGTGGGACACGCCTTTAATCCCAGCGCTCAGGAGGCAGAGGTAGGAGGATCACCATGAGTTCAAGGCCACCCACCCTGAGACTACATAGTGAATTCCAGGTCAGCCTGGATAGAGTGAAATCCTACCTCGCAAAAACAACAACAGCAAAAATGAACATAAAAAGAACCTTACCATCTTGTTAGGATTCATCCGACATCAGTACACTAAAGGCTTTGAAATGATTCTCATGTTCAGAGACGAATGAGCAAGGGAAGAGGTCTCTCTCAGTAGAGCATGATTTAATTACTATATTAATATTAGTTTGCCAAGGTTGTCATAACAAAGTACCACAGACTAGTGGCTTAAACAGAAGAACTGTATTGACTTTGTCTCAGTTCTAGAAAAGTCCACCATCTGGTTGCTGGCTGAGTTGGTTTCTCTGTGTCTCTGTCCTTGGTTTGTCTTTTCTGGTGTCTTCCATTATCCTCCCTGTGTGTGTCCAATCTTGTCACGGAGAACAAAATTAGAGTGGATTAGCGTTCACCCCATGACCTTATTTATTCAGTTGGTTGACTTTCATTTTTGGAAACAGTTTCTCTATATAGTCCAGCTGGCCTTGAATCCACGAATCTTTTATCCTAGCCTCCTGAGTACTGGGATTACTGGTATGTACAACCATACCTAGCTACTATGGAGACTGTTAATTTTTTTCTTCTTCTTACAGTGCTAGGGAGCAAACCAGAGCTATGCTGTCAGCCTCTGTGGAGTCTTTGACTCTGAGTAGACCATGGTACAAGAGGCAGCAGAAAGCGCGGGCCACTTGGTATGAGGAGCCCCTCTATAGATAAGGACATCCTAAACAATGGAAGCTAGTAGATCAACATGTTAACAGATAGTTTCTGCGAGGTTGTCACAATGGCTGCTCAGAACTTCTCTACTGAGTTTACATAGTATCTCTGCAGTAGTGCTATGTAGCATTGTTGTGTATATATGCCATAATATATCTAAAATTTACTTTTCTTCAATATCTAGTCTGTTTTCAACTCTGTTCACAAGAGCTTTGCAGCGGACACCTACCCGATGATGTTTTTTAATGTCTTTATTTATTTATTTGCAAGGACAGCAGGGGAAAGAGAGAAAATGGGTATGTCAGGGAAAAGCCTCTTGCCACAACTAATGAATTCCACTATGCACTACTTTGATGCAGGTACTACTTTGTGCATCTGGCTTTATGTAGGGATTAGGTAATTAAACCCAGGCTGTCAGGCTTTGCAAAGCAAGTGCCTTTAGCTACTGAGAAATCTCTTTAGTCCCTACCTTGAGTTTTTTTTTTTTAATTTTTAAATTTTTATTAACATTTTCCATGATTATAAAAAAAATCCCATGGTAATTCCCTCCCTCCCCACTCCCACACTTTCCCCTTTGAAATTCCATTCTCCATCATATTACCTCCCCATTACAATCATTGTACTTACATATATACAATATCAACCTATTAAGTATCCTCCTCCCTTCCTTTCTCTTCCCTTTATGTCTCCTTTTTAACTTACTGGCCTCTGCTACCAAGTATTTTCCTTCTCACGCAGAAGCCCAATTATCTGTAGCTAGGATCCACATATGAGGGAGAACATGTGGCGCTTGGCTTTCTGGGCCTGGGTTACCTCACTTAGTATAATCCTTTCCAGGTCCATCCATTTTTCTGCAAATTTCATAACTTCATTTTTCTTTACCGCTGAGTAGAACTCCATTGTATAAATGTGCCACATCTTCATTATCCACTCATCAGTTGAGGGACATCTAGGCTGGTTCCATTTCCCAGCTATTATAAATTGAGCAGCAATAAACATGGTAGAGCACGTACTTCTAAGGAAATGAGATGAGTCCTTAGGATATATGCCTAGGAGTGCTATAGCTGAGTCATATGGTAGATCAATCTTTAGCTGTTTTAGGAACCTCCACACTGTTTTCCGCAATGGCTGGACCAGATTGCATTCCCACCAGCAGTGTAGAAGGGTTCCTGTTTTTCCACATCCCCCCCAACATTTATGATCATTTGTTTTCATGATGGTGGCCAATCTGACAGGAGTGAGATGGAATCTCAATGTAGTTTTAATCTGCATTTCCCTGATGACTAATGACATAGAACATTTTTTTAGAAGCTTATATGCCATTCGTATTTCTTCCTTTGAGAATGCTCTATTTAGCTCCATAGCTCATTTTTTGATTGGCTTGTTTGATTCCTTATTATTTAACTTTTTGAGTTCTTTGTATATCCTAGATATTAATCCTCTATCAGATATATAGCCGGCGAAGATTTTTTCCCATTCTGTAGGTTGCCTCTTTGCTTTTTTCACTGTGTCCTTTGCAGAGCAAAATCTTTGTAATTTCATGAGGTCCCAGTGATTAATCTGTGGTTTTATTGCCTGAGCAATTGGGGTTGTATTCAGAAAGTCTTTGCCAAGACCAATATGTTGAAGGGTTTCCCCTACTTTTTCCTCTAGCAGTTTCAGAGTTTCAGGTCTGATGTTAAGGTCTTTAATCCATTTGGACTTAATTCTTGTGCATGGCAAGAGAGAAGAATCTATTTTCATCCTTTTGCAGATATATATCCAGTTTTCAAAACACCATTTGCTGAAGAGGATGTCTCTTCTCCAATGAGTACTTTTGGCATTTTTATCAAATATCAGGTGGCTATAGCTACTTGGGCTTACATCTGGGTCCTCTATTCTGTTCCACTGATCTACATGTCTGTTTTTGTGCCAGTACCATGCTGTTTTTGTTACTGTGGCTCTGTAGTATAGGTTAAAATTAGCCTACCTTGAGTTTTATTTTGCACTTAAATTTATTTCTCTCTCTGTGGTAGTTTGAATGGATGTCACCCAAAAGATTCAGGAGTTTTATTCAATCTCGTAACTTGGTGTTATTGTGGGTGGATTCTAGGTCCAGCCCTAAGGTGTTTGGGGGCATATCTGGAAATTCCAGCTAAAGACATGCAAATTGCTTGAGTTTTGCCTGGGGTTCCTAGACTGTGCTTGCTTTTGGTGGTGGTAGCTTTTCTTTCTGTGTGGATCTGTGTAAGGGGACCAGCTTCTTCTGCCATTATGGAACTTTTCCTGGATCTGTAAGCATCAAATAAATCCATTCCTACCCTAACTTGTGCCTGGTTTGAAAGTTCATCCCAGCAATGTGAAGCTGACTGCAACAGAATTGGTACCAGAGTGTGGGGCATGCTGTGTGATGAATTTGATCATGTGGATTTTGGTCTTTGGAACTTTTGTTTTTCAGGAATGGGTGTGAACTTGGTACATGTAACTGAAGACACCTTCCAGAGTAATAGCGAAGTTTTATGGATTATTCTGGTGAAAGTTTGAAAATGCTAAATGCGAAGAGAATTGTATTTGGAGGCTTGGCTTATGAATGTTCTAAGGGGAAGGAAAGACTGCAGAGAACTTTATTGGAACTGGACTACTGATATAAGGGCTGGCTGTGTTTTGGTGCTCATGCCCAGAGAGTTTGATCAAGCTTAAATTTGCAATGGACTGATGTACTTAGCTGAAGACATGGAACTGAGAAATTTAACATATAAAGTTGGAAAAACTCTTTGAGACTGGTTGCTGAAGCTGCTATCGTCAAATATATTAGCATTTGAAAGGAAGATGGTCCAAGGGCTTTACATTGAAACAATGGAAAGGATGCCTGAGGTGATTCTACCCAGAAAAGACTGAATGGTAAAAATACAAACTATTTTGTAAGGAAGGAATCTGCTTTTCAAAATCACTGGTTTATTTCCTTCCTGAATTTAAAAGATGATTGTGTCCTGCACATCTGGTATTGACTTCAGAAGCATGAAATATGTGCAGAGTGGGTCATAAAGTACACACAGTTTCAGGAGCCACTTCTGAGGCTTGGCATATAGGCAGGCTTGAGACCTTGGTAAAGAAGCTGGTGAAGCCATTGGAAGCTGGATTGTGGTTTGTGTGGAGAACCAAAGTGGCTTTGGATACTTCAGAACTGTGAAAGGGCTACCATGGAGTGCCACTGGCTCATGATTGAAGTTTTCCCTTGCTATTCAGCCAAGTTGGAGGGACAGAATTAGAAAATCCAGAGAATGTCAGTCACTGGTTATATCATACTTGAACTGCTGAATTTTGATGTTTGCTTGATGATTAGTGAGTATGCATTATTCCAGTCTCTCCTTTATATGCCTTATATCAGTTTAACATGTTTACACAATGCCTTTATAGGTTGAAAGCATATAAGTTGTTTTGGTTTTACAGCTCAGAGACTATCTTAAATCTCAGGTGAGACATGGGACTTTAGAACTATTTTAAGTTGGTAAAGAGTATGAGGGCCTTTGAATTTGGACTGAACACAATATACAATATACAATGTGAGATGGTTCTGAATCTATTGGGGTCCAGGGGTAGAATGTGGTAGTTTGAATGGATGTCCCCCAATAGATTCAGGAGTTTTATTCAAGCTTAAAAACTTGGTGTTACTGTGAGTGGATCCAAGATCTAGCCCTAAGGTATTTGGGGGTAGATCTGGAAATTCCAGCTAAAGATAAGCAAAGTACTTGAGTTCTGCCTGGGGTTTCTGGACTGTGCTTGCTTTTGGTGGTAGGTGAGTATCTCTCTACATGGATCTGTAAAAGGGGACGGCTTCTTCTGCCATTATGAAGCTTCCTGTGAATCTGTAGCTTCAATAAATTTCATTCCTCCTATAAAGTGGGACTGGTCTGGAAGTTCATGCCAGCAACTGAAGCTAACTATGATATCCTCCTTCCTGCCTTTTTCTTTTTTACTTTTTCTTTCCTTTAAAAAATTAATCAATCTATTTGCAAGCAGAGAGAGATAGAAGAGAGATGGACAGACAGAGAGAATGGATGCACCAGGAAGGCCTTCTAGCTGCTGCAAATGAACTCTAGACACATGTGCCACTTTGTGCATCTGATTGTATGGGTACTGGTAAATTGAACCATGGTCATTAGGCTTTGCAGGCAAGCACTTTAACCACTGAGCCATTACTCCAGCCCATTTATTTATTTATTTATTTATTTATTTATTTATTTATTTATTATTTATTTTCAAGAGAGAGACACACAGAGAGAAAGAGAATAGGTTCGTGAGGCCCTCTAGCCACTGCAAACGAACTCCAGATGCACATGCTACTCTGTGCATCTGGCTTTACTGGGTACTGGGGAACTGAACCTGGGCCATTAGGCTTTGCAGGCAAGCACCTTAACTGATGAGCCAACTGTCCAGCCCAGTTTTTTGATGGAGTCTCATTATATTGCCCAGGCTAGTCCTAAATTAGTGGATTCAAGAAAGTTTGCCACCCACCTCAGTCTTCTGAGTAGCTAGGACCACAGACCCTCACTTCTGTGCCCAGCTTTGTATTTGCATTCTGGATATCCTGAGTATGACTTTTCTGAGTATAGCTGTCCCTTCCCATTCAAGGGGAATTGGCTCTAGGGCCTCCTTGGACACCAAAATCTACAGATGCTCAAGTCTGTTGTGTGAGGTGGCATAGTATTTGCATACAACCTATGCATATGCCCCCACTCCAGAGCACCTCAATTGCTTATGGTATCTGATATACTATTAATGCAATGTAAATAACTGTTATACTGTACTACTGAGGGAATAATGACATGAAAAACTACAAAGTACATAGTCAGTATAGAGGTGATTTTATTTATTTATGAGTCAGTGCAGAGAATTGTATCCAGGCCTTGTGCAAGCTAAACAATGAAAAAAATGATTTTAATTTCTTGTTGGTTTAATCAGTAGATGTGGGGCCTGCATATATGGATGGCCTGCTGTATACACAAATAACAAATTTTTCTGAGGCTCTGGACCTCTCATGGCACTAATGGCTATTTCTGGTGCTTGGCTACCAAAATTATTCTTACCTGCTCTTTTTTTTCTCTCTGTGCCCTGTTGGCTGCTTTTCTAAGTATGGGACCCATTCAGAAGGAAGCATTAGCACCATTCACCCTGGAGCAGTTCAGCAGACTCCTGAGGAGCTTGTGGAAAACACTGAGAGATACTCAGTGGACATCTTGGAAGGGCAGCCTTGAAAATAATTTATTTTTAGTGGAGATACTGAATTTTTATTTATTTATTCATCTATTTGAGAGAGGGAGGATTTAATCTAGCAAAGCCTGCCTTCCCACCCAAGTAAAACTGGGAACTCAAGAATACTTGAACAACGTCTACTAAAATACCTATTATTTTAGCCGATGCCTTCCATTTCATTTCTGTAGTGTTGATTTCCACTTTATGCCTATTCCCAAATGATTATTTCTTTTGCTTATGGCTGCTTCAGAAACAACCATAAGATAGAATGTCCATTTCTTGGATTACAGAATAAAAAAAGAACACTTTCTTTGCTTGAACCTCATCTGCAGATTAAATTCCAAAGTTAAGTTATTACCTATAACACTCTATTATTACCTATAGAACTCTAGAACAATTCAGATATGTCATATTATGATGGGAGGGGCCCTTACTCATTTAACTTTGTCAATTAACTCAAGACAGTCTTGTTGTATAGCCTAGGTTGTCCTTAAGCTTGTGATCCTTCAGCTCAACCTCCTGCGTGCTGGGATTACAGATGTGCCTGAGCATGAGAAGCTGTTGTTTTGGTTAGAAAGGGAACTAGAATTCATCATCTTATAGCTAAGTTCTACCCTTGTGCACTTCAACATGTGAACTGTATTCTAATAAAACTGTACTTGAAGTGACTAAACTGAATTTTGTCTGACTTTCATCTGTCACAAAACATTTTCCTGTTATTTCCTTAATCTATTATGAATGTAAACTTAATTCTTCATGTTCAGGCCACACAAGAAGAACGTGCATGAGACATTAAGAAATGGACCCCAGGATGCCATTTGATGACTTCTTACTAGAACTGAAAATTTCAAGGGCTCACGCTGTCTTTGGTTAATCACAGGAAATTGAAGAGCAGCTAGCTGTTCAGTACAAAGGAAGAAAGATGCGGTACACTGGCTAGGAGTGAAGATCCACCTTTCAAGGGCTTTTAGGGAGTGGCTGTGGCCACAGTGAGTCTAGAAATGTTGGGTCCTGGGCTTGTACTGCCACCTGTTGCATGATGGCTTTCAACTTGGCCCACAATATGTTTTGAGTAAAAAAGAACACCTGCTTATAAGGCTAACCAGACAAAGGCAAAAAGCATAGCAAATGTAATCTTTCCATCCATACAGACTCTTCCGGCAAAGAAAGTTAAAAAAAAAAAAAAAAGCAGCTTGTACTAATGAACTTATTTTCACATTTCTTCTTGAAGGCACCACCCAGTCACCACACCTAAGGATGTGTCCCTCCAGCAAGGAAGCTTCCCAACAAGGAAGCTGCCTCATGAATAACAGTTGCCTTTAATGTAGGCTCCATGCTGTCGCTTCCTCTTTCACTCCCCTCCTCTCTCTTTTTTTTTAAATTTTTTATTTAATTATTTGAGAGCGACAGACACAGAGAGAAAGACAGAGGGAGAGAGAGAGAATGGGCGCACCAGGGCTTCCAGCCACTGCAAACGAACTCCAGATGCGTGCGCCCCCTTGTGCATCTGGCTAACGTGGGACCTGGGGAACCGAGCCTCGAACCGGGGTCCTTAGGCTTCACAGGCAAGCGCTTAACTGCTAAGCCATCTCTCCAGCCCACTCCCCTCCTCTCTTCATCTTCTCCATCTCCTTGTCTCCTCCTGTCCGCCTCCTTTCCTCATCCTCCTCCTCCTCTCCTCCTCTTTCTTTCCTCCTCCTCTCCTTCCCCAATCTTCCCCTCCTCTCTTCATCCTAGTCCGTCTCCCTCACCATTCATCCTCTTCCTCCTCCACTCCTCATCCTGTCCTGCTCCTTCTCCCCTTCCTCTCCTTCTCCTCTCTTCATCTTTCCCCTCCTCTCCTCCCTTCCTGTCCTCCTCCATCTCCTCTCCTCTTCCTTTTCCTCCTCCTCCATCTTCTTCTCTCCTCCTTCTCCTCCTCCTCTCCCCATTCTCCTTCATTCTCTTCTCCTTCTCCTCTCCTCCTCTCCTTCTCTTCTCCTCCTCCTCTCCTCCTCTTTTTCTTCTCATCTTCCTTCTCCTCCTCCTTCTCTTCTCCTCCTCCTTCTCTTCTCCTCCGCCTTCTCCTTCTCTCCTCCTTCTCTTTCTCCTCTCATCCTCCTCCTCCTCTCCTCTTCTTCTCCTTCCAGGCTATCCTGGAACTCCCTATGCAGCTCAGGCTATCCTGGAACTCATAATCTTCCTTTTTTGTTCTCCCAAGTGCTGGGATTATAGGCATTTGACACCATACTCAACTAAGTCCCATTGCTTAAAGGAACTGTTTAGCAAGCAACAGAATTTATAACCTGTATTTTCTTCTAAGTACTTTAGTTCCACTACAATATCATTATCACCAGTGTCCTTGCAATAGTTCTTAATATTTGAGGTGATGTGGAGTCTGGAACAATGCAAAGAGCTCCCAACTCCACAAATACAGTTACAAAATACACTCATTTTTGTTGTTGAGCTTAAGCAAAGGCTCAGGGAGATGCTAGACTTTGAACATAGGTATGAATGAAGCCAGGATTTGCTTTAGCCACTTTCAAGGACTGTACTTATCCTTCTGATTGTTTTGTCAGGCAGCATTTGCCTTTTCATTTTAATAAAGAAAATGTCAGCTAGATGTGTGGTGCACATTTGTAATCATAGCACTTGGGAAGCAAACACAGGAGAATAGTAAGCTCAAGGCCAGCCTGAGCTACAGAGTAGTACCCTGTCTGAAGACAAAAAAGAAAAGCAAAATATCAGAGACACCAAATGACTTTCTTTGTTTCTTTTAAAATTGGGCTTATTTTGGCTTACAGACTCAAAATGAAGCTCCATTATTGCAGGGGGAAAAGATGGCATGAACAGAGGGTGGGCATCACCTCTGGCAAACATCAGATGGACAACAGCAACAGGAGAGTATGCCAAACACTGATAAGAAGAAGCTGGTTATAATATCTGTAAGTTCTCCCCCAACAATACACTGCCTCCAGGAGGCTTTAATTCCCAAATTGCTATCAGTTAGGGTCATAGCATTCAGAACACCTAAAGTTATGGGGGACATCTGAATCAAGCCACCAAATTATGCCCCTGACCCCCATAAACTGATAACCATACATGATGTTAAATACAATGCATCCATCCAACTTTAAAAGTTACCATGGTTTTTATCAACCCCAGTGATGTTCAAGCACCCCTATAGTCCAAGGTCTTTTAACCGAGCCCTAATATAAATATATCTCATAATGGAACAGAATAAACATTCACACTGCAAAAGCTGGCATTGGGCATAGCAAAGAAATATTCAACCAATACAAGATTTAAATAGAGCAAACATCAAACTCTGTAGCTCCAAGTCTAACAACTTTAGTAAGTGATAAGTCTCCAAGTCTGATAATTCTAACCAGTCTCTGGAGTTCCAATTCAGCCTCTCCAGCTTGACTGCGCACACACCCAGAAAACTTCATCTGGTGCCAGCAGCCGTCCTTTATAGCCATCCTGTAGTCCTGGCATCTCCAATGGGTCTCCAACTTAAAACCAACAGTTTATGTTCATAGCACCATTGGGCTTTGATGCAACTAATAAGCCTGCTTTTCCCTGTCCATGGCCACGTCCAAAATGCAAAACTGTGTTGAACTTCAATGACCCTCTCTTTCTTGCATTTCTTATACTCCATAATACCAGGTGGGCTACCAACTTGTTAATCCATGGGGGAATAAAGAAAACTTTGAAGAACAGGACACTCCTTGAGCACTCAGGCCCCTTCAAAAGAGTCTATAGTCTTCCTGTTGTCCCAATGCAGATCAGCTGGCTCAATCCCAATGATTATAATCTCTCCAACAATTGCAGCTGAAAGGGGAAGAAGTTTCAGTCCAGTGATTTCATTTTTGTGCCATATCCCTCTGCTCATACCAGTCCATTTCTACTCAATGCAACCCCACACAAATACTCAGGACATGGGCATAACAGCAAGCCTCTCACACAAACTGCTTCTAGCATAGTCCAGGTGAAGCTCTTTCCCACCCTCATAAGCCAAACCTCATAGTCCATAGTTCTTACTACATTCAAGTCTTTCAACTCTGACCAGAATGGCTCACCAAGCTGTTTCTATAGCATTGCAAGACATCCCTTAGGCCAAGATTTCAAATTCATCCACATTCCTCCTTTAAAGCCATTCCAAGAGGTCAAAGCTATAGAATCAGGTTTCTAACACGAATTATCCCACTTCCATGTGCCAATTTTACTGTTACATTCAGGTTCGCATTGGTGGCAAAAACACTGGGCCAAGAGAAGCTTGTGGGAAAAAAGGGTTTATTTGGCTTACAGACTGAAGGGGAAGCTCCATGATGGCAGGAGACAATGATGGCATAAACAGAGGGTGGACATCCCCTTCTAGCCAACATCAGATGAACAACAACAACAGGAGAGTGTGCCAGAATAACTTTCTTAAAATCTTAGAGTTGGTTCCCAAACTTAATCAAATTATCATGTTGGGTTGGATGTGTTGATCAGTGATAGACTGAGTACCTATCATGCAAGAGAACCTAGTTTTGATTCCTAGTACTGTCAGAAAAAATCCCCACTATTTTGCCTTCAAGCTTAATGTCGATACTTCTTTATGATTAAAACAATGTAGCCAGTGTGGTGGAGTACCCCTTTAATCCCAGCACTCAGGAGGCAGAGGTAGAAGGATCTCTGTGAGTTCAAGGCAAGCCTGGGACTACATAGTGAATTCTACATAAGCCTGGGCTAGAGTGAGACCCTACCTTGAAAAATAAAAAAATAATAATAAAAAATAAAATAAAGATAAATTGAGAGAAAGCAAGAAAGAAAAACCCCAAAACAATGTAATCAGGAAAATGAGGGCTTGGAGATAAAAATGAGAAAATACACTAATATACAAGCCTATTACTTGATTCAATTGCAAAAGCAGAGAGTAGTTTTATGTGCTGAAAATAAAAGAGCTCTTCTTTATTTTTGACAATTTTATACCTTTGACCATACTCACCCCCCACCAATATTCTGTATTACTGCTTTTTTCACTTCCTCTAAAACCCATTCTTCTCAACTAATCCCTTTTCTGCTTCTCTCTCTCTCTCTCTTCCTCGCCCTTCCTCTTTCTCTTTGTATGTGTGTATTTGATCTACTGAATTAAGTTAAGGTTGCTTGCAGGAACATGGGCTGGGGGTTGTTTACTGAAGTGTAGGTCACTTACCAGTGGCTGTATCACTGAAGAAGATGACCCGCCTTCTCTCAGAGGCAATTAACTGCCAATAGCTACTATGTGAGCCGTGAGATCTTATCAGCCCTCCCCATATCCACGGTGGAATGTTGACAGGCTCAATCTTGTCCAGGAAACTACAGATGCTACGAGTTCATGAGTGTCAAGGTCATGTCATGCCCAGGAAGTAGCCTTCCACAGCACTCTTCCCCATCTTACATTCTTTCCACTCACTTTTCTGTGATGCTGCCTTAGCTTTGGAGGGGGTATTCTAGATGTCCCATGTAGGGCTGAGCACACAGTCATCACTTGTTCTCAGCACTTTATGAACGGTTTTTCACCAGCACCCTGACAACCATCTTTGTCTCTTCTTTCTCCTTACAATAATGACAATCCTCAGGACCACACAATAAAAACCACTGTTACCTTCAATTTCCACGTGACTCAATGAAGGCACAGGTCTAAAGCCTGGTGTGGGTCGGGGGAGATCCCCAGTATGTTAAGTCTTAGCCGGGCAGAAGAAGGTAGTGGCTCTGGAGACAGAGGGCCTGGGTTTGAATCCTGGCTACTGCACTTTCCAGCTCTTCCAACTTAGAAGAATTAAATAATCTTCCAAAACTTCAGCTTCTTGACTTGCAAAATTATACAAAATATTATTGACCTCCTGAAGTTCGAAGTGTGTTAAAAAAGTCAGTGAACATAGAGCATTTAGAACAATTTTTACCCATTGTTATTATTAACTCACTGCAAGCAGAGTCTATCCCATGAAGCTGGATTCTGCAGCTGAGCACAACTTGTACCAACGTCACTCAAATGCTATCATTTGTTCCCTATAAAGACAAAGGGCTGGGTTGAAAAGGTGGCTTAAGATGGGTATGGTGGCATGCGCCTTTCATCCCAGCACATGGGAGGCAGAGGTAGGACTGCTGTGAGTTCAAGGCCATCCTGAGACTACATAGTGAATTCCAGGTCAGCCTGGGCTAGAGTGAGACCCTACCCCAAAAACCAAAAAAAAAAAAAAAAAAAAAAAAAAAAGATGGGTATGGTGGCATGCGCCTTTCACCCCAGCACAAGGGAGGCAGAGGTAGGATTGCTGTGAGTTCAAGGCCATCCTGAGACTACATGGTAAATTCCAGGATGGCCTGGGCTAGAGTAAGACCCTACCTTGAAACACCAAACAACAACAGCAACAACAACAAAGCAAAAATTATAGCTATAAGGTACACTTCTACTCCTAGCTACTCAGGATACTGAGGCACAAGGCTCACTTAAGCCCATCAGCTTGAGGACAGTCTGGGCAAAAAGGGAGACCTCATTTCAAGAAAAAAAAAACTGTATAATTATGTGATGAATATAATATCTAGATGTATATGCATGGACAGATCAATTGATACATAGATAGATGATAGATAGACAGACAGATAAGTAGATAGATAGACAGATAGATGTTCTTCTACCTATGATGGGGTAATATCCTGGTAAACACCATTATAAATAAACTAAAAATGTCTAAGCTGAAAATACTGTGATATACATTACCTAGCTAACCTAGCTTAGCAATATAATATGCTATAGAGGATCAGTTTTCCCTTTGTACTGTGTGGCTGAATGGAAACTGTGACTCACTGCATCTCTCCAGCGTGGAGAATGGGGATGATACTGCTTGTGGCTAGCTGAAGGAAAAACCAAAATTTAACACTTGAAGCAGAGTTTCTGGTGATCATGCTTTTGCACCATCAAAATGTTAAGAAATTGTAAATAGAGCCATTATAAATTTGGTGACAGTATATATTTGTGTGATTCATTTTTAACATAAAATTTACATTTTAATATTTTTTTTTGGTAAGGTCTCACTGTAGCCCAGGTTGATCTGGAACTCACTATAGCCCCAGGCTGGCCTCAAACTCATGGTGAACCTCCTACCTCAGCTGCCCGAGTGCTGGGATTAAAAGTGTGCACCACCATCCATGCATGACCATTTTAACAATCCTTTTTTTTGGGGGGGGGTTAAAGATAGGGTCTCACTCTAGCCCAGGCTGACCTGGAATTCACTATGTCGTCTCAGGGTGGCCTCAAACTCACAGCAATCCTCCTATGTCTGCCTCCCAAGTGCTGGGGTTAAAGGTATATACCACTATGCCTGGCTATTTTAACAAGTTTAAAATACATAATTTATTACCATATGTAAGTATATATGTGAAATGCTATCATCTATCTATCTATCATGGAGAGAGAGAACAAGAACAATGGATATTAGTTACAAATTATCCATATGATCCACTCCATTTTTAACCTTTTCATTCCCCTTCTTAATTTTTTTATCATGTGTGTATGTGTATGATGTGTGCATGTGTATATATGCATTTATTGTATGTGTATGATGTGTTTGTGTATGGATTTTTCTGGTGTGTATGAAGCATGTGTATGTATGTATGGATTTATCATGTGTGTATGTGGGTATGATGTGTATGCATGTGTAGTGGTTTGATTCAAAAAATCCCCCATAAATTTAGGTGTTCTGAATATCATGTCCCCAGCTGATGGCAATTTGGAAATTACAGCCTCCTGGAGGCCGAGTAGTGCTGGGGGCAGGCTTATGGGTGTCATAACCAGCTTCCTCGTGCCAGTGTATGGCACACTCTCCTATTCCTGTTGTCCACTTGATGTTGCCCAGGAGGTGATGTCCAGCCTCTTCTCAAGCCGTCATTTTCCCCTGCCATCATGAAGCTTCCCCTTGAGTCTTTAATCCACAATAACCCCCTTCCCCCTCGCAAGCTGCATTTGGTCAAGTGTTTTCTGGCAGCAATGCAAACCTGACTGCAACAGTAAACTTGGTACTGAGGAGTGATGTAATTACTGCTAGGCACCTGACTATATGGGTTTTGGCCCTTTGGAACTGATTTTTGAGAGGAATGTGGAAGGATTTGAAATCTTGGACTAAGAGATGCCTTGCAGTGCTGTAAACACAGTTTGATAGACTATTCTAGTTACAGTTGAAGGATCTGAATGCAGTAAGAACTATGGACTATGAGGTTTGGTTTATGAGGATGAGAAAGGGCTTTGCTTGGACTGGGCTAGATGCAGTTTGTGTGAGAGGCTTGCTGTTATGCCCACGTCCTCAGAATTTGTGCAGGGTAGGTAGCATTGCATAGAAATGGACTGATGGGAGCACAAAAAAAAATGAAATCTTTGGGCAGAAACTGCTGCCTGTTCAGCTGCAATTATACAAGAGATTACAACCATTGAGAGTGGGCCAGCTGACCTGCACTGGAACAACATAAAGAATGCAGAGTCTTTTGAAGGGGCCTAAATGCTGAAGGAGTGTCCTATTTTTCAAAGTCTGCTTTATTACCCTGTGGCTTAATCAATTGGCACCCCACATGGTATTATGGAGTATAAGAAACACAGAGAAGAGAGGGTCATTGAATTTGCAACACGGTCTTGTGTTTTGCAAATGGCCATGGGCAGTGTGAGCCAGGTTTGCTGAATGCCTGCATGGAGACCCAATGGTGCCATAAGTATGGACTGTGGGTTGCAGTGGAGACCCAGTGGAGATTCTGGGTCCACAAGATGGATGCTAAGGAAAGCTGCCAGCCCTGGATGAAGTTTTCCAGCGCTGTGAGTAGCCTAAGATGGATGGGTGGAATTGAACTCCAGAACTTTGTTGCTGGTTAGGATTATCAAACTTGGAGACTTGTCACTGGCTAGAGTTATTGAACTTGGTGCTACAGAGTTTGACGTTTGCTATGGTTGTTTTAAATCTTGTATGGTTGAATATTTCTTTGCTATGCCCAATGCCATCTTTTGTAGTGTGAATGTCTATTCTGTGTCATTATGGTTGGTTCTTTTTTTTTTTTTGGTATTATGGCTCAGTTAAAAGACCTTAGATTATAGGAATGTTTGAACATTACTAGGATTGATAAAAAACTACAGGGATTGCTTGGCATGGTGGTGCATACCTTTAATCCCAGCACTCAGGAGGCTGAGGTAGCAGGATTGCTGTGAGTTTGAGGGTAGCCTGAGATTACATAGTGAATTCTAGGTCAGCCTGGGCTAGACCAAGATTCTACCTTGAAAAAACAAACAACAAACAAATAAACAAAAAAAAAAAACTATGGGGACTTTTAAAGTTGGATGAATACATTGCATTTTACATCACGCATGCTTATCAGTTTATGGGGTCAGAGGCAGAATGTGGTGGTTTGATTCAGGTGTCCCCCATAAACTCAGGTGTTCTGAATGCCATGTCTCTAGCTGATGGTAATTTTGAAATTAAAGTGTCCTGTTATCTGAGGGTATATACAATGTTTTGCAATGATGAGTGGGTATTCCCTTCTCATAAGCAACAAGTAGAAATCAATGGATCTGTGAGCTTGGTACAGAGAGGAAATATTTCTGAGAGCTCATGGTAGAAGGCAAAGATTCAAGAATTGTGTGTATTGTTGGTTTTGAAACTCACTGGTCATGTGATTGTGGGCTAATAACAATTTCTCTCAACAAGAAAATGACACCATAATATCAAGTATGGAATAAAAAAATAGAACACTCTGAGACAGATAGCTTCTTTGGCCTGGCGTTTTATGTAACACTAGCCAAAGAATGGCAGGGTTCAGCATGAAAGGGAGGGAAAGGACCTCTAAACTATCTAGTAGGAGAAAAGAATTGTTTTAAGTCTTTCTTGAAGAGAAGTAGGAAGGAATCTTACACTGACTTCATTGTTTGGGGTGTCTGGTTCACATGCAGGGGACAATTATTTGGGGACATGGAGTGTCCTGGGTGGCTGGACCTAACCCTGTTGTGCTCTTGTAGGGAAGTCAGATTTTCATCACTATCTAGAGTCAACTGGTGGTTGCTGGTAGAGATGAGTCATTTTCCTCTCAGCTCAGGTACAGAAGGCCAGGTCAATTACAACAATGGGTAGGAATTCAAAGATCTCAGACCTGGTCTGGGCCTTCAGAGTAAGGAGTGGGTAGTATCTATGGGGAGTGGGTGGTTTCAGACCAGCAGGTCCAGTTACAGTATGCTGGGTGGGAGGGGAGAAGAGAGAGAGAGGGGGGAGGAGAGACTTCTGAAACTATCACATGTTAGCCTTTTTATTTACATAAGAAGAGAAGAGAATTTTTAGGAAAGGGGAAAGAAGGAGGAAGCCTCATGGGGTCATGGGGCAGAGTGATCATATCTGACTACTTCCTGCTGTATTTAGGTGAGGTGGGATCACGAGGCACTCTCATTTCAGGATTTCCAATTCAGAGGTTGTTATCTGTAGCCTCTTATCAGAAGGACATTATCTACATTGTTCTGTGTGGCTTGTTGGACAGGAATCTGGATGAATTTGCTTAACAGAAGATTCAGAAGTGAATCTATTGATGTAAGAATTATAATGGGGCCTGAAGAGATGGCTTAGTGGTTAAGGTGCTTGCCTGAAAAGCCAAAGGACCCAGGTTCAATTCCCCAGGACCCAAGAAAGCCAAATGAACAAGGTGGCACATATATCTGGAGTTCATTTGCAGTGGCTGAAGGCCCTGGTTCACTCATTCTCTCTATATATCTGCCTTCCTCTTTCTTTCTCTCTCTCTCTCTTAAATAAATAAAATAAATAAAAATTTTTAAAAAGAATCAAAATTGTCATTAGAGATGACAACAGATGTGAGTTACGAGACCCAATAGGAATTTTTGAACTATTTTTCCAATGACTGTGAGACCTATTGTCTATTTTTTTTAAAAAAAAATTTATTTATTTAATTAAGGAGAAAAAGAGAATGGATATTCCAGGGTTTCTAGCCACTGCAAATGAACCTCATTCAGACGCATGCATCACCTTGTGCATCTGGCTTTACGTGGGTACTGGGAAATTGAACTTGGGTCCTTAGGCTTTGCAGGCTAGTGCCTTTACTGCTAAGCCATTTCATCATTTCCCAAAAACTCCATCTTCAACTAACCATTATGACCTAGACAGGTTCAGTCATAGCAGAATGGCCATTGGTGGTGACATGTCCATTGTCTATTTTTTTTGTTTATTTTTATTTATTTATTTGAGAGCGACAGACACAGAGAGAAAAAGGCAGATAGAGAGAGAGAGAGAGAGAGAGAGAGAGAGAAAGAGAGACAGAGAGAGAGAATGGACATACCAGGGCCTTCAGCCACTGTAAATGAACTCCAGATGTATGTGCCACCTTGTGCATCTGGCTACCGTGGGTCCTAGGGAATCAAGCCTTGAACTGGGGTCCTTAGGCTTCACAGGTACAGCCCACTTAGGAGGACTAGAAAACTTTGGTTATTGGGGGTCATCTCTACATTTGGGGGTGAGTATGCTAAGACACATGTTCCTGTCCACTTAGCAGGGAGATAGAGATGGCTGCGGTGCCTTAGAGGATGAAAATGCTCTGTTCAAATAGGCAGGTGGAGGGAGAAAAGATAGAATTCATTTTCCTGAACACACAGCTGGATAAAGCTGCCCCTGTCAGAAGCTGAAGTATGACAACAGAGTTAGGGTTTGAAGCATTTTGGAAGAACAAGAAGCATTTGTATGTGTGTGGAGAATTATAAGAATTTCAGTGTGGATTCCGTTTGTTGGCAGCTATGGAAAGAGGCCAGTTAATGGAACTGGGGTGTTCCAGTAGTACAGGGACCTAGAGGGAGTGAATACAGTGAGTAGGGAGATAGAAACTAAACTTCAGAAGGGTAAAGGCTGAGAAAACTTTCTGTTTGTTGGTGTGATAGGAAGTCTGAAGGAGTCTAACTGTCCTGCTGGGATACTTCTATGGAAAGGTGGTCTCGTAAAGCACAGGGAGGCTGTTCTCTCAAAGGGGTGTACAGAGTAATGGGTCCAATTATGGGGACTCTCAGCCATATTTGGAGATCTTAGAAATGTTTTGCATATGTATATGTTGTGGAGTTTGGAAGCCCTGTCTGTCACAGTGACCATCTGTTAATAAAAAATGTTTCCTTTGTCTTTGTGTCCAGAGTGATGCCTGTGAGTTTACCCAAGCTGACCCAAGCTGGCAGGAGTACCACAATGGCTGTGTATGCAGAGGCAGAAAGGGAAAGGCATAGCTATCAGTCATCTGCCAGGGCTGCATTAGAGTCATTGGGGAGGTGATGGACAAGGCTCAGGGTGTGCTCTAAGAGGTTAGAGAGCAGACCCTCTTTCACTGGAACTGAACATACAAAGTGAAGTAAGAATGGTAGGACATGCCTTTAATCCCAGCACCCGGGAGGCAGAGGTAGGAGGATCACTGTGAGTTTGAGGCCACCCTGAGACTACATAGTGCATTCCACATCAGCCTGGGCTAGAGTGAGAGAGACCCTACCTCAAAAAAAAAAAAGGAAAGAAAAAGAAAAAGAAAAAGAAGGAATGAAAAATAGAGAGAAACATGCTGTTGCAGTAGAGTAGGATTAATAGAACAAAGAAAAGAACTCCATTTCAGAGAGGTGAAGTCTATGAGGTCTCTCTGTATCCAGCAGTCTGCTACAGATTCTAGCAAATGGGCAAATGGGGGATTTTCAGTTCCTGAGACTCGTGGCCAGTGAGAGTTCAGTGTATTATCTGAAGGATTTCCTCTGCACTGGATGCAAAGAGGAGGCGGGGTACTGTCTCTTCTGGCTGTCTTTTGAATAGAGTTTGAAATCCTCCGGGAGGTTGCAAGAATAGGCAGGGCTAGTTGAGGTGTGATTTTCTGAGAATTGCTCTTCTGGTATTGAGTCCAGATGTACTGGTTCTGCTGTTCTGCTGCTGGTTCTAATCTGGAGAAAGGAATCCAAGAGCTGAGACCCAATAATTTAGTTGCATTGAGGATTGTAAGAGGAACCATGTGAGGTCCTGTCCATGGAGACTATAGGGGCTTGGGGGTTAGGTTCCTTAAGTAAACCCAATCTCCTGGTTGGATTGGAAGATTCAAGATGGTGAGTCTGGAGAGAGCTTAGGCAGAAGTTTGTTGGTGACATGGCTTATAAAGTGTTGGTCATAAAAGAGGGCTAGGATGTAATCCCTTAGAGGTGTCTGGGGCAAAGAATAATTCACCAAAATAAAAGGCATCAATTACATTAATAGTATTAATAAATACATTAATGCAAAGGGACCTAGACCAATTGGGGTCCTGGGTACTACAGGGATTCTCATGACTGCTATAGGGAAAAGGCTGATCCAGTTAGCTTGCATTTGCATCAGTAAACTAGTAAGTTTTTTTTTTTTGTTTTTTTTTTTTGAGGTAGGGTCTCACTCTAGCCCAGACTCACCTCACACTCACACTCACTCTGGTCCCAGACTAGCCTTGAATTCACAGCAACCCTCCTACCTCTGCCTTCCAAGTGCTGGGATTAAAGACGTGAACCACCACTCCTGGCTCTGGTTAGTTTTTTATAAGAGCACTCATCCTCTCTGCTTTCCCTATAGACTGAGGTCTACATGGAGCTTCCAGGTAATGTGAAGGCCTTTACCAACCCCCAAAGCATCTTAGAAATAAATGCAGGGCCACTGTTGGACTGTAATGAAGTGGGAAGCCCAAATGATCGCCTTAATTCAGATGTTTGTTAGTGTATTAGTCTCATCAAATGCAAAGGGAAATGTCTCTAACCATCCTGAGAATGTATCTGCCATAACTAACAGGAATTTGATCTTTAAAAAAAAAATTATTTATTTATTAATGGGAGAGAGAATGGAAGAGGGAGAGAGAGAATGGGTGCGCCAGGGCCTTCAGTCCCTGCAAACAAACTCCAGATGCATGTGCCACCTTGAGCATCTGGCTTACATAGGTATTGGAGAATCAAACCTGGGTCCTTAGGCTTTGCAGGCAAGTGCCTTAACTTCTCAGCCATCTCTCCAGTCAAGAAGAATCTGATCTTTTTAATGGATGGCAAATGTGTAAAGCCAATTTTTAGGTCTAGCCAGGGATCTTTCCTCTAGCTTAATGGGTTAGAAAAGGTGGAGTCTTTTTGTGCCCCTCAGGCAATGATTTTAGGCACATCTGAAAGTACTCTGTCACATTATAGAGGCCACTGGTGAAAGAGGACTCTTTAATTAGCTGTGAAAGGTAATCTAGGGGTTATGGCCCACATGGAATTGGTCATGGATGGCTGTTAGGATATTAAGTTTTTCTTTTTGAGGTAAAGTTATCTTCCCTTCTTTAGTAAACCAGCCTTTAGTTAAGGCAGCACTTTTTTGGGGGATAATTTTATTTTTCATTCAAGAAAGCAATAAGGACGATTACAGGGCAAGGCAATGAGGACAGGGGAGGGTGGGATGACTTGGAATTTGGCTTCTTTATCAGCTTTATTATTCCCAGTGTGATAAAGGAGGTCTGTCTATTCCTTAGAGTGGGGAGTGGCCTATAACGATTTTAGTATCAGGGTTCTATTTGTCATAGCTTACCCCTTAAAAGTTAAGAAGCTCCTCTCTCTACAAATGGGAGCATGAGAGTGAATAATATGAAAGGCATATTTTGAATCTCTGTGAATATTTGGTCAGCACTATTCTTGTGAAGTGGTCCCAGTTGGAAGGGGCCCTGACTCTCAGGTCAAATCTGGGGTGACTATGGCTTAACTAACCCAGGGAGTTCTCTGCATTCTGACTGCTCTCCCTTCTATACACCACGTGGGGGCTGGAGGGAGCACAGGAGAGTAGGAGATGTCAGGAAAAGGGTTGAGGAAATGATCTAGCGTTTCAGAACAGCCAGAAGTTTTTCCTAGCTTAGAGGAAACAGGGAGGGGGAGTAAAGTAGCAGGATATAGGGAGTTACATCTGTGTGGTAATACATGCAGGGCTTTGAAGGAGGGTGGCACACATGGCCTCGATGTGGGAAGGAGAGGTTACAGAGTTGCTCGGTGAATTCGAAGGGGTTTTAAGGACTGACTTGCGTAGACATGTCAGTGGGGGTAGGGGACTATGTTGAAAGTCTCTGGGACTAGAAGGGCGGCCACAGCTAGAAACTGAAGCAGGAAGGTCATACCAGAACAGGTTTATCTAATTGTTTAGAGAAGTAAACAATGAGCTGAATATCAGTTCCATACTATTGTCCCAAAAGCCCTAGTACATGTCTAGCAGAGGTGGAAAGGCTTAGAGGAATTAGATAATGCTAGGGTGGAAGCAGATGGTAGAGCTTTTGTGTGTGTGTGTGTTTTCAAGGTACGGTCTTGCTCTAGCCCAGGCTGACCTGGAACTCACTATGTAATCTCGGGGTGGCCTCAAACTCAAGGCCTACTCCTACCTCTGCCTCCCAAGTGCTGCAATTAAAGGCGTGCGCCACCACACCCCGCTATGTTAGAGCTTTTTGGGGGAGGGAAAAGGATCTCTGGTAAGATCTAGGCAGAGAAAGAGGTTTGTAAGGAGCCCCTAAAACCAGCTGGTATAACAACGTGGTGAGTGGACCAAAACTGGGGATCCAAAGACAGAAAGTTGGCTTGACCACAAAGGAAAGAAGTTTGGATTTGGAGATGGGAGTAGTAGTTCTGTAATTGCCTCTGTTCTGGGTCATGTAGTCCTAAATATGTAAGTACGGTTTTAAGAATTGTCCCTCAGGGATTGGAAGGATTGCTTAGGGGTTAAGGTGTTTGCCTGCAAAGCCAAATGACCCAGGTTCGATTCCCCAGGACCCATGTTAGCCAGATGTGCAAGGGGGCACATGCATCTGGAGTTCGTTTGCAGTGGCTGGAGGCCCTGGCATGCCCATTGTCTGTCTCACTCTCTCTCCCTCCTTCTCTGTCAACTAAATAAATAAAATAAAAATAAAAAAAGAATTGTCCCTTAGTAGGTGTTGTAGACAACTCTATGTTGCTGGGATGAATAGCCAAACTAGTTACAGTTTAGGGGAGGAAGGGATTTAAGCTTACAGAACCAGGGGTAAGTTCCATCGCTGGTGGAAGTAGTTGTTTCCGTACAGCCAAGCAGAGAGGAACCACCAAACAACAAAAACCAAAGGCAGCAAGCAAGAACAGTCAGCAAGCAGCAGAGACCTCTGAAGAGCAGCTCAAACCTCTTTGCTTACCTTTAGGTTGGAAATCAGAATCGCCCCCACACATACCTTAGGACTGGACTCGGGATCCATCCCCAGTGACACCTTCTCCAGCCAGGCAGCTGGAGATCCAAGCCATAAGGTCCAATGAAACAGCTGCATCAACAACCACCTAAGCCCCCCCCCCCAAAAAAAAAGCCGGGCGTGGTGGCTCATGCCACTAATCTCAGCACTTGGGAGGCAGAGGTAGAAGGATCGCCATGAGTTCGAGGCCACCCTGAGACTACATAATGAGTTCCAGGGCAACCTGGGCTAGAGTGAGACCCTGCCTTGAAAAAAACCAACCAAACAAAGACCCTGGGGTCTATGGGAGACACACACCCAAACCAACCCAGTAGGTGAAACATAATATCCCTTTTGTGCCAAAAAGTTGAGTAGAAGGCTGGAGAGATGGACTAAGGACCCCGGTTCGAGGCTCCATTCCCCAGGACCCACGTTAGCCAGATGCACAAGGGGGCCCGTGCGTCTGGAGTTTGTTTACAGTGGCTGGAGGCCCTGGCGCGCCCATTCTCTCCCTCTCTCTGCTTCTTTGTCGCTCTCAAATAAATAAATAAAAATAACAAAAAAATTTTTTTAAGTTGAGTAGAGTGACAAGGTAAGGGACCGGCTGCAGAGGAGAGCGCCTACACAGCGCAGAGGGGCGCTTGCTGGCAGAGTGAGAGCTGTGAGAGGTCCTGGGTTAAAGCCTGACTGAAAATATCAGGACTGTCCCTGAATTCTGGAGGAAGGACTGTCCACATGAGTTGTTGGACTATTTTAGTGGAGGGCCTGTCGAAGTAAAAGCAAAACAGGATTGAGAGGAATAGTTTTCAAAAAAAACCCACGCATCTTTAGGGGCATGGAAAATGGCTTAGCGGTTAAGGCATTTGCCTGCGAAGCCTAAGGACCCCGGATTGATTCCTGAGGACCCACCTAAGCCAGATGCACTAGGGGGCGCATGCGTTTGGAGTTCCTTTGCAGTGGCTGGAGGCCCTGGCTCCCCATTCTGTCTTTCTCTGTGCCTCTTCCTCTCGCTCTCAAACAAATAAATTAAAATAGTTATTTAGAAATGCATCTCTAGGAGCTGGGGAGCTGGCTTGGCAGTTTGAGGCACTATTTCCCAGTAGCCAGGTAAAACTAGAAGCATAAAGTGGCAAAACGCCTTGGCGAGCCATTTTCTCTTTCAAATTTAAAAAAAAAAAAATGTTTTTTTTTTTTTTTTAAATGCGTCTTTTGGTCTATTACAGCAAAGGGTGAGTTTTGTATAGGGAAGAGAAGATGATCACCAGAAAGGAAATGAGTAAACTTCAGCATCTCTAGGAGGAAAGTGGCTGAGTTTTTAAAAGCTTAGAAATTATGTTGTCAACCCCCATCATAGAGAAGAGGGGAGAAGAAGAGAGAAGAGGGTCCCGCATATTCACCTGGAGTTGAATGGACAGCTGGAGTCTAATGAAATGAGATCAGCTTATCTGTAACCATAATGTTTACCCTGGGTCCAACCTTGGTGATAGTGTCTTCGGAGCTCCTTCAAAACCAAGGCAGCATAAGTCTTCAGTGGCCACTCCAAAGGGGGTCAGGAATTCAGAATCCTGGCTCAGAGTTGAGTCTGGATCCACTGGCCTTCACCCAGGGATGTGTGAACAGTATTCTTTCTTTTATCACATGGGGTAGTCTCAGAAAAACTGATGGATTCCGGCAGGATCTTGCCCAGTGATCATTTTGGCTATACCTGTAGCAAAGTCCTAGTAATAGGCTATTAGGAGGAAAAAATTTTCTCTGGCTGTCCCTTAATGTGGTTGCTATTAAGTGTACTTGGCTTATTCTCTTTTCCATTTTTGGTTTTTATTTTCTTCTTCTCTGTTATTAAAGGCACTGAAAGTTATTTGAGGTCTTTTTGACATTTTTTGTGGACCCTGACCTAATTTTTGGAACTTTTAAAAGACTATCTGTACTTTTTTTGTAATGTGTATTAAAATCAGTTTCCCAGCTTCTGAATTTGGGTCTAAATTAGTATCTTTAATGATGGCCTCTGGAAAGTGGCTCATAAAAGCTACTAGGTTTTCATCAGCTGTTAGTGTAATTTCTTATATTTTATAATTTATTGAGTGAAGCTCTTTTTGTGTCTTCAAATGGTTAGGAAATGAGACATCACTGTTAAATGGAAAGAATATTGTTGATAATTCCATTTAGGGTCAGCAAGAGGAACCCCTCATTTCTAGAGAGTTCTGATTTTGAAGAGAGTCTGTGGAAGATACTGCAGAGGCCTAGAATCAGCCTTTCTCTTCTGGGAGGTAGTGGAAGTTATAGTGACAAATATCCCGAGAAGTCAGATCACAGAAGTGTATGGTATGTTGGAGCCTGTGTTTCAGGTGGCGTTCCAGTTTCCTACTCTTTGCTGGAATAAACGCCCAGCCAGAAGCAGCTTATAGGAGGAAAGGGGTTATTTGAGGTTTACGGATTCCAGGGGAAGCTACAGCATAGTAGAGGCCCCCTCACTTCATCCTACATCTATAGCTCAGAGACAACAGCCAGCACCATCAAGCAGGAGCTGACTCCACCCCAAAGTTCACTTCCTCCAGCAGGGCTCCACCTTCCAAATGATCTGTTAGATGGGAACTAAGTAGGAAACTTAAATCACAAATACCAGAGGATATGGGGTCATTACATTAAAAACACCACAGGGTTGGAGAGATGGCTTAGTAGTTAAGGCACTTGCCTGCAAGACCTAAGGATCCAGATTCAATTCCCAGTACCCATGCAGGCCAGATGTACAAGGTAGCACATACATCTGGTGTTTGTCCTCAATGGCTACAGGCCCTGGTGTGCCCATTCTCTCTATCTGCCTATTTCTCTCTCTCTCAAAAAAAAAAAAAAAAAAAAAAAAAAAACAAAACAAAACAAAAAACATTAAAGAACATCACAGGTGGCAGCAGACAAAGAACCCTCATTTTGGAAAAGGTTGTAAAGTGAGAATGGGACATGGACCTTGAGGAAACATTGGGCTCTGGGGATTTTCCTTAAGGGGACTGGGAAGCTAGGGTGGGTGGTTTAGGAGCTTGAGAAAGTAATGTTTTAGAGTGAGTAGTCAGAGGGCCAGGAGCTAGAGGGGTGCACTGTAAGGGGGTTGTAGGCAGCAAGACTGTGACTCTGGTGAAGCTCTGGGAGGAAGGAGTCTGTGTAGGCTGACTGTAGGAACAGAATGGGAGGCTGAGGCTGCTGTCCCAGGGTGGAAAAGCTGTAGGGAGGGAAGCAGCTTCAGGAAGGGTTAAAGCTTTAGGCAAAAGAGCACAGAGAGAAGAGTGGTCAGCAGGGTCAAATTTGATGCAAGTTCTTAAAGGAGGTTTTTCCAGAGAATTAGTTTCTTCATGTAGTAAGAGGATCTGAAATTAGTACAAGTTTGGCAGAGGGAAGGACCACTTCTTAGACAGACTAAAGCTCTCATATGAGATGATGTCCATACAACTAAGTCTGTAAGAATTTTAGATCAAAGATGCCATCTTCAGGCCACTGGTTGCCATTATCAGGGAAGAATTTTAAGATGGATGGGATCGAGTTATACCATAATAAGGTCTGGCAAATCAACTAGGTAGAGAGAAGTTAGGGGTCCCAGTATCTCACCACTTTAAAAAAAATCTTGAGTATGATTCAAGGTCACATGATAACTGCAAGGTGAGAACAAATGTCTTTGCATCTCAACTGAGTTTGGGATAATGAGGTCCTGGACTTTGCCTGAGGGAGGAAGTCACCTGACTCAACATTGAGGTTTCAGAATAGTACCGAGTATTAGCCCAGCAGGTGTGCAGATGACCAAGTAGATAGACTCCGCAGAGAATGGAGGCAGTGCTGAACTGCTAATAAATGAACTCTGCACCTTTAAAAATCATGTCAGGACTGCAGTTGGTACAGTGCTTGCCATGAAGCATAAGGAGCTGGGTTCATATCCTCACCTAACCTGTTTTAAACAGTTATTTTTTCTAAAGATGGCTCCTTCATGTGTGCACAGTATATGTACACACATGCAGATGTATGAGTGCTATGCACATGCATGTGGTCAGAGCTGTGTGTCTGATGTCATTTCCTTGACAGTAGCTTACTGAACTCAGAGCTACTGTTTTTCAGGTAGACCGGCTGACCAGCAAGCTCCAGTGATGATTTCATCTGTTTTCCTTAAGAGTGAGGTTACAGGCATGAGTGGTTACGCATGCCTGGCTTCTTGATAGGGGTTGAACTCAGGTCCTCATGCTTGCATGACAAGTGCTGCTCTTATCCACTGAGCCATCTCCCAGCCCCAGGGAACTTCTGATGTTGAACCACCCTGCTGCAGAAGTCAGTCTTCGAGGGATCTGATATTTGAGAGGTGTGGCTTTGTCCAGAGTGTCAATCTCCTTTCACCAGGGCCACCTGACTAACCAGGAAGCTGTGTAGCTGGAGCTTTTTGGTACATTGCCTTTCTGTTTTTCTACTCTTTCAGCTGTCCTGGAGTGGTTTCTAAAGAGCTTCCTTTTTTCTCTGAATGGATGTGCCAGGGCCTCCAACTACTGCAAAGGGAACTCCAGATGCATGCACCACTGTGCATCTGGCTTTACGAGAATATGGGGGAACTGAACCCAGGTTGCTAGGCTCTGCAGGCAAGTGCCCTAACTGCTGAGTCATCTCTTCAGCCCTGAAACAGTCTATTTTCTTAACCCAACACTTCTAACTAGATACCACAGAACTAGCTTCTAGTTCATGACCTTAACTGGAAGTCTTAATATCTCAAGAATAAAAATTCCTATGTTATAAGTTATTTCATATTGATTGCAATGACTTTATAAAAGGATACTAAAAAGCAAATTCCGGGTTAAGCAAAAACATGAAAACAAACTTCAGGAAAAAAAAAAAGCTCAAAAGTAATTTCAACTTTATTGGACCAATTTAGTTGTATTTATCAAAATTAAATGTACAAAAGTCCAGCAATCTAGTAGAAATTTACTCAACAGGTATACATGTTTAGCAACATATACTGTATATAAGATCAGTGCAGAATAGTTGGTATTGTAAAACCATGAGAAAGTCGGTTCCTACCAATAACAAAGAGCTGGGCTAATTTATTATGGCATATCCAGATGATGGAACACAAGACAGCCATTTAGAACAATAAGGTTGGCTGAAAAGTATGTACTGAAGTGGGATGGTCTTCAAAATACACTGATGAGCACAGGGTGTGGTGGCATATATTGTATTACATCATTTGAGGGTAAGTGGGTGATGGCGGCAGAAAGAAAAAAGTCAAGGTTGCCCTCAGGTATATAATAAATTAGAGGCCAGACTGGGCTTATAGGAGACAACAAACAAATCACTGATAAAAATGCTATCTTTTCAGCCGGGCGTGGTGGCGCACACCTTTAATCCCAGCACTTGAGAGGCAGCAAGGCCACCCTGAGACTCCATAGTGAATTCCAGGTCAGCCTGGGCTAGAATGAGACCCTACCTCAAAAAACCAAAAAAAAAAAAAAAAAAAAAAAAAGGCTATCTTTTCTATCTTGAAAAAGATATATTAAGTATTCAAAAAAGGAAAGTAAGTATTTCAGGTTACTTTCCATTTTTGAAATTCATGAATTAGTTAATTATTTTTGAGGCAGGATCTCATTCTAGGCAAGGCTGACCTAAAACTCTAGCTCCAGGCTGGCCTCAAACTCATGATGATACTTTTAGCTCAGCCTTCTGAGTGCTGGGGTTATAGGTGTGAGCCATCACACCTGACTGTAATTCTGGTCAAAGAATTATGAATACTGTTAGCCGTGATTATCTTTAGGTAGATGGATAATGGGCAGGCAAGGGATGGAGAGCTTTTACTTTTATTTGTACAATTCTATACTGTCTACTGTCTTAGCATTATTTCAGTAGGAGTGAACAGAAACGTTTTGTCTGTCTCCATTAAAAACAGTGTACACATACAAACATACGTGATGTTAAACAAAAACAAAGTTACAAAATAAAAAAATATACATACATAGATAAAGTACAGATTTTAAAGCACAGAAATATGCATATCTTCTTACTTCATTTTTTTTTTGTTTATTGTTTTTTTGAGGCAGAGCCTCATGTAGCTCAGGCCTGAATTTGGTAAGTAGCAGAAGATGACCTTGAACTCTTGATCATCCTGTACTCTTCCTTCTAAGTGCTAGAATTATAGGTAAGCACCTCCATGCTGATGTTTACTGTCTTCAGCATATAATACGCTGTTTAGTTAATTTTACCTGAAGCTCTTGAAACACTGCATTAATATTCATTAAAATTCACATGTTTCCATAACTCACGGTGATATAAAACCATGTGAACAAGACAACAATGATTAGAGGAAGGCATTCACAATGTCTATCATTTGAATGATGGTTCACTCTACATGCCTCACTCAGAGATTTCAGAGGCTGGTCTTCGGATCAGGTCACCAAAATAAGCAGTGATTGTTTTTAATTTATTGTTAAGAAAATTCTGTTCAATTTCCACCTGCCCTCCAGGCCCAGCTAAGGATGCCACCTACAAAGATGAAAAGAGTAAGTCACACACACACAATTTCAAAACAGTTTTCATGCCTACTGCTTTATCAGAACGTGGAAGACTGGCTTCTTACTTAAGTCATTCACATAACGAAGCAACCTGAATGCTCACTGCTGCTTTTTCTAGGTACCAATGCAGTATTTGGTGGCAGTAATACTTGTTTCAGACAGCATTTATGCTATGGGTAAGATCACTGCGTTATGGTCTTATAAAGATCTGGGTCTCTTAAACAGAGCCACAAGGTACAGTGTTAGAGAAACAAATAAAACCCTTCACAGGTCATATTTATTAACAACATTTAAAGAATGACCAACTTTCCTAAGAACCCACATAAGCCAGATAAAGATAGGACATGCGTCTGGTATTTGTTCATATGTAGTGGCTAGATGACCAGGTATGCCCATTATCTCTCTAATAAATCAATAAATAAAAATAAAGTATTAAAAATACTTTATTTATTTGCAAGCAGAGAAGGGGTGGGGAAGAGAGAAGAAAGGGCGTGGCCAGGGCCTCCAGCCACTACAAATGAACTCCAGGAGCATGCACCACTTTGTGCATCAGGCTTTATGTGGACACTAGGGAAGTGAACTCAGGTTGTTGGGCTCTGCAGGCAAGTACCTTAACCACTGAGCCATCTCTCCAGCCCAGTATTTCTTATATACATCATAAAGAGAATTACCTAAAAAGTAATCTCTTGATTACTTATTGCTTTTTCTTTCTGTGTATCTTTTACAGGGCTCCTTACACAGGGGTACCCTGGACAAGAAATGGGAGTTTTTAAATGTTTACAAAAAACACAAAATATTTTTGGAGATAGTGGTGCTCTTAAGCTTGCTATGTAGCCAGATGACTATAAACTTCTGATCCTTCTGCCTCCACCCACTGAGTGTGGGGACAGGCTTGTGCATCGCCACATCCAGTTTATGCACTTCTGGGGATTGAACCCAAGGCCTCATACATGGTGAGCAAGAAACTATTACTTAACTGATCTATACCCCTAGCCTTTAACATGTTCCTTTTGCTTATCTTGTCACCTCAGTTTCTATTCAGCATTCATAATCTCATGGTGATCCACTGTTGTACTCAATGAATCTTTTCTTGGTAATAAATGCCCTTCTGATAGAGCCAGCAAGGACCTTGTCTGGAGTTTGTTTGCAGCAGGCCCTGGTAAGCCCATTCTCTCTCAAATAAATTTAAAAAAACAAACAACAAAAACAAAAAAGCAAAGTCAGAACCCATGGTGGGCTTCTGTAATGCCATCACACCGATGCTGATGGACAGATGAGAAGCAGAGACAAGAGAATTTTCCAGAAGCTCCTGTTGGGTGCAGTGCAGCTGAGTGGGAATCTAGAGCGTGAAACCCTGCCTTATGAGATGGAGAAGATGAGGACTGACTAGAGAGGTGTCCTCTGACCTCCATAAATGTATGTCATGGCACATGTATGCCTACCTTACACTCATCCACATGAACCTGCATACATAATAAATAATAATAAATTTTAAAAAGGCTTTCATATTTACAAGGAAGTTAGTTGAAAAGAATCTGCTATTTGAAATATTATTTTCTTCAATCTTATATTACTGTCTCCTTTCATTTTAAGATTCCCACATATGAAAACATTTTCTGTTTTAAAAAAGAAAAAAAGCTGACTTCCCACTGTAATTTAATGTAAACTTAATACCAAATAAAAAAACATACTTGAAAATTTACCCACTGTTTCTGGATTTTTAAAAATCATTTTCTAATGTTATTACTCCCCCTAGAGGAAGAAAACAAGAATGAACTACCAAGTCTAATTCTATGGGGTTTTAAAGACAAAACAAAAGCAGTTTTTCTCAGCTATATTTCCAGTTTAGACTCTCCAGATGCTTGAGCCCTTGAAGCCCGCCATGGCCCAGAAGAAGGCGGTGAGCAAGGTGCAGAATCAGGACAGCAAGAAGCGTAAATTCAGCCGTAAGGGAAGCTACTCATTGTACGGGCTGCTGCAGCAGGTGCACTCCAGACAAGAGCATCTCGTCTAAGGCCATACACACCATGAACTCACTGGTTAACGACACCTCAGAGCATACCATGGCACATGCCTGGTGCATTACAGTAAGAGCTCAACCATTGTGTCCTGGAAGATCCAGATAGCCATATGCCTGCATGCAGATCTGGTCAAAGCCCACTGTGTCTGTCAAAAGGCACCAGGGCTGTCACCAAGTACACCCACCAAGAGGAGCAATCTGCCTTTAATCTCTTCTAGCTCCGCATGTCACTGCAAGACGCTGTTTCATCTTACAAATAGGACAATGGAAATGAGTGAGACGAGAAGATAAATGGAAGTTGTATGTATGTGTGTACATACACACACACATATTTTTTCAAGGTGAGGTTTGATTCTAGCCCAGACTGACCTGGTATTCACTATGTAGTCTCAGGGTGGCCTTGCACTCATGGGTATCCTCCTACCTCTGCCTCCCAAATGCTGAGATTAAAAGCATGTGCCACCACACCTGGCTTAAACAGGTGTATACACACACAAACATACACCCACCCACCCACCCACCCACACACACACACACACACACATATGTATGTGACCTCAAACTTACGGTGATCCTTCTACCTCAAGTGCTGGGGTTAAAGGCATGTGCCACCATGCCCAGCTCCTAAACAGCTGGAAACAAAAAGCCCTAGCTTTAAAAGCATTTTTTTTCCTGAGAATAAAAATATGAATTGTTCGTTGTAGAAATTTATGAAGGAAAATATGTAAGTATAAAATTAAATAACTCTTATTGTATCTTTTGTAAATGTATATGAGATAACCACCTATATGAATATGAATGTTATATACAAATAATGAATACATGATGGGTTGGAGAGATGATGGCTTAATGGTTAAAGATGCTTGCTTGCAAAGCTGATGGCCTGGATTTGATCACTCAGTACTCTCATAAAATCAGTTGTACAAATAAACATATGTCACATATAAAAAAGCACATTTTTCTCATGTTAATGTAATTAGAAGAAATTTAATAACTGATTTTTTTTTTAAAGCTAATCAGTCGCTTTTCCTTTGCTATCCAAACACCTAAACGAGTCAACCTATAAGTAATATTAAGGGCCACGGTTTAGTTCACAAAGATCACACTATCTCTTCTGAGGTAGTTATGAAGCATTATACTTTCCTGTGAGAAAAACAAGAATTATGGAATCTACATGTTCAGCCTGACCTAGAAGTCCAGAAAGCAGGTCTGAGTCATGAGTAAAAGGTAACAGGTTTAATGTAAAGTGTGATATAAAATTTTATGACACTAAGTGATAGAACTTTTCTTACAGTTGGTAAAATAAATACAACTATGTTCGGAGGCCTAATGTTTAGACATGTGGATCATAAACATATGACCGCCGGTAAGATGAAAGTTCATTTATTTCTAACTCATTATGTGAGCGCCCACCATGTTAATTTCACCTATTCTTTAACACAGATAGTCTCAACTATGGGGCACTCTATAATCACTTAGGGAGCTTTAATGCTTGGCTTTCATTACAGAATATAACCCAGAAACTATCTTCTAGTGAATAAGGGTATTAGCGGTTTAAAATGCTTTTGAGTTAAAGCCATAAAATTCTTACGTGGAACACCAAAAGTGCAGGTAACACACTCATATAAAACAGATAAACTGAACCTAATAATGGGATGAATACAACCGCTGAAAGGAGGCTGAGATAATCTAGAGGGCAAACGAACATCTGAAATACTGAAAAATAAAAGACAGACATTAATGGATATTCCAGAAAAACAGGAGGAGATGATGAGAACACAGATGAGGAGACAGTGATACCAGAAGGTAGTTACAACTATTCAAGTTAAAGGTTTGCTTTGTCTCTTTATTGAGACAGAGTCTCACTCTGCAACCTGTAGCCTCAGCCTCCCAGGTGCTGCTTTTAAAGACACAGGCCACCACACCTGGGGAAGGTGTTGCATCAGTAATATTGGCTAGGTTACTATTTTCCATGATATGTAAACCTTCTACTCTAAAGACAGTTTCAGTAGAGGCAGAAGATGGATAGTCTAGCTGTGCAGCACCTGTACACAACACCATCAATCATCCTTTCAATAGATCTTCATAAAAGTCTGGTGTACACCATTTGTGCCTATATTACTCAGAAGCTGTGGTGATACAGAGAGTGGAAGACAGGCCGGAGATTTCTCATAAGTGGAGGTTTGCTGTAAGGAAATGCCCTTGTAATTTTTTCTATTTATTCTTGGAAAGGCTCGTCCCAAGTTCTTTAATAATGGCTTACCTGGTCAATATCAGCATTTCTTGGAAGAAAATAAACAATATTATTAGTGATCTTCTGGGAAAGTCTGAAAATTTCAAATGTGGAGAGTAGTTAAGGGAAAAAAAAACCAGTTAATTTCTGATCAGAAAGAGATGATCTTTATTTCTCCAAAGGAAGCCTATGTTGGTGTGCAATAAAAAGGCACAAATGTAACCCTGCTAATAGAACCTAAAAGAGACCTTAACAACCTAAGATTTGATAACCCAGCAGCAATGCTGTCCCTGACAAGTTAGATTAGGAGTTAAATCTACTTGTGCAACTGCTGGTAGGCAAAAGTCAGAAATAATACATACTCTATCTTTTTGCTATTTTCTGTTTTAAAAAATTTATTTATTTGAGAGAAAGAAAGAAGCACCTACCTACAGATAGCCACCTGGCTTACATGGGCACTGTGTCTTTAGGTTTTGTAGGTAAGCACCTTAACTGGTAAGCCATCTTTCCAGGCCCATACTATTTATTAATTGAGAGCTTGTTTGGAAGTTCTAACAGGGAAGCACAGGCATATACCCTTGACTAAAGACTGGTCCACCTCTATTTGGGGAAGGTTGTCCTCTTCGACCAACCAAGTGTGCAGCTTTGGGAAGGACACACATGTAGTGTTCAGGAAGGGGACACCTGTTGAGCCAGCCAGATCAGCCAAATAAACCTTGGTGACCAATGGGGTGACTGATGCCAGATCACCCTCACATCCTGCTATTTCTTAATTGAAAACCATAGAATAGGAAATAGGAATGCTCACTTCTTCTGAGTGAAAAGTCTCAAGATATATAGCAAATCAGTCCATGTCTGTGAGTTGATGAAAAGTAAAAAAAGAGATCACTCCAAAATTCCAAACAATAAATGTATTCTAGTTCTTATTTTATAATGGCAAAATTCAATAGTAGTAATAATCAAAGGAACCTCATACTTGCCATTTCTTTTAGAAATCTTCTGTTACACACTCTTTACATTTTCTGGTATCTGTGGAATCTATTAAATCTATCAACCTATTAGCTATCATCTCTCTCTTATACACATTTCCTCTTCAAAATCATTTGTATAATAACTCTTAGGACTTCCAAAGGATATCCATCAGGAGACATCATTGTCCTAATGTCAAAGGTCTCTGAAGTGGCATAATCCGGTCCTCCCCAAGGTGGGCTTAAGAACACAACATCAGCCTTTAAACAGGGAGCCAGCAGTAGGAAATCTCCACAGATGAACTCTATATTATCTGCTATCCCATAAACCTCAGCATTATTACGAGCGAGATCAATTTTATCAGGGTCAATATCAATGGCAATCACTAAAAACAGGACAAGAAAAAAAAATGGGTCAATTGTCACAGAGTTCATCCTTCCAATACTCTGCTGATATAAATACTGATATAAATTATATAAATACAATACTGCTGATATAAAAACTATCTTGGCTGGGCGTGGTGGCGCATGCCTTTAATCCCAGCACTTGGGAGGCAGAGGTAGGAGGATCACCGTGAGTTCGAAGCCACCCTGAGACTACATAGTGAATTCCAGGTCAGCCTGGGGTAGAGTGAGACCCTACCTCAAAAAACCAAAAAAAAAAAAAAAAAAAAAAAAAACAAATAAAAACTATCTTTTAAGACTAAGAAACATGGGTACAATTATATATATATATTATATATATATAACTTTGAGTTATAAGTTTGTATTTAAACTAGAAAGACTTACCATTATATTATATCAAGGAAATGTGCCTGATAAAGGCTTCTGAGGTGTCTTATCTAGCCTACCTCACCAAACCAAGTGATAGTCGTAGTCCTGCTTTTGCTGATGATGTACAGACCAGGCAGTTACTACTAGCAAAATCACTAGTTGCATGTAAAGCCCAATGCTTGCTCTCAGAGAAGACAAATTACCTCAAAATGAGGAATTGTCCAAATGGAAATAAACTTTAACAATTTGCAAGGAAACCAAAAAATTTTTTTTTATAAATCGTATAGACAAGTCATGAATAAGAAATGTAAAAGCACTGTCTGATAATGTTTAGTGAGATATTGGCTAAATGTAATTCTGGTGCAGACAGCATGATCATCATGGAAATAGAGCTGTCCAGAAACTGCCAGTCTCAAAATTCAATGTGTTAAATCACATGAACAATGAACACAAACAATAAATTATATATATATGACACAAATCAGCCATTTACCATACTATGTTTCCTAGTCTAATAAATTAATATTCACATTTATGATTCTTTTCAGCTACTATGCTGAGTTCAGAAAAAGATGGAAAATACACACTGGCAACTCACAAAACTTCCAAAGTCATCCTATCTACTCAGTAATTCTTACTTCCACCTGCATTTCTTCTTGAAGCAAACTTCGATGTTAGGGCTAACAATGTAAGTACTCTTATGGAAGTGAAATGCTGATAAACACTGGATACTACATAGGATGTACTGTCAAATCATGCCAGTTCTGGTAGTTTGAATGGATGCTCCCCAATGACTCATTTTATTCAAGCTTGTAACCTGATGTCACTGTGGGTGGACCCTAGGGGACAGCCCTAAGTTGTGTTTGGGGGCGGGTCTGAATTCCTGCTATGCAGAGTGCTTGCGCTCTGCCAGGGCTGCTGCAGTGAGCTGGCTTGTGTTGTTGGTGGTTGCTTTTTCTCTTTTCTCTCCACATGGACCTGTGAAAGTGGGCCAGCTTCTTCCACCATTATGGAACCTTCCCCTGGATCTGTAAGCTTCAATAAACCCCTTCCTCCATAACTTGTGTCTGGTTTGGAATTTCATCACAGCAATGTGAAGCTGACTGTGACAGATAATGCCAGCTAATAACCACCACATGTGACCATTGCCTGTAAACTGACTATGATGAAATAATATGATGAATGTTAAGTCCTCATCTACACGGTCACATTAAACAGAACAGCCACAGGTGACTACTAGCTACAACACTGGACAGCACAGAGAACATTTATTTCTATCATGGAAAGTTCTACTGGGTTAACACTATAAATGCTGCTAGAGTCCATAGCAGGGAAAGTATGTAATACAATACAAAACTACAGGATTCTCTTGTCATTCCATTGAGTATATTCATAGTGAATAGTAAGAAATTGGCATGAAGGGATAATATGGCTAAGTATAATGAATTGTATGCACATATATATACTTAAATACAATTAATTATTCAGCAACTGTTAATTAATTCCCTGTCATATTACAGTCAGCTCAACCATGCTAAGGGGACTTTAGATGCAATACATGTACCTAGTAATCAAAGAGCACCTGAGAGCAACCACTTCTCTGTTGATCAAGTCCTGGGATACTGCTGTACTGAATATGTATATGGGAGGTGTCTCAGTTATCTTTTCATTGCTGGGACAAAATAGTTGACAAAAATCAGTTCAGGAGCCAGGTGTGGTAGCGCATACCCTTAATCCCAGCACTCGAGAGGCGGAGGTAGGAGGATCGCTGTTAGTTCAAGGCCACCCTGAGACTACATAGTGAATTTCAGGTCAGTCTGAGCTAGAGTAAAACCTTACTTTTTAAAAAACAAAAATCAGTTTAGGTAAGGAAAGGCTTATTTTAGCTTACAGTTCCAGGTTATAGTTCATCATGACAGGGAGGCATGATGGTGGCAGTAACTTGAGGCAGCTGGTCACATTCAGTCCACAGGGAGGAAGCAGTGATAAGCTGCTACTTAGCTCTCACCCCCCCTTTTTTTGGGGGGGGGAATCATTTGTTTATTTATTTGTATGCAAAGAAAGAGAGAGAGAGAGAGAATGAACGAACGGGTATGTCAGGGCCTTCTGCCACTGCACACTAACTCCAGATGCATGCACTGCTTTTTGCATCTGGCTTTATGTGGGTACTAGGGAATCGAACCCAGGCTGTCAGGTCTTGCAAGTAAGTACTGTATCCACTCAGCCCTATCTCCAGCCCCCTCTCCTGTTTATATAGTAGAGGACCCCAGCCCAAGGAATGGTGCCATCCACAGTTAAGGTGGGTCTTCCTACCTCAATTCATCTAGTCAAGATAATCCCTCATAGACATGCACAGAGGATCACCTAGTGTACATATCCCTCACCTGTGATTGTGGGTCCTGTCAAACTGACAATCAGTATAAACCATCATAGGAAGGTTTCTGAGTTTCCAATCCAGTGTGTTGCCAGGGCAGAGGCCAAGCTGTTACTGCACTGGGAAAGCCTCATATTGGGTATCTGCCTCCTTTTTGTCTCAGAGACTGGCAGTCTGTAAGGTTGAGTGATTAAACGACACTATGTGGGTATGATGGGAATTGATCTGTGAGAACATGGAAGTAGTTTCCCTTTAGCTTAGATACGTTTAGATTCTTTCTTTTACCAAATGTGTACTAAACTTCAGAAAATCTTGGCATCACATTTAATGGACATAATGTCTGTGGATGCAGAGGCTAGTACTTTCCATTTATCCACAAAATATGGACCTCACCTATGTGAACCATTTCAAGACTTCATGCTATCATCATATTTTACCCAACAGTTAATTTTAAAATAACATGGTGAAAGCCCCAGCAAAAAAGAGTTTAACTTTGAGGAAAAATTATTTTAGACAATTTATATTAAGAGTTATAGGAATGGCTTATCTGGAGGTCTGAGAAGACTTTTGAGTAAATACTGAATTCAAAGAAAATAAAGGGGCTAGAGGGATGGTTCAACAGTTAAAGGCACTTGTTTGCAAAGCCCAGGTTCAATTCCTCAGTAAAATAGTGCATGCATATGGAGGTTTTTTTTTTTGTTTTTTTTTTTTTGCAGTGGCAAGAGGCCCTGATGTGCCCATTCTTTCTCTCTCTCTGTTTGGAAATAAATAAAAATATTTTAAGAAGACTACTTTGATAAGTAGATAAATGAAAAACAGGTTTCATCTAGGTTTTTTGGAACTGAAAGTTAGCAAATGTCATGGCTTAAGCATAGGGGTAACTGGATAAAGATAAAATTAACTGCAGTTTCTTTTATATCCTCTCTTGACAAACATATTATGCTTTTCAAGTTATAATAGGAGTGGTGGTTTGATTCAGGTGTCCCCCATAAACTTATGTGTTCTGGATGCTAGGTTCCCCAGCTGATAGCAATTGGAAATTAATGCGTCCTGGACGGAGTGTATTGTTGGGGGTAGGCTTATGGGTATTTTAGCCAGTTTCCCCATGTCAGTGTTTGGCACACTCTCCTGTAGCTATTTGAGACAAGGTCTTTTTATATAGCCTGGCTAATCATGAACTCATGATCTTCCTTTCTGTGTAGTATTACAGGTATCTACCACCATACTCCATGAGAACATTTCAGTCGTCAAAGATGGAGCAAGCATATTACCTACTTGACACAGTCACTAGCAGATATATAGGACTGGAGATTTTCTTTCTCTGATTCCAAAGTCAAACAACCAAGAGGATGAGACAATATTTAAAGGGTTTTGGGGGCCTTAGGATCTTAAACCAGAAGGCAGTACAAGGCTAGTTGAACTCAATGTATCCTTTAAAGTTAAATGACATCAAAAGTCATAAAGCTACTAACGAAGAGACAGAACTGGGTCTGGCTCCAACTTAGCATTCTTGGTTTTACAGACTATTACAATCTTGTCTCCTAAGGTTAGTAGGTGTGCCTGTGTAATATGAACAATTTACTTCATGTCTTTTTATGTCTCAATTTATCTGTGAAATGAAGACAGTAAATGGCACACTTTACAAATCTGTTGGCTAAGAAAATACACATCAAACACTTACCCAGTATATGGAATACTTAATACATACAACAGGCTACTATGTTTTATACTTGGTATGAAATTATTAATTATCATAAATCTCAGCAAAGGTAGGCAAAAGTGAATTGAAACATTAATTGCATTAACTGGAAATAAAACTTGCACAGATGGCTAGTTACCTCTTTTGCCTGTTAAGGCAAACTGAATAGTGTTTCCTCCAACTCCACAGAATGCATCTACGACAATGTCACACGTGAAGGCCTGAGCGACACGACCCGCAATGTGCTCAGCAATCTTCTCAGGAGTAACTGAAAACCAGCCTTCTGCAAGGGAAGCTTATTTCTGTTAAGATGGTCACTTCCAAAATACCAAGCCAGTAAGAACATAAAGCAAACATGTTGCAAAAAAGCTTAGTTCATAAATTATTGAGCTTTAAAGAAAGGTTCTAAAAAGTTGTTTTATATCCCAGTTCCTGTATAATATACCTACATTTCTCTAGGAACTGTATAGAAATGCCACTTTCATGTTTGAGATACTATTCTTATCTACTATGGAAAATGTAGAGTTAGTTGTTCTCACTGGCTGGCTCCCCACACTCCAGTGAGTCATTTCGGCCACAATAGAGAAGCAATGACCCAGATTTTTACTGACACTGTGTGAAAATTTGTTTTATGGGTCAGAAAAAGCCAAAAATCTGATAGCAAATGGCCAGAGTTGCTTAAGTACGGTATAAATAGTATAATCTTCATCATGTTCAGAAATGAGGTTATGTACTCACTACAGAGGAAAGAGTATTATTTCTGGGCTGGGAAGATGACTCAGTGGGTAAGAGAACTTGTCATACAAGCATGGGTTCTATCCCCCAGCACCCATGTAAAAAGCCTTGCATGGCCATGTATGAGGGTAACCCTGGTGCTGGGTAAGGCAGGGACAGAAGGACTGCTGGGGCTTACTGCTCAGCCAGTGTATCTGAAAAATAGTGTGGGCTCCAGGCTCAATGAGAGACTCTCTCAGAGAAATAAGTTGAACGAGCAAAAAAGGGGATGTCCTCTTTTAGTCTCTGTAGGTGTGCACAGGGTATGCACACCTACACATAAAAATGCATTCACAATGTACACACACACACACACACACACACACACACACACACACACTCTACAACTCCCCCTAAAGACCACTATTGTTCTTTTCCAACAGAAGATAATTGAATTTTTAAAAAGATTTTTCTGAGCTGGGTGTGGTGGTGCATGCCTTTAATCCAGGACTTGGGAGGCAAAGGTAGGAGGATCACCTTGAGTTCGAGGCCACCCTGAGACTCCACAGTGAATTCCAGGTCAGCCTGGGCAAGAATGAGACCCTACCTCGAAAAACCAAAAAAAAAAAAAAAAAACAAAAAACAACTGAACAAAATGATGTACAATTTTTTCAGTCCCTCCATTCTTTACTAAAACTAATTTCTCTCTCTCTCATTTTTTTTTTTTTATTTGTGTGAGAGAGAGGAAGAGAAAGAATGGGCATACCAAGACCTATTTCCACTGCAACTGAATTCCAGATGCTCCAGTTTTATGTGGGTACTGGAGAATCTAAACCTAGAATGGCAGGCTTTGCAAGCAAGTGCTTTTAACCATTGTGCCATCTCTGCAGCCCTCTCTTACTAAAATTTTACATGTCTCCTCATTACTGGAAGAATAAATCTAAACTTCTTTCAATATAACTTCAAGGTTTTCCCAATTTTATTTCTCCTAATAGCTATGTACCTTCCTTAATGTACAACATTTTGCAAAATTATTATATGGTGGCACATACATACCTTTAATCCCAACACTTGGGAGGCAGAGGTAGGAGGATGGCTGTGAGTCTGAGGTCAGCCTGAGACTACATAGTGAATTCCAGGTCAGCATGTGTTAAGAATGTGTCCTTACCTTAGTAAAAACAACAATAACATCATCATCAATGTAAAGGAGGCACAGAATCCTCTGAAATCTACAAGTTAAGACCTCCTGCTTTTGATAGTTAATAAAGATAAATATTTAGGTGGCTTTAATATGCAAATGTAGATTTGTCTGCAAGAACAAGCAGCTATTCAAGGCTAGAGCAGGAAAGCTCAAGAAACAATTCAAAGTTTCCAGTTCCAATTAAATAATTCTCTCCATTGAGTAGATGTCCATCAGATGTCCTTTTTAGTAACATAATTACTTTTGTTATCTATCATAAGTTGCCACAAATACAGATCAGACCTGAATCTGAAGGTAAAATAATTATCTGTATATATATACAGGTATATAGATCTAGTCTAAGCAAAAAGCCTAAGTGGGTGGAGGAGTCTGAGAACTTTCATAGACTAAAGGAAAGTAAAGAAACATGAAAACAATATGATCCTTTCTGGGAAGGAAACTAATTCTTCAAAGGACACAATTAGGACAACTGATGGAACAATGTATGGGTTATATAAATAATTTGTTCTTTGTTTTATTTTCTTGTGGTTCTAGGGACCAAGCTCAGGTCCTTATTATTATTACTACCACATAAAAATCCCCTTGTTCTTAGAAAAATGCATGCTACAATTATAAAGGATAGTGGTATAATGCAAGCAACTCGATTAGAATAACTTAAATATACAGAGTATGACAAATACAACAAAATGTTATACATAGCTGGCTCTGGTTAGAAAGCATATGGAAATTCTATTTATTTTACTTCTATCATCTTCTGTAAACTTGAAGTGGCTTCTAACTAAGTTAAAACATATTTTACCTCGGTCCAACTTGATCCCATCATCAAAACGGGAGAAGAGCCTGTATCTCTGGGCCCAGTATTTTGCCAGCTCTGGATCACAGGCTATTTCAGGAGGCAGACCATTTATCTTTTTGTTCTTGTTTTTCTTCTTCTTTGTCTTTATTTTGGCTAAAATAAGATACAAGGAATACTGATGCTATGAAAATAGGACACCACAGGGAAACTAAAGGGTCCATCATATGGGACAATCACAGCTGTGGGTGGCTCCAGAATGTGTGTGCAATGACAAATCCAGGGAAGCACGGGAATGCCACAGACTTCAGACCACAGCCTCTGCTTCCTTACTTGTTGGCTTCAAAGCTTGGCTTTCTTAGTCCCAATTTCTCATTCCTACAGACAGGCATGCTGGCACACTCCTTTAGTCACAGCACTCAGGAGGCTAAGATAGGTGGATACTTGTGAGTGCAAGGCCAGCCTGGAGATACAGAGTGAGTTCCATGTCAGCCTGGGATAGAGTGAGACCCTACCTTGAGATAACAACAAGGAATTAATTAATTCAAAAGTAGTATTTTTCTGTTTTTATTCATAGCATTCACAGGAGATACAGCCTCGAGCATTCTTAATCTGCAATTCTGAAATCTTCTAAAACAAGGGATTTTTTTTTAAAAGACATGATTCTACACGTAGAAAAATTCCACACTTACCTCATGTGACTAAGTAAGAACTAAGACACACTGAAATACTGTTTAACTCTCTTCAGGGTATGTGTAAAGATACAAAGGAAATATGAACGAATATGTTGAGATTTGAGTCCTATTGCCAAATGTTTCATTAAATATATGCAAATATTCCAAAACTAGGAATCTGAAATACTTTCAACCATTTCAGGTAAGGAATATTCAACCTGTACACAGAGACACTATTATAGATACAGAAGCAATTATTAGCCACAAAAATACTTTTTTTTTGAGGTAGGGTCTCACTCTGGTCCTGTGGTCCAGGCTGACCCAGAATTTACTATGTAGTCTCAGAGTGGCCCAAACTAATAGTGATCCTCCTACCTCTGCCTTCCAAGTGCTGGGATTAAAGGCGTGTACCACACCTGGCTCAACAATGTTTTATAAAAGCATACAGGTCATAAAAATTTATATATAAAAGTATATAATGTGAAAATATTTACTACTGTTTACTATGCCAATCACTATGTATGTCAATGTACCATCTAACCATCCAACTACCACAAAACCAAAAGTATAAAAGAGTAGGTGAGCTTCAAAAGATTTCATGAGGGATATCCCCTGAGGCCCAGAGGACAGAATGGGAGAAGAGTTGAAGTTCAAGGGCAAATGTGTCCCTCAGGTTTTCTTTGAGTTTATCACATTTTGCTTAGGCAACAGTGGAGTCAAAGGTGCCAAATCACAGCCAGTTAGCACATTTACACTTAATATGCCATCTCTACACTTACAATTAATTACGAAGAACCACCAAGGCATAGGTGATACAAAATGAAAACTAAGGAAACACAATTCAATGAAATATGGGCTTCTATAAATCCAAGCAAGTTGAGCGTTCCAGACTCACCTTTACTTTCTATCTGAGGAGCGTCTGCTATTTCTTCAGCTACATGGTCCCGCATCTCTGGAGCAGCTGGCAGCAAGCTGCTGCCTTCACTCTTTTCCGTTTCAAATTCACTGGCTGAAGAGGGGTGACACTGCTCAGGTGTGGGATTTCTCACCTCCATTAGGTGGTCAGCTTTTGGAGCAGACATGTCTTGTTCCTCAGACTCACTGCTTGTGCAAGTGTCTTGCATTTTATCGTGAGAAAACAACTCCTGTGATGCTTCCTCATCTGCTGGTTCATTAACCCATTTTAGGAATTTTTCTACCTGAAATGTTAAGATGCCACCAGGAGCACAAGTTAACTATAAACGGCATGGAATTTTACCATCTTTCACCATTTGTATCTTAACAAGTATAGCCAGTATTATTAGCTCTTAGAAGTACAATGTATTACACAAGCAAAACATAATTCTGAGCTAATTGGAATGATCCAGTCATCATATGATCTTATTAAAGATTTTTTCTTAGAAGAAAGAAAATAACACATTAAACACTCCTTGCTTTATTAACACCAGGAGGGTAAACCCAAACTATCCCAGTAGCTTTCCATAATGGCCTCTAAGAATATGGCTGTGCTATGAAATTATTACCAGAAAGTATCTATTAAGTTTATACCCAACATATTGTACAGCTTCCTGATAGGATTGGTTACTAGGCCATTTGTTTCAGATATAACCAGGACTACTAAAATATTAATTAAAATACCAGCAGCAGCCAATTAACCTGAAACATACTTATTAATTTTAGTTTTTCAAAGTTACATAGAGGTTTTTACAAAACTAAACCACAATCTATGCTACAAGCTACATGGCATCAAATGAATAGTGCTAATTTGTTTTTAAAAATAAAAGTGGTGTTACTTTGGAAAGAATGAACACTTTTTAAATCAAGCAGCAGAGCTAGAAAGGTTAAGTTCTAACAAAGAAGGTTTATTTGTTAAATGTTAAGAAGGCTCAAGGTTATATGACAAACTTCCTTTTATCTCTATAACATGAACAGTCTTCAGATTATGTCTTTATGACATAATGAGTAAATTCCACTGAGTGGCAGACACACAATGTTCTTGAGAATAATATGCCATCTATACCTCACCAGAGACTGAAGAACACCACAGCCACATTTCCTTAGCAGCTGTGTTTCTACACTCATCTACATATGAACCATCGGAACTGTTGCACCCAATAGATTACAGAAGGTCCTACAAGATTGGTACTAGACAGTCTATTTCAAGTATAATCAGGCCCACTAAAATATTCAATAAAATATTACCAGCAACCAACCAACTTCAAACATAATAAAAAAAATAAAACCAGCTACAAATTGGTAACATATTCTGCAAGTATGTTGAAATCTGGAAGGATAATGTTCACTGAGGACAAAAGAAAAACATTGAGAAGTTTGAAATTAGGTCCCCTTGCCCTTAAAGGGATGATGGCTCTCATTAGGAAGTTTTTTTTTTTCCCCTAAAAAATAGAAGAATACCTTGTTAAACCATGAAATCCTGTAATTACTTTCATTTCCTACTATTAAAATGTTATGTATAGCAAAGACCAAGAAGATGATATATATTTTTCAGGCTATACCATCAATCAATAAATTGGTCCTGTAGCTCATACTTTTGAATTGGGAATATTACTTCCAAGTGTAAATGATCATCTTTGGGTGAGCTCAGAATTAAGGCTTACATTAAAAAGAATGTAGACTACTAGGATCCTACTTTGTGTGAAACATATGAGAAATTCATTTGTCCTTGGTCTGTTACTACATAGGCAATGCAGTTATCTTTTTAGATACAATTCCTTATAGTTTGCAAATATCCCTTTTACCATTACCTCAACCTCTTTTATCCCCCCAAACTAGTTGGCATAATATAAGCCTTTAGACATCCTATCTTGAAGAAACACAACTCTCATCTGAATATAACAATTTTTTTTTTTTTTTTTTTTTTTTTGGTTTTTCGAGGTAGGGTCTCACTCTAGCCCAGGCTGACCTGGAATTCACTATGGAGTCTCAGGGTGGCCTCGAACTCATGGCGATCCTCCTACCTCTGCCTCCCGAGTGCTGGGATTAAAGGCGTGCGCCACCACGCCCGGCTTGAATATAACAATTTTAAGAAGTCATGTTTATAAGATCTGACTGTAATATTTATACACACCCTACTCAGGGCTTTGCTTTTCTTGAGAAGTGGTTTTTGAGAGTCTTCAGTAAAGAAGATGTGGCTGTTTTTCATCTTCATCTGCTTGCGCATGTCCAGACACCGTGACTTAGATTTCAGGTTCTTCTCTAGATACCTGACGTTTCGATGACTAAAACTGGTAATTCCACCATATCTATGACCAGATCAAAAGAAGTGACTCATACCTTAGTTTTGGGAGAAAAGAAGAAAACTAACATTTTTCACTAGTATTCTATTCATAGCCACTATTTCATTAAATTACAAAAACGATGGAATCAAGTACAAAATGCTCTAGCATTTGTTATTTCAAAGCCAATATGAAACACCAGATATAGGAATAACAGCATTATTTTTTCTTTCTGAGGCAGGGTCCTATACTCCAGGTTTTCCTTGAACTCTTAATCCTCCTGCCTTAGCTTCTTGATTATTGAATTGCAGGGATATATTACCACAACCAGCATATACTTCTGATGTAGAGTAGAAAATAGAAGCTGTCATGGTGGAGCAAACCTTTAATCCTAGGATCACTGTGAGTTTCAGACCAGCCTGGGCTAGAGGGAGACCCTACTTTGGAAAAAACACCACCACCAAAAATAAACAAACTGAAAAGTTAATACAAACTGTAAAGCAGACTGACAAAAAACCCATATTCTCTTCTTAAGAAATTTTTTCTTAAAGTAGAACAATGGCAAAGTTCTTAGCATATAACTGCACATGTACAAATTAACTTTCAGAGTAGTCATTAAATTCTTAACCTACCGCAATCTACATTTATAAGAGGCAAATCTATATCATCAAAATGGGTAAAACATCTTAGCTAACCATCTGAATTTTTCCAGTCCTAAAAGGTATCTGCCCCAAAGCTTTCTTTGACTGTATCAAGCCTCACTAAATTTCTTTGAGTCATATAAAGTTCTTTATAATGAAAAATAATCTTATCCTCAAGTATAATTTAGTTACAAAAAGAGTTGGAGAAAGTTAAATCCCAACTAACCAAGTTTATCTCTATGGATATTTACTAGCAAGAGCTAAATAAATTTCTCAAATAAATTGTGCATTGTAACCAATTCTACTAGGAATTAAAGAAATTATATTGCTAAAGTTTATCTTTAACCTTAGATGATTTATATGAACTACAATTGTCCAAAGGAGGTAACTTTCAAGTAGGATTGTAATTATAAGCATGTCAATTTATATTAATCAGAAGATATTTTTCATGTTCTTTTCCTGCTGACTTCCTAATATGCAGGTTATCTATTTAAATTTCTTAATTTGTACAGAGAAGTAGAAAGTAGAATTCTGAATCTCTAGAAACCTAACTCAAAGACCAGGCAGGCTGAGCTGACATAAATAGTACAGTGAGCTTGTTTAACTGAAATTCAAATCTTTCTGTCCTAGGAGTTCAAATTGCCAGTTGTTCTTATGTAGCTACCCACTTACATTTATTTTCCTTATATTTAATATTTGGGCATTTAACCTCATAGAAAATTTATCTTTCTAAATTTTATAGTAATGCCCCTACTAAAAATTTTACTAACAAGAGAAGTTAATGTTATAATTGCAACATATCACATGCTGTCAAATACAGTATCATATACTACCTCTGTGAAAAATACCAAAGGGCTTTAAGATAGCTGATGTGGTTAAATTTCTAGATGGCAATACCTTGTTTTTTTTTAAAAAAAGAAAGTCACTTAAACATATTTGTGGATAATAACCTCCCACTTACATCCAGTATGGAAAAATTAAATGTGAAAAATTAAAAACCAATGTCAATTTTTTTGGGTTAGAAGAATCACTGCTATGCTAGATGCTTCCCCACAATTATAGTTGGCTCTCAGAAATGAACAGTGATTGGAGGAGAAACAACATCTCATATCACAGGTAAACACCTTAGTGAGGTAAAAACACCCAGAAATAAGGGCTGGGGATGATACCTCACTGCTCAAGCATGTGCTTAGCACGTACTAGATCCTGGGCTCACTGTCCAGTATCACGGAGAAGAAAAGAACTGACAGGACAATAGGAGTGGACAGAAACAGTAAAAGATCTTAACCTAAGAAAAAAAATCTACTGAGCTTACTTTTCCTTTCTTATTTTATTTTTATTTATTTATTTGAGAATGAAAGGAGAGGCAAAGACAGAGAATGGGCATATCAGGACCTCCAGCCACTGCAAATGAACTCTAGACACATGTGCCTCCTTGTTCATCTGGCTTATGTGGCTCCTCGGGACTTGAACCTGGGTCCTTTGGCTTTGCAGATAAATACCTTTAACTGCTAAGCCATCTGTCCTGCCCTCCGACTTTTCCTTTCTTTACATTTGTATGATAATCACAGATTTAACTGACTTGAAAGAACACCTCACTAGAACTTAAAACAATAAGGTCCAGCATCTGAATACAATTCAGGCCTTGTGTACAACTAAAGAACTGTAGTTTGAGCCTGGCGTGTTGGTGGCGTGCCTATAATCCCAGCAATGGGGAGACTGAGGCAGGAGGTAGATAGCAATAGCTTTTATGAGTAGTTACTTTTGTCCTGAACCATGCTTGAATCCTAGGAAGCCACTGTCATCATGGTCTGATTCTGGGTTTTCATCAGCGTCCAGTTCATGGCTAAACAAACAGAACAAGCAGAGTGGTAAGTCATTACCTCCAGAGTCATCAGGAACTCACAACTGCAGGAAGAGTACTTTAATCAGATTCCCCAGATGGCTTACAGTATCCAGCTGTGTTTGAGCAAAACAATAGGCACTCAAATCTTAAACTTGCCAAGTAACTAACTCTATTCCTGAACATTGTACAAATATGGATATCTGTGCTTCTTTGAAAAAACACAAATAAAAACTGTAGTTTGATATGTAGTCTCGGTTGCCTTGAGCTCATGGTGATCCTCCTACCTCTGCCTCCTGAGTGCTGGGGTTAAAGGTGTGTGCCACCACGCCCGGCTCCATTTAAATCTTTTAAATTTTTATTTATTTTAAATTTAATTTAATTTAATTTTTTTGGTTTTTCTGAGGTAGGGTCTCACTCTAGCTCAGGCTGTCCTGGAATTTACTATGTAGTCCCAGGGTGGCCTTGAACTCATGGCGATCCTCCTTCCTCTGTCTCCCAAGTGCTGGGATTAAAGGTGAGCGCAACCACACCCGGCCTAAATTTTTATTTATTAATCTGTACATGTGTGTGCATATGTGCGGAAATGCTAATTTTTTTGTTGTGGAAATAAATAGTTTTACATAGGCACTGGAGAACCAAAACTGGACCGGTATGCTTTTCAGGGAAACACCTTTAGCTGCTAAGCCATCTCCCCAGCCAACCCCCTTTGGCTTACTTTGTTCTTTCTATATAGTGTGCATGGGTGTGCTACTGTGGTAGTTGAATGGGATGGCCCCAAATATAGTTAGGATTTTATTAACATTTGTAATATGGATCTGGCTGGAAGGGGTGTCACTAGATAGATCTTAGGGCCCAGCTGTAAGGTGTGGGGTAGATTCGGAATTTCAGTCTAAAGATATGTAAAGTGTCTGCTTGAAGTTCTGTAGTGTGCTTGCTTGTGTTTTGGTGGTAGCTTGGGGCTTTTTTCTTCCTGTTTGGACCTGAAAAAGTGGGTCATTTTTTTCTGCCATTATGGAACTTCCCTCTATCTTCAATAAATCCCTTCCTCCATAAAAAAACAAAACAAAAAAAAACCCCTGTAGTTTGAAATTAATTGTTTGGAGTACTTTTTCTAGAGGTCTTCTCTAAAACCAAACAAGGAAATACTGGAAAAGTATTAATCTGACCAAAAATTCTAAGAGGAAAACATGTTATAAGAAAAATAAAGGCTGGAGATATGGCTCAGCAGTTTGCCTGGAAAGCCTAAGAACCTGGGTTTCATTCCCCAGTACCCATGTAAAGCCAGATGCACAAGGTGGCACATGCATCTAGAGTTCGTTCATCTCATTGGCTAAAGGCCCACTGTGCCCATTTTTTCTCTGCCTCCTCTCTCAAATAAACAAACAAACTTAAAAAATAAAGAAAAATAAGGTGGGGCTGGAGAGATGACTCACTGGTTGAAGGTTTTGCTTGCAAAGCCTGAAAGCCTGGGTTCAATTCTCCAGTGTCATGGAGCCAGATGCACAAAGTGGCCCACACATCTGGAATTCCTTTTGCAATGGCAGGTGGGCCCTGGTTGCCCATTTTTCCCTCCCTTTCTCTCTGCTTGCAAATAATATTTTTAAATATTTCATTTATTTATTTATTTGAGAGAGAGAGAGAAAGAGGCAGAGGAAGAAGGGGCACGCCAGGGCCTCCAGCCACTGCAAACGAACTCAAAACACATGTGCCCCTGTGCATCTGGCTTACATGGGTCCTGGGGAAGTGAACCCAGGTCCTTCGCAGGCAAACGCGTTAATGGCTAAGCCATTTCCCCAGCCCTAATTTATTTATTTATTTTTTTCGAGGTAGGGTCTCACTTCAGCCCAGGCTGACCTGGAATTCACTATGGAGTCTCAGGCTGGCCTCGAACTCATGGCAATCCTCCTACTTCTGCCTCCCAAATGCTGGGATTAAAGGTGTGTGCCACCACGCCCGGCTAATTTTTATTTTTTTAAAGAAGGCTGTGTTATAGGAGAATCCACTCATTAGAGACTGTGATGGTTCATCTTTACTGTTAACTTGACTGGACTTAGCAACACTTCAGAGACATCTTTAGGCATGTTTGTTAGTGTTTCCAAAGTTTTAAATGAGGAGAGAAGACCCACCCTGAATGTGGGCAGCACCTTCACATGGGCTAGACTGTCCAGTAGGATAAAAAGGAAACCAGAAAAAAGCGAGTAAGGAGCCAGTAGTCATCTCTCTGCTTCCTCACTGTGGGCCCAATGTGACCAGCTGCATCATGTTTCTGCAGACAAACCCCCAAGCTGCTTCCACCACTATGCTTTTCCTGCCACCATGGCTCTCTACTTAAACTGTGAGCCAAAATAAACCATTCCTTCCTTTAGCTGGTTTGTCAGGTATTTTGTCATAGAAATAAGAGGTACCTAATAGATGTACCTTTTAGAAATTCTGAATACCCGAACCAGAGCACTGAATAAACACATACAGCAAGAAATAATTCTTACACAGTTTGCTCTTTCAAGAAAGCAAAGCTCACTGAATATTTACTGAGTATCTACTGAGTACTAGGGATGTTACCTACACTAACATGGAAGAGGAACTTACAAGAACTAATGTGGCAAGCAATAAGCGATGTCTACCGTGTAGAGGTAGGGACATCAAAGGCATGCTTTTCTGAACCATGATACTAAGTCTCTAGAGCCTGCTTACTGTTTGTATAGAAGCTTTATGGGAGACCAAGGTCATATGTGGAACACCTCATATCTAGCAGAGAAATAAAACATTCTCATCGAAATTATGCAATGAAGCCTCCTTTCCTTATTAGCTACAAGATTAGCATTTGGGTACATTCTACTTTACCTTTGTATTTACCTCAGTCTATATTGCTTTAATTATTTGTATAGGTGGTAAACAGAAAGAGCACTGCCTTGCGTAGAGATGGTCTGGGTTCTAGCTTTAGCATGGCCACTGTTACAGAGTAATATAGAAAGGTACTACCTGTCTCAATCACTATGCATTCAATGAGAGCATTAGATTCAGGTCTATTTCAGAAATAAAGTTTGAGATCACATATATACACTTTTGAGGTGGCACAAGACTGCAAGAGGGAGGTTTCCGTAAACATTACTGAAAAGTTATAATCACTGATAGCTACCAAGTGTCAAATATACTGAAAGCTAGTTCCAGTCCACCCAATGATCTCACATGAAGAAAAAAAAAATGGGCATGGTGGTGCACACTTTTAATCCCAGCACCCAGGAGGCAGAGGTAAAGAGGTAGGAGGATCCTCATGAATTCAAGGCCACCCAGAGACTAGTGAATTCCTGGTCAGCCTGGACTAGAGTGAGACCCTACCCCGAGAACTATCCCCCAAAACACACACACACACACACACACACACACACACACACACACACACACGGCTGAACTGATGGCTTAGTGGTTAAAGTGCTTGATGCAAAGCCTGACAGACTGGGTTTGATTTCTCAGTATCCATGTAAAGCCAGATGCTGAAAGTGGTGCATGGGCCAGGAGTTTGTATGAAGAGGCAAAAAGACCTGGTGTACCCATTCTCTTTCTCTGCTTGCAAATAATAAAAACATTAGGGAAGTAAAAATTAAAAAGGCATTAGTCTTATTCACAGGGTAATGCTGTACATGTAGCAGTGTTTAATAACTACTCATGTGTGGACATAAATATGCATATTTTATGCATTCCAAAGCCAATAAATATGCAAATTACCTCCTCTTCAGTTTGCTGAGCTTGTGCTCAGGTGGTCCATCATCACTCTCATCTCCGTCACTGCCAATGGTGCGTAATCTGTCTTTTCTTGCACTTGCTGTAGGTGACTCTCGTGACTCTAAAGAGGTAGAGGAACGGCAGTGATTTTCATCTTTGGTTAGACAACTTTTCTGCCATTTGCAAAGGTAAATACTTCAGTGCACATCCTGCAAGGAACTGTTTATATACATCAGGCCAAGTGCCAGGCTATAGCTATTTGTGTGTCTACAGGCAATGTGAGTAATGTTAGGTATTAAATACATTAACAGCTAAATAAATAAAGTAACAGCCATGATTATAATGTTGAAATTTTCATAACTATGTAGTCATGGGTAGTTTAACATTGTGGTCAATGACAGGACTGCATATTCCATATTTAATGGTGGTTACATAATACCTAGTTACATTCCAACTGCTTAAATTTTAGTATATGCTGATGTCTGTGCAGCAATGAAATTCCCTAGTGATATATTTCTTAGAACTTGATCTCCATATCCTAATTAAAACAAAGTATGGCTGCACTTTTTAAAAGCAAATGGATTCTATTTCTTAGCTGTCCAGATCTATACAAATTAACCTATAGGGTTACCTTTAATGATAGCTGTTGGTAGCTACATTGTCAAGGAACTTCAAATAACTATAAAGGTAGCATGGTCATATGAATTAAAAGCAAATACAAATACAACTGTTTTCAACATAGTTCCTAAATTCATAATGGAAGTAAACAAGACAAGTACTACCTTAAAAACTAACAGAAAAAAGAGTATTTGCAACTGTTTACTTCTACTGAGGCACATACCTGTCTTTGACTTTTATTTCATTAGACTGAAGACAGTAGGTAAATATGACTAAAAGGGAAGGGTGTTTGCAGAGTGGACAGTGGGACATTGTGTGTACCGACAGACTCAGGAGTACGTCAGTGACAAAGAGTAGAAATTATATGTACACAGACCGTACATTCTGATGTAAACAGCCTCATGCTTCCCTGACATGATAAACTGTATCCTCCAATAGTGAACCCAAGAAATCTTCCCTTAAGTTTCTTCTTGTCAGGAATTTGGTCACACCAGCAAGAGAAATAATAAATGAGAATCGTGAAATTTTTCCACTTATAAATTAATCATGGCCACTTAATATTCTATATAGAACAAGACTACTGGTCCTACATGAATTCCATATAGGAACTCACAGTATTTGCCTAATGTCAAATGTTACCTACTCTAATTCATGTGTTCTACAAAGCTGCAGGTTCCAAATTCAGTCTAAATTAGATTTTTTCACAAGCTTTCCAAGTTTGATTTCATTGGCTATAAAGGCACAGAAAAAAGAATATGGATAAATTCTTAACAATACACAAGGGTAATAGGATTTAGGATACAAAAATATGATGGAAAAAATGATGGATTAAATGCTTTCTATATTATACATTGAAATGTAGTTGTATTAAAAGTTCACCACAAAGAAATAGTAATAATTATTTTGCAGTTTCGCTGACTGCTTGTGAGCAGAATAAATCTGTCTAATGTTACCTTGAGCAGGCTGGGATGTGCTTCTATTTCCAGATAAGTTACTTTCCTTGGAGTTTCCATTACATGGGTCACTTTGGCCAGAGGCAGGGCACTCTCTCCTGCTGCTAACTTCACACAGCTGCTCATCACACCTTACAGAGGAATTTAATTGACTCTGTTCAATTTTCTTTGAGCTCAGAATTATTTTACTAATCCCATCAAGTATTTCATTATGATCCTTATCATTTGAGCCAGAGTTTTCTTTATCAGCTGTGTCAGGTGAGGATGAGAAAGTCAGCAAATCTGCTTGCATAGTATTTTCCTCTTTCATATCAACCTCTGCTTGAGAAGCACATGTGTCTGCATCACAGCTTTGTGAGGCATCAAAAGTCCAACCCTGAGCTTCCCAATACTGAAACTGTTCTAAATAATGCCAATAAAGTTGACTGTAATGTTGCTCCCATTCTTCTTTTGTATCAGGAAAGTTCCAAGGCTCGGGACATAGTGTTTGATCTGGATGTTTTTCTTGCCAGCTTTGCCATAACAGTCCTTCTCCATATTCATTCCAATACTTTTCCCAGTTCTCTGTAACTTGTAGCTTTGGAGATAATATGTTTTCAATGGGGAGGTTTTCTGTTTCAGTATCTTTTTTGTCTTGAAGTTCACAGGCTCTGATGGTCTCACATTGTTCAAGTGAAGGTGGATCACCTGGAACCAAAAGGTCATCTTCTTCATGTTCGTTTCTCCAATATTCCTGCACAATTTCATCTAAGTACTTCTTTTGGGGTTTTCTCTTTTTCTGCTTTACTTTAACTCTATTTCTAGCATTCATAGACACCTACATCAAATAAATGATAGCAAATATAAATGTACTTCATTATCTACAAAAGAAAAGCATTATCTATTCTGATACTAAGCTAAATAAAGCACATCTAAAACCCCATAAACAATATTTACTATTATACTGTAATATTTACTAAGAAAACCATGAAATAGAAGTAATAAAAGTACATTAATACTTACCTCAAAATTCTTATGTGCAGATATTCTACCAAACTGAATTGGCAATCCCATACTTCTCATGAGTTCAGCCTCAGAATCAAGTTCACTTTCATCAGGGCACATATCTTTGTTGTCTTGTGACTTTGAAATACCACGGGAGTGGCCATCTTCCTTTTCTTCTATAGCTTGGTCTCCTACAGACAGTATTTGTTAGTTTAATTTTAGAGGCAATTTATAGGCAGGTTCCTTGTCCTCATTTTAACATACTTGAGACACAGGATAAATGCATGAATTGCCCAAAGTCACATAAATGTTATGAGCCCTTTACATACATACATACATACATACATATGACCCAACAAACAAACAAACAACAACAACAAAAAACAACAAAGGATTGGTGGTAATGTGGACTAGTATTAAAACAGCTAATGAAAAATCATTGTAGCATCATGATTTCAGGCAACAGAACAGGGACTCTTCCATAGCAAAAATAAAGACCGATAAAAGGAGAAATCTCATATCTGTAAAATTCTGCTAGCTAGGCTTCAAAATGACGGAAAAAGGTTATCTATCTTAATAATGAAATTCAGGTAAGGGCACAATAGGGAAGACAAGTCAGCTAAATTCCATGTTTCTCTCCTAATAAACAGTTTCTTGTTTAGTAGGAGGTTTTTTTTTGCTTTTTTTTTTTAATCTATAGAAATCCTATTTATAGCCAGGCATGGTGGTGCATGGCTTTAATTCCAGCACTTGGGAGGCAGAGATAAGACCACCATGAGTTCAAGGCTACCCTGAGACTACATAGTGAATTCCACATTAACCTGGGATAGAGTAAGATCTTACCTCAAAAAACAAAACAAAAACAAAACAACACATCAATACAAGAAATCTTATTTGTACAGCACAGCACTAAAATCCAAACCAAACTTTTTTTCCTTTACTTTTTTTTGGGGGAGGGAGTTTTAAGATAGGGTCTCACTCTAAGCCAGGATGACTTGGATGGAATTTGCTTTATAGTCTCAGGCTGGCCTCAAACTCAAAGCAATACTCCTACTACCTCTGCCTCCTGAGTGCTGGAATTAAAGGTGTATGTCACCATGCCTGAATAAAACCAAACATCTTACTCAGAGTGCATCTGAGCCAACAATGACTTTTCCCATCTTTGTAAGAGTTAAAAAGATTTTCAAAGATTTGCAAGTGGATTTATGTTTGGTTTTTAACTCCGTGCTGCAATTCTGTTTATGTTTAGAAATATAAGGTTTGTGTGGAAAGACAACTGGGATAGAGAATTTTAGAGAAATCAAGGTGAAACTTATATTAGTGAATACATTCTATTTTTTAACTTGGGAAAGCTAATTCAGATGAGATAGCAGCCTCTCTTTACTTCAGACAAAGACTTAAGCACGTCCATATGGAATTTGTCCTGATTCTTCTAGGTCTACTTTCCACAGTATTTTATGTTAGCAAACTAATACAAAATATATGAAAATTATTATGGTATCATAGTTAATTTAAAAAGGGTTATGTAAAGCTGGGTATGGTCATGGACACCTTTAGTCCCAGCACTTGGGAAGCACAGATAGGAGGACTGCTATGAGTTCAAGGCCAGCCTGAGACTATCTAGTGAGTTTCTCATCAGCCTGGCAGCCTGGGCTAGAGTGAAATCTTACCTTGAAAAACCTCCCAAAAAAAAGAAAAGAAAAAAAAAAAAAAAAAGAAAGGCAGCTATGTAGTTTTATATTACCTGCATTATTGCTACTGCCTTTGACATAGTAGCCTCTTAATCCTAAATTGTACAATTTTCGATCCCTGTGAAGCAAATAATAAAATAAATTAAATTAAAAATCCACATTAAAATAAATTGAACTTTAAATTTGAAGAGTGAAAAGGAGAAAGAATAAATTAGCTAATAAAAATGTTAAGAAACAGGGAACTGGGGCTGATGAGATCACTCAGTGGTTAAAGGCACTTCCTAACAAAGCCTGCCAGCCTGGGTTTCATTCCCCTGTACCCAAATAAAGCCAGGTGCATAGCTGTTTGTAGCAGCAAGAGGCTCTGTCATACTCCTCACCACCTCTCTCTCTGCTCATAATAATAGATAGATAGCTCAAGTGATAGATAGAAACAGTGTATTTCCCATGGAGATGTAAAGATTGATAGGATATATAAAATAACACATTTCCTGACAGTAGGTATCATTTATAACTACAAATTTAAATTAAATGGAATCCCTCCTGAGTACTGGGGGATGTGTCTAATCCTCTTTATGTTACATGAACAATGAGATGTTTTCTAAATTTTGTTATAAGATTTGAGAATGTCTTAACAATGAGAAGATTTTGTTTGCCAACATACAAACCTATATGCAGACCTTAGCTGCCTATTATCTAGTAGACTAAGCATCCATGGTCTGTGCACAGGTTGTATTAACAATGAAGTTCTTACTGTGCCTACTTCTAATTGTTTTTTTCTTTAGCAATCATGACTGAAAATTTCAGTATAAAAACTAACAAAGCACTTGAAGTAGGAAATTTTGCTATTCCTATCTTCTTACCTACAAGTTTGGCTATGCTGAATTCCATTGTAACTACAGCATAAAGGCTCTATTGTAAGCTGTAGCTAACATTACATCTTTTTCTTCCCCTTCCCCTTGATAGGTGCTTGCCATGTAGTCAAGACTGCCTTGAGCTTGAGATCCTCCTGCTTCAGCATTCCAAGTTTTGAGATTATAGGCATGCATGCACCACCATGCTTGGCTCTAACATTAATTTTCAAACAGAGTTACAATAAATTTCCCCAAAAGTTATTGTGTGCCTGCTCTATTCATATCCTCTTGCTTTTGAAGAAAAGTTTTAGAAGTCATAAAGTAGCTGGAAAGTTCCAGAAAGGCAGTGAACAGGAGAGGGAGTGAACTGCAACTATCCCCCCACCCCATCTCCCCTGCAAGAAGTCCAGGCACTGTAGGTGCGGAGGGAGTGGGAGACACACGCAGGCATCGATAGCATGTCCTTCAGCATTCAAAGATACAGGAAAAGGTGTCAGGTGGAGGAGAGGGACACTTATTGCTAGTCTGGTCACGACTAGCAAATAAAGAAGTATATTGAGGATAATGATAGCCAAGAATCTCAAAAACATGATGGATACAAAACATCATCTAAAAGCAAAGACTGCTGAAAGGAATCCCAAAGTTCTGGACCAATATTATAAACGCATGGCATAAAGTACACAGCATATAAAAAAATGGTTTAAGGGCTGGAGGCATGGCTTAGTGGTTGAGGTGCTTGCCTGCAAAGCCAAAGGGCCCAGGTTCAATTCCCTAGGACTCACATAAGCCAGAGGCACAAGGTGGTACATGTGTCTGGAGTTCATTTGTAGTGGCTAGAGGTCCTGCTGCTACCATTCACTCTCAAATAAACAAATGATCTAAAATGGTGTGTGTATACATATGTCAGTATGCATATATACATATTTCTGCTTGTATGAAAATATAAACAAACACTGCCCAAATGTCTCCTGATAGGGCAGGGAACAGTAAATACAATGAGAACCCAGCTTTTGTTTTTTAAGTACTATTTTCTACTATAGGAAAGGTACATTGGACAGACTGAAAAGTGTAGGCTATCTTGTGTCAAAAGATTAGGAAGCATGCAAAGAATGTGAGAGTGACGGCTGGAGAGATTGCTCAGTGGTTAAGGCACTTGCCTACCAAACCTAAGGACCTGGGCCTGATTCCATGTTAAAGTCAGATACATGAAAGTGGTAAGTGTCTGGAGTTCCTTTGTAGTGGCTAGCGTCCCTGGTGTGCACATTCTCGCCATCTGCCTCTATCTATCTCACTGTCAAATAAATAAACAAACAAACAAGCAAATAAATAAAATATTTTTTAAAAAAGAATGAGACAGATGCATCAGGACAAACCCTAAAGGGCCTTGGTCTCTCTGCAGCAAGGTCTACTCTAGTCTAGACTGGTCTTGAATTCATGGCCATTCTTCTACCTCAGTACTGGGATTAAAGGCATGTGTTCAACTCTGCCCACCTTAAAGGGTATCTTAATGGCAAAATCCAAGATGATACGAACATCAAAAGCAATGACAGTGATGGCATCTAAATCATTATAAACTAAGAATCAAGACATCTATGTTAGACATGGCATGGTGGCTCATCATGCTTGTAATCTCAGCAGTTTGGAGACAGAGGCAGGAAGATCATGTGTTCAAAGCCACCTTAGGCTACATAGTGAAAACCTGTATTTTTTTTTTTAAAGAATCCTTTATCTGCCTCTCTCTCTCTAATAAATAAATAAATTAAATATGGGGGGAAAAAAGAATCCAAGCCAGGTGTAGTGGTACATGCCTTCCCAGCACTGGGGAGGCTGAGGTAGGAAAACTGCTGTGAATTCAAGACTAGCCTGAGACTACATAGTAAATTGTGAATTCCAGGTCAGCCTGGGCTAGAGGGAGACTCTACCTCACCTCACACGCACACACAAAAGAATCCAACTTAACATAATCAAATGAGTAAACAAATACAGGAGTAAATATGGAAAGATGGAGGTATAAGCTGCCAATGAAAGGCAAGGCTGGTAGGTTTGTTCAGGACAGTGGCTAATACAGGGGAATTGCTGTGACTTTGACCCAGGTCAGGTAAGGCTATCCTACAGGGTAGGATGTAAGGACATCACTGACTTCTTTAATTGTTGAGGACATGCAACATTGCATATAGCTCCTAAAGGAGTCAGAGTTTTTCAACTAGAGATTGACAAGACAACAAGTAAATACAACAAATTCCTGTCATGGATCAGAAAGAAAAGAGATGTATTGCTGGGGAACCTTGAATTTTTATTTAGTACAGAGGTTCTTATGTAGGAGATTTTGCAGGTCATAGACAAGAAAAAATTTAGATTCATGTGTACAGCTTGTTCAATTGCTCAGTAAGAGTAATGGGCTGTAGGGATGGTTCAGTGGTTAAAGACACCTGCTTACAAAGCCTGCTGGTTCAAATCCCCAGTACCCATGTAAAGCCAGACACACAAAGTAGCCACGTATCTGTAGTGTTTTCAGTGTCTAGAGGCCCTGGTGTACCTATTCTCTATCTCCTTGCAAATAAATTAATTAATTAATTAAGAATACTAATGATAGTATATAAATTATATATTTAAAAGACATATGGAAAGAAGACATGGATTAAATAAAGGTTGTTATCAGATGCACTAGTGAGATTTATTTTGTTTTTGTTTTTCCAAGGTAGGGTCACACTCTAGCTCAGGTTGACCTGGAATTCACTATGTGTAGTCTCAGAGTAGCCTCAATCTCATGGTGATCCTCCTACCACTGCCTCCTGAGTGCTGACATTAAAGGCATGTGTCACCATGCCTGGCTTCAAGAATAGATATATAAATATATTTTAATTTATTTGAAAAAGAAAGACATAGGCAGGAAGAGAGAGGGAGAGAGGGAGGGAGAGAGAGGGAGAGAAAGAGAGAGATTGGGTGCACCAGGGCTTCCAGTAGCTGTACATGAACTGCAGGTGCTGTGTCTCTTGTGCATCTGGCTTACATGGATCCTGGGGAGTCAAACCTGGGTCCTTAGGCTTTGTAGGTTAAGTGCCTTAACCACTAAGCCATTTCTCCAGCCCTTCTTTCAATTCATTAAGTAAAGGAGACAGGAGCTCAGGTTTGGGATTTGCATTTGAACTCCCAAAATTAATCCCATCTCAATCTGTCTAATTTATCTTTTTTTTTTTTTTGTGGTGAGGGCAGGTAAGCCAAGAATGTAATGCTATCTGTGTTTGTTTGTTTGTTTGTTTATTAATTTCCTTGGAGGTTGGTCTTACTCTAGACCAGACTGACCTGGAACTCATAGATACACTCCTACCACTGTTGAGATTAAAGGTGTGTGCCACCACAGCCAGTGGAATTTTTTTTTTTTTTTTTGAGGTAGGGTCTCACTCTACCCCAGGCTGACCTGGAATTCACCATGCAGTCTCAGGTGGCCTTGAATTCATGGAGATCCTCCTATCTCTGCCTTCCAAGTGCTGGGATTAAAGGCGTGCACCACCACACCTGGCTTAGTGGCATTCATTTTAATCCTTTTCCTGCACAATACTATGCAATGGTTCTTCTCTAATCCATCAACCACACTGCACCAGATAAATCTTTAAAAACTGCTAATGCACTGGCTGAGGATGTAGCTTAGTGGTACAGTGCTTGCCTAGCATATGAAAGGTCCTGAGTTTGAGCCTCAGCACTAGGAAGGAGGGAGACAGTAATGTTGTTTAAAAAGTTTTATTTTTATATATTTAACTTATTTATTTAAGAGAGAAGTAAGGAAAGAGGCAGAGAGAGGTGGTGGTGGTGGTAGTGGGGTTATGGGCCCACCAGGGCCTCCAGCCACTGTAAACAAACTCGAGATGCATGTACCACCATGTACATCTGGCTTAAGTGGGACCTGGAGAATTGAACCTGGGCCTTTAGGCTTCACAGACAAGCGCCCTAACCACTAAGCAACCTCTCCAGCCCTCTTTTATTTTTTTAAATACTTTTTGCCTTTTCTTTCTTGAATTATCTTTTTTATAAATGGAAAATATATATTGTCTATCTGGAAAATCTTTACAGCAAATTTCATTGATGGTGCTGGAATTCTAGACTCTCAGCTGACAAGAAATGTCCATGAGACTCTACAATAGAGGGTCCTTTTTCCTTTTCATATCCCCATGAAGTAACCTGAAAGCTAATCTAAAAAGGAACTAAACACTTTATTAAATTTCATTTAAAAAATGTTGTCTCTATTGTCTTTCAATCTTCAGATTGTATCACATAAACTAAACACCTGCATGTACAATTAAGTGAGCATTAATTACTGTGTCTTTAGTGACATTGGTCTCCTTTGAGAAGGGTTACTTCCAGGGATTCTTCTTTTGATAGATTCACACCCTTGCTCTAGGGTATGTCATTTCTGAGCTCCTCTTTCTCTTAACCATTATTCTTAAAGTCTATATTAAAATAGCTTCAATAAAACCCCAACTCTGTGAGTTATAGGCTAGCCTGGGCTACACGAGACACTATCTATGGACAAAACCCCAACTGTGCATTTAGGGGGGAAAAAAAAGGTCCTATCGTATATTCCCAATCCTCTGGCATCCTTCATACACAGGAATACAAAAAACATCCACTGAATAAATATGTGCCTAAATAAAATGGGGCAGTGTTTTTTACCTTAATCTTAATATGGTGTTTATTTTTATCAAGGTAGAGTCTCACTCTAGCCCAGGCTGACCTTCAACGCATGGCAACCTAACCTCTTCCTTCTGATGATAGGATTAAAGGAGCGTGCAAACCAAGCTGTTTACTTTTTTACGTGAACTTCAGATTACTCCACAAAAATACATAATGAAAAATAATTCTTGCAGATTTAAAATGTATTACACTAAACCATACTGAATGACTATCACATAAAATTCATTTCTACAAAGATGTGAATCTAGTATGAAGCATGTGAGATTAGGGCTTTCTCGACATAATAAATGGTTCAGGTGGATTAATTCATACAATGAAAACAAATCTCTACATTCAAATTTCCTTGTCACTTCTTTTCTTACCTAGTAGGAACTTTCTATTCAGGGTCATAAGTGAATAAAATTATTTATTTGTAAAGAGGGAGAGGTAGAGGGTGGAAATACAGACAGAAAGAATGGGCACAACACAACCTCCCGCTGCTGCAAATGAGCTCCAGATACATGTGCCACGTTGTACATCTGGCTTTATATGGGTATTGGGGAATCGAACCAAGGTCGTTAGGTTTTTCAGGTAAGCATCTTACTGCTGAGCCATCTCTCCAGCCCTCAGGGCAATTTTTATCTGAAATCAATAAATCTCCTAAATGAAAGATCTTTAAAACTATGTAAAATAGTTAAGCCTTTCATCTCAAATAGTTATAAATTTCAATTATTAGTGTTTGAATAGATTTGATTTTTTCTTTTTTTTCGAGGTAGGATCTCACTGTAGGTCAGGCTGACCTGGAATTTACTAAGTAGTCTCAGGGTGGACTCGAACTCACGGCAATCCTCCTACCTCTGCACCCGAGTGCTGGGATTAAAGGCGTGCGCCACCACGCCCGGCTTGTGTTTCGATAGATTTTAAGGTTTAAAACGAGATGTTATCAAAATCAAGTTACTCAGCTTTGAATCTTCAATTTATTATGTGACACCCGTCAGTCAGACATTTGTCATTTCACTCCCCACTCCGCCGTTTTTGGGGACAAAGTCTCACTATGAGTAGCCGAGGCTGGTGTCGAACTCGGAATCCTCCCCCTTCCACCCACCGAGGCGCTGGGATTACGAGCTCGCACCAAGTCGCCCGACTCGTCCAATTTTTAGCTGTCCCCTACAATTATAAACATGAACTAGCCTAATCAGCTAGCACTTTTTTTTTTTTCCCCCATCAGAATCAGAATCGATCTTCTGTTAATAGTAGTAGGTGGGCGTTCCGTAACGCCGGAGTGGTTCCCTGTTTCCTAGCCATCCATCACTTTGCCCTGGAGGTAGGTCACCTGGCTGTATTCGGGGCAACACTACAACTAGGGTCGTCACCCCCATTCCCGGACAGTGATGGGAAGAAGAGAAGAGCAGCACGTTCACACTCACTGCACAAACGCCCGGGAGCAGAGGCACAGGATCTTACGGTCCTCCTCTTGGTCTTCAATGAAGAGAAACATTTCGGCCACGTGGCTCCATTTCTCGCAGCACATCCTGCGCTGGTCCGCGGCTCCGGGCCGGCGTCGGCTGGGTGCCTGGAGACCAAAACGAGGCCTCCAGCCGCGGCCGCGGGAGACCTACTGTGTACGCACCCCGGGCCGCCCGAGCCCGGACCGCGCCACCGGAAGCGGCTCCCCCGCCACGGGAAGGGGTGGGTGAGGGGCGGTGTTACAATCAATTTGGCCCGGCCTGCTTCCTCCCGGGAGAGCGGGGCTGTGAAAAGTGTCCGTCTCTCCCGTCGGGCGCCCAGCGCCGGAGCTTCCTGGTCGCTCTCAGGTGCGTGGCCGCCCGCCTCGGCCGCCCCGCGCTGCTCCCAGCCGTGGCCTGGCGTCGCGGGGCTGGAGCGGGGGAAGCGCGTGCTATCTCTCCCGGGCCTCCGCAGCAGCCGGCGAGCTCGAGCCTTCCCGGAGGCCCGCCGGCTCGCGGGGTGACTCCCAGCCCCGCGCCCGGGCGAACCTCCCGGTGCAAGAGCCACGGGGGAGGTCGCGCGGGAGCCGGTCCCGAGTGCTCGCGTCCACACCCACGTCTGTGCGCTTTCCTGCCTGGCTGACCTGGCAAGTGGGTTAACCTTTCTGGACTTCATCGGGATCGGCTGTCAGATGGGGGATGAGTGACTTACCCAGTGGGACTGCTGAAAGGACTATACCTTTCATTTGTGCTGTTAATAGTTTTAAGTCGATGAGGGCTGGCTTGATGTCTGGGTTTTGTAAAGCTGTGAAACAGGTTTCTGACTTCAAGCTAGTAAGTACTTAGAAATGTGCATGTGCACAAACATTAGAAGAAGACTAATAGCATTGGGGTGTGTGTGTGTTTAAAACAATGCAGCCCAGTACATGGTGTAGTGTGCCTTGAGTATTGAAAATTATTGCTACCTTAAGTGCTGAGTTCGTGTTATTAAGCCTGAAATGTCATGGGTACTTTTTAGACCTATATAAAAACTGAGTTCAAATTCAGACATTCAGGATAGTCATTTAAATTTGGGCTGCATTTACTAGTGGATGGAGATTTGATTCATTTTTAAAGGAAATGTTTATTTCCACACCTTAAATAAAGGCATTTAAGAAGGTAAGAGTACTGCAGTTTTGGATAGACCAGTTTAGATGCATAACATTGTTGGGATGAGGGGCTAAGTTAAGAAAATTGAAATACTCATCCAACAGTGGAGTGGAAGGTAAAAGGTGAATAGCATTCTAAATTTGCTTTTTTTTAAAAAATGTAAAGACTTTTAAAAACTTTTTGTTCATTTTTATTTATTTGAGTGACAGAAAGAGAGAAAGAGGCAGATAGAGAGCGAGCGAGAATGGGCGCGCCTTGGCTTCCAGCCACTGCAAAGGAACTCCAGATGCATGCGCCCCCTTGTGCATTTGGCTAACGTGGGTCCTGGGGATTCTAGCCTCGACCCAGGGTCCTTAGGCTTCACAGGCAAGCGCTTAACCGCTAAGCTGTCTCTACAGCCCACCCCCTCTTTTGTTTTTAATTAAATATTAGAGCCCGTAGTTTGAAGCATGAAATCTCACAGAAATTTTTTTGTCCTTTTTTTGGTTACATTTTTATTTTTATTTCTTTATTTGCAAGCAGAGAGAGATAGAAGAGACAATGAGCCTGCCTGGACCTCCAGTCACTGCAAATGGACTCCAGATGCACGTGCCACTTTGTGCATTTGGTTTTACATGTGTACTGGGGAATTGAACCTAGGTCCTTAGGTTCTGCAGGCAAGCACCTTAGCCACTGAGCAATCTCTCCAGCCCTCCTGTCAACGTTTTTAAATGATATCTAGTAATTGTATATATTTATGGGGTACAAGGTGGCATGTTGATACGTGTACGTGTATGCAGTATGTATTAATGACCAGATTAGAGTAACCGCTCTTACTGTCTCAGACCTAGCATTTCTTGGTGTTGGGAACATTCACAATCTTCTTTAGTTAGCAATTTTGAAATACTCAAATTTTGTCATCCATATTTGTCCAGTGTGCTTTATACATGAGAAGTTAATCCTTCATAGTGGCATTCCTGTACCCATTAGTCATCTTTTCTGGATCCTTTCTTCTTCTGCACTCTCCAAACTCTGGTAACTACTCTTTTTTTGTTTTTGTTTTTGCTTTTCATGAGAGTAACTTCTATATATGAGACCTTGAAGTATTTGTCTTTCTGTGCTGACATATTTCACTTAACATTATGTCCTCCAGTTCCTTCACATTTTTTCTGTAAATAAGAGAGTTGAGTTCCTTTTGTAGCCTTACACTATTCAATTATCTATATAAACAATAATTTCTTTGTCCATTTACCTGTCGGTGGACACCTACATTGATTCAATATTTCAGTTATTGTGAACAGGACTATAATAAACATGGATGTGCCAATGTCTGCTCAGTATGCTTTTGTTTCTTTTGGACTCATGCCTAGTGGTGGGATTGCTGGATGATATAGTTGCTGTATTTCTGTTTTCTGTGAGGAACCATCGTGGTTTGTTTTTTTGTGACAGTTCTAATGTACATTCTCACCAACACTCCATGAGAGTTTGCTTATTCTGCATTCTCACTAGTACTTACTATTTTTTGTTTATTTGCTTTGATGTTAGGGCCTTGGTTATACTAAGTAAGCTACACTCTAGCATGTGACAAATACCAAATACACCTTCAATCCATGATTTATTGTTTTTTTCTTTCAATATTAATCATTTTAAGTAAGGTGAGATGATGACTCATTGTAGTTTTATCCATTTTCTTGATGATTAGTGATGTTGAGCATTTTTTCTTAATGTTTGTTGACGCTGTATCCTGAGTGATGACTGTTTAGATCTTAGGATTTTCTTTTGCCCATAAACCTTTTGGGTTCCTAACAGAGTTTGGAAATTAATCTACTGGTGAGTAAATAGTTTGCAAATATTTTCCCATTTGTCTGTTTTTTCTTTTGTTGCATATGCTTTGGAAGCTTGGGGCACACATTATCATCGTCATCCCTAGAGTAAGGTTGTGAAGAGTTTCCTCTAAATTTCCTTCTAGTATTTTACTAGTTTTAAAGTTATAAAGGCTCACATATAAGTCTTTGATTCATTTTGAGTTGGTTATTTGTTTGTAGTGAGAGGTAAGGGTCTAGTTCTCTTCATGCAAATTTCCTAGCACAGTTTATTGAAGGGAATTAATTAGCTGTAAGTATGTGAACTTATGCCTGTATTCTCTTCTGTTCTACTGGTTTGCATGTATTTGTTTATTATTTAATGTGTGTGTGTGTGTGTGTGTGTGTGTGTGTGTGTGTGTGTATTGAGGTAAGGTCTTGCTCTAGCCTGGAATTAATTATGTCATCTCAGGCTGGCCTCAAACTTCCAGCAGTCCTTCTACCTCTGCCTCCTGAGTTAATGGTATTTCTATATATTTGCAGTGAGAGAGAGAGAAGGTTCAGGGCCTCTTGCTGCAAATGAATTCCAGAGAAGTGCATCCCTTTGTGCATCTGGCTGTATGTGGGTAGTAGGGAATTTTGGGCCTGTAGGATTTGCATTTCACTTCTATGCTGTCTCCCTAGCCCTTTTGATAATATTGATAATATTTTGATAACATAATATTTTATAATTTTTATATTTGATAATAATACCTCCTCTTAACTTCTGTCCCCCTTCCACTTCCTACTGAATCTCTTTTTCTTCCCATCTAGTCTGTCTTCACCTTTGATGTCTTGTGTGTGTGTGTGTGTGTGTTTGTCTGTCCAACTGAGTTTAATTAGGATTCTTTACATGAGCATAGGTGGTTCATTATTTCCCAAAGCATATACAAGTTAATGACTACATACCTACTCAAGAAAATGTTTCCCATTCTCCTAGCTGCATGTATGTTTTTGTGCCAGTTCCATGTTCGTTTGGTCACTTATGGTAGGATGCTGTGAAGTCTGATTTTGTAATGAGTCTGGGTTTGTTTTGTTGTTACTCAGGGTTGCTTTGATTGTTTGAGTTCTTCGTGTGTGTGTGTGTGTGTGTGTGTGTGTGTGTGTGTGTGTGTGTTTTCATATGAGTTTTGGGACTGTTCTAGTTCTATGAAAGATGTTTTCTGAGGACTTCCAGATAAGATGCTGATGTAGTAGCCACAACAAAGTAGTAGAGGGAGGGAAATAAATAGCAAATTACACCTTCTACTGAAAAGTGAAGGTGAGACTGCTTTAGATGAAATGCCTGACAAAGATTTCAAATCAAAAAGATTATATCTATGTTCAAAGAACATAGTTTTAGAAAAACAATTTCTTTAGTGGGATTTTATATAATGGCAGTAAATAGTTGTTCCCAGTAAGCCAGTGGTCACTTAGGTGACACTTTTACTTGTAGTATTCTAGCTTAGGGCTGTAGACTTATGAAACTTTTGTCAATGTGCTACCCTGATATTTTATTGGAAATTTTAATTCTAAGTCCTAGTGATTATTATCTTTGTTTAATCATACATTTAATTTGTTTCCTGTGTTTTCAGGATATATACATGGAAACTTGAGACGTTTGTCTAACTTCTGGTAAGTAAAATAACTTCTAGAGGATGAGTTCATAAAATATTTGCATAGCTATATTTTCAGTCATTTAAGGTTTTTATTGAGAATTTTAACTGTGAACATACTGTAATTTGATTATAATCCACTCCCATTTCTCACTTTTCCCCCTTGCTTTACCCTTATACCACAAATGTCGTCCTCTTGTCAAATATTCCTTCCTCTGTTTTGATGTCTCTTTTTTTGCCCACCTCCATCATCTAGTCAGAATGTTGATGGGCTCACTATTGTGCAGGTGCTATGGAGCTAACGATAGCATATAGTTGCTATGAGGTCATGAATACACTGGTCACTTCATGACCAGGGGATAATGTCCCAATGTATTCCTTCCTACCCTCATCCCTGACTCTTACATTCTTTCTGCCCTCTCTTCTGTGATGTCCCGCAGCTTTGAAGGCATAACAGAATATCTCATGAGAGCACTGAGCTCTCAGTAACAACTACTGATCAGCACTTTGTTGAGTTTTAAACTCTCCAGTATCCATAACCATCTCCCAGAAGAAGCTAACCTGTCCAGTAGTGAGAACAACACTAGTATTCGCTCCAGTACCTCCTCTGTGATGTCCCTGAGCCCTGCTCGGTATGATAGACATGTCTCATCCAGTGCTGAGCACTCAACTGTCACTTCTCAGTACCTTGATGAGTCTTGGTATACCTAATAGTCAGTGCAGTCTGCAAAAAGAAGCTTCTGTGACTAAAATGAGAGCAGCTCTAACACATAGGCACAACATAAATATTTAGAGGGCAATTTGATGGGTATAACGTATCAATTTAGCCAAAGAGCAGTGGTAGCTTCCTCCTAGGGCCTATGACCTTGCAAGTCACAGGATTTCAACTTGATCTTCAGTATCTGGCATGGAATGGGCCTCAAATCCAATAAGAGAGCAATAACTGACGTGCCACTCTTGTACTAGCAGGCACATCTTACTGGCTGATTGTGTAGCTTGCAGGTCTACTGCTGGTTAAGACAGTTGATTTTTCTCCCCCAGCATCCTGTATGGCACTTCCCAGTACCATGACAGCCACTCAGCAGGGAGCTGACTTCCAGCTCAGTTCCGCTTGATTTCTCAGTGTCCTGAGACCACAGATTGTGGTATCTTCAGCAAAAGGGTCTTACCATCTCATTCTAATGAGTAGCCTTGGCATATTGGATTGTCCCATTTTTCTCAGGTGCCTCCATGATTACCCGTTTCTTGAGTGAGGACATGGCTCGTATCTGGCACTGGTGCTTTTCCTGTAACTACCTGTGACTTCTGGGCACAGAATTCTCCCTTCTAGCACTCTAAATCTGCTCAAACTCTCTCTTTTTTTTCTTCAAGGTAGGGTCTCACTCTAGCCCAGGTTGACCTGGAATTCACTATGGAGTCTCAGGGTGGCCTCGAACTCACGGCAGTCCTCCTATTTCTGCCTCCCTAGTGCTAGGAATAAAGGCGTGTGCCACCATGCCTGGCGCTCTCTCTCTCTTTAAAAAAAAAACTTTGTTTTTTATTTATTTACTTAAGAGAGAGAGAAAGAGGCAGAGAGAAGGAGAGAGAGAATAGGCGCGTCAGGACCTCTAGCCACTGCAAACGAACTCCAGAAACATGCGTTCCCTTGTGCATCCAGCTTACGTGGGTCCTGGAGAGCTGAACCAGGATCCTTTGGCTTTGCAGGCAAACGCCTTAACCACTAAGCCATCTCTCCAGTCCCAAACTCTGTCTTTTTCAATTATGTTTTTTAATTAGCTAAGAAGTAGGTTTTCTTGTGACTCACTCATATCTTTAGTTTTTTCTTAATTTAATTTTATTTTTCAGAGAAAGTGAGAGAGAGAATTGGTGCGTCAAGGCCTTGGCCACTGCAATCGAACTCCAGATGCTTGCACCACCTAGTGGGCGTGTCAGACCTTGCGCTTGCCTCATCTTCATGCATCTGGCTAACATGGGATCTGGAGAGTCGAACATGGGTCCTTAGGCTTTGCAGGCAAGCACCTTAACTGTTAAGCCATCTCTCCAGCCCATGTTTTTAGTTTCGATTAGCCCTCCCTTCTCCCACTTCCCTGACACAGCATAGACCTTTATGCCTTGTGTTCTGTCCCTCTTACTATCCTCTCTCCTAAGTTCTCCACCGTCTTCCCTTCTGGCCCTTTTTCTAACTTCCTGGCCTCTACTACTGACTCTTACTCCAACTTAAATACTGATATGAAAATTCAAAGGTAGAATCTGCAGATGAAAGAGAACCTGGGGCCTTTGTTTTTCTGAGCCTGAGTTATTTCACTTAGTACTTCTGGCTCCACTAGGCACCTGGAGGAACACACAGATGTGGTTGATGCTCTTCTAAGTTTTAAGAGATATCTAGTTCCTATGGAGAAAAAGAAAAAAAAAAGTTTAGCTATGTTTTTTTTGTGTGTGTTTGTTTATTTTTCAAGGTAGGGTCTCACTTTAGCCCAGGCTGACCTGGAATTTACTTTGTAGTCTTAGGTTGGCCTCAAGCTTACAGCTCACATTGATCGTCCTAACTTAGCCTCCCAACTACTGGGATTAAAGGTATGCATTACCATGTCGGTTTTAATTTTTATTTAGTAATGTCAAAAGAACAGGTTTTTTTTTTTTTTTTTGGTAAATCTGTTACTCTGTAGAAGAAAATATCCAAAAATGTATGTCATCATTTCCAGAGGCTTTGATTCCTTTACGGAACAGATAATGACATTTTCTTTTGTAAAGGAGACAGTTAATCTTACTGTTGTAGTCACTTCCACATTGCTGGGATGAACACCCACCCCTGGCTCAGTTTAGGGGAGGAAGGGATTTATTCAAGCTTACGGGTCTAGGGAGGTTCCATCAGTGGTGGAAGCAGTGGCTCTTATTCATGAATCCAAGCAGAGAGACAGAAACCACCAGCAGCCAACAATACCAAAAGCAGCAGGGACCCCACCAGAGCTCAGTCTCTCACACCTTTGGGCTGGACCTCAGGGCCTGAGTCCAGTGACGCCTCCTCCAGCCAGGTGGCTGGAGACCCAAGTTACAAGCTTTAACAAAACAACTGAGTCTATGGGGGGCATACATTCACACTACCACAGTTACCTTGTTTAAGATGCAATTAATCAGCACAGTCCACTTAAAATATGAATCAGATTATTAAGTTTGATCTGAAATTTTATTGCTTGTTTATAGCTTTAGTGCTTACCTTGCAATTATGAGGACCTGAGTTCAATCCCCAGTACCCACTTAAAATAAATACAACTTAAAGTTGAAATTTTATTCCTCTTCAGATTTTGCCTCTCTTTATTATAGCTTGAAACTTACATCAAAAACTAAACCTAAACTTCTTCATAATTGTACAGATGAATTCTATAGCTTTCACATTTAACTCTGCAAAAAGTTAAGCATTAAAAAAAAATCTCATTTTTTGGTATTAAAAATGACCCTGTATAGTTCTTCTGTAGACGAAAGCCTTTAACTTTGTAGCTGTAAAGAGAGTAACTCTGGGTTATTTTTCCTTCCAGTGTTGAAGTTAAAGACCTCCTTTTGCAATGAAGAAAGAGCCTGAATTTGTTGTTTTGTCTTAAGGAAAAATGATAAACAAAAATGAGACCTGCACTGCGGGACAAGTTTCTGTGCCCTACATGACTTGTCTGATTCACGTATTTGAACAGTGGTTTGGTGTGGAGCAATTGGAGGACTATTTGAATTTTGCAAACTATCTTTTGTGGGTTTTCACACCACTAATTCTTTTAATTCTCCCATACTTTACTATCTTCCTTCTCTATCTTAGTATTATATTCCTACATATTTATAAGAGGAAGAATGTATTGAAAGAAGCCTACTCTCATAACTTATGGGATGGTGCAAGGAAAACAGTGGCATCTCTGTGGGATGGACATGCAGCGGTGTGGCATGGTAAGCAAGACGGCTGCAGGCTCTGTGCCCAGTTGTGTGGCCATGGCACTATGCTATTGTTCCTTTTTTTTCTGAATGAAAAATTATTGAACAATATAATGGAAGGAACAGTTATAATTCCTTGTTATGTATTTCCATATATTTATTTATACATGTTCATATGTATGTCAGTATCTAAGTGAATTTTCCCAAACACATTTGTTTCCATTTAAAGATTTATATATACTGCTACTCTAAGCTAAAATATGAAATTAATGTTGAAAATACCTAAAAACTAAGCAACCAATTAAAACTGCGTAAACTGGTTTTTCCTTTCATTATGTTTTTTGGTTAGCACATGATGTAATGGGTTTTATTGTAACATGTTCCATATATATATATATATATATATATATTAATTATTCCCTCTGAATAGACATCCCTATCTCCCTTTCTTCTTTCTTAGTTCTTAAAATATTTTATTTATTTATTAGAGAGAGAGGGGAGAGAAGGAGGCAGATAGAGAGAGAGGGAGGATGGTTGTGCTAGGGCCTCTAGGCATAGCAAATGATTTCCAGACACCTGTACCTCCTTGAGCATTTGGCTTATGTGGGTACTAGGAAATCAAAGCTGGGTCCTTAGGCTTTGCAGGCAAACGCCTTAACCACTAAGCCATCTCTCCAGCTCCTTCTATTTTCCTTTCTCACCTCTTGCTGATTCCTCTGCTATCCCAAGTAATCTCTTCTGTTTTTGTTTCATATATGTTCCATTGCTTTCTTTGTTCCCCTCTTTTCACTTTAGTCTTTTTTCCCTCTTCATAGTCCCTTTGTACTTTTATGGAAATTGGGGTTTGGCTTTTGTTCTTAATCTTTTTGAGACAGGATCTTGCTCAGTAGCTCTGCTAACCTATAACCACTCCCCTGCCTTGGCTCCCTGACTGCTTCTGGAATCACAAGCTGGGCTCACATGCAGCTGTGCTTGGCTGAATGTTTTTTTTAAGAAGCTGTTTCAAGACTTCAGTATTTTTTTTTTCCATTCTGTGCAAAACAAATTTGGATTTACCAATGTGAAGTATACTTTCTAAAGAGTGGAATATTAAATAATATTTATATTACATTAACTAGAATATGTATATTAACATTTACCCATTGGGTACTTGATTTTTCTTAAGGGTTGGTGTGTTTTTCTGAGTAGGCGAGCTGGCAATAAATTTCTCTTCGGGAATTATATTCAAGTGCCTTTAATTGTTGAGCCATCTCCCCAGCCTTATTCTTTTGATTGCTTATTATTCTAAGCACCTTCAAATGCTTCATCTAGAATTTATGTACTGTATTCATTTTATCCATGAGGAAACAGACTGGAAAAGTTATTTACAAGCTACATAAGGACAAAGCCTGGATCCAGCTTCTGACAGGGGCCTCTAAGGCATGTATTCTTCACTGGATAAAAGTCTGTCCTGTGTTTGGGATCCAGTCTCAGAGCTTTGGCATTCAGCATATACAGAAATCATATATGCCTTACATGCTTTGAATTTTTGATACTTGCTCATTAAAGATCCTGTTTGTCAGAACAGAGCTCCAAATAATATATATTAAGGCATTTGAATTCATGTATATTTCAGAGGATGGCTTAACATAGGTAAAATTAAACACTAAGTTTATTTTATAGCAGGTTTTTTTTTTTTTTTCTTTTTTTTTGAGACAGGGTTTTCTTTATGCCAGCTGGGCCTTTAAAGTTGCTATATAGCCAAGGATGACCTTAAATTTCTGGTCATCCTTTTTCTACTTTCTAAGTGCTAGAATTAAAAGTGATTATTACCATGACTGATATATTTGGTTCTGGTGATCAATCCTAGCATTGTGTGTGTTAGGCAAGTACACTGCCAACTGAGTTACATTCTCTACCCCCTACATAGCAGGATTCTAAGATATTTCCAGATATGTATTATAACTCAGGGGAAATAAACCATTTAATTCTTAGTCTGCTTTAGTGATTTTTTTATGATGATATATTTTATTAGGATAAATGGTTGATTTTGTAACATAAAAGGCATTTGTGTTTATATTTGGATTTTTTGTTTACTTAAATCAATTTTCTACTTGTAAAATTATTAGGTATACATTATTAAATAATTTTTAAATTATCATGCCAGGTGTGGTGGCTCATGCCTATTAGTACCAATACTCAGGAGGCTGAGGTAGGAGAATCACCATAACCTGCCTGGGTTACTGTAACCCTAGTAAGTTCCACATCAGCTTGTGTGAAACCCTGCTTCAAACCAAAACATTGATAATAAGAATTAATATCACTGTAAAAATATAGTGATATAAGAAATTGCCACCCTAAAATTTAACCATGAAAATGAATTCTGTTAAAATTTTGATCTGTTATCATTCTTATGTGTGAATGTATTTATCATACAATTAAAACTCAAAAATAAGACTTTTAATGATTTACATACATGGAATTCTATAAATCCTGTAATTTATTTACTTATTATTTAATAGTAACTTGTTTGTGTTGTTGCCACTTTAAATATAGTATCTTTGTTCAATAATCTATTTTTTATTATTTATTTATTTATTTATTTGCAGACAGAGAGAGAGAGAAAGAGAGGAAGCAGACAGAGAATGGGCATGCCAGGGCCTGTAGCCACTGCAGATAAACTCCAGATACATGCGTCCTCTTGTGCATCTGGCTTACATGGGTACTGGGGAATCAAACCTGGGTTCTTTGGCTTCTCAGGCAAGCACCTTAACTGTGAAGCCATCTCTCCAGCCCCAAGAATCTAATATGCTGTATTTTGAAGTTAAATCTTAACTTTAGACTATATAATTTTTTTTAGAATATTCTGATTCTTATGTGTTACATAGCATATTGCCTACATTTTATTAAGAAACACTAATTTGATGTTTCTGTGTAGCTCAATTTCTAGATAGTTTGGTTGGTGATGGGTCAGTGAAGTCTCAAGTTGCCTTTACCAGCAGAAACTTTGGATTCATTGTGGTTTTTTTTCTTAAATTATTCTTAAAGACTATGAATTACACTTTTTTTTGTTGTTGTTGTTTTGTTTTTTGAGGTATCGTCTCACTCTAGTCCAGGCTGACTTCACTATGCAGTCTCAGGATGGCCTTGAATTTATGGTGATCCTCTTATCTCTGCCTCCAAGCTCTGGGATTAAAGGCATGTACCACCACACCTGGAGAATTGAATTTTTTTAAAAAAATATTTATTTATTTATGAGAGAGAAAGAGACAATATGAATATGGGTGTGCCAGAGCCTCTTACCAATGTACACAAACTCCATATGTATGTGCCACTTTCTGCATCTGGTTTTATGTGGGTACCAGAGAGTGAGACCCATAATTTCATAATGGCAGGCTTTGTAAGCAAGTGTATTTAACCACCGAGCTATCTCTCCAGCCCCCGAATTACATTCTTTTTTTTTTTTTTTTTGGTTTTTTGACGTAGGGTCTCACTCTAGCTCAGGCTAACCTGGAATTTACTATGGAGTCTCAGGGTGGCCTCGAACTCATGGCAATCCTCCTACTCTGCCTCCCGAGTGCTAGGAATAAAGGCATGTGCCCAGCTCCGAATTACATTCTTAAAGGCTGGATTCTTACTATTTATCAATTTCCCTTGAAAATTAATATGATGAAGGAGACTCATTAATAAGATGCCTAGATATTCTTCTGAAAATTAAAGTTTATGCATTTTTGGAGAGCTCTACAGCTCATGAGAATCATAACTTTTCCTTTAGAAAAATAAGGAATGTGGTCTAGAGAGATGGCTTCGTGGTTAGGGTGCTTGCTTGCCTATAAAGCCAAAGGACCCAGGTTTGATTCCCTGGTACCCTTGTAAATGCAGATGCATATGGTGCATGCGTCTGGAGTTTGCATTGGCTAGAGGCCCTGGTATGCCTGTTCTCTGTCTCATAAATAACTAAATAAATAAAATATTTTAAAAAGAAATAAGGAATACTTTTGAGGTATTTTTTTTTGTTGTGCTTTTTGTGTATATTGTGGTTTTAGTTTTTGTTTCAAACAAAGAATTTCCTTCATACAAAACAGTTTATAGGTTAGTGATATAAAATAATTTTATACAATTCAGTGTCTGTGATAAAAATGGTTATCAAATGAGAAATAAAAACTAATACTTGAACTTTAAGGGAGTGTACTAGAAATACTTAAACATATACAGTGGAGGAAGAGGGATAAAGTATGAAAACAATTCCAACAATCTGGAACTTTACAAGGATGCCACTGTCATTACTACTTAACATTGTCTTGAAGGTCTAAGAAGTAGGAACAATAGTGATGAGAAAATAAGAGGCACTTGAGAAAAACAGGTTTATCAGTACTGGTTAGTTAAAGGAACTAGACATAAGATCAGCATGTAATTAGTGATTGCCAGTACACCACCAGTAATTCCCTTTTGTTTTTTTCAAGGTAGGGTCTTACTCTAGCTCAGGCTGGCCTTGAACTCACAGTGATCCTCTTAATCGCTGCCTCCTGAGTGTTGGGATTAAAGGCATAAATCACTATGCCCAGCTAGTAATTGCTTTTAAAGTAGTTATCTTAAGCCATTATGCTAATGTATTTTTCTTAAATAGGAATAATTCTATTTAGGTCTAAATCTAACAAAGTAAGTACATAAGATCTTTATGGAGAAACTATACAGGTGGAATTAAAAAATAGCTAAATGCATGGCAAGTCCCAGTATGGTAAAGGTGTTACTCTACATGCCATACTCCAAATTCTATTAATTCAGAGCATTTCCAACTGGTTTTTCATTAATTTCAAAAATTTGTATTGTGTCAGTAAACTACATAATGAAGCTCACTTTAATTAAAAAAAAAATTGGTATTTTCCCTATCCTATCAAATGTATCTTACTTGCTTTTCATAATGATTAAAATTGGGGTCTTGATACCAGGTAAAAATGGTCACAGAGAATAAAACAGATAAGGAGTCCAAGCAACATGAATTTAGTAAGTGTTGAAAGCTACCACTTTCCTATTAGCAGGAAAGTAATATTTGATGATCATGAAGTAGGGCCTGAAAACACAAATATCAAGCTATTTTAAAAGATATAGCATGTTGAGTAGTGAGATAGAACATCATAATTTATTTAAAGCATACCTTAGAAAATAAGTGAGAGGTGAGTATAGTAGTACACACCTTTAATCCTAGTACTCATTTAGCAGATACAGGAGGATCTTTGGCTCAAGGCCTGCTGTGGCTACATAATAAGTTCCATGCTCTCAGTTGTATAGTAAGAACATATCTCAAAAACCAAACAAAAGACATCATGTCTGTCCTAATTGGTGAGTTCCAGACTAATGAGATAACGTGTCTTGGAAATATATCTAAAAAATAAATGACCAATAATTATAACAGATGCATGAGCCTTATATGAAATTAGGAAAATAAGAGTGTCACTGAGATCATTTTTACCTATAAGATTGACAAGAATTAGATTTGTTGGCAAGGGTTGAGAATGGGGAGGAATGGAGCCCTTCATTCTGTTTATGTGTGGAAGGAATATATCTAGTCAGTTGGGAGGGAAGGGCACTTTAGTCCTGTATCTGTCATGATTCAAGGTAGGTGTATGACCCATAGTTGTCCTCAGCACCTCTTCTAGTGGTATACTCACCCACATGTACAGTGCACATGTGGAAGGAGGCATATGAATGGATGTCACTGTCGTAATATTTGTTAGACACTGGAAATGATCAAGTGTTCCTGAGTAGAGAAAAGACTAAACTGATAGGAATTTATTATGGACTATTTTGTAGCACTGAAAGAACAAAATCGCTTTATGTACTATAGATCTCCAAGATAGATTGTTGAACAGAAAAGATTCATGACTGTATTCATAGTAGGGTATTATTTATGTTAAACATACACTGGTAGGTCAAACAAGGTATTTTCAGAACCGGAAGGTGAGAAATGAGTGATGAACCTGGACAGACACTGAACCCAGTTTATAAAGGGTACTGAATGCTCTGGTCAGAAATTTGGACTTTATTTTGTAGTTGTTTGATTTGTTTTCTTGAGAAAGATTCAAAAGGAAAACATCATCATATAATTTACCATAGTATATAGGTATAAAATCTTAAAAGTAGAATTTGGGTGAAAGATAACAAAGGATTTATCTCAAGCTGGGCTTGGCACACACCTTTAATCCCAGCATTTGGGAGGCAGAGCTAGGCTTACTGTGAGTTTCAGGTCAGCTTGGGTTAGAGTGATCCTAACTTGAAGAAAGAAAACAGGGCTGGAGGGATGGCTTAGTGGTTAAGGCGTTTGCCTGCAAAGTCAAAGGACCCACATTCAATTCCCCAGGTTTAGCTGGATACACAAGGGGGCGCTTGTGACTGCTGTGTCTGGAGGCCCTGGCATGCCTCTCTGTCTCTCTGTCTCTCTCTCCCCTTTTCTCTGTTAAATAAATAAATAAATAAAAGTAAAATATATTAAAAAAGAAAACAAACACAAATAATTATCTCAGAACATTATCATTATCTGAATTCCTGATCTAATGTCCAAAGTTGGAAGGCAGAGAGCTCTTTACACAGTAAGCTACCTCTACCACATAGGAACTTCTTGGGTTCCATGTGACTGACCTCCTGGTCCTCTCCCTGGAGGCTGATCTACATAAGAAGTCAGGAGATTGCCAGAGTTCTTGGTGAGCATAGGATCAGCAGAGGAGTTAAATTGTATTTAATGACATCAAAGAGCCATCAAATGACATCAAAGTAACATGGCTAACTTTTTTGTCAATAATTATTGTAATTTTTCTGTTTCAAACCAGAGGATTTGGCAAATCCTCTTATATAAGTAGTTCAATTATTTCATAACTTAAAAAAATGTTTCATACGCCAAAGAGAACTTTAGGAATGTTCTGTATTAAGTACCCTTCAAAGGATTATTATTTCACAGAAAATTTACCCAATGGGAAATTGACCCTTTGAGAAACCTTGTAAAACCTCTGATTGTTCTGCACAGCTTAAAGCAAACTGAGTTACTTGAATTAGAATTAACTAATTGGAAGGAAAATAAATTCTTTGTACAATAGTTGGATTTTCTTACAATATATGAATAAAAACAAGCAGAGCATGGTGGCATACATTTATAATCCCACCACTTGGGAGGCAAAAGCAGGTCAGTTGAGATTTTGAGACCAGCTTGGGCTTTTTACAAAGCTCATCTCAAAATATATGAAAGCTCACAACAAGAAGAGAGAGAAAGAAAAAAAAAAAAAAAAAAAAAACTTAACAAAGCAAACACCTTTCTTTGGAAAAATGGTAGACTCAAAGAATTATAGAGCTGGAGAGATTATAGTGAATTATAGGGCTCAGCAGTTAAAGGTGCTTGTTTGCAAAGCCTGACGCCCTGGGTTTGATTTCCTCAGTACCCACTGTCTGTCTCTCTCTTTCAGGTAAATAAAATAAAATAAAAAATATTACAGAATATATAAAGTCAAAGTTCCAGCCTCATTAGAACTTGAAACACTCTTAGGTTGTTATGGTTGCTCAAGGAGACAAAACCATATTTTCTGAAAACTGCTAGCTGTTTTCACTTTTTGCTGGTCTTAAGAAAAGCTTGGTTATATCTGTCTGGCTTTTTCAAGTTGGGAAGGGTTTTCTTGTAGTTAGACATAATCTCGTTCTTTCTGTTGTTGTTTTGTTTGTTTGTTTTTGTTTTCCGAGGTAGGATCTCACTCTAGCCCAGGCTGACCTGGAATTCACTATGGAGTCTTAGGGTGGCCTCGAACTCACGGCAATCCTCCTACCTCTGCCTCCCAAGTGCTGGGATTAAAGGCGTGCGCCACCTCGCCCAGCTCGTAATCTAGTTCTTTCTATGCATTTGTAACTGTCCTGGCAATGAGGACCTTCCTCACATAATGCTTAACATGCAGTGCTCACGTGGTCAATCCCTTCTGTGTAATGGCTCTCCTGCCATGCTTATGCTTTTATGCTGCTTGGGCTCTGACCTCCAGGACCAGGCCACCAGGCTATGTGGTATCCTCCCTCTTCTGCTCAGGGTTTGATGCCTTGTCCCAGAACATCTCTTGTACTGGATCCTTCCTTACCCAACTCTGCTCCAACCCCTTGCGCAGGGCCCCTATGTGGGGATGCCCTCCACATGCTTTGCCTACCTTTGGGCCCCTTTCCCGCTCACTCCTCAACACCTTGTATGGCTGTTGTCAGAACACCTCCGCCTCTCCAGCCTTGGCTCCCTGCTCGAGGCTGCCCCTTGAAGATGCATATTCCCCCGCCTGGAGTCCTAGTACAGGCTCTGGGCTACCTCTCCACCCAAGTGTCTTCCTTACCCTGTCCTATGGGGCCGCAGGACTAATTCTTTCATGGAATAAAAGGACGAGGAAGACAGGAAATAACAGAAAGTGGAAAGGAACCAGGAAGGCACATGTTTTTAAGAAATATGTTTTATTTACTTATTAGAGAGAGAGAGAGAGAGAGAATGGGTGCGCCAGGCCCTCCAGCCACTGCAAATGAACTCCAGATGCAGGTGCCCCCCTTGTGCATCTGGCTTACCGGAGTCAAACCCGGATCCTTTGGCTTTGCAGGCAAATGCCTTAACCGCTCTCTCCGGCCCTACTTTCTACTTGTTAAAATTTATTTATTAGGGCTGGAGAGATGGCTTAGCGGTTAAGCGCTTGCCTGTGAAGCCTAAGGACCCCGGTTCGAGGCTCGGTTCCCCAGGTCCCACGTTAGCCAGATGCACAAAGGGGCGCACGCATCTGGAGTTCGTTTGCAGAGGCTGGAAGCCCTGGCGCGCCCATTCTTTCTCTCTCCCTCTATCTGTCTTTCTCTCTGTGTCTGTCGCTCTCAAATAAATAAATAAATAATTAAAAAAAATTTATTTATTAGAGAGAAAGGCAGAGAGATAGAGATAGATAGATAGATAGATAGATAGATGGATGGATGGATGGATGGATGGATGGATGGATGGATGGATGGATAGATGATAGGAGAGAGAAGAGAGAGAATGAATGGGTATGCCAGGGTCTCCAGCGGTTGTAAAGTGAACGCCAGAGAAATGTGTCTCCTTGTGCATCTGGCTTATGTGAGTCCTAGGGAATCAAATCTGGGTTCTTTGGCTTTGCAGGCAAGTGCCTTAACTGCTAAAGCGGTCGTTCCAGCCCTATTTTCTAAGTTTTAAAAACATGCATTTCTTTATTACTTTATTGTTATTAGTATTTTTTTTGGTTTTTCTAGGTAAGATCTGGCTCTAGCTCAGACTGACCTGGAATTCACAATATAGTGTCAGGCTGACCTTGAACTCACAATGATCTTCCTACCTCTGCTTCCCAAGTGCTAGGATTAAATGTGTGCACCACTATGCCTGTCTAAAAATGTATTTATTTATTTGCATGTGTGTATGAGTGTATGCACGAGTCTCTTGCCTTTGCATACTAATGCCTATCCAGCTTTATGTGGGTGGCTAGGCTTTGCAAGAAAGTGTCTTTAATTTCTGAGCTACCTTCCCAGTCCCCTCATGTGCTTTTGTAAGAAAAACCTGAGCTTTGCAGCAAAGTAGAAGAGACAAGGTGGAAAGAAGAGATTCAGTGAAAGAGGAAAAAGGGAGCATGGTGAGAATGTTTATGATCATGATATATTATTTATGTTTATGGAAGTTGTCAATAAAAAGTTAAAAATAACTGAGCTTTTGAATTAATATCCTTCAGTCCAAAACAACTAATAAATATATTTTAAGTAGCTGCATTTTGTCTTTTGAACAGGTTATGAAGTGCATGGAATGGAAAAAATACCAGAAGATGGACCAGCACTTATAATTTTTTATCATGGAGCCATTCCCATAGATTTTTACTACTTCATGGCTAAAATCTTTATCCACACAGGCAGAACTTGCCGAGTAGTAGCTGATCACTTTGTCTTTAAGATTCCAGGTAAAATTTCACTGTGGATAGTGATATAAATTATAAAACCCTTTTTGCCTTTTAAAGTAATCAACATGGAACTGCAATTTGAACTGTTACATCTAATTATACTCTATCCAATATATTTAAAAATTATGGTCAAAAATATGATTTACTTCCTCCTCTTGCTTCTCTCTGACTGGGCACTTTTCTATGTTGTCTAGGCTGACCTGAACTTGTAACCTTCCTGCTTCAGCCTCCAGTATTTTTATTCAATAGCAACCAGTCATTTTCTAGGTTAAATCTTGGTTGGTTATTTTGTTTTTCCTCCTTAAGTTGAGACAGGGTCTTACTGTGTTGCCTGGATTGCCTTCCAGTTCATAGTATCAAGCAAGCAACACTGTACCTCAGTCTTCCACATAGATAGGACGATAGACAGGCATTCCTCAGCTGGCTTAAGTCTTGAACATTGTTTATTTCTTTGTTTGGGTATTGTCATACTGGAAATCAAATCCAGGGCCTTGGATTTGCTGGCAAGGGCTCTACCACTGAGTTATATTCCTAACCCAAATCTTGAATTTCAAAAATAAATTATAATTTTGTAAAACAGTGTAGTTTTGTGTGTGTGTGTGTGTGTGTATACATATGCATACATACATACATACATACATACACACACACATATATAGTAGTTAAGTTTTCCTGAGATAATGATTTTGGTAATTTAGACTGATAGCAAACCAATATTAGGAAAAAAACGTTAACTATGATATTTTTTGTCTTCATACTACATTAAAGAGTGTCTACATTGTCTTACAGTATACAATTTGAGAATAGACTTAAACGTTAAGACTAAGTACATCTTTTAAAATTTGTTGATGAAGGCTTTGTACCTTTTTGAAAAGATTAATTAGCTAAATGGCTTCACTTACAATAGTTATTTTTTAAAACCATTGTTGAATGACCTTACTGAGACTAAATCTTATTTTAAATCACTAGAAACAAGACAAGAAAGTTGGTAGTATATTCTCTGGAATAATATAAACACAGCTGACCCATCAACCAGTTGGCGCAAACGCAGCAGTGAGTTAAGTAATGGTCGCCTTTAGTGCCATTCACAAGCATGGTTCGAGCTGTAGCTGGCATTGTGTCACAAGTACCCATTTGCACTTTGTGCATAAATTAAACTGGCTTTAAGGTTTTCCTTTAGAAAGTAACATGAACATTTTATGTAGGTTTGGAAATAGAACAACATTATTATAATCTTAACTTCCTCACCTAACCAGTTATTTTTATTTTGTTTTACTGCATTTTTCTTTTTGTTGTTCTTTTTTTTGAGATAGGGTCTCACTATAGCCCAAGCTGACCTAGAACTCACTCTGTAGCTCCAGGCTGACCTCAAACTCACAGTTCCTCCTACCTCTACCATCTGAGCGCTGAGTGCTAAGATTGAAGGCATATGCCACCATGCCTGGCTTCTTACTTCATTTTTAAATTTTTACATAGTTTGCGAATAGTTTTATGGGTTCTAGCACCAAAGACTTAATGTATACATTAATATTTTATTTTCTTTTTTCTTTTTTGCCTATTCATTACATCTTTAATCTTCTTAAAACTTATTTATTTTTATTTTTTAAAATTTGAGCGAGAGACAGAGAGAAAGTATGAGAGAGAGTATGGACATACCAGGGCTTCTGCTTCCGTAAATGAACTCCAGACATATGTGCCACTTAGTGTATTTGGCTTTACATGGGTACTAGAGAATCAAACCTGGGTTGTCAAGCCTTGCAAACCATTTCTCCAGTCCCTGTTGATAACTTCCATTAATATAAACAATATACCATGACCATAACCCCCTCTCACCATTCTCCCTTTCTCTCCCTTGAATCTGCCTCTCCACTGATTCCCTTTTTTCCCAACTAGTATCCTTTTATACAGGTCTTGAGTAGGTAGCATCAGCTACTGTGAGGTCATGAATATTAAGGCAGCTTTGTGTCTAGAAGACAGTATTGTAAGCATTCCTCCCTTCCTTTGGCTCTTATATTCTTTCCTCCACCTCTTCTGCAATGGCCTGAGCCTTGGAGGATATAATAGAGATGTCTTATGTAAGGCTGAATAACCCACTGTCACTTCTTAGCATTTTAGTGAGTTTAGAGTCACCCCAAGTGGTCAAAGCCATTTGAAAATGGAAGCTTCTCTAAACCAGAAGTGAGAGAACCATTAATATATGGACATAAACATAAATATTGAGAGAGCAGTTTCGTTGGCATAAAATACCCATTTAGCCAGGCAACAGTAGTAGTTCCCCCTCCTAGGGCTAATGACCCTCCTAGCCATAGACTTCATGAGGGTTGCAATACCAGGCAAGAATTCCCTCTCATTGATCAGGCCTTATGTTCAATCACAGAGCAATTGGTTTCCCCCATAACAGACTATTGTACCAGTTGGTACATTTAGCCTAGCTGGCCAGCTGTAGTAAAGCTTGCTGGGGCCACTGCTGATTAAGACCATTGATGACTTTTCTTTTCCAGCAGGCTGCATAGATCTTTCCAGCATCCTAACAGCTAGTCAACAGACTTCCAGCTCAGCTCCAGCTTAATTTCTTAGTGTCCTTCAAGCAAATCATGTGGAGTCTTCAAATATATAGTCCTACCATATAGTTCCGGTAGGAAACCAAGATCCTTGGCAATGGCCTATAATGTTTTAGGGGAATCAGAGACCTCCCTGGTCAATAAGTCACTGGAAGGTACCCCACTTCTGGCACTGAAAATTTTCTCATAACAATCTCTGACTTCAGATTCATTATCTACCTCCACAATATGCTTCTAACCAAACTCTCTATTTTTTTAACACATACACACACACACACACACACACACACACACACACACACGTACACAATTAGCTAGCAAATAAGTGAATTTCCATATAACTTATATATAAATCTTAAATTTTGATTATTCTTTCTCTTATTCCCTCCTCTTAGAACATTTCCCCTTTTCCCAATATTCTGCCACTCTACTTATGTATCTGTTATACCTTCTTCTTAAGTCCTCCCCTCTCTTCCCTTCCTTATAACCCCTTTCTAGTTTCCTGGCCTCCACTGCTGACTTTTATTTACAAATGTAAACATTTGAAGTTAGGATCCACATATGAAAGATAACATACAGTGTTTGACTTTCTGATCCTGGGTTACCTCACTTACAATGTTCTCCAGATCTGTCTGTTTCCCAGTAGATTTTATAATTTTAATTTTTTACAACTCGCTAAAAATCTGTTGTGTGAATATGCCACATCTTCATTATCCATTCATCAGTTGAAGTGCATCCAGGATGGTTCTATTTCCTAGATATTGTGAATAAACCTTGGTAAGCACATATGTCTACAGTAATGAGTAGAGTCCTTGGGAGTGGTATAGGTAAATCATATGGTAAATTTATTTTCAGTTGCCTCAGGAACTTCCATAATAGTTGATTTCCATAATAGTTGTGTCAGTTTACATTCCCAGCAACAGTTCCTGTTTCCTCACATCCTCACCAGTGTATGTTGTCATTTTATTTCTTCAATTCATATATTGTCATTTGATAGCCATTCTGACAGAAGTGCGATCTCAAAGTAGTTTTAATTTGCATTTTCCTGATGGCTAAGGATGTAGAACATGTTTTTAGGTTTTTATTAGCCATCTGTATTTCTTTTGAAAATTTCAGATCTATAGCCCATTTTTTGATTGGTTGTTTTTTTTTCCTTTTTTTTTAATTTTTATTAACATTTTCCATGATTATAAAATATATCCCATGGTGATTGGTTGTTTAATCTCTTATTATTTAGTTTTTTGAGTTCTTTGTGTGTCCTAGGTATTAATCCTCTGTCAGATACATAACTAGCAAGATTTTTACCCATTTTGTATTGCCTCTTTGCTCTATTCACAATGTCCTTTGCTGGACAAAAGCATTATGATTTCATGAGGTCCCAATGGTTAATGCAATGTTTACTTCTGATAGTCTTTGTTTAATGAAATTGGGTGCACCCATGTTTGGTACATATATATTTAGACTGTAATGTCCTATATGTAATTGTTGGATTATACAATAATTAGTATAACATGTTCTTCTTTGTCTCTTCTAACTAATGTTGGTTTGGAGTCCATCCTATTGGGTGTTAGAATAGCAACACCTTCTTGTTTGCTAGACCCATTACTCCATCTCTCCAGCCAGTAGTTATTATAGAAAGGTGTATATTTCTGCCGTCTTCTTGATTTTGTAGTGCTTGCTGTTTATTCATTACTCTCTTGCATCAACTATTATTTCAACATAACTTATTCTTTTCTGTATTCACATGCATGTGCTTTTTTTTTCTTTCTTCAGTCTGAAGGGTCCCTTCAAGTATTTTCTATAGCATTGGGTTAGAGGTTATGTATTCCTTTAGCCTGTTTTTATCATGGAATGTTCTTGTTTCTTCTTCAATTTTGATGAATAGCTTTACTGGCTGTAGTAGTCTGGGTTGGCAGTTGTCTTTCAGAATCTGGAGTACATGATTTTAAAGCTTTTAAAGTTTCTCCTGAGTAATCTGCTGTTATCCTGGTGGGCTTGCCTTTATAGGTAACTAGGTGCTTCTCTCTTTCTGCTTTCAATATCTTCTCTTTGGCCTGTGTATGTAGATGTAGTAGTTTAATTATAATATGACTAGGAGAAGTCTTTTCTGGGTCTTGTCTGTTTAGTGTTCTAAGTGCCTTCTGTATCTGTGGACATCTCTTTTATTTGGGGGAATTTTTCTTCTACAATTTTTGTTGAAAATACTGTGCTTTCAGATTGAAATTCTTCTCCTTCTACTATACCCAGAATTTTTAAGTTTAATCTCTTCAAAGTTTCCCCAATGTCTAGAAATTCTTACTCCTACCTTTCTATTAGTTTGTCTTTCTGTTTGTTAGAATGTTCTAGATCTGGCACCTTGTCTTCTAGCTCAAATATTCCATCTTCTCCTTGATCCATTTTATTGATGATACTTTTTACTGAGTTATTTTTTATTTGACTTACTGTGTTTTTCATTTCTAGTAGTTCAGATTGGTATTCCTTTAATATTTGTATTTCCTTACTCATGTCTTGTCTTGACTTTCTTATTTTATCAAGTTGATTTTCTGTGTTCTCCTTCACGAGTTTGATTTCTTCATTGATTGCTTTGAACATACAATTATTCTTTTGAATTCTCTGGGATTTCATCTAATTCAGTCTCATTGGAGGTCATTTTTGTTGGATTTATAATTTTTGGAGGAATTATGCTTTTGTGGTTTCTGTATTATTACATAGAGATTTTTGCATGTTGAGTTATTTCAGTGCTTAGGCTTTCTAGTTATCTGCTGTGTGCTTAGATGTGTAAATCAGAAGTTATGTCTCTGAGGTAGGAGGAGCTCAAGGTGCCAGATGAGGCATCTATATTACTACTGCAGTAACAGCAGGAGTTACTCAAGCTGTTGGCTGTGCATGCTAGGCAAATATCCTAGTATCCAGTTATCAACAGCGTTCCTTTTGATTTCACTAATTGCCTGTGGGTACAAGAACAAGGCTGGTAGAAGAGTTTTGGTTACTTACAAGTAAGAGCTGAGTAGGGTGAATTAATCTGAGGGCTATGTTAATTTTGAAAAAGATGGAGGTGGAATAGGTATCTGGGAGAGGGAATTGGGGGTATTGTTAGTTTCCATAGATTTTAGAAGTTGTTTTTTTTATGGCTTTGAAAAGCTTAATTACAGAGAATGAGGAGGAATGTATAAGGGGAAGGAAATGTGGATATGGGGTTGTGAAGAGGGAAAGTAAACAAGTTGTGGGTGGGAAGAGTGGTAGGAAGATTCTAATGGAAGGCTGAGCAGAGAAAAGTATAGCACAATCCTCAAATCCAGCTGAACAATATACAACCTAAATAAAACTAGCATGGAATATTCATGCATGAGTGGGGATTAATAAAAGAACAGGCCACCTAATAAAACAAAAGACCTTAAACTGGCCACACTCTTAATCTACTCAGCTAGGAAGAAGCAGAGATTCCTGAACTGGGTTCCAGGTCAGCCTGGGCCAGAGTGAGACCCTGCCCCCAAGAAAGACAGAAGGAAAAAAGGCACCATAAATTAAGAAATATCAAAAATGACAAAAAAGTTGACCCTAAACTGCAACTTAATTAAGAATGGCAATGTACACTAAGTACATGTCAGATCTAACTCATCAGTGTTTCCCCCCCCCTCCCTTAGGGGCTAGTTTTTGAATTCTTTTTCTTCTTGAAATTCTTTTTTTTTTAAGTTTTATTTTCCAAGTTGGGGTCTCACTCTAGCTCAGGCTGACCTGGAATTCACTGTGTAGTCTTAAGGTGACCTCGGACTCATGGTGATCCTCCTACATCTGTTACCCAAGGTGTATGCCACCTCACCTTAGGGTTGTTTTAGTTTTTGTTTGTTTGTTTTTGTTTGTTTGTTTTAGGTAGGGTCTCACTCTAGCCCAGGCTGACTTGGAATTCACTAAGTAGTCTCAGGGAAGACTTGAACTCACAGTAATCCTCTTACCTCTGCCTCCCAAGTGCTGGGATTAAATGCATGTACCACGATGCTGGGCTCTGCATTTCTTTTCTTTAGTAATCTGTCCTGATATGGAAAGTACAACTGGCACTTCCAATACAAGCCTATATTCTTGGCTTTGGTGTGTGTATTGCCCTATTGTAATGTAGCCCAGTTACCTTTTAGGGTGACTTTCTGTCTCACCCTATGTTGAGTGTGAAACGGTTCCCTTTTTGGCACACTATGAGCTCAGCTCAGCTTGTTAGGTTGGTCTCCTCTTCAGATCACCTATGCTAGATGCTGTGTGGGGATAGAGTGGCTCAGATACCTTGGAGGCCTGAGGTCTCCAGTGGTTCCTAGTGATAACTTATGGAGTAATGGAAGGGTGTGGAGAGTCAAGCTGTTCTGGAGCTGCTCAGCTGGTCCCTGTTGTTGTCCCTGTTGTGTGTTGATTTTGCAAGGCCAGTTGAGTAGAGAATCCCTTCCCTCTAGTTCTGCTCTTGTCGGCTCAGGGAGTAGATGTTCTTCTCAGAGGCCTCTGGAACTGATCTTCACTAATTGTGTGACTGCTGGAAGCACCTAGCTCCCTCCTGTTTCTCTGCTGAGGTTTCATCTGGGTTATTAATTCTTTCTATACTTTCACTTTTTTTTTTTTTTTTTTGTTTTTTCGAGGTAGGGTCTCACTCTAGCCCAGGCTGACGTGGAATTCACTATGTAGTCTCAGGATGGCCTCAAACTCATGGTGATCCTCCTACCTCTGCCTCCTGAGTGCTGAGATTAAAGGCGTGCACCACCATGCCTGGCTTATACCTTCACTTTTTGATAGAAGAGCATATTGTGTGCTATCTTGCCTCCCCACTCTCCCAGGTTTTTTTGGCGAGGCTCCTATTCTGACATGTTAACTGGAAGTGAGCATTACATTTTAAAATATGTTCCTACCCCTGTCTAAGAGCTAGAGACTAAACCCAGAGCCTTCCACATGCTAACCAAGTACTCTTACCAATAAGTTCTATCTCCAGCCCAGAACAGTTTTAATGTATGACTAAAAATGTTTACTTAATTATTTTTCCCTTATGTAATTTGAGTTTGATTCCATCTTTCTTTTTTGCTTTTTTTTTTTTTTTTTTTTTTTTAGTATTTTTGTTAGTTTATTTGCAAGCAGAGAAAGAGATAGAGAGAATGGGTACTCTAGGGCCTCCAGCTGCTACAGACAAACTGTAGACATGTAAAGCTTTATATAGGTACTGGAGAATTGAACCAGGGTCCCTAGGTTTTACAGGCAAGTGCCTTAAGTGGTGAACCTTCTCTCCAGTCTCCCCCCTTTTTTAATAGGAATATTTGGTTTGTTTTGAGGCAAGGTCTCACTCTAGCCCAGACTGCCCTTTACTCACAGCAGTTCTACCTCAGCCTCCCAAGTGCTGGGATTAAAGGCATGAGCCACCACACCCAGCCAATTTTTCTTTTTTATAAATAAAAAAAATAGGATCACTTTTATCTTTAAAAAATGTTTCTCCTTTATTACCTTGTTTTATATATTTCATATATATGTATATAAAATAGGTAGGGTCTCGCTCTAGCCCAGGCTCACCTGGAATTCACTATGGAGTCTCAGGGTGGTCTTGAACTCATAGTGATCCTCCTACCTCTGCCTACCGAGTGCTGGGATTAAAGGCGTGCGCCACCATGCCCGGCTTGAATTATTGACATGGTTATGTCTTTCATCCACAAATACTTGTAATTTGAAAAGTTATATAACATTCAGGTTCAAAATTTTGCCATGAGATTCAGTGGAAGGAACTTTGGCTGGACAGAATGGGAATCTTGTCTACTGTCTGACTCAACTTGCTTCTAATTTCTGATCCCAATGTTCCTCATTTGTAAAATTGGGATAAGAAGCCAGGCATGGTGGTACATGCCTTTAATCCCAGCACTCGGAGTCAGAGGTAGGAGGATCACTGTGAGTTTAAGGCCAGCCTGGGACTACAGAGTGAATTTCAGGTCAGCCTGGGCTAGAGTACCTACCTCAAAAAAAAAAAAAAAGGTTATAAAAGTCTCTATTTTTCATGATTGTTCCAAATTTTAATTAAGAGCTTGAATATATATAAAGTATATATATAAAGTAGTCAGAGTCGGGCATGGTGGTACACGCCTTTAATCCCAGCACTTGGGAGTCAGAGGTAGGAGGATCACTGTGAGTTTAAGGCCAACCTGGGACTACGGAGTGAATTCCAGGCCAGCCTGGACTACAAGGAGACCCTACCTTGAAAAATCCGGAATAAATAAAGTAGTCAGAAGTAGGTGATCAGTAAGAAAGTAATCAGTAGTAGGTGATCAGTAAGAGGTAGTTACTACTTTATAAATGACACTAATCTTTTGTTAACATAGGAGTTGTTGACTTTATAAAATAAAGTTTACTGCTATAAGAATAGGTGACAGATTATGTAGGTTATGAAGCTTTTTGCCCTTGAAGAATTGAACAAGAAGGATTAAAGGTATATTTTTGTGCTCATGTTTCTTACAGGGTTTAGTTTGCTACTTGATGTGCTGTGTGTTCTTCATGGACCAAGAGAGAAATGTGTTGAGATTCTGAGGAGTGGTCACTTGCTAGCTATTTCACCCGGTGGGGTTCGAGAAGCCTTACTTAGTGATGAAACTTACAACATCATATGGGGTAATCGTAAAGGCTTTGCCCAGGTTGCAATTGATGCAAAAGTGGTAAGTTATATAAAAGTAATTATTCAAGTAAAGTTTCAAATAAGTGTTTAGTGAATAAGTGTATCAGCCTAGACCTTTCTATTGCAGTAGCTTAACAGTACATGAATCAGTTTCTAGGATATATAAAAATAAATATAGAAATATTATTGTGCATGAGAAGCCATCTGAAATAAAATTAATCTAGAAATGTGTCAAATGTCGAGCAAGGTTTGACTTTACAGGGAAAGTTTAAAATCCAGCTTTTTAAAAATAGGACTTTAAATTTTACTCAAATAGCAACATTATGCCTTCAGCTACCTTTTTTGATAAGTAGAATCAGTACAGTTCTATGTATTTTAAACCTTTGGTAACTTTAACATGAATCAGTTGTAATATTTCACTGATGGACATTGATTTATATTTCTTTTATCTGATGAGTTTTTATAACAATAAAACACAAATAATATGTGCCCTTAGTCTTTTTTTATTGACAACATATTTTATATGGCTACATCATGTGTTGGTTCCCTCTTTTCTCTTGCTTCTGCCCCCAGTATTCCCCATGGGGTTGTTGGGTATGTATTGTGGGAGCGGCAGTCAGTCTTTTTTTTTTTTTAGATGACTGAACCAACATCAATTAAATGTGATTACCTATTTTTTAGTTTAAAGATAAGAAATAGACATTGGTCTAATTTATATATTTGAAGCACTTTTTAGTTGAAATCACACAAATTTATCATGAAATTCCAGTTATTCACCCTATGCTTATGGTTTTAATCAACATTGCATAGAATGCCTAGAAAAAGAAAGTGATAACCTTAAAGTTCTTGAGTTTATTGATAATTTTTTAAGAGAATGTAGATAATTCAATTAAGATTTTATATACAACTTCCCAAAATTTAAGAAATAATCTTGTATAAGTTGTAAAACAAACTCAGATTTTTAATGTCACAAATTTATCAAATAGCATATGTTTGATAAATATAGTGCCAGCCCAACATCTTGTAGCACTTTTGAAGGCTTTTATACTCCGACACAGTAAGGCAGTGATGCATGTGATATTCCAGTGTTACAGATGAAGAGACTGAGGCACAGAGAGATGGAGGGATGGAAGGGATCTGATCACACAGCAAGGCAGCAGCAGAGCAGAGCACAGTTCAGGACTCGAGGCAATGGTGCTGTTGCCATCACTGACTGCATTCACAGTGAGTCTGCGATATCCGAGATGATAGCGGCCTTCCAGAAACCTGAGGGAAATCTTCCAGTAATGTGCTTACATACTTGTAAATAAAAAATCCAAATACAGGCTGGAGAGATGGCTTAGCGGTTACGTGCTCGCCTGTGAAGCCTATGGACCCCGGTTCGAGGCTCGGTTCCCCAGGTCCCACATTAGCCAGATGCACAAGGGGGCGCACGTGTCTGGAGTTCATTTGCAGTGGCTGGAAGCCCTGGCACGTCCATTTCCTCTCTCTCCCTCTATCTGTCTTTCTCTCTGTGTCTGTTGCTCTCAAATAAATAAATAAAAAATGAACAAAACAAAAAAATCCAAATACCCTATTTGGAAAATCCCTTGATATACCTAACAAAAGCATCATAAACTATGAGCAGATACTTAAGAATATTGTTGAAGGATTAATTGCATATAAATTTTGAGTACTGAGCTGAGGATGTAGCTCAGCAGAACACTTGCCTAGAATGCCTGACACCTTTAGTTTGATCCCAGCAATACAAAAAAAAAAAAAAAAAAAAGGGCTGGAGAGATGGCTTAGTGGTTAAGCGCTTGCCTGTGAAGCCTAAGGACCCCGGTTCAAGGCTCAGTTCCCCAGGTCACACGTTAGCCAGATGCACAAGGGGGCGCACGCGTCTGGAGTTAGTTTGCAGAGGCTGGAAGCCCTGGCGCGCCCATTCTCTCTCTCTCTCTCTCTCTCTCTCTGTGTGTCTGTCGCTCTCAAATTAAAAAAAAAAAAAAAGGCTGGGACTGGGAGGGGGGGAGACAAGTAATAAAAAAAACAAACTATGATACACTGACAGAAACTAAAAAAAGAAAAAGCCTAACTGTCATTGTAGTTCACAAAATATTACCAGGAAATATGTAAGATTTTTTCAAATGTGGCAGACTATAATATGTTCCAGAAGAATATTTAGGTAAGTTCACATCTAAGTTAGGACCATTTAGTCCATTTACTTGAGATCAGGTGTGTTCAGGGTGGTCTGGCCCTAGGTACTACTTAGAACACTTAATTGAAAATAACTAACAAACAAAGTTAAAAGTTTACATATAAAACAAAGTTAAAAGTTTAAAACTTATTTGTATTCTCTCATCCATAAAAACTTTGAGCCAAAGATAAGTATTTTTACTTCTTTACACTACCTTACACATGAAGAAAATGGGGCTTAGATTTGGTAAAGAAACTTGTGTAGTGTTTCCTGTATTATTAATAGAAGTGAGACTCCAGAACGAGGCTAACTTGAGCCCCCAAGAATGATTTTAGAACTGCATTGCACATGTGTTCACACATGCATATATAGAGATACATGGTTATATGTAAACAATAACTTTTAAGTTATTTATGTAGCTGCTTTATTTGTGTGTAGAAAGCAGGATTAAATGATTGAAGCAGACCAAAAATGAACCCAACAAGGCTCAGGGAAATCTTGCGGAAGAGGGGGCGGAAAGAATGTCAGAGTTACATGTTGGGTCATGATTTTCAGAGACATTTATCATACTAATAACTGGGGGCTAACTCCACAATGCACGACCCATTTTCAATAATAAGGAGGGTCTAATGGGAGGGGGTAGATCACAGATGAGCCTAAATAATGGTACCAAACTGCCTGTATTTACTGAAAAGAAAACTAATAAATTAAATTTAAAAAAAAAAAAGATACTAATTGTACAATTTAAACATCAATTAAGAAAAAAATAAAAGGCTTTTGTTTTGTGAAAAAAAAAAGATTGTACTATAAGATCAAGTTGTAATAAGCTAGTGCTTGTGTTTTTAAGCTATAAGCTTGTAAGCAAATTTAGAAACTGTAAGCTCAGAGTGTAACATGGAATACTGAGCCAGCTAGGGTTCTATCTTAAAGTGGGTTCTAGAAGTGTTTAGTCAGTACACTCTTTAGTATGGGCTTTTGGGATCATGCTAGTCCATCAACATAGTCTACCAGTGTAGTGAAGATAGGCAAAATGGAGCCGGGCGTGGTGGCGCACACCTTTAATCCCAGCACTTGGGAGGCAGAGGTAGGAGGATCATCGTGAGTTCAAGGCCCCCCTGAGACTCCATAGTGAATTCCAGGTCAGCCTGAGCTAGAGTGAGACCCTACCTCAAAAAACAAAAACAAACAAACAAACAAAAAAAAAGAGATAGGCAAAATGGTGAATCTGTGAGTTGAAACATTTCCTGTTCCTTCTTGAGGAGTCTAATTTTTGACCCTGAAGATATAACTAATACATTAGGACCTTAGCCATCATTTTATTTCATGAAATAAGTAGTAATTTCTTAGATTATAATAAGAACTTCTTACAAAAGAAATTAGTAGTAATTTCTTAGATTATAATATGAACTTCTTACAAAAGAATTTAGTATGCATTATCTTCTTTACATACTAGCTTTGTTAGTTGTAGTTGGCTCCATGTTGCTTGGATGAACTTCCAAACCAGATGCAGTTTATGGGGGGAAGGGATTTATTTGAAGCTTAAAGATCCAGGGGAGGTTCCATTAATGGGAGAAGAAGCTGCCTTCCTTTCACAGGTCCTAGCAGAGAGACACAACCACACAGCAAGCACCATAACAACAGCATAAACACAGGGAAGTAGCAGGGATCCAGGTTGAACTCAGACTGTTCTGTATGCCTTTGGCATGGAAATCAGATCTGACCCAGGATCCACCCCAATGACACCTCTTCAGATTGAAATCCAAGTTAAAAGCTTTATGTAAAACCCTGAGTCTATTGGGGGACATCCATTCGAACTATCACATGAGTCAACTATATCACATTAAAAATATTTTACTTATTTATTTATTAAGAGAGAACGAGGTAGAGAGGCAGAGAAGAACAAAGCCTCTGAGCTACTACAAAGGAACTCCAGATGCATGCATCACTTTGTGCATCTGGTTTACATGGGTACTGGAGAATCAAATGTGGGTCCTTAGGCTTTGTAGGCAAATGCTTTAACTGCAAAGCCATCTCTCCAGCCCACATTTTAAATATGAATACTTATTTGATTTCTTGTTCAAATTTTGAAGTTGGTTTATTTCTGACATTTCTATTCACAGAAAAACTTACTCATTAGAAGCATTGTTTCTCTGATCTCTGAAAGAGGACATCACTTTCTTTTACCTCATCTATTCTGTTCCATGTGCTAGGGATAAAGCAAGGAGCAAAACAATGTTCCTGAAATGTATTTGTATCTTCCTTTTGGTAAGAGGAGATACGTGGCGAGTTTTATGAAGAAATCTATACCTGGGATTTCTTTCTTTCTGCCATAATGTTTTCTAAAACTAAATAAGAAAAACTTAGTATTTGTCAGCTCATTTATGTCAATATCTGCATGTTAAGCAGGTAGTTTTGTATTGGGCATGGACTATTAGTTCTGTAAGTAATGGTATCTTTCACGTACACATAGTTTTATCCTTAAACATTCAGTCTATGTATATGTTAAAATATTCAGTTTAATGTACTGAAGTATTTACAGTAGCATGACCTCCATACATATATATATATATATACATTTCTTTTTTTTGGTTTTTCGAGGTAGGGTCTCACTCTGGTCCAGGCTGGCCTGGAATTAACTATGTAGTGTCAGGGTGGCCTTGAGCTCTCGGCAGTCCTCCTACCTCTGCCTCCCGAGTGCTGGGATTAAAGGCGTGTGCCACCACTCCCGGCTCTTCCCTATATACTTGATGATATTTCATTACATTGTGACATCTAGTTAATATTTCCATTATTAAAATTTATAATCATTGATATTCATGGACTGTCCTCCACAATTAATGATACCAAGAATTCTTTAATATATAGTCTTTTCCTTTTTCCTATTTTTGTCTTACACTTACTTTTCATTAGTTCTGAACTAATAATAATAGATTTAATACACTCACAAAATTGATGTTTGATAAATTCCCTGATGACATCGTGCCAGAGCCTTAAATTGATTTATAAATTGATGAGAACTTTCCCAAAGAAAGAGCCTTCCTCTTGGAACTATGTTTTAGTGATTGTACTAACGATGATAATTACTGAGGCATAGTCTCTCCCTTGAACACAGAGCTCATTGATGCAGTTCATCTAAAAGAGTCAACTTGCCCTAGGGATCCCTGTCTTGACCTCCCAAGCACTGGGACTGCATGCAGTAATCATACTCACTCAGCACTGGTATGGGTTCTTAGGGCTCAGTACTCAGGTCCTCACACTTGTTCATCAGGACCCACTCCCCAATCGCATAATCTATCATTTGAGTTTCAAGGATATTTCTGGAATTTTAAGAAAATTGGTAGATGAGTTATTTTATGTTACCACTGGAGGGTAGTGTTTTCAATTTATGCTTTTACAGATGTAGACTGATAAAAACCACACTAGCCAAATGTGCATTTTTTCGCCTTTATTTTTTAAATTTTAACTTCGGAATTTCAAACATGCAGTCAAAAGCTTTCCTTCGCAGTGACTCAATGGATATCATGGATTTATTTATTTACTTTTTAATTCAAATTCTTTTCTTTAGCCCATTATTCCTATGTTTACACAAAATATTCGAGAAGGATTTAGATCACTTGGAGGAACAAGTAAGTTCTAATTTGTATTGTTTTAAATTACAGAATAATATTTAAAACATTTGGGTATTGGAACCTTATAAGGAAGACTTTTGAGTTACTAATTTTAGAAAGTGAGTACTATTTAAATGGTCCATATACACTCTGAATGACTGGTTCTGAGTAATGGCAGCTTGGGGGGACTAGGAGTTGAGACAAGATCTCACTATGTAGCCCAGGCTGGGACAGACTTGTGATCTGCAGCTTTAGCATTCTGGGTAGCAGGAAGTGGCCAGACACATACTATAGCTATTTATAATTGGCTTTTAAAAATTTCAAAGCAGGGTTGGATAGATGGCTCAGCAAAACCTGACAGTCTGCGTTCAGTTCCCCAGTAACACAAAGTGGTACATGCATCTGGAATTCATTTGCAGTGAGTGGTAGGATGGTAAGCCCATCCTCACTGTGTCTCAAATAAGTAAAAACAAATAAATAAAAATTTAAAAATTCAAAATTATTATCTTACTTATTGTTAAGCTTTGTTGATAGATTTAGAAGAAATTTGCATGTTATCTTTTTAACTCCCATGTTGAAACTAGCTGTGAAGATGGATGAACTACAGAGTAAACTAACATTAACAACCTAAGGAGATGGAGATGTCATTTGCTTGGCTTATTTTTATTTCTTGGTTTTTAAAAACTATATTGAGCTGGGCATGGTGGCGCATGCCTTTAATCCCAGCACTCGGGAGGCAGAGGTAGGAGGATCACCATGAACTTGAGGCCACCCTGAGACTACATAGTGAATTCTAGGTCAGCCTGGACTGGGGTGATACCCTACCTTGAAAAACCAAAAAAAAAAAAAAAAAAGACCAAACAAACAAAAACTATATTGAACAATGTGAACCATGACATATTTGCATCATATTTTTCATCTGTCTTTAATGTACTGATTAATAAACTTCTAGTTTGATTATAGTAATGATAAGAATTGAAGCATTTTTTCTAACTAGTGCCTTTTTATTATATATAATTTTTATTTAGTCCTCTTTTGCCTGTGGTGTATATATTAGATTCATTTAGTGTGCTTTGTATGCATAGTACCCTTGTTACTACTTGTTCTAGTCAGAGACAAGGCCCCTTTTAGGAAGCACTGGGTTGCTATTCTAAGTCTTAATTTTTCTTTCTTTTATAATTGAAGTAGAAGGGCAAATTAATGTGGCATTTAACTTTGATTTGGAATATTTCTGATTTATTTTAGTCTATTCATAATGGCAAACCAGAAATCATTCTATAAATTTTAGTGTTTTTATTTTTATATTTTTAAGTGCTACTTTATGTCTGATTATATTTAGTATTTCCATATATAAACTGTTTTCAGCTTTCAGTGGCACACATGACTATGTATTTCATGAAACTTATCTTTTGGATTCTTTGGATACAATTTTTAAAAATATTTCATTATTTTCAAGCACAGAGATTGAGAGAGCGAGCACACAGGCAGTCAAACTTTATGAACTCTAGATGCATGCACAACTTTGTGCATCTGGCTTTACATGGATACTGAGGAATCGAACCCAGGGCATCAGACTTTGTAAGCAAGCACCTTTCAACACTGAGCCATCTCTCCAGTCCCCAGTTTTTGCTTTTGTAACGTTGTCTTTTTTTTTTTTTTTTTTTTTTTTTTTGTGGAAGGGTCTTGCTTTAACCCAGGCTGGAATTCACTATGCAGTCTCAAGGTGGCCTTGAACTCACAGCAGCCCTCCTACCTCTGCCTCCCAAGTGCTGGGATTAAAGACATACGCCACCATGCTTGGCTGATTTTTTTGTTTGTTTTAAATAGTCATAATTTAATTTCGCTAAGCTTCAAATGTAGACATTAGCATAAGTAATTCTTTGCTGGTAAATATTAGGGTTTTTGTTTTTTTCCTAATTACAGTGTTTTCTAGTGCATGCTTTTTTTTGTTTTTGTTTTTTTTTTTTTTGAGGTGGGGTCTCACTCTAGCCCAGGCTGACCTGGAATTCACTACGAAGTCTCAGGGTGGACTCAAACTCACGGCAATCCTTATACCTCTGCCTCCTGAGTGTTGGGATTAAAGGAATGCGTCACCATACCTGGCTTTAGTCTATGCATTTTTGTCAGTGCTTTCCAGTCTCATGTTTGTATATGCTTATCCTGTGCTATCTTGTTATTGTTTTATATTTTGAGTCTCTAGTTTTCTTTCTTTTCTTTCTTTTTTTTTTTTTTAAACATTTAGCGTTTGGTAACCTACCCGCCCAAGGTAGGATCTCGCTGTAGCCCAGGCTGACCTGGAATTCACTATGTATTCTCAGGGTAGCCTTGAACTCTTGGTGATTCTCCTACCTCTACCTCCTCTGTGCTGAGATTATAGGCATGTGCTACCACCTGCGGCTCTGGTGACATTTTTTTATCCTTTGTTCTGTAAAGGTGTTATCTTTCAAATTTCATATTTTAAAAATTCTTACCTGTTTAAAAAAAAATTTTAGATGGATAGAAAACAAATGAGTACAAAGTATATAGAACTCTTATACACCCCTCACCATTCTCTAGGTTTCCCTATAATTGGTGTGGTTCATTTGTTATAACTGACAAATGTTCATTTTTATGGTGCTGTACTGAAGACATGCTCGGTGTGCAAACGTTTTCCTGGTGTGGGTGAGGCACTAGTTTCAATCCCAGAGTACACAAGCGCAAGAACAGCAGTATGAACTGCTAAGAACTGGTATTTTTGCCTCCTTCCTGCAAGTCTCGTGTAATTAATTTAAAAGTTTACAGACACACACATATTTGGCTAATAAGATGGTTTTCGTTTGTTTTAAAACAGTGTTATTTAAATGGCTATACGAAAAGTTCCGCTATCCATTTGCTCCAATGTATGGGGGTTTTCCAGTGAAGTTACGGACCTATTTAGGTGATCCCATTCCATATGACCCAAAGATGACAGCAGAAGAACTAGCTGAAAAGGTAAATTCTTTTTCATTTTAGTCTTTGGGCAGAATGAGGGATGAGTATGGGCATGTCAGGGCCACCTGCCACTGCAAATGAATTCCAGATACATGTGCCACCTTGGAAGTCTGGCTTTATGTGGGTACTAGGGAATCAAACCCAGGCTGTCAGGCTTTGCAAGCAAGAACCTTTAATTGCTATATAATGTCTCCTGCCCTATTTTAAATTTTCATTATTTATTTATATATTCTTTATAAAATATTTTTATTTTATTTATTTGAGACAGAAAGAGGCAGAGAGAGGGAGAGGCTGGGTGTGCTGGGGGCATCCAGCCCCTGCAAATGAACTCCAGACACATGTACCACTTTGTGCATCTGGCTTATGTGGGTACTGGGGAGTAGAATCTAGGTCCTTCGGCTTTGTAGGCAAGTGCCTTAACTGCTAAGCCATGTCTCCAGCTCTATTTATATATTCTTCAAACATGTTCTATGTCAGATTTTCAACCATGTTAATTTTGCCCCATAGGTGATGTTTGGCAAGGTCTGGTGACATTCACATTGTAACAACATGAAGAAGAGGGGGTTGGTGGTGTTATAGACATTTAGTGCCTAGAGGCCAGTAATAGAAACTATAGGCAAGAAATTTAAGAATGTATTTCTATATATCAGTTTGGAAATATGGAGTTAAGAGTTAAGAAAGGAAGCCAAACAGGTGCTGAGGATTTAGAAGCCATGATTTCTGATGATTATTGAAGCTTTGAGGTTTAAAGGTGGACATTAAGAGGCACATGCTGCAGGAGAGGTAGCAGAAGAAGGAGGATAATCATACCTGACTGAAAGGGAACTGGCAGAGAGGTAGGAGAACATATAAGTGTGGTGACAGACTTAGAGGGTGGAGTTTTTTAAAAAGTGAGACTGGGCCAGAGAGATGGCTTGCCTGGGAAGCCTAAGAACTCAGGTTTGATTCTCCAGTATTCACATAAGCCAGATGCCCAAGGCAGCTCAGGTGTCAGTGGCTGGAGGTCCTAGTACACTCATTCTCTCTCCCCCTATTGACCCCCATTCTCTCTCTACATGCTTTTCTCATCTCTCTCCCCTTTTTTTCTCAAATAAATAAAATGTTTCCTTAAAAAAGTGAGACTGCCTAGCGTGGTGGCACATACCTTTAATCCCAGAACTTGGGAAGCCGAGGCAGGAGGATTGCTGTGAATTAAAGATCAGCCTGGGAGCTGGAGAGATGGCTTAGCAGTTAAGCGCTTGCCTGTGAAGCCTATGGACCCCTGTTTGAGGCTCAGTTCCCCAGGACCCACATTAGCCAGATGCACAAGGGGGCACACGCATCTGGAGTTCGATAGCAGTAGCTGGAAGCCCTGGCGTGCCCATTCTCTCTCTCTCTCTTTCTCTCTCTGCCTCTTTCTCTCTCTGCTGTTCTCAAATAAATAAATAAAAATAAACAAAAAACATTAAAATATATCTTTAGCCTAGCATTTATTATTTTAAAGATTAGAATACAAACACAAAGCATATGTAAAAATTTTAAATTGTGATAAACTGATTTAGAAACAAAAACCACTGAAATTTAGTGGGGAAAACTTTAGTGGGAAAAAATAGCACTAGAAAATTTCATAGCCAGGTATGGTGGTTAGTACCTTTAACCCTTGCACTTCAGAAACTAAGGTGGAAGGATCTGAAGTTTCAGGCTTGACAACAGAGTGAAACCCTGTAAGAAATGAAGGGACTGGCAAAAAGGAAGGAACGGGGGAAGAGAAAGAGGGAGGGAGGGAAAGAAAAGAAAATTTTGGGGGGGTTTCAAAGTAGGGTCTCACTCTAGCCCAGGCTAATCTGGAATTCACTATGTTGTCTCAGGGTGGCCTCAAACTCATGGTGATCCTCCTACCTCTGCCTCCCGAGTGCTGGGATTAAAGGCATGTGCCACCATGCCCAGCTCAAAAAACAAAATTTTAATATGTCCTAATCGATATTTCAATTGCTTTGACTTAATTAAGATTCTCATTAAGTTGTCTAGAATTGAGGTATTGAGCTCATTCTATTGGCGTGGTCTTGATTTTCCTCAATTGCCCATACTGCATTGCTTGATACGAATGCTAAGTGATAAAAGAAACATATGGGGCTGGGGAGATGGGTCAGTGGGTAGGAGCGTTTTCCATTTAAATATGAGGGCCTCAGAGGGTCTCAGCCAGCCTGAGTTCCGTCCCTGGGACCATGTACAAAGTTGGATGTGGCCCAAGCACCTGTAGGGAAATCACGTGGGAAGCAGAGACCGGAGAGGCTCTCTGGGTCTTGCTGGTCAGTGTGTCTTACCGAAAGTGACAGCTCTGGGTTCAGTGAGAGACTCTCTCTAGGAAGAAATGTGGATGAGTAGTAGAGAAGCACAGCCCACACGGGTCTCCGGCCTCGGCATCTGCACACACACGTGTCCAACACGCATACCACACCCCAAAAGAAAAAGGTACCCTATAATTTGTTCACCATTAGAAATGAATTAATCTTCCCTCTCTTCCATTCTCCTCCTCTCTCTTGGATTGTTCTTGCATATGATAGGCAGGTGTTATATCATGGAGCTACATTCCCAGCAGCAGAACCCACTGAAAATAGAAGTACCTAAATTTTTACAGGATAAATGATCTATATTGAGGATAAAAACAATAATGGTTTTTCTTTTCATTTTGTTTTCCTAATAGACCAAGGATGCCATTCAAGCTTTGATTGATAAGCACCAAAGAATACCAGGAAACATTATGAGTGCTTTGTTGGAACGTTTTCATACAAAGCAAAAGATCACCTAGAAGATGATTTGGTGCATCTTTACTAACATGTTTGCATTTGTGGTACTGTCTTCCAATTTTATAGGTCTTAAAAGTGGCACCTTTTTTGTTTAAATCATGATAATAAGCATCCTTCTTAGAACTTACTTATTTAAATTTATATTGATAATCTTTTTGTAATCAATGGTGTCAAATTTAATCAGTAACTTGTCACATGCCTAGTAATTCAGAAAATGTTCATATTTCATTTGTTAATCTTTTTATGATAAACATTCATAACATACAGTAAAAAGACTCTTACACTTAATTTTTAAAGTAATAGCCATTTAGATTAAGCAGACATTCCTAAATAATGCATCTAGTTTCTGTATGTTGTGCTGAGCTAATTTGAGGGGGCTTATGCTGGGTTATAGCACAGTTGCTTAAGATAGACAAGAAATAACTTTTATTTGTCCTTTATTCTCTTCATGACTTTGAGGAAGTCTTAACTCTTTTGTGCCTCAACAATTTCTTTTTTAAAAACATGATCATACTGTAGTAAAAAGCATTCTTCTAAGTTGCTTATATTTACTAAGGGAAAAAAAACTATTAAGTGGAAATTACAACTGAATTAATTCTCAACTCCTTTAAGAATTATGTACATATTTGTTCATTGGATGATGAAATTACTCCTTTGGCTTGATGTTCAGGTGCCAAGCACAGTGAAAGAGACATACTGTTTTTTAAATTGAATAATTGTTATTTTTAATATTTATTTTAAATAATCTAAGCTATCAGTATAGGGTACATTGTCATGGATGGCCTTTAATGGTGTAGGGACAAAATCACTGTCAATGCTTTGGACTTCATGTTAGAAGCTGATTTGAGGCTGAAGAAAGTAGAACTAAAGACAACAGATTCTGCTCAATATTGTGGCTTATTCAGTTTGACTTTGCAGCCTGTTGGATGGCTTATGAGTTAATAAAAATGTACTTGAATGAAAAATCTCTGTAGACACAAAGCTTTGTGAACATTTGATGGCTTTTAATTTCTTGTCTGCTTGAAAAATGATTTTAAAAAGTATTTAAACAGAAAAGTATCAGAAATTAAATTCAGTATCTATCTCCCTTTCCCTTTTTTAGATGTTGAAGTACTTGGGTTTTTACAGACTTTTGTATTGTATTATAAGTGTATATTTATGATATGTGTAATGTACTTAGAATTAAATAATGTAAAATATATTGAATTACAATTCATTTTCTTGTAAAATTGCACATGTGGTATTATTTTTAACTGGTTCTTTTGTTTACTCATTACATTTATCTTCAACAATCATTTATTTTATTTTAGGTACAATGAATAAACCTTACATTCCCATGTAATAAATATATTTCTGTTTCACTTTCAATGACAAGAACCATTTTACTGAGTCTTTTCCCTCTTAACAGTGAATAATGTTTGACTCAAAATTGCTAAATATTTCTAAAGTGAAAGAAAAAAGTTTTTTAAGAGAAGCACTCATGCTTTAAAATTTGAGAGAAGAACCTCATTCTTTGCTCATGTAGCAGAGCTTTTTGTTATTTTTGCAGGATTTAGGTTTCACCACTTTACTAAATGCAGATTGCCAGGTTTCCCATCTTGGTGGAGGAATCTTGATCTTTGCTGCATGAACACATATCTCCTTCATAAGACCCAGGCAAGTGACTAAATATACAGAAAAGCAATGAGGAGGAGACAGCTTGATAATTTATTTTTCTTTCCATTTTCACTTTTTTAAAATATTTTTTGTTCATTTTTTATTTATTTATTTGAGAGAGACAGACACAGGGAGAAAGACAGATAGAGGGAGAGAGAGAGAATGGGCACGCCAGGGCTTCCAGCCACTGCAAACGAACTCCAGACGCGTGCGCCCCCTTGTGCATCTGGCTAATGTGGGACCTGGGGAACTGAGCCTCGAACCGGAGTCCTTAGGCTTCACAGGCAAGTGCTTAACCCCTAGGCCATCTCTCCAGCCCACTTTTTAATTTATATATACAATTTTTCTTACACAGATTATAGCATGGTCCCCTGGTCTCCATTTCCTGAGGGCCCTTATCATTAGGGTCTTCAGTGTTCACTGTGGGGTAATTAGGGCCTCTGGTAGTTTCTGGGGTGGGGTGAGCTCTACCATAGGACAGTTCTACCCACCCTGTGACTCTTACAATGTTCCTGCCCTGCTTTTCCACAATTCCTGAGCCTTGGGCGTGTTTGCAGTTTTTTCTTTTTAGGGTTGAATTCTCTGTGTTTCTGTTATGATGTGTTTCATTTCACTTCCGTGTTTGTTGCTATTTCCCTGGAGGTGGTTGCTAGGCTAGCATTGGGAGCAGTCAATACCCAGGTTGCTGCTTCCATTGTGGTTTCTTCTAGACCTCCATAAATGTCTCTTGGTGAGCAGTCGGCTATCTTTTCCTGTTCAATTGTTGGGTGTTGGATCTCCCCAGTATTCTCTGCCATCTGTAAAATAGAACAGATTCTTCAGCCAAGGATAAGAGCAGTTTTGATTAATGGGGATATGCATATAATTTTGAGAGATATTTTGGTGAGGATACCTACTCAACTTGTCCAGAGAACAATGGGAGCTTCTCTCTGGGGGTTGTGAGTTTCCTGCCCATGAGGAGCTGGCTTGGTTCCCAGTACCAGATATGAACTCTTTCCCACTGAGTGGGGCTCATGTCCAAATGAAGGACAGTTGGTTACCCACATGGGCTATGTGATACCATTGCACAAGTGTGTGCTTCTTGTCTGTGTGGTATAGTTTGCAGGGCTTTATTATTCGTGCTGCTGGTGACCACTGTTACATAGTAGTGCCTATAGTACTTCCCAGTGCCATGAGGGTTTAGCAGGAGAGGTCTGGCTTTCTTTGAGATTCCCATGTGGTAATTTGGTATCCTGGGATGCCATCCTGTGGTGTCTTTAGATAGGGTCTTACCTTTTAGCTCTGATGGGTAACCAAATGTTTGACAATGGCCTACATTGTTTTGGGAACTTCATGGATCTCCCTGGACAGCTGTTCACTGGGGTGGGGGTGGGGGGTGACCCAGTTCTGCTCCTGGGATTCATAAGCCAGAGCCTATGGTTTTAGGATTAAGCTTTCTCCACCTCCTCTACTGGGCATATCAGTCTTGTCTGTCCCCCTTACTTCATTGGGGGGTTATATCTTGTATACTGGTATCCCACAGGGCTATATCTAATTTACTAATACTTTAGACTTTAGTTTTCTGTCATTCCCTTCCTCCCTCTCCCTTGCCCGGACCCACCTTCCACCCTATATTCTTTCGCTTACCTCAGTTGTCTTCTATCTCCTCCTTTCCTCCCTGTTTTCACTTTTTCCTCACTCACTCTGGTGGACCTAATGCTTGCTGTCTTTTGCCTTTCTCTTTGGCTGGTCCATTTTAGGAGCCACATATGAGAGAAAACGTTGGCATTTGACTTCCTTAAACTGTGTGACCTTACTTAGGATGATATTTTTCCAAGTCCATACATTTTCCTGCAAATTTAATTATTTCCTTTTTCCATACTGCTGAGTATAATTCGTTTGTGTATATGTACCACGTCTTCATTATCCATCTGTCAATGGGCATCTGGGTTGATTACAGTTCTTAGCTATTGTGAATAGAGCAGCAATAATCATGGTTGAACAGCTAGCTCGGAAGTAAAGAGGTGAGTCTTTAGGTAAATTCCCAGGAGTGGAATGGCTGGGTCAGATGATAGATCTATTTTCATCTTCTTCAGTAGTCTCCATACTGACTTCAATAGGAGTGAGTAAGGGTTCCTCTTTCCCCATATTCATGCCAACATTTGTTGTCATTTGATTTTTTAATGATTGTCATCCTGATTGGAGTAAAGTGGAGTCTCAAAGTGTTTTAATTTGCTTTCTTTTTCTTTCTTCTTCTTTTTTTTTTTTTTTACGAGGGTGGGTTTCACTCTAGCCCAGGATGACCTGGATCTCACTATGTACTCTTAGGGTGGCCTCGAACTTGTGGTGATCCTTCTACCTCTACCTCCCAAATGCTGAGATTAAAGGCATGTGCTACCATACCCGGCTTATTAATTTCCATTTTTTAATTTTGTTTTTTATTTTTATTTATCTATTTGAGAGTGACAAACAGAGAGAGAAAGAGGCAGAGAGAGAGAGGAGAGTGGGCATGCCAGGGCTTCTAGCCACTGCAAACGAACTCCAGACGTGTACGCCCCCTTGTGCATCTGGCTAACGTGGGTCCTGGGGAATTGAGGCTCGAACTGGGGGCCTTAGGCTTCACAGGCAAGCGCTTAACCGCTAAGCCATCTCTCCAGTTCTAATTTGCATTTTTTGATCACTAAAGATGTTAAACATTTCCTTTAAGTGAGTAGTGGCCATTTGTATTTCTTTCTGTGAGAATTCTCTGTTCAGTTCTCTGGTCCAAAATTTTGGAGTAGATTGTTTGAGTTTTTGTTTTTTTTTATTGCTTAGTTTTTTTTAGTTCTTCGTAGATTCTAGATATTAAGCCTCTGTTGGAGGTATAGCTAGTGAAGATTTTCTCCCATTCTATGGGTTATCTCTTGGCTCTGTTTATGGCATGCCTGTCTGTACAAAAGCTTTTTAGTGTCATGAATTCCCAGTACTTGAGTGTTTGTTTCATTTCCTGAGCTACTGTGGCCTTATTTAAGAAGTCTTTCCCAACTCCTATATCTTAGAGTGTTCTCCCTTCTTTTTTCTTCCATTCATTTCAGAGTTTCAGGTCTTATACTAAGATCCTTAATCCATTTGGTGTTGATTTTTGTGTAGGGTGAGAGAAGTAGATCTAGTCATTTTTCTATATATGGTTGTCCTATTCCTCAGCACCATTTGTTGAAAATGCTGTCTTTTCTGCAGTGTGCATTGTTGGCTTCTTTGGCCTGAATCTTGTGTTATGTTCCATTGATCTATATGTCTTTTTTTGTACTAGTGCATGCTATTTTTTATTACTATGGCTTTGTAGTATAACTTAAAAAAATATATTTATTTATTTATTTATTTGACAGAGAAAGCGGGAGACAGAGAGAATGGGTGCACCAGGGCCTCCAGCCACTGCAGACGAATTCCAGACGTGTACCTCCTGTGCATCTGGCTAACGTGGGTCCTGGGGAATCGAACCTTGGTTCTTTAGCTTTGCAGGCAAATGCCTTAACTGCTAAGCCATCCCTCCAGCCCTAACTTTATTTTTAATATTTTATTTATTTGTTTATTTATTTATTTGAGGAAGAGAGAGAGATTGATAATGGTAGTGCCAGGACCTCTAGCCATTGCAGATATACTCTAGACTCATGTGCATCTGGCTTATGTGGGTACCAGGGAATTGAACCTGGGTCCTTAGGCTTCACAGGCAAGCACCTTAACTGCTAAGTCATCTCTCTAGTGCCTGTAGTATAACTTTAAATCAGGTATGGTGATACTCCCAGTGGTGTTTCTTTTGCTTGGGATAGTTTTGGATATCTATGGCCGCTGTAATTCTTTTTGTTTTGAGACTATATTTTTTTCTATTGCTGTGAACAATGATGCTGGAACTTTTATTGGTATTATGTTGAATCTGTATATTGCTTTTGGTAGAATGGCCATTTTAACAAAATTCTATCAATCTGTGAGCATGGGAGGTCTTTATATCTTCTATCCTCCTTAATTTCTTTTTTCAGTGCTTTTATGTTTTTCTTGAATAGGTCTTTTGCTTTCTTGGTTAGTAATAGCCTCAGATTTTTAATATTTTTTTTATGTCTATTGAAAATGGGACAGCCTCACAGATGTCTTTTCTCTGTGTGTATTTTTTTTATATAAGAAAGCCAATGATTTTTGTGTGTTGATTTTGTATCTTGCCACTTTGCTGAAACAATTTATCACCTGTAGAAGTTTTTCTTAAAAATTTTTTAGAGCTTTTCAGGTCACTAACTTATAGGATCATGTTGTCTGTGAATAGGGCTACTTTGACTTCTTTCTTTTCAATTTGTATCTCCTCTATTTCTTTCTCTTCTCTTATTGGTTGGGCTAGGGCTTCTAGTATTATGTTGAAGAGCAGTGCTGAGAGTGGGTAGCCCTTTCTTATTCTCGATCTCAACACGAGTGCTTCAAACTTTTCCCCATTTAGTATGATTTGGACCTTAGATACTTCATAAATAGCCTTTAGGATGTTGAGATATGGTTCTTCCATCCCTAGTCTCCCCATCATTTTAATCATGAAGTGATATTGTATTTTATCAAAGACCTTTTCTGCATCTATTGAAATGATCATGTGGCTTTTAAAAATTATATTTATTTATATGGTGTATTATGTTAATCAATTTTCATATGTTGAACCCTCCCTACATCCCTGGGATAAAGCCTACTTGATCAAGGTAAATAACGATTTTGATGTGTTTCTGAATCTGTTTTCAAGGATTTTAGTAATCATATCAGTCTGTTACTGTTTTCTTTTTGTGTCTCTGTCTGGTTTTGATGTTAAGATTTCATAGAAGGAGTTTAGGAGTAGCTCCTCTTTTCTAGTTGTGTGAAATAACTTGAGAATTTGGCTGGAAATCCATCTGCTTCTAGAGGGTTTTTGTTGTTGTTGGGAGGTTTTAAATTACATTTTCATTCTCATTGAATGTAATGGGTTTGTTTAAGAATCTTATCTTTTCTGGGTTTAATTTTGGTAAGTGGTATATGTCTAGGAATTTTTTCCAGATTATCCAATTTTGTGGGATAGAGGCTTTGGAAATATGTTTTGATGATTCTTCCAATTTCCTTGGTGTCAGTTGTGACCTTCTTTGTTTGTTCTATTTTTATGAGGCAGGGTCTCACTCTAGCCTAGTCTGGCCTTGAACTCATAGTGATCCTCTTACTTCTGCCTCCTAAGTGCTGGGATTAAAGGTATGTGCCACTAGACCTGGCTTCTTTTTAATTTTTAATCATGTCAGTTTGCTTTTTCTCTTCTTTTCTTTTTATTGAATTGGCAAGAGTTTTATCAATCTTATTTTTTTTTAAGAACCACTTCTTTGTTTCATCATTTAAAAAAATTGTTTTCTGGTTTTTCAATTCAATGAGTTTTGCTTAATTGATCTTAATTATTTTTTCCATCTGAAACTCTTAGGATTGGATTGTTTTTGTTTTTCAATGCCTTTAGGTAGTTCATTAAGTTATTAACTTGAGATCTCTCCATCTTTGTTATGTGGGTGTTTAGTGCTCTACATTTTCACCCCCATTGATCTGTACTTATACTTCCGTATATACAATATCATCTTATTAGTCTCCCCCCCCCCCTTTCTATTCCCTTTATGTCCCCTTTGTAGTTTACTGGCTTCTGCTACTGAGTTTTCTTCCTACTCACTTAGAAGTCCAATCATTTGTCTAGGATCCACATAAAAGAGAACATGTGACATTTGGCTTTCTGGGTCTGGGTAGAATCCTTTCCAGATCCATCCATTTTCCTACATATTTCATAATTAATTTTTCTTTACTGCTGAATAGAACTCCATTGTGTAAATGTGCCATATCTTCATTATCCACTCATCAGCTGAGGGACATATAGGGTGGTTCAATTTCCTAGGTCTTGTGGATAGAGCAGCAATAAACATAATTGAGCAAGTATCTCTAAGGTAGTGAGATGAGTCCTTAGGATATATGCCTAGGAGTGCTATAACTAAGTCATATGGCAAATCTATTTTTAGCTGTCTCAGGAACCTCCACACTGATTTCCCCAATGGCTGGACTACATTGCATTCACACCAACAGTGTAGATGGATTCCTCTTTTTTTCCTCATCCTCACCAGCATTTATTGTTGTGGTAGCCAATCTGACAGGAGTGAGATGGAATCTCAACATAGTTTTAATTTGCATTTCCCTGATGGCTAGAGATGTAGAACAGTTTTTTTAGATGCCATGTGTATTTCTTCTTTTGATAACTCTCTATTTGGTTCCATAGCTCAATTTTAATGGGTTGTTTGATTTCTTATTATTGAGTGCTTTGAATTCTCTGTATATCCTAGTTATTAATCCTTTGTCAGATGTATAGCTGGCAAAGATTTTCAACCATCTGTAGATTGCCTCTTTGCTCTATTCACAGTGTCCTTTCCTATACAAAAGGTTTGCAATTTCATGAGGTCCCAGGGGTTAATCTGTGGTTTTATTGCCTGAGCAATTGGGGTTATGTTCAGAAAGTCTTTGCCCAGACCAATATGTTGAAGGGTTTCCCCTACTTTTTCCTCTAGCAGTTTCAGAATTTCAGGTCTGATGTTAAGGTCTTTGATCAATTTGGACTTAATTCTTTTGCATGGAGAGAGAGGAGGATCTATTTTCATCCTTCAACAGATACATATCCAGTTTTCCAGGCAACATTTGCTGAAGAGGCTGCCTTTTCTTCAATGAGTATTTTTGGCATTTTTGTCAAAGATCAGGTGGCTATAGCTACCCACAATTACATCTGAGTCCTCTATTCTGTTCCATTGATCTACATGTCTGTTTTTGTACCAGAACCATGCTGTTTTTTGTTTTTTTTTTGTTGTTGTTGTTGTTACTATGGCTCTAAATATAAGTTAAAATCATGTATGATGATACCACCAGCCTTATTATTATTATTATTTTTTGCTCAAAATTGCTTTAGTTATTCAAGGTTTTTTGTGCTTCCAAATAAATTTTTGGACTTTTTTTTATTTCCATGAAGAATGCCATTGGAATTTTGATGGGGATTGCATTAAATGTGTAGATTGCTTTTAGTAAGATTGCCATTTTCACAATATTGATTCTTCCAACCCAAGAACAAGGGATGTCTTTCCATTTCCTAGTGTCTTCAGCAATTTCTCACTTGAGTGTTTTAAAGTTTTGTATAGATCCTTCACTGTCTTGGATAGGTTTATTCCAAGGTACTTTATTATTATTATTATTATTATTTTGATACAACTGTGAATGCAAGTGATTCTCTGATTTCATCTTCTGTGTGTTTGTTGTTAGCATATAGGAAAGCTGCTGAGTTCTGTGTATTTATTTTGTAGCCTACTACATGGCTATAAGTATTTATCAGAATGTTTGCTGTCCTTTATATATAGAATCATATCATCTGCAAATAATAATAAAGTGATCTCTTTTTTTTCCAATTTGTTTCCTTTTATGAGTGTCTTTTGCCTTATTGTTATGGCTAAGACTTCAGTACTATGTTATAAATAAAAATGTGTACAAAGCTTCAAGTTTTTCTCCATTTAGTATTATGATGGCTGTGTCATAAATAGCCTTTATTAGGTTGAGGTATGTTCCTTCTATTCCCAGTCTCTGTAGGAGTTTTATCATGACAGGATGTTGGATTTGGTCAAATTCTTCTTCTGCATCTAATGAGATGGTCATGTGATTTTTGTCTTTCAGTCCATTTATATAATGTATTATGTTTATCGATGTGTATATGTTGAACCATCCTTACATCTCTGGGATAAAGCCTATTTGGTTGGGGTGAATGATCTATCTTCTATATTCTTGCATTCTGTTTGCCAGTATTTTGTTGAGAATTTTTGCATGTATATTCATGAGGGAGATTGAACTGCAATTATTTTTGTTCTTCTATCTGTGTAGTTTTTGTATCAGGTTGATGCTGGCTTTGTAGAAGGAATTTAGCCAGATTACTTCCTTTTCTATTTTATGGAAAAGCTTTAGAAACATTTGTGTTAGTTCTTCCATGAAGGTCTGGTAAAATTCACCAGTGAATTCATCTGGGCCTGGACTTCTTTTAGTTGGGAATTTTTTTTATATAATTGCTTAGCGTTGCAGTCCGGTTTGCATTGCTGTTAGAAATCACCCAACCAAAAGCAGCTTCTGGGAAAAAGAGATTTATTTTGGCTTACAGGCTCGAGGGGAAGCTCCACAATGGCAGGGGAAAAGGATGGCATGAGCAGAGGGTGGACATCAACCCCTGGCCAATGCAACAGGACGGTGTGCCAAACACTGGCATGGGGAAACTGGCTATAAAGCCCATAAGCCCGCCCCCAACAATACACTCCCTCCAGGAGGCATTAATTGCCCAATCTCCATCAGCTGGGAACCTAGCATTCAGAGTTTATGGGGGACACCTGAATCAAACCACCACACTTAGATCTCAATACTTGTTATAAGTCTATTTAAGAGGTTAATCTCATCTTAGTTTAATATTGGTAGGTCATATAAGTCAAGGAAATTATCCATTTCTTTCAGATTTTCAAACTTTGTGGAGCATATGTTCTTATAGTATGTCCCTATGATTTTTTGATTTCTCTGGTATCTGTTGTGATGGATCCTTTTTCATCTCTAATTTCATTAATTTGTGTCTCTTTGCTCTTTCTTTTGGTCATGTTTTCTAAAGGTTTATCAATCTTTTTCTTTATCCTTTCAAAGAACCAACTCTTTGTTTCATTGATTCTTTGGATTTTTTAAAATTTTTATTTAATTAATTTCTTCCCATCTACTGATGTTCGGTTTGTGTTGTTTTTCTTTTTCTAAGGCCTTACAGTGAAGCATTAAGTTGTTTACTTGTGACCTTTCTAATTTCTTTTTCTTTTTTTTTTTTTTTTTTAGTAGATTTGGACATATTTAGTATGCAAACAACACCATCCTTTCCTACTTCCTTGTCCCTTTCTGGTGAGGCCTTCTTCTTTTATGATGGTCAGCCCCATGGGGATTGTGGGTCATGCATTATGGGGAGAGGGAAAGGCAATGTCTTTGTGCAAAATGCCCCAACAATCTTGTTGCCCCCTTTCTGCAAAATCCCATGTGCCATGATGGGTGCCTTTTAAGTCTACTTTAGTGATAGGCTCTAATTTATTTATTTTTTTAAATAAATATCTGATTTGTTTTTATCACATCCCAGTGAACTGACACTATGGTGGGAGAGGGTACTTATACCAACTGCCAGCCTGGGTGGGGCAACTCCTGCTAGGTCCCAGAAGCCAGCACAGACTGCTATTTAGAGTTAGTCCTTCATGCCCAGGATTGGGGGACCCATATGCCCCGGGGATCCCTTGGTGTCCTTTTGTAGGCCTTTAGTTATCTCTAGTCATCTCAACAGGGTACTAGAATCCTTCCATGCCCTTGGACCAGGGCAGGTGACTTCTCACTCCATGGCAACAGAAACATCTTCTGTATCTCTGGGGACTGCGTTCTGAAGCTCGTGCCTGATTTCCGGGGACAGCTGTGGGTGAGGCTGTAGCCGAAGCAGTTCGAGGAGGGCCTCCTCCTGCTCGGTAGCCAGGTCGGCCTTGTTTTGCTGTGCCAACGTTAGTTGGCACTGATGCCACAGCACAGGAAGCTCATGCTTCTCAGTCCGGAAGCCCAGGAAGTGGAAGACCAGCGGGTCCAGCACTCAGTAGGGAAGTGCGTATTTCTTAACCAGCAGTAGGTACAGGAAGATGCTGTTGGCACCACTGTATTCCATCTTGGCAATTTTCAGCATGGCAGCATTGGAGTGCAACACAGGGATGGAGAACTTGGTGATGATGCTGCCCACGATGATGGCTTCACGGCGGGTACAAGTGCCAGACTCGCACAGTGGGGTAAGATACCTTTGAACCAGGCTCCAGGCTTGACCAGGGCTTTCTTGGGGGCCATGTAGAGGTGAAAGTTGAGCCATTTGTATTCAGCGATGTCATCGTGGACCCGGGGGAGCAGGACAAGGTTGTAGAAACGCTGGGCTATGCGTTCCTTCAGGTTAGAAGAAAGGATCCTTGTGGCTTGGTACATGGCAGCTGCAGTCCAGGCTGCAGGCTCTGTGACATACAGGATCTGCTCCCAGTTAGAGAGTGCGGGGATGATCTTAAACGCCTTGGGAAGTTTCCCACTGAGGTACTTGGACAGCACCTGGTCTTCACAACGCCCCTCGTGGACCCCTCTGTAGACCTCCAGGACCCGGGGATCCAGCTGGGGCATAGGGAAGCCTGACACCTCTGACATGACAATTTCCAACTCTGTCTGCTTCTCTGTCAGCTTCTCCATGATGACGTCTGCGAGGGTGCACCTGACAGGCGGGTTCTTGTTCACGAACATTTCAATAGCACACTCATCCTCAGGGTCTACCACCACCTCTGCTTGGTGGTTTACCCCGTCATTTTGGCTGCCTTCTCCAAGTGGGCCACTCCTCGTCCTCATCATCAGATCCATCCTGTGGCACTCCTGGCCCCAGGCGTGTGGTGCGTTCTGTGGCCTGGCGGGTTGGTCCCCAGTGCCAAGCTTGGTCTTGAGCTCCTCCTGTTGCTGTCCCGCTTGTTGCAAGATCCGCCGGCTCAGCCGGGCCCCACGTACTCTTCCTCCTCTTCCCGCGACCCTGCTGCTTTTCCCGGGTCCCAGCCTGCAAGGTGTCCCCGGCCAGAATCTACTTGGCCAGAGGCGCATACTTCTGCTGACTCCCAGCCCCACAAAATGCTTTAAATTTGGGCATTTTATTTTTTCTTTTTTCCCTGGAAAGACAGTTTAGACGAGACTCACACATGGGCTGGCAATGCTGGAAAGCTTCAACTGTGCTTACACCTCTAATTTCTTAATGAAGGCATGTAAAGCTATAAATTTCCATCTTAGGAATGCCTCATTATGTCCCAAAGATTTTGGTATGTTGTGTTCTCATTATTATTTAATTCTATGAAACTTTTGATTTCCTTCTTGATTTCTTCATTGACCCATTCATCATTTAGCAGTGTATTGTTTAGTTTCCATGATTTTGTGTATGCTCTATAGCTTTTCTTGCTATTGATTTGTAGTTTGACCCTATTGTGATCAGATAGAGTGCAAAGAATGATTCCAATTTTCCTGTATTTGTTAAGGTTTGCATTGTGTCCTAATATATGGTCTATTTTATTTTTAATTTTTTTTGTTTTTATTTATTTATTTGAGAGTGACAGACAGAGAGATGAAGAGGCAGATAGAGACAGAGAGAATGGGTGCACCAGGACTTCCAGCCACTGCAAATGAACTCCAGACATGTGTGCCCCCTTGTGCATCTGGCTAATGTGGGTCCTGGGGAATTGAGCCTCGAACCAGGGTTCTTAGGCTTCACAGGCAAGCACTTAACCACTAAGCCATCTCTCCAGCCCTATATGGTCTATTTTAGAGAATGTTCCATGTGCTGCTGAAAAGAATGTGTATTCTGCAGCATTTGCATGCAATGTCCTGTATATATCTTTTAGGTCCATTTGTTCTATGACCTCATTTAATCCAGTTGCATCTCTGTTTATTTTATTGCTGGGACGACCTGTCAATTGATGAGAATGGGGTATTGAAGTCACCCACTCTAACTGTGTTGGGTGTTATCTGTGACCTTAGTTCTAATAGTGTTCGTTTGATGAAATTGGGAGCCCCCATGTTAGGTGTATATATGTTTAGGATTGTAATGTCCTCCTGTTGAAGTGTTCCTTTAATCAATATAAAGTGACCTTCCTTATCTTTCCTAAGTAATGTTGGTCTGAAGTCTATACTGTCAGGTATTAGGACAGCTACCTTTGCTTGTTTTCCAGGCCTATTTGCTTGAAATACTGTTTTCCAACCTTTCACCATACAATAGTGTCCATCTTTTGTGAAACGGTGAGCTTCTTGGACAAATTGTAGGATCCTGCTTTTTAACCCAGTCCGCAAACCTATGTCTTTTGGTTGGGGCAATAAGGCCATTGATATTAAGAATTATTATTGAAAGGTGTGTATTTATTTTTGTAAATTTTTCTTGTTTTGTAGTTCTTCCAGTTTTAACTTTGCTATCTTGTATTAAGTAATATTTGAGTATGGTTTGTTTCTTCTAGGTTCCTTATATGGGTGCTTTTCTTTCTCTTGAGCATGGAGGATCCTTTGAAGTATTTTCTGTAGAGCTGGTTTTATCTTCAAAAAATCCTTTAGCCTGCTTTTGTTATGGAATGTCCTTATTTCTCCACCTATTTGAATGGATAGCTTCACAGGATAAAGTATCCTAGGTTTACAGTTGTTATCTTTCAGAACTTGGCATACATCATTCTAAGACCTTCTGGGTTTTAAAGTTTGTGTTGAGTAATCTGCTGTGATCTTGTTGGGCTTGCCTCTGTGACTTGATTTTTCCCTCTAGCTGCTTTCAATATATTTTCCTTTGGTTTGTGTGTTGGGTAGTTTAATAAAATGGTGAGGAGAGGTTCTTTCCAGGTTTTGTCTGTTTGGTGTTCTAAAGACTTCCTGTATCTGCCTTGGCATTTCTTTCCCAATTTTGGGGAAGATTTCTTCTATAATTTTGTTGAATACGCCGGCTATGCCTTTGGAGTGAACTTCTTCTCCTTCTACTATACCCTGAATGTTTGGTCTTTTCCTAGTGTCCTGAGTATCTTGAAATTCCCATCCATACCTTCCTATTGGTTTGTCTTTGTCTTTGTTGTACTGTTTTAACTTTGTATAACTTTGTTGGACTGCCACCTTGTCTTCTAGTTTAGATATTCTGTTCTGTCCTTCATCCATTCTCCTGGTGAGATTTTCTACAAGAGTTTTTTTTTTTTTTTTTTTTTTTAATTTGACTGACTGTGTTTTTCATTGCTAGTATTTCTGACTGGTTTTTCTTTATTATTTCTATTTCCTTATTCATGTCTTGTATTGACCTCTTTATTTCATTAAATTTATTTCCTATTTCTTTTTGGTTCCTTTAATTTCCTCTTTGATATCTTTGAGCATATTTATAATCATTCTTTTGCAATCTTTCTCAGGTATTTCCTCTAAATCAGTCTCACTGGAGGTCATTTCTGATGGATTTATATTTTTTGGTGGATTTATATTGTCTTGATTTTTTTGAGTTTCTGGTATTATAATATAGAGATTTTTGCATCTTGGATTAATTTAATGCTTGGCTTTTCTCATTTTCGGCAGATATATATCAATCAATCTGATGTTATATATCTTCCAGGTAGGTTTGGTTCTTAAGACTCTCAGAGTAATGACAAAAGTGACCCTGGAGGTTGAGTTTGCTTGCTATGAGAGTATTCTAGTAGGCTGGGTGGAATAAAATACAGGAAAATTCTAAAATTTAACTAAGCAATATATACATTCATTGAAAAACAGCACAAATAATATTATGACAAACAGATCCTCTAACAAAGTCACAGTCCCTAAGGTGTTACCCCACACCCTTAATCCTGTCAACTGGAAGGCTAAGATTTCTGGTCTGCAGAGGGTTCCACGGTTAGTTTGTGACTGAGTGAGACCCTTCCTCTATGAATGAAAGATGAGGAGTCAAAGGCACTATAAAACATGAAGCAACAAATGACAAACCCAAAATATAGCTTATTTAAGATTGGCAAATCTGACCACCCATCAGATTTAACATACAGTTTACCCTGACATGTAAGGTGCAATTAGCACTTCCAATGCAAACCTATAAACCAGGCTTATTTGGTGGACACTGACCTGGTGTAATCCCAGTTACCTTTTGGGATGGTTTTAGACTCAGTTATGCTGCATGCCCTCTTGGGTCTCACTTTGCTGCACTGTGGGCTCATGTAGGCTGGCAGCGAATCACTTCTCTGATTGCCTGTGCCAGGTGCCGTGTAGGTGAATTCCCTTCCCCAGGTCTCTGGTGCTTGCTAGTGCTCACACTGATTGTGGGGGGATGGGAGGCTGTGGATGGTGGCTAAAGTTGTCCTGCTGGTCCTCAGTTCTCTTCCTCACAATCTGTTCTACCAACCCTGCTGTTCTCCCCCTCACATTTCTTGAGTTTGTGATGAGACTGGTATGAATGGAAGATCCCCTCATCTTGCTTTTTCTGCAGCTGATGCCAAGCTGGGTAGCTGTGTAAAACCTGGTGCCACTGCTGCGGCCACTTTTGCCTGCATCTGTGGTCTCTAGATGCTCTGGATCTCTTTTACTTCTCTGCTGTGGTTGATAATTTCTTATACACCTTCACTTTTTAGTGGAAGAGGGTATTTTGCTTTTTTCTTTTTTTTATCTTATAGGCTTCTTTGGCATGGTTCTTACACCACCATAATCTAGAGAGGCTTTTTAAAGATCTATTTGATATTAGTTTTCTATTGTAATTTTATGCATCAAATCCATTCTTAGTTGAGTTCCAGTTTCAGGACCACATTTGATTTTCCTGATTTAAATCTTTTTTTTAATTCACTCTTGCATTTGATCATGCCTTCATTAAGCTTAATCAGCTAATTGTTGAGATTTGTTGACTCACCTTTCAATTTGCTTGTGTCTTTTCAGGTCTCTCTGATTTTCTTCAGTTATGTTAAGACAAGTCATGAGAGCTGTTTGTTGTAATTTATGGTTCTTTTACATTTCATTTATGTAACTACTGGATTTTTTTTTTATGATTTGCTTTCAGTTCTACCATCGATTTTGTTATTGTTTCATTAAGTTTATTTTTTTCATTAAGTTTATTTAGTAAGCTTTTCATGCTTTCATGTGGGTTTGTATGTCCAGTGTATTCTCTGTTTTCATTGGAGACATTATTGGTGGATGTCATCTCTCTGTTTGTCTTGTGCAGTTTTTTTTTTTTTTTTTAATTGAGGTTTGCCCATCTCAGGCTTGTTTTGCTATGGATGTAGCAAATAGTGATCTGTTCTGGGTAAATCCAGATGGAAATGGATTGGCATTGCAGGTTTTGGTTGGGTGCACTTGGATCTACAGAGGGTCTTCATTGTGGGTGCTATCTCTTAGAGGTTCTGCATGTGACTCTGGAAGGCCTGACCTAGTCTGTGGCTGAGCAGGGTCTCATTCTACTCCATATTGGCTGCTTGCTCGTCCTTGGTGGTGGCATTGGCTGCAGCTTCAGATGGCAAACTCAGCTGAAGAGGTAGATCCCACTCTTAGGGATGAGCCTTAATCAGGGAGTATGAAGGGCTCTCTCTGGCTCACATGGCTATGTGGATGGTTTAGGGAGTTGAACTTTCAGAGTTTGTGGAGTGTACTGGTGCTTTGGTGAGGACCATTTTGTGTAACCATGTCAGAGTCCTCGGTAATGCAGGTGCTTGTGGTTTATTGGTCAATGTGTGAAATTCAGGAAGATTGCCTGTTTGTTCACTCTAACAGGACAGTGTGTGGTGGTCTGGCAGCCTCAGCACCTGTGGCCTGATTGTGCAGATTTGTGGTGGTTGCCTGTTGTAGACCTTCACGGGGAGGTTGGGCCCAGCAAGCTTCAGCTACCCATCTGTGTGGAGGTCAGGTAGACCTTAACCTGTGTGTCCCTAGCTGTGCCCTGTCCATGGAGTTCAGGGTAGTCCACTTGGTTGCATGAATATTAGGCTACCCAGCAACATCTGCTAGTGCTCAAGCTCCTAGTCTTTCCAAGCTGAGCAGTTAGTGTATCTATAGCTGAGCACAAATCTGTGGTCCTGGGCTGAGCATTTGTTCCAAAGTGCACAGGTATGGTTTCCACTCATTCTTCCCATGCCTGTGTGGAGGTCAGGTCCCCATCTGTGCCATGCCGTGGAGGTCAGGGGAACAGTCCACCTGGTTGCATGGCTACAGAACTACTCGTCAGCCCCCACAAGTGTCCCAGCTCCCTGCCTGTGCCTAAGTTGTGCAGGTAGTGGAGCTATACTGAATGCAAGCCTGTGTCCCTGGGCTGATAAGGTACACAGGCATGGTCCCAGCTCACTCCACTGGCCCCACTCTACCCTGGTGTATATGGAGGCCTGGGAGACATTCAGGGTGTGTGTGTCTCCAGCCTGCCCCTCTGTGGAGGAACAGACCACCTGCTCAGGCCACTTGCCTTCGTGAATGTGTGCCCAGCCCCTGTTTCCCAGCTCCACAGCAGCTACTCATGTGCGTGCACCTGCTCCATGGGCTGGTCCCACGTCTAGGAGCATGGGGGTGGGGTGTAGTGGAAGGCTGATCACCCACCTGCCCTTCCTGCCAGTACTCAGCCAGGGTGCCTAGCTGTGCTGCAGAGCACAGAGCAGGCAGGTATCTGACAGATTCCCATATGTGCACTTCAGTGTGGTGGGATCTAAAAAGTCCCCTCTAGTGCTGGAGCCCCAGAACCTTGCCTCCTTTCTCCCCTGAAATTCTAGCTGATCACAAGCCTGCCATCTTGACCAGAAGCTTCCTGGTCTGTGGGCTTGATCATTTCTCAGTGTACTAAAACATGACTTTGCTATACTTTTGGTGAAATTTTTCATGCCCTTCAAAAAAAAAAAAAATTAACTTTCATTTTGAAAAAAATTTCAAACTTAAAATGGCAGTGTGTGAAATCCCTCATGTACTCTTCTCTCATATCCATAGGTTTTTAATATGTCACATTGTTTTTTCTTTTCCCAGTGGGGAGTATTTGCCCTCTCTCCACATGAATATCCATAGTTTTTCTCCTGAGGCACCTAATAGTAACTGAAAACATCATGTCCTTCATTGTTACTGCAACTGTGAAGTCATCTATTTATAGAACAGTAATCAAAACCAGAAAATTTGGAGTTTGGGAAATTGCTCAGTGGTTGAAGGTACTTACTCCATATTCCAGACAACTGGAGTTTGGATCCCCAGCACCCATGTTAAGCCAGAGGCAAAGCAGAGCATGTGTCTTTAATCCAAACATGCCTACAGCAGTGGGAGGCAGAGTCAGGAGAACCCTAAGCTCAGGGGTCAGCTAGTCTGACTTTCCCAGGGGCAAAACCAACAGCACAGTAAAAAGAGAAGACCATACCCCAAAGTTGTCTTCTGGCCTCCACACATGGGCCATGGTGTGGGCAGGATGTTTGTCATTGATAAAGAACATTCATGTTATACCATATTACATTGTACCCGTTTTCTCAATAATACTGTCTCTATACATTTTTCCTGGCACTTCATCTGTAGTAGAATCACACATTTCAGTTAGTTTTCCTACCACAGGAATGAGTTTTTAGCCTGATTTTGTCAGTAGTAATGCTCAAAATTTGGAAATGAGAAAGCATCTTTGTTTTTTTAGATAAGCCCTCAACTTGTATTTGATATCATTGTGGAGTCCCTCCTGACTAGTTGGAGCACCATATTCCTGGTGGCTTAATAAAGCATTGAAGCAGCATGCACAAACAGTTGACAGAGAATGGTTTAATTAAAGTGAAAGAAACAGTTGCAGGTAGATACGCTGTGTTGCAGTCAGGTTTGCATTGTTGGCAGAAAACACCCAACCAAGAGCAGCTTGTGGGGAAAAAAAACAGGTTTGTTTTGGCTAACAGACTCGAGGGGAAGCTCCATGATGGCAGGGGAAAATGATGTCATGAGCAGAGGGTGGACATCACCTCCTAGCCAATGTCAGGTGGAAAACAAGCAGGAGGGTGTGCCAAACACTGGCAAGACTAAGCTGACTATAACACCCATAAGCCTGTCCCCCAGCAATACACTGCCTCCAGGAAGGTTTAATTCCCAAATTGCCATCAGCTGGCGACATGGCATTTAGAACACCTAACTTTATGGGGGACACTTGAATCAAACCACCACATGCTATGAGAGAACAGTGGTTTTGGGCAAGATGACTTAGGGGTCTTATTTTCAGGGTTCTTTCTTACAAGTCTAGGTAGAAGAAGGAGCTTGCCAGGTGTTCTGGTTTGGATAGGTTGCATGTGCACAGGCCATACATCCTGGAATTTTTAGCATATGTCCCTCACTGTGCTTGTGCTCACACTAGTTTAATCTGGCCTCATTTATCTTTCTCTGTACAAGAAGAAGCTGACCACTATAATAGCACATAACGCCAGGAGGATGGTTTCTGGGTGTTGCCTTATCCACAAATTTTATGAAAAATGAAATCATGAGGATGGTGTCCAGAGGACATGAAAGCTTTGCCTCACCATGTGAACTTCATCCTGATATCATGGAGTGACTCATTAAATCACTGAGTTATTTATTGGCTGAAGATGATAGAAATAGTTACAACTCCTCTCTTCTTTCCCCAAGATGAGAGACTGCTAAAAGTTCTAATTCTTACACTTGTAATTATTTTTCCTAATAATCAGTCTTTCCTGGAGCTAAATAGGGACCCCCTGTTATGAGTCATCTCATTAATGTACAAAAACATTTTTATTTGGAAAATTAAAAGTGTCTTAAGAACTTTGAGCCAGGCATGGTGGCACAGCCTGTAATACCAGGACTTAAGAGGTAGAAACAGAAGCATCAGGAGTTTGAGGTCAGCCTGGGCTAGATGAGACCCTGGCTCAAAAACAAGCAAGCAGGGACTGGGGAAATGGCTTAGCAGTTAAGGCATTTGTCTGCGAAGCCTAAGGACCCTGGTTCAATTCCCCAGAACCCACGTAAACCAGATGCACAGGGGACTCATGTAACTAGAGTTCTTTTGCAGTGGCTGGAGGCCCTTGCATGCCCATTCTGTCTTTCCCTCTACCTCTTCCTCTCTCTCAAATAAATAAGGAAACAAAATATTAAAAAAAAATAAGCAAGCAAACAAACAGAAAACAACTTTGTGTCAGCAACTTGTAATAAAGATCATATGTCTACATATCTCTGTGTGTACATGTGTAATATATACATATATATATAATATTTGATATGAGAATTTTTTTCAAGGATCATTCTTGATTGTCTTTTTGAGAAGTACAATTTTGCCAACGAGAAAAGTTAGGACATTGGGCAATCTCGCTTGATGGAATTGCTGTTTGTTTTGTTTTGTCCATTTGTGGTAGGGTCTTGCACTAGCCCAGGCTGATCTGAAACTTACTCTGTAGTCCCAGGCTGGCCTCAAACTCACAGAAATCCTCCCACCCAGGGAGAGAGTTTTTACTCAAAAGTTTTGCCAGAATATCAAGAGCATGTGCTTGTATGTGTTGTATTGGAATGTGTGTGTGAGAGAGGAGAGATTGAAATTTTTGTTTCCCTATGTAACAGGAGAGTGAAGTTGCATGGTAAGGTAGTATCCACAAGAATGGACTTCTCCTGTGACTAGTGGCCTTGAGGCAAATGGGGGTCTGGTTTCAGAAGCCAATACTTGACAAGATTGTGTCCTAAACTCATGAGTGAGGAGTTAATTTGAGTTTATATTCAGCCATGAGAATGTTGGAGTGACTGAGTCCAGCAAGATAGACAATGTGTGTGGAGAGTGACTACTAATTGGGTTCATTTGAATAAAGTGGCAGATTAAGTGTTGCCAGTCCAGTTAGGGTCTAAGGGCAAGCAAATGATCAGTCCTCTGCGAAGGTTGAGTTGTGTTGTTTGAGGATATGGGGCTTTTGGAGAAGGAGATAAGAAGAGTACTGGGGAAAATGAAGTCATACGTGTTAAAAATGACACATTAGACTGATTTCAGGAAGACACATGGGTAAGTAGCAATCATAAAGAGAAGAAACCCTAAATCCAGTATAAAGAGCTCAGTAATTTTGTAGCAAGATAGTAAGAACAGGGGTCACAACTCAAGGTAAGTGGTGACCTCAGTTCAGGAATGGTCTAAGAAAATTTCCTCCCTAGTTGCTGCTTGCATAGTACTAGAAAGTTCTATGTAGGCTGATGGGGATGAAAAATAACAAACAGTTATACACAGTGGTGGACTCTTCATGTTACATAACTGACTAGCCTGGCAAGGTGTGCCCACTTGCGGCATGTCTGTTATGAGAATAATCAGCTGCTTTCTGATTAGATTTGAGACCCACTCCATAGAAGGGAATTCATGCCTTGTTCTGAAAACCTAGTCAAAAGCCTATGGTTTGGGAAGTCATTAGGACTTAGGAGGAAAGCTACTACTATAACTATGTTATATGTTCCTCTGAAATATTATTATTTATGTTTATGCCAATAGAGAGTGCTGCTCTCAGCTTTGATCAGAGGAGCTTTTCTTTGCTCTGGGCACCACTAGAGAGATTCAAAACTGTCAAAGTGCTAGGAAAAGTGATTGTTGAGTGATCAGTCCTAAATGTGACATCTATATTACCCCTGCCGAGACAGAAGAGAGTATGGAAAGAATGTAAGAGCCAGAAGATGGAGAGGAGTGGTGTGAAATGCTATCTTGAACTCACAGTAGCTGTAGTTGCCTGCACAAGATCTACACAATATTGGGCCCAGCAGTATTCCATCCTCGATGGTGGAGGAAATCATGAGATTCCTCACTTCTCTCTGAAGTTGGCAGTTAAATGATTTCTGAGAGAGGGGAAAACTTTTTTTTTTTTTTCACTAGTAGCTATTAGGAAGTTGTCCAGGCTCTGGTAAATAACTCCCACCCATGTGATCCTAGAACTCAGGTGAATAAAAGAATCTTGGATACTCATTGCTATCTAAAGTTGTTTGAGGGTGGTTTTTACCTGGGCCTCCCTGGAAAAGGAGATGGAGATTTCCAAGAGGCACAGAATAGAAGAGGCTTAACTTTGGGTAAGTTAATCCATGGTGATAGACATTATGGTTTCCTCTTGAAGACATGAGTAAGACTTGATAATGCCAGGTCTAAAAAGTTTGAATGGTGTTTTACCTTTGGGAGGATTTTAAGATAGCTCCAGTCCCAGATGTTAATATGAGTGGGTGATCCCATAATGGTGATAGCAGGCCTGAGTTAGTGTTTACAGATAGCCATGTCTCCAGTGATAAAACTGAGACAGATAATGAGCCTGGAAGTCTAATAAGAAATACGCCTGCCTAGATGAAGAACTACAGTAAGGGACTTCCAAAGGTCCAAGGTAAGAGGTAGACTTGGGAGTAAAATGGAGTCTTAAAGCTGAAATTCCAAGAAGACTGGACTAACGTTGTTGAGTCTCAGTATAAGCTTGGTGAGAGGTCATTTTAGAGCTACTAAGTAGCCTCTTCAGACTTTCTAGAATATTGAGGTTTTCAGGTGGCTTGGAGATGAATTTGAGAGCTTTACTTATCCCCTTTGTGATAATGGATGTAAAAGTCAGGGTATTATCAGATGGTAGGGACCACAGGAGCTGATAATTGGGAACATGTGTTCTAAGAGGACAGTGGTTACCTCTGACGTGTTCTCCATTTTAGTGGGGAATGTCTGCATCTGGTAAAGGTAGCTACTATAACCAGTAGATATTTGAGTCCCTTGCCTGGGGCATATCAAAAAACTCTGTCTGCCAGTCTTCCTTTAGCACATAGTTCTTCTGTGCTGAATGGGCTGTAAAGGGGAGAGGTCAGAGGGCCTCCTCCAGATGGATCTGACAACAAGCAAGATGACCTTTAGAACTAGACCTTTGGTAGGGAGATTTACCTTTGAAAGAGAAATCTTATATCTACACGAGGCCAGTTTTTGAAGTTAGGACAGTGTTTTGATCTGAAATGGGGTTTTCTGTGTTGCAGATTAATAAACCATCTATGTATTCAAGGTTACTCCCAGAAGGAAATTTAAAAGAGTACAGGTCTTTAGCTAGGGCCTGTCCTAAATGTTTGGGGCTATTCTAAAAGCTCTAAGGTAAACTAGTCCAGGGTATTTACTAAGTAACCTGGATAGAAGGGTCTTGCTATTTGAAGACAAATAGGAAACAGTCTGGGTGGTGAGGAAAAGAAAGCATCCTTAATGTCTACCACCAGGAACCAGGAGGTGCTGGAGGATATCTGCCTCAAGACGATGTAAGGTTGGGGAGTATCAGGTGGATTGGGACCATCACCTTATTATGGCCTCCAGGTCCTAGATCATTCTGAACGGTTCCATCTGACATTTCTACTGCTAAAATGGGGTTGTTGCACAGAGCTACATGGACACAGAAGCCCAGTAGTCAAGAATTGTATAACAAGAGGCTGTAGGCCTTTCAGAACTTCAGGCTCTAAAGAATACTGGGGCCTTCAGGGAAAGGTGTTTGTTAGTGTCCTTAAGGAGTAGCTGTTAGTGAGCATCCAGAAATTTGACTTTGGGGTAGGGGACCTATTGGGTAATGTAGGGGTCTATAGGAAGGGGCTCTGGGGTGCCAGATGGCTCTGGGCCATCATATCACAGGGGAATCAGTGTCAGGATTGTCATATGATCTTTTGGAGTATAAAAAAAGCCTCAAATGGATCTGAAATTAAGACATAATGCTAACTGATGTTTATCTGACTTTTCTATAGATAAGAGGGGTGTAAAACCAGGCAGTTTGGGGCTTGCCAACAATACCTGTGAAGAGGACCTGGGCTGGAAAGTCAACACAGAGAATATAGTCAGGGTGGAAAGACATTACTCTCATTTCTATAAGGAATCTAAATTTGATCTCTGCCACATCTAGGGCTATCCAGGATTGTCTGTACAGATGCAGAGTCCAGGAACTTTTTTTTTTTGTCTTCTGATTTTTTTTTAAATTTTTATTAACATTTTCCATGATTATAAAATATATCCCATGGTAATTCCCTCCCTCCCCACCCCCACACTTTCCCATTTGAAATTCCATTCTCCATCACATTACCTCCCCATTACAATCATTGTAATTACATATATACAATATCAACCTATTAAGTATCCTCCCTTCCTTTCAGAGTCCAGGAACTTCTATAGCCTGTGAGCCCCATCAATTCTCAAAAGGAAAGGGGCCTCTTTCCTCATTGAGCTCATCATAGATCAGAAACAGCTTCATGGGCCTTTTTCCTTTTCCAGGTTTGACTTTTCTTGAGGTCCCTGGATAGAGGTTGTCCTTTCCTCAAGAAGTAGAAAGGTTCCTACTCTGTAGGTTAGGTATGTCTTAGGAGAGAGGTGCTTGTCACTTGGTTCCTCTTTTTATACTCCAGGCTGAAATGCTTTGGCCAATTATAAGGATAGTAGCAAAGAGTCCTTTGACCCAAGCTTCATTATTTCCCTTAGAACTGGGTGGTCGCTCTTGGGTGGAGCTCTAGGTTCTCCTGAGATGGGTAAGGAACAGGCTGCCTATTGAGCTTGCCATTTACCTCTTTCCTCCTCTAGTTGGCTCTTCTGTCTTGTGGACACTCCTCCCAGGAATAAGAGACCTTGAAATTCATGTCTAATTAAGGGGAAAGGAAACTGGGATCCCTGGACTACTTTTTGAAATTTAAAAAATTATTATTATTGATTGTGTGTGTGTGAATACAGATACATGCACACATATGGAGATCAAAGGACATCTTTCAGGTGTCAATCCTCACTTTCCACCAGGGTTTCTCATTGTCATTGTTCATTGCTGCATTCCCCAGGCTAGCTGGTTCAAGAACTTCTGGAAAATTTTGTCTGCACTTACTATCTCCTCCTCAGCATACTGGAATTACAGAAGGTCTCCATGGCTTCTTTCTTTTGCATAGTGTTTGGGGATCTGAACTTGGGTATTCTGGTACACTGAGCCATTTCTCCAGCCCTAGTTTTTGAAATTTTTGTCTAATATCTGGAAAGATTTGGCTCCTAAAATGTACAGCCAGGAAGTCTTGGACTTTCTGAATTTTGGGATTCAGATTAGTACACACGTGCAGGGTTTGAAGCAGTGTAGTTAGGAAGAAAACGGTTCTCAGGGGTTCTCTGTGTTATCTCCTATAGCTTGTTATAGTCAATAGACTTGATAATGGCCTTTTAAATTTTCCACTAATAGACAGGGCCCTGCATAAAGTACAGCAATAGAAACTGGCCTAGCTGTTGAAACTGGGTTTCAAGCATGAGCCTCAGCCCAGATTCATGCTAAGAACTAGATATAGGAATTCTTTTTGTTGTTGTTGTTAATTTTTATTTATATATTTGAGAGTGACAGAGGGTGGGGGGAAGAATGGGCCCACCAGGGCTTCCAGCCACTGCAAATGAATTCCAGATGTGTACGCCCCCTTGTGCATCTGGCTAACGTGGGTCCTGGGGAATCGAGCCTCGAACCAGGGTCCTTAGGCTTCACAGGCAAGCACTTAACCACTAAGCCATCTCTCCAGCCCAAGATATAGGAATTCTTATGCATGTAGTTATGATGATATAGCTGTCTTGCCAGGTGTGGTGGTTTGGTTTGAGTATCCCCCATGGACTTGGGTGTTCTGATTGTTAGGTACCCAGCTGATGGAAATTTGGGAGTTGGCACCTCTGGGAGGTGGTGTGTTGTTGGGGGTAGGCTTGTGGGTGTTGTAGCCAGTTTCCCCTTGCCAGTGTTTGGCAACTCTCCTGTTGCAATTGTCCAGCTGAGGTAGGCTGGGGGGTGGTATATACCCTCTGCTCATGCCATCATTTTTCCCTGCCATTATGGGGCTTCCCCTCGGGTCTGTGGGCCACAAGCTGCTCTTGGTTGGGTGATTTCTGTCAGCAATGCAAATCTGACTGCAACTGTAAATTTGGTACCAGAGTAGTGGGATTCCTACTCTGTGGGGTCCCTGGTTCCTCAGGGTGCCATTGCACACTAGCTCCCTGAAGGTGTCCAGGTGACTGTGAAGCAGGGTCTTGAGTGGCTGTGAGTGCAATGGGAAACACCTGGGAGATAGCTTCAGAGAACAGCTTGTTTATTTGTCAGGGAACTGAGTTTTTATAATCAGTTTAGAGAGAGAAGAAAGAGGGTCCTAAGGGGATTGGTGGGCTCAAAGGTTGCTTGCTGATGCCTAGGGATGTTCATTCCAGCACGAAGGGAGTAGGTGATCTAGGTAGTAGAGGAAAAAGGTATGGGGCATGAGTTGCAGGGGGATGGGCTGTGTGAAGGCTGCTGTCTGATACCACACAAGGAATTTCCTAGGTAACTGGCTAAAGGTCACAGTGCTATAAGCTAAACCTAAGTCTTATCAGGGCATCCAGGTGTCCTGGGCTGGAGAGGGAGTGGCGCTACTTCTTGCCAATCTTGGGGCCTGAGATTTTGGTCCAGGGGTCCAGGCTCACTGTGACCCCTGAAAATGGGGGAGGAGCCTCCCTGCTGGTCTGGGATGTGAGATATGTCCAGTGGTCCAGACTGCTGTGACCTCTCCATAGCCTGTGGCATTAGTTATATCTGACAGCTTAGGGTTGCTTCAACCCAGGACCCTGTCTGTGTCTGACATTGCTACCTAAATTTGTGGCTTTGGCCTTTTGAAGCTGATTTTTGAGAGGAATGTGGAGGGATTTGGAGCCTTGGTATAAAAGATGCCTAGAAGTGCTGTAATTGCAGCTTGATGTTCTTTTTGATCAGAGTTGAGAGCCCTGGGTGCAGTGAGAACTATGGACTGTGAGGTTTGGCTTGTGAGGGTGATAAAGAGCTTTGCCTGGACTGGGATGCAAGCAGTTTGTGTGAGAGGCTTGGTGTTATGCCCATGTCCTGAGGATTTGTTCAGGGTTACTTTGTGTAGAAATTGACTGATGTGAGCAAAGAGATATGGCACAGAAAGCAATGAAATCTGGGGGTCAAAACTGCTGCCTGTTCAGCTGCAATTTTATGAGAGATTACAACCATTGATATTGGGCCAGCTGACCTGCACTGGGACAGCAGAGAGAATGCGGTTTTTGAAGGAGCCTGACTGCTGAAGGATTGTCCTGTTCTTCAAAGTCTGCTTCTCCCCTCTTGTCCCCTCCAGAATAACAAATTGGCACCCTACCTGGTATTATGGAGTATAAGAAATGCTGGAAAGAGAGGGTCATTGAATTTGCAACATGGTCTTGTATTTTGGAAACGGCCATGGGCAGTGTATAGCAGGTTTGCTGCACTGCCTGCATGGAGCCCTGATGGAGCTGTTGGGGATGAACTATGAGTTGCAGTGGAGACCCGGTACAAATGCTAGGACCATGAGATGGCTCTAAGAAAAGCTACCAGCACCAGATGAAGTTTTCCAGGACTGTGAGTAGCTGGAGGGGTGAAATTGGAACTCCAGAGACTTATTAGTGGTTAGGATTATCAGACTTGGAGACTTGCACTGGTTAGTTATTGGACGTGGAGCTACAGAGTTTGATGCTTGCCCTGGATGTTTTAAAATTTATATTGGTTGAATATTTCTTTGCTAGGCCAAATGTATCTTTTGCAGTGTGAATGTTTATTCTGTACCATTATGGTTTTGGGGGGATTGTTTTTGGTATTATGTCTCAGTTAAAAAATCTCAGACTATGGGGATGTTTGAACATCATTAGGATTAATAAAAACTAAGGGGATTTTTAAAATTGGGCTGAATGCATTGCATTTTACATAATGGATGGTTATTGTTTTATGGGGGCCAGGGGTGGAGTCTGGTGGTTTGGTTCAGGTGTCCCCCATGGACTTGGGTGTTCCGAGTGCTAGGTTCCCAGCTAATGGAGATTTGGGAGTTGGTGCCTCTTGGAAGTGGTGTGTTTTGGGGGCAGGCTTGTGGGTGTTGCAGCCAGTTTCCCCTTACCAGTGTTTGCACACTGTCCTGTTGCTATTGTTTACCTGAGGTTGGCCAGGGGTCGTGTCTACTCTCTGCTCATGCCATCATTTTCCCCTGCCATCATGGGTCTTCCCCTCAGGTCTGTGGGCCAGAGTGAACCATTTTTCCCACAAGCTGCTCTTGGTCAGTTGATTTCTGCCAGCAATGTGAACCTGACTATAACATCAGGTTAGGTCAAAATTCCTTAATGAAGGTAGGGGAATCCTGGCTAAACAACCATAGTATGGATTCTGTTTGGGACAGTCAGACATGGGGAAGGGGACAAGAACCTAGATGGTATGGAGGTCCCCATCTGTCACCTTATGAAGAGGAATAATGAGTGTTTTCTGAAGGGTTAGATTTTAATTGTTCCCTGGGCTTCCTATGTGAAGTTACACAACAAGGGTGTGAGGGAGGAGAACCTGTGAAAAATGAGAAGAGATGGCTATAGGCAGAGAGAAACGGTGGGAAGAAGAAATTGAAGAGGGGCCTGGAGAGATGGCTTAGTGGTTAAGCACTTGCCTGTGAAGTCTAAGGGCCCTGGTTTGAAGCTTGTTTCCCCAGGACCCATGTTAGCCAGATGCACAAGGGGGTGCATGTGTCTGGAGTTCATTTGCAGTGGCTGAAGGCCCTCTCTCTCCCTCTCTATCTGCCTCTTTCTCTCTCTGTCTGTTGCTCTCAAATAAATAAATAAAAGGAACAAAAAATTAAAAACAAAAAGAAATTGAAGAGGGATAAGTAGAAGCAGAGTTGTTATGAAGAAGGAGGCCAGAGGCTGAACAGGACTTTGAGTGCATACAGAGGAAGCTTGAGAATAAATTTAAGGGACATGGGACAGTATACAAAAATCTAGTAAGGCAAATATGACATCCCACTCAGCTGAAGGTCCTGTGGCAAAACCATGAAGGTTTGGGTATAAGGGATCTCATAGTTTCTTTCTTTCTTTTTTTTTTTTTTTGAAAATTAGGACCAAGGATATCTAACTATAGGATGTAGTTTATACTTAGTGTGCCACAATGCTATGGGATTTAGAGGCACAGGGTTCCCTCCCAACCTCCTCCCTGGTCTTTAAATCCCAACTTTCAGGATCTAGCCCATTTTAACAAAGAATTGAGGAAACAGACTCCAAGTAGGGTAAATTATGAATTATGAAGTTTTTTGTAGGGAAAATGGGTGTATACTCATACGTGGGAAGAGCAAGAGAGTACAAGCCTGGTGCCCAAACAACGTGGAAGGTGAGACCTAAGAAGCCATGCCAAAAGGTTTAAAAGAAATACACACACCCACAATTGTGGGAAGTGCAGCATGAGAGCATTAATCCCTTCAAATTCACACTCACAGAGCAGGCAGGAAAGCCTAAGAATTAGGACAGTGAAGGACTTGGGCTTGAAGAAAGGTTGCACCGGTAACAGAGCAGGAACACCAAAACAGGAATCAGGAGTTCCATGCCTGCAGCATAGAATCAAGTGAGTTATTGTGCATGTGACAGAGCCAGAGTTTAGAGGAGAATCATACATGTAGCAGATTGAGAAAGCATGTGAAAACAAAATATACATAATGAGTAGAGAAATAGTCAGACAAATGGGAGATCTTTATTCCCAGACAGATTTGGAAGGGGAAAGAGCTTACTGAACCAGGGATAAGGAGGTTCAAATGCCAAGAATATTAGTCACCAAGCGAGAGTTACAAGCACTTTATAGTTAATTAGGATGGATTTTGTCATCAGACACAGGTGTGTGGGGGAGAGACCTGATTGGTCCCTGGACTAAAGGGACTGACTTCCTATGAAAAGCTACCTTGCTCCTGTTGCCTCTTTAATAAGAGAGGCAGTGATTTATGGATTGGGTGCGCCTTATAAAAGAAAACACAATTTTGCTTTTTGAGAGTATGAGGATCAAATTTAGACAAATTTTTCTCTCAATACATCAAGGAGTCAGTAGAGAAAATAAGACTCATCATGGGGTCCTACATGAGGTTCTGTGTTAATCGTGAAATTGTCCCTTCCCCTGTAGTAAGGTGTGAGGTATGCTACAACTTGGGACACTACCTGAGAATTTAGACCCCTTCCAGCTCACAAAAGGAAAACCCAACAGGTTTTGTTGGTCTGGCTAGACTGTCCAATCCTTGATGGGAAATTCACAAATTAAAACTAGCCTACACTCTGTCATGAGAGAAAGGGGTACATGTGTGTTGGGGTAAGGGTTTCCAGTCTGAAGGAAAGAAAAAAATGTAGTGACCCACAGGTCTCTTGGATCAGGAAGTCTGGCTAGGAGGAAAAATGAGTGGGCACAGACACTGTCAGCCACCAGCTCTGCTCTCTTTCATTCTGGAGAATGGCGACAAATGCTACGATGGAGAAAGGAGTGAGAGGAGGAGGAAGATGGAGTCTTCATAATATGTGTGGAGATGAGATGCTTCTGCCAGCCATGCCACATTGAGAGTGAGAGGGTCCCAGAAGGAGGACAGCATGTCTTTGGTTCCACTGAAGAGCAGCCTTAGCCAGGGTCCTTCGGTTGAAAATATCAAGTAAGGCTTTTCTCAAAGGCCAAAAGAAAGTCATTAGCTTTACCTTGACAGGAAACCGTGGTCTAGAATCACAGCCTGGAAACCTTCAGATCTTAATGGCAACCAGCCCCAGCCAGGGAACTTCCTTTGATCATAGGCTGATTGGCTGGCCACAACCAACACCAGAGTAAAGGGAGGTAAGGAGAGAGTCCACCATACTGGCCAAGTGTGCCGGGAATAATGGTGGCAAACTAAAGATGCAAGAGTAAGAGCATTTGCTGAACCAGACAAATATGGAAAGGACTTAATAAAGAAATGATTCAGGAGACACTGAGATAGAGCTGTCATATTCTCAGAGAGGGAATTACCCACCAGGGGGAGCAGGAGTGCTTGTAAAGGGAAGTTATTTGGTCTCATTTCTGTACCATTTGTGTGTGATACATATCTGTGTAGATGAGCAAGCATCTTATTAAGTAGTAAATTTTATAGCACTGGTTGTCTTTCCTGAGACTGGCTATTTGTGGGAAGTGCTGGGATTATAAATATATATTACCATGCTTGGCTTTTACATGGGTCCTGGGGATCCAAACTCAGGTCTTCATGTTTGTGAAGCAAGCATTTTACCAACGGACACATCTAACAATCCCCTTAAAATTATTACTTTTTAATTTGAGAATAGCCATCCTATGACTAAGGGAGGTGCTTTGTCCATTTTATTTTGCTGAGATTGGGTCTAACTATGTAGCTGATGCTAGCCTTAAGCTCTGGATCCTTCTACCTCAGCCTCTTGAATACTGGGACTTTGTTCATTTTTGAATTGTACGTTTTGGGGGAGAGAGAGCAATGCCAATTTAAAAATATTTTTATTTATTCAAGAGAGAGAGAGGGAGGACTTCTGGTCAAGATGGCATCAGCCTAACCACACCTCACCTCTTGGGGAATGAAAGCAAATATCTTTGGAGTTTTTAGGGGTTTTCTGATCTTAGTGGACCTCCAGTAGGAGGGCATGGAGGAGCAAAATAGGGAATCTGGTGATTCCCATGCTCTTGGGGAGCCCATGAGTCCTCCAATCCTCTCAAGCATCCACCTGTCCCAGCTGCAGTCCCATCCTCTGTCCCAGCTGCCCATTCCTCATGCACTACCTGCAGGCTAAGCAGACCCAGGTCAGCAGGCTAGTGTCCCCCCCTCCTTGGTTTTTCCGCCACTGAGCACCTCCACATGTGACCGCCCCCCCATAGTTTTCATGAACTTCCTGTTGCTACTTGGCCCTGGTCAGCAGGCTATTACTCAGCCTCTCTCCTTCTTCCTACCACCCCACCAGGATCAGCACCCACCCCCCCCAGTGTGTCACCTGACCTGCAGCAGTCCCATATCCCCACTCTGTCATGCCACAGGACCCATCAGTCCCATCCACCTCCTGCTACACAGTCCCAACAGACCCCTCAGTCCCATTCCCTCATCCCTCAGCATCACAGAACCACCATACAATCCCATATTCCACCCCACTTCACCACCCCGTTGCAACACCAGTCTGCTTTATCCCATTCCCTCCTACCCCCTGTTCCCTTGGGTCCCCTGACCACTCAGTCCCACACTCCAAACCGCTTACCAACAAACCCCTTCATTGGGTCCTCAGGACGCCACCAGATCCTTGTGGGCTCCTTTCCTCTGAGCAGAAAGGCCACATTGCCATCAGAAGCCTAATCGAAGCAAACATGAGAGAGAATAATCACTAAAGACACTTCTAGACACCTCTTCCTCCTAAATTAGATTCCTACACTGTGATGAGCAGAGCCCAGCACAAAAGGAATAACATGAAAAATCAAATGCAAGTAAATCCAACAGGTTTCCAGTCACACAATGAAATTCTGTAATCACAAAATGGAAGATACAATAGGATCAGAATTCCAAAATGAAGATACAAGCTATGCAACCCTGGCCAAGCAATTAGCAGAACTTGCAGAAAATCAATAAAGGTCCAATAATTGTATGAATGTTGTCCTCACTAGATGAGACCTAAGATAGAAGAACCAGGAAGGGTTCCAAAGACAGTTAAATGATCTGAAGGAGAGAAAAAAAAAAAAGGACGTCAATAATAATCACCTGGCTAAGTTCAATGAAGATATAAATAAATGCAAGGATGAATTCCAACAAGAATTAAGAAAATCAGAAAATGATGTGACAAGGGAATTTGACAGAGGAATGGAAACCATATGTAAAAAGGCAGTAGAAAATACAAACCAAATTGAAAAAGTCCAAAACTCTATAGAAACTCTCAAGAATAGAGTCAGCCATGTGGAGGATAAAAACTCAGAACTAGGAGACAAAACAGAGAAATAGTTCATGAGTCCAAAAGTTTCAATAAGTTCAAAAATTTTTGTGAACAGAACATGAGGGAACTGTGGCATACCCTTAAACTTCCCAACATTCAGATCATGGGAATACCAGAAGGGGAAGAAATTCAGACCAAAGTCATGGAGAACTTATTCAACAAAATTTTTGAAGAAAACTTTCCAACCCTCTGAAAAGAAAGTCCCATCAAGTTACAAGATGCTAACAGAACTCAAAACAGACGGGGCCAAAAGAAAAATTCTCCAAGACATATTATCATTAAGCCCCTAAACATCAATAACATAGAGAAAAGTCCTAAAAGCAGCTAGGGAGAAACAACACATTACATATAAAGGTGACCCCATCTGAATTACTTCAGACTTCTCAATGGAAACCCTGAAAGTCAGAAGGGCCTGGAATGGAGCACTGCAAAGTCTAAGAAGTTATGAATTCCAACCCAAACTAGTGTATCCAGCAAAAGTGTCCCTCATAATAGATGGTGAAAGAAAGATTTTCCACGATAAAACTAAGCTTAACAACTATATGAACACAAAGTCAAACCTACAGAGAGTACTTCATGGAATTCTCCACGCAGAAGCGTCAAATAACCAACCTCAAGTGCTTACAGGAAGCAGATCACAATAATCAAACTTGGAGAAAACAAAAAACTACAAATTCCAACAAAACACCAAACCACATAAACTACCACCATAAGGCAGGGATTAAATCAAATCTCACAGTTATTACCCCAAACATTAATGGCCTTAACTCATCCATCAAGAGACATAAGCTAACAGGGTGGATCAGAAAATTATACCACTGAATCTGCTGTCTTCAAGAAACCCACCTCACCACTAAAGACAGAGACTTCCTCAGGGTGAAAGGGTGGAAAATGATATTCCAAGCAAATGGAAAAAAGAAACAAACAGGTATAGCTATACTAATTTCAGATAAAATAGACTTCAAATCAAAAGTAATCAAAAAACACAAAGAAGGCCACATCTTACTTATCAAGGGAATGATCCAACAAGAGGATATCACAATCATCAATCTCTATGCATCAAACACAGGTGGACCATAATTCATAAACTAAAACCTACTTGACAACAAAACAAATAACCACCAACACATCATAGACAGGGACTTCAATACTCTACTGTCAACAATAGATAGATCATCCAAACAGAAAATTAACAGATAAGTAAGAGAGCTCAACAACACCATACACCAATTAGACCTAACCTAACCATCCACCTAAAGGCATTGTAAAAATAAAAAGACTCCAACCCAAAAAGCTCCAGATGGAAAGAAATAATTAAGATCAGAGCAGAAATTAATGAATTACAAACTAATAAAACAATTAACAAAATTGATGAAGCAAAGAGCTGGTTATTTGAAAAAAATAAATCCCTTGCCCATTTGATCAAAAAAAAAAAAAAAAAAGACTCTTCAGATGAACAAAAGTAGAAATGAAAAACCAGAAATCACAACAAACATAAATGAAGTTGGGAGAATCATCAGGACCTATTTCAAAAACCTCTACTCCATAAAACTGGATAATATGGAGGAAGTGGATGAATTCCTGGACATATACCACCTACCAAAGCTAAACTCAGAGTAGATTAATCTCCTAAAAAAAAAAATAATAAAATAAAAATAAAATAAAAAAACCTATCACACCCATTGAGATTGAAAAAGCAATAAAAAAAATCTGCCCTAAAAGAAGAGTCCAGGACCAGATGGCTTCTCAACTGAATTCTATCAAACCTTCATGGAAGAACTGAAACCAATTTTTCTCAAACTGTGTCACATAATTGGAGAACAGGAAAAGCTCCCCAACTCCTTTTATGAAGCTAATATCACCCTATTACCAAAACCAGGCAGAGATGCCACAATAAAAAAAAAAAAAAACTATAGGCTTATTTCAGTGATGAACTTATATGCAAAGATACTGAACAAAATCCTTGCAAACTGAATTCAAGCACACGTCAAAAGCATTATCCACCTTGATCAAGTAGGCTTCCTCCCAGGAATGCAGGGCTGGTTCAACATGTGGAAATCTTTCAATGTAATACACCACATAAATAAGCTTAAACACAAAAACCACATGATCATTTCGATAGATGCAGAAAAAGCCTTTGACAAAATACAACATCACTCCATGATCAAAACATTGGAGAGAACAGGCATAGATGGTTTATATCTAAACATAATAACAGCGATATATAATGTTCCTAAAGCCCAAACAATACTTGATGGGGAGAGACTGAAGGACCCATTGAGATCAGGAACAAGACAGTGGTGTCCACTTTCACCTCTGCTCTTCAATATAGTACTGGAAGTCCTAGCTCAAGCAATAAGAGAGGAGAAAGAAATAAAAGAGACACAAATTGGAAAGGAAGAAGTTAAGTTAGCCCTATTCACAGATGACATGATTCTATATATAAGTTAACGGAGAACCCCCATTTAAAAATTCTTAAAGGTGATTAATTCCTTCTGCAAAGTAGCAAGATACACAAAATCAGTACACAAAATCAACACACAAAAATCAGTAGCCTTTTTAAATATAAAAGACAAAGATACAGAGAAAGAAATTAGTAACATTGTCATATTTTTGATAGCAACAAAAATTAAAATACCTTGGAATAACATTAACTGAGGATGTGAAAGACCTATACAATGAAAACATAAAAACACTCAAGAATGAAATAGAGGAGGACTTGAGAAAATGGAAAGGCTTCCCATGCTCCTGGATAGGCAGAATTAACATTATGATAATTCCAATCTTACCAAAAGCAATATACTGATTTAATGCAATACCAATAAAAATCCCAACATTTTTCTTCACAGAGATAGAAAAGATAACTTTACAATTCATATAGATTGGCTGAAGGCCTCAAATATCCAAGCACATTCACAGCAAAAAGGAAAGAAAGAAAGAAAGAAAGAAAGAAAGAAAGAAAGAAAGAAAGAAAGAAAGGGAGAAAGAAAGGGAGAAAGAAAGGAAAACACCACTGGAGGCATCACAAAACCTGAAATAAAGCTATATTACAAAGCCATAGTAACAACAACATGGTACTGGCATAAAAACAGGAGTATAGACCAATGGCACAGAATCAGGGACCCAGATTTTGGGTCAAGTAAGTATAGCTACTTGATATTCAACAAAGGCTGTAACAATGTAGAATGGAAAAAAAGACAGCATTTTCAACAGTGGTGCTAGACAAACTGGATAACCATATGCAGGAAAATGAAACTAGATCCACACATCTTGCCATGCACAAAAATCAAGTCCAAATGGATCAAAAACCTCGATATAAGACCAGAAACTCTGCTACTACTGGAAGAAAAAAGAGGAAGAACTTCCCACAATATAGGAGTGGGAAAAGACTTGCTAAACAAAACACCAGTAGCTCAGAAAATTAAACAATTACTCAACCATTGGGATCTCATGAAGCAGAAATGTTTTCTCACAGAGAAATATACAATCAACAGTGCCAACAGATTACCCACAGAATGGCTATACAACTGACAGAGGCCTAATTTCTAGAATCTACAAAGAACTCAAAAACTTAAGCAATAAAAAGTCAAACAACCCACTCACAAAATGGGCCATAGAACTAAACAGGGAGTTAAGAAATACAAATGGCAAACACACACTTAAGAAAATGTTCAACATACCTAACCATAAATTAAAATAAGTATGAGATTCCACCTTACCCCAGCAAGGATAGCAAACATTAAAAAATCAAATGAAAACAAATGCTGGCAAGGATGTGGAGAAATAGGAACCCTCATTGACTATTGGTGGGAATGTGAAATGGCACAACCACTATGGAAAGCAATATGGTGATTCCTAAAAAGGTTAACTATAGAGTTACCTACGGACTCAGTTATTCCCTTACTGAGCCTTTATAACAAAAGCTCCATGCCTCAGTTTAGAGAGATTTGCTCAACCATGTTAATAGCTACTCAATTCATAATAGCTATAAGCTGGAATAAACATAGATGTCCATCATCAGATGAATGGGTAACCAAGATATGGGATATTTACCCAATGGAATTCTACAAGCAGTATGGAAAAATGGCACAATGAAATTTGAAGAAAAATGGTAGAACTTGAAACAGATCATTCTCAGTGAACTTACCCAATCACAGAAAGACAATCATCTCATGGTCTCACTCATCTGTGGCTCCTAACCTGAATCTGCCCCAGATGCTAATATACCTAATAGGCATCTTCAAGGACAGGTCCTTTGAGGGAATACTTTAATCAAAGGGCCCTGGAGAGGTTATAATGAAAACTAACTTTAATCTTTACCTGTTTCTCCTAGTTCTCTCTCTTTCTATCCCCCTCTCTCTCCTCTATTTCTCTTCCATATCCCCTATCTTTTTATTCCTTCTTTTCTCTTGGCACTGGCCTGCAACTCTCAGTACCAGGATGTGGTTAATATCCACAATGAGCTATTGATCAGAGAGACCTACAAGGTTTCCCAAAAGAAGACAGATTTCTGTCAGAGCACTTGATTCCCCACCAAAGGTTAATGGTAAGACCCGACTACCAAAGCCACCATATGTTTTTGGTATGGAACATGGAGAGACATGGCTGGAATCTGGAAGAGAGTTACTCCCCAGGCAGTTAGCTTGTCTAGTGCCAGAGGTGCTACATGAGTGACTGGGGGAAAATGGCCAACATCTGTCTCAGTAACTTGCCATCTAAGCTACTCAGCAGCAAACAAACTGGCATGATGCTCACCCAAGTGCAATAGTGGCACACAACCATGGTGTGTAGCCAACTGCTCTTGAATTAGCTAATGGATCCCCTCAGCGGAACACAACTAATAGCTGGAACTGGAAAACAAGTCAGAACCATATCCAAAAATCTAATTCGCTCTCTGTATCAAGCTCCTACTAATCTTGGGCTACAAGAGGGCCTACACCTATTAAATTCTCTCTAAAATAATAATGGTTATCTTATTTATCTGGTGCTGAATTCACTCTCCATAGGAGAATCTGCTTCTCTTTTTCAGATGGACGCAGAACCTGAGGAGAGAATCAGCCCACTGCACCTCACCAGGGCCCCAGCTGAAACCATAGATCAACTGGGGAAATGAGCAAGTGTGCTGCTTTCTTGGCGAACCTGGTATCAGCACAAGGGTGAAGGAGATAGACACAGAGAACACTCAACTTCTACCAAACCAGATACACAGAAGCTCTCAAGACCTCATCACTGAAGTAGACCTAAAACGAACCCAACATGGGTCAGGGAAATTCACCAAAGAGAGGGTAGAAAGATTGTTAGAGCCACAAGTTTGGACATTATGCATAGACATTGCCTCTTCCCCATAACTGGTGGCTACCCCCACAATGCACTACTCACAATCCCCAATGAGGAGGGTCCCTTTAGAGGGGGGAGGACAGGGAACAGGCTAACAATGGTACCAACATGGCTGTTTACTCACTCAGTATGTACACAACTAATAAAGAGAGAGACAGACAGACAGACGGGGGGGGGGGCAGATAGAGAGAATGGGTACACCAGGGCCTCTAAGCCACTGCAGATGGACTCCAGACACACGCATCACCTTGTGTATCTGGCTTATGTGGGTACAGGGGAATTGAACCCGAGTTCTTAGGGTTAGCAGGTAAATGTCTTAGCCACTAAGCCATCTCCCCAGCTCCTGTTTTTTTTAAAGTTTTTAAATTATTTTATTATTTTTTATTTATTTATGAGGGAAGGAGAGAGAAAGAATGGGCATGCCAGACCCTCTAGCCACTGCAAATGAACTCCAAATGCATGTGCCAGCATGTGCATCTTGCTTGCGTCGGTTATATGAAATCAAACCTGGGTCCTTAGGCTTTGCAGGCAAGTGCCATAACCACTAAGCTATCTCTCAGCCCTGTTTTTTTTTTTTTTTTTTCCCCAAGAATTATTTGTGTATTCTAAACAGTAATCACTTATCATTTACTCTCATTTTTGGGTCTTTTGTTTTCACTTGATAATGTCCTTTGATGCATAAAACTTTTTTTTTTATTTGATAAGATCCAGTTTAATGGTGTTTATTTTTGGCATGGATTGTGCTTTGGTTGTCACACACAGGTAATGCCATGAACTATGTTTTCTCCTAAGCTTTATAGTTTCGGCTTTTTCACTTAGATGTTTGCTCTGTTTTCGCTAGGTTTTTCATATCATAAGATAAAGGTATAAGGTCATTTTTTTTTCTCTTTTTTTGGTAGTGGTTATTTAGTTTTTCCAGCACCATTGTTAAGTCTTTTCTCCACTGAATGGTGTTGGCACCCTTAACGAAAATCTAATGACCATATATTCAAGACATTTTTCCAGAGTCCTCTATTCTGTTTCACTGATCTGTATGTTCTTAAGCCAGTACCCTTCCCATTTCATTTGTTGTAGCTTTATAGAAAGTGTTGGAATCATGAAGTGGTCATTCTCTCCACTTTGTTTTCAATATTTACATTTTTTGGGGAAGCTCAAGGACAATTTTATTACCATTTGAGAGAAAACCTGTAGAGAAGGAAAGTTGTGAATTTCAGCAGCTACTGCACAGAGAGAGATGGGTAACAGGAGGAGACAGTAGTGCCTTTTGAGTTTGGGCCCAGGAAACAGGCAGGTTCAGCAGTGGAAGTCAGCAAACAGATGCATGGAGGGAGGTAGAGTTTCGAGTCAGAGTGAGAAAACCCAAAGTGTCAGGGAAAATATGCTTAGAATTCAGCCAGTATCCCAAGAAGAGAAATAAAGAAAGGATGCTATGCTTTCTGAGTTAGAACTTAGAGAAGCAGGTGGACTCAGCAATGAGGGTCTGTGAACAGCTACCAACATTCACATTTTCTTTTTAGGAGAGTGAGAGAAAGTGAGAAAGAGAGAAAATTGACATGCCAGGGCCTCCAGCCACTGCAATCAAACTTCAGACGTGCGTGTTATCTTGTGTGCAAGTGAGCACTTGCATCACCTTGTGCATTTAGCTTACGTGGTTAGGGAGTTGAACATGGGTTCTTAGGCTTCACAGGCAAGCACCTTAACTGCTAAGCCATCTCCTCAGCCCAACATCCTCATTTTCAAAGTGTATTTTTATCAATATTGTTTTTCTTTCTTTGGGTTCTCTGAGATTAAGTATGAATTATATAATGGATTTTTCTATTTTTGAAGAACAAATAAGAAAACAATGAATTTTTTGATTGAGATTTCTTTGAATCTGTAGAGTTCTTTCATTAATATTATCATTTTAAAATTAAATCTTTTAGCTGGGTGTAGTTGTCCATGCCTTCAATCCCAGTGCTCAGGAAGTAGAGGTAGGAGGATTGCTGTGGGTTTGAGGCCAGCTTGGGACGATGGAGTGAGTTTCAGATCAGTGTGGGCTAAGGTGAGACCCTACTCAAAAAGAAAAAAACAACAGGGCTGGAGAGATGGCTTAGCGGTTAAGCACTTGCCTGTGAAGCCTAAGGACCCTGGTTCGAGGCTCGGTTCTCCAGGTCCCACGTTAGCCAGATGCACAAGGGGGCGCACGCGTCTGGAGTTCGTTTGCAGAGGCTGGAAGCCCTGGCGCTACCATTCTCTCTCTCTCTCTCCCTCTATCTGTCTTTCTCTCTGTGTTTGTCGCTCTCAAATTAAAAAAAAAGAAAAAAAAAGAAAAAAACAACAAAAAATGATTTTTTTTGCCTACAGTCTTTTTATTTTTAAAAATATTTGCAAGTTCAGAAATTATTAAATTTCTATGTATGCATGTGCACACATGCATATGCATGTACAATGGGGCCTTTTAAAATCTATTTATTGGTCCATAAATTTAAATAATATACCATGATCATCAACCCTTCTTACTACCCTTTTTTTAAGATTAAATCTGTCTTTCAATCTACAAACATGGGATCCTTTCCATTTCTATATATCCTCTTTAATTTTCTTGAACAACAGTTTATAATTTTCAGTCTATGCTTCTTGTCTTTGAGTAAATGTACCCCTTAAGTAAGGCAAGGCTCAGCCTTGGACTGGCATCACTCTTGTTATTAATTCTTACAGTCAAATACCACTATTTCCAAATGTCTTTTGAAACCCTCCCCATTTTTGCCTTTAAAATTTTCCTCTTGCCTCAACTCCCTTGAATATGTATAGTGCTTCTTGACAAATAAGTATTCTTACTGAAATTCTTTTCTATTTTCAAAGAACTGTTGTACTTTCAAGGATCTCTATTATTCTGAATGAAAGAATGGATGTGAATCTGTCATCTTTTCCATGTTGCACACATTGACAGCCACACATCACAAAGGCTTGTGAGTTATTTCTTATTCTGAGTGGCTTTATGGTATTATTTTAAATCATTATTTAATATCTGTGAAACATTTCTTTAGTACATATCATCCCATTTAATTCACTCTCTAGCAACTATTTGCTTATCCTATCATTGCTTCTCCAATGAGCTGGGTATTCAGTAGATTCTTTTATCCTGAAAATTTATATATTTTATTGTTGCATGATTTTCTTTCTGTTCTATTTTTAATTTTTAAATCTTAAATAGTGAAAAAGTGAGTGTAATATACATGCACATCTGGCTTTAACTTTTATCTCTTATAATGTTTTTGTCACATTGTAATATCAAGGTTATTCTAACTTTATAAAACTCATAAAAATGAGCTTTATCTATACTTGGGAGGAATCTTAATATTATTGGTATTTCTTCTTAGACAAATGGAAGAATTTACCAGTGGGGTTGTCTGGTCTTGGAATTTTCTTTGTGGGAAGTTTTCACTTACACATTTACTTTCTGTAAATATACTTTTTTTTTCTTTGTAAGAAGAAAACCATATGTCTTTCTTACCAAGAAGAAAAACAATGTCTTGTTAAGATGCATATTGAATTTTTCCATTTCTCTAACATCTTAAATTTATTGAAATAAAGTTGTTCTTAATATTTTTAAGGATTCGAGGTTATATTTTGTCCTTTAATACCTGGTAATAATAATTTGTGCATTTTAATTCTACCCCTGAATGACTCATTTTTTTCCTCTATTTTTTTTCAATGTAGGGTGTCACTCTGGTCCAGGGTACCTGGAACTCACTGTGTAGTCCTAGGCTGGCCTCAAACTCACAACAATCCTCCTGCTGCTACCTCCCAAGTGCTTGTATTAAAGGCATGTGTCACCATGCCTGGCTACTTTTCCTTTATTTTTGTCTTGCTACCATAGAACAGGGGTTCCTAAGCTTTTATTGTTAAGCCAGTTCTAGTAAAAATGTTAAGTGGTGTGGACTACAAACTTTGGATCACTTTTTTCATTTTTAAGAAATATTTTTATTAATTAATTAATTAATTAATTTGTTTGTTTGAGAGAGAATGAGGTGGGGATGGGCATGCCAGGGCCTATTATAACTGCAAATGAAGTCCATGTGCACACTCCACTTTGTGCATCTGGCTGTACAGGGTTACTGAGGAATCAAATCCAAGCTGTTAGGCATTGCAAAGAAGTGTCTTAAACCATTGAGCCATTGTTCCAGCACATTTTCTCTTTTTGTAACTCTCTCTGTGTGTGTGCTATTGAGGACTGAGGACAACCTCAAAGTGTTTGTCTTTTCCTTCCAATTTGCTTGAGACAGAGTCTAACTTGTTGCCTCCCTCCCCTATCCCACCTTACGATTTATATATATCAGTCTAGCTGGTCTAGAACTTCCAGATTCTCCCACCTCCACCCTTCATTCATTGTTGCAGGCACATTGGGAGTACAGATATATGCACCACTTTGTATCTGACATTATATGGGGAACTGAACATGGGTTTGCAGGCTTACAAATTAGCACCTTTAAACACTGAGCCATCTCCTCAGCTGCTTGTTTTATTCATTTGTCAAGTTTTTAAATAGCAGGCAGGTTTAAAACATTGTAAAATGTAAAAACAATCAAACAAACAAAAAAAACCACGCGGATCCTGTCTGCCAACACCGGCCAACACAGCCTGGCCTTCCTCGCAGGCCTTGACTGTCTTGCACCAGAGCTCTCTAGTCTGAGGAATTTGCTTGTTACTTTTACTGTGTAAATAAAGCTTCCTGGTTCACACCTTCCCCCCCCCCCCAAAAATAACCAAACCAAACAACAACAAAAAACAAAACAAAAACCTTCTACATCATGGTGGTACAAACCTGTAATTTCAGCAGTTGGGAAACTGAGGGAGATGCTAGCATGTTTGAGGCCAGCCTGGATTCTATAGCAAGACCTTGTCTTAAGCAAAACAAAAACAAAAAGTACGTTTAGAGACACTGAAATTAAATGTCTTGTATCATAAAATAGTGTTTTCCTTCTGATTTTTCTTCAAATATTTAAAAATGTAGTAACCACGTTTTGCTCATTGTTCATACAAAACTGGGCTTTCAAAACAGATGTTGAGGCTGGGCATGGTGACCCATGCCTTTCATCCCAGCACTTGGGAGGAGAGGTAGGAGGATCGCTGTGAGTTTGTGGCCAGCCTGAGACTACATAGTGAATTCCAGGTCAGCCTGAGCTAGAGAGAAACCATACCTCAAAAAAAAAAAAAAAAAAAAAAAAAACAAAAAAACAAAAAACCAAAACAGAAACAAACAGATGTTGGGGGTTGGAGATATGGCTCAGCAGTTAAGGCTCTTGCCTGTAAAGCCTAGTGACCCAAGTTTGATTCCTCAGAACCTGCATAAGCCAGATGGACAATGATGCATGTATCTGGAGTTTATTTGCAGTGGCTGGAAGCCCTGCTGCGCCCACTCTCTCTCTGTGCCTGGCAAGGTGGGGCACACCTTTAATCCCAGCACCTGGGAGGCTAAAGTAGGAGGATTGCTGTGAGTTTGAGGCCAGCCTGAGAGTAATTCCAGGGCAGCCTGGGCTAGAATAAGACCTTACCTCGAGAAACAAACAAACAAAAAACAGATGTTGGGCAGATTGGCTTAAGAGATGTCATTTGTCCATTCCTGATACAGAACATTTAATTTCATGGTTCAGTTTTGGTCCTTTTTCTTCATAGTTTCTGCTTTGGTTATTCTGTTCTTATTTCCCCTTTCCATTAAAATTTTTATTTACTTTATAATTTCTTGTGTTGAACACTTAGATTGTTGATGTTTTAACTTTCCTTATTTTATTATATATCCGTTCAAAGCCATAAAACTCTCTCTAGGAACTGTTGTAAGTACATTTCATGTGTGTGTGTGTGTGTGTGTGTTGAAGACTGGACACAGGGCTTTGTGCATACTTTCTGTGTGTTCTATCAAATAGCTATGGTGCACGCCTAGCACTTGGGAGGCAGAGGTAGGTGGATCACTGTGAGTTCGAGGCCACCCTGAGACTACATAGTGAGTTCCAAGTCAGCCTGGATTAGAGTGAGACACTATCTCGAAAAACCAAAAAAACAAAAAAAAGTGTAAGTGAAACTGTATGTGTCCCTATTTAAAAAACTCCAGAAGGTACACACTTCCAAAGTACAATGATACAGGGAGGCATAGTGGCATAGCAAGGAAAGATAAGGCCAAAGCAATACTGGAACCCAGCAATGCAAATGCCCAGTTCAGCGTCTCCATGTCCAACACCTGAGGCTGTAGTTGGAATCATAAAGTTTCCAACAGCTTTGAGTGGACCCATCATTTCTGCAGCACACAAACTCTTGTGAAACTTGGGCCAGTTCCACTTTATGCCTGTAGCTTTCCTCATCAGACATGCTGTGCTCCCTACAACCTTTCCAAGCCCATGTAATGGCTTTTCAAGGCCTCCTCTCAGAGAACCCAACCTTTGCCTTGCTTCAGTGGCGTTCTGGAATGCTGGTGCAAGCCTCTATGACCTCCTCACACTTGCGTCTTTATTATGCCAGTGAAACTGATAGCGTGTGGACAACACTGTCAAGTTCTGCTGTCAGCCTGAGATGTACCCGAGCCCTCTTGGACCATAGTTGCACTAGATTTGGTGTGACTTTGAGTCTGATTCTGACATAATATTTCCCTAGGCAGTCATTTTTAAGAAGAGAACCCTCCTATAGTGGCATTCTCAGTTTAGGTTCTCTCCTTTCAAAATGATTTGTAGTTTCTTTTTTTGAAACACTTTGTTTATTTATTTATTTAAGAGATTAGGAGGACAGAGAGAGGGAGGGAGAAATTTGTACTTTCTTAAATTAGTGCCTTCAGTGGGTAGGGTCTTGCCCCCAGGAAACCTTTCCTTTTCCATTGCCCCACTGCAGAACATGGGGTTTCTCTTTAATATCACTAGTGATTTGGTTATGATTTATGAGCATAGGCATTGGGTGAGAAGCAGTTCTAGCTGTGGCAACAGGAGTGAGGCAGCTGGTCACATTAAGTATGCAATCAGGAAGCAGAGGCATGTTCATGCTTCCCTCACTTTCTCCTTTAAAAAAAATTTTATTAGCATTTTCCATGATTATAAAAAATATCCCATGTTAATTCCCTCCCTCCACCCCGCCACACTTTCCCCTTTGAAATTCCATTCTCCATCATATTACCTCTCCATCACAATCACTGTACTTACATATATACAATATCAACCTATTAAGTACCCTCCTTCCTTCCTTTCTCTTCCCTTTATGTCTCCCTTTTAACTTACTGGCCTCTACTACTAAGCATTTTCATTCTCACGCAGAAGCCCAGTCGTCTGTAGCTAGGATCCACATATGAGAGAGAACATGTGGCGCTTGGCTTTCTGGGCCTGGATTACCTCACTTAGTATAATCCTTTCCAGGTCCATCCATTTTTCTGCAAATTTCATAACTCCATTTTTCTTTACCGTTGAGTAGAACTCCATTGTATAAATGTGCCACATCTTCATTATCCATTCATCAGTTTGAGGGGCATCTAGGCTGGTTCCATTTCCCAGCTATTATAAATTGAGCAGCAATAAACATGGTTGAGCACGTACTTCTAAGGAAATGAGATGAGTCCTTCGGATATATGCCTGGGGGTGCTATAGCTGGGTCATATGGTAGATCAATCTTTAGCTGTTTTAGGAACTTCCACACTGATTTCCACAATGGCTGGACCAGATTGCATTCCCACCAGCAGTGTAGAAGGGTTCCTCTTTTTCCACATCCCTGACTTTCTCCTTTTTATTTAGTTCAGTATTGCAGTCAGATTGCTGGCAGGAAACACCTCACCAAGAGCAGCTTGTGGTTTAAAAGGTTTATTTTGGCTTATAGACTTGAGGGGACACTCTGTGATGGCAAGAGAAAACAACAGCATCTGCAGAGGGTGGGCATCACCTCCTGGCCAACATCAGGTGGACAACAGCAACAGAAGAGTGTGCCCAACACTGGCAAGAGGAAGCTGGCTATAACACCCATAAGCCTGCCCGTAACAATACACTGACACCAGGAGGCTTTAATTCCAAAATCTCCATCAGCTGGGAACATTGCATTCAGAACACCTAAGTTTATGGGGGACACCTGAATCAAAGCACCACATTCAGCATACCAGTAATGGTACCCCAGCCCATTCAGGGAGTGTTTTTCCACCTCAGTTAAATACAAGCAACTGACTTTACAGACACACCCGGCAGTTCATTTTCTAGGTGATTACCAATCCAATCAAGTTGAAAGTGAAGATTAATCACCAAAGTTTAGCTTATCCTGTGCCCTGTGCATTGAAGAAACAGATATTAGTGGGTGAGAATTTGATGTCTCAATGTATCTGTCCATAACTTGCTTATTACAGAGGGGAAAATAAGTAACTTTACAAGGATAAAATGAATAAGCACCCTCTTAACTGACTGATCAAATTTGTGAGGACTGGGGGGTGGGAAGAAGTCTCACCATTCAGAACGTAAAGGTGCAATTAGCTTCCACCTTCCAAAACCATGTCGCTTCCTACCCCTCTGCCCAATGGAAAATCCCAAGACTTCCCTGATTCAATTTCCACAGGAAGTGAGCCTTGCTTTTCCTTCCCAGGACTTTGATGAATATCCCTTTTTGGACCATGCACCACACTTCTCAAATCTGATGTTGAAGGCAATAGACTCAGTTCCTGACCTTCTTGCTTTCTGTTTTGAGTGTCAGCTTGCTTTTGTAGGCATTCTTCTTCTTCTTTTAAATTACTTATGTACATACTCAGGGTGTAAACAGCCCATGTTGGTACCATCCTTACCCTCATCCCTGCTCCCCCCCGGAAGGGATCCTCCTCGTTGGGGTGCCAGTTATCCCAATGGGGATTGTGGGTCATTGTAGGCATTATTCTGGAGAGCATTAAGGCTCAGCTTCCCCTGTGGCTGTATTATCATCTTTCCACCAAACTAGTAGACATGGCACTCATACAGACATTCCTCACTGCCTTCTTCTTAAACCCTTAAAAACATTGTGTCATTGTCACTTCTTATGGAGTTTTAGAAGACAGCAGGGATTATGAATTCATCTGTAAGGTTTAAGTGCAAGTGAGAGCTGGAGATTTGTGCTTTCAGAAAATATCTTCAACCCACGCTTCTCATAGAATACAAATTTCCTCAAAGTCCTCTTTCCAGGAAAGCTTCTCACTGTTCCCTCATAAGTTTAAAAAGAAAACATATCCATGAAATTTCAATTAGGATCATAATGATACTGAGTCACACGCACACACACGCATGCACACACTCGTGCATATGCACGCACAAGATCACACACATGTATGCATATGTATGCACACACATATTCACACATGCACACACTTTCTCTTCAAGCTTTTGACAATTTGGTGAAATGCTAAGAATGTGGATTTAGATGACTGCATTAAAGACAGAATGGAAAAACAATGAAAGAGGTCATGGTGGTAGACATAGGAGAAAGCAGAGTGAGTGACATGAGGTGAGCCTGGATAGTCTGTATGACTATTGTTTGTGGACAAGGTGTTAAAGGATGAGGAACCATGAAGATGTTTAAAATATATTTTATTATTATTCAGGTATGACAATGCCATTGAAAGGACAGATACAGAGATTCTAGTAGGAAGGAGGATAGAACACAAGTAAGAAATCATAAAAAATACAGAATAAATGTTGAATTTTGAGGTCTGGGCTGCCCTTCACCTTTCACAAAGAATACCATTTCCTTCACAGAAGAGAGAATATGCTTTGTGAAATTTTGTTTCTTGAAATGGTTACAGAGGGACAGGGCTGCGGATAAGAGGGTAAGCAAGATGAAATGTATGGCCTTTGTTCCCAATGATGTTTCCAGTGTACCTTAACTTTCACAGAACATAATCTCCTCTTCTCCCCATCACATGTCTAGTCTCTGTTAATATTTAACATGCACATGACTATGCATAGCTATATAGCATAGGCTAGCATGCTACAGGGTTGAGCTTGCCTTGTAATTTCCCTGGCTGCCATCCGGACCCCTTGGGCTCTTTTCTACTCTGATCACACTAGTGTGTTGGCCATCTCAGGTAACGTGGATGGGTGCTTATTCCCCCAGATGGAGTCTTCAGGTAGATTTACCATCCTTACCTGCCAGGAGGCAGCCACACTGTGCTGCTGACGTGTACCATCAGTTGGCTACATGTCAGAGCCTAGCTTCTGCACTGGGAAACCAGAGTCTTCATCATCCCCACACAGCCACCCCGCCCGGGCCCCAGCAGAACCTGCAAAGCTGTGTCTCGGCAGCTATGTCGGTCAAAGGACTTTGTACTAGTAGCTATTGTCAGGATGAGATCTTAGATTTGCAAAAAGAGGTCTGATGGAAACTGAATTTTGTAGGAAGAGAAGCGATGAAACATTCAGCCTGGGGCTGGAAAAAAAATGTGTGTACGTGCATGTGAGCACACACATATGTATGTGCACTGACTTCCCAACAAATACAAGGATTGGACCTTTACCGGTGAGATCTAAAGTTCACATTATAGAACAATACTGAGGCTTTCCTTTTCTCTTAAACACAAATCTCGCATATATTGTTATTTGCTATATGTAACATATTTCCTGCAAGAACACAAAACATGATTTGTGACTATTGATAATACCCTCCCGGGGAAATGGGGAATGTATTACTTTTTGAACTGATAAAAATGTGTGTATTTCAGCCAGGTGTGGTGATGCACACCTTTAACCCCAGTTCTGGGGATGCAAAGGTGGGAGGATAGCCATGAGTTTAAGGACACTCTAAGAGTACATAATGAATTCAAGGTCAGCCTGGGCTGGAGTAAAACCCTACCTAACCCCCATGTGTATATTTTATAATAAAGAAAATATAATTCTCAATACTCAACTTGAAGATATTAAGGTTTCATGTAAGTAATCCCTGTTAATTTCTACAAAACCTTCTTATCTTCTTTTTATTCTTGTGTGTGTGTGTGTGTGTGTGTGTGTGTGTGTGTGTGTGTGTGTGTGACAGTGGGGGATTGAATTTGTGCCAGGTGTGTGGGTAGAGGTCTGAGGACAACTTTTGGGTTAATCCTCACCTTCTACCTTTCTTGAGGCAGGTCTCTTGTTCACAGCTCTGTTCAAAGGCTGGCTGTGAACTTCTGGGTAACTCTCCTATCTCCACTTCCATCTTGCCATAGGCATGCTGAGATTATAGAAGACTGCCATGGTTATTGACTTTATATGAGGTCTGAGGATCCAAACTCATATACTCATGCTTTGCAGCAAGCAATATGTCCCCCGAGCCATTTTTCCAGCCCCCCAATTTTTCTTAAATATTTTTATTAAGAATTTTTAATAACCTGTAACCAGGTTCAGTATAGTATATATAGTAATTTGACTATGTTCCTATCTCGTTTTCCTCTTTTGTCCCCTCTCCACAGAAGTCCTTCCTGTTTCAAGGGAGTCCCTTCTTTATTTTGTTGGCTTGTTTCTTTGGTCCTCCTCTTTCCTTCATGTTAAGATGTCGATGGGCACTGAACTGGGGAAGTGTTGGAAGTCCAGAGAAAATGAACACTTATCAACTATATACTATAGGTTCGGCACAGTGCTAAATACTTTGTGTTTTATGCTTGTTGCTCCTCATCCTAATATTGTATATAGAGAGGGTACCAGACATCCAAAGAGGTTAATCAAATATCTTGATAGCAAAGAGCAAATTTCTCCAAGAGCCCGTGACGGTTCCTCTCGTGCAGTGATGTTTCTGATTCACGATGTGCTAGTGGTCTAGGGAGGAAGGTGGTGCCTGTGCCTGGATGCTGCCGCAGCCAGGGGCAGGCTGAGTCACGTGGGACTGCAGCATTTAGTCCATACACTCCTGCACATGGCTTCTCCTTCCCATAGTTGCTGCAACCTCATAACTGGGCATGTCTCCCTTTATGTCCTCCACAAAGGTCTGCAACACAACTCGGCCTAAACACACAGGCCATTTGCTTGGCCCCTGAATCAATTCAAGACATCCTTAAGGGTCACTCTGCCCACATTCTCCCTTTGAAATAAGCCTTTTGCAACTAGGTTCCAGTTCAATGTCTCCTCTTGAGAGTCTGTTTTCTTTGCTTCTTGACAGTTGAGAGACCATCATTCCCTGTATGCTAATCTCTACCTCAGTGAACAGCCACACAGCCTGCCCAGCTCCAGCCAGGTCCTCTGACACCAGTTCTGTTAATTGAATCCCTTGCCTTGAGTGCTTTATTTATCATTACCTTTAAACCCAAGTACCTGTCTATGTGCCCATACCCACTGGAGCTGTTCACATTGCTTGCTCTTGGGCTCCCTGATTTGATGTATGATTGTCCCAGTTCACTCATTAATTTAGCGTTCTTCAAAAAAGAAAGAAAGAGAAAGAAAGAGAGTTGAGATGCAATAGTGACTGTAGTCTGCAAATTGATGCTGGTTTTAGTGAATCACCCCTTCCTTTTCTAATAATCACACACCATCTACTTGAACCAGAATTATTCTACAAGCATTCTTAGGTGTTAAAGGCCTTTCCTCCAGGTTGGTGCTATTGTGAGGTACTGGAATTTTTGAGAGACAAGGCCCACTACAAGGTCTTTAGGTCATTTGAGGTATGCCCTCAAAGGGAAATTTTGGAGCCTAGCCCTTCATCTTTTCTTCTTTTGCTCCTTGGCTCATGATGTAAACAGTTTTGCTCTACCATGTGCACCAGTCATAACCTGTTGGCTTGCCACATGCTCCAAAGGTGGCATGGCACATCCTAAACTACAATCCAAAATAAGCCTTTTCTCTTTATAAATTGTCTTAGGTATTTTTTTTTAAATTTAATTTATTAGTTTTCTTTTCAGTAAATACAGGCAGTTTGGTACCATTATTTAGCCTCATCTGTGATCTACCCCTCCCATTAGACCCTCCTTGTTAATGAAAATGGGTCGTGCATTGTGGAGTTAGCCCCCAGTTATTGGTATGATAAATGTCTCTGCAAATCATGACCCAACATGTGACTCTGACATTCTTTCCTCCCCCTCTTCCGCAAGATTTCCCTGAGCCATGTTGGGTTCATTTTTGGTCTGCTTCAGTGCTGAGGTGTTGGGGGCCTCTGAGGCTCTGGCTCTCTGATTTGGTAGGAGTTGATTTTTCTCTGCATTGATCTCCTTCCCCTTTGTGCTGGTATCTGGTTCACAGGAAAACATCACCCTTGCTTATTTCGTCAGTTGTCCTTAGTTTCAGTTGGGCCCCTTTTGAGGTATGTTGGGGCAGCTCAGGTATTTTATTATAGTGATGGATAGCTAACTAATGCAGAGTGAAAATGATTCACATAGTGCATTAGTTAGTTATCTTTCTTGTTGCTATGACAGAATCCCAGAATAAAAAAAAAAAACAACCAAAAACTGAAGTAGGGAAGGGTTTATTTTGCTTCACAGTTTGAGGACATAATGCATCATGGCAGGGAAGTCATGGTGGCCAGGAGTTTGACAGGAAGCAGAGAGAGGTGAGTGCTGGAGCACTCGGTTTTCTTTCTCCTCTGTACTCAGTCTGGAGCCCCAGCCTGGGAACTGCTGCTGCCTGCAGTTAGGATGGGTCTTCCCACCTCAGTTAGCCCATTCCAGAAACTTTTTCACAGATACATCCAGAGGTTTGTCTTCTGGTGATTCTAGATCTGGTCTGGTTGACAGTATTCACTAGCATACTTTCAATATCTGTATTTTCATTTTGTGGCCTGATGTCTCAAAATCTACCACTGTCTCTTTTGGAAAGCAAAGGTTTTATCCAAATTCTCCATGGAATGTAATCCTTAGATTGCTGTCCAAAATTCCTTAGATGTTATTAATTGTTAATTATATATTATAATTCCTCTGAACCTGTAAACTTGAAAGCATCAAAAACAATTATAAATATTATGTTTTCACAAACATCTTAAGCACCAATTCCTTTGAAGAGGTTTATTTGCACCTTCTAAAATTTAAGACATTTTCTAATGAAGAAGATGAACAAATTGAAAGTTAAGTAGTTTGCTTGGTTTTATTCAATATTTAGCTTTGTTATTATATTTTAAAAAATATTATATTTTAAAAATTCAGGGGCTGAAGAAATAGCTCAGTTGGTAAAGTGCTGGCTTTACAAGCATCGGGTACTGAGATCAATTCATAGTTCTCATGTAAAGTTTGGTGCAGGCCTGAAATCCAGTAGTGAGGAGGCACAGATATAATGATCCTTGGAGCTCACTGGCCAGCCAGTGTGGCCGAACTGTGACAATAGGATGGTGAGAGATCATGAGAGGCCGATGGAACCTGGGAAATAACACTTAGGGTGGTCCCCTGGCCTTCACATGCATATACATAGATGCACAGGTATGCCTGCACACACATATGAACATGTGTACGCATGCATACCATGTGCACACCAAAATACTGTCACTGAATGCTCTGGTGTAAACCGTTTAACACTCTCTTTATGTTCTTTATAGAAATGACATAATCCTAATAACTCTGTGAGGCAGAAGTTAATATCTGTATCACAAAATATATGAAATGGTTACATTTCTATTAAAACAGCAGAAATTTGAGTTCCTAGTAGTCAAGGTAGTTGCTTGAAGTCATATCATCAGCTGGAGACAGAGGTGAATCCAGTTCCACCTTTCTCTTTCTGCCTGGGGCTTGCACATTCTCTACTGTCACATACTGCTTGTCACTTTGCCATCAGCCTGAGCATGGATTTGTCCTTTTCCTCTTTTTGTCATTTCAAAAGCTCCTCATGGTCTGTGATGGTTAGTGTGAAGTGTCAAATTTGTCTGGTTCCTGAGGCACCGAGATATCTGGTTAGACACAAATGTCTGTGGTATCATAAGGATGTTTCTGGATGAGATTTAGCATCCGAGTCAGTGGATGAGAAAAGCAGACTCTCCAAGTGGGTGAATAGTACTCAGTTCGCTGGAGGCCTGGGTAGAGCACAAGGTGGACAAAAGAATTTGCTCTCTGCCTGATTGCTTTCAAGCTGAAACATCAAGCTTCTCAGCACTGGGACTGGAACTTACAGTGTTGGCTCGTAGGCCTAGGGGCTTAGACTGGAAACACATCTCAGGCCATCCTGGACCTCTGGCTTGCAGACAGAAGAGCATGGGATCTTGCAGATTTTCTTATTGTACATGTCTTCAGATCTGTATGGATTTACATGTCAGTCTATATTTATATCTACACGGTTACCTCCATTTTTATGCCATCCATACCAGCATCAGTCTGCTGTGTCTCTGGAGACCCTGACACATGGCTCTTGGCATCATCACCTTGTTCGATGCTTTAGCCTCACATGGTGGTTTAGAGCTCCATGTTACACCATTTGAAACTTGTTTCTGAATGTTTGCCTTTTTGTTTTATCTTCCATAAATGTTCTGTAAAACTTTGAGTTTATCAGTGGGAAATTCATATGACTTACATAGGTTTAGACATATGCTTGTTCATTTCTTTGCATTTTGTGTCAATATTCTGAGGATTTAATCCTTGAGACATTATTTTCCTTCAAACCAGTTTCCTTTTTAGAACCTCCAGATATATGATTTCTCCTACTTTTTTATATTTTTATTTATTTATTTGCAATCTGAGAGATAGAGGAGAGAGAGAAAAAGAGGGGGAGAGAAAGAGAGTATATGGACATGCCAGGGCCTCCAGCTGCTGCAAATGCACTCCAGATAAATGCACCGCTTTGTGCATCTGGCTTTATGTGGGTACTGGGGAATCGAACCCAGGTCATTAGGCTTTGCAGGCAAGTGTTTTAACCACTGAGGAACCCCTCAAACTCAATTTCCCCTACTTTTATTCAAGTTCAAGAGTGTCTAGGTTAATTATCTCCTTGCTTAGCTTTCTGCTCAAGATCTCATTATTTTTTGGTTTTTTGAAGTAACTTTTCACTCTAGCTCAGGCTGACGTGGAATTCAGTATGTAGTCTCAGAGTGGCCTTGAACTCAAGTTGATCCTCCTACCTCTGCCTCCCAGGTGCTTGAATTAAAGGCATGTGCCACTATGCCTGGCTAAGATCTCATTACTTTTATCTTTCCAGCCAGTACCTATTGTTCACAGTTGAGTTAGAATAACAATTATTTGTGATTTTTTTTTTTCTGTACCAGCTATTGGATATGGCTGATTTAAGGTACACAAAAATTCCAACTGTATATGTTTTGTTCCAGTGAGATCCTCAGCAGTGTTCATATTTCATAGTCTCCTAACTATTTTGAGAAGTTTGACTTCTTTTCTTTAATAAAATCTCCCTCATTCTCTATTTACTTCCAAGCTTTTTTTTTTTTTTTTCCTGAAAGGGAAGGACAAATAAGGGAGGGAAGGAAGAAAGGAAGCATAGAGAGGAAGAGAGAATGAAAAAGAGAGAGAAATAAATGAAAGAAGAAAAATGGGAAGAAACCAAGAAGGGAAGGAAGTAAGGATAGCTATAAGCTACAAAGGAGAAGTAAGGTCTATGTGTCTTCAGGGGGGCACTACTGGGAAGTGCTTGGAACCCTTGGGAACCAATGTCCAGTGGGAAACTTTAAGGTCAGTTGGAATATGGTCTCAAAGAGGACAGCTGGGCCCCCATCTCTGCCTCTTCTTATTGGCTACTGTTTACTCCATCATGTTTTTCTACTCTGATGCCTTGATTGATCCAAAAAAACTGGAGTTCATTTGCATCTTGGGTTCATTTGCAATAGCAAGGGGCCGTGGTGCTCCCATTCTGTCTCTCTTCATCTCTCTCTTTCTATTTTTCTCTCTCTTTCCCCAAGGTGTGGTGGTGCATGCCTTTAATCCCAGCACTCAGAAGGCTGAAGTAGGAGGATCACTGAGAGTTCAAGGCTGGCCTGAGACTACATAGTGAACTTCAGGTCAGCCTGTGCTAGAGCAAGACCCAACCTCAAAAACAACAACACAACCATCTATGCAGTGTTCAGAATTCTTTTAATAATTTTATCATTCTAGAATTTTTTGCTTTATTTGAAAAGTCCAAATTGAAACATAATAAATTTTTATAGAAATAATCTATTTATAATTACATAATTAATAAACAATTCAAGTCTTGAAATATTTATTCCTACAAAATGAAGACATAGCCTTTTGGAGCTTTCATTTCTCTGAACTTCTCTTCTATTGTCATAGTTTAATTAAATATTGTCTCAGCTTATCCTGTTTTCTGTTTTCCCTGTCCTTTACCCTTCCCTTTCTTTCTCTCCTTTCTTTTATCCTTTATCCTGCTATGCCCAGGCTAGCCTCAAACTGGTGATCATCTTCCCAAGTGCTTGGATTACAAGCATGTGGCACCATGCCCCACTGCACCCTTACTTAGCTTCCTAAATAGAATATAACCTCTCAGGTCTATGACTTTGCTTCCTTAGTGTAGTCGAGTGCATATAACAATGCTTTGGCACATAAGATAGTTAAGAATTATGTTACAGGGTTTCTACAGTTCAAATGCCTCTTCCTGAACTCGTGTTGAAATTTAATTAGCATGTGTGATCTGAAGAGATACCTTTGAGTGGTTATTGGGTCATGAGAGCTGTCATATGGGAGTGGGCTCCTGTTACCAGGATGCTTTCAGCTTTCTTCCTCTCAAATACACTTTTGCCCTCCCACATTCTTCCGTGGGATGAAGTCCATGGTCTTGGACATCCCGTTTGCAATGGCCATGATCCCAACAACTCTTGACAAGCTACTTACTCCATGGTATTCATCTGTAAGTAGCAGAAGAGAGTCTAAGACTGTTGTGAGGAGGAAATGTATAAGCTGCTTTGAAACAGCATTTTACACATGGTTTGTGCTCAACAGGTGTGGGCAGTCATTGTTGAGTCAGATCATGAATTTTTACAGTGTTTTCAATTGAGGCTTACAGCATAGCCTGGCTGCTAGAGAAGGTTCCCCAGGCCTTGTGAATGAGCCTGGATTTACAAGGATGGCACTCATTGAATGGTGGAGAGACAGTTATGAATGAGTCTCATTAGCAGACCCTGATCACCTGCAGCCTAGGCATGGCTCTGTGCTGTCAGGGACAGAAAGCCCTGGGCTAGGATGGCTTGTTGGGAGCTTAGAGATTGCAGGACTAGTAATTTTTAAATGTATCTGTTTAACCCCTGTCCTGGAGCTACTGGTTTTAGATGGGTTTTCTCCTCTAGACTAACAGCATAAGCATTTCTGTGCCTGTTAAAACCATAGCATTATTAATCTAATTACCATTTAGGTCCACTGGAGGCTGAGGTTTACCTCAGCAGTATGGTGTCGTCTTTGCCATTGCTATGGGAAGTTGTGAGTTTGACATTTTAAAACATGACTATACAATCATATAGTTCTTGCCTTTTATAATTTGATGACTTGCTGGAGTTTTTCTTTTCTGAGATCACCAAAAGAGTCCTGAGTTTGGCATAGTAACTTGGTACGTGGAGTTTTATCTGCCAGCTTCTCTTGTAGTAAACAGATCCCCATAAATAGAGCATTATTAAGTGAGTTCTTGAATCACTACCTGTAAAAAGGTGCCTAATCAACTGAAGGGTATGCTTTATGGATTACTTATTATACATACATCTTTTAGGAAGGACAAGCCAGATATTTCTGCTCATTTGATGGTATGTTGAAGATATGTATTTTAAAAAATATTTTTGTTTATTTATTTGAGAGACAGAGAGAAAGAGACAAGAAGAGAGAAAGAGAGAGAGAGAGAGAGAGAGAGAGAGAGAGAGAGAGGCATGCCTCTATCCAATGCAAATGAATTTCAGATACATGTACCACCTTGTGCATCTAGCTTTATATGGGTCCTAGGGAATCAAACCTTGGTCCTTTGGCTTTGTGAGCAAGTGCCTTAACCCCTAAGCCATCTCTCTAGCCTGCAGTTGTATTTATTTATTTAGTTATTTATGAGAGAGAGAGAGAGAGTAAGAGAGAGAGGCAGATAGAGAATGGGGACACCAAGGCCTCCAGTCTTAGCAAATGAACTCCAGACCCATGTGCCACCACGTGCATCTGGCTTACGTGGGTCCTAGGGAATTGAACTTAGGTCCTTTACTTTCCAGGTAAGCACCTTAACCACTAAGCCATTTTCCAGTCCTGAAGATGTTTAGTTTTAAAGCAAGTTTCAAGGATGCTATTGACCATAAGGTACTTTTTTATTTTTTGCCAAATTAAACACATATTACAAGTCCCTAAAAAGCAACTGTCCTATACATATACATATATATTTGAAGTTGATTACACATGTATGAGGAGAAGAAAGCAAAAGTGTTTCATGCACTCAAGGCACCAAAAGTGCATGTTTCACAGCCTCACAGAGGGTGGGGTACAGGCCACAATCATTTCCTCTTTGAATACTTTCACACTAATTTTTTACAAAGAACATGATTTACTCTTTCATTCTAGAAGTATATTAAATGGAATTTAAATGGGAAAATCTGTTCTAATACAAAAACCCTATCCTAGGGACATCTATTTTTCCTTTACATCTATTATTAAATCAAAGAATGTATGCTGGGAAGGATGTTCTTAGCCATGCAATGCTGTGTGTCCATATTTTTTCCTTTTGTGAGATGAAGTTCTTGCTGTGGTCCCCAAGCTGGCCTGGAATTGATGAGTTTAAGTGACTTTCCTGCTTTAGTCTCCCAGGACTTGGGACTACAAGTATTCTTCCTGTGGCTGGCTCTATCTGCATTCTTGCAAGTGGTCCCACATGGTCTAGGATCTTACTGAGCACTGTCTGCCTCCCAAGGCAATGATTCCATTCCATGTGCTCGATCTTCCCTCTTAAAAGCAAAAGTATATGGCTCTGTTGACAGCATTCTTCACTCTAATTTTCTGAATTGACGCTTGATAATTGACAGTTATTTGTAAATCTCTGGGTCCTGGATTGAGGACCAGACCCAGCTCCCCTCTTGTAGTGGTTTCAATGTAAAATGTCCCCCCCAAACCTCAGGTGTTTGTGAAAAAGCCTCATTTTTAACCCCAGCTGGTGAAGGCTTTGGAAGGTGGAGACTTGCTGGAGGAAGTGTGTCACTAGGGATGGATTACAAATTCAGCCCCACTGTGTGTTCACAGCTCACTCTTGCTGCTTCCGTGTTGCTACCGGACAAGATGTGAATCCCCACTTTCTGCACTTTGACATGCCTTCCCCACCATAATGAGGCTTCCTTCAAAACTGCAAGCCTAAATATGCCCTTTCCCTCCATAAGCTGCTTTTGGGTCAGTGTTTTGTTTCAGCAATGGGAAGGTAACTTCTCTACCTTTCCAGTTTTACCCAGCAGACCACATGCCTGAGTTGGCACTTCCCTGGAGAACAAAACCTCTCATTTGGGAGGGGAAGGGAGATTCCTTACTTAGAGTTTCTACATTTTCATCCATTCCTCTTTTTATTTGGATATTTACCATGAGGGATCAACTCAGGCTGTGGCCTATAGTCATCTAATAACATCATTCATGCCATAATTCTGCCAAGCTGGCTGTAAGAAGGAATCCCTTTGCATTCCAATGTCCTTTCTTCTTCCTCAGTAATAAGAGCTCAGTTTTAATCTGTCCACTTTGCAGAAAAATGCAATGTAGTTAAATGTGGTTCAGTAAGTGTTGGTCATTAGAATGGAAAATAAAGAATTGTTGTTAGTTGCATTTACAAACAGGAAAGCATCAGAGTTCATATGTGGTTTGCCTCCCCCACACAATTTTCTAATGTGTTTTCCTCAACTTGTTTTAACATTTTATTTATTTATTTATTTGGCAGAGAAAGATGGGGAGAGAGGGAGGGTGGGAGAGAGAGAGAGAGAGGAAGAGGGAGAGGGAGAGGGGAGAGAGAGAGAGGGAGGGAGGGAGAGGGGGGGGATGAATAGACGGGCCAGGGCTCCAGCTACTGCAAATGAACTCCAGATGCATGCGCCCCCTTGTGCATCTGGCTAATGTAGGTCCTAGGGAATCAAACCTGGGTCCTTTGGCTTTGCAGGCAAACACCTTAACCACTAAGCCATTCCTCCAGCTTTCCATCCAAATTTTTAAGAAGAAAGACTACTTCAGGTGTGGCATGCCTCCCCATGATTTGTTAGTCAGAGAGGCCCTTGAGGACCTCCTAAACAATAAAGCTATTATCATGGCTCTTGGTTGTCCACTAGAACTAAATGGAAATATCCTATGGCTAAAAATATCACTATGTACTGCAAACACTGAGAAATCAAGTTAGAGCTGAGCTGGAAGCCTTCTCTCTGCTGATTAGCTATCATAGTGTTATGAAACCTGCTTGGGGAGTAATCTCAACCAGCGGTGGATCCTGTAAGCTACAGAACTGGCCAAGATGTGGCCTCTAGTACAATAGAGGCATATCTCTTATGGAGGTAACCTACTGCTCCCTGATTGGTTTTGAGGCCTGCTCCACATAAGGAAATTTATGCCTTATACTGAAAACCTAGTCAGAAGCCTATGTTTAGAAAGGTTATAAGCTCTAGTAGAGAAGCTACTGTTGTTTGGCTAAATGGATATATTATGCCCACTAAATTGCCCTCTTATTTATATTGATCCCTATATATGAAGCTTCTCTTTTCAAATGGTGATGATTAGAGGAGACTCAAAACTTGTCAAAGTGCTGAGAAGTGACAGTTGAGTGTTCAGCAGTCAAGGAGACATCTCTCTTATATCCTTCAAGACTCAGGGACCATTGTGACAGAGGTGGCAGAAAGAATGTAAGAGCCAAAGGATGGGGAGGAGTGCTTTAGAATATCTCCCAGATACACAGTGACATTTACTTTATGATCTCACGACAGCTATTGTTACCTGCATAAGACCAACGTAGTATGGTGCCCATCAATATGTCATAAATAATAGAGGAGGAAAGAAATGATGATATCAGACTATAAGAAGGACTACTTGAGCCAGGTGTGGTGGTGCACACCTTTAATCCCAGCACTCTGGAGGCAGAGGTAGGAGCATCACTGTGAGTTTGAGGTGAGCCTGGGACTACAGTGTGAGTTCCAGGTCAACATGGGCTAGAGAGAGACTCTACCTTGAAAATAAATAAAGCAAAATAAAACCAAAAAGGACTACTTGCAAAGTAAAGGAGGTTCAATGGAAGAAGGTTCAATGGGACAGAGAAGGACGGTGGGAGGGCACTGTTATCATTTTAATAGAAAAGAAATGCAGTAACCCAAGTCATTCTACTGAATTGAATGTAGATCTTTATTTTGAATTTATCACGGTGTGAAAATACATATGCGTTTCACACAAACTCTACTACAAGTTTTGAATTTTGATCTTTTCTTGGGCTCTAGTATGAAGGATGTTCCCAGTACTCTCTCCTGAAGCTAGGTGGCAGCAGCGGGCCACACTCTCCAGTCAGCCTGGACGAAGAGTAAGAGCCGCAGAGCGCAGGGTGCTGCGACGCTCACTAGTGACGCTGGGTGGATGTTATTATGTTATTAAATGCATTTTTGAGTTGTGGTATGTTCAGTTACAGAAGGTTTTTTATGCCATGGTGACCTGTATGTTAAAAGCGGTAAAAGCTGGGCTGAGGACACATGCCTGTAATCTTAACATTTGGGAAGTGGAGACAAGGCGATTGCCTACTTTGGGCAGACTGGACTGCACAGCAGGTTCTAGGCCAGTTTGGGCTTATACCAAGAACTCATTTAAACCCCCCTCCCAAACGGAAGAAAACCATTTTAGTACTTTTCAGTTTAAAATATAAAATCTGAACTATTCAATGAAAATTAAAAAAAAAAACTATGAAAGGAAAGTGAAAATACAGGAAAACCTTATGTAAACAACATGATTGCGTGTCTCTGTTTAGGATGAAGCCCTTTGCTAGGAACACTGGCCACAGGTGAGTCTGTGTGTTATCACTCTCTTCGTCCTCCACCATCAGGTCTGGGCTATATAGGTCCTTTCCTTTTCCTTTTTCCTTTTTCCTTTTTCCTTTTCCCTTTTCCCTTTCCCCTTTTTCCTTTCCTTTCCTTTCCTTTCCTTTCCTTTCCTTTCCTTTCCTTTCCTTTCCTTTCCTTTCCTTTCCTTTCCTTTCCTTTCCTTTCCTTTCCTTTCCTTTCCTTTCCTTTCCTTTCCTTTCCTTTCCTTTCCTTTCCTTTCCTTTCCTTTCCTTTCCTTCCCTTTCCCTTCCCCTTCCCCTTCCCCTTCCCCTTCCCCTTCCCCTTCCCCTTCCCTCCCTTCCCCTCCCCTCCCCTTTTCCTTCCCTCCCCTTTTCCTTCCCTTCCCTTTTCCTTCCTTCCTTCCTTCCTCCCTCCCTCCCTCCCTCCCTCCCTCCCTCCCTTCCTTCCTTCCTTCTTTCTCTCTTTCTTTTTTTCCATAGTAGGGTCTCACTCTAGCCCAGGCTGACTTGGAATTCACTATTAAGTCTCAAGCTGGCCTCAGATACACAGTGATCAATCCTACCTCTGCCTCCTGGGTGTGGGGATTAAAGGCATGCGCCATCATACCTGGCATCTAGATCTTTTCTTACTAGTGTATATTACTTGTTAAAACTAATGGACTTCAGATGACCTATCTATGCATATGTAATGTACTTTGGTCATAGAAAGTCTTTTTCTTCTTCATTTCTCTGTGTTTGAAACCTATTTGTCTTCTCCAGTCAGCTTGGCTGAGGGCAGCCGAAATGTCAGCCTCATCGTGAACTTTTCCACCCTCTTGCAAGGATAGGTGTCTTAGATATCTTTTCTGTTCAGTCATCAAAATTGTGGTTCCTCGACACACACTATCACTCAGAAGCGCTGTAGCACGGTGGACAGCAGCTTTCATTTTAGAGATGACCTAACAGAATTTGCGTCTTGCCTCTTGCTGCTTCCATTTCTTAGCCGAAACAGCTTGAGTAACTTACATTATCTTGTGAAGTCTCAGTTTCTAGAGGCCATGCCACTGCTAATCACCCAGTAGAGTGGTGACAGAAGAAACAAATGCAGTTCTGTCAATGCAGTGCCTGTGTTTCCTATGCATACCATGTATTGTTAATATTTCAGATGCTTGGTACACTTGGTTTATTGTAAGATAACTTCACAGCTTGTAAGTAGTTATTGAATATATGAACAAACTATTAAAGTGTAGCAAGAATTCAAACATTTTCTTATGAGAAAAATTTTTGATTGAATTCATATAAAAAGCTATTTATCTGGTTCATAAAAATATAGCATTGTATTTAAATTTCAAGCACTATGAACCAGGAAATTAGAATTAAAAAAAAAAGCTTTATTCTGGTGACAAATCAACTTGATTTCTCCAAAGATCAATGTTTAGGACTACAATGAGCTGACAATATAGACATTGCAAAGATCTTTTCCGTGCGATGTATTGTATTGAGTTTTCTGTGAATCCAGTCTAGGGAATTGTTCATTTTATTGATCATGCAATGTGATAAAGAGGTATCTATTAGGCATTCTATGATACAATTTAATAGATTTTGTGGAACCTGTATAGCATAACTACAGAAATGATCAGGATGTTACAGAATTGTATTTCATGTGTGACTGAAAAAGAGCAATTGGCTTTAAATTTAGGCCACCATGGTAGTAAATTTCCCAAGCCTCTAGTGGTAAAGCAGTGCCACTGATACATGGGGAATTTGCAGATCTAAAGGAATGTGGAAAGACAAGCTCCTATTACATTCGAGCATGCCCTATCCATTTTCTCTTAGAAATCTGTATTTTCCCTTACCCATTAGGATCATATTTTTAAAATATGTATTCTCTCTCATCTCCTTGTTCTACTTCTTAGTATTTGTGATGTTAGTTGTCTTTTATTTATTTATTTATTTGAGAGCGACAGACAGAGAGAAAGAGGCAGATAGAGAGAAACAGATTGGGTGTGCCAGGGCCTCCAGCCATGGCAAACGAACTCCAGATCCATGCACCCGCTTGTGCATCTGGCTTATGTGAGTCCTGGGGAATCAAACAGTGAACTGGGATCCTTAGGCTTCACAGGCAAGCACTTCATTGCTAAGCCATCTCTCCAGCCCATGTTAGTTGTTTTTTATGCAAAGAAAAGTTACGATTCTTCATGAACTTCACATGCACATGCTTGTCATCCCCATGAGACCTTTGTAGACATCCAGAGGCAAGTAAAACCAAAATCCAAGCCTTGATTCATAGCGTTGCTGACATCATCCTACCTGTGTCTTTGCTGCTGCCACTTCCTGGTTTCCAGGCAGGATGTAGAAGCTCCTCACCGTCTCTCCTGCACTGTGAACAGGATCGCCTGTAATAACCATGCTAAGGAATTGTTTCACACTGTGCTAGCCCTGCCTATGTCAAGGCAGATCTTCTGTCCATTGGCTGTTCTTTCTTCCTTGGTAAAGGCCCACATGCTAGTTTTGGTGTCCCTTGTGGGCTCCTGAGCACTTTGAGGCTAGTTCTGATAATCACTTTTTTTGTTGTTGTTAATGAATTGTGTAGTGGCTGGCAAAGGACTGGTTTTGATGGAGACCCAGGAGGGGAACTATGTTGGAATGTTTTCTCATTGGTTAGAAGTGAAAAATAAGCCGGCTGTGGTTTTGCACTCCTTTAACCCAGCACTCAGGAGGTCTCGGTAGGAGGATCACTGTGAGTTCGAGGCCAACCTGAGACTACATAGTAAATTACAGGATAGAGCTAGATTGAGACCCTACCTCTAAAAAAAAATAAATAATAAAGTGAAAGATAGAAGGCAGAGTGCCCCCTCAGAAGTTGTTTGTGAACATTAGTATCTCATTCTTCCATCTCTGAGGACGTAGCAAATCATCTACATGCTGAAGAGGTTTAATTCTGAGTGGAGGGGCCTCTCAGTCTTTCAAGTCTCCTCTCCAGTATTTGGCCATATAGATTAGGGGTTTCACTGAACTGCTGGTGATGAGTGATCCACCTATACTCCTGTTTCCTCCCAGTATCCATGTCTTCCCATGCAAAAGCCAATGAATCCCTACTGCCCTCTGCTAAGGGGCAATCTCAGAAGGCATCTCTGAGGTCTATGGCACTGAATAATTTATAGTCTTAAGGAATCTTTGATAATGGGTGTAAGAGTTTGGATGTGGATCTGGTTCATAACTCTTGGACTAGTGTGCATGTTTTATCTCATTTTCTTACAGGAGCTATTGGAATACTATAGGTGGCATGCAGTATTCAAGGAGACCTTTGATGATCAGCATCAATCCCTTCCTTTCCTCATATGGGATGGATATTGCATTATTTTGACAATGTTTTCTGGGACATATAAGGTAACTTTGAATGGGAGAGACCTTTAACTCACCCCTACCCAAGTTTTCCTGTTTTCCCCATATTTTTGGGTTTATTTTATATTCTGTTTTTGCAGTTAGGAAGTATATGGAAACACAATGTTCAGTTTACCTCTTTTTAATATTTAATTTATTCCTAAGAACTCATCCTAGCAGGTTTGTCCCTGCTTCTAGCTTGTCTGTATCCTGGGGAGTCGGACCAGGGTCCTTTGGCTTCAGAGGCAAATGCTGTAACCACTAAACCATTTCCCAGTTCCCCATTTTCCCTGCTTCTGGGACAAGGAGTAGTTTGGCATTGGCTTCCGTATCTGTATAGTATCTATGGTATCCTTTGATATGGGAACCTTAAATCTTTCTTTAAACCTTGAAACTTCTAAGTGTGCAGAAGGAAGGAAGGGAGAAAGGACAAGGAGGAATGAGTTTCTTCAGAGTCTATTGAAAAGGTTATTTCTTCTTGTTGTGGCCCCACTTCTCAGTTTATCAAGGGCTCCTAGTGGGGCTCTTCTACATAAAAGAGCCCTTGACCTACTCAATTCTCCTTCAGAATCATGGGGGTGGGGTAAGGTTTTCTCCTCTCTTTCACAGAAGCATTCTCTTGTGAAGTGCCCCTTTCCCCACACTGTAGCACTTACTCCCTTCCCTATCTCTGGGGTTGCCTTCTGTCCTGATCCTGTGGCTGGTCCCCATTTGGTAGCTTTTGTCTTGAGTTCATAGTTCTGATTTTAGCAGTGTTGGCTTAGTTAATGGTAGCCAGCATGATTTTTGCTTTTTTTTTTTTTTCCTCCTCATCTCTCCTCACATAAAGCTTCTGTGCCTCCCTTGATAACTAATCTAAGTTTTTGTTCTTTCAGCCTTCAATCTTTTGTAACTTTTTGGCTTTAGCTGACCAACTATTCATTATAAAGTGTAATTTCAGTGTCCCTTGTCCCAAGTGTTCATTTATATCTAATCCAGAATTTGTTCTCATTTGATCTTTCTGTCTCTCTGGAACTCCAGTACATCCATCCTCTTTGACTTTGTAGATTGAAGGCTTTGTTCATGTTTTGGGACTGGAGAACTAATTCTGATTCCTCTTATAATAAGATTTTGGTGATCTCTTATATGTTCTTAGTAGTCAGCATTGTGATTATTCCAATGTGGTTCTTGGTTCAGGCAGCTTTGATCTGCTGTGGTTATACCACATCCTGCTGTGTATCTATCTTAGATGGCCATGACTGCCTTCTTATCATCACCCTCTTTCCCCAATGAGCAGTGTACTCAGTATTGACATTAGTTGGCCCAAAAATATATTTGGAAGCCAAGGAACTGATCTAATTGGTCAGCCACCTCATACGGCTGCTCTAGAAGTTCTTTCTTTTCTTTTTTGATTCTTGACTTCTAAATTAGTGAGAGGGGCACTGACAAATCTTATCCTTTCCCCTTAGGAGGTGACCTCCCTAAGTGGGAACGTCAGTTGGTGGTGACTCATGTCTGAGAAGGGAAGGTTATGAATGTCTTTCTGGTATTGTTCAAGTTATTTCCTGTACTTAGGGAGTGACAGGTATTGAGGAGCTCAAGTTTCTGGGGCCAGAGGGAGAGGGAGATGCTCAGGACAAGAGAGCAGAGCAAACCAGAAGTGGAGAGGCCCCTGCATGAGGAATAAGGTGGATGGACCAGGGAATTCCACTTAGAAGATGAATCTTTTCCTTATTATGTTTAATCCCCTTTTCTACAGTTTGTTTCCCATCCTAGCCCTGTCCTGAAGTTGAGCCTAACTAGAGGTTTACCTTTCTTTTCCGCTACATGGAGGTCTCAGAGAGCAACTCAGAGGTGCTTCTTGGTTATTGGTGGGTCAGTATAAGCCCCCAGGTAGATTCTTCCTGTATGAAATCCATCCAGACTACCTTATGCCACATGAAGACTTCCTGTGGATTGGCCTCTGAGCTCCACATGGCAGTGTCTTGTACTATACTGACTTTGATGCCTCCATACCTGGCCAGGCCCCTCCTGGGGACTAGAACCACAGATTGCAAGTCCATACTTGTTTCACCTCTGAACATACATCTAGTTGTACTCACACAACCTCTGGGATGTCCTGATCACGAAGATGGTACTTTAAAATCTGACTTTCCTTACCTTGTTCCATGAGTGGAGTTACCTGGTTGCCATGATGATTGTGTAGGGCTCTTATCCCCACAATCCTGATTTACTTTTGGTTTTGGGCTTCTACTGGTTCTGAGGATGAAAAATCTCTCCACACCCAGGACCATTGTCATGAGGCAGCAGAGTACACCCTCCCCAAATTCAGTCTCCAAGATCTCTGGCCATGTAGAAATTCTGGATAAGCCCCCAAGGTTGTAAGAAAAGAGTCTGGGTGGCAGGACTGACCACTCAATTCAAAGTGCCTTGGCAAGGCAATGTTCCTCTTCTGCAGAAGGGTGTGCAGCTGTGAAGAGTTCAGGCAGGGAAGCACACCAGGAGGAAGTCTGTGGGCTCCTGATGCCAGGGTCCTGTTCCACACTCTGATTAGTCAGTGCTCAGCCTCACACTCATGCTTGATTAGCTGCTTTATAAATAATAGCACAATTTCCAGGGGAAAATGAAATTTAATGGATTGAAAACTTTAGCTCCAGGAACTGCTGACTCAGGAAAGACTTTTACCAAAAGGCACTTTATTTTTTTTTCCTCAAAATGAAGTTTCCCCACCCTACTTAACCCTTTGGTAAAACATACAGTATACCTCTCACATCACAAAAAAATTAAATGTCTCAGAATATCAATAATGAAAGAAGTGAAAGACCTCTATAATAAAAGCCTTATAACATTGAAAAATGAAATTGAGGAACAAATCAAAGGCTTGAAATAACCCCATTCTCATGGGTTGGAAGAATTAATATCCATTCTACCAAAACATATTACAGAATCAGTACAGTTCCAATCAATATTTTAGCACCATCTTCACAGAAATAGACAAAATAATCTTAGAATTCATATGGAAGCAAAAACAAAAAAGACATGGGTATACAAAACTATTCTCAAAAGAAAAAAACATGCTGCTGAAGGTATCATCATACATGATTTCAAATTATGCTAGAGAGCCATAGTAATAAAAACAGCATGGTACTAGTACAAAACAGACATTGGAAGTTCAATGTACTAGATCAATAACTAGAATAAAAGATCCAGATGGAAGTTCATGTAGCTGCAACCCCCTTATTTTTTGTATAGGGGTCAAAAACACACATTGGAGAAAAGAAAGAATTTTCAACAAATACTCTTGGAGAAACTAGATGCTACATGTAGAAAAATGAATCTAGATTCCCATTTTCCACTATGCACAAAAGTCAACTCCAAATGGTTCGAAGACCTCATTGGAATAAAACCCAGGAACAACTAAAGGAAAATGTAGGGCCTAGCATGGTGGTGCACGCCTTTAATCCAAACCCTTGGGAGGCAGAGGCAGGAGGATTGCTGTGAGTTCAAGGCCACCTTAAGACCACATAGTGAGTTCCAGATCAGTGTGGGCTAGAGTGAAACCATACTTTGAATCACACCCCCCCCCCAAAGAAAAAACCAGAGGAAAATGCAGGGTGAGCACTTCAAATATAAGTGTAGTAAAGGGTTTTCTCAGGAATCCAGTAGCCTAGGGAATATGACACAGAACAAACCACTGGGATCTCATGAAACTAAGAAGCTATTGTACAGCTAAGCAAACCATCAACTGCATCAATATATGTTCTACAAAATGGGATAGAATTTCTATCAGCTATATATCTAACAAAGGATTAATATCTAGGAAATATGAAGAACTTAAAGAAAAACACTAAGGGCTGGAGAAATGGCTTAGCAGAAAAAAAAAAAAAAAACACTTGCTTGCAAAGCCAAAGGATCCAGGTTCAATTTCCCAGGACCTACATAAAAGCCAGATGCACTAAGTGTTGCATGTGTCTGGAATTCATTTGCAGGGGCTGGAAGCCTTGATATGCCCATTCTCTTTCTCTGTATCTGCATCTCTCTCTCCCTCTCTTTCAAATACATAAATAAATAAAATTAAAATTAAAAAAACAACTAAGAAAAAATTATTCAAACAACACAATTAAAAAATGGGCCAAGGAACTGAATAGAGAGTTCCCAAAAGAAACAATACAAAGGGTAAGAAACAAACAGAAATAAAACACCACCTATTTAACAAATGTTCAACATCTTTAACTATCAACTTTGAGCTTCCATCTCACTCTGGAGACAACAAATGCTAGAGAGGATGTGGGGAAATCAGAACTAGATCCAGAAAGCCAAACTCTGCATGTATGTTCTCTCCCATATGTGGATCCTAGCTACAAATGTTTGGACTTGTATGTGAGTTGGAGTAAAAATCGGTATCAGAGGCCAGTAAGCTAGAAAGGGGCTAAAAGGGAGGGAGGAGAGGAGAGGATTTAAGGGGATGGTATTGTATATATATATATAAATAAATGAACACATTATTGAGACTGTAATGGCCTAAATGAGGTCACAGAAGAGACTGAGTAAAGGACAGAGATAGGGTTAATCAAAATTAAAGATGTTATGAATAAGCAAATGGGAACCTACTTTTTATGAAGCTGTGCCGACCTGCAGCACGAGAGTCGAAGCAAACCCCGAAGGAGGGAGTGGGAATGAATCTGAGACAAGAACACAAGGAATGGAGCCGAGACAAGTTCTGATCAAGGCTCAGGGTTATTCAGGCAGACACAGGCTTATATACAGAAAAAGAAACTTTCTCAAAACAATGCCTTCATGTCTGAAGTCTGCTCCACCAAGGCCATTAATGCCTCTGTGTCTGAAGTCTGCTTTACCAAGGCCGTACGATAAGGCCTCTGTGCCTGGAGATCCAGCACCAGCTGCAGTTCCCACAGTCAAAGAGCAGCTGTGGCTCCCGACAAGAAGCCATATTATTACTGGAAAATTTTTACTTTGAAGGGTGGGATACCTTCCAGTGAGTTGTTGGTCAGGGAAGTCCTAATGCTATACAGGCCATTGCCAAAACTCTTGGTTCCCCATCAGAAGTAGATGGTAAGCCAGACCTAGTGGCACATACCCTAATCCTAGCCCTCAGGAGGCAGGGGTAGGAGGATTTCCATGAGTTTGAGGTCATCCTGAGATGACATAGTGAATTCCAGGTCACCCTGGGCTAAAGTGAGACCCTACCTTGATAAAATAAACAAACAAACAAAAGGCAGTAAGACCCTGTTGCTAAAGACTCCACATGCTTGGGCTGAAGGTCACTGAGAAATCGAGCTGGAGCTGAGCTGAAAACCTCTTCCCTGTGAACAAGCTGATAGAAAGCTGGAATAAACTATGCTACATGCAGCCCTATGGGAGAGAGAAGTCATCAATGATGATTAAAAAACAGTAGACAATGCAAACCTTAAGTTTGTCTGGCCAGGACAAATAAGTCAACAGGTGCAATTGTGGCATGTCTCTTATGGGGGAAACTAACTGCTTTCTAATTGGACTGGAGGTCCACTTCACAGGAGGAGATACATGCCTGGTACTGAAAACCTAGTCAAAAGCCTATGGCAGGGGAGGTCATGATCCCTAGGAGTGTGACCTCTACTGGTGTCTGGCTAAATGTATATATTATGCTCACTAAACTGCCCTGAAAGCACTTTTCTTAGCATTCATACTCATATATTAATGCTACTCTCACATTTGGCTAGAGAAGCTTCTCTTTTCAGATGGTGTTAACCACTGGAATGACTAAAAAGCCACCAGAATGTTGAGAAGACATGACAGAGGAGTGTGCAACACTGAGACATCCCTATCACACCTTCCTAAGTCCATTGCAGAAGAGGTGGCAGAAAGAATGTAAGAGCCAAAGGAAGGGTAAGGCTGCTTACAATGCAGTCTTCCAAGCACAAAATGGCCTGAATATCCATGACCTCACAGTGCTTGGTACAACCTACATAAACCCCTCATAATAAGAGGCAAAGTTGATTACATCAAAATAAAGAGAGACTAATTGAGAGGGGGAGGGGATATGATGGAGAGTGGGTTTGTGAAGGGAAAAGTGGGGGAGGAGAGGGAATTATCATGGTTTATTGTCTATAATTTTGGAAGTTGTCAATAACAAGTTTTAAAAAATCAAATGGCAATAAGTGCTAGAGAGGATTGGGGAAAGAGGAACCCTTATTCACTACTAGTGAAAGTGTAAACTTATGTGGTAACTATGGAAATAATTATGGAGGTTTCTGAAAACCTGAAAAGATGTCTACAATTTGACACAGCTATACCACTCTTGGGCCTATACACTTAAGACTACACTTGACTATAGAGATATTTGTTCAGATGTTTGTTACTGCTCTATTTACAATAGCTAGGATATGAAAGCAGCCTAGATGTCCAACAACTGATTAATGTATTATGAAGGTATGAGACATATACACAATGGAAGTTTTATTCAGCTGTTAATAAAAATGAAATTATGAAATTCACAGGAAAATGGGTGGTCCTGGTAAAAACAAATATACTAACTGAGGTAACACAAGCACAGAAAGACAACTGCTGCATGTTCTCTCATATGTGGAGCGTAGCATTGGACATTTGGATTTGCTTGCGAGTTGCATAGGCTAGGCTAGAAAGAGGCTGGGAGGAGAGGAAGTGTGGAGGGAGTAGGGAAGGAGATAGTGGACAGGCAAGTACAGAGACAGAATATGGGGGTTGGAAAGGCCTCCAAATGTAGGAAAAGAAGGAGAAGAGGGATCTACAAAACTCAAGACATTATGAGAAATTTGTATCAGAATCTACTTCTCCGTCAGTTAATTTAAAATAAAACTTAAAAAGAGAAAAGGCTGGAGAAATAGCTCAGCAGTTAAGATGCTTGCCAGAAAAGCCTGAAAACCCAGTATTCATTCCCTAGTATCCACATAAAGCCAGATGCACAAAGTGGCCATGCATTTGGAGTTCATTTATAGTCGCTAGTGGCCCTACCATAACCATTCTGTCTGTTTCTCTCTGCTTATAGATAAACACACACACACACACACACACACACACAGTTTGTGCAGAAGTATCCTCTCACAGGGAGAAAGCCTGAAGTCAAAGTTTATTGCAGGTACACCCAGCTAAAACTCAGGGCCAGAAATGAAGCACCTCCTAGTGAGTTGTTGGTCAGGAAGGCCCATGAAGCTTGCAAAGTAACATAAGCTATTGCCAATGGTTTTGGTTACCCACCAAAACTAGATGGCAAGACACTGTTGCTGAAGATACTACATGCTATGGTCTCAGGACACTGAGAATCCAAGCTGTAACTGAGCTGGAAGCCTCCTCCCTGGCAGCTAGCTGTCATACTGCTGGAGAGTGCCACACAAGCTGTTGGGAGAGTAAAGTCATCAATAGTCTCATGCAGTGGATCATGTGAGTGACACGATCATCCAACCAGACAAGAAGTGCCCCTGGTGCAAATAGTAACACATAAGTGATAGGATTAACAAACTGCTCACTGATAGGATTTGAAGCCCACTATTGAAAGCAGTCAGAAGCCTATGGCCTTCCAAGCCATAGGCCTGGAAGAGAAGCTACCACATCCCTGTGTCTAATTATAATATTAGTATTGTTCTAACTGTTTGCCAGAGAAGCTTCTCTATGGAGTTGTGGGAGACACTGAGAGGACTCAAATCTCATCAAAACTGGAAATAAGAGGCTGTTAAGAGCTCAACAGGACACATCTCTGTCATGTCCTCCCAGGCTCAGGAAATACTGCAGAAGAGGTGGCAGAAAAAAAGTGTAAGCCACAGGGAAGGAGGAAGTACTTTTGGGTACTGTCCTATGGACATGAACTGACCAGTGCTTTCATGACCTCATAGTAGTGGTCATGACCCCATCCAGGCCAGCACAGACTTGAGCCCAGGAACATTTTGACATAGGGAACAAAGAAAGACAAAAAGAATGAGAAATCAAACCAGAAGGGCTAAGATGGGGTGGGTGGTAGGGGCGTACAAAAGAATAATTATAGGAAAGGGATACAATACAATTACAGGAAGTCCATGTGTTAAGGGCTGGAGATATGGCTCAATGGTTAAAGTGCTTACAAAGCCTGACAGTGTGAGCTTGATTCCCCAGTGTCCACGTAAAGCTAGCTACAAAAGTCCATATATTAAAATTTGTCAATAAAAAAGTTAAAAACAAGCAAACTTAACCTAAACAAAAATGATGAAAATGTTTTGAACTGAAAACATGGAAATATTCTAGAATGTTACTAGTAACACTATATGAATATGAAAAATCAAATTTTAAAATATTTTCTTGGAAAGTGTGGGTGGGAACTAAACAATAAAAGTCTCTTTTTTCTCTCAAGAAAAAATAGAAAAAATAAAAATAAATTTAAAAAATAAAATAAAAAAAATAAAAATAAAAAAATTTAAAAAAAGAAACAAAAAGAAAAAATAGACTTCCAGTTAAGATGGTGTTGTAGCAACCATGCCAAAGCAGCCTAGGGGAGAAAAAGCAGAAAACAAAAACAAACAAACAAACAAAAAGCCCAGCAAAATATATTCTACTAAAAAGCGAGGTGTAGAAGAAATTACCAACTGTAGCAGAGAAGTAGGAGAGATCCAGAACATCTAGAGCCCAAATAGGCAGGCAGAAGCAGCTCCAGCAGCAGCGGCACCAGGTCCACAGGGCCACAGCTGCAAGGCTAGGCTTGAGCTGCCGGAAAAGCCAGGCGAGGGGATTTTCCACTCACATTGGAGCTACTTGCAAACTCAAGAAATGTGAAGGGAGGTCCAGAGCGACCAACAGAGAAGCAGATCGTAACATAGAGGATCACGTGGACCAGCGGGAAAACTAGAGCCACCATCCACAGCTTCACTTCCCCAACCACCAGGGCAAGTATCAGCAAGCACCAGAGACCTGGGGAAGAGAGATCACAGCACCCAGCACTGGTGACCAGAACAATGATCCAGTGACCCAGCCAGCCTGTTTGAACCCCTAGTGCACGAAAGAGAGATCCAAGCAGGAGCATAGCATAACTGAGACTAAAATCATCCCAAAAGGTAACTGGGATTACACCAGGTCAGTACCTGCCAAATAAGCCAAGTGTATAGGCTTCAATCAGGAGTGCTAATTGCACCTTCCATATCAGGATAGATTATCTATTAAATCTGATGGATGATTGGATTTGCCATTATTAAATAAGCTATATTTTGGGCTTATTATTTGTTGCTTCCTGTTTTATAGTGGCTTTGTTTCCTTTCTGTTGCTCATTAGGTAAGGGTCTCAGTTGGTCACAAGCTGACTTGGAACCCTCAACAGATGAGAAATCTTAACCTCCCAGTTGACAAGATTAAAGGTGTGGGGCACCACACACCCCAAGGGACTGTGATTTTGTTAGAGAATCTGGTTGTCATAATACCTACTCTTGCATAAATACTCTGTGCTGTTTTTCATTGAATGTGTACATTGTTTAGTTAAATTTTAGAATCTTCCTGTATTTTGCTCCATTTAGCCTACTAGAATACTCTCATAGCAGGCAGACACAACATCTAACTTTTGTAGATACTCTGAGAGTCTTGAGAGCCACACCTAGCACCTTAAGGTCCTACCCTGAAGATATATAACATCAGATTGATTGATACATCTAATTATACTGCAGCTAACTAGAAAATCCAAGCATTACATTAGTCCAAGATGCAAAAACATGTACATTATAACACAATAAACATCAAAAATCAAGGCAATATAAATCCACCAAAAAGTATTAATGCAACAGAAATGACCTCCAGTGAGAATGAGTTAGAAGAAATGCCTAAGAAAGATTTCAAAAGAATTATTATAAATATGCTCAAACCAGTCAAAGAAGAAAATAAAGGAATGAAAGAGGAAATCAAAGAACTCAAAGAAGAATCAGGTCACCAACTTAATGAAATAAAGAGGTCAATACAAGACATAAATAAGGAAATAGAAATAATAAAGAAAAACTAGTCAGAATTACTAACAATGAAAAACACAGTCAATGGAATAAAAAACTCCGTAGAAAATCTCACTAATAGAATGGAGGAAGGAGAGCACAGAATATCTAAACTAGAAGACCAGTTGGCAGATCTAATACAGTCCAACAAAGAGAAAGACAAACTAATAGGAAAGTATGAATGGGAATTTCAACATATTTGGGACACTATGAAAAGATCAAAAATAAGAATTCAGGGTGTAGTGGAAGGATAAGAATTTTACTCCAAAGGCATAGCAGGCATTTTCAACAAAATCATAGAAGAAATCTTCCCCCAAATTGAGAAAGAGTGTGAATGTAGATACAGGAATCCTCTAGAACACCAACCAGACAAAACCTGGAAAGAACCTCTCCTTGCCATATTATAATTAAACTACCAAACATACAAACCAAAGAAGAAATTTGAAAGCAATTAGAGAGAAAAATCAAGTTACCTACAAAGGCAAGCCCATCAGGATCACAGTAGATTACTCAACACAAACTTTAAAAACCAGAAGGGCTTGGAGTGATGTATTCCAAGTTCTGAAAGATAACAACTGTCAACCAAGGTTACTTTGTCTATCAAAGCTATCCATTAAAATAGACAGAGAAATAAGGACATTCCACAACAAAAGCATGCTAAAGGAATATTTGAAGACAAAACCAGTTCTACAGAAAATACTTGAAAGAATCCTCCATGCTGAAGCAAAAGAAAAGCACACATATAAGGAACCTAGAAAAAACAAACAATACTCAATTACAAGTTAATACAAGAGAGCAAAGGTAAAACGAGAATTACAAAAAAAAATGGCAAAAATAAATACACACTTTCAATAATAACTCTTAATATCAATGGCCTCAATGCCCCAACCAAAAGACATAGGTTTGCAGACAGGGTAAAAAATCAGGATCCTTCAATTTGTTGCCTCCAAGAAACTCACCTTTCTACAAAGTATGTATACTATCTTAGAGTGAAAGGTTGGAAAACAGTGTTTCAAGCAAATGGGCCTAGAAAAACAAGCAGGGGTTGCTATCCTAGTATCTGACAAGGTACACTTCAGTCCAACATCAGTTAGGAATGATAAGGAAGGTCACTTTATGTTGATTAAAGGCACACTCCCACAGGAGGACATTATAATGATAAACATATATGCACCTACCATGGGGGCTCCCAACTTCATCAAACAAATGCTATTAGAACTAAGGTCATAGATAACACCAAATACAGTTGTAGTAGGTGACTTCCACACCCAACTCTCAATTGACAGGTCATGCCAGAAAAAAAAAAAAAAATCAGAGAGGCATTTGGATTAAATGAAGTCATAGAACAAATGGACCTAACAGATGTAGACAGGACATTTCATCCAACTGCTGCAGAATACACATTCTTTTCAATAGCACATGGAACATTCTCTAAAATAGACCATGTATTATGACACAAAGAAAATCTTAACAAATGCAGGAAAATTGAAATAATTCCTTGCATTCTATCTGACCACAATGGAATCAATGTACAAATCAATAGCAATAAGAGCTACAGAGCATGCACAGAATCTTAGAAACCAAGAAATACAGTACTAAATGATGACTGGGTCAATGGAGAAATCAAGAAGGAAATCAAAAAGTTCATAGAGTCAAATGATAATGAGAACACAACATACCAAAACCTTCGGGACACAATCAAGGCAGTCCTAAGAGGGAAATTTATGGCTTTAAGTGCCTATATTAAGATATTAGAAAGGTCTCAGGTAAATGACCTAATGCTTCACCTTGAAACCTTGGAAAAAGAAGGACAAGGCAAACCAAAAATCAATAGATGGGAAGAAATAATAAAAATTAGGGCAGACATTAATTAAATAGAAACCAAAAAGAAAAAAATCCAAAGAATCAATGAAATAACAAGTTGGTTCTTTGAAACAATAAACAAGATTGATAAACTTTTAGCAAATCTGACCAAAAGAAAGGGAGAAGAGGCATAAATTAATAAAATTAGAGATGAAAAAGGCAGCATCACAACAGGTATCAGAGAACTTCAAAAAATCATGAGGACAGACTGTAAGAACATATACTTCACTAAGTTTGAAAATCTGAAAGAAATGGATGATTTCCTTTATTTATATGACTTACCTAAATTAAGTTAAGATGAGCTTAATCATTTAAATAGACCTATAACAAGTATGAAGATCAAGGCAGTTATAAAAAATCTCCCAACTAAAAAAAAAAGTCCATCACCAGATAGATTCACTGGTGAATTTTACCAGATCTCCAGGGAAGAAATAACACCATTGCTTCTTAAACTTTTCCATAAAATAGAAAAAGAAGGAATTCTACCAAATTTCTTCTATGAAGCCAGCATTGCCCTGATACCCAAACTAGGCAAAGATAGAACAAAAAAAGAAAACTATAGACCAATCTACCTCAAGAACATAGATGCAAAAATTCTCAACAAAAGTTTGGCAAACAGAATACAAGAGTATATCAGAAATATCACTCACCCCGACCAAGTAGGCTTTACCCTAGAGATGCAGGGATCTTTCAACATATGCAAACTGATAACTGTAATACATTATATAAATGGACTGAAGGACAAGAATCACATGATCATCTCATTAGATGCAGAGAAAGCATTTGACAAAATCCAACATCCCTTCATGATAAAAGTCCTACAGAGATTGAGAATAAAAAAATAAAATAAAAAAAAGTCCTACAGAGATTGAGAATAAAAAAATAAAATAAAAAAAGTCCTACAGAGATTGAGAATAAAAGGAACATATCTCAACATAATAAAGGCTATTTATGACAAGCCTACAGTCCTATATGGGGAAAAACTGAAAGCTTTTCCACTAAAATCAGGAACAAGACAAGGGTGACCACTGTCTCCACTTTCATTTAATATAGTACTGGAAATCTTAGCCATAGCAGTAAGTCAAGAGACACACATAAAAAGGATTCAAATTGGAAAGGAAAGATCAAGTCATTATTATTTGCAGATGACATGATTCTATACATAAAGGATTCTAGAGACTCTACCAGCAAACTATTAGAGCTGATAAACACCTATAGCCACATGTAGCAAGATACAAAATAAACACACAGAAATCAGTAGCCTTTCTATATGCTAACAACAATCACACAGAGGATGAAATCAGAGAATCACTCCCATTCACAATTGCATATAAAAAGTATCTTGCAATAAACCTAACCAAAGAAGTGAAGGATCTCTACAATGAAAACTTTGAAACAGTCAAGCAAGAAATTTCAGTAAACACTAGGAAATGGAAAGATATCTTTGTTCTTGGATTGGAAGAATCAATATTGTGAAAATGGCAATCTTACCAAAAGCAATCTACACATTTAATGCAATTCCCATCAAAATTCCAAAGGGATTCTTCACAGAAGTAGAAAAAACAATCCAAAAATTCATTTGGAAGCAGAAAAAAAAAATCTCGAATATCTAAAGCAATACTGAGCAACAAAAATAAGGCTGGTGGTATCACCATACCTGATTTTAACCTATACTACAGAGCCATAGTAACAAAAACAGCATGGTACTGGCACAAAAGCAGATATGTAGATCAATGGAACAGAATAGTGGATGCAGATGTAAGTCTGGGTAGCTATAGCCACCTGATATTTGACAAAAATGCCAAAAATACTCAATGGAGAAAAGACAGTCTCTTCAGTAAATGGTGCTGGGAAAGCTGGATATGTATCTGTAGAAGGATGAAAATATTTTCTTCTCTCTCTCCATGCACAAGAATTAAGTCCAAATGGATTAAAGACCTTAACATCCGACCAGAAACTCTGAAACTGCTAGAGGAAAAAGTAGGGGAAACCCTTCAACATACTGGTCTTGGCAAAGACTTTCTGAATGTAATCCTAATTGCTCAGGCAATAAAACCACAGATTAACCACTGGGACATCATGAAATTACAAAGGTTTTGTATGGCAAAGAACACTGTGAATAAAGCAAAGAGGCAACAGAATGGGAAAAAAATCTTTGCCAGCTATATATCTGACAGAGGATTAATATCTAGGATATACAAAGAACTCAAAAAGTTAAATAACAAGAAATCAAGCCAATTAAAAAATGGGCTATGGAACTACATAGAGTTCTCAAAAGAAGAAATACAGATAGCATATCAGCCTCTAAAAAAGTGTTCTACATTCCTAGTCATCATGGAAATGTAAATTAAAACTCCTTTGAGATTCCATTTCACTCCTGTCAGATTGGCTACCACCATGAAATCAAATTACCATAAATGTTGGCAAGGATGTGGAAAAAGAGGAACCCTTCTACACTGTTGGTGGGAATGTAATCTGGTCCAGCAATTGTGGAAATCAGTGTGAAGTTCCTAAGACAGCTAAAAATAGATCTTCCATATGACCCAGCTATAGCACTCCTAGGTATATATCCTAAGGACTCATCTCAGTACCTTAGAGATACTTGCTCAACCCTGTTTATTGCCACTCAATTCACAATATCTGGGAAATGGAACAAGCTTAGATGTCCCTCAACTGATGAGTGGATAATGAAGATATGGCACATTTATATAATAGAGTTCTACTCAACTGTAAAGAAAAATGAAGTTATGAAATTTTCAGGAAAATGGATGGATCTGGAAAGGATTGCATTAAGTGAAGTAACCTAGGCCCAGAAAACCAAACATTGCATGTTCACTTTCATATGTGGATCCTAGCTACAGATGACTGGACTTCTGTAGAACCTTCTCTTTTCAGGTGGCAGTGACCTTGGGATGACTCAGAAGGCTTCATGGTGCTGAGAAGAAGTGTCAGAGAAATGCTCAGCACTGAAATATCTCTATCACACCTTCCAAGGCTCAGGGTCCACTGCAGAAGAGGTGGCGGAAAGAATGTAAGAGCCAAAGGAAGGGTAGGACTCCTTACAACATGCTCCTCCAGCCACAAAATGGCCTGCATATCCATGACCTCACAGTGCCTGACACTACCTACACAAGACCATCATAATAGGAGAAAACGATCATGACATCAAAATAAAAGAGAGACTGATTGAGAGGGGGATGGGATATGATGAAGAATGGAGTTTCAAAGGGGGAGGTGGGGGGAGGGAGGGAATTACCATGGGATATTGTTTCAAATCATGGAAGTTGGTAATAAAAATAACTAAATTAATTACGTAAAGAAAAAAGTCTAATAGATTTTTTAAAAGCTCCTCCTTTTTTCTTAGTACATTTTCTGTTGCTATAACAGATTACCCAGGGTAAGTACTTTATAAAGTAATAAAACATACATTAGTCCCGAGCTCCAGGTTCATTACCTGAGTTTTAGGGTTTCAAGATCATGTTACCAATATCTGCTGGACTCTGGCAAGGGCCTTATGTCTACATAGAAGATGGCATCATGTCAGGAACACATGGAGAAGGATAGCATGGAGGGAACATGGAAAGCTAAGCACCTGTTGTTATTGTTCTGGGAAATAGCTGACGTTCTGAAAAGAACTACATTGTCTTTCACGGACAACACCCTGAATGTCCTAATTACTACTCACCATGATCCACACCTTAATGGTTCTACCTCCCTCCACACTGCATGAGGACCAAGCTTCCAGCACATGAGTAAGGAGGGACTCTTCCACCACAGCCAAGTCAGGTCTGCATGTGACAGGAAGCATAGCCAGAGGAAGCGAAACTGTTCTGCTGAGGATGGTAGAGAGGAAAATGGACAGAAACAAATGTGAATCTAACTAACCTTGGTACCATTCTGCCTCATGGTAAAAGAAGAAATGATGCCTGTTGTTGTAAGCCAGTTTGGATCAGGATTTTCTTTTTTAAAACATTTTATTTATTTATTTGAGAGAGACAGACAGACAGATAGAGAATGGGTACACCAGAGCCTCTTACCACTGCAAACAAATTCCAGGCACATGCACCATCTTGTGCATCTGGCTTACATGGGTCCTAGGGAATTGAATCTGGCTCCTTAGGGTTCACAGGCAAGTGACTTAACCACTAAGGAATCTCTTCAGCCCAAGAGTTTCTCTTTTAATATTTGTTTTTATTATTGATTGATTGACCTGTGTGTGTGTGTGTGTGTGTGTGTATGTGTGTGTGTGTGTGTGTGGTGTATAGTCATGGTATGTATGTGATACGTGTGTGTGTGTGGTGTGTGTGTGCTGTATGTAGTGTATGTGTGGTATATATGTGGTATGTATGCAGGTGCATTTGTGTGGTGTATATGTGGTGTGTGTGTGTGCCCATGCATTGTCCCCTGTAAAGGTGGATGTGTTCCCCTCAGTGGCTAGAGTGGAAGGTTGCTTCATCAATTTAATTCTTATTTAGCTGGAGGCCAGAGTCTCTAACTGATCCCAGAATGTACTTTTGTTTTTGTTTTTTCGAGTTAGTGTTACACTCTGGCCCAGGCTGACCTGGAATTAACTATGTAGTCTCAGGGTGGCCTCGAACTCATGGTGGTCCTCCTACTTCTGCCCCCTGAGTGCTGGGATTAAAGGTGTGCACCACCACACCCAGCATTTTTTTTTTTTTTTTTGACTCTGATCTCTGATCCCATTTGGGGTCAGGTTACAGAGGCATGTGGCCATGACCAGCTTTTTTAGGTTCTAGGGAATTGAACTCAAGTTGGTCTCTCAGACCCTCATCCTTGCATAGGAAGTATGTTTAACCATTGAGATATCTCTCCAGCCCATTATTTTTAAGATAATAGTTTTATTCTGATATTTCTTCATGATTAGTCAGCCCATGCCATCGGGGCAGGAGTAACAAATGTGAAGAGCAGTGCATCTAAAGGCACAAGAGTCTTTCTCTCCCATCAATGCTAAGGTCCGCTTCAATCACTTGTTTGAGGTGGTGTCTGCCTAGCTTCTCTGCTCAGGTGGCATTTTACCATTCACAGTGAACACAGGGAGGGTCTTCCAGACTGGCAACTCCCTGTTCTTCATTAAAATTGCTTGAATCCATTTTTACTTCACTGGTTACCAAACTGTATAGCCAATGACTCCTACTTTTTTATTTGATAAAGTATACTTATGGCTAGTGTTCTGACCCAGTAAGTGTACACTTGAGTGGCATTAAGTACACAGACATTGTGGTAACTATTACTACCACCCACTTCCAGAACATCTCCATCATAACACAGTGAAAATATGTGCCCATTAAACAACAGGGAGTGACATGGATAGGTGCATAAAGTACCATGAATGATGGGAAATGAACAGGTGACCTAAATGTAATGACTTATGTGATATCCTACTTATTTTTTTGTTTTAGACAAACCCAACAGCCTTTTCTTTGTTTTTATTTGAGAGAGAGGGAGAGAGAGAGAGAGAGAGAGGGAGAGAGAGAGAACACACCAGAGTCTTCAGCTGCTGCAAACAAACTCTGGATGCATGCCACCACCTTTGTGCATGTATAACATGTGCTTGCATCAATGTGTGTCTGGCTTACTTGGGACCTGGAGATTCAAACATGAGTTCTTAGACTTTGCAGACAAGTATCTTAACTGCTAAGCCATCTCTCCAGGCAGACATTTTTTTTTTTTTTTTATGAGAGAGAAAGAATTGGTATGCCAGGGCGTCCAGCCACTGCAATCAAATTCCAGACAGGTGTGCCACCTTGTACACATGTACAAACTTGTATTTTTGCATTACCTTGTGCCTATGGCTTATGTGAGACCTGGAACATTGAAAAAGGGTCCTTAGACTTTGTAGGCAAGCACCTTAACTTAACAAGCCATCTCTCTAGCCCATCCCACTTATTTTTAAAGAATAGTTGTGCATGTCTGTGTAGTTAGTTTAGTATGTGTTTTATGTTTTATCTAGTAAGTTGAGAAGAACTTGGAAGAACCATCTAAAAGGTATTTTCTACCCATATACCCTCCCATCATGTTGAACATGTGAACCATTTTACTTCATTACTCTAATTATGTCATTTTCTTGCATCCCAAAACTTTCTGCTTGAAATATTTCTTTCTTAAAAACACTTTTTTATTCATCCAACATAACTTTATTTCCCCTGTTTGATATTAAAAAAAAACTGAAGTAAATGTCCAATAATACAAATGAAACCAGCAGCTAAAGCATTCAGTTAATGACCTTCAATACTTCAGTGTTGCTTGGCTACCACCCTTCTGTGCTTCCAGGGCAATCCCATCACTCCAGAATAAACTCATGCAGCAATGCTGCCCATTCTCCTGCCTGTTTTATTTAGCTCACAGTTTGGGGTAGTAAAAGTTCAAATAGCATGCCACAGATTCTGATGAGAGTCTTGGCTGTGCCACCTTGTAGCAGATGGCAATTACAGCACTGTTGTGAAGGGGAGAAAACACACCTGGAAACCAAAAGATGTAGAAGCTGGAGTTCTCCAGTCCCCTGTGATGGCATCCTTCTAATTGGTTTAAGGACATCTCCATAGGCGCCACTTCTTTTTTTTTTTCCTTTGTATTGACAGTTTCCATACTTACAGACAATAAACCATGATAATTTCCTCGCCCCCCTCCCTTCCCCCTTCAGAAATCTATACTCCATCATATCCCCTCCCTCTCTCTGTTCATCTTTCTTTTATTTTGATGTCATCATCTTTTCCTCATATTATGAAGGTCTTGTCTTGTGAAGATAATTCTAGGCACTGTGAGGTCATGGATATCAAGGCCAATTTCTGTATGGTGGATTGCATTCTAAGCAGTCCTACTCTTCTTTTGGCTCTTATATTCTTTCAGCCACCTCTTCTGCAATGGACCCTGAACCTTGGAAAGTGTGATAGGGATGTTTCAGTGCTGGATATTCCTCTGTTACATCTTCTCAGCACTATGGTGCTTTTGGGTCATCCCAGTGGTTACCACCACCTGAAAAGAGAAGCTTCTCTAATCAAAAGTGAGAGTAGCATTAATATATGGGTATGAACATTAAGTAAAGTGCTTACAGGATAGTTTGGTGAACAAAATATATGCATTTATCCAGAAAAGAGCAGGCATTACATTCCTAATGCTCATGACCTCCCCCACCACAGGCTTCTGGTTAGGTTTTCAGTACCAGGCATGTATTCCCTTCCATAGTGCGGGTCTCCAGTTACAGCAGTTGATTTCCCCCATGACAGACATGCCACTATTACATCCATTGGCTCATTTGTCTTGGATGGCCAAACAGTGTCCACTGCTTTCACCACTGATGGCTTCGGTCTCCCATAATGTTGCATGCAGTGCAGCTTTTTCCAGCTCCAGCTTTCTGTCAGCTGGTCTACCAGGAGGTTTTCCGCTCAGCTCCAGTTGGATTTCTCAGTGACCTTGCAGCCCAGGCATGTGGAGTCTTCAGCAATAAGGTCTTATTATATATTCCTGGTAGGAATACAAGAGCTTTGGCAATAGCCTGTACTGTTTTGAGGGCATCAGTGACCACCCTGGCCAACAACTCACTGGAAGGCATCCCGACCCTGGTACTGAAATTTTTCTAGTAACAGTCTATGGCTTCTGGTGTGCTATTAGCCAAAAATGTAGGTTATCATGTGGCTTATTCACAACATACTAAATTTTGATTACCCCTCCCCCACACTCCTTTTACTAAATCTCTTCTCCTGACCTCACTTAGGCCATTTCCCCCACAGTAATCTGCCCATCTGCTTACATACATACAGTACCATCCCCTTAAGTCCACCCCTCTCCTCCCTCCCTTGAAGCCATTTTCTAGATTACTGGCTTCTGCTACTGAGTTTTTACTCCAACTCACACACAAGTCTGAACATTTCTAGCTAGGATCCACATAAGAGCAAAAACAGGCAATGTTTGGCTTTCTGGGCCTGGGTTACCTCACTTAGTATCACTTAGTATAATCCTTCCCAGATCCATCCATTTCCCTGAAAATTTCATAATTTACATTTTTGTTTACTGCTGAATAGAATGCCATTGTGTAAATGTACCACATCTTTATTATCCATTCATCTGTTGAGGGACATCTAAGCTGATTCCATTTCCTAGCTATTGTGAATAGAGCAACAATAAACATTGTTGTGGAAGTATTTCTAAGGTTCTAAGACTAGTCCTTAAGATACATACCTAGGAATGCTATCTATGGGTCATGTGGTAAATTTATTTTTAGTTGTCTTAGGAACCTCCACACTGATTTCCACAATGGCTGTATCAGATTATATTCCCACCAACAGTGTAGAAGTGTTCCCCTTTTTCTGCATCCTCGCCAACATTTATTGTCATTTGCTTTCTTTATGGTAGTGATTCTGACAGGAGTGAGATGGAATCTCAAAGTAGTTTTAATTTGCATTTCCCTAGTGGCTAAGCATGTAGGAAACTTTTTTAGATGTGTATATACCATCTGTATTTCTTCTTTTGAGAATTCTCTATTTAGTTCCATAGCCCATTTTTAATTGGGTTGTTTGATTTCTTATTGTTTAGTTTTTTTTTTTTTGAGTTCTTTGTATATCAGATGTATAACTGGCCAAGATTTGCTCCCATTCTATAGGTTGTCTCTTTGCTCTAATCACAGTGTCCTTTGCTGTAAAAAAAAAAGCTTGGTAATTTCATGAGATCCCAGTGGTTGATTAGTGGTTTTAGTCCCTGAGTAAGTAGGGTTATATTCAGAAAGTCACTGCCTATACCCATATGTTTAAGGGTTTCCCCCACTTTTTCCTCTAACAGTTTCAGAGTTTCAGGTCTAATATTAAGGTCTTTGATCCATTTGGACTTGATTCTTGTGCATAGAGAGAGGCAATGATCTATTTTCATCTTTTTATATATAGATATCCAGTTTTCCCAGCACTACTTGTTGAAGAGGATTATCTTTTATCCAATTTAGTATTATATTGGCTGTATGTTTGCATAAATAGACTTTATTATGTTGAGATATGTTCCTTCTATTCCCTGTTTCTGTAGGATTTTTACCATGAAAGGATGTTGGATTTTGTCAAATGCCTTTTCTGCATCTACTGAGATGATCATGTGATTTTTGTCCTTCAGCACATTTATGTAGTGTATTACACTTATCAATTTGCACATGTTCAACCATCCCTGCATCTCTGGAATGAAGCCTTCATTGTGTCCCAAATATTATGGTATGTATATTGTCATCCTCATTTGAGTCTATATATTTATTGATTTCCTCTTTGATTTCTTCAATGACCCATCCATCATTCAATAGTGTACTTTTTAGACTCCATGATTTTCTATATGCTCTGTAGTTTTTCCTGTTGATTTGTAGTTTAATCCCATTGTTGTCAGATAGAGTACAAAGGATTATTTAAATTTTCCTGAAATTTTTACAATTTGCTTTGTGTCCTAATATATGGCCTATTGTAGAGAATGTTCCATGTGCTGCTGACAAAAATGTATATTCTGCAGCCTTTGGATATAATGTTCTATAGATACTTGTTAGTTCCATTATATCACTTAATCCAGATGTCTCTCTGTCTATGTTTTGCAAGGATGACCTGTCAATTGATATTGAAGTCACCCACTACAATTGTGTTTGGTGTTATCTGTGACCTGAAGTCTAATATTCTTTGACAAAACTAGGAGCCCCCATGTTAAGTGCATATACATTTAGGATTGTAATGTCCTCCTGTTGGAGTGTTCCTTCAATCAGTACAAAGTAACCTTCTTTATTTTTTCCTCACTAATGTTGGTTTGAAGTCTATCTTGTCAGATATTAGAATGTATATATATATATATACATATATATATATGCGATTATTTCCATCATCTGGCAGTTCCAAATATTCTATGTCATAAAGGGTGGTGGGAAGACAATGGCTTTCCAACAACCTCTTGTCTCCTGTCCTTTACAGGCTGGAGGCTATGATGTCAATTTTGACCTTACCAGGTGGCAGTCTGCTATGAATTAAATATGGCTTGTTAGCATCAGATGCTTGTGGAAACTTAATTCCTCAATTTGAGGGAGTTGACAGATGGGCTGTCATCCTCATGAAAGAATTAATGTAATCCCATGAGACAAGGTTGGTTCTAAAATAGTAGGTATTTCTAAAGTGAGTCCACCAAAGAGGGAACCAACTTCATACTCAACACAGAGAATCTTCTCTTCAGATGGTAATAATCACTGGAGTCAGTCAAAACACACCAAAGTGCTGAGAAGTGACAGTGGAGTGCTTAGCACTAATTGTGACATCTCTTTCACAGCCTCCAAGGCTCAGGGAACATTGTGGAAAAGGTGATGAACAGAATATAAGAGGCAAATGAAGAGGAGGAGTTATTACAAATGCTGTCTTTCAGATACAAAGTGGTCTTGATGTCCATGACTCCACAGTGGCTGAGACTACCTACATGAGACCTGAATAATAGAAGAAAAGATAATGACATCAAAATAGAAGAGACACTAGTTGGAAAGAAGGAGGGATTCAGTGAAGGCGTATTTAGGAAGAGAAAGGGGATGTGATAGGGGATTATGATCATGGTATATTGTTTATACTTGAAGTTGTCAATACAAAATTTAAAAAGTAAATAAAGTGAGCATCGCACTTTCCCTTGCTCTCTGAAACACAGGCTCTTCTCTCACATGCCCACTTTCTGGGTGCACGTCTTTTGCAGGATTCATTGTGGCAGTGCCTCACTAGAGGCTGGGATCATGCCCTTGGGCTCTCAGCCCTCAAAACTATGAGCCAAACTTACCTCTATCAACGTCTCAGCCTCACACATCTTGTCATAACAACAGAAAGCAGATAAGAACAACCCAATGGTGCATTTGAGACTGTTCCTCAAATTTTCATTAGCTTTAAGCTGAATTTTACCATTTTTTTCAAAGCTGACTATACTTATTTATCTCACCAGACATACAAGAGTCTAGTATATATACTAGAAAGCTAATTTATTGATCAGAAGCAGAAAGTAGAATGTGTCTGACATATAAGGTGCTCTGTGTCAATCATGCTGCCCGTGTTTCTGTAAACTAAATTAACAATTTTAAAGTTGTCTCCTGTTATGGAAACAAGGAAAGAGAAATGAGAGTTATGATAAAAATAACAGTACCTACCATTTTCTGTGTGCTGTATATATTTATATTTTATTTTGCAGCAAACTTTCAAAGAATATATTATCATTTCTATTTTAAAGCTAAAGAAACTGAATCTCAATTTATTTACCCTCAATCTCTTTCTCTCTTTCTATGAGACAAGGTATGATATTAAATGTATCCCAGGCTTGACATAGGGCTGAGGATGTAGCTGATCGTTTTACCTCTGCCTCCCAAGTGCTGGGATTATAGCCATGCACCTATGCCTGGCGTTGAGTATTCTTTCTAAAGAAAATGAACCCTGGAAACATCAGAGCTACTTTTCTGGTTATGATGAGAGGAGATAAGATGTGATGAACTATAAGAAAAAACAAGGTCTGCCATGGTGGGGAATTTATTTATATGCATAGATTCAATGTGTCTAGACAGTTCAGGGTCCTGGATAGAAACTTCAGTGGTTTAATCCCACTTCATATTTGGTCAGTCCTGTTACTATTCATGTGGTACTCCATCTTTTTGAGGGGAGGGTCTTGGAGGTTTAACAGGATCATGCTGTGTGGCTATCACTGGTCTCCACCTTCAGAATCCCCTGCCTCAACCTCCATACTGTTGGGATTACAGACCCATGCCACTATGGATGAACATGTTAGTTCCTTTCTTATTTTCAGTTTATTGCCTGTGATACTATATCCACATACCTCCTTGTTGGGCCAGTGAATGTTCGCAAGGCCACTCATTGACATTCAAATGCATTTGCTGTGCTTAAGACTATGAGATCTTGTGAAAGGCCAGTAATGTTGCTTCCTTCAATGTGAGATTCTCTGCATATTATTTAATATTTCTTGAGAGAGAACTGGAGAAACTGATTTTTCTGTTAGTTAAAGTTTTATCTTTATGTTCAAAATAAGATAATTTTTTATGTTATCTCTCCTTTCACAATGTTGCCTTACTATAATTTAATGAGTCACTAAGGGTTGAAGAAGTTCCATTGAAACAATATTACTTCAATTTTAGTAACATTTTTGGACTGGGAGATGCCTATCACTGTGTAAGTATTATTCTGTCTTGATGAAATTTAGAAGGCATTTGTTATTCTCATTTGCCTAAGGTGAGGAAATGAGGCACTGAGAGGGTGGAAGATTTGCCCAAAGTCACACAGCTTATAAAGGACAAGAGCTGAAATCAAATCCAGGACTTTTTTTTGCCAACACACCTGCCTGCTGTATACAATTATTAATTTTAAAAAATATTTAATTTGTTAATTTATTTATTGAAAAGAGAGCGATAGAGAAAGAGGCAGATAAAGAGGGAATGGGTGAGCCAGGGTCTCCAGCTGCTGTAAACAAACTCCAGACACATGTGCCACCTTGAACATTTGGCTTACATGGGTACTGGGGAACCAAACCTGGGTCCTTACGCTTTGCAGGCAAGTGCCATAGCTACTAAAATATCTCTCTAGCCTAGAATTACTAGTTTTTTTTGAGCAAAATTATTTCCCCTTCAATTTCATGTTGAAATTCTTATGTGGAGAACCCAATCCCCAGTGTCTTCTCTCAGACTGTGACTGTCTGTGGATGACCTTTGTAAAGGTAACCAAGTTAAAATGAGGCTGCTGGTGTGGATTCTAATCCTACCAAATTTATGTCATTATAAGAAAGGGACACATGGGGACACCATGAACATGCACCCACAGAAAAAGGTCATATGAGAGCACAGTGGAAATATGGCCATCGGCAAGTAGCAAGAGACCTAGGAGAAACCAAACCTGCTGACCACCTGATCTTGGCTTTCGGCCTGCAGTACTGTGAGACAATACATTTCTAGTCCCTGGTACTTGTTATGATGGCCCTATCAAATCAAATCAGCATTAATGTGCATTTTCCAACTTCCTTTGTCAAAGTGTTTCCCACTTCTGGAATTATTTTAGTCTCCCTCCTTCCTTGCTTTCTATTTCTTTCTTCCTCTTCCCTCTCTTCTTCCCTCCTTCCTTTCCTTCCTGTTTTCTCTCTTCTTTCTCTCCTTCTCCATCTGTGGTGGTTGAAATATAAGCTGTCCCCCATGGCTTCATGTATTTGATTGCGTTGTCCCCATGTGGTACTCTTCTGGGAGATTAAGGAAACTTTCGAAGGTGGAGCTGTGCTGGAGGAGGTATGTCACTGGGGACAGGACTCAGAGTGCTGCAGGCCAGCCCTACTGCTCTCTCTACTTCCTCCACAGAGATGTGAAGATATGATGTTGGCTGTTTGCTCCTGCCATGCTTTTCTCGCCATGATAGGCTACCTGCTGGAGCTGTAAGCTGAAATAAACTCTCTGCTGATACTCTTTCATAAACAGAAGGCTTTGGTTATCAAAGTAAAGGCTTATATTTTAGACAGAAAAGTAAAACCTGGTCATAGCTGATAGAACCAGTCCTGTGTGATCAATACAATACAATACAATGCAATACAATGCAATGCAATACATTTGGACATGTATAAGGAACTGCCTTAGACTGAGTGGCTTTCAAGAGCCAGGAGCTTATTTCTTAGAGTTTCAGAGGCTGAAAGGGTGAGGCCAGGGGCAGCACGGCTGGGTGCTAGTAAGATCTCTCCTTGTTGTAGACAGCTGGCTTCTTCTTGTGCCATGGTCAAAGCATGCTACAACTCTCTTGACTCTTATAAGGCCACTAATTCCATTTAAAACTCCCCCACTATGACCCAAAGACACCACTGCAATATGACTAGGGATTAAACCTATGAACTGGGGAGTGGCAGAACATTCAGTCCACAATGTTGATGCTACTGCGTTTGAGTCTTCTTTCAGGTCTTCTGAGATGACTGACCTCAGGGACTCCCTATGGCCATGGTTGCTTTGTGTGAGGAGCACATTTGTGTGGTAAAGAGATTCAGTGTATGCTCATAGGCCTATCTTGGAGATAGGGAGACAGATTTATATTCTCCATGTGAAGAGCCCTTTCAGAGTGATTCTTACAGGCAGAGTGGTTCCAATTGTAACCCCGCGTCAGCAGTTCTGCTGGGATGAGAGAGCTGATGAATATTCCTCGTATTGACAGTTCTTTTTGTTCATGTCCCTGTTGGGAAATTTACCATAATACTCAGGCTTGTAAACATATTCTAGCTTGTCAGGAAAGATTTAGAAAGAAACATCAGGTAATTGAAAGTCAAATTCCCTTCCCTTAGGATATAGGAAATCTGTTTTAAGGAAGGAGGCTTTCCTAAGATCTTCCCCCAGCGAGGAGTGTTGTATAACTCCTGTGGCCTCTGCGGGGCCTTGAACAACGTCCATGCTGCTCTGACTGCTCTTTATGTCAGGGTCCGCATGACTTTGCTTTGCCCCTGCAAGTATATGCTTTATTCTCTGCTTTGCAGATTGTTAGCCTCATACGGTCGAGACACCATCTCAGAAATCTGGCTTTTCTTTTACTTGTTTTAGTTTTTAAACTTTAAAGTTTATTTTTAAAATTTTAAAAATATTTTTATTTATTTGAGAGAGATGGAGAGAAAGAAGCAGACAAAAAGAGAGTGGTATGGGCATGCCAAGGCCTCCTGCACCTGCAAACAAACTCCAGATGCATGTGCCACTTTGTAAATCTTAGTCTTATGTGGGCACTGGGGAGTCTAACTCAGGCCATCAGGCTTTGCAAGCACCTTTATCCATTGAGTCATCCTTCCAGCCCATTTTACTTTAAACTTTTTTTTTTTTTTTTTTGGTTTTTCGAGTTAGGGTCTCACTCTCGTCCAGGCTGACCTGGAATTAACTCTGTCATCTCAGGGTGGCCTTGAACTCATGGCAATCCTCCTACCTCTGCTTCCCGAGTACTGGGATTAAAGGCATGCGCCACCATGCCCGGCTACTTTAAACATTTTTAAAAAATATATTTTCTTTTTATTTACTTCACCGAAAAGGGGTGGGGGGAGAGAAAGATAATGGGCATGCCAGGGCCTCCAGCCACTGCAAACGAACTCTAGACACGTACACCCCCTTCTACATCTGTTTAAAGTGCCTCCTGGGAAGTCAAACCCATCTCCTTTGGCTTTGCAGGCAAACGTCTTAACCATTAAGCCATCTCTACAGCCCAATTTTAAACATTTTATTGATAACCTTTATACATATATACAACATACCATGATTATAATCCCCATCTACCACCTTCCCTATTGCCCCTCCATTTAGTCCTTTTGTACCAATTGGTTTCTCTTCTGTTTTGTTGTCATCATTTTCCCCTCCTAGTATGAAGGTCACTGTGAGGTCATGAATACCACTACCACATAGTGAGAAATCTGACTTTTTTTCTTAATTTTTTTTTTGAGGCAGGCCCAATAGAAAACTTTTAAATGCAAAAGAGAGAGAGACAGAGAGAGAGAATTGACATGCCAGGACCTCCAGCCACTGAAATTGAATTCCAGATGCATGTGTGACTTTGTGTGCTTGTGTCACTGTGCATCTGGCTTACTTGGGACCTGGAGAGTCAAACATGAGTCCTTAGACTTTGCAGACAAGTGCCTTGACCACTATGCCATCTCACCATCTCAGAAATCTGACCTTTGAACAGATGGAAAAACCCCAAGTTGATGATTGAATGAATACCACAAGGCAAAGCATAATTAGCAAGACACTGCCTTTGAAGACAAGTTGGGAACATTAACTGTATTTTCATTTTTTCTGTGTTCTTGATACTGCAATTCCTCCTTAGCTGTAGTTTCATATTCCATGTTGCCAGTTACCTGAGCTAGGCTGTGGTTCAAAAATATCAAATGTAAAATTCCAGAAACAAAGTTTTAAATTGCTTAAATTAAACAAGTTTAAATTGTGTATCTTCTGAGGGATGTAATGAAATCTTGCACCAACCCAATCCATCCTTCTGTGAACATGAATCTTCCCCCTATCCATGGAAGTCATGCTGTGGAAATGACCTGCTCAAGATCAGGTGAGAGATAGACATCATACTAACAGGACTTTTAATACAATATATTTTTTATAATTGTTCTATTTTATAATTAGTTATTGTGGTTGATCTTACTATGCCTAATACATAAATTAAACCCATAGGTAAGTATGTATAGGATAAAGATACCTATGGGGTTTTGTAGTATCTGAGATTTTGGGTATCCACTTACATTCTTGGAACATGCCCCCCCCCCATGGACCCATGGATAGAGACAGATGACTATCCTCTGGCACATGGGGCTTCACTGACCTTCCCTCTCAGAGCTAGATAATCTTAGAAATAGTGACCAGTGAGTTGGCGAGATGGCTCATCAGTTAAAGCACTTACCCACAGAACTCAATGACCCAGGCTTGTATTCCCCAGTACCCACATAAAAGCCAGATGCACAAAGTGGCACATGTGTCTGGAGTTTGTTTGCAGCAGCTGAAGGCTCTGGAGTGCTCAGTTTCTCTGTCTCTCTCCTCTTTCTATCTCTATATGCTTGCAAATAAAGCAAGACAAAAAAGAATATTTTATTAAAACAAAAAGTAATAGCAACTAGAATGTCCATGTCCATCTTTATCGTGAAAACCAACCAGTCCCAGTTCATTCTGTTTTTCGGGCTCCTGCAGTCCAGAGTAACCTCTCCATGCCCTGAATCATCCAAGACCAGAAACCAGAGAACTATGGACTGTCCTTGGAGCTCAGCAACCACAGGAGGTACTCACACTGTGCAGTCCTAAACCTGCTCAACTGCTAAGCCTTTCCTCAAATCAGAGTAGGGCTGGGGTATTTTGGTATGCACTCATCTGTGTGTGTGTGTGTGTGTGTGTGTGTGCACATGCATGCACACACACAAAATAAAAGTTTTATAAAAGAAATGAAAATGACAAATAAAGAGTTCACAAGCTGATGAAGTTATGAGGTATCCTAGAATTTGGAAGCATAACACCTTGATTTCAACCCTTGTTCTGAGAAAAAAGAGAAAAGAAAGAAAGAGCAGAAAAGGAGAGGAAAGACAAGAGAAGGCATGGGGAGAGAAGGAGAGGAAAAGAAAAGGGAAAGGAGGGGAAGGAGGGGAAGGAAGGAGAGAATGTGAATATAAAGTTTTTGAGTTACCATATTTTTATTTTAAATCTTTCACTTCTCCCAAACTCCAGCATCACAAATCTCACATGAGAGACTGTAATTTTAGACAACCGAAGTGAGATTGTGGCTACATTGTGCACAAAGATACCTGTTCATAAGCATTATGAAGGAGATGAGATGGGGAGAGAGCTAATGTGATTCTTTGTTCTTGTCTGCGGCTGTGATTCATCTCCTTCCTTTCTCATTGATCTTAGAAGTCTCCATGGTTGGTTTCTGTTGTGCTTGCTCTGGGAATTAATATTCTTTGAGGAATTCAGCTCTTAGTTGAGGTCACCTTATCCTCGGCTACCAAGACAAACTCTTATTTATTTGAGAGAATTGTCATGCCAGATCCTCCAGCCACTGTAATGGGAATCCAGACCTGGGCACCGTCTTGGGTGCATTCATGCCTTTGTGTGCGTGTGTCACCTTGTGCATCTGGCTAACATGGGTTCTTGGAGTTCATTGGGCTTTACAGGCAATCGCCCTAACTGCTAAGCCATCTCTCTAGCCTTCAAGACAGACTCTTGATTCACATCCTTGATGAAATCCAGTGCATTCCTCATGTGTTCTGTGGATTTTCACATCATTTGTTCCCACAGTGAGTTCTTACAGGATTTTTCTGTATTTCCTCCTTCGGCCGATTTTTTTTTTTTTCTCTGTGCTGACCAAAAGTGGAATTTGGCTTCCTTGGCCTCCTGGGGTGCCCTTCTGTGTAATTTTTTTGGTGTCTGCCATGACATTTGCATATGACATAACTAAGGAGTATATCAAATGCCATTTGGAACACCTTGGACAGTTTAGAATTGCTTATACATGAAAGAATTTTGAATATTTACCAATTTTGGAGATTTTAGTTATCAGGTTTAAACATTCCTTATAATAATCTTTAGTGGAGATGGCTCAAAGCTTTACTTTCTTATTTAGAGAGCAAAGGAAATCTTGGATGTAGAACTTAATGGAAAGTGTGAAAGGCTAAAAGCTTTGATTAATTTTAACAATTTATTACTGTCAGTTGCTTAACCACCTTCTTAGAGGAAAAAAATCATAGGCACAATGAAAGTTTGTATGATTGGCCAAGTTTTTATCTCTTAGAATAAGTTTTCTATCAAAAAATAAAGGACCATGTGTAGTGGTGCACTTGGGAGGGGGAGGCAGGAGTATCTTTGTGGTTTTGAAGCCACCCTTCCATTACAGAGTTAGTTCTGGCTTAGCTTGGGCTAGAGTGAGATTCGACCTCAAAAAAAAAAAAAAAAAAAAAGTGGGGAGGAACTCTTTCAAAAAATAAAGGATTATGGGAAAATATAAATTTGGCACTTGGATATAATTGAATTACAGTTTATAAAATAAGAATGTTTGAAAGCCATTTTATGAGCATTAGAAAGAGAAAAACAATATTAAAAAAATGCTAAAACATATTTATTTATTTATTTGACAGAAAAAGAGGGAGAGAGAGAGAGAGAGATAGAGAATGGGCACGCCAGGGCCTCCAGCCACTGCAAACAAACTCCATACATGTGTGCCTCCTTGTGCATCTGGCTAACATGGGTCCTGGGGAATCGAACCTGGGTCCTTTGGCTTTGTAGACAAACACCTTAACTGCTGGGCCATTCAGCCCAAGAAAATCTTGTAAACAGAGAATTTGATGTTACAGCAAATAAAGGCTTTAAAGTATTGAAATTTGGACCTTAGAAATTCAACAATCTTTAATAATATAACCATGTCACATTGCTAAATTTAACTCTCAAATATCTTAATCATAAATTTAATAAATTTTAATGTAATCTTTTACTTAACCTTTTAATTAGGAAATACATATCTTTTATATCACTTTTGAAATGAAAACCCAGAAAGCTTTAATTAGAAAAACTTTTTAAATGAAAACTTGAGAAAGACAGAAAGCAGGGAGAGTCTCACTCTAGCCCAGGCTGACCTGAATCTCTGGTTGGCCTTAAAATCAGAGCAATCCTTCTACCTCAGCCTCCTGTGTACTAGGATGAATGGGATGTGCCACCATGCCTGGCATGTATATTGTATCTTAACAGTTAAAAATATAAAGAAAAACATAGTAATACTCCTGGATATACTTTTTACAAAGTATTTAAATTAATAGATTTTTAATAGAGTTAATAAGCACCTAGAAATAGTTTTTCATTAAAAATGCAAATTCAATTAGGATGGTAGCAACCAAACTCTGTATCTATGCCAGGAAGACTAAATTAAAAAAAGATGAAAAATATCAAATGAAAGTAGAGATGCAGAGTTATTGGGACTTTCATACACTGCTGGTGATATATGATATTGGTATTACTCCTTGGCTTTTGGTGATGACTTCTAAAATTATATATATGTAATTATACCAATATATGCATATATATGACATATGTTTATGTATATACATAAATATATATATACATACACACACACACACACACACACACACACACACACACACACATATATATATATATATGTATATAGTCCCTAAGGATATAGTTCTATATTTTTAAGAATCTATATTTCCACTCCTAAGAAGTATGTATATATGTCTATCAAGAGACATGTTCTAGAGTGTTCACACTCTTCATAATTTCCTCAAACTGCAAATAATACAAATCTCCAATCATAATATGAAAGGATAAATTATGTCAAATTCATGCAGTACTATATGATAATAATTATGTATGCTATTTGTAACAATATAAGCAAATCTTACAGACAAAGGGTGGAATGGGGCTGGAGAGGTGGCTCAGAAGTTAAGGTGCTTCCCTGCAATGCCTAATGATAGGAATTTAATTCTTCCGTACCCATGTAACGCCAGATGCACAAAATGGTGCATGCATCTGGAGTTCATTTGCAATGGCCATGGACCCTGGTACACACATTTACATTCTCTCTTTCTATCCATCTCTCCTTGAAAATAAATAAACTAAAATAAATGGTGGAATAAGTAGCTCATGTCCCAAAGAGGAAACACCAATATTATATATATCAAGTTGGGTGGAGCCTCGGAGGGGATTCTGGAGTGCTGATACTGTCCTTTTTTTCACCTGGTGCTTGTTACAAGGACATATTCAACTTGCATAAAAATATATTGAGCTGTGTACTTATGCCTTTCTGTAAGTTGATTATATTTCAGAAAAAAGTTGAAAATAATAAATTTTTAGTAATTCTTTTATAAAAAGAAATGAAAGCAACCAAGCAAAGCAGGATAAAGTCCTGGCAACTGTTTTCAAACAATTTTGGTTAACGTGTGCACCTCTGTAGGTATGCCTGCTAATTACTCAAGGAAAGCTGAAAGCAGAGACGAGCCATTGTCTCAGTCTTTGGATCCTAAGAATAGTAGAGCCTAGAGAGCCTCCCACCACACACACAGTTGGATGAAGGCCATTGTTAATGATGGTTTCCGAGGCTTCCCCCTGGAGCAGTATACATCATTGGTCGTGAGGGCCAAACTAAGCAACAGGGACTTCTCAAGACATCACAGTGCAGACAGTGACTTATACCAAGGAACATTTTGAGTAAGACTGTTTAATGCATATATGTATATGTAAAGGCATGACTCTCAGTAGAAGTAAAGTAGAACCTTGCCAACAATAAACCAAACATCTTGTTTATTAAAGTGGATAAGCTATGAGCCTTAATAAATATGTCTTGAAAGAGGAGAGCACAGCAAGATACTTTAATGTTACAATTACAAGAGAAAATTTGCCTTTAAAATATAATATGTTAGTTTAAGACATAATGATATAACAATTTATATTATAAGCATGTAAGTTTTCCCAGATTTTGAATGTTACTGTTTTAGGGGATTGAATCACCTGTAATTTTTGTTCTGAAAAGGAAATTTAACACAATTATCTTTGACAAGTATATAAAATGAAATCCTTAGATTTGGTATTTGTGTATCAATCTTGAAAAATCAATTGATATTAATTAATCTAATAAAATAACTTTAAAATGTTTTTTATTTATGTGTTTGAAAGAAAGTGTGGATTGTGCCAGGGCCAAATGTTGTCACAAACAAATACCAGACACATGTGTCACTTTGTGCATCTATTTGGCTTTTACATACATAGCAGGGAATTAAACCTGGGCCGTCAGTTTTTGTAAGCAATTGCTTTTAACCATTGAGCAATCACCCCCAGCCCCAAAGGGGACTTCTAATGTACATTATTTACAGGTATTTTGATTAACATGAAGCAATTTTATGACTTATTTTTTGTTGTTGTTTTTTTAATTTTTTTTTTTTTTTCTGATCAAGGCCCAGGTTTATTCAGGCAGACACAAGCTTATATAAAGAGTAAAAAACTTTCTCGACAATGCCTACATGCCTAAAGTCAGCTTCACCGTACAATAATTAATGCCTCTGTGTCTGGTGCCTGCTTCTTCTAGGCCATACGATAAGGCCTCTGTGCCTGGTGCCTACCTCACTAAAACCGTACATTAATTGCCTCTGTGTCAAGAGGTCAAAGAGCAGCTGCAGTTCCCAAGGTCAAACAGAGGCTGCAGCTCCCAACACTTTCCACTTCTGACATGCTATTTCTAAGACTACAATCTACCACAAATATAATAAATTGATAAGAACTAGTCTATATGAGGAAGAGACTCCAACAGACAGGAATTCAAAGAGAAATAACTAAATTAAGAATTAAGTTGGGGAATTTTACCAGTGACTTGAGTTTTTTTTTTTTTTTTTAATTAGTTTTCTATTCAGCAAACACAGGCAGTTTGGTACCATTGTTAGGCTCATCCATGACCTACCTCTTCCCCATTGGCCCCTCCTTGTTGAGGTATATGGGTCGTGCATTGTGGAGTTAGCCCACAGTTATTGGTATGATAAAGGTCTCTGCATATCATGACCCAACATGTGGCTCTGACATTCTTTCTGCCCTCTCTTCCGCAAAATTTCCCTGAGCCATGTTGGGTTCATTTTTGGTCTGCTTCAGTGATGCGGTGTTGGGGGCCTCTGAGGCTCTGGCTCTCTGATTTGGTAGGCGTTGATTTTTCTCTGGGTTGGTCTCCTTCCCCCTTGTGCTGGTATCTGGTTCATCAGGAAAACAGAACCCTTGCTTGTTTCACTAATTTTCCTTAGTTTCAGCCAGGGCCTTTTGAGGTATGATGGGGTGGCTCTCTCCTTAGGATTTGCATCTATCTGAAAAAGAGAAGCAGATTCTCCAACAGAGAGTAAGTTAGTTCCAGGACAAATGAAATAACACTTACTTTTTTTAATAGAGAGTTTAATAGGTGTAGGCCCTCTTGTAGCCCATGATTGATGGTAGCTTGATATTGGAGAGAGGGTTTATGTTTGGATATGGTTCTGACTTGTTTCCCAGCTCCAGCTATGGGTCCCATACCACTGAGGGGATCAGTTAGCCAAATCAAGAGCAGTTGGTTCCCCACCATGGCTGTGTGCCACTATTGCACTTGTGTGGGCATCACACCAGGTTATTTGCTTCTAAGTAGGTTAGACCATGAGTTGCTTGGAGAGATATTGGTTATTTCCTCCAGTTGCCCAAGTAGCACCTTCTGGCACTAGATACGCTTACTGTCTGGGGACTGACTCTCTCCTGGCTTCCAGCCATGCTGTTCCATTTTACGTGTCAGCTGCATATGGTGCCTTCAGCAATAGGGTCTTACCACTGGCCTTTGGTGGGTCATCAGGTACTCTGACAGAAATCTGTCATTCTTTTAGGAAACATTGTAGGTTTCTCTGATCAAAAGCTAGTTGTGGGGCTGGAGAGATGGCTTAGCAGTTAAGTGCTTGCCTGTGAAGCCTAAGGACACCAGTTCGAGGCTCGGTTCCCGGGTCCCACGTTAGCCAGATGCACAAGGGGGCGCACACGTCTGGAGTACATTTGCAGAGGCTGGAAGCCCTGGCATGCCCATTCTCTCTCTCTCTCCCTCTATCTAGCTTTCTCTCTGTCTCTGTCGCTCTCAAATAAATAAATAAAATATTTAAAAAAATAAAAAGAATGCCATTACTTTAAAAAAAAAAAAAAGCTCGTTGTGGATGATAGCCCCATGCTGGTACTAGGAGTCACAGGTCAGTGCCCACTAAGAAAATGAGGAAGAATGTAACTAATATACAAGAGTTAGGGAGGAGAGAGAGAGAGAGAGAGAGAGCGGGGGGGGGGGGGGAGAGGGAGAAGGAGAGGGAGGGAAGTTGTAGAAGGTTTAGGTTATATTGATCCTACCCTCTCAAGTGTCTTGTGGTTCAGGTGTTTCCTATAAGGGCCTGGTGAGGGTTCAACAATTTGGTCTGCATTTTAGGAAGTAGAATTTTATGGTACCATTGCTGTTTGGGTCCAGATTAGTGGCTCCCACCCCTTCTATGCCCTCCCTTCCCTCACCATCCCTCCTAGTGTCTACTCCATGAGATGCTTGCTGGGTATGTAAGGTATCTTGGGTAGATTCGGGTTAGGTGCTGTAGATGAGTGAGACTATGTGGCGATTTTTGTTCTGTGGTTGGGTAAGTTCACTGAGGATGATCTATCCAGGTTCAACCATTTTTCCTCAAATTTCTTTGTGTCATTTTTTCTTACTGCTGTGTAGAATTCCATTGTGTAGATATACCACATCTTAGTTATCCATTCTTCTAGTGATGACATCTGGATTGATTCTAGCTCTTAGCTATTATGAATTGAGCCGCTACAAACATGGTTGAGCAAATCTCTCTGGCCTGTGGTTTAAAGGTTTTAGGGTAGATGCCCAGTAAGGGAATAAATGGGTCTCTTGGTATCTCTATAGTCAGCTTTTTCAGGAGTCTCCATATTGCTTTCGAAAGTGGTTGTACCATCGTGCATTTCCACCAACAGTTAATGAGTGTTCCTACTCCTCCATATCCTCACAAGCATTTATTTTGGTTTGATTTTTTTGATGTTTGCTATCTTTACTGGGGTAAGGTGGAATCTCATAGTTGTTTTCATTTGCATTTCTCTGATGATTAGGGATGATGAACATTTTCTTAAGTGTGTGTTTGCCATTTGTGTTTCTTCCTCTGTGAACTGCCTTTTCATCTCTTTGCCCCATTTTGTGAGTGGGGTGTTTGACTTCTTACTGTTTAGATTTTTGAGTTCTTTGTAGATTCTAGAGATTAGGCCTCTATTAGTTGAATAACCCGCAAATATTTTCTCCCATTCTGTGGGGAATCTATTGGCTTTGCTTATTGTATGCTTGTCTGTAAAGAAACTCTTCAGCTTCATGTGATCCCTTTGGTTGAGTGACTGCTTAAGATCGTGAGATACTGGGTTTTTTTTTTCCATTCCTATATCATGGGAAGTACTTCCTAAATATTTTTCCAGTAGTATTTGAGTTTCTGGTCTTATATCGACATCTTTGATCCATTTGGATTTGAGTGTAGTGCATGGTGAAATGTGTGGATCAAGTTTCAGTTTCCTGCATGTGGTTATCCAATTTGTCCAGCACCATTTGTTGAAGGTGCTGTCTTTTTTCCAGCCTATATTGTCTGGGCCTTTGTCAAATATCAAGTAGCTACAGTTGCTTGACCCAAAGCCCAGGTCCTCAAGTCTATTCCATTGGTCTATACTCCTGTTTTTATGCCAGTGCCATGCTGTTTTTATTACTATGGCTTTGTAATACAGCTTTAGATCACATATGGTGATGCCACCAGAGGTATTTCTTTTTTTTTAAATTTTTATTAACATTTTCCATGATTACAAAATATATCCCATGGTAATTCCCTCCCTCCCCACCCCCACACTTTCCCATTTGAAATTCCATTCTCCATCATATTACCTCCCCATTACAATCATTGTAATCACATATATACAATATCAGCCTATTAAGTATCCTCCTCGCTTCCTTTCTCTTCTCTTTATGTCTCCTTTTCAACTTACTGGCCTCTGATACTAAGTATTTTCATTCTCACACAGAAGCCCAATCATCTGTAGCTAGGATCCACATATGAGAGAGAACATGTGGCTCTTGGCTTTCTGGGCCTGGGTTACTTCACTTACTAGAATCCTTTCCAGGTCCATCCATTTTTCTGCAAATTTCATAACTTCATTTTTCTTTACCGCTGAGTAGAACTGCATTGTATAAATGTGCCACATCTTCATTATCCACTCATCAGTTGAGGGACATCTAGGCTGGTTCCATTTCCCAGCTATTATAAATTGAGCAGCAATAAACATGGTAGAGCATGTACTTCTAAGGAAATGAGATGAGTCCTTTGGATATATGCCTAGGAGTGCTATAGCTGGGTCATATGGTAGATCAATCTTTAGCTGTTTTAGGAACCTCCACACTGATTTCCACAATGGCTGAACCAGATTGCATTCCCACCAGCCGTGTAGAAGGGTTCCTCTTTTTCCACATCCCCGCCAACATTTATGATTGTTTGTTTTCATGATGGTGGCCAATCTGACAGGAGTGAGATGGAATCTCAATGTAGTTTTAATTTGCATTTCCCTGATGACTAGTGACGTAGAACATTTTTTTAGAAGCTTATATGCCATTCATATTTCTTCTTTTGAGAATGCTCTATTTAGCTCCATAGCCCATTTTTTATTGGCTTGTTTGATTCCTTATTATTTAACTTTTTGAGTTCTTTGTATATCCTAGATATTAATCCTCTATCAGATATATACCTGGCGAAGATCAGAGGTATTTCTTTCTTTCTTTTTTTTTTTTTGTTGAAAAGAATCTTACTCAGGAACCATTACCAAATTTTATTTAAGACAAAGCTTTGCCAAGTTGACAAAATGTCTTATACATATTTAGAGATCATCTTATTTCCTTCCTTAATCAAACCCTGTTCTATCTGGAAAATACCAAAGATTAGCTTTTGTTTCTTTCTACTACTTTGGGGAGATAAATATTTACTTTTTTTTTAATTTAATTTATTAGTTTTCATTTCAGTGAATACAGGCAGTTTGGTACCATTATTTAGGCTCATCTGTGATCTACCCCTCCCATTAGATCCTCCTTGTTAATGAAAATGGGTCGTGCATTGTGGAGTTAGCCCCCAGTTATTAGTATGATAAATGTCTCTGCAAATCATGACCCAACATGTAACTCTGACATTCTTTCCGCCCCCTCTTCCGCAAGATTTCCCTGAGCCATGTTGGGTTCATTTTTGGTCTGCTTCAGTGCTGAGGTGTTGGGGGCCTCTGAGGCTTTGGCTCTCTGATTTGGTAGGAGTTGATTTTTCTCTCCGTTGATCTCCTTCTCGTTTGTGCTGGTAACCGGTTCACAGGAAAACATCACCCTTGCTTATTTCGCCAGTTGTCCTTAGTTTCAGTTGGGCCCCTTTTAAGGTATGTTGGGGCAGCTCTCTTCTTAGGATCTGCATCTATCTGTAAAAGAGAAGCAGATTCTCCAACGGAGAGTAAGTTAGCACCTGGAAAATTGAGATAACACTTTTTTGATAGACAGTTTGATAGGTGTAGGCCCTCTTATACCCCGTGATTGATGGTAGCTTGATATTGTAGAGTGGGCTTGTGTTTGGGTATGGTTCTGACTTGTTTCCCAGCTCCAGCTAAGGGTCTAGTACCACTGAGTGGATCAGTTAGCCAAATCAAGAGCAATTGATTCCTCACCATGGCTGTGTACCACTATTGCACTTGTGTGGGCATCACATCAGGTTATTTGTTGCTAATTAGGTTAAATAATGTGTTGCTTGGACAGATCTTGGTCATTTCCCCCAGTCGCCTATGTAGTGCCTTCTGGCACTAGACATGCTGACTGTCTGGGGACTGACTCTCTCCAGGCTTCCAGCCATGTCATTCCATTTTACGTGTCAGCTGTGTATGGAGTCTTCAGCAATAGGGTCTTATCACTGGCCTTTGGTGGGTCATCAAGTACTCTGATAGAAGTCTGTCATTGTTTTGGGAAACCTTGTAGGTTTCTCTGATCAAAAGCTCATTGTGGATGGTAGGCCCAAGCTGGAAGTGGGGGTTTCAGGTCAGTGTCCACTAAGAAATTGAGGAAAAAGATAACTAATATACAAGAGTTAGAGAGGAGAGAGATAGAGGGGAGAGGGGGAGAGGGAGGGAGGGAAGATGTAGGAGATTTAGGTCAGTCTTGATCCTACCCTCTCCAGTGTCTTGTGGTTCAGGTGTTTCCTGTAAGGGTCTAGTGAAGGTTCAGCCATTTGGTCTGTCTTTTAGGAAGTAGAATTTTATGGTACCATTGCCGTTTGGGTCCGGATTACTGTTTTCCACCCTTTGATTCCCTCTCCGCCCTCCCATCCATCTTATTGTCTAGTCCATGAGGTGCTTGCTGGGTATGTAAGGCATCTTGGGAAGATTCAGTTTAGGTGTTGCAGATGAGTGAGACTATGTGTCGATTTTTTTTCTGTGATTGGGTAAGTTCGCTGAGAATGATCTGTTCCAGGTTCAACCATTTTTCCTCAAATTTCTTTATGTCGTTTTTTCTTACTGCTGTATAGAATTCCATTGTGTAAATATACCACATCTTTGTTATCCATTCTTCTAATGATGGACATCTGGGTTGATTCCAGCTTTTAGCTATTACGAATTGAGCTGCTACAAACATGGTTGAGCAAATCTCTCTGGCTTTTGGTTTGAAGGTTTTAGGGTATATGCCCAGTAATGGTATAACTGGGTCTGTTGGTATTTCTATAGTCAGCTTTTTCAGGAGTCTCCATATTGCTTTCCAAAGTGGTTGTACCATCCTGCATTCCCACCAACAGTGAATGAGTGTCCCTGCTTCTCCACATCCTCGCCAGCATTTATTTTCATTTGACCTTTTGATGTTGGCCATCCTTATTGGGGTAAGGTGGAATCTCATAGTTGTTTTAATTTGCATTTCTCTGATGATTAGGGATGATGAACATTTTCTTAGGTGTGTGTTTGCCATTTGTATCTCTTCCTCTGTGAATTGCCTGTTTAACTCTGTGCCCCATTTTGTGAGTGGGGTATTTGTCTTCTTATTGTTTAGACTTTTGAGTTCTTTGTAAATTCTAGAGATAAGGCCTCTATCAGTTGGATAACCTGCAAATATTTTCTCCCATTCTGTGGGTATTCTATTGGCTTTGCTTATTATATGCTTGTCTGTAAAGAAACTCTTCAGCTTCATATGATCCCAGTGGTTGAGTGACTGTTTAAGAACTTGAGCCACTGGGGTTTTATTCAGGAAGTCTTTTTCCATTCCTATATCATGGAAGGTACTTCCTAAATTTTCTTCTAGTAGTTTTTGAGTTTCTGGTCTTATGTTGAGGTCTTTGATCCATTTGGATTTGAGTGTTGTGCATGGTGAAATGTGTGGATCAAGTTTTAGTTTCCTGCATGTGGTTATCCAGTTTGTCCAGCACCATTTGTTGAAGATGCTATCTTTTTTCCAGTCTATATTGTTTGGGCCTTTGTCGAATATCAAGTAGCTATAGTTGCTTGGCCCAAAATCCGGGTCCTCAAATCTATTCCATTGGTCTATACTCCTGTTTTTATGCCAGTACCATGCTGTTTTTATTACTATGGCTTTGTAGTATAACTTTATATCGGGTATGGTGATGCCACCAGAGGTATTTCTTTTGCTGAGGATATGTTTGGATATGCGAGGCCTTCTGCCTTTCCATATGAAATTTGAGATCATTTTTTCTATCACTGTGATGAACACTGTAGGGATTTTAATTAGGATAGCATTAAATCTATATATTGCCTTTGGTAGTATTGTCATCTTCACAATGTTGATTCTGCCTATCCAGGAGCATGGGAGGTCTTTCCATGCAGGGCAGCTAGGCGGTGGCCATTTTGGCCAGAAGTCTTATTTATTTTTTTATTTGACAGTGACAGACAGAGAGGAAGAGACAGAGAGAGATCGAGAATGGGCGCGCCAGGGCCTCCAGCCACTGCAAATGAACTCCAGACGCATGCGCCCCCTTGTGAATCTGGCTAACGTGTGTCCTGAAGAATCAAGCCTCGAACTGTGGCCCTCAGGCTTCACAGGCAAGCGCTTAACTGCTAAGCCATCTCTCCAGCCCCTAAGCCATCTCTCCAGCCCTACTTATTTTTGTTACCTATAAGTATTTCAAAATGAAATATCACAAATACAGACTATATATATCTATACAGTCCAGAACTTTATTAACCCAAGTTAATTGATTTGTTTAAGATTCTCAAAAATCTTCACTTTTTACTTGAATCTGGAAGTTAATTTAAGAATTGTGATTAAAATTTAGCATTTTTATTTATCCTTAAAATATCTATCTACTGTTACAGCAAGCATGAACCAACAAGCATTTTCTTTCAATACCCAAGAAACAGAGGTGCACTTCTTTAAGTAGATTGTCTTTTATTAAGTTGTATTTTATCTTTTTAGTTAGTGTGCAGAAATTTAGGTATCATCCATCCTGGCATTTTCAATTACTATGTGTTTCAATTGATTCTTCCCCTGCCTCTCACCAGTCTTCTCTCTCCAGCATCCTCCCCACTTCTGTTTATGTGTCAGCCTTCCCTGCCGTTCTTCCTACTCAACTCTTTATACTCACTCTTGGCTACTGTTATACCTTTAAGGTGTAATCCACATTTGTTCACTTTTTCATTCATGCATGTAGCTACAAGCTAGGGTACACATATCAGAGGAAATAATTTAGCTTTGGTCTTTCTGAGTTTGAGTCACTTTGCTTAACATAATTCTGTACAGGTCTATCAATGTTCCTGTAAATTTATTTTAAATATATAATGTGTGTGTGAGAGAAAGGGGGAATGAGGGAGTATATGGGCCTACAAAGCCACTGCACATAATCTCGACAGATGCACCACTTTGTACATCTGGCTTTATATGGGTACCAGAGAAACAAACCCAGGCTGGTAGAGTTTTCAAGTGTGTCTTTAACTGCTACATCATCTCCTAAGTCTGATTTTTATACAACTTTCATAATTTCACTTCTTTGTAGTGCGTAATACCATTCCATTATGTGTATGTGTCACATATTCATTTTCCATTCATCTTTAGGTGGGCATCTAGGCTGGTTCCATTTCTTAGCTATTGTAAATGGAGCAGTGTTGCAGTTAGGTTCACATTGCTGGCTGCAAACACCCAACCAAGAGCAGCTGTGGAAAAAAAAAAAAAAAAAAAGGTTTGTTTTGGTTTACAGACCAAGGGAAGCCCAATGATGGTAGGGGAAAATGATGGCATGAGCAGAGGATGAACACTACCTCCAGGCCAACATCAGGTAGACCACAGCAATAGGACAGTGCCCTGGCCAGCGGGGAGTTAAGCAAGGATTCAAGGAGAAGCTAACCTGGGCAAAAGAAGGCAAACAGACACAAGAAGGAGACCATGTTAGGTGTTTGTCATGGCCTTGAGAATTTATTCTTACATGTAGGTTTATATAGGGTTTTAGGGGGAAGGGGATGTGGTCAGGGCAAGGAGTTGTAGGGGGAAGGGGACGTAGTTAGGGAAAAAAATCACAGAGTTATTGTTTAAACCGCAATGCCTTTGTTTCTTCTTCAGCTACTGGCAGGATGGGAGAGTGTTTAGCCAGGTGTACGATCCCATTGTTTCTGGTAGTTGAATATTAGGTGAGGAAGTGGAAAGTTAACTTGCTATATGGTAGTCTTTGTTTCTGGTAGTTGAGTATTAGGTGAGGAAGTAAAAGCTTAACTTGCTATATGGCAGTCTCTGTTAACATGGTCAAGGTTTGGTTCGTAGCTCCCAACATCTCCTCCCTTCTTTTATACAAAAAGAAGGGAAGGCCTGCTTTGCAGCGGTGGGCATTAACCAACTGGGGGAGTAGGGATCCGACTCCACCTGTGGGATGTCTTTTTCCTACAATCTTTGGCGCTTGGTACCTTTTGGGGAGGGGAGGCAGGGCCTATGTGGCCAGAGAGTAAGACACGGCCTTAGTGATAACAGTTATGGTACCAACCTCCATGCAAGCCAGGTATACCTCTCAGGGAATCCAGAAGCGGTCAGATAAGGACCTTCCCCTGCAGTGCTTTGCCTCAACCCAAGTTGGTGTCCATATCACACTCACTTTATTGTGCGCTGATATGCATAGGTCTGAATCCTATGCAGCTTCTAAAGGAAGGGTAGCTATTTCGCCAAGACAGGTAGACCTCAGCGATAGCAGAGGTGTAGAGGACAGCAGTATAGTAAATAAGTACAGAATGTAAGATAAAGGGAGAGTGACAGCTGCAGGTGGTAGGTCTTCAGTGGCAACTCCTTGATCCGCTAGCTCCAGTCTGTGATAATGGACCTGTAAAGGCTGCACCTTAATGGCTTTAATCTGTTGACATATAAAAGACATGATTTTAATTATATTAACGGGTCTGATTGTGAGTGAGAGGATTAAGATAAGTAGAGGTCCTTCCAGCTTTGTCCTGTTAGGGAAAAAAGGGAGATTTTCTCAGGGAAGTGTTTCTTCCCTGGATATGTGAGATGTCACTGGAGGATCATCAGCTTGTTTTACAAGTCTCTCTGGCAGCCATCTCGCAGCATTTTCTTTCGTGTCTGACAAGCATACTGATCCTTGGCCCCAAATGAGTACTGGGTCTGGGCCATTCCATTTTAAGGTTAAAGGATCTTTCCACATGGCTTCGGCAAAGGTATTTTTTGTATTTGTGTGCCAAAAGTGATCAGCTGCTGACTTTCCTTGAGCGTCAAGGGTTAAAAAGTTTAGGACAAACAGTGCATGATGAAGAATGTTTTTTTGGAGAGTCTTTTATGGGATATAAATTCCCTGTTTTTAACTTTTGGAGGGTAAATGGACCCAGAAGAGGGGCCCCTCCTGCCAGAATACCCCAGTGGGTGTAAAGTCAGTGGCACAAATGACCAGGAGAAGAGGCTTTTTATAAGAGATAAAAGTGACTCTTTGGCTCAAAATTGTAGCCTCCACTATCTTCAGGGCCTCTAAAATTTACCACAGGTAAACTAAATGTAAAATGCTGATGAGGAGTGTAAGGGAATTGTAAAAACGCAATCCTTTAGGTCAATAATGATTTTACAGTACCCTGCAGGAATTGCTACTGGAGTGGGGAGGCCTGGTTGCAGGGCTCCCATAGGTACCATAGCCTTATTAATTTTTCTAAGGTCCTGGAGCAATCTCCATTTTAAGGGCATTTCAGAAACACTCCACTCTGAGGGCCTCTGGCCTCTGACCACCTGTTTAGATAAACCTATCATTTTAAAAGTTGTAAAGTACCATTGTTTGCTTAGCCCATCACAATGAAGATTACCTTATCCTCAGTGCTTTTTTGACCCAGCAGGTTTCTCTGTTTTATATTTTTCTTTTCCTTTCTTATCTGTCTCTGGCCACCAGCCGGACAAAATTTAGGGAGAACTAGGATAAAGTCTGAGAGAGCCAAGGACATGTCCTATAGTGTATTGCTCGGACCTCTGTGGGAACATTTACAATAGACTTCATTAAACACTTGAAGAAAAAAGGCAATAGGCATAAGAGAAGCAGAAAGCAAACTCCCACAGCTGTAAAGCTGCCTATCCAGGAACTTAGAGAGTCCCAACCAGGCAACACAGACATAATTGTAGTAAATAAATCATTAGCAGCCTTAGTAGCCTCAAAATCAAAATGACTGTTCTGTATAGTTAGAATTTTTGAATGCAAGTTAACCAAATCTAACAAAATGTTATCATGGTGCCAAAATTGAGAAAGTTACTTTACATGTAATAGAGTAGAATTTAATCTTTTTTGAGCCAAAACAGCTAGGTGGGGCTGCTGTGAGCCTGACCACAATTTTAAGAACTGGCAGCCACTCTAAGAGCATTTACTGGCTGTTGCATACCCAGTTTTGTTGATAGGAAGAGAGGCTAGATAGTAGGTCTTTGCTAATGCCCGAATGGGCTGTCGGGACTCGCCCAGGGAGCTAGGGGCCTTCAGCCAATGCCAGAGGGTAACCCTGGCAAGAGGCTTTAGTTGCCCTGTCACTATGTTGCAATTCCACAAGATGGTGCCAACCGAAAGTAAAAGGAGGAAAAGAAGTGCAAAAAGGAAGTCCCACAGTTCTTGTGCCTTGAAAAGAATTGCCTCAATAGTCGTTACCTTAATTGCCTAAAATTCGACTTACCTCAAACGGATCAGTTTCACAGGTGGGCTTTTCTGCGTTGATCGCGGTGCAGGTCTGTTTTACAGGTGTATTGCCTGTAGTGACCTCTATGCAGACCTTCACTCACCCCTCCAGTGGGATAGTGGTCTAATGGCTGGGACGGCCATCCACTCGAGCGACACCCAGGTCACACTTCGTACTTTGGGGCCCCATGTTCTTGGATGCCACTTGCCTCAGCCAGTGGGGAGTTAAACAAGGACTCAAGGTGAAGCTAACCTGGGCGAAAGAAGGCAAACAGACACAAGAAGGAGACCATGTTAGGTGTTTGTCATGGCCTTGAGAATTTATTCTTACATGTAGGTTTATATAGGGTTGTAGGGGGAAGGGGATGTGGTCAGGGCAAGGAGTTGTAGGGGGAAGGGAACATAGTTAGGGCAAAGATCACAGAGTTATTGGTTAAACCACAATGCCTTTGTTTCTTCATCAGCTACTGGCAGGATGGGAGAGTGTTTAGCCAGGTGTACGATCCCATTGTTTCTGGTAGTTGAATATTAGGTGAGGAAGTGGAAAGTTAACTTGGTATATGGTAGTCTTTGTTTCTGGTAGTTGAGTATTAGGTGAGGAAGTAAAAACTTAACTTGCTATATGGCAGTCTCTGTTAACATGGTAAAGGTTTGGTTCATAGCTCCCAATAGGACAGTGTGCCAAACACTGGCAAAAGGAAGCTGCTATAATACCCTCAAGCTTGCCCACCATACTACACTGCCTCTAGAAGTCTTTAATTCCCAAATTGCCATCATCTGGGGACTTAAAATTCAGAACACATAAGTTTATGGGGGACACCTGAATCAAACCACCACAAGCAGCAATAAACATGAATGTGCAAGTATGTTTGTAGTAGAGTATTGAGTTTTCATGGCATATACCAAGGGTGATATATCTAAGTCATATGGGCTTTCTATTTCTAATTAAAAAACAATTATTTATTTATTTGCAAACAGAAAAGAAAGACAGAGAGATTGGGTGTGCCAGGGCCTCAAGCCACTGCAAATGCCAGATACATGTACCACAGGTGCATCTGGCCTTAAGTGGGTACTGGGAAGTCAAATCCTGGTCCTTAGGCTTTGTAGGCAAGTGCCTTGATCACTGAGCCATCTCTCCAGCCTCTTTCTAATTTCTTGAGATACCTCCATCCTGATTCCCATAATGTCTGAACTAGTTTCCAGTCTCACTAGTAGTGAAAGAATTCTTCTTCTCCCACCCCCACACCCTCACCAGTATTTGTTTACAGTTCTTTTGATGAAAACCATTCTGACTTGAGTGAAATGGTATCTCTAAGTGTTTTAATTTTCACATCCCTGAAGGCTATGGATGCTTTGAATTAGGTGTCCCTCTTAAACTCACATGTTTTGAATACTTGATTCCCAGATGATGGCAACGGGGGAGATGGAGGCTATGGATGTTGGACACTGTTATAGTTACCTTCTCCTTATTGGCAGAAAGCAGAGACCAAAAGCAGATAATGGGAGGAAATTTTTGTCTATTTTGACTTATGGTCTCAATAGGGAGTTCCATGATAGCAGGGCAAAGATGGCTTGGGCAGAGGCTGGACATCACTTCTGCCATAGCAGGTGGAAACAGCAGCAATAAAATGAGTTAAGTTTATTCATTCTATCTACTGTTACAGCAGGTATGAACCAACAAGCATTTTTCTTTCAATACCCAAGAAACAGGTGCACTTCTTTAAGTAGATTGGTTTTATTAAGTTGTATTTTATTTTTTTAGTTAGTGTGCAGAAATTTAGGTATCATCCATTCTGGCATTTTCAATTACTATGTGTTTCAATTGATTCTTCCCCTGCCTCTCACCAATCTTCTCTCTCCAGCATCCTCCCCACTTCTGTTTATGTGTCAGCCTTCCCTGCCCTTCTTCCTACTCAACTCCTTATACTCACTCTTGGCTACTGTTATACCTTTAAGGTGTAATCCACATTTGTTCACTTTTTCATTCATGGGTGTAGCTACAAGCTAGGGTACACATATCAGAGGAAGCTGGCTAGAATACCCATAAGCTCACCCACAACAACATATCTTCTCCAGCAAGACTCCATCTTCCCAGTTGCCATCATCTGGGAATTAAGTATTCAAAACATATGAGTTTAAAAGGGACAACTAATTCAAAGCACCTCTTTCTTTTTCTGGCCCCCACAAACTGATAACCATCTATGATATAAAATACAATGCATTGAGTTCAACTTTAAAAGTCCCCAAAGCTGGATGTGGTGGTACACACCTTTAATCCCAGTACTCAGAAGGCAGAGGTAGGTGGATCACTGTTAGTTTGAGGCCACCCTGAGGCTACATAGTGGATTTCAGGTGAGCCTGGGCTAGAGAGTTAGACACTATCTCAAAAAAAAAAAAAAAAAACGAAAAGAAAAGAAAAGAAAAAAACCCCATAGTTTTTATCAGTTCCAACACTCTTAAAACACCACCATAGGGCAAACACCACAAATAGGACAAACATCAAATATTTTAGTTCCAAGTCTGATATTTGTAGCAGTAACAAATTCTCTGGAATTTCAACTCTACCCCTCCAGCTGGGCTGCAAACAGCCTGGGGAATAATCCATCCTGAGCCAGCAGCTCTCCTTGATAGCCATCCCATAGACTTGGCATCTCCTGGGGTCTCCACTGCAACCCACTGGTCATCCTCATGGCTCCATCAGGTGCCCATGGGACTTCCAACAACTCTGCCTCACCCTTTGCCATTTAAAAAAGTCAAAACTGTGTTGCAAATCCAGTGCCCTCTCTTTCCTGCATTTGTAATACTCCCATAGAACCAAGTTGGCTACCAATTTGTTAATCCAGAAGTGGGGGAATAAAGGCAGTTTTAAGGAGCAGGACACTCTTTCAGCCTTTAGGCTTCCTGTTTTCAGAAGAGTCAGCATTCTTTTTGCTGTCCCAAGGCAGAATATCTGGCCCAATCTTGATGATAATCCTTCAAACCATTGCAGCTGACAAGGTGCTTTCTCCAGCCTGAAATTTTCATTTCTTTCTGTGTTATATCCATCTGATCACACCAATTCATTTCTATGCAGCACAACTGTACACAAGCTTTTAGGACACAAGCAAAATGAAGTAAGCCTCTCACATATAGTACTTCTAGCCCAGTCCAGACAAAGTTCTTTCTTTCTGTCGTAAGCCAAACTTCACAGTCTACAGTTAATACTGCATTTAGATCTCAAATTCTGACCAGAATGGTCCATCAATCTCTTATTACAGCATTTCAATGCATCTCTTAGGCCATAGTTTCAAATCCTTCCATATTAATCCCACAAATCAGTTCCAAGAGGACAAAAGGCACACAGTCAGGTTTCCAGCAGCAACAACCCCACTCCACTGATCCCAATTTTTCTATTGTAGTTACTTTCATGTTGCTGGGACAAACACCCAACCAGAAGCAGCTTATGGGAAGATACGGTTAATTTTGGCTTACAGGCTGCAAGGGTGGGGGGAGGGGAGCTTGATGATGGCATGAGAAAGATGGTAGAGAACAGGCTGAACATCACCTCCTGGCCAACATCAGATGGACTACATCAGCAGGAGAGTTAGCCAAGTTCTAGCAAGGGGAAGCTGGTAATAACACACATAAACCCACCCAACACCTCCTCCAGCAAGGTTCGACCTTCCACATTGCTGTCAGCTGGAAACTAAGTATTTCAAACACATGAGTTTATGAGGGACATTTAATTTAACCAATAATTTAACCAATGCAGACACTTAAAAAAATTTTTTTTGTTTATATTTATTTATTTGAGAATGACAGACAGAGAGAGAATGAGGAGAGACAGAGAATGAGAGAGAGAGAGAGAATTAGTGGGTGCACCAGGGCCTCCAGCCACTACAAACGAACTCCAGATGTGTGCACCCCCTTGTGCATCTGGTTTACATGGGTCCTGGGGAATCAAGCCTTGAACTGGGGTCCTAAGGCTTCATAGGCAAGCGTTTAACCACTAAGCCATCTCTCCAGTCCAATGCAGACACTTTTAAAAATACCTACTGACCATTTTTGTTGTTGTTTTGAGGACTGCCTGTTCACTAGTCCATTGTTTTGTTTATTTACATTTGTATTTAATCTTTAGAGCTATTTATAGATTCTACTTCTTAGCCCCTTATTTGAATTATAGTTGACAAAGATTTTCACTCATTCTGTAGGTTGTTTATTTGCTGTGCAGAAACTTTTTGATTTCTTATAGTTCTTTTTGTTCATTCTTGGTTCTATTTCCTGTGCTTCAGAGACCTATTCAGAAAGTTCTTCCCTATGCCTGTATGTTGCAGTGTATTGCCAATGTTTTCTTCTAGCCATTTCAGTAGTTCAGGTTTTAGATTAATGTTTTTGATCTACTTGGAGTTGATGTTTGCATAGGGTGAAGACACAGGTCTTATTGATTCTACAGGCTTTATCCACACCATTTGTTGAGTAGGATTTTTTTTTTCCACTGAATATTTTGGCTCATTTGTCAAAGGTCAGATGCCCATCAGAATATAGGTTTATTTCTCAGTCATCTATTCTGTTCCATTGGTTTATATGTTTGTTCTGTGCCTGTACTATGCTGCCTTTGTCGCTGCTGTTCTGTAGCATAATTTGAGATCAGGTATTGTGATCCCTTCAGCTACATTCTTTCTCATTGGCATTGCCATGGCTATTCATGATTTTTTTTGTGTGTGTGCTTCCATGTGAATTCTTGGATTGTGTTTTCCAATTTCTTGCAGAACATCATATGAATTTTGATGAGGATAGCATTGGATATGCAGATTCAGTTAGTGATTTTACACAACCTGAATTCTGCCAACCCAGAAGCATAGAGAGTCTTTCCATTGTCCATAGTCATCGTTGATTTTGACACTGTCTTAAAGTCTTCTTTGTACAGGTCTTTCACATGTTTGGTTAGGCTTATGTATAGGTATTTATATCTTTTTTCTTTAGTCATCAAGCATGGTATTTTTTTTTCATGATTTCTTTCTCTGAGAGCTTATTATGATATATGTATATATATGAAAGTACTAATTTTATGAGTTGGTTTTGTAAATAAATTTTACTGAAAGTGTTTATTAGTTCGAGGAGTTTTATTACAGATTCTTTAGGGTGTTTTAAGCATAGAATTATGCCAACAGCAAATAGGATGAGCTTGACTTCTTCCATCCTATTTTTATTCTTTATTATGCCTTCTTTCTGTCTGTGTCCTAGCTCGGAGCTCAAGCATAGTATTGAATAGAAATGGTGAGAATGAGCATCCTTGTCTCATTCCTGCTTTTAGAGGAAATTGGTTCAGTTTTTTGTCCATTTACTATAATGTTGGCTGTGGTTTTTCCATGTATGGCCTTTATTATTTTCAGTATGATCTGATGATTCCTACTTTTTCCATGGCTTCCATTCTGAAGGCATGTTGGACTTTTACGAATGCCTTTTTCTACATCAATTGAGAGGATCATGTGATTTCTGTCCCTAAATTTATCTATATGGTATATTACATTTATTGATTTACATATGTTGAATCAACCTAGCATCCTCAATATGAAATTATAGTAGACAGTTGTTCCACATTGTTGGGATTAGCATACAAACCAGACACAGTTTAGGGGAGGAAGGGTTTATTTCAAGCTTACAGTGTTCCCTCCATGGTGGAAGACAATGGCTCCCTTTTCATTAAATAAAGCAGAGAGAGAAACAACCAAACATCCAGCAAGCACCCAAAAGCAGCAAGTACAAACTTGCAGCAAAGAGGGCCCTAGAAGTAAAACTTCTTGCATATCTTTGGATAGGAATTCAGATCCAGCCCAGTGAAATGTCCCCATGTAGCAGGAGTCTACTCTGCCTGCTAGGGGCTGAAGCTGCAAACTCATTTTTAATAAACCATCTAAGTCTATGGGGGTCATCCATTCAAACTACCACAGAAGCCACTTGGCTATGATGGATAAGCTTAAGGTATTCTTTAATTGTTGAGAATTGTTGCACCTATGTTCATCAGTGTAATTGGTCTATAATTTTCTGTTGTGTTTTCATCTGGTTTACTAATCAGGGAAATATTTGATTTTTTGAATGAATTTGGAACTGTTTCTTCCTTTTATAGTATGCGGAACAGCTTAAAAATTTGTATTAGATTATCTTTAAAATCTTTATAGAATTCAGCAGTGAATGCATCTGGTTCTGGGCATTTCTTTGCTGGGAGACTTATTAGAGCTTTATTATCATTGATTTTAATAGGTATGTGTTGCAGTAAGGTTCACATTCCTGGCAGAAAGCACCTGACGAAGAGCAGTTTGTGGGGAAAAAAATATTTTGGCTTATAGACTTGAGGGGGTAGCTTCATGATGGAAGGAGGAAATGATGGCCCAAGGATAGGGTGGACATCACCTCCTGGCTAACATCAGGTGGGCAACAGTAAAAAGAGAGTGTGCCAAACAAACACTGGCAAGGAGAAATTGGTTGTAATCCCTATAAACCCGCCACCAACAATACACTGCCTCCAGGAGGCATTAATTCCCAAATCTCCATCAGCTGGGAACCTAGCATTCAGAACACCTATGTTTATGGGGAACACATGAATCAAACCACCACTGTATGTTAAAGTTAATGATATTTTTGAGAATGGGCATTCTTTATCCATTGGGTGGAATACTCTGTGTATATCTGTTAGGTGCAATTGATTTAGGGTATAATTTAGCTCTTAAGTTTATTTTTTGATTTTTAGTCCGGAGTAGAGTACTACTGATGTCTCCCATTACTATTATGTCAATATCATTATGATCGTTATGTCTTTTAAGTTTTTTTTGATAAGCTCTAATATTTGTTGTGAAAATATTTACAAATGCTATGTCTTCTTGATGAATTGTTCCCTTTATTAATATATAGTGCCAGTTGTTTTTCATTTCTGATTAGTTTTGGTCTAAAGTCAACCTTGTCTAATATAGGGTGTGGTGGTTTGATTCAGGAGTTCCCCATAAACTTATGTGTTCTAAATTCATGATCCCCTATTTGATGGTGATTTGGGAATTGGAACCTTGTTAGAGGTATGATGTTGGGGGCAGGCTTATGGATGTTATAGCCAGCTTCCCTTACTAGTGTTTGACATACTCTTCTGCTGCTGTTGTCCACCTGAAGTTGTCACAGAGGTGTTGTCCAGCCTCTGCTCATGCCATCTGTTTTCTCTTCCATCATGGAATTTTCCCTGGAGTCTCTAAGCCAAAACAAACCCTTCTTCCCATGTGCTACTTTTGGCTGAATGCTTTCTACCAGAAACGTGAAGCTAACTACAGCATAGGGACAGCCACTCCTGCTTGTTCACTACTATTTGTCTGGTAGTTTGATTTCCATTCTTGATACTCAGGTTTTGGACATCTTTGCTGGCTAGATTTGTTGCTTAGAGACAGTAGCTAGTCGGGTTTTGTTTTTATTCTCATTATTAAGCATGTGTCTTTTTATTAGTGAATTGGAGCCATTTACATTGAGGGTTGATGTAGAAAGAGGTTTTCTATCCCATAATGTGTTGTTTATTGATGTTCTCATTGGCTACATTACTGGCATTTTTTCCCTTTTTTTCCCAGAGAGCTGTTGGTTTGTTGTGTTAGATGTAACTGGTTCTCAATTCTTTGCTCATCTGCTTCTTTCTTGAGTGCATCCTATGATGTGTTTTCAAAGATGAGGCTACTTTTCTTTCTTTTCCCCTGGATAGTATTCCTTTTGGAAATATCTGTAGAACTAGCAGAGTTGACATGAATTCCTTTAGTTTGTATTTGTCTTGAAGCAGTACAATTTTAAAAGATAACTTTGCTGGTTATAGCAGTCTTGGCTGCTAGCTATTTACTTTTAAAGCTTGGAATATATTATACCATTCTTTAAAAAAATCATTTTTATTGAAAACTTTCATATATACTATATAACCCATGATAATTCCCCCTCCTTCCCCACTTTCTCCTTCAGAAATCCACTCACCATCTTATCCTCTTCTCTTCTCAATTAGTCTCTATTTTATTTTTGATGCCATCATATTTCCCTCCTACTATGAGGGTGTTGTGTATGTAGTTCTGGCACTGTGAAGTCACTGAGGCCAATTTGTACCTGAGCAATTCCATTGTAAGCAGTCTTACTCTTTCTTTGGGTTTTACATTTTTTCCCTACCTCTTCCAAATGGATCTTGAGCCTTGGAAGGTGTGGTAGAGATGTTTCAGTGAGGATGTTTCACTTCTTCTCAGCGCTATGGTACCTTTTGTGTCATCCCAGAGGTCACCACCATCTGAGTAGAGAAGTTTCTTTAACCAAAGGTGAGAGTAACATTAATATATGTGTAGGAATGTTAAGAAAAGTGCTTCTGGGCAGTTTGGTAAGCATAATATATGCTTTTAGGCAGATAAGAGCAGGCATTATGGTCCTAGGACTCATGACCTCTCTTGCCATAGGCTTTTAATTAGGTTTTCAGTTCCAGGCATGCATTTCCTTTCAAGGAGTGGGCCTCTAGTCCAATTAGAGAGCAATTGGTTTCTCCCATGACAGATATGTCACTATTGCACCAGTTGGGTCATTTGGCCTGGTTAGCCATACTTAAGGCTTGCAGTGCCCACTGTTACCACTGCTGATGACTTCTCTCCCATGGAGCTGCATGCAGCATAGCTTTATCTAGCTTTCTGTCAGCTGGTCTACAGGGCGGAGGTTTACAGCTCAGCTCCAGCTTGATGTCTCAGTGACCTTGAAGCCCAAGCATGTGAAGTCTTTGACCACAGAGTCTTACCATCTATTACTGGTGGAAACCCAAGATTGTTGGTTGTGGTCTTTAGTGTTTTGTAGGCATCAGAGACCTTCTTGCCCAACTCACTAGAAAGTATTCCATTCCTGGCACTGATGTTTTTCTAGTAATAATCTATGGCTTCTGGGTGTGCCACTATCCAAAAAACTAGGTTTCCACTTGGCTTATTCATAACATCTTAAATTTTGACTAACCCTCCCTCTACCCTTCTTTTCTGGCTTTTAGGATTGCTGATTAAAGGTCTGAGGTTATTATGATATTCCTGCCTTTGTATGTGAATTAATATTTTTCCCATAAAGCTTTTCATATTGTATCTTTACCTTGCATTTTCTCTGGCCAAGTCTGTTTGGAGTTCTATATGCCTCTTGTGTTTGTATGTCAGCTTTCTCTAGACTTGGGACATTTTCTTATAATTACATATAATAATCAATTCTTTTTGTATTTATTTTAGCTGCTTCTTCTGCCCCTTGTATTTTGAGGTTTGTTTTCTTGAATTTGTCAGTTTTTAGAAATACTGTCACGTTATTTAATTCTTTTCTTTATATATATATATATATATATATATATATATATATATATATATGTGCATTAATTTCTCAATTTTGTCCTCTGTTTCTGAAATTTGTTCTTCTGCATGGCCTTGTCTCTTAGTAATGATGAAGTTTTTATTTGATTGATCATTGCTTTGATTTTCATAATTTGTTTGTTTATTTTTCAGTGCTTATTTTCCTTTCTGAATTTTTCCTCCATATTAATGATGTTTTTCCTCCAACTTACTCAACGTCTCCCTTTGGAGACTGTTTTGTTGGGGTTTTGGATATATTATTTGGATCAATCATCTGTTTACTTGAAGTGTCTATATGATTAGAAAGAAGTGCCTGTGTGGCTGGTAGCTTTTAGAAATATGTCTTTAAATTCATTTTCTGATATCTCAGCTTTCTTAGTATTTTAGGCTTCCATTGCAGGAATTGAGAGGTTGGGGTGTGTCTTGGTGATTTATGTCCCTCTTTCACTGTGTTTCCTTGTTGTGTACTGGGCATTTGTGGAGATGGATGTCTGTCCCTCTTAGCTTTTATTTGTTCCCCTTTTTCCAGCTCTACTTGGTTGTTTCTTTTGTCTTCTGTACATTCTTTTACTTTCACTAGGAAGTGCATTTCTTTCGGGATTTTAGGTGGTTAGTCCCTGTGTGAAACAACACAGATTTGTTGGTAATTATTTACTCAGTGAAGTTGTGAAGTCACAGAGCAGAAGCAGCTTCCAAGGCACATGGAGCATGAGCTGCTTTACCCCACCCACTTTGTCATGAGCCTGGAGCCAGGTGGGGCCCTATTTCATGGCTGAGTTTTAAAGAGCAAGAGGTATTTGAGTGGTGAAGTGAGGAAAGCATTGAGGGAAGAGAGGGGAGGTGAAGTTTGGATAAGTAGATAAATATATGAGTTGTAGGTATGCAAGGAAGGAATTGAATCAGTAAAAATATAGAGAAATAGATTTTTCTTTTATTTTTAAAAACATTTTAGTGATAACTTCTCTAACTATGTACAATATACCATGATAAGAAGTAGATTGTATGCTGGGCATGGTGGCGCACGCCTTTAATCCCAGCACTCGGGAGGCAGAGGTAGGAGGATCGCCAACCTGAGACTACAGAGTTAATTCTAGGTCAGCCTGGACCAGAGTGAGACCCTACCTAGAAAAACCAAAAAAATGAAAAAAAAAAAAAAGAAGTAGATTGTTATAAGTGTAGAAGAGTGAAAGACTATTTTTGTGGGATGGAGGTTTTAATTACAGAAATTTAACAATTAATTTTGATGTTTGGGTATTAACACCAATATGCAATTAGTGTTGCTAGACTGCTAGGATTTTGACATTCAGAAACAAATGAAATACAGAACAACAGTATCAATAGTAAAAATGAACAAAGCAGGGCTGGAGAGAAGGCTTAGTAGTTAAGGTGCTTGTCTGCAAAGCCTAAGGGCCCATGTTCAGCGCTCCAGGTACCACACAAGGTGACACACGCATGTGAGGTTGCACGTGCACACAGGTGGTGCACATGTTCAGAGTTTGACTTCAGTGGCTGGAGACCCTGGTGTACCAACTCTTTCTCTCTGAGTCTCATAAAAAAGTTTTAAAAATGAACAAAAAAGTATCAAAAGCAAGCATAGTAAACCTCAAAACAAAAGAAGGAAGAAGAAAAGGTAGAAAGACAGAAAAAGAATAAGAAAGTCCAACAAAAATAATAAAAGAAAATAATTCAACAACTGCAGGGATATAGTGAGGTACTGGTTATATAATCTTTTTCTCCTCTCAGATTATAGTTTGTAATGCTAGCACCACAGTTCATCCAGATTAAACTGTGTGGGGGACAATCAGGTGAGAAATAGTTCTGTAGGTAACTTCTGGTTTTGTTTCTATTTGATTTTCAAGGTAGGGTCTCATTCTAGCTCAGGTTGACCTGAAACTCACTGTAGTCCCAGGCTGACCTAAAACTCACAGTGATACTCTTACTACTGCCTCCTGAGTGCTGGGATTAAAAGCATGTGCCACCATGCCCAGACCTGAACTGCTCTGCTTTCTAGGCCAGATGTAATTTAGTCTGTTGTGAGTATGAGGTTAAAGTTCCCAAAGGCAAGGGGCTCTGTGGGCTGGAGGGATTTAAGAGTCTTTCCCAGCTGAGTAGCTTAGTGTGTTGGCTAGTATATTGGGCTTCTTTGCAATTTCATGGGGAGGATAACTGCCTCCTGATAACAGAGACCAATTCAGGGAATTGACCCCAAAATTGGTTCAGGCACTACTTGGTGGTACTTACCCGTGTCTGGTTTTCATGTAACACTGTCCTCTTCTCTGAGCATCTTGAGCTGCTTCCTCATGAAGTTGACCTAAAGAGACCTTGGATACAGACCCTGTGCTGGGGAGGCTGAGGCTACACATTCTTTCAGTATAAAAGTGGGGCATTGAGGGAGTGGCATGCTGGCGACCACAGACCTTGGGGTTGGGAGGTCACTGAAGTTGTTCTTTGTAGAAGCCTCAGGACTGGGTCTGCATAGCATCTTTTCCTGTATTTCCTGAAGGTTGGCTCTTCGCTGTTAGAGAAAAAACAGAGGATCACTGTTGCAGTCTGGGTCGCATTGCTGTTAGAAATCACCCAACCAAGAGCAGCTTCTGGGAAAAAGAGATTTATTTTGGCTTACAGGCTCGAGGGGAAGCTCCACGATGGCAGGGGAAAACGATGGCATGAGCAGAGGGTGGACATCACCCCCTGGCCAACATAAGGTGGACCACAGCAACAGGAGGGTGTGCCAAACACTGGCATGGGGAAACTGGCTATAAAGCCCATAAGCCCGCCCCCAACAATACACTCCCTCCAGGAGGCATTAATTCCCAAATATCCATCAGCTGGGAACCTAGCATTCAGAACACCTAAGTTTATGGGGGACACCTGAATCAAACGACCACAATCACTATTCACTGGAGTTTCTAGTCAGATGCTGCTGGGAAGAAGGATTCAGATTTTACCCTGGTTTGCTCTGTTAAGTGTGTTTATCCCGAGCTGGTCTGCTCCTTAGAGTCTCTGGTGGGGAGGTGGATGGAGTTCATAGGAGTGTGCTGTATGCTGGAAAGTGGTTACTGATCAGTCTATATGGGAATTGGCATGGATAATTTGGGTGGGCCAAGGAACCTCCTTGGAACCTGTTTCTGTATCTTTGTACCCTTATTCTCTCACATATGGCTTGTACCTTGTGGTGGTTTGATCCAGGTGTCCCCCATTAACATATGTATCCTGAAGGATAGGTCCCCAACTGGTGGCAATTTGGGAATTGGAGACTTGTGGAGGCAGTGCATTGCTGGGGGTGGGCGTATGGGTGTTAACAGCCAGCTTCCCCTTGCCAGTGTTTGGCACATCCTCCTGTTGGTGGTGTTCTCCTGATGTTGGCCAGGAAGTGATGTCCACCTTCTTCTCATGCCATCATTTCCCCTGCCCATCATGGAGCTTCCTCTCAAGTCTGTAAACCAAAAGAAACCCTTTCCTCCTACAAGCTGCTTTTGGTTGGGTATTTTCTGGTAGCAAATGAATATGACTGCAACTTTTCCCATCATCTTTTCAAAAACTTCTTTTTATTGACAACTTCCATAATTATAGACTACTTTCCCTTCACAAATACACCCTCCATCATATTTCCTCCACCTCTCAGTTAGTCTCTCTTCTATTTCGATGTCATTATCTTTTCCTATTATGAGGGTCTTGTGTAGGTAGTACCAGGCACTAAGTGGTCATGAATATCCAGGACGTTTTGTGTCTGGAAGAATGGATTGTAAGCAGACCCACCCTTTCTTTGGCTCCCCCACCATCTTACTCAGAAGGCTGCAGAATGTATTTAGCAGTTTCAAATGTGTGTGTGTACATTGTAAAATGAGATCACTTAATTATGTAGGTTTTGGATAAAGACACATAGAGACATTACATAAATGCATGAAAGTGACTGGCCAGCCTTAGACACATGACAAAGAACATGTAATATGATTAGTAGGAAAAGATATCTTAAAACTCTAGTTACACTATATATGGAAAGGAACTTGAGATAATTTAATGGCTTCATTTATATGTGTATTCACTTATCAGCTAATTTTATCATATCAACAACCTTTTCAAAGGTATGCCTTTTTTATTTTTAGAGGTAGAGAGAGAGAGAGAAAAGGCAGAAAAGAATGGCACACCATGGCCTCTAGTGGTTGCAAACAAACTCCAAATGCATGCACCACCTTGTGCATTAGGCTTATGTGGGTCCTAGGGAATCAAACCTAAGTCCTTTGGCTGTGCAAGCAAGCACCCTAACCTCTAAACCATCTCCTCAGCCCTGGCTTTTTAATATATAGAAAATTCTTGGGCTGGAGAGATGTCTTAGCCTTTAAGGTGCCTGCCTGCAAGGCCTAAGAATGTATGTTCCAATCTCCAGCTCCCACTAGTCAGATGCAGTGGCACAAACATGTAATGTCACAAATGTGCCACAAGGGGGCGAAGACGTGTGGAGTTAGTTCACAGTGGCTGAAAGGCCTTGACCCACCCATTCTCTCTTGCTCTCTCACTCAAAATAAAATAAAATAAAATAAAATAAAAATAAAATATTTCTCATCTTAAAGACAGGACAGGTACTATCAGTTTGAGCTTAAAAGTGGTATGTCCCTCCACCTTGGCCACAGTAGCAGACAGTGGCAATAGGCCCATGGTCTTTCTTTTTATCCCTCTCCCACTTAGGGAATTCCCATGTGGAAGTAGTCCATGCGGCTAATGCCATTATAGTTTGGAAAGTGTAAACGTTTGGTAAAGGCATACTTAAGTCCTGTTGGAAATCCTGTCTAATGGCAAAGTGAGGGAAGCTGTAGACAGACTTATCTGCTTAGAGTAGGGCAGAGGCTGTGTCAGGCAGCCAGCTCCCTCCCCAGAGAGGAATTCTATAGTGGCAACTAGAGCTTGGATTTGGGCTCTTAGCAAAGAGATAAAGGAAAATGCTGGAAATGTGATTTGGAACAGAAGAACCATAGTAAGAGAAAGATACAAGGATTCCCTTGCAGAAAGGGCTGGAGAGAGAGAAGGGGGAAGGAGGTGAGAGAAGAGAGTCCAGGGATGACCTGTAGAGCAGGTCTGACAGTCTATCAGATGGAGTAAAATAAGGGCGATGTCTATATCTTTAGATCCTACCCAGTTCAGCACAAATGCCTTTGCACTGCTACTGAGTTTGGGAGCAATGGTGACCCCAGACCTTCTGCCTGAGGGATTGATCACTTGTCTGAGCAGTGAGTCTGAAGATCTCAGGTGATTCCTAAAGACTCAATAACTTTGCCAGGGTATGTGGTGTGAGGAAAGGGGCTGTGGCCAGCAAGTCCAAAGAAGGAAAAGGAGAGGACCAGGGAAAGAAGGCAATGTGTCCCTGTCATTCCTTGATTCTTGGTCAGGAAACCATCTGTTAGATTCTGGGGTTGGAGTAGAGATTCTGAGATAAACTGTTTCTTGAATTGAAGACTTTATTGCAATGGGCAACAGGGAGACGGAGGTGAAGGAGCAGGAGATAGACAAACAGGGAGGCAGGAAGGGGAGAGAGGGAGTGCCTGCCAGGGAAAGACAAAGAAGGCCCACAAAAACTAGAGAGGGAAAGAGAAAGAGAATGATAAAGAAGGAAAGAGCAGAGAGAGAGTGTGTGTGTACCAGGGAGCAGGAAAGCCAAAGAGGCATGGAAAGGCCAGAGAGAGTTTTGCCGGAAGAGGAGGGAAACTGCCCTGCAAGGAGGGAGGGGCTTTGTTGATGCACTGAAGTAGGGGCTGGGGCTGGGAAGGTAGCATTCCCTCTTCTCAGCCCAGAGGAGTAGTCAGTTACCACACCGGGGGTAGTTCCAGAAACCCAGACCTAGCCTAGGCATGGCCAGGTGGGAGGAAGAACAAAGGGGGTTGGGAAGTATACTCTGAGACTCTACCAAATACAAATTGTGGTGATTTCAAAGGCAATTTTCTGACTACTTCAAAAGCACACAGGTCGGGTTTATAAGTTGTGCCAATCTAAGATTGCTATCTTACATGACAGGGTTCATAGCCAGTTCAGACTGAATTGGGCTTAAATGAAGTGACAGTGATGGCAGATGAAAGTGCAACAGGTTCCCGAGTAATTGCACACTTGTTATGATGCTCTCATTAACTGGAGCACCCGTTCACTGAACCTTGGCTTCTAGAACAGCTCCTGGGGTAACTATCAGACACATCTGTTTGCCACAAATCTGCATATTTGCTCACTTGCCAAAAATGTGAAGTAGAGCCCTGAATTAGCTGCAGTTCACTGAATCACTTCAAAGCTGAAGTGTCAGCGGAATGAGCAAAGAGCTTCCTCCCCTGCACCAGGCCACACGTCATCTCTAAGAGGACATTCGGAAGCGTTGAGGCACAGAAATGCACACAGCTTTGGAGGGCTGCGTATCCCTCCCACTTATCTAAATAGGAGCCGGGTGGTCATATCAAAGAGGAGACTGATGGAGAAGCGCGTTTGAAGCTGTCAGAGTCACACTGAGTGAAGAACGGGTGTTTTCTTAGTGGAAAGTCCCTTTAACTATTTTCAGCAATGTGTGTGCTAATAAATAAATATTTGTTTCAGGGTTTCAAAACTTGTGCTTCTGACAAAATTAAAGTTTAGCCTTCATCACGTTACCGTAAGGGGTTGGGTGCATTTTCTCCAACAAGCAAAGAATTAAAAGGTAGGAAAAGTTTGCAAGTGAAGCAGAGTGAAGTTTCTTCAAAGTAATAGTAACAGGCAGAGGGAAGAGACTCCTTGGGAAGAGGGGATTCAAAGGTGGAATCTGCTGTGGAAGCAAGAACAGAGCCAAACCTTTATTAGCTAAGGGAAGCTTCCCCATCCTAGTGTCCTGATTGGTCACCTCGGACAGTGCAGTGGGCATGGATTGGTTCATGATGCGTTTTGTACTGCATAAGCTCTGGGCATGTCCAGGCAAGCCCCTCGAGTGGGAAAATTCACCCATGTGTCTTTTATTCTCAGGCGAAGAACCAGAAAGTAGGCCACCCTCTCCATCATATTGAGATACATCAGTAAAAGAATAGCAATTTACTTAGGGGCTCTTCTTCCCTAACTATCTACTTAGCAGAGGACACATACCTAACCCCTGTGTCTCATTTCCTCCTCTTAAGAAATCCTAACTGCTGTTAGGTAATTGTGTTGAGGACTGTTCTTACTGCTTCCTGCTGGTAGGGGGAGATATTGGGCCACAGCAGTCAGGGTTCTTCCAGAGGGGCCTAACTAGCAGCCCATGATTAGAACAGTTAGATCAACTTACTGGTTAGATTTAGGTGCTGGTATGTTTCTTTGCTCTCTTTGTATCTTTGGCATTTGGAATTGCACCTGATGCATATGCAAAAGGAGAATTAGCAACCTAGACCTACCAGGTGTCCTGTGTCAGAGAGGGGAATCTTTCTCTAAAGCATGGCTGTCTGCTGTGGAGGCTCATTCAACTTGTATTGTTCTTTTCTCGCTGGGTCCACAGGAGACAGTTTCGAGATTCTTGGTAAGTTCTCCATAAGGTAAAGGGTTAGAGATTGGAGTTCTTGAGGCATAATAAAGGAGTCTTGAGAAGAGGTCCTCTTTTGGGAGGTCTGGAATGGATCTCTCCATTTGGTAAACAAAGGCCTTTCAAAGTCTCTGGTTCAAAAATGGACAACAAAGAAGCTTTCTCTTGAGGCAGGCTGCCATGTCTCAGTCCATTATTTTGAGCCTGACTTGAAGGAATTAGGATCTTGGGATGTACATTGTGGCAAGACATAAGAAAGACCCACTATGCATAGGAACACGAGGAAGGAATGAAGCAAATTGATCTGGTATCCATCTCAGGGCTTAGGATATTATGACATGGACTGAGGTAGAAGTGGCCAGCCTGTCTCGTATCAAAAGTGACAGGGGCCCGTCATGGTGGTGCATGCCTTCAATCCTAGAACTTGGGCGGCAAAGGTAGAAGGATCACTGTATCACCATGAGTTCAAGGCCACCCTGAGACTACATAGTGAATTCCAGGTCAGCCTGGGCTAGAGTGAAACCCTAGCTCAAACAAACAAACAAACAAACAAACAAACGAACAAACAAACAAACACACACAAAGGTGACAGGGGATCAAGTAATGGAGACAACAGGAAAATAGAATTATTAAATAAGAAAGATAATGTGAACACCACACCAAAACATACCTCGGCATACCAAGTACAGTTCAAATAGGAGAGGTAGAAGCTTATCTTAGGAGTGGATTGGTTGGTGCTTGAAGAGTAGTCTGATGTCCAGTAATAGCTCACAGGCATAGCTGTGATAGTCAGGATTTTGGTCTCAAGGGTGGAGGGTTGATGAACAACTGACCTCGAACCACTGACCTCATGGACCATAAAACTTTCCTTGGATCATAGCTTGATAAGGGATATTCATTAAGCAAGCTCATAACCCCAAGATACCTCAAGGGCTATCAGGCCACCTGGGGAATGACCCTAATCTTCTCTAACAGGCCTTATCTTCTCCACTATTCACTCCCAAGGAAAAGCAAACAGAAGACAGAAACAACGAAAAAAAAATTTTTTTTTTTTCTTTAAGGTAGGGTTTCACTCTAGCCCAGCCTAACCTGGAATTCAATATGTAGTCTCAGAGTGGGCTTGAAATTATGACAATCGTCCTACCTCTGCCTCACCAGTGCTGGGATTAAAGGTGTGTGCCACCATGCTCAGCCCCCCATTTTTTTTAAACTCTTATCTCCATCTCTGTCTGCTCTGGAGCTTTGGCCATTTAAATTGCCAATCTCCACATTTCAGGGCAGAAGTCATTCTCATTACTGCCGGAGAACAGCTGTGGACCTTTGGTATTCCAAATAAAAAGGAGTAAGTCTGTGCTATTGAAGTTGGCTTTCTTTCTTTCTTTCTTTCTTTTTTTTCAAGGTAGGGTCTCAGTGTAGCCCAGGCTGACCTGGAATTCACTATGGAGTCTAAGGGTGGCCTCGAACCCAAGGCAATCCTCCTACCTCTGCCTCCCGAGTGCTGGGATTAAAGGCCTGCGCCACCATGCCCGGCTTGAAGTTGGCTTTCTTTCTGTCTTATATTTCTTATGTCTCTCTAGTCAATCCCAAATTCTAATAGATGGTGCTTTAGGATAGTTTGGAGCAGTACAAGGCTTAAGATAAGTGTGCTGTATTCGTGAGTCAAAGTTGGTCACTTGTACTCTTATAGAAATAGAGAAAATAATGGGATATGCATCCTCCTATAGAGAATGAGCAAGAACCTTGTTTGTATCTGGAGTCTTAACTAACAGTAAATCACCTGGGCAGAAAAGGGAAGTCCTTTTTCTTCTTCTTGGGGAAGACCAGCATGAAACTCCAAAAACGCTTGTTGGAATTTTGCCAGTTGGGTCACATGAGTTACCATCCTAGCCATTTCTGAGTCTAATATAAAGTTGTTAGTGAGAAAATGCATGCCATATAAAGCCTTAAAAAGGATTAAGTCCTGGCCATTATGCATGCCCCTGAGACTGATTAAGGATAGTGGTAGAAACTTTGTCCAAAGGGATTGTGTGTCTTGAATGAGCTTGTCTCAGTGTCTCTTTAAGAGTCTGTTAGCCATCCCTGCCTTTCCTGAGGACTGAGGCTACTAGGCACAGTAAAAGTGAGATTGAACACCCAATGCCTTAGCCAGTCCCTGAGTGACCTTCACCTTAAAGTCAGGGCTTTTGTCACTTTGAAGGTTTTTTGGTAGTCCAACTTGATTATCTAAGTAATACCTTAATCACCTTTGAGGCTTTTTCAGTCTTACAAGGGAAAGCCTCCAGCCAGAGAAGGTGTCTACTAAAACAAAGAAGTTTGGAGTCAGGTACTACAAGCATGCGAGTGAAATCTAATTTCCAGTGTTCTCTTGGGTAGACAACCTGTCTATGGGTTTCCAGTGGCATTTGGCACTGGCTAGAGGGGTTATTTCTTTGACACACCTCACATATGTCACATCCTTTTACTACCTGGTGGACCATATCTCTGAGGCCCTGTCTTACAATCATTCTTTTAGCTGGGGTTGAGTATTTTCTTGGCCTAAATAGTGTAACTGGAGAAGAAATTTTAATACTTTCCATTGGAGTGAATTTGGTAGTAGTAGGTCAGAGGGAGAGAAGCCACCACCCTCAATGATCTAGGCAACATCCATTCTTACATGTCAGGGTAGTTTGAATGCAATAGTTTAAATAGATGGCCCCACATACTCAGGTATTTCATTAAGATTGAGCTTGCACCATGAGCCCCTAGCAGGCAGGTCTCTGCTACAGGGGTGAAGGTAGGAGGAAATGGTCACTGGGGGAAGATCTTGGGATCCAGTCCTAAGGTATATTTGGGGAAGGATCTGATTTTCAGCCCAAAGGTGTGGGCTGAGCCGTTTGAGCTCTGGGTGTTTGTGTTTTGTGAGGCTGCCTGTTGCTGACGTCTCTCTGCTTGGTTCTATGAAAGAAATCCAACTTCTTCTGCCATGGATGATATTCCCCTTGCCTCTCTCTGTAAGTTTGAAATAACCACCCTTTCTCCCATAAACTGCCTGACGGGTTTTTTATCTCAGCAACAAGAAGCTGACTGCAGCACATGCAAAAGCTAATTCTTCTGGAGAATATTTAGGCTTTTTGTATGACAAGATAATTTTTTTCCCTGGGGTGAGTCACTCTACATGTCCTGTTGTAGCTCTCTTAGCTTCAGAATCAGCTGCTCTCTTGCCTTTGGCCACCAGGTTATGCCCAGTTTTGTGTCTAGGGCAAGAAATGACAGCGACTGGAGTAGGCAGGAGGACTGCATCTAAGAGTTTGTGGATTGCTTGGGCATGTTTAAAAGGGGTCCCGGTCATGTTTAAGATGCCTCTCTTTCCATACTGCTGAGTGCACATGAAAGATTAGGAAAGCATACTTACAGTCAATATAAATGTTGACTCTCTTTTCTGGGTGGATAGCTCTAAGGCCTCCTGAGAGCTATTAATTTAGCCAGGTGGGCAATGGCATTTGTAGGTAGTGGTCCTAAATTGAGAGTGCCTGAATAAAAAAAAAAATAGAAACAAAAAACAAAACAAAACAAAAAAAAAACACTATGTATTTGACATGTCTGAGTCCTTTTACAAAGGGACTGCCATGAATATAGAGTATTAAGCTAGGGTTCTCTAGAGGTTGGTCTGAGAGATCAAGTGGGCTGCATAAAGTTCCATTAACACCTCTCTACAGGTGTGGAGAGGTCCTTCTTTTCCTTCTGATAAAGAAGTAGTAGGATTAAGATTTTGGTAGCACTTATGATTGGTTTTAAGTCCTTCTAGCATGGAGGCCTGATATTTGAATATTCAGTTGTCAGATAACTATAAATTTCCTATGTAATTTAGAATACTCCTATATAATATGACATGTGAACCGTAAGGCGGCACCCAAGAATGAGAGGTACCACCATGGTTATTGCCTGCAGACTACCAGGGTATCCTTTTTCTACTTGGTTTAATTTTTTTGTTTAAATATTCTACTGGCTAAGGAGAGGGACACAAAAATTGGGTAATTAATTCTAGTGTCATCCTCTTCTTTTCTGTTACATATAAGAAGAAATCAGGTGAGTGCATAAGCCCAGAGCCAGTCATAAGTCAAGGAGCCCTGTAGCTTTTGGAAGACCTGTTGAGTCTCTGGAGTCTATTCAATCTGAAATAACTCCTGGGCCTGTGTATACTTGAGTGTCTGACGGAGGGGTTTAGCTAGTCAGCATATCTCAGTACTCAGATCCTGCAACATTCAGTGACACACAGGAAGGCTTTTAACTGCTATCTCTTCATAAGACTCTAAAGCAGACTCAAGCTAAGGTTTTAGTCCCTGTAGTCCAGATCAGATATAAATAGGTAACTCTTGTCTGACATAGTCAAGCCTTTTCATGTAGTACCTTGTATCCCCCATTAGCAAAAAAGTTAAGAGATCTGGTTTCTCTAAAAATGATCTTTTCAGAGGGTGGACATAAAAAGGAGATCATCTACATATTTAAGGAGGGTGGCACCTGGATAAGCCCATTTTAATCAGTCAGAGAGAGGCGGGGGGGGCACTAGCCAAGCCAAACATATGTGGGCTATATCAAAACTCTTGTGTGAGCATGATCCGGGTGATTTGTCCTGATCATTAGGTGGGGGGTCTTCAAATGCAACCAGGGGATTGCTACTGGGATGTAATGGAGTTTAGAAGTTGAGCATCCTTGAAGTTGAGCACTGACTAATGGGTGATTGAAGGAAGGCTATGGATCATAAGATATGGTAGTTTAAATGGATGATCCCCAATATATTCAGGGATTTATTATAGTTTCTAATTTAGAACTATAGCCACCAAGCTGGTGGAGGTGACACTGGGTGGATCCTAGGGTGCAGCCCTAAGGTGTGCCAAGTTATAAAGGCTAGTGACCTATTGAAAGGTCTCCAGATAGTGCTCCAGGTTTTCTGTGGAACTGCCTAAATATTGTCTAATTTCTCTAAGCCAAGAAATACATAGAGAAAGACAGAGACAGAAAGAATGGGGTATGAACAAAGTCGAGTCTCCAGGGCCCTCCCTTGGACATCAGAAGATTTTGGAACACCCCCTGGAGTCTATCCTTCTTAGTGGATAGGGGCACCACAGGGTAGGATGAACAGGATCTCTGTGCCAGTGGAGCAAAAGGGATGCCAGGGTAGATCTTAGGAACGGTTGTAAGATCCTCAGCTGCAGGGGCTATGGGCTCCTAAATAGTCATGGAATCTGGAAGAAGGTTCCACTGATCTTTAGGTGAGGAGAAGGCTACATATCAGCAACTTTGGAGGCTGGTGGATAATTAGAGACAAAAGCAGCCAGTATCTGAAGGTCTAATCTACAGCTCCAGACCAGCTATAGTCTGGGAGCTAGAAAGAGCTGGAGCTGGGCACAGAAGACTTCAGTCTATTTCCCTTTCCTTCTAAAAAACAAGTCAAGCTGAAGGATAGAATTATAATTGAGTCCCCTTAGGGGGACAAGTATCTTTATGTCTTGGAGGTTATTCAGGCCAGGTACAAGTGGAAAAAAGTTTAATGCCTTTCTTTTGAGACTCTGGGGGTCTCTTTTGTCCCAGTTCTTTAATAGGCAGGCCAGTGGGGAACCAGAAGGAGTCTTGGAAATTGTGGTTCCTGCCTAGAAAGTGAAAACAAATGGAAGGGGCCATTGGAGGCCTGCTCTTTGCCTCCTCCTCTCAGCCCTATGTCCAGAGGATGACTTTTCTCAGGGGTTCAAAATTAGGGAAATGGCCTGAATTTGGAACTTTTGATTTATGAGTACTCACTGATCTGTACAATTTCATCAGCTGGGATGGCAAGTGGTCTGAAGTTACATATATACAAGCTTTCTTCTATTTATGCACATGACTTTCCCTCTGTCAAGATTGATCCACTAACTAAATCCTGTTATGCCCCACCCTCCTTCCTGCTATAGCTCCCTATAGGCGCTGAGGCTGGCAGATATTGAGGACCGAGGCTAAGAACTGGTACTGTGCTCAACTCTCTTTGTCCTTTTCCCTCTTGACCTCATCTTCTCTGCTGTTAAAGACTTTGATGGTAACATCTAAAAGGCCCTTTGAGAGGCCTCAAATCCCTTTTCTAGTTGACAAAGTTTGTGCCTAAAGTCTGGGGCTGACTGGCTGATGAGTTGAACATGCAGGAAAAGAGAACCAGCTGGGGAGGAAATATCTAAGTTTGTATATTTAGTAACAGCTTCAGTGAGACAAGCTAGGAAGATGGCTCTATTTTAATCGGGCCCTGGTTGATTTCTCTGACCTTATCATAATTTTAAAAAGATTTTCTGCATGCTCTCTAGGAGACAAGTCGTCATTTCTGTGTGTGTCCAATCACCTGGCTGGTAAATTCAAAGTGGCTCAGTAATAGGGAAAATCTCATCAGCTACTGGGTTGGCCCTGTCTTGTTCATGCAGAGAAACTGCATGAACTCCAGCTGAGTACCAAATGCATTCCTTTTTGTCTGGTGTTAGGGTGAAGGTGAGAACATGTGTCCCCGCATTAGATGGTAGGCCTATGTTAGACACAGAAATTCTTTGAGAAACTTCATGGGATTTTCAGAAAAAGAGCATAGTTTCTCCTCAATTTGACTAACGTTGGAGAGGAAAAAAGGGACATGAATGCAGGTAGGGTCCTCTTGCACTGCAGCCTCCCAGAATATTGGTATTGGGCTCAGGAATGAGTATGGAGGGGGGTGAAGGAAAGGAATTGGAGGTTTTTGTGATGGTGAGTAGGAGTTGGGGGATGTTGGGAGAGAAGGATAGAGAGTCAGTGTGCTGGGGAGGGTTTACTGGGGAGGGACAAAGACTGCAAAAGGTCACAACTGGCAGCTGTTTAGCCTGTATAGTAAGCCTGGAGAATGATTGAGGGAAGGTTGCCCGGAGGGAAGGGTTCTGGCTAGGGACTCCAAAACCCTCCCAGGTTTCAGCACCAGTTGTTGGATAGGGTGTTGATTGGGGTGCCATGAAAATGAAAGAAAGACCAACCTCAACAGTGATAGATTATTCTTTATTACAACAGTTAAGCGTAATAGCTTCTCTGAGCAAATGGAGATTGTGTGCCCACAGGCACAGCTGGGCTTAGGCTTTTATGGGTTCAGGGGTGGTGGGAAAATGAACAAGTGGGAACTAAGTGGGAGTGAAAATAAAAGGGAACAGGGTCATTCTTCTAGGTAAGCCTGCTTATCTTTGTGGTCAGGCCTGTTTAATTTTGGTTTCTGCATGACAGATACTCTTATCAAATAATGTATTTATAGCCTAGGGACTTTATGGGTGCCTTTTGTTCACTGTGGTCAGGTTGTGAAGTTATTTCATGACACACTAATGAAGGGACCAAAGTGATGCCATGACAGGCTTCACTAAAGTAGCACTCTAACTAGGCCAAGTTTTGGTTTTCCGGAGAGGTAGACAAGACTGGGAAAAACCATGAACAAAGGGAGGGTTGTTAATCCCCAGTAACCCTGACATGTGGCCAGGGAAGATATCCACCATTTTGTGCTCTGGAAGTTGAGTTAGTTCCTGGAGACATGTCCAAACATGCCCAAACATGTCCCTTTCATGCACTTGCCCCAACCAATTAGATACGTACAACTGTAACCGTAACCACTGCTTGTCTAGCCAATCATGTCAGAAGATTACCTAACCCCTGGAATTCCCTTCGTTGTGCTTAAAAGGAGCCTGTATGCTCTTCTCAAGGTCACCATTTTGTATGAATGGTTGACCCCTGCATGCTGGCTGATTCTGCAGAATAAATGCTCTTTGTTTTTACATACTATTTGAGTCCAGAGTCTTTCTTCAGTGATTTTCAGACCCTTAAATTTGGGGTCTCTTCCCAGGATCACTGGAGACCCCCAGACTCAATAGTGGAGTGTTTCTAGGGGAGCAATTGGTTCTCTGCCGATCAGTGAGTTGGGGTGCATCCTCTCACTCTAGGTGATGAACAATTAACCCTTCACAAAGCATGAGAACCAAAAGGCCTTTAGCATACAAGACCAGAGAGGAATAAGAAATACTGAAGAACTCAGAAATCAAAGAAAAAATCATATATGTAATAAAATGAGAAAGCACCCCAAAGCAAGACACATGTAATAAGCAACCAGGAAAATGCCTAGGGTGAAAGAAATGCTGGGAAGGGAAGAGACAGACTCACATAAGAGTGTTCAGGCAAAATTACAGAAAGAATAAGAGAAGGCTTGTCCACATGGATATCCTCTTTCATCTAAGTGAGATGAAAGAGTGAATCTTGTTATAAGTCAGGTATACAAGGAGCTACTTGACCGGCTCTGAAACTCAAGGAAGAGTCAGGATCTGACTGGTTCATAGACTCAGGGACCCAGAGAGTCTGGCAGTGTCACTGGCAGCCATCTTGGACCCTTCTGGAGCCAACTGCGTTATGTGGGGTAACAACTTTGGGCCTTTGTTCCTTAATGACTTCTATAAAAACCTATCTTTTTCCTGTTTCTTTGTTAATATTGGGACACACCAGTAAAAGAAAATAGCTATTTACCTAGAGCTCTTCTCTATGTACCTAGCAATGGAAAGTTCCAGACTCCTAATGTCTCAATTAGTCCCAGTGGTATCTCTCTAAAATAACTTCTGTCACACTTATTTTAATGCTGTGTTTATTTTATTTTGTCACTGTACTTAAATTACTGAAATCCTGCCAGCCTATATATTCATTATAAACCCATTTCATATTTATATTGTACTCGGTAGACTCAGGTTATGTTCAAATGTTCTACAAAAATAATCAGTCTACATAACAGTCACCACCCTGTGGAGAGGCAATGTGTTACACAGAGAGCTTTGTCTCCTCTTCACAACTTAACTGCAACCGTGACTCCCATTGTTTCTACTGGTTAATATACATCCTATCTCTACATAAGAGCATACTTCAGAACACTGAATGACTGATTTCTCTTTTGAAGTAGAAAGTTAATTTCTGGGACATGTCCCCAGCCTGCTCTACCTACCTCACCTGGCTTGGCAGATATTAGAAACTCCTCTTCCCTAGGCCCTGCCTGTTTCCTTGAAGCGACATTCATTGATTCATTTGTCATTGATCGCAAACCCAGTTAGGAGGCAGGCAATTTATCAGGAAATGAATTTCTAGTAGCAACTAAGACAGAGAGCATGCCTGCCCTCTGGCAGTTAATATAGATTGGGGTGTTTTAAGCAATAAAAGGCAAAAAGTTTGTATAACAATGCTATGTTTGGGACACCTTGCTGGGAAGGGACCCTTTTAGGATCTGAGTTTGCTGGTAGTCAGGGAAGTCCCCAATTAACATGAATATGATCATGGAAAAGGGTCAATATTGATGAAACCCAGGAGGGAAACATGCTGCAGGTAGATGAAACAGTACATTCATGGACCTTAATTGCACAATAATGCAACAACCCCCCCCCCCATCCTGCCACTCTCACCATTGTCCTCATGCTTTGTTTCTCACCAATTTTTACCTAATAATAATTAGGATTCCTGTGTACCATGTTACTTTGTCTTTGCCCATCCAGGGTATCTGGGAAGGTATCTGACTATAAACCTATGTCCTTATTTGCATTGCAAGCTAGTCTGTTTGGCTCATTTAACTTTCTCTAAAGCATCTGTTCAAAAGATGTTTGCTGAACATAAATAAATAAATGAATGTCGTAAGTACAGCTTTTTTCAGCTAGGGAGATAAATGTCAGTAAAATGTTGGTCTTGCAAACATGATGACTTGACTTTGATCCTCAGATACTAGGTAAAAATGGTAGTTGTGGTAGGGTATACTTGTAATCCTAGTACTGAGAAGGATGAGATGGGTGGATCCCCGGGGCTCACTAGCCAGCATTCTAGCCTGATTGGTGAGTTCCAAGCCAATGAGTAATTCTGTCTCATGAAAAGGTGAATGGCATTTCTGATACCTGAAGTTTTCCTCTGGCCTCCACAGGCATGTGCACACATATGTACCCACACCTGTGCATATACATATCTAAGAAAGCAAACGATACATCTCTACAAAGCAATATTAAAAATGTTGACTGCAAGCCTTCATTGGTAGTAGAGTACTGATAAACTATCATAACTAGAGGATGCTGGGGAAGAAGACAGAAAGAAGCCTTCCTCAGAAGAAACCTTGTTGAAATAAGGACCATCACTCATTTAGGATTGCTAATCTTCCATTTATGTAGGTATATTAATCAGGGGTCTCTAGAGGAACAGAACTGATAGAATGAATTGTATTAAAAGGGAATTTATTGGGTTAATTTATGACAGTCCAACAACAGCAGATTACAGGCCTGAGAGTCAAGGAACCCGGTAGCTGCTCAGTCCATGACACTGGATGTCTCAGCAGTCCCAATCTGGCACTGAAGGCCTGGAGGCTTCCTGGAGAGATGCTGGTCTTCAGTCATGCTTGTCTCCAGTGCACACTGGAAAACAGCAAGCAGCACCAGCAGCCAGGTGGGAGGGGAGGAGAATACTTTTTTCCCCAGGGCTTCTTTTGATAAAGCCTCCCCTCCCAGGGGCTGCCCACTCGGGGAAAGGCTCACCCTGGGGGTAGGATTCCTCCTTTAGTTAATCCTTCCTGGAACCAACCTCAGAGACCCACTTATGAGGAATGTCTGTGGATTCCTAAACAGATCAAGTTGACCAAAACTTAACCATTGCAGTAGGCAATTTATTTTTTTCTGCTTTGTGAAATAATGAGCAGAGTGTTTGAGATAGTTACATTGAACTATCTCATTTTATAAAAGGTTAGCTTGAACTTTTTCTTTGTTTGTTTTTCTATAACATTTGCCCAAAACTGTGTATCTCTGTATCTCATGTATTCTGCCTTTATCACTTTAGTAAGTGTAACATTCTGAACAAAACAGAATCTTTCTATGAAGGTCAAAAGTAATGTAATGCCTTAAGGCCATGGTAGTGTGCAGTAGACTTCTGACCTGGCCTCTGTGGAAGATACTTAGGAAGCACAGCTGAGTCTGCACTGACCGCAGGGCAGGACTAGCACAGTCATTTTTAAAATAAATCTGAAAATAATTTGGCTTCCTTATGACCCAAGCCCTTCCTACAGAAATCATAAGTTATAAAAACTTCTGATAGGTTTATTTTTCTGGTTAATCAAGAATTACTCTCTGGTTTAAACTTGATATGAAGTGACACCAATCATCATTCTTTGGCACATCACAGGCAGTGGAGCAGTTAAATTGTTCACCAGTTGACAGCTATATTCAAATTCTGGAAGAAAGCCAATTCATAATCTCATTGTTATTTATTTAATTGCCCCCACCAGGGAACCTTCCACACTATGGTCATATCTTCTCCTTTTCTACATCTGCGGTTGATATGCTTAATGGAAAGTCCCTGAAAAATGAATATGGAGAGAGAAGGGCACACAGCCTATGCTTTTCTTGAATATATGTCTTGGTGATAAGTGGACGATTGAGTGCTAATGAGAACTGACTTATTTCCTTAATCACATCTCATTCTTGGGGATGGGGTGTTTTGCAGCTGCTTCCTAGACTACACTCTATTACTAAGCCACCCGGATGATTACAAATAAAGTTAAAAAAACTCAGATGACATCAGACACATTAGTTTTACCCATATATATATATATATATATATATATATATATATATATATATACACACACACACACAATATCTTTAAAAGACACTCCTGGGACACATTTTTTCTGCAGTAATTTGTCAGAAATGATAGCCACAAGGAATTTCTGGAATTTCTCTCAAGTTCCAGATATGGACATGTTTTATGAATTCAGTTATAACAAAATAATTCTTTTGACTAGAGCACGTAGTGGAAATAGACTTCATTTGATATTCATATTTTCTATGTTTTCTCTATGAAGACAAAAGGACCTGAATCTTTACTTCCTGACTGGAGGCTTTGGTCAGATTATTAATCTTGGAAATATGCCTTAAAATATTGTTAGGAAATAAAAACTAGAATGAAAGTCAGAAGAGGAGAATTCTGATTCTGGTATATACCCATCACAGTTAGCCTCTCATTGGCTAATACTGAACAAATTACTCATTTTGTCCATTTATTAAATGTGAGCAGCATATAGTCCTTGCCGTAAAGAACTGCTGGAGATATTTCAAGGAGTTATAATATAATAGATGTCCCTTTTAAGTCATGATTGTTCACATTCTCTTCAAAGATCTGATGAACTTCTAACTCCTCATCTAAGACTCAGCTTAATGAAACAAGTAAAATTTATTGGCTTAATCAATAAATATATATTTAACATTTTATTTTATTTATTTGTGAACAGAGAGGAAGAGAGATAGAGATGATGACAGATGATAGATATATGATTGATAGAGAGAGAAAGAGAGAGAGAATGGATGGACCAGAACTTCTGCACTGTAAATGATATCCAAACACACATTCTACTTTGTGCATTTGGCTTTATATGAGTATAGGGAAATCAAACCCTGGTCTGGCAGCCTTGCAAGCAAAAACCTTTAATCACTGAGCCATCTCTCTGGCCCTAAATCAACAGATATTATGTAACAAAGTTGATGTAAATGTACTCTGTCAGTAGTAGTTATTATTAATAGCAAAATTCAGCAATCAAGGGGTTTCCCTTCTCACTGTGAACATTAACCTGGACACAAACTATGAAGTAAGTATTTTTGGTTCTGGGGAAGGGCAGTACTGCGTGGTGCCCAATATCTGAAAATTATGGTTTTACAGATTTCATGCCAGGAAGGAAGAAAAATTGTCTATGTAATGGTCTTTGAAAAATTAAAGGTAAAGCAACTAACAAGAATAATAATGAGAAATAATTAAAAAGTAATACAAACAATAAAATAGAACACAAAAGTAACCCAAGTGGAAACAGAAGAGAGCCAGGAACAAAAAATTTATGTGAAGCAAAAGAAAATATATAAAAATGATAAATTATAGCCCCCAAACTTTAATCATTATACTTCATATGAAGGGATCAATATCCCACCGGCTGTTAACTGGATAAAAGTTAAGATGGAGAGAGACATGGAGATGTTTTAGAATCTCCATTTCCAGGGCAAGCTTCTTTTTGTTCTGACTGATGTGCGCTGCCATTTGTTTGCTCTATAGAGTTGTGTCAAAGAAACTGTTCTTTGCAATGGGTCCAGATTCACTGCTATGGTAGGGGCTTAAAGACTTGGGCAGAATGTAATTGACTGATCACCTGCATTCCAAAGTTCCTGGCTGGATAGGTGGGAATTTTGCTGCATGGTTTGACTATTTTCTTTGCCCATCCTGTTTAATCCCTCTCCTTCCCACAGTTGCTGATATCAATAAATATTCTTCACAACAAATTGAGCTCAGCATCTGATTTTGATGAACTATGATAAAGATTCACGTTATAATCTGTCCACAGAAATGTACTTAAAATGTGAAGACAGAATTCTTTTTTTTTAAAAAAGGGTAACAAAAGATATCAAATACTAACAGCAAAATTAAGAGTAATGGTCCCTCTATCTCTCCTCTCTAACTGTTGTATATTAGTTACGTTTTTCCTCAATTTCTTAGTGGGAACTGACCTGTAACCCCCACTTCCAGCTTGGGGCTACCATCCACAATGAGCTTTTTTTTTTTTTTTTTTTAAATTTAATTTATTAGTTTTCTTTTCAGTAAATACAGGCAGTTTGGTACCATTATTTAGGCTCATCTGTGATCTACCCCCTCCCATTAGACCCTCCTTATTATTGAAAATGGGTCGTGCATTGTGGAGTTAGCCCCCAGTTATTAGTATGATAAATGTCTCTGAAAATCATGACCCAACATGTAACTCTGACATTCTTTCCGCCCCCTCTTCCGCAAGATTTCCCTGAGCCATGTTGGGTTCATTTTTGGTCTGCTTCAGTGCTGAGGTGTTGGGGGCCTCTGAGGCTCTGGCTCTCTGATTTGGTAGGAGTTGATTTTTCTCTGCATTGATCTCCTTCCCCTTTGTGCTGGTATCCAGTTCACAGGAAAACATCACCCTTGCTTATTTCGCCAGTTGTCCTTACTTTCAGTTGGGCCCCTTCTGAGGTATGTTGGGGCAGCTCTCTTCTTAGGATCTGCATCTATCTGGAAAAGAGAAGCAGATTCTCCAACGGAGAGTAAGTTAGCACCCAGAAAATTGAGATAACACTTACTTTTTTGATAGACAGTTTGATAGGTGTAGGCCCTCTTATACCCCGTGATTGATGGTAGCTTGATATTGTAGAGTGGGCTTGTGTTTGGGTATGGTTCTGACTTGTTTCCCAGCTCCAGCTAAGGGTCTAGTACCACTGAGTGGATCAGTTAGCCAAATCAAGAGCAATTGATTCCTCACCATGGCTGTGTACCACTATTGCACTTGTGTGGGTATCACATCCGGTTAATTGTTGCTACTTAGGTTAAACAATGTGTTGCTTGGACAGATCTTGGTCACTTCCCCCAGTCGCCTATGTAGCGCCTTCTGGCACTAGACACGCTGACTGTCTGGGGACTGACTCTCTCCTGGCTTCCAGCCATGTCATTCCATTTTACGTGTCAGCTGCGTATGGAGTCTTCAGCAATAGGGTCTTACCACTGGCCTTTGGTGGGTCATCAATTACTCTGACAGAAGTCTGTCATTGTTTTGGGAAACCTTGTAGGTTTCTTTGATCAAAAGCTCATTGTGGATTGTAGGCCCAAGCTGGAAGTGGGGGTTACAGGTCAGTGTCCACTAAGAAATTGAGGAAAAAGATAACTAATATACAAGAGTTAGAGAGGAGAGAGATAGAGGGGAGAGGGGGAGAGGGAGGGAGGGAAGATGTAGGAGATTTAGGTCAGTCTTGATCCTACCCTCTCCAGTGTCTTGTGGTTCAGGTGTTTCCTGTAAGGGACTAGTGAAGGTTCAGTCATTTGGTCTGTCTTTTAGGAAGTAGAATTTTATGGTACCATTGCCGTTTGGGTCCGGATTACTGTTTTCCACCCTTTGATTCCCTCCCCGCCCTCCCATCCATCTTATTGTCTAGTCCATGAGGTACTTGCTGGGTATGTAAGGCATCTTGGGCAAATTCAGGTTAGGTGTTGCAGATGAGTGAGACTATGTGTCGATTTTTTTTCTGTGATTGGGTAAGTTCGCTGAGAATGATCTGTTCCAGGTTCAACCATTTTTCCTCAAATTTCTTTATGTCGTTTTTTCTTACTGCTGTATAGAATTCCATTGTGTAGATATACCACATCTTTGTTATCCATTCTTCTAATGATGGACATCTGGGTTGATTCCAGCTTTTAGCTATTACGAATTGAGCTGCTACAAACATGGTTGAGCAAATCTCTCTGGCTTTTGGTTTGAAGGTTTTAGGGTACATGCCCAGTAATGGTATAACTGGGTCTGTTGGTATTTCTATAGTCAGCTTTTTCAGGAGTCTCCATATTGCTTTCCAAAGTGGTTGTACCATCCTGCATTCCCACCAACAGTGAATGAGTGTCCCTGCTTCTCCACATCCTCGCCAGCATTTATTTTCATTTGACCTTTTGATGTTGGCTATCCTTATTGGGGTAAGGTGGAATCTCATAGTTGTTTTAATTTGCATTTCTCTGATGATTAGGGATGATGAACATTTTCTTAGGTGTGTGTTTGCCATTTGTATCTCTTCCTCTGTGAATTGCCTGTTTAACTCTGTGCCCCATTTTGTGAGTGGGGTATTTGTCTTCTTATTGTTTAGACTTTTGAGTTCTTTGTAAATTCTAGAGATAAGGCCTCTATCTGTTGGATAACCTGTAAATATTTTCTCCCACTCTGTGGGTATTCTATTGGCTTTGTTTATTATATGCTTATCTGTAAAGAAACTCTTCAGCTTCATATGATCCCAATGGTTGAGTGACTGTTTAAGAACTTGAGCCACTGGGGTTTTATTCAGGAAGTCTTTTTCCATTCCTATATCATGGAAAGTACTTCCTAAATGTTCTTCCAGTAGTTTTCGAGTTTCTGGTCTTATGTTGAGGTCTTTGATCCATTTGGATTTGAGTGTTGTGCATGGTGAAATGTGTGGATCAAGTTTTAGTTTCCTGCATGTGGTTATCCAGTTTGTCCAGCACCATTTGTTGAAGATGCTATCTTTTTTCCAGTCTATATTGTTTGGGCCTTTGTCGAATATCAAGTAGCTATAGTTGCTTGGCCCAAAATCCGGGTCCTCAAGTCTATTCCATTGGTCTATACTCCTGTTTTTATGCCAGTACCATGCTGTTTTTATTACTATGGCTTTGTAGTATAACTTTATATCGGGTATGGTGATGCCACCAGAGGTATTTCTTTTGCTGAGGATATGTTTGGATATGCGAGGCCTTCTGCCTTTCCATATGAAATTTGAGATCATTTTTTCTATGTCTGTGAAGAACACTGTAGGGATTTTAATTGGAATTGCGTTAAATCTATATATTGCCTTTGGTAGGATTGTCATCTCACAATGTTAATTCTGCCTATCCAGGAGCATGGGAGGTCTTTCCATCGTTTCAAGTCCTCCTCAATTTCTTTTTTGAGAGTTTTTATATTTTCGTTGTATAGATCTTTTACTTCCTTGGTTAACGTTATTCCAAGGTATTTTATTTTATTTTTTGCTATTGAAAATGGGACTATGTCCTTTATTTCTTTTTCTGTGTCTTTGTCATTTGCATACAGAAATGCTTCCGATTTTTGTGCGTTGATTTTGTATCCTGCTACTTTGCTATAGGAGTTAATCACCTTCAGGAGTTTTGGGATGGAGTCTCTCGGGTCTCTTACATATACAATCATGTCATCAGCGAATAGAGCTAACTTAACTTCTTCCTTTCCAAATTGTATCCCTTTTATTTCCTTCTCCTGCCTTATTGCTTGGGCTAGGACTTCCAGAACTATATTGAAAAGCAGAGGTGAGAGAGGACATCCCTGTCTTGTTCCTGATCTCAATGGGAATTCCTCCAGTCTCTCTCCATTAAGAATTATTTGGGCCTTTGGAGCTTTGTATATTGCCTTTATTATATTAAGATGTGAACCGGCCATGCCGATTCTCTCCAATGTTTTGATCATGAAGTTATGTTGTATCTTGTCAAAGGCCTTCTCTGCATCTATCGAAATGATCATGTGATTTTTATGTTTAAGCTTGTTTATGTGGTGTATTACATTGACAGATTTTCGTATGTTGAACCACCCTTGTGTTCCTGGGATAAATCCCACTTGGTCAAGGTGGATAATGCTTTTGATGTGTTGTTGGATTCGGTTTGCGAGAATTTTGTTGAGGATCTTTGTCTATGTTCATTAGGGAAATAGGCCGATAGTTTTCTTTTCTTGTGGCGTCTCTGCCTGGTTTTGGGATTAGGGTGATACTAGCTTCATAGAAGGAGTTGGGTAGTTTTCCCTGTTCTTCAATTGTGTGGCACAGTTTTAGGAAGATCGGTTTGAGTTCTTCCATGAAGGTTTGATAAAATTTGGCTGGGAATCCATCTGGTCCTGGACTCTTCTTTTTTGGGAGGTTTTTTATTACTTTTTCAATCTCCATGAGCGTGATGGGTTCATTGAGGTGGTTGATCTGCTCTGAGTTTAGCTTTGGTAGATGATATGCATCCAGGAATTTATCCATCTCCTCCACATTTTCCAGTTTTGTGGAGTAGAGGTTTTTGAAATAAGTCCTGATGATTCTGCCGATTTCACTGATGTCTGTTGTAATCTCTCCTTTTTCATTTTGAATTTTGTTAATTTGGAGTCTCTCCTTTTTTTGCTTGATCAAATTGGCCAGAGGTTTGTCAATCTTGTTTATTTTTTCAAAGAACCAGCTCTTTGTTTTGTCAATTGCCTTAATTGTTTCCATGGTTTCCAATTCATTAATTTCTGCTCTGATTTTAATTATTTCCTTCCTTCTGGAGCTCTTTGGGTTGGATTTTTCTTGTTTTTCCAATGCCTTTAGGTGGATGGTTAAGCTATTGATTTGGGATTTTTCTGTCTTTTTTATGAAGGCATTGAGTGCTATGAATTTTCCCCTGAGGACTGCCTTCATTGTGTCCCACAAGTTTTGGTATGATGTGTTCTCATTGTCATTCAATTCCAGGAATTTTGCAATTTCATTTTTTATTTCATCCACTATCCATTTATTGTTTAAGAGCGTGCTATTCAGTTTCCAGTTGCCGTTGGGGCTCTTGTTGGTTTTTTTGTTGTTGATTTCTAGGAATATAGCATTATGATCTGATATCATGCAGGGAATTATGTCGATTTTCCTAAATATGTGGAGGCTATCTTTGTGACCCAGTATATGGTCTATTTTAGAGAATGTTCCATGGGCTGCTGAGAAGAATGTGTAGTCTGTGGATTTGGGGTGGAAAGTTCTATAGATGTCTGTTAGGCCTAAGTGCTCTATGGTTTTGTTGAGCTCTCTTACTTCCCTGTTGAGCTTCTGTTTGGATGATCTGTCTATTACTGATAATGGTGTGTTAAAGTCCCCAGCTATGATGGTGTTGGTGGTTATTTCTGTTTTATTGTCAAGTAGGTTTTGTTTTATGAACTGCGGTGCCCCTGTGTTTGGTGCATACAGATTTATGATTGTAATATCCTCTTGATGGATTGTTCCCTTTACAAGTAGGAAGTAGCCTTCTTTGTCTTTTTTGATTGTTTTTGGTTTGAAGTCAACTTTATCTGATATTAATATAGCTACACCTGCTTGTTTCTTATTCCCATTTGCTTGGAATATTGTTTTCCACCCTTTCACCCTGAGGAGGTTTCTGTCTTTAGTGGTAAGGTGGGTTTCTTGAAGGCAGCAGATTGAGGGGTCTAATTTTTTGATCCACCCTGTTAGCCTGTGTCTCTTGATGGGTGAATTAAGGCCATTAATGTTTAGGGTGATGACTGTGAGATTTGATTTGATCCCTGTCATTTTGTGGTGGTAGAGGTGTGTTGGCATTTCCATGGAATTTTTTTTTTTTTTTTTGTATCTACTCTGGGTTTGATTGCTGTGATCTTCTTCTTGTAGGCATTTGTGTTTGGTTATTTGTTTCCTCTCTGTGGAGAATTTCCTGGAGTACTTTCTGTAGGTTTGGTTTTGTGTTCATATAATTGTAAAGCTGAGTTTTATCATGGAAAGTTTTCCTTTCACCATCTATTATAAGGGAGACTTTTGCTGGGTAGAGTAGTTTAGGTTGAAAGCCATAGTTTCTTAGCGTTTGGAGAGTATCATTCCAGGCCCTTCTAGCTTTCAGGGTTTCCATTGAGAAGTCTGAAGTAATTCTGATGGGGTTTCCTTTGAAAGTGGTGTGCTGTTTTTCCCTAGCTGCTTTTAGGATTTTTTCCTTGGTGTCAATGTTTAGAGTCTTAATGATAATATGCCTTGGGGAGTTTCTCCTTTGGTCTAGTCGGTTAGGAGTTCTGTTTGCTTCTTGAATCTTGATGGGCCTTTCTTTTAAGAGATGGGGGAAGTTTTCTTCAATTATTGTGTTAAATAAGTTCTCCATGCCTTTGGTCTGAAATTCTTCTCCCTCTGGTATTCCAATGATTCTGATATTAGGACGTTTAAGTGTATCCCACAATTCTCTCATGTTCTGTTCACAGGAACTTTTGAACTTACTGAAATTTTTGGACTCTCGAACTGTTTCTTCCATCCTGTCTTCCAGATCAGAATTTCTATCTTCCACTTCGCTGACTCTATTCTTGAGAGCCTCTAGTGAGTTTTGGACTTGTTCAATTAAGTTTGTATTTTCTACTACTTTCCTATGTATCACTTCCATCGCTTTGTCCAGCTCCCTTTTTGTCTCATTTTCTGATTTTCTTGCTGATTCTTGGAAATCATCCTTGCATTTCTTTATGTTTTCATTTAGTGTGGCCAGCTGATTTTTAAGGTCCTCTTTTTTTTCATTCTCCCTCAACTCTCTTAGCTCTCTTTGAATTCCTTCCAGTGTCTTATCATATTGCTCTAGCTTAGTGATGGTAGCATCCATACGATTATCTATCCTTTGTAGCTTTCCTGTCAGATCTAGCAGTAGTTTGGTCAGGGTTGCATTGTTCATTGCTTCCACTTGATGTTCTGATCCTAAACACTCTTCTATGTTTTGGTTTGTTGTGATCCTTGTTGGACTGGGTGATCTGTCTGGATTTTCTTCCATTTTATTTTTCGTGTTATTTCTTTTGCGCTGTAGTCTACCCATGTCAGTGTATGGGCAGGTAGGTGGGTGGAGCAGCCTGGGATCTAGCTTAATGCAAATCCAAGGCAGCCTGGGACAGTTGTAAGCAGCCTGGGTTTTTGCTCACTCTTGCCAAAGCCGCCTACCTATAGCCTGACAGGAGCACCAAAGTTGCCTGAATTCTCACCCAGTAATGCACCTAAGCTGCCTGCCTTTGAGCTTGAAAAGGGACTGAGGTAGCAAGCCCTGAAGGTGCCTAGATTCTGACTGGGTACACTGGGGTCTGTAAACAGTCTGTGCTCTTCCGCCTCAGGGGAGTGGGGGATGGATGGCGATGTACAGGTAGGGGATGGCACCTGCGCTGGCGCTAGTGACTCAGTGTGGACTTATGTGGCTCTTGCTGTGGGACTGGGCCCAATGCACGTGCAATTGTAGTGCAGAGGCAGATGATGTGGGTACGGAATCAGGACACAGCAGAAACTGACCGGGGGCAAGTGATGTGAGAACAACAGGGCGTGAGGGGAGGGGGGGGAGCTAGGAGCGTGGGGCGCTGTGGGATACCGTGGGGTGCTCTGGACTCGCAGGGGGGGAGGGGGCGGATCGCGCGGGGGAGGGGGCTGAGGGGTTCCAGGGGGTCGCGGGTAGCGCAGGGGGCGTGGAGCACGCTGAGGTAAGATGGAGTGCTGGATGCTGTGGGACGCTGCGGGGCAGTCTGGACGCGCAGCGGGGGTGGGGTGTACGGGGGGGGGCTCGAGGAGCGCGGGGGTGGGGCGCGGGGAGTCTCGGGGCACGCAGGGGGATCGGGGCACACCTGGGCGCCCGGGCGCTGGACGCTGCGGGGCGCTTTGAGCGCCCCTGTCGCGTGTGGGTAGGGAGCGTTGGACGCGCTGGGGGGGGAGGCGGGGGCGGGGCGCGCGGGGGGGGGCTCGAGGCGCGTGGGGGTGGGGCGTGGGGGTCTCAGGGCGCGCAGGGGGCGCAGGGCGCTTGGGGCGTGCCTGCTGTGTGTGGATAGAGAGCACGGAACGCGCAGGGGGTGGGGCGCGTGGGAGGGTGGGGCGGGCGTGGGGTGGTCTCGAGGCACGCAGGGGTGGGGCGCAGGGGTCTTGGGCGCGCAGGGGCGCGGGGCAGGCCTGGGTGCCTGGGGCGCCGGAAGCCTTGGTTCGCTTGGGCCACGTCTGCTGTGTGTGGATAGGGAGCGTGGGGTGCGCTGGGGGGGAGGGGCGTGCTGGGGGGGTGCGGGGGGTGCGGCGGGTGTGGGGCACAGGGGTTGTGGGGTGCGCTGGGCCGCCGGGGTGCGTGGGGCTTGGTGTGCACGGGGCGCCGGGCCGCTGGGCGCAGGGCGCGCCCGATGCAGTTATTCGCGGCGGGCAGGGTGGAGGGGCGTGGGTCGCAGGGGTGTGTGCTTCCCTCTTTTATCCCAATCTGTGCCCTCCCTCTTCAGAAAGTTCCTAATTTCCCTTGAATACTTGCCTTTTTTTCCCTCCTTGTTTGTAGTGCAGCTAGGCGGTCGCCATCTTGACCGGACTCCACAATGAGCTTTTGATCAGAGAAACCTACAAGGTTTCCCAAAACAATGACAGCCTCTGTCAGAGTACTTGATGACCCACCAAAGGCCAGTGGTAAGACCCTATTGCTGAAGACTCCATACGCAGCTGACACGTAAAATGGAATGGCATGGCTGGAAGCCAGGAGAGAGTCAGTCCCCAGACAGTCAGCGTGTCTAGTGCCAGAAGGTGCTACATGGGCGACTGGGGGAAATGACCAAGATCTGTCCAAGCAACTCATTGTCCAACCTAATTAGCAACAAATAACCTGATGTGATGCCCACACAAGTGCAATAGTGGCACACAGCCATGGTGGGGAACCAACTGCTCTTGATTTGGCTAACTGATCCCCTCAGTGGTACGAGACCCATAGCTGGAGCTGGGAAACAAGTCAGAACCATACCCAAACACAAGCCCACTCTCCAATATCAAGCTACCATCAATCATGGGGTACAAGAGGGCCTACACCTGTCAAACTCTCTATCAAAAAAGTGTTATCTCAATTTTCCGGGTGCTAACTTACTCTCCATTGGAGAATCTGCTTCTCTTTTTCAGATAGATGCAGATCCTAAGGAGAGAGCTGCCCCAACATACCTCAAAAGGGGCCCAACTGAAACTAAGGACAATTGGCGAAACAAGCAAGGGTGATGTTTTCCTGTGAACTGGATACCAGCACAAAGGGGAAGGAGACCAACACAGAGAAAAATCAACTCCTACCAAATCAGAGAGCCAGAGCCTCAGAGGCCCCCAACACCTCAGCACTGAAGCAGACCAAAAATGAACCCAACATGGCTCAGGGAAATTTTGTGGAAGAGGGGCGGAAAGAATGTCAGAGTCACATGTTGGGTCATGATTTGCAGAGACATTTATCATACCAATAACTATGGGCTAACTCCACAATGCACGACCCATTTACATCAACAAGGAGGGTCCAATGGGAGGGGATAGATCATAGATGAGCTTAAACAATGGTACTAAACTGCCTGTATTTTCTGAAAAGAAAATTAATAAATTAAATTTTAAAAAAAAATAAGAGTAATGGGACCAAGGAGGTGGATCATTGGTTAAAGGTGCTTGCCTGCAAAGCCTGATGGCCAGGGATTGGTATCCAAGGACCCACATAAAACCAGATGCACAAAGTGGCACATGTGTCTAGAATTCATTTGTAACAGCAGGAGGCCCTGGTGTAGCCATTATTTCTTTCACTCTATGTCTGTCTTGTCTGTCTCTCAAGTAAATAAAAATGTTTCTAAAACAGAAGAGAACACTAATGATGAAATAAGGTAGAACTGAGGCCAGTGAGTGTTACCTCACTGAAAGACTTATTTAAATGCTGAAAGGGTAAATTTAATAGGTATTCACAAGTATACTTAATATGTGTGCATCTAAGCCCTCATGTGTTTTAAAACATATAAAAAATGCAAAATAAAGACATACACAATCATAATTGGTCATCTTAATACACATTTTAGAAGTAGGAAAAATCAGTAGTAATTTAAAAGATAAGGAAACAATATAAATATCCATTTTTTATTTACATAGCACCATAATTAACAACAGCAAATTGTAAGTTTTTCAAGTGGTTATGGAATGTTCAGCCTGATATATACTAGGGTATAACGTACATCTAGATTGAAATCTTACAGAGTGTGCTTTCTAACTACAACAGGACTAAATGAGAAGCCAATATCAATAAGGTATTTAAAAATACTTCAGGATTTGGAAATTTAATAGTGCATAGTACATGTCTAAATAATTTATGATTAAAGAAAAAATCACAAGAAAATTAGATAACATTATTCAATTAAGTAATAATGAAAACACACATTGTGAAATAGATATGATATAAGGAAAGCAGTCGTCAGAGGGAAATGCTATAACTTTAAAGGCTGTGTGAAGAGAAAAAGGCCTAAACCCCTTTATTAAGGTTCTAGAAAACAAAACAGAACAACAAAAACAGCAATGACAGCAAAAGAGAAAATTGACACACCTGTCATTTATTTGAAGAGCTTAATAAAACTGACAAACTCCAGCCATGATGTGTGAGGAACATGGGTGAAGTGGCACATGCCTATAATTCTCGTACTTGGGTAGGATGAGACAGGAAGATTGAAAGAGTAAGGCCAACTTGGGCTACATAGCAAGTTTGATGCCAGCCAGGCTATCTTAAAAACCCCAAAATAGGAGTTGAGGGTAAGGCAGCAGCATAGGAGCCATGCCAAACCAGCCTGGGGAGGGATTCAAGCAAATCCCCAGCCAAATACACTTTTCTTCTGAAAAGTGAAAGAGTATAGGTTATTCTTAGACACAGTGGAGACGCCAGAGAGACCAAAATCCACCAGAAAGGAAGAAAACGGCCAGAGTCCCACTGAGGCTCTCAGCCCGCAATCTGCTCTACACACCCACTTGCCCAGGCACTGCCCCACCAGGCAGCAGTGGCAGCAGAGAACAAACAACAGATTTTTCAACTTCATCAGCCTTCTTGCAAAGTTAAGAAATCTGAAGGAAAGACAGCTGAGATCAAATAAAGAGCTACTGGAAGTGCAAGCAACTCCAGAAGTCTGAATTCTCCCATCCCCCACAATCAGAACCCTGAACCTCCTGCATTCAGTCCCCAGTGGCAGAGCAGCCAGCAGAGCTGATCAGAACTCCAGCTTCACAGCACACCACCACCAAGGGATCAAAGTGGGCACTCAGCATTGGTGAGCTTGAAAGCCACCCCAAAAGGTAATGAGGCCAAACAAAACAAAACAAAACAAAACAAAACAACAAAAAAACCCACCCAAAACAAACAAACAACAACAACAACAAAAACAGGTCCATAAGCCAATGGTCTGCTCTGGAAGAGCTAATCTCTCTTCCCTTATCAAGGAAGGTTTTAGGTTATATATTCTTGGTTGCCTTTTACCATTTTCAAATAACCTGTATTTGGGGGCTGAATATTGTTGCCTTTGATGCTTTCATATTTATAGGGCCTTTGTCTTTTGCTTCTGTCCTTATTGGGGGCAGGGTTTGATCCAGATCCAGGTTGACCTGGAACCCAATTCAGAACAGAAATCTCTACTTCCCAGCTGACAAGATTAAGGGTATAGAACAACACACACCCTTAGGGAATTTGGCCTTATAAGACTATCTGTTTGTTTTAAACCCAACAATTGTATATTTTGTGCTGGTTTTGATTGATTGTGGATGTTTCTCAGTTGAAGTTTAGAATTTGCCAGTAAATTGTTCCACCCAGTCCATTAGAATACTTGCTTAGCAAGCAAACTCAACACCTAGGATTACTTCTGTGGCTAGCTTGGGGTACAAGAGCTACACCTGGCACCTTAAACTCATTTCTTGAAAAAGGTGGATAAAGGTGGATTGCCACATCTAAGAACACTTCAGATAAGTAGAAAATCCAAGTATCAAATCAATTCAGTATGCAAAAGTCACTACATTATAATACAAGAAACTCAAAGAATTAAGATAATACAGTCCGACCAAAAATTATAAATCCATCAGAAATAATTACCAAGGAGATTTTTTTTAGATGAAATGCCTAAGATTCCAAAAAAATGATGATATCTATACTGAAAGAAGAAATGAAAGGAATCAAAGAAGACATAGGAATTAAAGAAGAAAACAAACTCCTGAAAGTGAATGCAGGAAACTAGCTTAATGAAATAAGGAGGTCATTACAAGACATGAATATGGAAACAGAAATACTGAAGAGAAACTAGGTTAAAATCTTACCTTTGAAGAATATATTCAGTGAAATAAAAAAACTGTATGGAAAGTCTCACCAGTAGAATGGATAAAGGAGAGAACAGAATATTTAAACAAGAAGACCAGTTGGCAGACCTAATACAGTCCAACAAAGAGAAAGACAAGCTAATAGCAAGGTATGAATGGGCATTTCAAGATATCCAGGACACTGTGAAAAGATCAAACATAAGAATTCAGGGTATAATAGAAGGAGAAGAATTTATGTTATAATTAAACTACTAAACACACAAACCAACGAAGGAGAAGAATTTCAATCCAGAGGCTTAGTAGGTGTTTTCAACTAAATCACAGAAGAAAATTTTCTCCAAATTGGGAAATAAATGCCAATGTAGATACAAGAAGCTTTTAGAACACCAAACAGACAAAACCTAGAAAGAACCTCTCCTCACCATGTTATAATTAAACTACTAAGCATGCAAACCAAAGAAACTATATTGAAACCAGTTAGAGAGAAAAAGCAAATCACCTACAAAGGCAAACCCATTAGAATAACTGCAGATTATTCAACACAAACTTTAAAAGCCAGAAGGGCTTGGAATGATGTATTCTGAGTTCTGAAATAGAACAACTGTCAATCAAGATTACTTTATCCTGCAAAGCTATCTATCCAAGTTGATGGAGAAATAAGGACATTCCATAACAAAAACAGGCTAAAGGAATTTATGACAACTAAACTAACTCTACAGAAAATATTTGAAGGAATTCTTCATGCTGAAGAGCAAGCAAAACACACAGTAGGAAATAGGGAAAAATAAACCACATCCAAATATTAAAACTACTGAGTAATGGGAAACCAGGAAACACTACAAAACAAGAAGAACGATGAGAATAAATGCACACCTTTCAATAATAACTCAATATCAATGGCCTCAAAGCACCAACCAAAACACACAGGCTTGCAGACTAGATTAAAAGGCAGGATCCTGCCATTTGTGACCCCTGGAAACTCATTTCTCAATAAAAAATAGACACTGCTTTAGGGTGAAAGGATGGAAAATGGTATTTCAAGCAAATGGGCTAGGAAACAAGCAGGGGTTGCTATCCTAATATCTGACAGCATAGATTTCAAACCAATTTTGTGAGGAAAGATAAAGGTCATTTTATGCTGATTAAAAGAACACTATAACAGGAGGACCTTATAATCATAAACATATATGCACCTAACATGGAGGCTCCCAGCTTCATCAAAGAAACACTATTAGACTTAAGGTCACAGATAACATCAAACATAATTGTAGTGGGAGACTTAAATACCCCACTCTCATCAACTGACAGGTAATCCTGGCAAAAAATAAACAGAGATAACTGAATTAAATGATGTCATGGAACAAATGGACCTAACAGATATCTACAGTACATTTTATCCAAAGGGTGCAGAATATAAATTTTTCTCAGCAGCACATGGAACATTCTCGAAAATAGACCATATATTAGGACACAAAGCAAATTTCCACAAATATAGGAAAATTGAAATAATCCCTTGTACTCTATCTGGCCACAATGGGATTAAACTGCAAATCAGCAACAAGAAAAGCTATAGAGCATATGGAAATTTATGGAGACTAAATAGTATGCTATTGAATGATCAATGTGTCATTGAAAAAACAAAAAAGGAAATCAATAAATTCATAGAATCAACTGATGATGATAATACACCATACCAAAACCTTTGGGACACAATGAAGGTAGTCCTAAGAGGGAAATTTATAGCTGCAAGTGCCTGTATTAAGAAATTAGATAGTTTACAAATAAATAACTTAATGCTTCACCTTAAGTCTTTGGAAAAAGAACAAGGAAAAGAAAAAATCAGTAGACAAGAAGAAATAATAAAGATTAGGGCAGAAATTAATGAAATAGAAACCACAAAAACAATCCAAAGCATCAATGAAACAAAGAGTTGGTTTTTTGAAAGGATAAACAAGATTGATAAACCCTTAGCAAATTTGACCCAAAGAGAGAAGAGACAAAAATTAGTAAAATTAGAGATGAAAAAGTCACCATTACAACAGATATCAAAGAAATTCAGACAATTATAAGGTCATATTTTAAGAACATATATGCCTATAAGATTGAAAATCTGATAGAAATGGATGATTTCCTAGATCCATATGACCTACCAAAATTAAATCAAAATGAGATAAACCATTTAAATAGACCGATAAGAAGTACAGAGATCCAAGCAGTTATAAAAAAATCCCCCAACTAAAAACAATCCAGGCCCACATGGATTCAATGGTGAATTTTACCAGACATTCATGGAAGTACTAATACCACTGCTTCTCAAACTTTTCCATAAAATAGAAAAGGATAGAATTCTACCAAACTCCTTCTTTGAAGCCAGCATCATCCTCATACCAAAACCAGACAAAGGCAGAATTCAAAAGAACATTAAAGACCAATCTTCCTCATGAACATAGCTGTAAAAATGCTGAACAAAATATTGGCAAACAGAATACAAGAATATATCAAAAAGATTATTCACGCTGACCAAGTTGGCTTTATCCCAGGATGTAAGGATGGTTCAACATATGCAAATAAATAAATGTAGTACATCATATAAATGGTGTGAAGGACAAAAATCACATGATCATCTAAATAGATGCAGAAAAAGCATTCAACAAAATCCAACATCCTTTCATGGTAAAAGTGTTACAGAAACTGGGAATAGAAGGAACATGTCTCAACATAAGAGCTATTTACAACAAATCTACAGCCAACATAATACTAAATGGAGAGAAACTTGGAAGTGTTTCCACTAAATTCAGGAAGAAAACAAGGGTGTCTACTATCACCACTTTTATTTAACATAGTACTGTAAGTCTTAGCTATAGAATAATACAAGAAACACTCATAAAAGGGATACAAATTTGAAAAGAAGAGATCAAATTATCAGTATTTGCAAATGATATGGTTCTATACATAAAAGACCCTAAAAACTCTACTAGCAAACTGTTAGAGCTAATAAACACTTTGAGCAACATAGCAGGATGCAAAACAAATACACAGAAATCAGTAGCTTCCTATATACTAACAACAAACAGAAGATGAAATCAGGGAATCTCTCCCATTCACAATTGCCTCAAAAAAATAAAATAAAGGATCTTGGAATAAACTTGACCAATGAAGTAAAGATACTCTACAATGATAACTTTCAAACACTCAAGTGAGAAATTGCAGAAGACACAAGGAAATGGAAAGAAATCCTATGTTCTTGGATTGGAAGAATCAGTATTGTGAAAATGTCAATCTTTCCAAAGGCAATCTACACCTTTAATGCAATCCCCATGAAAATTCCAGTGGTATTCTTCACAGGAATAGAAAAAAAAATCCTAAAATTCATTTGGAAGCACAAAAAATCTCTAATAGCCAAAATGATTTTGAGCAACAAAAATAAGGTTGGTGTTATCACCATACCCAACTTTATGCTATATTACCAAGCCATAGTAACAAAAACTGCAAGGTATTGGCACAAAGACAAACATGAAGATCAGTGGAACAGAATAGAGGACCAAGTTGTTAATCCAGGTGGCTATAGCCATCTGATTTATGACAAAAATGCCAAAAATATTCATTAGAGAAAAGACAGCCTGTTCAACAAGTGGTGCAGGGAACACTGGATATCTATATGTAGAAAGGTGAAAATAGATCCTTGTCTTTCTCCATGCACAAGAATAAAATCGAGTGGATCAGGGACCTTAATATCAGACCTGAAATTCTGAAATTGCTACAGGAAAAGTTAGGGGAAACCCTTCAACATATTGGCATAGACAATGACTTTATGAATATAATCCCAATTGCTCAGGAAATGAAACCACTAATAAACCACTGGGATCTCATGAAATTACAAAGCTTTTGTACAGCAAAGGACACTGTGAATAGAGCAAAGAGACAATCTACAGAATGGGAGAAAATCTTTGCCATCTACACATCTGACAGAGGATTAATATCCAGAATATACAAAGAACTCAAAAAACAGAACAATAAGAAACAATCAAAAAATGGGCTATGGAAATAAATAGAGAGTTTTCATCAGAAGAAATGCAGATGGCATATAAACATCTAAAAAAGTGTTCTACATCCTTAGCCATCAGGAAAATGCAAATTGGAACGACCTTGAGATTCCATCAGAGTGGCTACCATCAAGAAAACAAATGACAATAAATGTTGGCGAGATTTGGTAAAAGGGGAACCCTTCTGCACTGTTGGAGGGAATGTAATCTGGTACAGCCATTGTGGAAATCAGTGTGGAGGTTCTAGAGACAGCTAAAAGTAGATTTGCCATATGATACAGCCATAGTATTCCTAGGCACATATCCTAATGACTCTCTCACTACCTTAGAGATACTTGTACAACCATGTTTATTGCTGTTCTATTCACAATAGCTAGGAAATGGAACCAGCCTAGATGTACATTCACAGATGAGGGGATAATAAAGATGTAGCACATCTACACAATAGAGTTCTATTCAGTGGTAAATAAAAATGAAATTGCAAAATTTGCAAGGAAAAGGATGGATCTGGAAAGGATTATACTAAGTGAGATATCCCAGGCCCAGAAAGCCAAATGTCACATGTTCTCTCTTATATGTAGATCCTAGCTACAAATATATAGACTTGTGTGTGATTTAGTACCAATAATCCATAGCAGAGGCCCATAAACTAGAAAAAGGCCATAAAGGAGGGAGGAGAGGGAAGGTCTTAAGGGCATGGTATTGTATATAAATAAGTAGAAGAACAGATTGCAGGGAAGGGAAAGGCCTAAGAGAGCTCAGGGAAAGAGATTATATACAAGAAGGGCAGAGGGGGAGGAGGGTCAAACAAATTTCAAGATATTCTCAATAAGGCACATGAAAATCTACTTTTTTGAATAATGGCACACCCAGAAGCCATAGATTGTTACTAGAAAATTTTCAGTGCCAGGGATGGTATACCTTCTTCTGAGTTGTTGGCCAGGGAGGTCTCTGTTGCCTCCAAAACATTACAGGCTATTGCCAAGGTCCTTGTTTTCCCATGAGAAAGAGATGGTAAGACCCTATTACTGAAGACTTATGAGAGACAGAAGTCATCAGAGGTGAAAACAGTGGACACTGGAAGCTTCAAATTTGGCCAGACAGGCCAAATGACTGAATGAGTTCGATGCTGGTATGTCTGCTCTGGGGGAAACCAACTGTACTCTAATTGGACTGAAGACCTGCTCTGTGGGAGGGAATATGTGCCTGGTACTGGAAATCTAATCAAAGGCCTATGGCAGGGGGGGTGGTCATGAGCCTTAGGGGTATAAAGCCTGCTCTTGTCTGGAGAAATGCATATATTACTCTCACCAAATTGCCCAGAAAGCAGTACAGTTAATGTTCATACTAATCTATTAATGCTACTCTCACTTTTGGCTAGAGAAACTTCTCTTTTCAGATGATGTTAACCACTGGGATGATGCAAAAGGTAACATAGTGCTGAGAAGAAGGGACGGAGGAGTGTCCAGCACTGAAACATTTCACACCCTCCAAGGTCAGGGTCCATTACAGAAGAGGGGGTGGAAAAATGTAAGAGCCAAAGGAAGGGTAGCACTCCTGACATACAACTGTCTGGACAGAACTTTGCCTCGATATCCAAGTCCTCACAGTACCTAGCAATACCTACACATGACACTCATAATAGGAGAAAAAGATGATGACATCAAATTTAAAGAGAGACTAATGGAGAGAGGGAGGGATATGACAGAGAGCAGAGTTATGAAGGGGAAAGTGGGGGAGGGGAGGGAAATACCATGGTTTGTTGTCTATAAATATAGAGTTGTCAAAAAAAAAAACCCCAAAATAGGTATAAAGAGGAGAAGGTGAATACAAATTAACAAGAATAAAAGAGGGGTATCACCACTGAGGCTGTAGATACTCACTGGATGCCATGGTCTGTAGGTCTGTATCCAAAATTCATGTTGAAATTTAATCCTCAATGTGACAGTCCTAAAAGGAAGGGCTTCTAGGTAACAGCCATTCCATGAGAACTTTGCTCTCATGAGTATCTTAGTGTCTTCTGTAAGGACTTCAGTGAGTAATTTTCTCTTACTGTTCCTATTCTTTAATTTTTTAAAATTTTTATTAGCATTTTCCATGATTACAAAAAATATCCCATGGTAATTCCCTCTGTACCCCCCCACTATCCTCTTTGAAATTCCATTCTCCATCATATTACCTCCCCATCACAATCATTGTACTTACATATATACAATATCAACCTATTAAGTACCCTCCTCCCTTCCTTTCTCTTCCCTTTATGTCTCCCTTTTAACTTACTGGCCTCTGCTATTAAGGATTTTCATTTTCATGCAGAAGCCCAATCATCTGTAGCTAGGATCCACATATGAGAGAGAACATGTGGCGCTTGGCTTTCTGGGCCTGGGTTACTTCACTTACTAGAATCCTTTCCTGGTCCATCCATTTCTCTGCAAATTTCATAACTTCATTTTTCTTTACTGCTGAGTAGAACTCCATTGTATAAATGTGCCACATCTTCATTATCCACTAATCAATTGAGGGACATCTAGGCTGGTTCCATTTCCCAGCTATTATGAATTGAGCAGCAATAAACATGGTTGAGCACGTACTTCTAAGGAAATGAGATGAGTCCTTTGGATATATGCCTAGGAGTGCTATAGCAGGGTCATATGGTAGATCAATTTTTAGCTGTTCTAGGAATCTCCACACTGATTTCCACAATGGCTGGACCAGATTGCATTCCCACCAGCAGTGTAGAAGGGTTCCTCTTTTTCCACATCCCCGCCAACATTTATGATCATTTGTTTTCATGATGGTGGCCAATCTCACGGGAGTGAGATGGAATCTCAATGTAGTTTTAATCTGTTTTTCCCCGATGGCTAGTGACGTAGAAAATTTTTTTAGATGCTTATATGCTATTCGTATTTCTTCCTTTGAGAATGCTCTATTTATCTCCATAGCCCATTTTTTGATTGGCTTGTTTGATTCCTTATTACTTAACTTTTTGAGTTCTTTGTATATCCTAGATATTAATCCTCTATCGGATATATAGCTGGCGAAGATTTTTTCCCATTCTGTAGGTTGCCTCTTTGCTTTTTTCACTGTGTCCTTTGCAGTGCAAAATCTTTGTAATTTTGTGAGGTCCCAGTGATTAATCTGTGGTTTTATTGCCTGAGCAATTGGGGTTGTATTCAGAAAGTCTTTGCCAAGACCAATATGTTGAAGGGTTTCTCCTAATTTTTCCTCTAGCAGTTTCAGAGTTCCAGGTCTGATGTTAAGGTCTTTAATCCATTTGATCTTAATTCTTATGCATGGCGAGAGAGAAGAATCTATTTTCATCCTTCTGCAGATATATATCCAGTTTTCCCAACACCATTTTCGGAAGAGGCTGTCTTTTCTCCTAGAGTATTTTTGGCATTTTTATTGAATATCAGGTGGCTATAGCTACTAGCGCTTACATCTGGGTCCTCTATTCTGTTCCACTGATCTACATGTCTGTTTTTGTGCCAGTACCATGCTGTTTTTGTTACTATGGCTCTGTAGTATAGGTTAAAATCAGGTATGGTGATACCACCAGCCTTATTTTTGTTGCTCAGTATTATTTTAGATATTCGAGGTTTTTTTGTGATTCCAAATGAATTTTTGGATTGTTTTTTCCATTTCCATGAAGAATGCTTTTGGAATTTTGATAGGGATTGCATTAAATGTGTAGATTGTTTTTGGTAAGATTGCCATTTTCACAATATTGATTCTTCCAATCCAGGAACAAGGGATGTTTCTCCACTTTCTAGTGTCTTCTGCAATTTCTTGCTTGAGTGTTTTAAAGTTCTCATTGTAGAAATTCTTTACTTCCTTCATTAGGCTTATTCCAAGGTACTTTATTATTTTTTTTGGATGCAATTGTGAATAGGAGTGATTCTCTGATTTCATCCTCTGTGTGTTTGTTGTTAGCATATATGAAGGCTATTTATTTCTGTGTATTTATTTTGTATCCTGCCAAATGGCTGTAGGTTTTTATCAGCTCTAACAGTTTGCTAGTAGAGTCTTTAGGGTTCTTTATGTATAGAATCATGTCATCTGCAAATAATGATAACTTGATCTCTTCCTTTCCAATTTGTATCCCTTTTATGTGTGTCTCTTGCCTTATTGCTATGGCTAAGACTTCCAGAACTATATTAAATAAAAGTGGGGACAGTGGACACCCTTGTCTTGTTCCTGATTTTAGTGGGAAAGCTTCCAGTTTTTCCCCATTTAGTAATATGTTGGCTGTAGGCTTGTCATAAATAGCCTTTATTATATTGAGATATGTTCCTTCTATTCCCAGCCTCTGTAGGCCTTTTATCATGAAGGGATGTTGGATTTTGTCAAATGCTTTCTCTGCGTCTAATGAAATGATCATGTGATTTTTGTCCTTCAACCCGTTTATGTAATGTATTACATTTATAGATTTGCGTATGTTGAACCATCCCTGCATCTCTGGGATAAAGCCTACTTGGTCAGGGTGAATGATCTTTTTGATATACTCTTGTATTCTATTTGCCAATATTTTGTTGAGAATTTTTGCATCTATGTTTATGAGGGAGATTGGTCTGTAATTTTATTTTTTTGTTCTATCTTTGCCTGGTTTTGGTATGAGGGTGATGCTGGCCTCATAGAAGGAGTTTGGTAGAATTCCTTCTTTTTCTATTTCCTTGAAAAGCTTAAGAAGCAATGGTATTACCTCTTCCTTAAAGGTCTGGTAAAATTCAGCAGTGAATCCATCTGGGCCTGGGATTTTTTTAGTTGGGAGATTATTGATAACTGTTTGGATCTCCATGCTTGTTACAGGTGTATTTAAGTGATTGATCTCATTTTGAATTAATTTAGGTAGGTCATATATCAAGGAAATCATCCATTTCTTTCAGATTTTCATGCTTTGTGGAGTATATGCATTTATAGTATGTCCCTATAATTTTTTGAATTTCTCTGGAATCTGTTGTGATGTTATCTTTTTCATCTCCGATTTTATTAATTTGTGTCTCTTCTCTCTTTCTTTTGGTCAAATTTGCTAAGGGTTTATTAATCTTGTTTATTCTTTCAAAGAACCAACTCTTTGTTCCATTAATTCTTTGGATTTTTTTTTTTGTTTCTATTTCATTAATTTCTGCCCTAATCTTTATTATTTCTTCCTGCCTACTGATTTTTGGATTGCCTTGTTCTTCTTATTCCAAGGCTTTAAGGTGAAGCATTAGGTCGTTTACTTTTGACCTTTCTAATTTCTTTTTTTTCTTTTTTTTTTTTTAATTTTTATTAACATTTTTCATGATTATAAAATATATCCTATGGTAATTCCCTCCCTCCCCACCCCCACACTTTCCCGTTTGAAATTCCATTCTCCATCATATTACCTCCCCATTACAATCATTGTAATTACATATATACAATATCAACCTATTAAGTATCCTCCTCCCTTCCTTTCTCCACCCTTTATGTCTCCTTTTTAACTTACTGGCCTCTGCTACTAAGTATTTTCATTCTCATGCAGAAGCCCAGTCATCTGTAGCTAGGATCCACATATGAGAGAGAACATGTGGCGCTTGGCTTTCTGGGCCTGGGTTACCTGACTTAGTATAATACTTTCCAGGTCCATCCATTTTTCTGCAAATTTCATAACTTCATTTTTCTTTACGGCTGAGTAGAACCCCATTGTATAAATGTACCACATCTTCATTATCTACTCATCTGTTGAGGGACAACTAAGCTGGTTCCATTTCCCAGCTATTATAAGTTGAGCAGCAATAAACATGTTTGACCATGTACTTCTAAGGAAATGAGATGAGTCCTTTGGATATATGCCTAGGAGCGCTATAGCTGGGTCATATGGTAAATCAATCTCTAGCTGTTTTAGGAACCTCCACACTGTTTTCCACAATGGCTGGACCAGATTGCATTCCCACCAGCAGTGAAGAAGGGTTCCTTTTTTTCCACATCCCCGCCAACATTTATGATCATTTGTTTTCATGATGGTGGACAATCTGACAGGAGTGAGATGGAATCTCAATGTAGTTTTAATCTGCATTTCCCTGATGACTAGTGACGTAGAACCTTTTTTTAGATGCTTATATGCCATTCGTAGTTCTTCCTTTGAGAACTCTCTATTTAGCTCCATAGCCCATTTTTTGATTGGCTTGTTTGATTCCTTATTATTTAACTTTTTGAGTTCTTTGTATATCCTAGATATTAATCCTCTATCAGATATATAGCTGGCGAAGATTTTTTCCCATTCTGTAGGTTGCCTCTTTGCTTTTTTCACTGTGTCCTTTGCGGTGCAAAATCTTTGTAATTTCATTAGGTCCCAGTGGTTAATCTGTGGTTTTATTGCCTGAGCAATTGGGGTTGTATTCAGAAAGTCTTTGCCAAGACCAATATGTTGAAGGGTTTCCCCTACTTTTTCCTCTAGCAGTTTCAAAGTTTCCGGTCTGATGTTAAGGTCTTTAATCCATTTGGACTTAATTCTTGTGCATGGCGAGAGAGAAGAATCTATTTTCATCCTTCTGCAGATATTTATCCAGTTTTCAAAACACCATTTGCTGAAGAGGCTGTCTCTTCTCCAATGAGTATTTTTGGCATTTTTATCGAATATCAGGTGGCTATAGCTACTTGGGCTTACATCTGGGTCCTCTATTCTGTTCCACTGATCTACATGTCTGTTTTTGTGCCAGTACCATGCTGTTTTTGTTACTATGGCTCTGTAGTATAGGTTAAAATCAGGTATGGTGATACCACCAGCCTCTTTTTTGTTGCTCAGTATTATTTTAGATATTCGAGGTTTTTTGTGATTCCAATTGAATTTTTGGATTGTTTTTTCTATATCCATGAAGAAAGCCTTTGGAATTTTGATAGGGATTGCATTAAATGTGTAGATTGCTTTAGGTAAGATTGCCATTTTCACGATATTGATTCTTCCAATCCAGGAACAAGGGATGTTTCTCCACTTTCTAGTGTCTTCTGTAATTTCTCGCTTGAGTGTTTTAAAATTCTCATTGTATAGATTCTTTACTTCCTTGGTTAGGTTTATTCCAAGGTATTTTATTTTTTTTTGATGCAATTGTGAATGGGAGTGATTCTCTGATTTCATCCTCTGTGTGTTTGTTGTTAGCATATATGAAGGCTACTGATTTCTGTGTATTTATTTTGTATCCTGCTACATTGCTGTAGGTTTTGATCACCTCTAACAGCTTGCTAGTAGAGTCTCTAGGGTCCTTTATGTATAGAATCATGTCATCTGCAAATAATGATAACTTGATTTCTTCCTTTCCAATTTGTATCCCTTTTATGTGTGTCTCTTGCCTTATTGCTATGGCTAAGACTTCCAAAACTATATTAAATAAAAGTGGGGACAGTGGACACCCTTGTCTTGTTCCTGATTTTTGTGGAAAAGCTTCCAGTTTTTCCCCATTTAGTAATATGTTGGCTGTAGGCTTGTCATAAATAGCCTTTATTATATTGAGATATGTTCCTTCTATTCCCAGTCTCTGTAGGACTTTTATCATGAAGGGATGTTGGATTTTGTCAAATGCTTTCTCTGCGTCTAATGAAATGATCATGTGATTTTTGTCCTTCAACCCGTTTATGTAATGTATTACATTTATAGATTTGCGTATGTTGAACCATCCCTGCATCTCTGGGATAAAGCCTACTTGGTCAGGGTGAATGATCTTTTTGATATACTCTTGTATTCTGTTTGCCAATATTTTGTTGAGAATATTTGCATCTATGTTCATGAGGGAGATTGGTCTGTAATTTTATTTTTTTGTTCTATCTTTGCCTGGTTTTGGTATCAGGGTGATTCTGGCCTCATAGAAGGAGTTTGGTAGAATTCCTTCTTTTTCTATTTCCTTGAAAAGCTTAAGAAGCAATGGTGTTAGCTCTTCCTTAAAAGTCTGGTAAAATTCAGCAGTGAATCCATCCGGGCCTGGGCTTTTTTTAGTTGGGAGATTATTGATAACTGTTCAGATCTCCATGTTTGTTATAGGTCTATTTAAGTGATTAATCTCATTTTGATTTAATTTAGGTAGGTCATATAGATCAAGGAAATCATCCATTTCTTTCATACTTTTCATACTTTGTGGATTATGCTTTTGTAGTATGTCCCTATGATTTTTTGAATTTCTCTGGAATCTGTTGTGATGTTGCCTTGTTCATCTCTGATTTTATTAATTTGGGTCTCTTCTCTCTTTCTTTTGGTCAGTTTTGCTAAGGGTTTATTAATCTTGTTTATCCTTTCAAAGAACCAACTCTTTGTTCCATTAATTCTTGGATTTTTTTTTTTTTGTTTCTATTTCATTAATTTCTGCCCTAATCTTTATTATTTCTTCCCATCTACTAATTTTTGGTTTGCCTTGTTCTTCTTTTTCCAAGGCTTTAAGGCGAAGCATTAGGTCGTTTACTTGCGACCTTTCTAATTTCTTAATATAGGCACTTAAGGCTATAAATTTACCTCTTAGAACTGCCTTCATTGTGTCCCAGAGATTTTGGTATGTTGTGTTCTCATTATCATTTGACTCTATAAATTTTTTGATTTCCTTTTTGATTGCTTCATTGACCCACTCATCATTTAGTAGTGTATTGTTTAGTTTCCATGATTTTGTGTATGCTCTATAGCCTTTCTTGCTACTGATTTGTAGTTTAATTCCATTGTGGTCAGATAGAATGCAAGGAATTATTTCAATTTTCCTGAATTTGTTAAGATTTGCTTTATGTCCTTATATATGGTCTATTTTAGAGAATGTTCCATGTGCTGCTGAAAAGAATGTATATTCTGCAGCCTTTGGATGAAATGTCCTGTATATATCTGTTAGGTCCATTCCTTCTATGACCTCATTTAGTCCAGATGCCTCTCTGTTTATTCTTTCCCTGGATGACCTGTCAATTGATGAGAGTGGGGTGTTAAAGTCACCCACCACCACTGTGTTTGGTGTTATCTGTGACCTTAGTTCTAATAGTGTTTGTTTGACGAATTTGGGAGCCCCCATGTTAGGTGCATATATGTTTAGGATTGTAATGTCCTCCTGTTGGAGTGTGCCCTTAATCAACATAAAGTGACCTTCCTTATCTAACGTCTGACTAAAGTCTACCCTGTCTGATATTAGGATAGCAACCCCTGCTTGTTTTCTAGGCCCATTTGCTTGAAACACCGTCTTCCAACCTTTCACCCTAAGATAATGTCTATCCTTTGTAGAAAGGTGAGTTTCTTGGAGACAACAAATTGTAGGATCCTGCTTTTTAACCCAGTCTGCAAATCTATGTCTTTTCGTTGGGGCATTGAGACCGTTGATATTAAGAGATATTATTGAAAGGTGTGTATTTATGTTTGCCATTTTTGTGTGTTTGTGTGTGTTACTGGTTCTATCTGTGCTCTCTTCTGTTAACTGGTATTTGAGCATAGCTTGTTTTTTATAGGTTCCTTATATGTGTGCTTTTCCTTTTGTTCAGCATGGAGGATTCTATCAAGTATTTTCTGTAGAGCTGGTTTTGTCTTCAGATACTCCTTTAACCTGCTTTTGTCATGGAATGTCTTTATTTCTCCATCTATTTGAATGGATAACTTTGCAGGATAAAGTAACCTTGGTTGACAGTTGTTATCTTTCAGAACTTGGAATATATCACTCCAAGCCCTTCTGGCTTTAAAAGTTTGTGTTGAATAATCTGCTGTAATCCTGATGGGCTTGCTTTTGTAGGTAACTTGATTTTTCTCTCTAACTGCTTTCAATAATTTTTCTTTGGTTTGTGTGTTTGGAAGTTTGATTATAATATGGCGAGGGGAGGTTCTTTCTGGGTTTTGTCTGGCTGGGGTTCTAAAGGCTTCCTGTATCTGTATTGGCACCTCTTTCCCAATTTGGGGGAAATTTTCCTCTATGATTTTGTTGAAGATGCCTACTATGCCTCTGGAGTGGAGTTCTTCTCCTTCTACTATGCCCTGAATTCTTATATTGGATCTTTTCATAGTGTCCCGAATATCTTGAAATTCCCACTCATACTTTTCTATAAGTTTGTCTTTCTCTTTGTTGGACTGCATTAGGTCTGCCACCTGGTCTTCTAGCTTAGATATTCTGTCCTCTCCTCATCCATCCTACTGGTGAGATATTCTACAGAGTTTTTTATTTCATTAACTGTGTTCTTCATTGCTAGTAATTCTGACTGGTTTTTCTTTATTATTTCTATTTCCCTATTTATGTCTTGTATTGCCTTCTTTATTTCATTAAATTGGTGTCCTGCCTCTTCTTTGATTCCTTTGATTTCCTCTTTGATTTCCTCTTTGATTTCTTCCTTGATTGTTTTCATGTGTTCTTTGACCTCTTTGAACATATTTATAATTATTCTTTTGAACTCTTTCTCAGGCATTTCCTCTAACTCTTTCTCTCTGGAGGACATTTCTGATGCATTAATACTTTTAGGTGGATTTATATCATCTTGATTTTTAGTGTTTCTTGTGTTATAATGTATATATTTTTGCATCTTGGATTAAGTTAATGCTTGGATTTTCTAGCTAGCTGTGTATTCTTAGCTGTATCAATTGATTTGATGTAATATATTTTCAGGGTAGGACCTTAAGGTATTAGGTGTGGCTCTTAAGACTCTCAGAGTATCTACAAAGATGTTCTTAGGGGTTGAGATTCCCTGCTATAGGAGTATTCAAGCAGGCTGAGTGGAATAAAATACAGGTAGATTCTAAAATTTAACTAAACACTGTACACATTCAATGAAAAACAGCCCCGAGTATGTATGCAAGAGTAGTTATTATAATGACCAGATCTTCTATCAACAAAGAGGTTTAGATTTCTGGTCTGTTGAGGGATCCAAGTCAGCTTGTGACCAAGTGAGACCCTTCCCTGGTGTAATCCCAGTTACCTTGGGTGATTTTGGTCTCAGTCAAGTTGCTGCCTGGGTCATCGGGTGCTGTTCTGATTTCTGGAGCTGGGCACTTGCTTTTCCTACGGGGCAAACTGAGCCGCTGCTGCTGCCTCTGCTGCTCCCATAGCTGCCACCACCGGAGCCACCACCGCTGCTGAAGCTGCCGCTGCCGTGACTACCGCCGCTGCTCCCCCCGAAGCCGCTGCTGCGGGATCTGCCGCAGCTGCCACTCCTGGGTCTGCTGCTGCTGGGGCCGCTGGTACCGGTGCTGGAGCCGCTGAAGTTGCTGCCAAACTCTGCTCCTGCTTGGGTCCCGCTGTCAGCCCAAGTTGGCACGGCCCGGTCCCGGGCCGCTGCTGTGTTCGCTGGAGCTGGGCTCAGGCGGTGGGGGAGGGGAGGGAGCCGCGGCTGCTCTGGTTGTCTCGCTGCTCCACGTGTTCTACCTCGCGGTCTTCTTCTCCGCTGCTCGCTGCCGCTCTCCCCTCACGTTTCCCGAGTTGCGGAGAGCGCAGTGTGAGGGGAAAATTCCGCCCCTGGCTTTTCCTGTGGCTCGAGCTGGTCTGGCGGTTTTCTGCTGCGCCGCGGCTGCGGCGTTTGGCCAAGCTGCCTGAGCCGCTGGAGCCGCTTTTCCCGCCTGTGCGGGCTCTGGATGCTCTATAACTCTTCTACTTCTCCGCTGCCGCCTCAATATCCTATACACCTCACTTTTTAGTAAAAGCATGTATTTTGCTGAGTTTTTTTGGTCTTTTTCCCCCCTAGGCTGCTTTGGCGTGGTACCTACGCCGCCATCTTAACCGGAAGTCTATCCCTCTAATTTCTTAATATAGGCACTTAAGGCTATAAATTTACCTCTTAGAACTGCCTTCATTGTGTTGCTGCCTGGGTCGTCAGGTTGCTGTTCTGATTTCTGGAGCTGGACACTGGCTTTTCATGCAGGGCAAACCGAGCCTGGCAACTGTGGCCCTGCAGATCAGCACCTCTGCTGCTGGAACTGCTGCAGCTAAAGCTGCCTCTGCTGGGTCTGTTGCCGCTGCTGCTGAAGCTGCTGCTGCTGGGTCCACCAGTGCTGCTGCCTCTGCTGCTGCTGCTGTAGCTGCCACTGCTGGAGCCACTGCTGCTCCTGAAGTTGCTGCTTCTGGGTCCACTGCCACTGCTCCCACTGAGGCTGCTGCTGCTGGATCTGCTGCTGCTGCCTCTGAAGGTGCTGCTGCTGGGTCTGCCACTGCTGCCGCTACTGGATCTGCTGCCTCTGGAACCGCTGTTACTGGTGCCGCTGATGTTGCTTCTGGACTCTGCTTCTGCTTGGGTCCTGCTGTCGGCTCAATTTGGTGTGGCCAGGTCCTGGGACCGCTGCTCTGTTCATGGAGCAGTGCTCAGGTGGTGGGGGAGGGGAGGGAGCCGCAGCTGCTCTGGTTCTCTTGCTGTTCCACGTGTCCTTCTACCTCATGATCTGCTCCTCTGTTGTTCACTGCTGCTCTCCCTTCACATTTCTTGAGTTGCGGAGAGCGCTGGTGTAAGTGGAAGCTCCCTGCACCTGGATTTTCCTGCAGCTCGAGCTGAGCCTGGCAGCTTTCTGGTGCGCTGCTGCCACCACCACCGTTGGCGGAGCTGCCGGGGCCGCTTGCTGGCCTGTGCGTCCTCTGGATGCTCTGGATCTCTTCTACTTCTCCGCTGCTGCTTCAATTTCCTATAGACCTTACTTTTTAGTAAAGGTGTGTATTTTGCTGAGGTTTTTGGTCTTTTTTCCCCCCTAGGCTGCTTTGGCGTGGTACCTGCGCCGCCATATTAACCGGGAGTCTGTTCCTATTCTATTTGAGGCCACTGACAACTAAAGCTGTATGTGCCTTGACTTTAAATTTTCAGACTCAATAACAATAAGAAACTAATATCTATCATTTATAAATGATCTAATATCTGAATTTTGTCATAGAAAAATAGATGAAGACATTGGATAGTGAGAAAATATTAAATAAAAATTTTAAAAAATGAACTGAAATGTACAAAGTCATTGAAAGATTCAGCAGCCAAAATTCACCAAGAAGAAATTACAAACTTAATAGCTTAATAGTAATTATATAAGGAGAAGTAATTATGTTAGTGTAATTATATGCCACAAATCTCACAGAGAAAATTCAGGCCTAAGGCTTGTCAATAGTGCATAATCTGTTTCAAAAAATTAAAGTTAAGCTGGGAGTGGTAGTGCATGTCTTTATTCCCAGCAGTTGGGAGGCAGATGTAGGAGGACTGCCATGTGTTTGAGGCCATTCTGAGATTACATAGTGAATTCCAGGCCAGCCTGGGCTACAGCAAGACCCTACCTTGAAAAAATCCCCCAATAGTTAAAGTTATAACATATCTTAACTCATTCTCCAGGGTAGCATAAACTTGGTACTAAAGCTTGACACCTTACAGCAAAGCAAGTAACACACTGATATACTCCATGAAGTTAAAAAAAAAATCTTGAAAAACTTAAACCAGCTGATAATATATAAAAATGATAACATAGAGTATAAGGGAATACTAATGGGGAAGTAAATAAAGGTGTGTTGTATACGTATATGAAAGTATCATAATTATTTCCCTTAAATTTTTTATAGCTAACATAAGATAAATATGATATATCAGGAAAGAATTTGTCAATTCAAAATTTAAAATATAAACAACTTATATTAATAGATAGAAAAAATAAACACCATATGGACATACCAATATTTCTACACATGTAGAAAAAGTAAGTGGCAAGATCCAGCATGTACACATGATAAAACTCTGCAAAAATATGATTCTCAATTTTATATGTCTAGCATCGTAATGGTGACATAAGACTTCTCTTAAAGAAAGGGAATAAGGTAAAAATGTCCATTGCATCATGTCTATTCTATAAGATAATATAAAATATTGGTTTGAAAGTAGAAAGTAATATTATATATAAATAATACAATTATATACTGTGTATACATTTTTTGGTGGGGGGAAGGACTTAGAAAATGCTAATATAAAAGACAAATGGAAAACATACTTTTATAATTAATGAGTGAATTTAATAAGTTCACAGGATACAAATAAATTAAAAAAATCATTTTTATTACCATATGCTGTCACTAAGTAATTAGAAAATAAAGTAACAAAATACATTCATAATGGTACTATGGAAATATCATATTTAGGAATTTGACAAATGTAAAAGCTGGACTGTTATTTGGGAAAATATCTTTACTCTGTCCCATATGTCATGGAACAAAACAGCTCATAAGTCAAATTCAGACATTAAGTTAAAACTCAAATCACATGATTTATTTAATCAATAGTACAAAACATCAGTAAAATGAATAGATGTTACCAATCGTTGCTGAGTTAAGACTTCTTGAGTAATAATTATAGAATACTGAATACACACTAAATATATAACTATTTAATGGGTCCCAAACATCTTTTTTCAACTTGTATCTTAAGAATAGCATAGTCTCATGCATGTTTAATGTGTCCTGAATATTAAACATCTCCAATATATTTAGTGTATCATGAATATTTATTCTTCTTGCTTTTGCTCCATCTTTTCCTATCTACATTTAATGCATACTCTACTTTATGACTATCTTTGCCTAACACATCTTATAAATTGCTTGTGCTAATGATTATTAAACTAGATAACTAACCCAAATGTTTTAAAATAACTTTAAACACTTCAGAAGTTTTGTTAATAGTCTACAAGCCACAGACATATTCATCTTTTGTAATTAACTGAATATTTTCAAAAGTCAGTGTGCATTACATGTTCAAGCCTTTATGCTGAAAATTACATTACATTGCTGGGAGAAATGTCTACAGACTGATGTATGTGCATGTTCATGTTCTGGAAACAATAATGATAAAAATGTAAAGTTTATACACAAGAACTAGAAATTAATGGACTGAACATTGATTGAATTGATATACAGATTCAGTATAGTTTTTAACTTTTAAAAATCCAAGCAAACTTTCTTTGGAGGAGGATGCAAGAAAAAAAAAATCACAGTCTAAATCTATATGGACATGTAAAATAATTTTGAAAAAGTAGAAGTAAATTGAAGGGCTCAAACTATTGCACTTAAGACTTATTATTGGAATATATACATACATACATACATATATATATATATATATATATATATATATGTGTGTGTGTGTGTGTGTGTGTGTGTGTGTGTGTGTGTATTTTTGGTGCAAATATATATAAAATACAGAAGTGGATTCACACATACATAGTCAATTGATTTTCAGTAATGGAACCACAATAATTAATTGTAGAAAAGATAAGCTTTTCAGCAATTATAGATATTCTAATTGAATTTTTAAAATGTGCTATAGCACATTACTCACACTGTGTATAAAAATTAACCTGACATGTATCACTGTGCTAATTTTAGTCATTAAAATAAAGAAAACATAAAAAGAAAAATCTTTATGGACTTCTGGTGGATGAATGATTTTTAGAGACAAAACACTCTAACAATAAAAGAAATAAAATTACAAATTGGATCTTATCAATATTAAAATTGATTGCTCTTCAAATGTACAATTAAGCCTATGAAAGATAAACTATTGCCTAGGAGAAAACATACAAAATGCAGGTATATACAAAGTTATTTCATCACAAAGCAATAATGAGACAAAGTATTGTTTATAAGAAGGGTGTAAAACTTGAAGAGCTGCATAAGAAATGAAGACCATGAATTTCAAATAAGCACACAGAAAGGTAATCAAGAACATGGGTTATTAAGGAAGTGCAAATTATAACCACAACAGGTCACCTCACACAAACTTTAAAAACTTGACAAAACCAAGTGCCGCCCAAGATGCGGAACAACTAGAACTCTTATGTGCTAAAGAGGGAGGATAGCATCATGCAACTACCTTGGCATGCCATATGCTAAATTACTAAATCAGAGATATTAGTATGACTGAATGATTTTACTTTTTTAAGTTGAAAGAAATAACTTTATTTATTATATTTCAGATTTTATATAGGCCAACTAAAGAGTAACTGAAGTCCCACTAAGTCTTGCTGAAGCACAATAAATAGTGTCAGTGAAGTTTTTTTTTTTTTCCACCCAAAGAGAATTTAATAAATAAGCTTCCTTCACTGATTCTTTAAGGTTCACAGTGGGAAAATTTAGTTTTCTTTGAAGGGCATCCTCAGTCAACAAACTGATAATCAACCCATATTTAGAAAAATATATCAAATGCCTTTTGTACCCAGAATGACAAACCTCTCAGTCTCTGTCCCAGACCGGATGCTAGTCTCTCTGTAAGGCAATATCAAGTCTGCCTGAACAACATGTCGCATTGAGGAACCAATCACTAATACCCTTTTATTCTCCTGGCACCACCACAGTTCATTCCAGTGGGGAAGAGCAGCCTTTCCTCTTGGTGAGAAGCACAGATGTTGGAAATCTTTAAAATGTCTGGTAGTTCCACAAGTAAGTTATCAATTTACAGAAACCAAGAAATTGTTAAACTGGAAACAAATTTTGGTGGGTAGTTGACAGTTCTGTCACTCTCCTGGTACAGAGAGACACAGAATTGGCCACAAGACTTTCAAAATTGAAACAGTTGTCTAGAGGTCTGGAAAAGCTTGACCAATCTGTAATGAATAGACTTTTACAGAAAACACAGAATTCCTGGAACATCAGGCAACAGTTCTAAAACTTGCTCCTAAGTTGCAGAACACTTAACAAAATGGAATTTTCTGGAGAGTGACCCCTTAAAGTCTTTTCACATGTGGTTTGTTGAACAGCTCTGACTGAAAATCTTGCCATCCCCTCCCCTCAGCTTCCTGGGTTAATCCTGGCCTGAGGAGGAACATTTGGGGGCATTGACAAACGGTGGCTGTTAGTTTCTTTTGCCATAAAGGAACTAAAATTTCATTATATTGTAGTAGCAAATTTAATTCAATGGAAGAAATTAAACAGCAACAAAAAACCAACATAATGACTGGCTTCTTGATAAAAGGACAAGTCATTTTTGACACTTTTCTAGCAATAGTCAACCCCATTGTACCTACAATTTCTTTAAAAAAAAAGACAGCCCCCCTTTTGCACAGTGTTCTCCAGTTCAAACATGATGAAGTTGGCCTATTAGTATCTCAAAGGAACAGTGAAAAAATTTTCTTCACTGCCAAGAGAGTTGGGACACGAGTAGAAATCTACAGCACAGATCACCATGAAAGGACTTGTGATTTCTCATCACAAGTGTTAAATAAAAGGGCAAGAATTATTTTTATTCACAACCCAATCTGGTGGCTGACAGGAAATCAGTCTTTGGATGTGCCAGAAACTGGTTTCATGAGGAGTCCAGCTTTGAGTCCTGCACAGGTATGTTGCTTTTGATTGGTTTACCTGGCTTCCAGGGAGACAAAAGCAACTGAACACCTTTGTTGCTGTGTTGCTTTTAAAATTACAGCAGAAAGACCATGGCTTTGGCTCAACCTGCCAATGTTAGAGCCCACTGCTCAAAACTTCCAGTTCATCTGGCTGGTCAGACTCAAGATTGGGATGGACAACTGGCTTCTCCTTCCTACTTTCCTTATTCCAGATCAGGGCTTGAAGGTGGTGGATGCCAAGTTCCAGAGGTGTGCCATCAGTGGCAAACATACAACAGCAATAGGATGGTGGAGATCCCAATGACCCCACCCAGAATGAGTGAGTCTCAATGCTTCCTGAGGTTGATCCTCTGGATTAGGCTGTTCACAGCAGGAAAATGATTGTCCAAAGTGTTCATTTTGCTGTGAATTGACTTTAGCATTCCTATCTGCGAAGTCATATTTTCTTTTTTTGTCATAGCAATGCTTATTGTTTCTTTTATCAGGTGATCTGAGTTTTGAAGGTGGTCATGTTCTTTCAAAAATAGTTCATTTCTCCTGTTGTTCACTCCAGACCCATTTTTAATGACTCAGTATCTTTTTATACTAATCCCATATGATTCTCCCTTTCCCATGTTGCCATAAAATTTGCTTTGGTTTTATGTAATTCATGTGTATAGTCCTGCAGTATATCTCTATGTTGCTGTGATGCATGCATTAGTGCTGTTTTCAAGGAGGGGACATCTGCACTATTGGTATATTCTGCCATTTTTTTCATTTACTCCTGTAAGCCTGGCCAAAAGCTGCTCAATCTCAATTGCCATTGTCTTGAACATTCTGTCCTGGCTTGGTCCATTTACAAGGGGTGTTGTGTCAGAACTATACCTTTTGCGTCTTCCAGCTCGGGTGCTGCTATAACTTGTTTGTAGTTTACTGAAGGCAACGAGTTTCAGGTCAAGTTCATTTTCCAGCTGTCAAGCCTGTTTCCTGAGATCTTCCCAGCAATTGCTCCTTCCTGCCGCCATCTTCGTTGCCCAACCATAATCCTACTTTTAGGTATTTATTTAAAGGAAATGAAATTATGACTATGAGAAGGCTTTATTCTGAATTTTCATAGCAATTCACAATAACCTCAGGAAGACAACCTAAAAATGTCTTAATTGGCAAATATTGAAACGATATATAAAATACATTCAGTACAAAGGTACATGGTATGTATGTCCCAGAATGTCTCTGAATCACTGTGTGACCTTCTGTCTTTACTATTTCTTTGATGTGATTGCTGGTAAATGTGGCTTCCATCTATACTCAGGCAGTAGACAGCTGAGATTCTTACAAGGGGATAAAATAGAATCCAGGGAAGAGATAGAAACTTCCTTATTTCTTTTTTTTTTTCTACACTCAGGAGGATTTTCATGTCTTTTGGAGAGTAAGGGGACAAAAATACTGAGAAAAGTCAAGTGATGGCATATATTACTAAAAGAAATGTATAGCTATAAATGACGATGGATCCTGATATAAAGTGTGGATGGATCCTGGAAATATGCCAAGTAAATGAAGCCAAACACAAAAGGTCACTTATTTATGATCGCATTTATATGAAATACTCAGGTAATTCCATAGAAGCAGAAAGTAATTTAGTAGTTGCCAGGAGCTGAAGGGTGAGTGGAGAGTGGCAAGAGACCCCAAGTTTTCCACTGTTGAAATGCTCTGGAATTAGATTGTGATGCTAGTTACATAATCTTGTGACTATAATAAAAATAAACTTTTAAAAGGTGAATTTTATGTTGTATGAATTTTTTGTTGTGGTAGTTTGAGTTTATGTCCCCCAGTAGACTCAGTTTTATTAAAGTTTGTAAACTTGATTTCCAGCTGCCTGGCTGGAAGAGGTGTCCCTGGGAGAGGGGGCGGGGGAGATTCTGTGGTCCAGCCCGAAGATATGTCTGGGGGCACATCTGATTCCCAGCCTGGAGGTATGTAGAATCCTTGAGCTCTGCCTGGGTTCCCTGCTGTTTCCCTGTGGCATTTGCGTTTGCTCGTGGTGTTAGTGGTGTTGTGTCTCTCTTCTTGATCTGCGGAAGGAGGCCAGCTTCTTCCACAATCAAGGACCTAAAAAAATCAAGGACCTGGATCTGTAAGCTTCAAATAAGTGCCCTCCTTCCATAAACTGCCTGGTTTGGAAGTTCATCCTTTCAGTGTGGACATGACTACAACACATCTCAATAAAAATCCCTCTGCTTATTTTCATTTCTTATTTTGTTGTACCTCCATGTGTAGTGTTTTTCATTCTTAGTCATGCCACCAGGATTCAGTTCTCTTTTTGTGATCCCATTCACATTCTGCTGGTTTCCCCTAGTTTTCAGATTGTTCCCTCTTGCCATCCACTGGGTGTTTTCATTCTCTTATTCATTATATAAAGTAATATTGAAGTTCCTCAGTGTGTTTAGTGGTCTTTTCCCTCCAAGCACCTCTCCTCCTGGCATTTCAACTGTCCTTTATATGATTATTGATTGGTAAGTCTCTGTGTTTCATCCACTTTTTTTATATGTGTGGGTGGGAGGATAATTAACTTTAGAATGCGCAATTTACTAGTGGCCATTCCACTGAAGAACATGACTCACCCTCTCCCAGCCACTGTTAGCTGCCAGCTTGGATGTGTGAGGTCCTAAGAATCTTTTCCCCATTCATGATGAAATACTGACTGACAGAATTAATCTTGTGCAGGAAACTACAGCTGTTGTGAGGCCATGAGTATAATGGCCATGTCATATGTGGAAGGTAGTATCCTCCTCCCCTTCTCATGTATTTACTTTTTTTTTAATTAAATTTTTCTTTAAATATTTTATTTTATTTTATTCTTTAGAGAGAGGTAGAGATAGAGAGAGAATTGGCATGCCAGGGCCTCAACCACTGGAATTAAACTCCAGATGCTTATGCCACCTGATGGGCATGTGTGACCTTGCACTTGCCTCACCTTTGTGCGTCTGGCTTACATGGGATCTGGAAAGTCAAACACTGGTCCTTAGGCTTCGCAGGCAAGAACCTTAACCACTAAGCAATCTCTCCAGCCCTGTATTTACATTTTGTCTGCCCCCCTTCTCAGTGAAATTCTTTGGGCTTTGGAGGAGAGAGGTTTAGATGCCCTGTTTAAGGCTGAGCATACAAAAGTCACCTATTCTGTATATTTTGCCAACTATGCATCTGAATTAACCTCTGATCATTAAAAAAAGAAACTCCTACAACTGAGGCTTTCAGTAGTCTTGTCTATGGGGCCAGAAATAGATATTTAAAAATCAGCTGGGCATGCTCTCTGTTTAGTGTAATCACAGTACTAGGTTCCTCTCCGTAGGATCTAAATCCTAGCCACAGGCTTTTAGCCAGGTTTGTACTATTAAGCATGAATTCCCTCCTGTGAATTTGGCCTCAAAGTCAATAAGAAAGCTCTTGGTTACTCCCATAACATTGATGTCCCAACTATACCAGTGGGTACATCTTGCCTGGGAGGTTGGTTTTGGAGCATAGCTGGGTAGAATTGTTGATGATTTTTCTTCCCCAGCAGTTTGTATAGCACTTTCTGGCATGAAGAAGATAGCTGACTGGAGGAAACTTCCAGCCCAGTTCCAGCTTTGTTCTCTATGTGCTGCAATCAAAGCATATGGTATCTTCAACAACAGAGATTTACAATCTAGTTTCCACCAATTTTTTTTTTTTTCCTGAGCTTCATTCTTCTGTTCAACTTCACAGGCTTGGATATGACCCCAATTTTAATCTGTGCCAGACACTTTACCTGTGTTCCAAACTGAACTTACTAGTCTTCTTGTTTTCTTATCTCAGGAAATTAGGGGTCACACTTTACAGCTCCAGTTCACTGGGAACAGTCTCCCAGAGAGTATGTTTTCTTCCAGCCAGTTCATAAAGTCTGGCTATCACTCTATTCGATGGCATTTGGTTGCACAAGAGTGCTCAAGGGGCAGAGAGGACAGGAAGTCACTGTCTAGTGCACTGTCCAAGTGCAGAGTAGGTGTGATGGTTAATCTTGATCATCAATTCAGTGGGCTTGAGAGACACTTAGAGAAGTGCAGCACACTGCTGAGTGGGTCAGTGAGGGCTTTCCCAGGGAGGACTGGCGAGTGCTACAACAACTGAGTAGAGGAGATCTATGTCAGATATCGACAATGTATCTTATAGGCTGGGGGCCTGCATCAACCAAAACCAGAAGGAAGATGCATGCTAGTACACAAGCCCACCATGAGTGCCACGTGCTGCCACTGCAACGTTGCTCTTCACCACCGCAGGCCTGCAGCAGTGAGACAGAGCCAGAAACTATGGACTGAAGCCTGTTAAACTGTGAGCTAACATACATCTTTGCTCCTTTAAAATGTCTCTCAAATATTTGGCAGTGATGAAAAATTTTAACCAATGTCTAGTTCAAGAACAATTTCAAGGACATAAAACAAAGTAGTTAAAAAAATAAAAATTTAAAAATCAAAGAATCTGGTTTAATCAGAGAAATGATTATTAGTAACAGGTAAATATCCTTCCTTCCTTCCTTCCTTCCTTCCTTCCTTCCTTCCTTCCTTCCTTCCTTCCTTCCTTCTTCCCTCCCTCCCCCCTCCCTCCCTCCCTCCCTCCCTCCCTCACTTCCTTCCTTCCTTCCTTCATTCCTCTCTCTCTCTCTCTTTCTCTCTCTCTTTTTTTCTTTTGGTTTTTCGAGGTAGGGTCTCACTCTAGCCCAGGCTGACCTGGAATTCACTCTGTATTGTCAGGGTAGCCTTGAACTCATGGCAATCCTCCTACCTCTGCCTCCCAAGTACTGGGATTAAAGGTGTGCGCCAACATGCCCGGCCAATTATCTTATTTTTAACTCCTTAGAAACAGAGACAATAAATAGGAGCATGGAAAATTTCCTCAAGAGTAGAGTTTTTTAGTTACCTCAATTTCTCTCCTATTGCTTCACTGACATGGCTCATAGAATTCCAAAATAATATCAGAAAAATGTCAGTTTTGTTTTGCTTGGAAATATCATCTCCTTCTGATTCAGTAATAATTCCTGATGACAATGTGAAATCACATCTCTCAAGTCATGAATATAGTTAGAGAAAACAGAATTATAGGAAGGAAAGTACATGTATTTGTAGTAACAATAAAGGAGCTGTAGAAGCCCATGGGGCTAGGAAGGAAGATGAGCACCCCTGTAGACATATGGGATGCTTATGAAATAAGAAAGAACTGCAAAGCACCAGTCCTGAGACACTCAGGACTGTGATCAGGCGCAGGGAAGTGTGAGTTAGAGCTCAGAAGCAACCACTACCACCACAGAACACCACAGGGGTGGTCTTAATCAGGACTTTCAAATCACCACAGAACACCATTAGGGTGGTCTTAATAAAGAATTTCAAATCACCGCACAAAACAGATAAAAGAGAAAAGGAAAGCATGTCTTCCACAAAGTGACTTTCAAGGGATTATTTCTGGTTACAAAGAAATGGTAAAGTCATAAAATGGTTACTGTATTTAAAACAGCACAGAAAGAACTAAGATGTCCTTTAGATGAAAAAGTCAATGTTCTCCAGGAGCTATGGAAATAGAACTAAATGGTGCTTAAAGATAGTGAAGCAATTGATGCTAAAGAGAATGTTTTTGTCCTGTTTCCAATTTCCTCTTGACTATGGGTTTTAGAGGAAAGAACTGGGTGGGCAGTAAAAGAAACAGCTGAATATAAACCTAAATATCGGCTCATAAGTTTTCAACCTGGCTTGTTACTTAAGAGATTCTTGGTCTTGCCCGTGTGGTGGCGCATGCCTTTAATCCCAGCCCTCGGGAGACAGAGGTAGGAGGATCACTGTGAGTTCAAGGTCGTCCTGAGACTACATAGTTAATTCCAGGTCAGCCTGGGTCTTGGCTAAATCATTTTGCTTCTCCCTCTGTATCTCACTATTTAAATCTATACATTGTGATGGCCTTGCTTTTCACCATGAAGAATTTAGGAGACCACCTTTGTATGGATATCTCTAGTGATAGATGCAAACTTATATTGGAAACCATTTCTGTTTATATCACTTCCCTAAATGATGTTGTAAGAGGGGAGGCAGAGTCAGGTAATATGGCAGATGGGAAGGTGGCAGAGGAGGACCCCAGAAAGCTGTAGCGAGCCAGAACCACTGGAGACCAGAAGATGATGCAGAAAAACCTGTGAAAACTAAGACTGTTTCTTCCAGTAATGGAGGAGAAAGTTCCTGGCAGCGCTGAGAAGCGATCAGATGAAGAAGAAGCCACAGATGTCCCCACAAAGCCTGCAAAGATCTCTGTGTTTGGATTTGCCATATAGAGGACAAAGAGCCTCAGCCATGTCCATCAGACTTGGATCAAGGAAGCCCCAGGAAACTGTTCCAACTCTTGCTCCAAAAACACTTTCAGTAACAGCAGATTTTAATGAAGATGAAGATATTGGACCGGAGGAAATGTCCCCTCCCCAAGCAAAGATGAGGATGAAGAATATTGGAAGGGATACAGCAACCTCAGCTGGACCAAACTCCTTCAAAATAAAGGGAAGCGTGGGTTTTCTGATAACCAGAAGCTGTGGGGATGAAATAGAAAATCTCATCTTGGAAAATGTCCATGACCAAGACAATTGAATGATGTTTTTTTGAAACTGGGTGTGGGATGGGTATAAAGTTAAAAGGAACAGTTTCCTTTTTTTAAAAGAACAGTACAAGAATTATCTTTGGAGCCACCTTTTTTTTTTCTTTGCATTTTTTAAAAAGATTGGGTGGTATGCTAATAAATAAGAGCTTGAAATTAGAGGTAATTCATGTTTTATGTACAGATTATAAGACATTTGCTAATTTTGTAGTTTCATGTGATTAGTTTCCAAAAGTTACAGACAATAGAGAAATCAGAAATGGTGCCTTTTTAAGATTTTCATATTTTTTAGACATAGTTATTAGCTTCAAGCAGTAATTTGCCTAACTTTATTCCCTCATTTCTTAAACTGTCTGGCTCCCAGGAACAGCCTTATAGAGAGAGGGAGTATTGTATTGAAAAGAGAATGTTACTGGACTATTGTTTGAAAGTAAATTTAGAGAAAATGAGACTTTTTTTTTTCTTATGGCCATTTTCTGTTTTGTTTGTTTCACGTCGTCATATACTAGGTAGTGCATCAGTGGACAAAAATGCTAGCTCTTTAAAAAAAACTTTCTTTAAAAAAAAAAGTTTATGTGAAGTACTGAGTATTTGAAATAGCCCACTTCACTTTAATGAGTTTTGTCTACCTTCATTTGTCATCAAAGAACGCCATTTGCTACAAAAGTAACTCAGTATTTGGTATGTGCTTCTCTAGGTTTTTGTTCCTACTTCTGGACAAAACTTTCCTCCAAAACTTCAGGCAGATGTAAGGAAGTTGTTTCTTTTAAAATACAAACCACCACCCAAATGTAAATGTACATACTGCGTTAAGTATTTGGCTAGTTTTCTCTTATTCTGAAGGTTTAAATTTTAAAAAGTATAACATTGTATGAAAACAAGAAATTGAGAAGATGTGCTTTCAAGTATATATGTACTGACTAGTGTCCTCAAAAGCACATTTTATTTACTGAAATAAAAGGAAAGAAAATAATCCTCAAACACATTTTATGGACTCTTTCACTACATATACTCTGCAAGATTTGTGTACTGTAGAATATTTATTTTGTATTTTTGTATTAATTTTTTTATTAATTAGTTTTGTATTCAGCAAATATAGTCAGTTTGGTTTGGTACCATTATTAGGCTCACCTGTGACCTATCCCCCTCCCCTTGGCCCCTCCTTGTTGAGGTAAATGGGTTGTGCATTGTGGAGTTAGCCTGCAGTTATGGGTTTGATAAACATCTCTGCAAATCATGACCCAACATGTGACTCTGACATTCTTTCTGCCCCCTCTTGCGCAAAATTTCCCTGAGCCATGTTGGGTTCATTTTTGGTCTGCTTCAGTGATGAGGTGTTGGGGGCCTCTGAGTCTCTGGCTCTCTGATTTGGTAGGAGTTGATTCTTCTCTGTGTTGATCTCCTTCACCCTTGTGCTGGTATCTGGTTCACTAGGAAAATAGCACCCTTGCTTATTTTTTTTTTTTTCTCAGTTACATATGTTTAATAGGTAGTTCACTAATAATCTCAGAAATCTTTCTCTTCATCAGATGTTTGATCCCCCTGCAAAATTCTGGGTCGCCGAGCTTGAACATGGATCTTTACCCCATCAATAATATGTTTTTCCTGTTGTATTGCATTCTGAAGTTCTTCTTGTGAAGAAAACTGAATCCAGCCCAGACCTCTGTGAAAGCCAGTTGCTCTGTCAAAAGGTACAGAGCATTTTCGTAGCATTTTCGTATGTGGCCAAACTGAACAAAGTGCTCTCTCAACTCACTCACCGCCACTGTCCAAGGAATTTTTCTGACAAAAGCAATGGGCCGACCACCATGTGAACACACTGCCATAGCGGCCTTCACTGCCGAGGCGGCCATGTTTAGCGTGCAAGACCTCCCCTTGCTTGTTTTGCCAAGTTTTCTTAGTTTCAGCCGGGGCCCTTTTGATGTATGATGGGGTGGCTCTCTCCTTGGGATCTACACCTATCTGAAAAAGAGAAGCAGATTCTCCAACGGAGAGTAAGTTAGCACAAGGACAAATGAGATAACCGTTACTTTTTTTATAGAGAGTTTGATAGGTGTAGGCCCTCTTGTACCCCATGATTGATGTTAGCTTGATAATGGACAGTGGGCTTATGTTTGGATACGGTTCTGACTTGTTTCCCAGCTCCAGCTATGGGTCCTGTACCACTGAGCAACCACTAACCTTTGGTGGGTCATCAAGTTGCTTTGTATTTTTGTGTTGTATATGGACTGTATTTTTCTTTCTAATGTGTCAATTAAATACTTATTTAAGTGCATAGTCACAGATGAAATAGTATGATTCCCTTAAAAGCTACTAAGCTAAATTTGGAGGCAGCTTCTGAGAGTTTTGTTGGTGATGACCATTTGCTAAGCTCTTTTAGTAGGTAACAATTCCCGAAAAGCAGCTTGTGGATATTCTTAACACTCTGTATATGTAAATTTAGGTTGAGGATAAGCCCCAAGTGAAACAATGGAAATGTGCATAGCACTACTAGTTCTTACATGAGTTAATTATATCAAGATACATAAATTTAACTTTTCTGTAGACAAACTATTTGTTTTGTCCATTTACTGTTTGTAACATTCTCTCTCCTACATATTTCTTACTTGACCCAAATAAAATGTTAACCTAAGGTCAAGTTAAGGAGAGAGAAATGACTGAAATGAAGTCTTTACTAAAATACAAATAAATTTTGTCAAAACTGAAAAAAAAAGATGGTATAAGAGGAAGCTGTAGGAAAGAAGAGGTGTTCAGTTGAGGGGGGATGAGGGAAGATGTGGTGGCAGAATACATTATATATATGTTTGGAGGTGGTCAATTAATTTAACTTTAAAAAGATGGTATAAAACTGGGCATGGTGGGCTGGAGAGATGGCTTAGCGGTTAAGCGCTTGCCTGTGAAGCCTAAGGACCCCAGTTCAAGGCTCGGTTCCCCAGGTCCCACGTTAGCCAGATGCACAAGGGGGCGCACGCTCTGGAGTTCGTTTGCAGAGGCTGGAAGCCCTGGCGCGCCCATTCTCTCTCTCCCTCTATCTGTCTTTCTCTCTGTGTCTGCTGCTCTCAAATAAATAAATAAAAATTAAAAAAAAAAAACAAAATTGGGCATGGTGACTCATGCTTATAATCTCATCACTTGAAGGCTGAGGCAGAAGTAACACTGTGAGGCTGAGGCCAATCTGTGCTACATAGTGAATTCTAGGCCAGCCTAGGCTATAGAGTGAGGTCCTGTCTCAACAAACCAAACCAAAAACAATAATAACCATTACAATGACAGAAACAACAGAAATCCCAAAACAAAAAATAATAACAACAAAAATTTTAAAAATCCAATCAACAAAAACATATGATATAAATTGAGGTCCAAAGGGTTAAAGTTTAAACAAACTGGTTGGGATCTGTTATCTATTGAAAAGTCTGGTGTGAGAAGTCCCTCTGTTCTTTTGATGCTAGGGTGCCCTGATTTACTACTGGCTAGAAAGGGAAGCTGAATTCATTAGATTTAATGTATAGTGATCTGGTCCACTGAATGTGGAGTTAACATATAAGGGAAATTCCTCATTTTATAGGAAAATAGTAGCAGCAATTATTTCCATTTTACAAATGGATAATCAACCCACCTGCATTTTGTAGTTCTGTAATACAACCTGTTAAAATCTAAGATGAGACATATTTTTAAAGAAGACTCTCTAACATTGGCTGAATAATCATTAGGTATTGAGAACAGCATTGGAGATTTTGTCATTTGTAGAAAGTTAAGAAAAGGTAGGCTGGAGAGATGGCTCAGTGGTTGTGTGTTTCCTGCGCAAGGTTGAGGGCTTGAGGGGGTGTGAAACCACCTGAGTTTAGATCTCCAGAAACCACATAAAGAGCTAAGCATGGCCACATACATCTGTGATCCCAGGCCAACAAGGAGGAGCAGAGACCAAGGAATTGTGTGGGCTAATGAAAACTAGCTAGTTCCAGGTTCAGTAAGAGTTCAAATAAGCATGGGTGGAAGAGAGATGGAGCAGGACACCTGATGAGCATCTTGTCTATCAAGTGTTTTATCTGCTCCAGCAACCACAGGTGAACACATGGGGTGTCGCAAGGGTACATGCAGGCGCATGTACTAAACACACCACACCACACCACACACACCACACCACACACACACAGAAGTAAAAATGAAAAAAAAAGATGAGTAGAAAGAGATGTAAATCATGAAGACAGTTGACAAAGTCAAGGTTCCATTCCCAAGCCTGTCTCTGTAAACCACAGCAGTAACTATTGTGGCTAGGAGAGGTTTGGAAGGCCAGAACCTAGTTTCTACAGTCTCAGAAAAAAAAAAAAAGTATTTTAAGAGGCAGTAATTGGGCAAGAGGTAGAATTGGGAAGATAGCCAAGATCAATGCCTAGAAGATGAGGATGACTGCTGAAATAGCCATCCGTGGTTGGAGGTGCCATGGTGGGAGGCACCATCCATGGTGGGAAGTAATGGCTTAGAGAACATATGTATTCTTTGCATCAAACCTTGCTTCTCCCCAGTACTTTTAAGGCAAGGAGGAGAGGATAATTCCTTCCACTCTCATCTTCAGGCCCTTTGAGGTGCCTTTTTCCCATTCAAAGCTGCCAAATTTGTCATTATATCCTTTACAGTGTATATTATAGTAATATAATCTGAATAGAATATTATTTATTAAACTTTAAAGTAAATCATATTTATCATATGAGCAGTTTTGATTAATAAGCTAATGGTTATCAATTTTTCTTTTTGAGGTAGGGTCTCACTCTAGCTCAGGCTGACCTGGAATTCACTATATATTCTCAGGATGGCCCCAAACTCTTGGCAATCCTTCTACCTCTGCCTCCCAAGTTCTGGCATTAAAGGCGTGTGCCTCCATGCCTGGTTTGGCCATCACATTTTGAACACTTTCTATGTGAGAAGTACCATGAGACTTAATACTTTTATTTATTTAGTGATTCTAAGAGTTGCATGAGGGCCTGGCACATACTTTGCAAGTGATCTATTACTGAGATATATTGTCTGTTGAATTATGAAGTTATTAATTTTTATGAAGTGTTTTCACTAGCATTTATTCATTATACAAAATGATGGGCATCATTATAACATTTTTGTATTTTTAAATCATGTATTTTGTTCCTATCTACTGTCCTCTCTGCTGTCCCTTGCTTGACACTCACTGTTACAACTGTTAGTTTTAATTTTAATTTTTTAATATGTTTTGTTCATTTTTATTTTTTTATTTGAGAGTGACAGAGACAGAAAGAGGCAGAGAGAGAGAGAGAGAGAGAGGGAGGGAGAGAATGGGTGCACCAGGGCTTCCAGCCACTGCAAACGAACTCCAGATGCATGCGCCCCCTTGTGCATCTGGCTAACGTGGGTCCTGGAGAATCGAGCCTTGAACCGGGGTCCTTAGGCTTCACAGGCAATTGCTTAACTGCTAAGCCATCTCTCCAGCCCAAGTTTAAATTGTGTTTCTCCAGGTGATCAAGGGCAAGAGGAAGGATACAGGTCCTGGCCACTTTTCCTTGTTCACAAACTTTGTTCCTAGTTCCATCTTGTATCAGTTATGGTTCTTTAAGGCACACAAGTGATGTACTTGTGCTGCTTACACAATGGGGGCTGGGTAGTTCAACATTAGCTATCTTTACACTGCAGAGGCTGAGAACTGAGAACCTGGCTGCTGCTCAGTCCACAAGACTGGAAACCTGAGCAGTCTTGATGTGTTCTTGAAGGTCTGAAAGATTCCTGTGGAGTTGTTGGTCTTCGGTAACATCAGAAGGCCAAAGAAGCTGGGTTCTGATGTTAGGGAGGAGTGGTAGTGGTGGCATCAGGGTAGATGAACCCATGTGAAGGCAGGCGGGCAAAAACAGCACTGATTTTACCTCAGACCTCTTTATATCTGGGCAGCCCCCTCGCTCAAAGGCACATCCGTTTTGGAATTAGGTCTTCTCCCATCAACTTCTCCTTTCTGGAAATATCCTCACAGTACTACCTAGGGGCACATCTCTTAGTTGATTCTAGATCCAATCAAGTTAAAAATTAAGACTGACCATCACTCATTCCTAATTGTTATTTGGGAAGTTTGTGGAGTCTCTGGGAGTGGGAGCCTTGCTGGAGGAAGTGTGTCACTGGAGGTGGGCTTTGAGTGTTACAGCCCAGCCCTGCTTGCCATACTGAGCTCATTCTTTCTACTTCTTTTCTGCTGATAGGAAGAAGCAATGCCGGTTATCTGCTCCTGCCACACTTTCCCCAGCATGACAGAAACTTCCTTTGGAAAATGTAGGCTGACATAAACCCTTTCCTTATATAAGATGCTTCAGGTTGGGTATTTTATCCCAGCAATGAGAAAGTAACTGCTATACACATTAAAAAAAAAAAAAAATCAGGGCAGATTGGTGGCTGAGGCCTTTAATCCCATGACCTGGGAGACAGAGGTAGGAGGATCACCATGAGTTTGAAGCCAGCTTGAGACTATGTAGGGAGTTCCAGGTCAGCTTGAGCTACAGTGAGACCCTAGATTTAAAAAAAAAAAAAAAAAAAAAAAAAGAAAAAGATCAGTCAAATCCTTTCTCTCCTTGTGGGGATAGCTTTTAGATTTCCAGCCTTTCTGCTTTGGGGCATTGAAGCAATCTTTCAAAATTCCTTTCAATCCTTTTGTAAATGTTTAGTTTTTTTTCTTTATAAAAGAGATAGTGAAATCTTTCAGACATCTGGGGTTTATTTTCAAGTAAAGTAAAATCTAGAAATCCAACTTATTTTTTTTCTTAGTCACCGTCTTGTTTACAGACACATCTTTCTTTCTCAGCTTGAGGCAAAGCTGCCTTTTCCCTACACTACAAGTCTGTCTGTGTGTGGCATTATTTGCAGGCTCTGCCTTTTGTTCATTCCCACATCTATTCATACATCAGTACTGTTTGTTAGTTTTATGTCTGTGACATATTTAATTCCTCAACAGGGCTAGGCTGCCTTCAATATTCTTGGTCTTTAGAAGAGTTTTCCTTGGTATTTTTGCACATTCATTCTATAGTTCTTTTCTAAAACTTGACTGTTCAGAGATGACCTAGAAGTGTGCATGTTAAATGATGAATGAAAAACACCACTTTTGGACAAAGGCACTCATGAGCTTCTGTGAAACTTTAGTCTGCTCATAGGTAGAAAGGGTATTGTATTTCACACTTCTGGTGGAGAGTAGAGGCAGCTAACAGGAAAAAGAGAACCTTAGAAGAGGGCATGGACTGAGGTTTGTATTTTCTCAAATCCATCTGTTGACATCCTAACCTTTAATGAAATGGAATTAGGAAGTGGGGCCTTTGGCTTGTGAGAACTCATGAAGGTAGAGACTGCATGAATGGGGTTATTGTCCATATAAGAGTGACCCCAGAGTTCTCTTTCTCCTTTCACTAGAAGAGGACACAACGAGAAGATTTCAGTCTATGACCCAGGAAAAGGGCTCTCACTTGACATCAAATCTGCTGGAGCTCTGGTCTTAGACTTCAGCATCCAGAAGTATGAGAAATAAACATCGTTATTTAAGACACTGAACCTGTGAAATTTTCATTGTAGAATTCTGGACTAAGACAGGGGATATAGTGCTAGGGTTGTGTAACTTTTCCTGGGGAGGCATGAACAAATATCTCTTCAATCCAGATAGATCATCAATGACAGAACAAAGAAGTCATTCCACCCATTCAGCTTTTAGAAACAAGCAGTTTACTGAGGTTACTCATAGGAGCATAGGTAAAAGATCATTTATAGGTGCCCACTCCAGTATGGATAACGACTCAAGAAAGCTGCATCATGAAGCTCCCTGACCAACTTACAGTCAGATCCACATAAAAGAGTATCCTCTTGCCCAGCAATTGTCTTCTGCTTTTATAATCTTGAGGATGGGCCTTGTGAATTTTCTAAATGCTATAAGCTTCCTGAGCCTTCTAGGTTGTATTAGCTTCCTGAGTCTTGAGAGCCTCCAACCTCCATCCAGAAGGGAATATTTCAATTTGGAGGAAATATGTAACAGCTAGAAAGCAAAATCTAATTGCCAGAGAATCAAAAATGTTAGAGTTGAGGAGTCAGGGATGTAGCTCAGTGCTAAAATCCCTGCTTAGCAGGCGGAAAGCCCTTGGTTCAATTCCTACTACAAAAATCAAAGAATATTAGAGTTGGACAGGGTTTTAAAGATGAATTTGTGACATTAATAATAAGGAAAGTAAGTTTCTTAGAATAATTTAAGCACCTGGCTAAGAACATACAATTAGTATATGGTAGGGTCTGCATGAAAACACATCCCCTGTCTCTTAGCTGACATTTCTCTTTACTACTTGATATATCTATCACATTTTGTAGAGTCCTTAGCAGCAGATTTTCATTTTGAAATAGATGTGGGAGATTTTAGTTTTCCCAAATATCTGTCTTTTAAACCTCTTTTTTTATTTTGGCATTTTCAAATACAGTTTGTTTTCGTTGTTTCCCTCCCCTTCTACAACATTCCCTTCCCTTACCCCCTCTATTTTACCTCCTTCTGTTTATATGTCACACATGTCACCCACATCATTTTACCCATCCCTCCCTCTTTTTTCAGCTTATTTCTCTAGATTCACTTTTGGTTATGAGTGGTTTTATCATAATAGTTTTTTTCCACATTTGTCTGGAATATGTACATGCATACCAGAGAAAACATGTGATTTTGACCTTTATGAATTTGAATTGTTGCACTTAATATGATTCTTTCTGGATCCATCTGTTTTCCTACAAATCTCATTTTTTGTACTACTGAATCAAATTCCATTGTGATATGTACCTCACTGTCATAGTCAACTCATTTGTCACTGAACATCTATGGCTTTTCTATTTCATAGCTATTGCAAATGCAGCTTCTATAAATAAGAATGTGCAAGTATCTCTGTAAGAGGCAAATCTTTAGGATATATGCCCAGGAGTGGTATGACTGGGTCATAAAGGTTTATTTATACATTTAAGAATTGTTTCAACCTTTAAAAGATATATTTATTATTTATTTGCAAAGGGGGTGGAGAGAGAGAGAAAGAGAGAGAGAGAGAGAGAGAGAGAGAGAGAGAGAGAGAGAGAAGAGAAGAGAAGAGAAGAGAAGAGAAGAGAAGGAGGGAGAGAGAGAGGGAGAATGAATGAGAATAAATGGGCATACTGGGCCCCCTTGCCACTGCAAACAGACACATGTGCCACTTGGTACATCTTTCTTTGCATGAGTGGTGGGGATTTGAACCTGGGCCATCACACTTTGCAAACAATCACCTTGAACCACTGAGTCATGTCTATAGCCCATATTTCTAAGTTTTTCCATAATTACTATATTAGTTTGCAATCCCACAATAGTGGAGATGACTTCCTCTTTCCCTGTGTTTGTTGTGTGTTCCCTTGATAGACATTCCAATGGAGGCAATAAAGTATCTCAAAGTTGTTTTTGCATTCCCCTAACGATTTGGGGTGTTGACCATTTTCTTAAGTGTTTGTTGACCATTTATATTTCTTCTTTTGTGAAGTGATTGCTCATTTCATTAGCCTATTTGGTGATTGGCAAATTAATTTTTTACATGTTTAATTTTTGTAGTTCTTTGTAAACTCTGTCTATTACTCTCTGTTTAAAATATATAGGTGCCAAAGATTTTCTTCTATTTTTTCTTAGTCTGTCTGTTTGCTTTCATGATGGGTTATTTTGCAGTGCAGAAACTTTTCAAGTTTATATATCCCCACTTATTGAATCTTGGGGCTATTTCCCGTGTTATTGGAGTCCTGTTCAAAAATTACCCCAGCTGTGCCTACATCCTGGAATGTGTTCCCTATGTTTTCTTCTTGCAGTTCTGTGGTTTTGGTTTTAGACTGAGGTTGGTGATCCATTTCTACTTGATATTTTGATGAGAGCAGCATGGATCTAATTTCATTCTTTTGCAAGTGGGTACTCAGTTTTGCCAGCATCATTTGTTGAATAAGCTGTCCCTTTTTCCATTGAATATTTTGGCCCCTTTTATAAAAGATTAGCAGGCTAACACTCTGTGGATTAACTTCCTGAGCCTCTATTCTGTTCCATTGGCCTACATGCCAGCTCTGGCACCAGTAGCATACTGTCCTTATCACTTTTGCCCTGTAGCATACGTTCAGATCAGGTATTGTGATGCCTCTCTGCTATATTCTTTTTCCTTATGATTTATTTTGCTATTTGTGGTCTTTTGTGGTTCCATGTGAATTCCTGGAACATCACTGGAGTTTTTGTGGGAATTGCATTGACTCTGTAGAACAGCCATTTTCACAGTGCTAATTCTGCCAGTGTAGGAGCATGGAAGTTATTTTCATCATGTGGTATTCTCTTTGACTTATATCTTTAGTATTTTGAAGTTTTCATTGTAGAGATCTTTCACATTTTTTATGTTTATTCTTAGTTATTTCATTTTAGTTTTTATTTATTTGACATAGAAATAAGAGATAGATAGATAGATAGATAGATAGATAGATAGATAGATGATAGATAGATAGATAGATAGATAGATAGATAGATAGATAGATAGATGGAGATTGAATGGCATGCCAGGGCCTTCAGCTGCTGCGCTTGTGCCACTTGTGCATCTGACTTTCATGGGTCCTGGGAAATCAAGCCTGTGACCTTTGGCTTTGCAGGCAAGTGTCTTAATCTCTAAGCCATCTCTCCAGCCCCTTGGTTATTTAATTTTTGATAACTGTTGTGAATGGGATATTTTCGTGAATTTCTTTCTCTCTGAGTTCATTTTGTGTGTTGATTTGTATAACTGCTACTTTACTGAAGATACTTATTAACTCTAGGAGATTTGGTATAAATTATATTTTATTTATAAGTATTATTTATTTATTTTAGAGAGAGAGAAAGGCAAAGAGGCAGGTAGAGAGAGAGAGAATGGGTTTGCCAGTTCTTCCACCCATTGCAAATAAACTCCAGACACATGTGCCACCATGTGTATCTGGCTTATGTGGATAGTGGGGAATCAAACCTGGATCCCTAGGCTTCACAGGAAAGCACCTTAACTGCTAATCCATATTTAAATCCATATATTGGATTTTAAAAATATAGAATCATGTAATGTACAAACAAGAATAGCTTTACTTTTTTTCCCCTCTATTTCTGTCTTTTATATCTTCTTGTCTAATTGTTGTAGCTAGGACTTTGAGCATGATAGTTAATAGAAATGGCGAAACCAGGCATCCTTGTCTCATTTCTGATTTTAGAGGAAATGGTCTCAGTTTTTCTCCACTTACTATAATGTTGGCTGTGGGTTTTCCATACATGGCCTGTATTATTTTGAGGTATATTTCATGTATTCTAATTTTCTTTACCGATTTCATAATGAAGATGTGCTGGACTTTGTCTAATACCTTTTCTGCATCAATTGAGATGATTTTGTGATTTCTACCCTTTAGTTTATTATGTGATATAGTCCATTTGTTGATTTATATATCTTGAGTCAACCTTCATACCTAGCATGAAGCCCACTTGGTTATAATGGATGAGCTTCCTAGTGTGTTCTTGAATACAGTTTGCAAGGATCTTATTGAGAATATTTTGTATGTTCATCAGGGAAACTAGGGTGTAGTTTCCTTTTTTAGTTGGGTCTTTATTAAGTTAAGAGTAAGTAGGATGCATTTGGGAGTGTTTCTTAATTTTTTATGTTGTAGAACACCTTGAGAAGGGTTAAGTCTTCTTTAAAATTTAATAAGCTGGGTGTGGTGGCACATGTCTTTAATCCCAGCATTTGGAGGAAGAGGTAGGAAGATCACCACAAGTTCAAGGCCACCCTGAGACAACATAGTGAATTTTAGGTCAGCCTGTGCTAGAGTGATACCCTATCTAATATCATTGCTTGTAATGGGCTTAGGTTATTGGTGTCATCCACTTTTAGTTTTGCAAGGTGATATGTGTTTAGAAATCTGTCCATTTCCTTAGATTTCACATGTTTTTGGAATATAGGTTTTCAAAGATATTTTCTAATGTTGTTTTTTGGATTTCACTGGAGTTGGTGGTAGCAACTCTATTTTTGTGACTAATTTTGTTAATTTGGATTTTCTTAACTTGGCTAAGGGTTTAGAACCAACTATTTGATGAATTACCCTTTTAAAAAGTATTATATTTGTTTATTTGAGAGAGAGCGGATAGGCAGATAGAGATAGAATAGTCATGCCAGAGCCTTTAGCTACTGTAAATGAACTCCAAACTTATACACCACCTTATGCATCTAGCTTATGTGGGTCTTGAGGAATCAAATCTGTGTCCTCAGGTTTCACAGGCAAGTGCCTTAACTACCAAGCCATCCCTCTAGCCATGTTCTCATGCACCTAATTAATTGTTCTTTTAATGTTTATTTCATAAGTTTGGGTTCTAATTTTATTTCTTGCCACCTACTGGGTTTGGAGTTGGCTTGTTGTTGCTTTTCTAAAGCCTTGAAGTGGACTGTTGGGTTGTTTGATATTTCTCTAATTTCTTTGTGTAGATACTTATAACATTACTCCTAGGACTGCCTTGGCCATATCGCTGAAGATCTGATAGATTGTATTATCATTTTTATTTGTTTATAGGAATTTAAATTTTTTCTCCTTAATTTCTTCAATCAATAACCAATTTTTTTTCTCAAAACTCTGGTGTTCAGTACATGGTGTAGGTTAGGTCTGAAGTTTCTTTGCTATTTCTTGTTGGTCCTGATAGAAGTCTCCCACCATTGAGGCCATTTACATTTAGGGTTACTATTAGAAGGTGCTTGTGGCCCCTCATATTTTATTGGATGATGTTCTGGGTGGCTGGATTGCTGATGTTTTATTTCCTTTTCCATTTTTTCCCCCATTTTGCTGATTTATTGTGCCAGGCATAGTTTAATCTTTTCTGTTTCTTCTTTGTTCACTTGTTTCTTCAAGAAGTGTATCCTATTTTCTGTTCTCACAGAATAGTCTTCCTCCTCCTCCTCCTCCTCCTCCTCCTCCTCCTCCTCCTCCTCCTCCTCCTTCTTCTTCTTCCCTGTGAAATGTACCCTTCACAAGTTTCTGTAGAGCTGACTTAGTTGACACAAATTACCTTAGTTTGTGGTTGTCATGAAATATCTTTAGTTCTCCATTGAGTTTGAAGGATAACTTTGGTAGGTATAGTATTCTTGATTGAAAGTTATTTACTTCAGATCTTGAAATGTAGTGTCCCAATCTTTTCTGGCTTTATCTGACATTATTTTGATATTCCTACATTTATGTGTGAGTTGGTGTTCTTCCTTTACAGATTTTAGTATTGTTTCTTTGCTGTGCATTTTTGACATTGTTATTGAAAATACTGATCATGTTTTAAAATGTTTTTGTTTATTTGTATCTGTTTATATTATTGTCCCAACTTTGTCCCCCACCATGAGATTTATTTTGTGTAATCATATCATTTTAGTATTGCAGCTCTTATAATTTTTATTTTATTGACTGTTGCTTTTCTTTACATTTTTTTCTGCATTTCTACTACCTTGCGAAGTTGTTCCTTCATTTTTATGACATTTTCTTCCAGTTTACCCACTATTTTATTCACTTTGGAGCTTGTCTTCTTGAGACCTTGGTCATTCATCTGCCTACTTGAAAAATTTACATGGTCACTCATTACTTTTAGAATTAGTACTTTAAAATCCTTATCAGGTTTTAGCTGTCTCATTTTCTGTTCCCAGTGCAGGGTAGTTGAGGGTTTGGGGTGCATTGTGGTTTCTTGTTGTCCCTTACTTTTTGAGTTTCTTTGTAGTGACTTTTGCATTTGTGAATACTGATGTATGTTCCTTCTTTTTTGTTTGTCTTCCCATTTCTCCCTCCACTCTTATGTGGTTTCTTTCTTTGTCTTATGAAGGTTCTATTAGTTTCATTCATAGGTATGTTTCCATAAGATTTTTTGTGTGCTTCCCTACTGTTGAGTATGCATATTTGTTAATAGGTTTGATTTTACTCAGCTAAAGGTAACCTTTTGTGTTACTGCCTTTTGGCTAGACTAACAATATATAATATTCTAGGCATTAATCCCAACGTACTATCAAAGTGAGCTTGGCTACTAGGGTTTAGCTACCCATGTTTATAAATAACAACTTCAATTTTACTATAAAGTAAGAGAACTATAAAATCCATATCAGAAGGTCTAAGAGAAGAAGAGAGAGGAAAAGAAAGAAGAAAGAGAGAGCAACAAGCAAGGCAAAAACAAAACAAAAATCAGAAATCAAACTAATAGTAAAAAGGATAAGATAGAAAGTAACAGAGTCCAGCAATACTAACAACAAAACCAAATTAAGCAAAACAACACCGAGAAAAAGTAAGTGGATAACATGCACTTAAAAAAATGTCCAACCTCCCTAACCATTAGGAAAATGCAAATTAAAACAACTATGAGATTCCACCTTACCCCAGTAAGGATAGCAAACATTAAAAAATCAAATGAAAACAAATGTTGGTAAGACTGTAGAGAAATAGAGACCCTCATTCACTGTTGGTAGAAATGTAAGCTGGTACAACCACTATGGAAGTCAATTTGGAGACTCCTGAAAAGGATGAATCCCTGTTATTCCCTTACTGGACATTTTCCCTAAAAGCTCCACATCTCAATTCAGAAATATTTGCTCAACCATGTTTATAGCTGCTCACTTCATAATAGCTGTAAACTGGAATCAACACAAGTGCCCATCAATGGATGAATGGATAACCAAGATGTTGTATATCTACATGATGGAATTCTACTTAGCAGTAAGAAAAAAAAAATGATACATTGAAATTTTTAGAAAAATTGTCAAACTTGGAACAGAGCATTCTAAGTGTACTCACACACGGAGAGACACCTATATCATGATCTCACTCATCTGCAGTTCCTAACCTGGATCAGCCCAAGTTGCTGACATAACTGAATAGCATCTCGAGGCTTGGACAATAGGGAGAGTAGGGCTTGGGGAAAGGAAAGGGTATGTGGGGGTGGGGGGGGACACAAAATCTGAACCCAAGTTGAACTGGTACCATAGAATCCTATATACTGGAAGTCTGAGTAAAAGTTGAATCCTTAAGAACCTTGGAGGGAACACCTGAATTGAAAGGCCCTGAAAAGAGTGTGCCAAAACCTAACTTAAATTTCTCCTGTTTTTCTTTCTTCTCTTTTTTTGTTATTTTTTCTTTTCCCTTGGTGCTGGCCTGTAATTCCCTGTATGAGGATGTGGTCTATATCCAAATGAGCTGTTCATCAGAGAGACCTACTAGGTCTCCCAAAACAGACAACACAGACTTCTGTCAGAGTGCTTGATTACCCACCAGAGGTTAATGGTAAGACTACTGAAGACACCAAATGCTTTTGGCACAGACTATGGAGAGACCTGGTTTGAATCCAGAGGAGAGCCAGTCCCCAGACAATTAGCCCATCTATTGCTGGAAGGCACTACATGAGCTACCAGGGGAAAGTGACCAACATTTCTCCAAGCAACTCAAAATCTAAGTGATCCAGAAGCAAACAACTTGATGTAATTCTCACATAAGTGGCACACAGCCATGGTGGGTAACCAACTACTCTTAGATTGGATAACATATCTGCTCTGTGGATAGGAAACCATATCTGGAACTGGGAAACAAATCGGAATCATATCCAGATGATTCTGCTTTCCATTGAAAGCTTCCACTAACCTTAGACTATAAGAATGTCTAAACCCTTTTAATTCTCTTTAAGTTTTAATGGTTAACCCATTTAACTGGTACTGAATTCACTCTTTGTTGGAGAATCTGCTTCTCTTTTTCAGATGGGAACTGGCCCTGAGGAGATAAATGTTGCAGTGCACTCCAACCCAGCCCCAGCTAAAACCACGGAGGAATTGGGGAAATGAGCAAGAATGCTGCTTTCTCTGTTAAGCTGAAATCAGCACAAGGGTGATGGAGAAAGATACTGAGGACACTCAACACCTACCAAACCAGTGTGGCTCAGGGAATTTTGCAGAAGAAGGGGCGGAAAGATTGTTAGAGCCACAAGTTGGGACATTTTGCACAGAGACATTGCCTCCCCCCACCATAATGCATTACCCGCAATCTCCATGTGGTTGACGTGCATCCCCAATGAGGTAGGCCTCTTCAGGAAGGGGGCAGGGAGGAGGGGAAGGGTGTTTACAAAAAACACATCCATATCTAATAATAAAAATAAATTAAATAATAATAATAATAAGTAAAATAAAAGGTAAAGAAAAATAAAGAAAAAAGATTAAAAACCCCATTAGGGATCTAGCCATATACAGCATATATGCATGCATATAGATGAATGCTTTTTTGTTTTCTGCTCAGTTTAGAATTTGTATATGGAACCCCCAGTCAGCCAGTTTAATTCTGTGTGTGTCTTTCAGAAAAGAACAAATTCTGTGATGAAGTTAGCTGGGCATCAGGCATTCATCCACTAATCTAGTACTCTGAAGGCTGGTGTGTGGGGTAGCTGTTGAGCTTAAGATTGGCCTGGGCTACAGGGTTAATTCCAGGATAGCCATTGCTATAGTTAGACCATGGTCCAAAGAAAAATAAAGGAGAAAAAGGGAAAGAAAAAAAAACTTTTTTGTTTGTTTGTTTGTCTGTTGTTAGGCATGCCCCTAATACTAAATTAATTCTGGGCTTTAGTCATTCTCACTGAAGGATTGCTTTGTGGTAACTTGACTTCCTCTGTAACTGCTGGGGTGGAATAGGGAAGGATCAAACTATCCTTAGCAACACAGCTCTGGGCTATCAGCTCTACTTTCCTTGGGAGTGCTTACTGGTACCAGCTTGGAGTGCTAGGATCCCTGTGTCTGCTGCCAGTTAGGCTAGGAACCACAGTCTGTGCTTTGTATATTCCCTGATGCTGGTCACTGATCATTGAAGCAGGGATGGAGGAGGGGAGATGGCAAGTCTTCACTGCCTGGAGGAAGCTGTGGAGGCACTGTGATCATTTGATGTCTGAACTGAGCTTGCAGATTGCCCCGCCTCAGTCCCCAGCATGTCTTTGTTCTGTATCAGGGAGGTTGAACTCTGGCTGGGCTCTCATGGCCTATAGCCCATGGCATCTGAGGCTAGAGATTTTTCTGCCTGGTGTGTATTTCTTGCTCTCCCTGTCCTGGAGTTTGCACTGGTAGTTTAGGTGGACAGAGAAACCTCTCTGAAGCCTTTGGTTCTGTGTATTTATTTCTCTATTCTCTCCAGTGTGGCTTTTCTTTTCCTTCCTATGTCCCCTGAGAGTTACAGTACTCTGCTCTCTCTAAACTTTTCTCAAAATGTCTACATTACCAAAAAAAAAAAAAAAGAAAGAGAAAATTGCAGATCTGACTGAAACTTTTGGTTTTGGTTTTGCAAGGTAGGGTTCACTCTAGCCCAGCCTGACCTGGGACTCACTATGTAGCCTCAGGGTGGCCTTGAACTCATGGCGATCCTCCTACCTCTGTCTCCCAAGTCATGCACCATCACGCCTGGCTCTGTTTTATTTATTTTTTCATTGTATTGAAAGTTAACAAAGGTTGAACCACAGCAATGGGACTTTAGAATGTTGTGAGTTTAAGACCTTTCTTTCTTCCTTCCCTCCTTCCTTTCTTCCTTCTTTCCTTTTGTTTTATTAAACTTTCTATTGACAATCTACATTCATACAAACAATATACCATGATCATAATCCCTTCCACCATTCTCTCCTAAATCCCCCTCCATTGAATTCCTTATTTTTTCCAACTAATCTCTCTTCTATTTTAATGTCATTTTTTTCTCCTATCATGCATGTCTTATGTATGTAGCATCAGCTACTGTTAGGTCATGAATATCAAGGCCACTTTGTGTCTGGAAGAAGACAGTATTGTAAGCACACCTCCTCTTCCTGTAGTTCTTCCATTCTTTCCATCACCTCTTCCACAATGGCCCCTGAGCTTTTGATGTGTGATAGAGATGTCTTATTTAGTGCTGAACATACCAATGTCACTTCTTCTTGGCATTTTGGTGAGTTTTGAGTCTTCTTAGTGCTCACTGCCATCTGAAAAAGAGGAGCTTCTCTAACCCCAAGTGATAATAACATTAAAATACAGATGTAAACATAAATATTAACAGGGCAGTTTAGGGATATAATATATTCATTTATTCCTAGGGTTTTAGACCTCCCCAGCCACATGCTTTTGATTAGGCTTTCAGTGCCAGACAGTAATTCTCTCTAGTGGAGCAGGCCTCAAATCCAATCAGAGAGCAGTTGGTTTCCTCCCCCATAACATATATGTCCCTATTGCACCAGTTGTACATTTGGCATAGCTGATCAGCCATAAAGCTTGCAGGATCCACTACTGGTTAAGACTTTGATGAGTTTTCTTTCTCAATGGGCTATAAAGGTCTTTTCCAGCATCCTGACAGCTATTCAACAGGGTGTGGCTTCCAGGTCAGATTCAGCTTGATTTTTAAGCCATAGCATATGTTGTGTTCATCAATAGGGTCTTACCAGTCACTACTGGTGGACAATCAAGGGTCTTGGCAATGGCCTGTAATGCTTTAGTTGCATCATGGCCTCTCTGACCAACAATCCACTGGAAGATATCCCACCCCTGGCATTGAAATTTTCCTGTGACCGTCTGAGGCCTCTGGGCACAACCTTATCTACCCCCACAGGGTACTTCTGCCCAAACATTCTTTGTTAACATATGTATTATTTAGCCAATGAAGATGTAGGTGCCATATGGCTTATTCATATTATCTTTATTTGTTTAATTTGTATTTATTTATTAGAGAGAGAGAGAGAGAGAGAGAGAGAGAGAGAGAGAGAGAGAGAGAGAAATGAGGCAGACAGAGAGAGAGAGAGAGAGAGAGAGAGAGAGAGTATGGGAGGGCCAGAACTTGCCACTCAAATGAATTCCATATGCATGTACCACTTACTCCATCTGGCTTCACATGTGTACCGAGGAATCAAACCCAGGTCTTCAGCTTTGCAAGCAAGTGCCTTCAATCACTGAGCAATCTCTCTAGCCCAACATCTCTAATTTTGATTAATCCACTATTCCTCTTTGCCACCCCCTCCCAGCCCCTCTTAGACAATTTCAGCTGCCAGTATTATGCCCCTGTACTTACATACCTACTGCAGACTTTCTTTCTTTCTTTCTTTCTTTCTTTCTTTCTTTCTTTCTTTCTTTCTTTCTTTCTTTCTTCCTTTCTTTCTTTCTTTCTTTTTTGAGACAAAGTCACTCTGTAGTGCTGGCTGAGGAACTCACTATATACCTTAGGCTGCCTCAAACAATCCACCTTTCCCTTCTTCCCAAGTGCTGGGATTATGGGTGTGAGTGACCACACTTGGCTCAGAATATGATTACTTTATAATTGGTAATGGTAGCTCATATAGTCACAGGAGTTTTACATATCTTTTCTTTGTTTTTTGTTTTTTTTTCCCCACCGATAAGACATCTCAAACCATCTGGAGAAAGTGTGACTTCATTTCCCATCAGCAACAACAGCACTTTGGGTAGTGAGAGGAGGAGAATGAGACATTTCTGGAGAAAACATTTTCTTAGCCAGTGACTGCTACTTCTACAGATTACTTTGTATTTTTCTTCACAGCAATGGAGCAGAAAGTTGCAAATGAACTCCTCTGAGGGTTTGCTTGGAGAGCAATCATTATGCATTATGGATCCCAAATGCATAGTTTCTTAATGTCAAAAAAGGTGAATAATATTTTCAGCAAATAAGAAGCGACAGATATAAATTAAAAATGGTAAAGATTAAGTAAGAGTGAAACATAGACCAGGTTTATTTTCCAAGGGTTAAATTTGAATTAAAAAATGTAACTGTTATATCATGCTTATTACTGTGGTGATATATATCTGTGTTAATTGCTTTCTATTTATGTGAAAAGCAGTTTAAAATGTGCTAAAATGTGAAACAAACTCATACAGCTTTCTTTCATTTGAGCCAAATTTTTATGCCCTGTTTTCCAAAAATACATATATTATTCCAGGAAGAAGTAGAGCTGTGTGGCCAGAGATAAGCCCATTGAATGTTAAAAAGTCTGTGAGCTGCACGTGGCTATTTATAAAATGCTCTGCTCTGCCCTCTATCCTTCACACTCGCTTCTCTTCCATGTCCTTGATTTCATAAAGTGCTAGCTATGGCTATGGAGTGATTTTCAAATCTTGCATCCCCCACCCCTTTATTTCGTTTCGGGTTGGGTTCCTTTTGGATACTTGGCTTAATGAAGTCGCATGCACTCTGCCCATTCTCCAGTTTTACACATGGCTTTTGTGTTTTGTCCTTCCCTCAGCTCAGTAGCACAGGTCTTCAGGTTGTTATTTATCACCTCCTTGGACAGGGCGGCTTAGTGCCTCTCCACACTGCCTGATGCTGCTCCTGTAGCTGGCATGCCACCAGTATGTTCTCAGCTCCTCTTCCTTTTCAGCCCAGAACTCACTGCATGTTGCTGGCTGGGCTCCATTTCCTTCTTTTGGTGCTGTCTCTCATCACACATGAATCTGTTTTTAAATAACTGAGTCTTAGATTAACATGAATTTTAGTAACAAAATGTAATATTCTAACTTTTTTAATGTGGAAATTGAGACTCAAGATAGTGAATGGTTTGCAGAAGGATATATGAGTATTGATAGAATGGGATAATTTAACTAGGTTTTTATCCCATGTTTATGATAAATTTAGGACATGGAACAGGGAAGAAAAAAGACCAAATTCTACAGTGATAATAATATTGAGGGTTATGTACCCTTTATACCCATGATGATAATGTATTCCTTTGTCATGTCTGCCATAATAAAACTTCATGGGGACAGACATCTTAAACAACAAGGTTCTTTTAATCCCAGGATTTGGAAGGCAGAGGATTGAAAGTCTGAGGCTAGTCTACGAATACATATGAAACCTTATCTAACCAAACATAAACAGGAAAAGTACAAACCTTCAAAACTAAAAAAGAAGACAATTCAAACAAGCATTCCAAAACCTCTTAAAAACAAAAACAGAAACTTCTGGAAGCTGAAAGTCTGAGCTTGAATCATTGGTTAGGTAGGATCCTTGAGGCCTCTCTCCCTGCCTTGCAGATAGATGGGCACTTTCTCCTGGGTCTCCACATGGCTTTTTTTTTTTTTTTTTTTCCTGTCGGTCCTCATGTCTCTTTCTTATCAGGATACCAGTAGTATTGAAATACAGCCACTCTAGTTACCTTGTTAATCTCCTCTGTTAGGGCCCTACCTCCAAGTGTATCATATTCTGTAGTACTGAGAGATAAAACTTACTTCTGAAAATATTACACATCAGCCATAGCATTCTGCACCATCAAGATTATTAATGTCTCTACTAGCTGAGCATAAAAGAAGACATAGAAGTGATACTTAAGTAGCTGAAGTCTGAAAAGAGTAAGTGGCATATTCAGGGTTTGAACACAGATGACTTGCATGAGAAAGCTGCAGAGACTGTGTGCAGAAAGCGTTCTGCTGAGAACATGTTGCAATGATGTTAATACAAGATTACTTATTTTCCACTTGCTCTATCTGTTCCCAATCCCATTGGTTCTCTTTTGCTATATGTTGGCAAAGCCAAAGATGGTGTCCCCCAAGACATGTATAAAACCAGTATATCACCTGAAGTATGTATAGCATAACTGTGTTACCTAACACATACATGAGCATAGCTGTGTTGCTTGGGGTTTGTGTAACCCAGCTGTGTCACCTGAATATGTATAACACGGGAGCACAAGCCAAGATGTAGATAAACACAGCCATTCACCCAC